>NC_064626.1:1181588476-1183079101 GCF_023864275.1 Schistocerca cancellata
TTTAATCATATTCGTTTAATAAACTATAATTCGTAAGTTTCGCAAAGAAACTTTTATCAAGCTTAGTCTTAAATATGAGATGTGTTTCAGCCTTCCCATAATGTGACTGTTCGCGTGAAATGTCTTCTTCTTCATATTTTTTTCCACCAATAAGTACAACAGTATATCACAATCCCTAATCTGAGAAAAGTGACTCTACTTTGTACCCTCTCCTGGAACTGACTTTAGTAGAACCGTCAAATGTGCGTATATATATATAAAAAAAAAACACTCATGTCTCATTCGCAAGGTGAACTGAGCCAAAGACAATAATGAGTAATGCGTGTGTATGGTCTGGAAGAAAAAGATAAAAACATTACAAAAACAGCCAATAAAATTCTTCTGGGTTTGGGACCGCATTGTCAGCTATAAAATTCCGACGTTTCGGTGACTATTGCAAGACGCCTTCCTCAGGGTGTATTGCTAATTCAGTGTATAGTTGACAATGCGGTCCCAAACACAGAAGAATTCTATTTACTGTGGCAGTGGATGCCGGCGTTTGCATTACAAAAACTAGATGGCAGACTTTTTGGTTTGATTAAGTTTTTCACCTCTCTGGCTAGTACGGCTGAACTGAATGGACGCACTAACATTTCGATCGATGTATATCTCTCAAGGTCTGTAACATTAATTTATTGGTTTGTGTTAGAAGATACATTTGTTATTGTAAAGTTTAAAATAATATTCTTCTGTCTGAGTAAAAGTAGCGTCCTTTCTAAGAGGACTGGTGGACTATTCCCATTGTTGGCCACTTTTAAGGCGTATAACATTAATTTTTTAAATACGGCCCAGAGAGCCAAGTTTTGCTAGAGAAAAGTCATAAATTCTTAACATCTGATTGAATATTGAATAATACTCGTAAGAATTTTCAGATTTTGGTCCAACTTTCACTCGTACCGTATTGCATATGCCGAGTACGCTACCTAATATCAGCTAAAACGAGGAAATTTTACATTACGTTAAGTAAATGATATTCAGTGAGCTTAACCAAATAAAATGTGTATTGTCTACATGTACATGAAACCAGATATCTGAGATTAGTCATTGAGGTCATGTTTCAAAGGATTTGTAGCCCCTATGTGAGAAAAAGGAGCACATGCTATGTGACAATTCCACAGCTCTGCAGAGCCTTTAATAGCAATATTGAAAGTAATTCTGCTCAAAGTTTATTTAAAAGTGAAGTCAATAAAGTTACCATTTGTTTTTTAACCTACAACGTGTTTAAAACAAAGACAATATTCGCTACGTATTTATCATGCTCTAGTGACAGTCATACCAAACACACCAGAGTAGAGAGCCTATATTTTCTTTTACTCTCACGCTAAAATTGTTCACGACTGAACTTCTTGCGTGAGCATCGCCACGCAGTGTGCTCGGCGCCAGCGTACTCAAATAAAACACTTTAACTACTGTTTTCTCCATACTGTAGTGAGATATTGTTTCCCTTCCAATTTTAAAAATAATTTCGATACGTTACAATATTATGAAAAGGAAAGTTGCTACTCGCCATACAGCAGAGATGCTGAGTCGCAGATAGGCACAACAAAGAGCCTGTCA
Source organism: Schistocerca cancellata (assembly GCF_023864275.1). Lineage (NCBI taxonomy): Eukaryota > Metazoa > Arthropoda > Insecta > Orthoptera > Acrididae > Schistocerca > Schistocerca cancellata. Next base: position 1,181,590,073 of record NC_064626.1, read on the forward strand.
CATTATAAGCTTTCGGCCATCAAAGGCCTTTGTCGAAAACAGACGACGCACACACACACACACACACACACACAAAAACTCAGCTCACATGCACGACTGCGGAGGCTGGAGCCACACTTCAGCTGCCAGAGGCTGCAGTCGAGTGGGTGAGTTGCATGTGTGTGTGTGTGTGTGTGTGTGTGTGTGTCGTCTATTTTTGACAAAGGCCTTTGATGGCCGAAAGCTTATATTGTGACAGTCTTTTTGTTGTGCTTATCTGCGACTCAGCATCTCCGCTATATGGTGAGTATCAGCTTTCCTTTTCATAATATTGTTACATTCCATCTTGGATTTTCCATTGCTTGATTTCGATGTATACAGCAACTTGCCACGTGAAATGAACCAAATGTAAAGTGGCCAGCAGCCACATTTTTCACTGCAAACCCTTTAAACTTTATGCTGAAGAGTAGTTCGAAATTAAGTATCTCGAAACAAAAACGTGGCCGCGAATCAGCAACTGTGTGAATCTGAAGAGGCTGAAAAAAATGAGCCAACCAGTTGCGAAACAAAGGTTTATTAGTCCTTGAAACCTAGGACAAAGGCTAATAAATCTTTGTTTTGCAACTGGTTGGCTGATTTTTTCAGTACCTCAGTAACTATGACCAATATCGAAGAAATAGACACTTCATCATCAAACTGTGATATGAAACTAACAGACACGAAAGAAATCAGTTTTGTGCACCAATTACTTTACCCAGAATCAATTGCGAGGTACCGTGTTATATACAGTAGTGAAGGAAACGCACAAATGCAAAACAAGCCGTTATTAGTGTTTGAAAGGAAAAGGAGAACCTCTATCGAAATACTAACTGAAGGGGTTAACGTAGCTTTGATTTATTTACATACAATTTTTTTACAGTTTAATGATCTTTTACCGTTTATTACAAAGAAATCGTGAAACTCATTTTTCTCGCGTGCCGCTTCGTGCAAACCGCTCGTTGCTTTCGTGTGTGGTGGCCTTACTTAATGGAATGTAGTGGAATTAAATCGGGTGATACTAAAGGAATTAGATTTAAAAAACGAGACACTTAAAGCAGCAAGTAAGTTTTGCTATTTGGGCAGCAAAATAACAGATGATGGATGAAGTAGAGAGGATATGAAATGTATACTGACAATGGCAAGAAAAACATTTCTGATGAAGAAAAATTTGTTAACATCGAACATAGATTTAAGAGTAAGGAGGTATTTCCGGAAAGTATTTGCATGGAGTATTGTCATGTATGGAAGTGGAACATGGACGGTAAACAGTTTAGACAAGAAGCGAATAGAAGCTTTCGAAATGTGGTGCTACAGAAGAATGGTGAAGATTAGATGGGTCGATCACGTAACTGATGAGGAGGTACTGAACAGAATTGGAGAGCAGAGAAATTTGTGGTACAACCTGACTAGAAGGAGGATCGGTTGGTAGGACGCATTCTGTAATATCAAGGGATCACCAGTTTAGTATTGATGGGAAGTACGGGTGGCAAAAATCGTAGAGGGAGACCGAGAGATGAATACAGTAAGCTGATTAACAAAGAATGTAGGTTGCATTAGTTATTCGGAGAAGATGAAGCTCGCACAAGATAGAATAGCATGGAGAGCTGCATCAAACAAGTCTTTCGACTGAAGACCACAAGAACAACTGCTCATTAAAATGTACAATTCATAACGTAAACAAAACGTATCCGTTCACCTATAGCTTCAGACACAGTTGTTTTCTCGATTTTAATATGACAGACTTCACGCATGGGCACTAAATTTTGGCGTATGGATTGCAGCCGAGTTCCCATTCCGTACACTTTCTATTCTGTGCCCAGATCGTGTAACGAGCCTGATTACTTCTCGCGGCAAATCTTGCCACCTGAGCCTTAAGAATTCGCCCCAAAGTTACAGTCTTCCAAAGTCCCTCCCACTGCTTTCCAAAAACCATATTTCTGGTGTAGTGCCTCACCGAGAAAAAAGATAAGATCTTATCCCGCTCCTGTACCTACTTTCATCATGTTTGGAAGTTCGATTTAGTGCCGTAGTGAACATTCTACTCTGCCACTTGTCCTTTTGGTAGTAGCTGACCCACTGACGTCTTTCTCCGAGGGTAGCGAAAGCGACAAAGCTAGACTGGTGAGCAGCAGCCTCTAATGCTTTCAATATTGATTATACGATCAGTCACGGACGAACTGGGCAAATATTTATCTGGTCGGGGCAAATGGCGACCTGTCAAGGAGACCAATTAGCAGTCCGGAGTAGAATGGGGCGCAAACAGCCACGGCGAGTTTGTGAGAGCGGGGTAATAGTCAAGTTTCCCAAGGCCGCACGTGGCTAGGATCAACGCTCTGAGGCCTTGTCTGCCAACGAAGAAGCCGCAGCCATGGCCCGGCGAGGTGTCTGCCGCTACGCGTTGCCGTTCGCAGCCATCTGGAAAACTGCGAAGTGACGCTGTGGCTTTTCCGCTACTGAAAATACCGAAAGTGGGAAACGCAACGTAATTTACAGAGATACTGCAGTGTAACATCTTCACGGACATATGCATAACTTATACTAACAAGTACTTTAAAAACTGAGATACAACTGCGAAACAAAGGGCATTACTTAAAGTACGACAGGTCAATATTTTGCAACGTAAAGAGCAGTTGGTACTGACATAATTAGAACCTCCACTTTGCACTTTAGTAAGGACGGCGTACAGTTTAGCAGGTGAGTCATATTTTCTTTTTCTACACGGTCACAAATTGTCATCTAGACCCTACATATAGAGGGGTTCGGCAAAGAAATGGAAAACCCGCAAGAAATGCATGCTTGAACATATACACTGAAGAGCCGAAGAAATTGGTACACCTGCCATATCATATAGGGCCCCCGCGAGCACGCAGAAATGCCACAACAGGACGTGGCATGGATTCGACTACTGTCTCAAATAGTACTGGAGGGAATTGACACCATGAATCCGAAAGGGTTGTCCACAAATCCGTAAAAGTACGATGGGGTGGAGATCTCTTCTGAACAGTAAGTTGCAAGGCATCCTAGGTATACTCAATAATGTTCATGTCTGGAAACTTTGGTGGCCAGCGGAAGTGTATAAAGTCAGAAGAGTGTTCCTGGAGCCACTCTGTAGCAATTCTGGACGTGTGGGGTGTCGCATTGTCCTGCTGGAATTGCCCAAGTCCGTCGGAATGCACAGTGGAGATGAATGGTTGCAGGTGATCAGACAGGATGCTTACGTACGTGTCACCTGTCAGGGTCGTTTTTAGACTACGAGGGCTCCCACATCACTCCATCTGCACGGGCCCCACACCATTACAGATCCTCCACCAGATTCAACCGTCCCCTACCGACATGCAAGGTCCATGGATTCATGAGTTTGTCTCCATATCCGTACACGTCCACCCTCTCGATATGATTCGAAACGAGACTCGTCCGAGCAGGCAACATGTTTCCTGTCATCAACGGTCCAGTGTCGGTGTTGACGGGTCCAGGCGACTCGTAAAGCTTTCTATCGTGCAGTCATCAAGGGCACACGAGTGGGCCTTCGGCTCCGAAAGCCCATATCGACGATGTTTCCTTGAGTCGTTCGTACGCTGACACTTGTTGACGGCCCAGCACTGAAATCTGTAGCAACTTGCGGAAGGGTATCAGAATATCTTCAGTCGTCATTCGTCCCATGTTTGCAGGGTCTTTTTCCGGCCGCAGCGATGTCGAAGATTTGATGTTTTACCAGATTCCTGATATTTACGGTATACTCGTGAAGTGGTCTACGAGAAGATCCCCACTTCATCGCTGCCTCGGAGATGCTCTGTGCCATCGATCATGCCCCGATTATAATACCACGTTCAAACTCGTTTAAATCTTGATAGCCTGCCATTGCAGCAGCAGTAACCGAGATAACAACTGCGCCAGGCACTTGTTGTCTTATATAGGCGCCGGCCGCTGTGGACGAGCGGTTCTAGGCGCTTCAGTCCGGAAGCGTGCTGCTGCTACGGTCGCAGATTCGAATCCTGCCTCGGGCATGGATGTGTGTGATGTCCTTAGGTTCGTTAGGTTTAAATAGTTCTAAGTCTAGGGGGCTGATGACCCCAGATGTTAAGTCCAAAAATGCTTAGAGCAATTTGAACCAATCTTATATAGGCGTTGCCGACCGCAGCGCCGCATTCTGCCTGTTTAAATATCCCTGCATTTGAGTACGCGTGCCTATACGTTTCTTTGGTGTTTCAGTGTATACAGGCGTTCGCCAACCATACAGGTTGTGCTGCTGTGTCTGGCCGCGAACGCCACCTCTGTGATGTCCTCAATACGTTGCAAGTGTCAGCCGTGGTCAGAACAGCGTTCTGTGTAGTTGTCAGTGTATTATGTCAGAGCTAATGAATTTGAAAGCGGCAAAATTGTTGGTGGTCATATGATGGGTGCTTCCGTAACCAATCTAGCCTTAGTGTTTAGCGTTTCAAGAGGGACAGTATCGAAAATTTATACCACATACAGAGAAAACGGAAAAACAAAATCTAGTAAGCCACAACTTGGACGAAAGTAAATATTGAGTGATCGTGACGGACGGTCATTGAAGAGGACTGTGACGAAAAATAATAGGACGACAATTCCAAAAGTCAGCGCAGAACCGAATGTCGCACTCGCGAACCCTGTCAACACCAAAGCGACATGAAGGGAGCTCCATAAGCAGGGAATTGCAGGATAAGTTGGAATTCCAAAACCAATCACCAGTGATGCAAATTCCCGGGACAGGAAAACGTGGTGGCGTCACCGTAAGACCTGGGCTGAGGAGCAATGGAAGAATGTCATTTGGTCGGATGATCTTGTTTCAAAATGTTTCCTACTTCTAGCTGAGTGATCAGCATGGTGTGGGTTCGGTGATGATTTTGGCACCCATATCGTGGTATTCCATGGGCCCCATGGAAACTATCCCAGGTCTCACTACTACCAAGGATTATGTGACCATTTCGACCGATCGGGTCCATCCCATAGTATAATGTTTGTTCCCCAACAGCGATACTGTGTTCCAAAATGACAGGGCCACTGTTCACACAGCTCGCATCGTTCAGGACTGGTTTTGTGAGCACGAGGATGAAATGTCGCATTTCCCCTGGCCACTACAGTCAGCAAATCTCTCTACTATTGAGACTTTGTGGTCTAGTTTGGAGAGGACCGCTATCCGCCTCCATAATCGTGACCTGAACTTCCCGCTATTTTGCAGGAAGAATAGTATAAGACTCCTCCGAAAAACATGGAGCACCTGTATTTGTCCATTCCGAGACGACTGGAAGCTATTTTGAATGCCAAGAGTTTTCCTACATCGTATTAGGCACGGTAATGTCTTGTGTTCTTGGTGCTTCCATATTTTTATCCACCTCCTATCTGCTTGTTTAGAACTTCAGCTGAACAGAATTAAGAGTGAATGGAGAGATACAGAAGAGTTAGAATGTTTCAGGTTTGCTAGTTATTCCGCAGATAATGTTTCTAGCTTGAGAAATCTTAACAACTTACAAGAAATTTATAAATTCATGTCATTTTCATAGATACGAGGAAAATATACGATGCTGAGCCTAAATCAAAAAAGACAAAACAATTGGATAAACCAAGAACAAGTGAGTATTACGTAAATTCTGTAACAACAAGGTCTCGTTGTAAGTCCTCAGCGGTACTAGACAGTGTTACCAAAAATGGTTCAAATGGCTCTATGCACTATGGGACTTAACATCTGAGGTTATCAGTCCCCTAGACTCAGAACTACTTAAACCTAACTAACCTAAGGACATCACACACATCCATGCCCGAGGCAGGATTCGAACCTGCGACCGGAGCAGCAGCGCGGTTCCGGACTGAAGCGCCTAGAACCGCTCGGCCACAGCTACCGACCAGTGTTACCTCTTGAGTACCTCATACAGCAAAAACTGGTGTCTTCGCACAACTCCGTTTAAGACAGATTTCTCATATGCTCATAAACGAGTTCCTCGTCCAGGCTTTGATGGCCCATAGGATACCTACCAGCTGCCGTGTCATCCACGGCCATTCGGCGTCTTGTGGATGCGGTATGGAGGATCACTTGGTCAGGACACCGCTCTCCCGGCCGTTTTGTCGACTTACAAGACTTTGGAGCCAATACTTCTGAACCAAGCAACTCCTCAATGGGCATCACGAGGCTGAGTGCAGCCCGTACCAGTCCTCCCACCAAGGAAAAGTCATTGGCAATAGCAGGAGTCGAACCCAGGTCCTCCGCATGGTAGCTATCTACTCTGACCAATCAGCTACGGTGACGGACTGATGAATTCAAAGGAACCGGCAAAATAGATTCCGAGGTCCTGTAAACAAACGATGGACGACGCCAAATACTTTTGTTTATTGACTCTCTGCTGGTAATCGTTGATGGTGCTGCGTGTATGAGACGGAAACGCATAGAAAATTGTGGAAAAACGGGGTTTGCAAACAAATTCCGAAAATTTTAAGCATGATGCGGCAGAAACTGTGCAAATGTAACATATGTAATAGCAACAGCCACCAGTTGAAGAAGGTAGTAGTCAAAAGCTCTTGACCTAGGTTTCGACCCATGTAAATGGGTCAGAAGTATTATTACGTTTTACGATGCTGATCGTAATATGCCCCGCAATAGATAGACGGCTGTTTTTACGAATGTCAATTTTATTTATGACTTTAAGGCGGTACATCATGACCAGCTAGCATGAAAATGTATTAACCCTTCTGAATATGACCCTGAAACCTAGGTCAAGAGCTTTTGACTATTAAGTTTTGCAATTTGTGGCTGTTATTTTTCCATATATCAAATTTAGAAAACATGGACTATCTCTGAAACCGATACAGAAAATTTAAAAATCGATAGAAACACTGACAGGAACTGCATTTGTTGTGAAATTGTTGTGAAAACGATACGATTACGTATTTTACAGAAGCGCACCACGTACAAAGTAAAAGTTGCCGCCACGCGACTTGTTATCACAAACATAGACTGATGTTTACGACAATGGACTTGTATTCGGGAGGAAAAGAAGTTTATTTCCTTACGACCATCCCAATTTAGTTTTTCCGTAGTTTCGCTACATTAGTTAAGGCTGCAATTAATCTTAAACTTCGCCTTCGTGGTCGCTGCAGGAACGATAAGGAAAGGATTGTACTGTGTTACTAGATTCCTCACTTAATACAGGTTCTCAAAACACTGTAACTAGGCGTTCTCTGAGCAGCTGAAGTTTATCTTGAAGCGTCTGCCAGTACTGGTTTTTCAACATTTCAGTGACGATTTTCAGTCTCTAAAAAGAAAAAAAAACTTGTGGCTATTCGTACTGCCCTTCTTCTTATACGTTCAAAATCGCCTGTTAGTCCTATATAATACGAGCAATGTTCCAGGTTTGGCCGACCGAGGGTGAAGTAAACAATCTCCTTTGTAGACTCATTGCATTTTCCCAGCAGGACAGAGCATATGTGACCATTCCACTCATGTCTACATCTACATCTACATACTGTACGTACGTACTCCCTACTCATTGTACTTTCGTTAACAAGTGTTGGTGTATTACTGAGGCAAAGGCTTTTCGGAAGCCAAGAAATACTAAATCTATCTGACTGCACTGACCCAGGGCTTTCAGCATGTCATGTGAGAAAACCGCGAGCTACGTTTCGAGTGACCTATGTTTGTGGAATCCTTGCTGGACGGCATGGAAGGAGGACATTCTTTTCGAGATACCTCATCATGTTCGAGCTAATAACATGTCTTAAGATTCTACAACAGATTGACGTCAAAGAAAATGGACGCTAATTTTCTGGATCACTTGTTATTCATTTCTTATAGAAGGGTGTGATCTGTGCTTTTCTTTGCAACTAGGGAAGTTAGAAGTATCTACCGTATATTATAAGTCTAAATTCTGTATAGAACCTGATAGGGATTCTGTCCTGCCACGGAGCTGTCCTGTTTTACCGATTTCAGCTGTTTCTCACGTGTATGGCAAACTAGGGGAAGTGAAAATATTGCAGGTATCTGGCTTACAAAGTGCAAGGGAACTGAAAACTTTGCTCTTTGAACTCAGTTATGTATGACAATGCTGGATCGGCCAAGCGCGTTAGAAATTCGGAAAGCGATGGTGCTTCACCCTACGCACTGTCTACGGAAAACCGAAAGACCGTGGAAGGCGGACAGCTGCACGGCGGAGAACAAGGAAGCGTGTTTTGCGTAGCAGTCACGCAAGCTCTTTACCACAGGAGAGGGTAACGAAGCGGGCGGAAAAGTGACTCAGCCGGTCAATAGCGACTGAGTCAGCCTGAGGACGCCGTGGAACACGACACCTCGCAGTGAGCTCAGGATGGCTCCAACAGAAGCTACGACCTTTGCATGTAGAATGACAGAGTTATCTGGTAGCCGTAATTGTACACAACAAAGTCTTCAACAAGATCTTTGCTATATGAAAGCTAAGAATTTGTCTGCAGTCAAGGTTTCCGTAGCACCGCTACTTTATTCTGTATGTAAAGCATTTCCGCAGAGTAATTTGCGTGGAAGTTCTCACTTTATCTGAAAACCACCGCGAAATGAGACATGAATATTGGCTAATGAGGACACACATACAACATACACACACAGACAGACACACGAACACACAGTCTGAAAAGCTTGTACATCTACATCTACATGGATACTCTGCAAATCACATTTAAGTGCCTGGCAGAGGGTTCATCGAACCACCTTCACAATTCTCTATTATTCCACTCGTATAGCGCACGGAAAGAATGAACACCTATATCTTTCCGTACGAGCTCTAATTTCCCTTATTTTATGGTGGTGACCGTTCCGCCCTATGTAGGTCGGTGTAAACAAAATATTTTCGCATTCGGAGGAGAAAGTTGGTGATTGGGATTTCGTGAGAAGATTCCGTCGCAACGAAAAACGCGTTTCTTTTAATGATTTCCAACCCTAATCCTGTATCATTTCTGTGACACTCTCTCCTATATTCCGCGACAATACAAAACGTGCTGCCTTTCTTTGAACTTTTTCGATGTACTCCGTCAGTCCTATCTGGTAAGGATCCCACACCACGCAGCAGTATTCTAAAAGAGGACGGACAAGCATAGTGTAGGCAGTCTCCTTAGTAGGTCTGTTACATTTTCTAAGTGTCCTGCCAATAAAACGCAGCCTTTGGTCAGCCTTCCCCACAACATTTTCTTTGTGTTCTTTCCCATTTAAGTTGTTCGTAATTGTAATACCTAGGTATTTAGTTGAATTTACGGCTTTTAGATTAGACTGATGTATCGTGTAACCGAAGTTTAACGAGTTCCTTTTAGTACTCATGTGGATGACCTCACACTTTCCGTTATTTAGGGTCAACTGCAACATTACGCACCATTCAGATATTTTTTCTAAATCGTTTTGCAGTTTGTTATGATCATCTGATGACTTTATTAGTCGATAAACGACAGCGTCATCTGCAAACAACCGAAGACGGCTGCTCAGGGTGTTGCAGGATAGGTTGTGCTGAGAACTAACTGTTAAGAAAAAAAATCGATATGTTGCGCCGTTTCCGATTTATTTAATATTGATGTTAGCCAGTCAGGTCGTAGCGCTCGCAAGTCAAGCTAAAATGCGGTAATGTACAGATGTCTGGGAGTCCATGAGTTACCACTTGTTCAAACGCTCATTTCCAATTACAATGTGACTTATTCGGGAAGTGAAGAATTTTAGCTAGGTGAGCAAAGACTAAGTTTGTTCTATTTGAGGATCTTAACGAAGAACATGTTCGGCGACAGTGTCTCTGGCAGGCTGCTTGAATTTTCGCGCGCAACAACTTGACTGACTAACATTAATGCTAAATCAGGCACGACACAACGTATCGAATTTTCTCTTAAAGATTATTCCTCAGCACAACCTGTCCTCTAACACCTTTACAAGCTTTCCAGACTGTTTCTGACCACCTTGTACGTACAGGGTGTCCCACGGAATTTTGCCACCTCACATATTTCCGAAATGAGGGACTCACACAATGGACGGAATGCACAATCTCAACAAGTAAGCAAATATCACTTTCAACACAAAGTTACATTTCTTTTTAAAGTGGCAGATGTATGTTTTTTTTTCTGCCGAAATGAAAACTAGAGATACATTAGTGATGGCAGGCTTAGTTTCACTGATATAAACCTCGTAATCTTTTGGACGACGTAGCTGTAAGTAATGGGAACGGTGCCACAGTTTTCTGCCGCATTGCTGTAATGCCGTAATGCGGGTTGCCTGCACTGTCCTGAAGCCTGCTGTAACAATCCTTGCTCTGGGCGTAACGACAGAAATTGTGGCACCGTTGCCATCCTTTAAAGTCCACAGTTTTAGAAGGATGAGGTTTTTAGAACACTGAAACAAGTCTGCCGTCACTAATAGTACCTCCAGTTTTCATTTCTGTCGAAAAAACGTTCATGTGCCACTTAAAAAAAAAAAAACGTAACATTGTTTTGAAAGTGGTGTTTGTGTACATTTACGGACTGTGCAAAAAATGGTTCAAAAGGCTCTAAGCACTATGGGACTTAATATCTGAGGTCATCACTCCCCTAGCCGCGCGGGATTAGCCGAGCGGCGTCAGGCGCTGCAGTCATCGACTGTGCGGCTGATCCCGGCGTTGGTTCGAGTCCTCCCTTGGGCATGGGTGTGTGTGTTTGTCCTTAGGATAATTTAGGTTAAGTAGTGTGTAAGCTTAGGGACTGATGACCTTAGCAGTTAAGGGCCATAAGATTTCACACACGTTTGAACGCATCAGTTCCCTAGACTTAGAACTACTCAAACCTGACTAACGGAAGCGCCCAGAACCGCACGGCCACAGCGGCCGGCGACTGTGCATTCCTGGCCATTGAGTGAGCCCCTGACATAGCTGCATCTCCGGCCAATTGCATTTTTCACATTTTGTTTCGTTTCGGAAATATGAGGCGTTCAAAAACCTCCGACGTGAAGTAGATGGCACTGAAACCAGTGATTTAATATAAGACACATGGAGCCGCAAAGGTAGCGAAGTACCCCAAAATTGGATGTTAAATGTTGAACTTGTGACGTCGCCAGATGACGTGCAGGTGCACCGATTGAGCGAATAGGTCTTTTCACACAAGTATTCATGTCGGTGTGGCTCTGGGCCTACGTGAGCGACTTCATCACATACGGCTCAGGGTTCGAGTCTCGCTTCTAGCAGGCAGAATTTTTCTCATTGCGTTAGACAATTATGTTAACACTGAGGTAGGATTTGCCCTGAAGAGCCAAAAAAACTGGTACACCTGCGTACTATTGTGTAGGACTACCGTGAGCACGCAGAAGTAACGCAACACGACATGTCATGCACTCTACTAATGTCTGAAGTAATGCTGGAGGCAATTTATGCTATGAATCCTTCAGAGCTGTCCATAAATCCGTAAGATTACGAGGGGGTGGAGATCTCTTCTGAAAAGCACGTGGCAAGGCATCCCAGCTATTCTCAATAATGTTCATGTCTGGGGAGTTCGGTGGCCAGCGGAAGTGTCTGAATTCAGAAGAGAGTTCCTGGAGCCACTCAATAGCAATTCTTGACGTGTGTCGTATCGCATTGTTGGGGTGTCGCATTGTCCTGCTGGAACTGCCCAAGACCGTCGGAATACACGCTGGACATGAATGGATGCAGGTGATCAGACGGGGTGCTTACATACGTGTCACCTGCCAGAGTCGTATCTAGACGTATCAGGGGTCCCATATCACTACAACTGCACACTCCCCACAACATTACAGAGCCTTCAGCAGTTTGAACAGTGCCCTGCTGACATTCAGGGTCCATGGATTCATGAGGCTGTCTCCATACCAGTACACGTGCATCCGCTCGACACAATTTGAAACGAGAATCGTCCGACCAGGCAGTATGATTCCAGTCATCAACAATCTAACGTCGATGTTGACCGACTCAGGCGAGGTATAAAGCTTTGTGTAATGCAGTCTTCCAGGGTTCACGAGTGGGCCTTCTGCTCCGAAAGCCCATATCGATGATGTTTCGTTGAATGGTTCGCACGCTGACAGTGTCTGGTGGCTCAGCATTGAAATCTGCATCAGTTTGCGGAAGGGTTGCACTTGAACGATCCCCTTCAGTCGTCGTTAATCCCGTTCTTGCAGGATCTTTTTCCGGCCGCATCGATGTCGGAGATTTAATGTTTTACCGGGTTCCTGATATTCACGGTACACCCGTCAAATGGCCGTACGGGAAAATCGTCACTGCATCACTACCTCGGAGAAGCTGTGTCCCGTCGCTCGTCGCCGACTATAACAGCACTTTCAAACTCACTTAAATCTTGATAACCTGCCATTCAGCAGCAGTAACCGATCTGACAACTGGCCAGAAACTTGTAGTCTTATATCGGAGTTACCGACCGCAGCGCCGTATTCTGCTATTTACGTATCTCTGTATTTAAATACGCGTACGTGTACCAATTTCTTTGGTGCTTCAGCGTATTATTTCATTAACCAGTCCCGCGGTCTTCGCTGGTTTATTGTAAAATACGAACTACCGTATTGCATCACAAGTAAATGAGTATAAGTTTCCAAATACGGACAAAAGAAAAGAAACATAAAATGACAACAGCTTTTGCTTGGTTACAGCGAGGACAGTTATTTTGTAGCTTCTACGTTTACAACACATTACATTTACAAAAGGTGTTCGAATTTTGCTCCTTTGTGCAGCGATGTCTAGCACGCCCGCTACCGGCGATAAGCCAAAACGCTGCACTTGCGCTGAGGTTCGTCATCTTGTGACGTCACATGTTCAACATTTATTTTTCACATCAGAGGTATTTTTCATTATTTGCGGGCCCATATGTCTTATATTCAATTACTAGTTGCAGCGGCCCCTACGTTTCTTCGGGAGTTTTTAAAAAAAAGTTGAATTTCGTTCACCTCATGAAAGTCTGCAACTGTGTCATTCATGACTGAAATAATGAAAACTGCACCAGTTACTTACGTTTAGATGTTTAGCACAACGCGTTTCGCGAATTTATTCTCATTTTCAAGTGCCTTTGAGCATTTGTTTACAAGTAAATACATGCACAAATGCACTTCTGCGTTTATTTACACGTAAACAAATGCATAAATGCACTTAAAAATGAGAATAAATTCTCGAACCGCGTTGTGCTAAGCATCAGATCAAGTAACTGGTGCAATTTATTTAAATCATAAAATAATTTTGTTTATGAGGTGAAATAAACAACGCTGCCTTCGACACTGGATGTCGCATGAAAAAACGTGAACTGTATTTGCTCGTGCTGATTCCAGCTACACAGACCAGGAACAAAACCGCAAATGTCAGCCGAAACACCAGAGAAAGTGCGCCACACGGCGCTTAGGAGGGGCACCCTGGACTTCCAAGATAAATACCTGCTGTCGTGGTTGTGGCCTTTAGTCCGAAGACTGGTTTGATGCAGCTCTCCATGCTACTCTATCCTGTGCAAGCCTCTTCATCTCCGAATAATTACTACAACCAACATCCTTCTGAATCTGCTTACTGTGTTGATCTCTTGGTCTCTTTCTACGCTTTTTACCCCACATACTTCCCTTCAGTACTTCAATTCAGTGACCCCTTGATGTCTCAGAGTGTGCCCTGTCAACCTATCCCTTTTCCTACTCAGGTTGTGCCATAAATTTCTTTTCTCCCCAACTCTGTTCAGTACCTCCACATTCGTTACGTGATCTACCCATCTAATCTTCAGCAGTCTTCTGTAGCACCACGATTCAAAAGCTTCTATTCTCATCTTGTCTAAACTGTTTATCGTCCATGCTTCACTTCCATACACTCCGGAAAAATACTCTCAGAAAAAACTTCCTGACACATCTATATTCGATGTTAACAAATTTCTCTTCTCCAAAAACTTTTTTTTCCATTGTCAGCATCACTTAATTTAATTCGACTACATTATATTATCTTTGTTTTGCTTTGTTGCTGTTTATCCTGCTTTCAAGAAGCTGTCCATTCCGCTCAGCTGCTTTTCCACGTCCTTTGCTGTCTCAGACAGAATTACTATGTCAACGGCAAACCTCAAAGTTTTTATTTCTTCTCACTGGACTTAAACTCCTACTCCAAATTTTTCTTTGGTTTCCTTTATCGCTTGCTCAGTGTACAGTTTGAATAACATCAGGGATAGCTTATAACCCTCACTCCCTCCAACCACTACTTTCCCTTCGTGTCCCTCCAGTCTTATAACTACCGTCTGGTTTCTGTACAAGTTGCAAATATCCTTTCGCTTCCTGTGTTTTACCTCTGCTACCTTCACCATTTCATAGAGAGTATTCCAGTCAATATTGTCGAAAGCTTTCTCTAAGTCTACAAATACTACAAAAGCAGGTTTGCATTTCCTTAACCTATCTTCTAAGAGAAGTCGTAGGGTCAGTATTGCCTCACGTGTTCCTACATTTGTCCGGAATCCAAACTGATCTTCCCCAAGGTCGGCTTCTACCAGTTTTCCCATTCTTCTGTAAATAATTCGTATTCGCAAAGATTAATAATTAATGACGAAATAACTGAAGAGGTCTTACATTTTGAATATTTGTGCAGAGACATGGCTCAAGTGGTTCAAATGGCTCTGAGCACTATGCGACTTAACTTCTGAGGTCATCAGAACTAATTAAGCCCAACTAACCTAAGGACATCACACACATCCATGCCCGAGGCAGGATTCGAACCTGCGTCCGTAGCGGTCGCTCGGCTACAGGCTGTATCGCCTAGAACCGCACGGCCACTCCGACCGGCCGCAGTGACATGAATTATGATTGTGATAATGATACAGATTAAAAGCTAAATAAAGTTCAAGCAATGTGTGGGACAACAAACAGAGCACTCAAGTACAAAACGCTGAAAAATACAAAAAATTAAATGTGGCGATAACACTACTACTGTACGGAACCGAAAGTTGAACAAATAAAAATGACAGCACAATACAAGCAGCAGATATGAAATAGTAGAGGAGGCCGAAGGGCTGCACAAGTAGAGGTTTAATAAAAGAAATTAGAGATGAAAGATAAACAAAAAAATTCTGAACTACAGTCCGAAAGGAAGGGGAGAGAGAGATCGACTGCGGGATCGATGGCCATAAGCTGTCTGAACGGAACAAGGCGATACCTAATCCCTGTGTGAAAGACGATATCTTGCCTTCGTTGCTAAATTTATCTATTCCTTGATGCCTCAAGGTATGTCTTATCAACCTATACATTCTTTTAAGGAAATTGTGCCACAAAGCTGTTTTATTCTCAGTTCAATTCACTGCATTTTTATTAGCTACCTAATCAGCCTATCTAATCTTCACTAGTCTTCTGTAACACCACATTTCAAATGCTTATATATTATTTTGTGTAGTCTGTATCTTTTATTGTGTACATTTCACTTCCATATAAGGCTTCATTCTAGGTACATAAGTTCAGAAAAGGTGGTCTAACATTTAAATTTACATTTTATTTTAAGAATATCTCGTTTTCAGAAAAGCTTCTCCTACTATTGCCAGTCTGCATTTTAAGACGACACGCTGAAAATTAATGCCTCCGATTTTTTACGAAAAAAATCTTAAAGCTTTTTAAATAGCAAACGTTATTGATATCTTCATTTTTCAGGTCCACATATTTACAGCCTTCTGCCTCTAGAGGACTCCAAATTGTAGCGTGTAACTTGAGGCTGTGCAACGCAGTTACGTCGGTGTGTGAGGAACAGCGTTCTGTAATCGAGTTTCGAAATCGAAGAGTTCGTTCACACGTCACGAGGAGCACCCTACCCTTCAGCATAACAATGTCAGGCCACACTCGAGCCCTGCGACTTCTCCAACAATCCGACGGTGGCGTTATCACTTATTTTGGTGCCCAAAAAGCTGCACTTGTCTGTTACTTTTAGTGTCTCGTTTCCAGATCAAACGGTCCCGGCATCACCTGACTTAATTCATCTACACTGCACGAAATATATGTACTATAATAATTGACAAACCAAAACTAGCACATGAATGAACCTTTCCGACAGTTTCATAAGCAAAAGTGGCTTCTTGATTGGGACCACTGTCATTAGTAGTGCTATGACAAGCACAGCGGCCTTCCACTCGATTAGTAGGTGAAACATCCTGTGTCACCACATCCGCAACGAGTCTTTGGAGTCAAGATGAGAAGCTAGTAAAAATAAAAATCTCTGAGCTCAATATGAGATATTCGCTAAGGACCCGAGTCTTCTAAGGCCGGCAGGACAATGAAGTCTTTCCGCTTGGGTTACGTCAGGGCAGCAGACGGGAAAACAAGATTGCTGTCGTGTTTTTCCCACACGGCACGTCAAGACTGTTGTCGTTTCTATGCCGTGTTTCACATGCAAGCATGCATGTTTTCCAGTAGACGCTTTTATTTCTTTCTGCGAGAACTTCGGAGAAAAAGTCCGGAGTTTTGTTTGTCCCGCCTATAACGCAGCGTCTCCTCCTGTTACTACTGTAGAAGATACTAGACATCATCATCACCATCATTTGGCTTACACGACCGGACAAAAGCCTCCTCCAGTATTCTCCGTACATTATAGTGTTCAGTCATATTTATCTATAATACGAGAAACAGGATTCCAACCACCTGTGGTCTTTGCAATAAATCAATGGTAAAGGCTGATAATTTGTGGTGGATTGGAACTCGAACCCAAATGCTCTTCTTCTATAGAACGGTTGCTGTAAGCCCCGCCTCGGCCATCTGGACACGCTTCCCATCCTACCCACATTCTCAGCTTCCCACGCACAGATAGCGCCCCTCCCATTAGCCCCACTGCTCGAAGCATTCGCCTTTATATATATATATATATATATATATATATATATATATATATATATATATGTGTGTGTGTGTGTGTGTGTGTGTGTGTGTGTGTGTGTGTGTGTGTGTGTGTGTGTGTGTTTTCTGTCGGACATGTTCGATAGAATGGACACCACAGTTCAACGTACTTGGTCCTACATGTTTTGTAATGTCGTTTACGCCCCTTCCATTAGGTCGTCTACTTGGTGGTGGTGGTAGTAGTAGTAGTAGTAGTAGTAGTAGTAGTAGTTTTATTCATCTGTGACCGCTCTTGCAAGGATCCTGGTCACGCCAAGGTAATACATTTTAAGAACAACAAAATGAGCTTAATTCACACACAGGGTGAACCAGAACTCCACTGACAAACTTTCAGAGTTGGTAGTGGGGACCAAAACAAGAAAAGAACTGGAGGTATGAATTAAAAAACACCTTCAGTCACAGCTTTTCGTGTTTTATTAAGTACACGATGCAATTCGGACCCTGTGGGTCCATCATCATTTGTAATTTTTTCTCTTGAATGAGGTGAAATGCACACACGAAAAGGTTTGATGTTAAGTTGGGAATTTCTTAAGTCAATCGCGGAAAATATGTGCGAAATAGTGGAAAAGATGAACAGTGTAAACTTGCCA
Source organism: Schistocerca cancellata (assembly GCF_023864275.1). NCBI lineage: Eukaryota > Metazoa > Arthropoda > Insecta > Orthoptera > Acrididae > Schistocerca > Schistocerca cancellata. Next base: position 1,181,607,497 of record NC_064626.1, read on the forward strand.
TATAATCCGAGAAAAGCGCTTTTAAAGTTTTAGCGCCAGCAAACATTCTTTCCTCCATCGTTTTTGTGCATGTCTCTTCATTCAAGAGGCACATTTGCACACACATGTTTGTAAACACTTCACAGATGTTTTTGTGCGTGGTGTGGTCAAAGATTAATTTATTCATAGTGCTAAAGACATAATTATTAAACAAATGACATATGCAGGAAATAGCTTTAGAATAGGTCCTTAAAATTACTGAAATAACTGTGGCTTGCGAAATCTGTTTGTTCATTTAACATAGATTCTGGGTTTTTGATTTTGTGGAGTTAAGTATGTGTCGATCGGTCCGGTAAGGACGCCTCAATGCACGTCTGGTAAACATGGACTCTAAAATGCTTACGATACCGTAAGAGCTGTGAGCAATTGTTCAACTTCAGTACTGGACCCTCTTTGCTTTCCAAGCTTTCGGATGAGATCGTAGGACCAAAACAAGGAAAAAATGTTCGGTAAATATGGGCTCTAGAATGCGTACGCTATCTTGAAATCTATGAGCATTTCTTCAACTGAAGACAATGTTTCACAGAAGCGAACATGAACAACTGCTCATAGCTCTTAAGGTAAGCACTTAAGAGCTCTTGTTTGCTGGACATTTTTGCTTTGTTTTGGTCCTTACTACTACCCTTAAAAGTACGGAAAGCAAAGAGCTTTCAGCAGAAGAAATGTGTTTCACAGTAGGGAAGATGAACAAATGTCTATATGCATTTTAGAGCCCATGTTTACTATACATGTTTCCTTGTTATGGCTCATACTGAAACCTTTGAAAGTTGGTCGGTGGGATTCTGGTTCACCCTGTCTATAGGTATTTACATACTTACAGGTCTAGTTTAATATATATGGGATAGGTAGTTGCCCAAGGCCTTAAAGTATGATTGCAGAGTATGGATGTAGATGAAGATGCAGGTATATAATTTAATTAAGAACGACGATAACCTAGAGATTCAGAATACGTCCTCGTCTTCAGAGACCACTGTCGGAAGGAAATCATTAAAGCAGGTGCGTAGTGTTAAAACAGCTGCGCCTAGTTAAGTACGTGTCGGTCGTTATGGCAATATACCTCAGTGCACTGCTGGTGTGCCGCTGTTGCTGCCCCATGTGGGCGATTACTTCCAAGGTGACTGTATAACTGCTTTACGATTGCCAGATGTGAAAAATAAGCAGGAAGTTACAGTGGTGCAGTGCTGTAGCTGATTAGCAACAGGCTTAACTGAAGTAATTAATGATCGTCTTTCTCGTTAAGTGGCTAAGCGGAAAATGTTCGCTAGACGCTTGGTCCTACACGTTCTGTAATGTCGCAGGAGCTGCTATTTAGCTTCAACCTACCTAGAATAAATCCTCTCAGGCGGAAATATTGCGTTTCGTGCACAGCGAACATTCATCGGTTCGTGATGGGCACCAGGGCTGAACATTCTGTTCAATCGTTGCACACGTGTGACGTAACATGGATCTTTCAAAGTTTTACAAAATACCGGTAGTGCTTTCTAAAACTTGGAGTACTTCACGTATAAGCAAGCTATCGTCTATAACATGTCGTGCAAATAGAATACAGACGCTCAGAAAAGAAGCACGTATTCTCTTCTAGAGTTTAAATGCAACGTAAGTAGTCATGAAATCAACAGAGAGTATGGATATCAAAAAGTAAACGTACGAAACGTACTGAGACTGTTAAAAAGATTCCGATCCACACGAAAAAGAACGAAACTGACCGAACAAGATCGAGGCGGCGAAACCTGAAGGGAACGGTGAAAAATCATTCTTACGGATTCGTTACACGGTTCTGCCGTTGCAGTACTCACTGAATGTCCCTCGTATAAATGGCATATACTGAAATGTTTCGAACCACTCGTCTTCGAGCCTGTATTCTTTCCCCTGCAAACAGGTTAACTGAGCACGGTGGTCCTCTACATCAACTTCCGTGCGCTGCAAACCATTCGTGAACATATGGGGGGAAAAAAAGGACTGAAACGCATGCAGGCATTACAGATGTGCTGTGCTGCGCAGTTCACTTTCACGTGACGAAAACAAGTACGGGAGCTCGCCAGACACATCTTTTCCGACAGCTTCTAAACTCCAACCTTCTCTTCACAGTAGTGTAGAAGTGAAGTAAAAATGATTTGGGCTCATAACATAAATATCTATATTTCAAGTTGGCTATATTTGATTGTAAATCGATTTTTGTTTTGTAGGTACTGGGGAGCGGGCGTGGTAATTAAGACGATAAATAATCACTCGCACTCCCGTCACTTACTATGAATACTTTTATTCTCGCAGCTTATACATACCAATGTATCATAGAGCGCGTACTACAGAGAACTGATCTGGCAATGTTACTGTTCTTGCTGCGGTAGGGCAGCGATATTATTTTGGGGGTAGAGCCAGTGGTTCTACGTCCCCACAATTTCAAGTTCCAAACGAAAAATCGTATCGTGCTATTTTCATATCGCATAGCTTCTTGATACTGTGTTAGTTTTTACCTATGTCTTCTGTTTGCCGGTTAAGATCAGAAAATAGGGTCACAGTAGCCGTTTCACCTTGCTTCTGCTTCCAGTTGGTCTACTTAACCATTGCGCTGTAGAGATGTAGACGATCGTTTTTTTGTACGGTACACAATTGTATAGGTGTGCGTAGCCTGGTACCAAGCTGTCGTTGTGTTTTGCTTTCGCCCTGGTGACTATATCGATTTTCTCCGCGTGTCCTTATTGTGGCGTTTTTGTCGCCCGGGAATATCGATCCCTGAAATGTTAGCTTCATTCCAATAGCCTCAGACGGCACGCACCCACAACATCGCTCTTGGTTCAGTTTACGGAAAAGACGTACGGGACACTGTTAACACAGGAATACGCCTGCAGATGTAATAGTCTTCAATGTTGAACGGCAACAACAATCCACAATTCAAACAGATATCGTGTTAATAAAGGTAGGCCCAAGTTTTGACAGACGATGGGAGTATTCGAGTTTATGAAGCACACGAACGAAACCAAACTGGCAGTTCCCTTGAGATACTGGTACACACATTAATGATTTATGCATGTGCCTCGATCAATGAATCCTCAAAGAGTCTTTGCAGCAGAAACGTCGTTGCAAAGGCTATCAGCCCACTTCCGCACAGCAGGGCTCTAACGACATGAACAGTCTCCCTTTCATTTGTTGTTCATTTTGGCTATCGGTACCTGTTTTTGAGGCAGTTCAGAAATTAACTAAGTTAATGATTAGCCCATAGGAAATGGCGACCAGAATGTTCTTGAATCCTGTAGACGTTTATTACAGCCTAGTAAATTTTCGTTTGCCTGGAAGTTTACTAGCTTCTGTTGCCGTCCTGTTCTTAGTCTGCGTTGTCCATCTTTCTTTCAGTATTCCGCATTTTTAAAATTTTCTCTTACTCACTGGTACGGAAGAAATATTTGATACGGTTTCATACATAATGGTGATATTATTTCTTACGTAACAAAGTTTATTAAAGAAAGTTGTGATTGAATTGAGGATTTCTTGATAGGAAGGAAGCAAAATATATGTAATCTTGGATAGAAAGTAAACGACAGCTGTAGAAGTACTGATTGACTTTGGGCGTGCGCAGGAAGACAAACGCCACCGGCCTTCAAAACTTCCACTACAAGAAGTGCTACACAAATGCACAGTTACTTGCCACACACTGATTCTCGAAGATGGCCGCCGAGTAAGTGACGCCAGAAACCATTTCCAGAAAGTTAAGTGATTTAGACAGGAATATAATTTAGTTTAACGCTGACAACAAATTAAATACATGCATTAGTGTATCATTTAGTCTTGCAGTTAAAGGTTTGACTTTTCTTTGCGTATTTTTTCAGAAAACACGAAAAGATTGTAACTTCGCGAAGTCGCGCTTAGGCTTAAATTTTGTAAACGTGTTTGTTTCTTGTTTCACGATAATTTAACTAATTTCTCGGTAACAAATAAGTAAACTACCGTAAATAGCGTATAACTTCATTGTTTTAATACGGATTTCAGAAAAAAGCGTAACTTTATATCAGAAACTTGCTTATATACACTCCTGGAAATGGAAAAAAGAACACATTGACACCGGTGTGTCAGACCCACCATACTTGCTCCGGACACTGCGAGAGGGCTGTACAAGCAATGATCACACGCACGGCACAGCGGACACACCAGGAACCGCGGTGTTGGCCGTCGAATGGCGCTAGCTGCGCAGCATTTGTGCACCGCCGCCGTCAGTGTCAGCCAGTTTGCCGTGGCATACGGAGCTCCATCGCAGTCTTTAACACTGGTAGCATGCCGCGACAGCGTGGACGTGAACCGTATGTGCAGTTGACGGCCTTTGAGCGAGGGCGTATAGTGGGCATGCGGGAGGCCGGGTGGACGTACCGCCGAATTGCTCAACACGTGGGGCGTGAGGTCTCCACAGTACATCGATGTTGTCGCCAGTGGTCGGCGGAAGGTGCACGTGCCCGTCGACCTGGGACCGGACCGCAGCGATGCACGGATGCACGCCAAGACCGTAGGATCCTATGCAGTGCCGTAGGGGACCGCACCGCCACTTCCCAGCAAATTAGGGACACTGTTGCTCCTGGGGTATCGGCGAGGACCATTCGCAACCGTCTCCATGAAGCTGGGCTACGGTCCCGCACACCGTTAGGCCGTCTTCCACTCACGCCCCAACATCGTGCAGCCCGCCTCCAGTGGTGTCGCGACAGGCGTGAATGGAGGGACGAATGGAGACGTGTCGTCTTCAGCGATGAGAGTCGCTTCTGCCTTGGTGCTAATGATGGTCGTATGCGTGTTTGGCGCCGTGCAGGTGAGCGCCACAATCAGGACTGCATACGACCGAGGCACACAGGGCCAACACCCGGCATCATGGTGTGGGGAGCGATCTCCTACACTGGCCGTACACCACTGGTGATCGTCGAGGGGACACTGAATAGTGCACGGTACATCCAAACCGTCATCGAACCCATCGTTCTACCATTCCTAGACCGGCAAGGGAACTTGCTGTTCCAACAGGACAATGCACGTCCGCATGTATCCCGTGCCACCCAACGTGCTCTAGAAGGTGTAAGTCAACTACCCTGGCCAGCAAGATCTCCGGATCTGTCCCCCATTGAGCATGTTTGGGACTGGATGAAGCGTCGTCTCACGCGGTCTGCACGTCCAGCACGAACGCTGGTCCAACTGAGGTGCCAGGTGGAAATGGCATGGCAAGCCGTTCCACAGGACTACATCCAGCATCTCTACGATCGTCTCCATGGGAGAACAGCAGCCTGCATTGCTGCGAAAGGTGGATATACACTGTACTAGTGCCGACATTGTGCATGCTCTGTTGCCTGTGTCTATGTGCCTGTGGTTCTGTCAGTGTGATCATGTGATGTATCTGACCCCAGGAATGTGTCAATAAAGTTTCCCCTTCCTGGGACAATGAATTCACGGTGTTCTTATTTCAATTTCCAGGAGTGTACATTTGTTTATAGGCCTAATTCTCGTAACGTTTTTGGAGAATCAAAGTTAAAGTATCTCGTTTAATTGTCCTTTTTTTCATTCCATCGAGTGAAATATAAAATAAATAGCGTGTACCTTCATTGTTTTAATACAGATCTCAGATAAACAGCGGAATTTTAAATCAGAAACTTGCTTATATACATTTGTGAATAGGCTTAATTCTTGTAACGTCTTTTTTTGATTTTCGGTAATTTAATTGATTTATTCTAGCTAAAGTATTATTTTTGCCATGAGTGAGAAGTGCCTGACTTGCCGTAGAATTGTTAGTTCCGGGATTTGGTGTGATGGATGCAGTAGTTTTTTTCATTGGGGGGACTGCAGTGGCGTGGGTGTCGGGAAAGTGGATCAGGCTCATCAGTGGTTATGTAGGATTTGCAGCAGAGATAGGAAGATAATAGAACAGGAGGGGAAAATTGCTGCCCTTCAGGCTGAGCTAGATCAGGCTAGGGAAGATCTGGACAGGTTAAGGAGGGAGAAGGGCAAAGAGAGGTGAGAAGTGGCAACAGGTAGCAGAAGGAACAGGCCTAGAACTAAGTCTGACAGTTTTGTGGTGAATGTCAAAAATAAGTTTGACCTGTTGCTTCAGTTAGAAACTGATGAGCCTCAAGCAGAGGTAGGTGTAGACAGGACACAACAAACTTTCAATAGGAAATTGAAAAAGAATGTAGGAAAGCCATCGAAAAGGAAGAAAGTTTTGTTGTTAGGCAGTTCTCATGCCAGAGGTGTAGGCCAACTTCTGCAGGAGGAATTAGGACCAGAATACCAGGTCACAAATTTTTTCAAACCAAGTGCTAGTCTGGATCAGGTGACAGAGGATTTAGGTTCAGTCTGTAAAGGATTTACCAGGGAAGACACCGTGGTTATTGTGGGAGGGCCAGGGAACAGCATCGACAGAGATCCTGGGTACAGTATAGAGTGTGACCTGGTAAAGATTGTGTCGGCATCGAGACACACCAATGTTGAATTTGTATCTGTCCTGAGACGCCATGACCGGCCTCATTTGAACTCTTCTGTTGGGAGAGTTAATTTGGAGTTGGAACGGCTGCTTGGATCGGGTGCGGGGGCTCATATTGGTGTGGTTCCTGTTGATTCTCTCAGTAGGTGGGACTATACCAGGCACGGCCTACATCTCAACAGGAAAGGGAAGGGGAAACTGGCTGGGGTAATAGCAGGAAATTTAAGGGGGGGAGGCACTGCCATGAATGGTAAAATACCAGTGGTTACAGGTGTTGGAGCAGCACCTTTTTTAGGGTAGGTAAGACAGAAAGATGTCAAGTTCTACGAGAGGTCAGGATTGAAACAAATCTTCAGTTTAGGAAAGAAATTAAACAGCACAATTCTAGCACTTTGGATCACCAATCACAGCTGTCAATTATAAATTTTCACCAATCACCAGAAATTTTATCTCCACCAAGTTGTATCTCAGTCCTAGGTAATTGCATTGATGAATTAAAGTCACCCAACCCAGTTGACATAATCTGCCTCTCTGAACACCATGTGACCACTGGTATAGCAACTAGGCCTAAGCACAATGAGAAACTCAGACAGGAGAGTACTGCAAATGTTAGAATAAGGAAAGGTTCTCATAAAAGTATAATTAAAAATAATGTAAGTATATGTCATCAAAATATTGGGAGTTTAAAGAATAAAATAGATGAGCTTCTGGTTTGTTTAGAAGATTTAGAAGCTGAGGATGAAATAGATATACTATGCCTGTCTGAGCATCACTTTGTTACTGATATGGATAAGGTAAATGTAAGTGGATATAAGCTCTCTGCACATGTAATGAGAGAAAATATGGAGAAAGGAGGAGTTGCCATATATGTGAAAAGTTATCATTGTGCAAAAAGTATAGAAACAAGAAAGTTTTGTGTAGAGAAACATATAGAAGCATGTGCCTGTGAGCTTAAATTAAATAAAGGCACATTTATAATTGTAACTGTATATAGGTCCCCATCAGGAAATTTTCATCTATTTCTGAAAAATTTGGACTCCTTGTTGTGCTATCTGTCAGACAGGGGGAAGCAAATTATTATTTGTGGGGACTTCAATGTAGATTCTCTGAAAGAGGGTAATAGGAAAAATGACCTTGAAGTATTACTCGGTTCCTTCAATTTGACACCCGTTATTGATTTTCCTACTCGGGTGGTAAAGGATAGCAGCTCACTGATAGATAACTTCTTTATAGACCAAGATAAGTTTAACCAGATAAATGCTCAGCCTGTTGAGAATGGTCTTTCTGATCATGGTGCACAGCTAGTTACAATATATGACATAGCTCCATTCAGCAATACTAAACAGTCCTCCAAAGTAGTACGTTCAGTCAACGATTTAACAATTGCAAATTTCAGGGAAAGCCTAGAGCAGTTAGACTGGAATGAGGTGTACCGTGAACCTGATGCCAATTTAAAATATAATTTATTTCATGACATTTTTGTAAATGCATTTGAAAACTGCTTCCCCAAGAAAATAGTTAAATATACTCGTAAGAAACCATGTAACAAACCATGGCTTACTAAGGGTATAAAAATATCTTGTAACCGGAAAAGGGAAATGTATCTGACAGCAAGAAAGAGTAGTGACCCAGAAACTATCAAACATTATAAAAACTACTGTGTTATATTAAGAAAAGTTATTAAAAAATACAGAAGTATGTGTATCATGTCTGAAATCAGCAACTCTGATAATAAAATTAAAACAATTTGGAATATTATTAAAAGAGAAACAGGTCAACCAAGAGCACAGGAAGACAGTATTACCATCAAATTGAATGAAAACTTTACGAACAAAAAGTCAGAAGTTGAAAATATTTTTAATAATCATTTTCTAAATGTTGTGGATATAGTAGGATCCAGCTGTTCATTAGAAGATGCTAGGCTGTTAATGGAAGAGGCCATACCTATGCAATTTGATACAATTGAAATCTCACCCATTTCTCCCTCTGAAATTAGGAAAATAATAAACTTGCTTAAAAGCAAAAACTCACATGGAATTGATGGCATTTCCAGCAAAATACTAAAAGCTTGTTCTCAACAGATAAGTAAGATTCTCAGCCACCTGTGTAATAGCTCTCTGGAACAGGGCATTTTCCCTGATGGACTGAAATATGCTATTGTTATACCTTTGCATAAAAAGGGGGATAGATCTGATGTCAACAATTACCGTCGAATCTCCCGTCTAACAGCTTTATCCAAAATTTTTGAGAAAGTAATGTATTCAAGAGTAGCTTCACATATCTGTAACAATGAAGTACTAACAAAATGTCAGTTTGGTTTCCAGAAAGGTTTTTCAACAGAAAATGCCATATATGCTTTCACCAATCAAATTTTGAATGATCTGAATAACCGAACACCACCCATTGGGATTTTTTGTGATCTCTCAAAGGATTTTGATTGTGTAAATCATGAAATTCTGCTAGGCAAGCTCAAGTACTGTGGCATAAGTGGGACAGTACACAAATGGTTTAATTCGTACCTAACTGGAAGAGTGCAGAAAGTTGAAATAAGTAGTTCTCATAATATGCAAAGATCAGCACATTCCTCAAACTGGGGAACTATCAAGAATGGGGTTCCACAAGGGTCAGTCTTGGGTCCTTTGCTGTTCTTAATATATATTAATGACTTGCCATTCTATATTCATGAAGAGGCAAAGTTAGTTCTCTTTGCTGATGATACAAGTATAGTAATCACACCTGACAAACAAGAAGTAACTGATGAAATTGTCAATACTGTCTTTCAGAAATTTACTAAGTGGTTCCTTGCAAACGGACTCTCACTGAATTTTGATAAGACACAGTACATACAGTTCTGTACAGTGAATGGTATGACGCCATTAATAAATATAGACCTTAATCAGAAGCATATAGCTAAGGTAGAATATTCCAAATTTTTAGGTGTGTCCATTGATGATAGATTAAATTGGAAGAAACACATTGATGATCTGCTGAAACGTTTGAGTTCAGCTACTTATGCAATAAGGGTCATTGCAAATTTTGGTGATAAACATCTTAGTAAATTAGCTTACTATGCCTATTTTCACTCGTTGCTTTCATATGGCATCATATTTTGGGGTAATTCATCACTGAGGAATAAAGTATTTATTGCACAAAAGCGTGTAATCAGAATAATAGCTGGAGTCCACCCAAGATCATCCTGCAGACATTTATTTAAGGATCTAGGGATATTCACAGTAGCTTCTCAGTATATATACTCTCTTACGAAATTTGTTATTAACAACCAAACCCAATTCAAAAGTAATAGCAGTGTGCATAACTACAATACTAGGAGAAAGGATGATCTTCACTATTCAAGATTAAATCTAACTTTGGCACAGAAAGGGGTGAATTATACTGGCACTAAAGTCTTTGGTCACTTACCAAATAGTATCAAAAGTCTGACAGATAACCAACAAGTATTTAAGAAGAAATTAAAAGAATTTCTGAATGAAAACTCCTTCTACTCCATAGAGGAATTTTTAGATATAAATTTAAAAAAAAATTTAAAAAATAAAAATAAAAAAACACAAAAAATGAAAAAGTTGTTATATTAACTTAAGTATGTTGTTAAATTAACTTAATTATGTCATGTATTGGAAAATTTGACTCGTTCCACATCATCACGAAATATCGTATTCATGATCCATGGAACTAGTATTAATCTAATCTAATCTAATCTAAAAACACAAGATAAACGGTATTTCCTCATTTTCACTGTTTCATAAATTCCAAAGGGCAGTTTTATTAGACCACTGATTCTACTCAGTCGCAGAATTTTTATACCATGTGAAGTACGACAGACTTGAAGCAAGGGTGCTACTGCTCCTAAAGCAAGAGCTATTATAATTCATTTCTTGCACCATTGCAATATATTTTTATGGTATATGTAACGCTTGTGTGTTTGTGTTTGGTGGGGGGGGGGGGGGGGGCGGCAGCGGCGCAAACGACATCCCACAGCCTGTAGAGATTTTCGATGAATAAAGAATAATAAAATGTTGTGACGCTTGCTATTAATGGTGTATATTAATAATTTGGCAGACTGATTGACAACACAGGTATCTACTATGTACTACCAGAAAAAAGTTGCGCAAATACCCAGTCAAAGTTGTCCAAAGGTTGTCAACTTGCTTTAAATGTTTACGAATTTTAATGGTGTACTTAAAAAAAATCGCAAAATCGTACTATCTCGTGATCATAATACTTGTGAGTCACTACTGATGCGGATATTTGTTTTTATCAATTAATGGGAAATGCAGTGGCCACATGGGCTCAAATGTAGGTAACTTAAGTGTCAAACTTTGGTTCATTGGTAGGATAATTTGGAAAGGAGATTGCCTACAAAATACTTGTGCTAGCCATCTTAGAATACTGTTCAAGTGTATGAGCCCCATACCAGATAGGACTAATGGGGAATATTGAAAGTATACAAAGAAGAGGAGAATGGGTGGTCACAGGTTGGTTTGACTCACAAGAGATCATCACAGAAATAGGTTGTAGAATAATAACTCTACCAGTAACAATAGAAGGAGATTTTATTTGACACATGACAGGTCTTCAGGTGGTTTACATTCATACATGTCTCCATACTCAGTACTGGAGATCACAGTTTAAATTAAAAACAAGTAATGTCACTCTGATTAAATAGACAGAAATGAAACATTTGGAGCTGACTCAGTGAGAAGTTTGCAAAATATTATAGGACTTACAAAAAAAATTGCAACACATATCACTTAGCCATTTTCCGGTGTTTCATTTGTGTCTAGTCATCATCACATTATTTGTTTTTTATTTAAACAGTGATCTACAACAATGAGTTTGGAAACATGTACCTGAATGTAAGCCAACTGAAGGTGGCACAAGCTCAGAACTGCTTCTGTGTTAAATAAAATCACCTTCTGTTGTGACTGGTTGCGGTTTTTATTCTACATCCTGTGAAAGCACAGTCTTGGATTTCAACTGCATCAGTTATGGATTAAAAAAACTCAGATGAATACACCACGGCACCATGGGTATCACTCCCATGGAGACCATGTGGACAAGATTTGGCTAATTACAGTGTGTGCATGGGCATTTAAAACATTCATTCTTTTTGCACTCCATATGTGAATAGAACTGAAAGAAATCCAAATATCAAACAATGGAAACTCCATGTAGGAATATCAACAACCCAGGAAAAGACAGATTGCTACTTACTGTAAAGAAAACACGTTAAGTTGCAGACAGGCTCAATTAAAAGACACTTACACAAAGCTTTTGGCCACTGCATTCTGGCCTGAGCTGCCGGAGTTGGCGATCATGTATGTGTGAGGTGTGCTTGCTTGCGTGTATGAATGGTGTGTGTTTTTTTGTTGTGCAGATGAAGGCTGTGGCCAAAGGCTTTGAGTAAGTTTCTTTCAATTGTACCTGTCTGCAACTTAACATGTCTTCTTTATGGTAAGTAGCAGTCCATTGTGTCTTACATTGTAGAAATCCTAATATGTGGTACTATGGGAAGCAACTTTTGTGAAACACTTCACAGTATTTCACAGAATATGAATGTAGATTTAGATGTATTCTATATGTGAATGGAACTGAAAGAAATCCTGATATGTGGTACAATGGAAAGTACCATTGTGAAACACATCACAGTAGTTGCAGACAGGCACAAGTAAAAGATGTTCACATCTAGCTTTCTGCCCCAGCCCACACACACACACACACACACACACACACACACACACACACACACACACACACAAGCAAGCACACCTCACACATGACAAAGGCTCTGGCCGAAAGCTATATGTGAGTGTCTTTTAATAATGCCTGTCTACAACTTGATGTGTCTTCTTTACGGTAAGCAGCAATTTGTCTTTTCCTACATTGTTGATATTCCTACCCAAGTTTCCACTGTTTGATTACAGAGTATGAATGTAGATTTAGATGTAAGTAAAACTGTACTTTATTAGCCTCTGTTTCTATAATTTATTGGAATAGTTGGCTGTAAATTCTGATTAACATCAATTCTCACATTAAACAGGCTTTAACTCTCCCAGTATAAGGTCAATGACCTGGTTTTATGAAGGTGTTTTCTTCATTTAAGGTGCTCCATTTTGTAAAGATTTCATACATATATAAACAAGAGCTAATGTTTTCAGACTTTTTAAAAGCGGTCTGCAGAAACCTCTGCATTTAGGTTGCTTTATCCCTCTGGTTCCAGTGTTTTTGTAACCATTGGAACACACATGCCAGTCTAAGACAATCGTAACTGCCTACATCATGTGTATAATGTTTCCCAATCTAAAGTGTTTTTTACTGATTCTCTTTGTTCCTTAATATCAGGCCCACATGTGTGACTCTTCCGTTTATGACAGTATTATGAAAAGGATAGTGTTGCATTACACCACAGCACAAGTGCACGTTAACAGTCTTAATGTGTATTCTTCCTACAGGCTATTGTGTAAATCACTTGTTATGGCAGTGGCTGCCTCATTGTGCAGGGCAATTTTCTCAGTCACATAGTGACTTAACAAACTATAGTTATGTTAAGGGGGTTTAGTCTGTCACAAGTTTGAAGGTATACTAATGAAAAATCGTTTGTGGAATATAAGTAATTTAAGGAGTACCATTACAATTCGGAGACTAAATAAAATACCTAGTCATCAACAGGCACATAAACAATCCTGAGATTGTGGGTGGCTATCATGCAAATCGTTCTTCAGAGCTGTTAACACAGGTGGTGTGTACGAAAGTATGCCAATAATCTTGTAGATAGAGCCAATGTCTAGAAATGGCGCCAGGTGAACAAATGTTCTGGACAGTGGGAGACTGTGGTGATCCTCTATTATCACAGGCACAGCGAAAGAAAATGTAGATCAAATAGCTAAAAAGACACTCATATATCTCCAAAAATGAAAAATACCTTGCTGGTAGACACTTAAAAAATGATGAAGACTTCCCCCATATTGTTCCTAACTGGTAAAGCAGAGAGAAATCCACACTGCAAGAGGAGGGAACATTATACTGGTTTTGAGACAGGAGAGCTGATTTAATGTTCTCACTGATGTGGAGAAGCAGACGAAAATGTGTGTATTTTGATTACAGGGGATTATTAATAAATAACTTTTTATGAGAAAGTAGAGTTACTTCTCGAAGGACTTTATACAAAAGGTTATGTTATGAATAATATAATAAACGTATACAGATGTCTTTAACTTAGTGACCAGAGTAACAGAATTTACTAGTATACAAAATAAAGGAAAAGCAACCACTCTCTTACTGCTGACTGTTTTGCACATAGAAACATGTAACAGAAAACCATATTCTCACTAACTTTTGGGCTCTTGCGTGGCCACCTATCCTTTGTTTTACACATTATTCCATCCAGGTATTTCCATTGTTGTTATAAAATTTAATTGTAGTTAGAATTCATAAAAAAGTAGTCATGTAATTTTCTTCTGATAACTAATGTTGCTTTGTCTGATACACACACTAAAATACAATTTTTTGTTTTCTTCCACAGGCATCCACTCGTCACTATGCGAGGTCAAGCGACAGTATCACAGTGAGGAGGAATTTGATAATGGTGAAGGGCATTGGGCTGTTCCTGACAGTGTAGCTTTGGAGGCTGCAGACATGCTGAATACCAGTAACAGACAACCAGGAGATTTTGTTAATGCAACTGAACTTGTTGAAAGTCCCCATGTAGTTGACCTTGGTGGAAAAACACATGAAGAAAGTGGAAATACGACGACCTCACCAATGGAAGAGACATGTAAAGTACCAATAGACTGGCTAAAAGGCTTTCAAGAAATAATTAAGGATTACAGATTCTCGGATGACTGGTTAAAGAATCCAAGGGGTGTGCCCCTGATAGATTGCAGTGCTTTAGTGATCAACACAGAAACAAAGCTTCAATGCCCTCTGCCATCAGTCAATAAAACAAATGAAACAAATGTCTCAAGTTTTACCATCAGTCTAACAGATGTGGACATAAACTTTTCAGATGATGTAAATTTCCCTCTTTGTCCACTATTAGAGAAACTTCTCAATCCAACATTCAATTGCTCTGATAGGATAGAGGGCAATCTGAGAATCACAGTGTGCCATATTCCAAAGCAATGGCTAAAAGACCAAACTATTATAACAAAACTCAACTGCACAAACAATGGAAATACAACAACTGGAACAGAAACATGTATAATTTCCAAGGAAATCGTCCAGAAAAATATGACCCATATGATGGACTGTGAATCCTCAGATAACAATGGGATAGAGTGTTTAGTCCCCAAAGGCTGGCTGAAATATAATGTATTTTCCATGTTGTCTTGCACTGAGCATGAAAATGATACTTTAAGGAATTGCCTATTTCCAAACAATTTAATAACTACTGATACCCCAACGGAAAACTGTGCAACTACAAAAGATGGCAATTCAACAGACTGTCCTATTTACACTGGTATAAACTGTACAAAAAATAGTAATACCACAAAATTACAGTGTTGGACGCCACACGAATGGCTGGCAGAAGTGGACAATGCAGCAAAATTAAATTGCACAAATGCTAACAACAACAGTACACAGAAAGTTTGTAGTATTCCAAAAGAATGGCTACGAGGTCAACTGGAAAATTCCAGTGAAACTACCACTGGAAATAACACTAATGAAACAATATGTTACATTCCTAAGCAGCTGTTAAATGACAGGAGTAACATGACTCAGCCAAACTGTTCATCAGATAATCTTACGATGACTTGCCAGATTCCAAATGAAGCCTTCAACATCACAACAATGTGCCCACTGTTTGAAGAAATTAAAGAAACATCAGATGCACTACGTTGTGTGATACAGTATGAAGGAAATTTCACCACTTTTGTTTGTACCGAATCAGAAGATCAAGCATTACAGAATGAGACAGAAAGCTGTAACACATCAACAGAAGTACTAAACATCAGTTCTACAGATGCTGAGACAGGAACAGAGGACAGTTCTACCACAGAGGATACAAAAAACAACTCCAGCCAAACAACAGAACAATATCATGCAAATGTGGACAATTCTTCTGAAATATCTACAGTAGCAGTGCCATACCTCGTAGACACAACTACAGAAAGTCATTCTAATTCCAACAACGTATCAGTAAAGCTTAACACTGTAAAAGATGAAGATGCATCAAGTGGAGGTGTGAACTATGAAGAAACTGAGCATAATCAAGGCAGTGAAATAGAAATAGCTCAGTCAAGCAATAAACCAAATACTAAACTTTCTCCAGCTGCACCTGGGCAGGCAGAGTCAAAGTCAGATTCAGTACACGAGAACGAGGTTGTACAGTATGAGGCAGCTGCTGCATTGTCACAGCTACACACTGCACACACACATGCTACAGTAAATGAACAAACAGTTACATTTTTACGCCCCACAGAATCTGCAGCCATACTTGTTGGGGTATTCATCGCATTTGCTGTGCTAGGGTATGCTGGACTGCTGATATGGAGAAGAATGCTTGAGTGAGTATAATTGTTTACACTGCTATCACTACATATCACTTAATCAGCATATAATATGTTCTCACAGATAGGAAATGTATACTCAAAGGTCATTGCAAAACTGCACTATTAACTTCCAATGATTTAGTTACAGAAATGGTAAATGCTTCCAGTTTTTTATATTTGTGAATGTATTTCTGCAAATCAATACCTAGATGTTACTAAAGATAATTTGCTAAGTTTTAAACCTTTCTTAGTAATTTGACAAGCAGCACACTCCAAGCTTATGACATTTAACAATTTATACTACGAGGATAAGAATGCTATCACACCTAAGAATACTGAAAGTTTGCAAATATTTTCAATTTTTACAGTGTACTGATGCTCGAAGTCAGACCTCATACTTTAAATTCTACTGACTTTGAATCCAAAGGCTGATTGTGAACACATTTTAATTCAACAATTTCTTGTTAAATTCAATTTTACAGCTTTTGTGGATCATGAAACTTCCTGGCAGATTAAAACTGTGTGCCCGACCGAGACTCGAACTCGGGACCTTTGCCTTTCGCGGGCAAGTGCTCTACCATCTGAGCTACCGGCGCACGACTCACGCCCGGTGTCACAGCTTTACTTCTGCCAGTATCTCGTCTCCTACCTTCCAAACTTTACAGAAGCTCTCCTGCGAACCTTGCAGAACTAGCACTCCTGAAAGAAAGGATATTGCGGAGACATGGCTCAGCCACAGCCTGGGGGATGTTTCCAGAATGAGATTTTCACTCTGCAGCGGAGTGTGCGCTGATATGAAACTTCCTGGCAGATTAAAACTGTGTGCCCGACCGTGACTCGAACTCGGGACCTTTGCCTTTCGCGGGCAAGTGCTCTACCATCTGAACTACCGAAGCACGACTCACGCCCTGTGGCTAAGCCATGTCTCCGCAATATCCTTTCTTTCAGGAGTGCTAGTTCTGCAAGGTTCGCAGGAGAGCTTCTGTAAAGTTTGGAAGGTAGGAGACGAGATACTGGCAGAAGTAAAGCTGTGACACCGGGCGTGAGTCGTGCGCCGGTAGCTCAGATGGTAGAGCACTTGCCCGCGAAAGGCAAAGTCCCGAGTTCGAGTCTCGGTCGGGCACACAGTTTTAATCTGCCAGGAAGTTTCATATCAGCGCACACTCCGCTGCAGAGTGAAAATCTCATTTTGTGGATCATTTCTGCAACATTAGGTAGTCTAATGAAGTCATTACAAGCCGCTGTTATATATTTCACACTGTCAAATGTTTGTAATGTAGTTTGTTTGCCATGTTAATTCACCACAATATTAAATCATCTTAACATGCTACACTTATCTACATCTACACCTACATTTACAACTCAGTGTAATATGTGTTGGAACTGTTTAAGAGAAAGGTTGAAAGATTAACTGGTTTTATACCATACATTAGTTATGTTGTGTCTGCAACACAAACAGGACTCAAAATATGGAGTGAATGTTCCAAACAATGAACAAACAGGACCTGTTCTTTTCAAAGAAACCATCCCAGCATTTACCAAAAGTGGTACGGAGATACCACGAGAAACCTACATGTCGACTGGTCAGATAGGGATTTGGAACATGCTCCTCATGAATGCCAGACAAGCGCTTTGAACTCCTTGGTTAAAGCTAGTTCATCTACATCTAAATGCACACTCTGCAAGCCACCCTACAGTGCATCATATACCACTATGACTCATTCCCCTTCCTGTTTCACTCACAAATGGTGCAAGTGAGAAACAGTTGTCTATATGCCACCATACAAACCCTAATTTGTCTTACATCTACGTCAACATCTATACTCTGCAAATCACAGCGAAGCACATGGTAGGGAGTGTATCTCATTGTACCTGTTACTAGGGTTTCTATCCATTCCATTCACATATGGAGTATGGGAAGAATAGTTGTTTGAATGCCTCCGTGCATGCAGTAATTCTTCTAATCTTAGTCACAGGGTTGAATCCTGCCTCGAGCATGGATGTGTGTGATGTCCTTAGGTTAGTTAGGTTGAAGTAGTTCTAAGTCTAGGGGAATGATGACCTCAGATGTTAAGTCCCATAGTGCTCAGAGCCATTTTGACTGAATATTTATGTGGCTTCTTTCAGATTAACTTTATAGATAACTGCATTATCTGCAAAGCATCTGAGGTTATATTAATATTGCCCACAAGGTCAGTAACATACAACAGGAACAGCAAAGGTCCCAATACACTTCCCTTGAGTAAACCTGTTGATGACTCTCCATCTAAGATAACATGCTACATACTCCCTACCAAAAACGTCCTCAGTTCAGTCACGAATTTCACTTGGTACCCCATACGATCATACTTTTGACAATAAGTGTAGGTGTGGTAGTGAGTCAAACGCTTTTCAGAAATCAAAAAAAGAATGCATGTACCTGACTGCCTTGATCCAAAGCTTTCAGTACGTCATGTGAGAAAAATGTAAGTTGGGTTTCACATGTTCATTGTTTTCCGAATCCATGCTGGTTGGCATTGAGGAGGTAATTCTGTTCTTGGACGCTAGTTTTGTGGACACTTCTAGTACCCTTCTTGTAGACGGGCATGAACTATGCTTTTTTCCAAGAACTGGGCATGGTTTTTTGTTCAAGGGTCTACTACAGATTATACTTAAAAAAGGGGTTAACTCAGTCACACAGTCAGTATACAATCTGACAGGGATTCTATCTGGCCCCGGAGCTCTTTTCAGTTTTAAGGATTTCAGCTGCTTCTCAAAATAACTGCCACTAATACTTATTTCATTCATATTTTCAGAGTATGAGGATTAAATTGGAGCAATTCTCCTGGGTTTCCCCTTGTAAAGGAATATTTGAAAATGGAGTTAAGCATGTCAGATTTTGCTTTGCTACCCACAATTTCAGTTCCTGTCTCATTCACTAGGGCCTGGACGCTATCTTTGGTGCCACTAACAGTCCTTACATACCACCACAATTTCTTTGGGTTTTGTGAAAGCTTATTTGACAATATTCCAGTTGGCGGCAGTAAAATCATTTTGCAGTCAGCCACAAATGCTGGTTCTCTAAATATTCTCAGTAGTGTTTTTTCATGAAAAGCATGTCGTCTTCCTTCCAGGGATTCTTATGTGAGTTCACGAAGCATCTTCTAGAAGTCATTGTGACATATCCACTGGAAACTTCATGTTCTAGGAACTCTGAAGTAATCTCTGTTATATGTATTTTGCCCTTCATAGATGTAGGAACAAATGGAAATTTTACAACAAAATAAATACTGAGACTGAACACTATATTTCAGAGGAAAGATGTCTTATGAGCTGACATACAAAGAATGAAATATAAAAATGCAGATTCAAACTGAGCTTTAATAAGAATGTGGTTGCTCAAGAGAGTAATACATTCATAACAGATTATTATATTTGTATGCCAAACTCTGGTGCCACTCATGGAATATCAAACACAAGCCCAATAGGATGAAGGTAGAAAACTCTAATTATTGTGGTCCTTAAGGAACTGGAAACATAGATGTACTCTGCAAGGACAAACATTATTTTGTGGTCAATGATATATTTACACACTGGAGCAGTCATTATCTTGTTTCAGAGCACACAGATCTCTTTTACCGGAGATGGCACCCAAACAGATCAGAGTTGCAGCTTCATTCAATGATATCTCATTTGACATGCCTGGTTTTCCCAGATTAGTGTACATCATGGCCGATTGTCTACAGGAAACTGGGAAAACACAGTCAGTTCACAAACGAGACTCCTTACAAATCAGTTGTGCGTCGTCACATCTTAGAATATTGCTCAGTTGTGTGAGACTGATAACAGATAGGCCTAACAGGGGATACTGAACGTATACAAAGGTGTTTTGGATTCATGGGAGAATGTTGAAAAACTTGAATTGGTAGACTCTTGAAGACAGTTGCAAATTGTGCTGCAAAAGTGGTAGACTCTTGAAGACAGTTGCAAATTGTGCTGCAAAAGCTGCTTACAAAAATTCAGAAACCATTATTAAGATAAGAGTCTAGAGGTATTCTTCGGAGCCCTATGTATCTCTCCTGTAGAGACCATAAATACAAAATTAGACTACTTACAGTGTGCACAGAGTTATTTAAACAGTTATTCTTCCCAAATTCATATGTAACTGGAACAGAAAGAAACACTGCTGTATGCTTCAAAAAGATTTGAAAAAAATGTGGGTAGAGGCAGATAAGCAGAATTGTCATTCCTAATGGCCCAGTTCATATGTGAACAGACCATTGCTAAACACTTTTTTTTGTGAGAGCTGCACTTGCTGTTGGTTATCCCAAAACTAATCACATCCATCCTTAGGCTTTGAGCATGTCTATGGACAAGCTTCACTGTTGCCTCCATGAGGCATTTTATATCAACTTGACCTTATTCCACAGCCACCAGACTATTAGAGGGTGGAAATTGTAAAGCTTTGCAGTGTTGATCTACCTCTGAACTGTTTCCAGACTTCCAGAGATACTACAATTTGTCAACCCAACGTGACAAGCTAATTATTTAGGATGCTTACACTGACCACATCACAGTAAAATAATATTAACATATCAGTGGTTCGTAAGTAACTCGTAATACAATTCATAAGCATTCTATCAAAATACACTCCTGGAAATTGAAATAAGAACACCGTGAATTCATTGTCCCAGGAAGGGGAAACTTTATTGACACATTCCTGGGGTCAGATACATCACATGATCACACTGACAGAACCACAGGCACATAGACACAGGCAACAGAGCATGCACAATGTCGGCACTAGTACAGTGTATATCCACCTTTCGCAGCAATACAGGCTGCTATTCTCCCATGGAGACGATCGTAGAGATGCTGGATGTAGTCCTGTGGAACGGCTTGCCATGCCATTTCCACCTGGCGCCTCAGTTGGACCAGCGTTCGTGCTGGACGTGCAGACCGCGTGAGACGACGCTTCATCCAGTCCCAAACATGCTCAATGGGGGACAGATCCGGAGATCTTGCTGGCCAGGGTAGTTGACTTACACCTTCTAGAGCACGTTGGGTGGCACGGGATACATGCGGACGTGCATTGTCCTGTTGGAACAGCAAGTTCCCTTGCCGGTCTAGGAATGGTAGAACGATGGGTTCGATGACGGTTTGGATGTACCGTGCACTATTCAGTGTCCCCTCGACGATCACCAGTGGTGTACGGCCAGTGTAGGAGATCGCTCCCCACACCATGATGCCGGGTGTTGGCCCTGTGTGCCTCGGTCGTATGCAGTCCTGATTGTGGCGCTCACCTGCACGGCGCCAAACACGCATACGACCATCATTGGCACCAAAGTAGAAGCGACTCTCATCGGTGAAGACGACACGTCTCCATTCGTCCCTCCATTCACGGCTGTCGCGACACCACTGGAGGCGGGCTGCACGATGTTGCGGCGTGAGCGGAAGACGGCCTAACGGTGTGCGGGACCGTAGCCCAGCTTCATGGAGACGGTTGCGAATGGTCCTCGCCGATACCCCAGGAGCAACAGTGTCCCTAATTTGCTGGAAAGTGGCGGTGCGGTCCCCTACGGCACTGCGTGGGATCCTACGGTCTTGGCGTGCATCCGTGCGTTGCTGCGGTCCGGTCCCAGGTCGACGGGCACGTGCACCTTCCGCCGACCACTGGCGACAACATCGATGTACTGTGGAGACCTCACGCCCCACGTGTTGAGCAATTCGGCGGTACGTCCACCCGGCCTCCCGCATGCCCACTATACGCCCTCGCTCAAAGTCCGTCAACTGCACATATGGTTCACGTCCACGCTGTCGCGGCATGCTACCAGTGTTAAAGACTGCGATGGAGCTCCGTATGCCACGGCAAACTGGCTGACACTGACGGCGGCGGTGCACAAATGCTGCGCAGCTAGCGCCATTCGACGGCCAACACCGCGGTTCCTGGTGTGTCCGCTGTGCCGTGCGTGTGATCATTGCTTGTACAGCCCTCTCGCAGTGTCCGGAGCAAGTATGGTGGGTCTGACACACCGGTGTCAATGTGTTCTTTTTTCCATTTCCAGGAGTGTAGGTTACTCTACAAGAATTATACTTCATAATTTACAGTAGAGTAGCACTGTCACAACTGCTACATCATGGAATTTCAAAACAAGCAGTAAAATCATTATTTTATATTAAAGTCTCCTTTAGTTCATGGCTTTTATACAAAAAATAAGGGAAAGGCAACCACTCACCTAGAGCGAACCGATGTTTAGAGCACAGGAACACCTAATAGGCAACAGCATTCACACTAGCTTTCAAGCTCTTGCTCTTTTTCTAGCAAACACACATACAAACAAACAGACACCCAAATACAAACTCTCATGGCAACAAGAGGGTTTTCTTTCATTTGTGTTTATTTCATTTCTAAATATTTAGGTTCTGGATAGGTTTTTCCTTGTTTTCCCATTAGAAGTAGTTTATGATGAACAGTGGATTCTAATATAACTCTACCACATTGTTTCTAAACTCTTAGAGCTGCACTTGCCTTTTACTTTTCTTTGGCTCTTGAGTTCCTTGATCTTCATTTCAATTATTCCAAACTTTTTACAAATCTGTTCTTAATACTGATAAGTATAGAAATTATAAAATTTTAGTACTAAGTATTTGTGCAAAGGACTGCCAATTTCAATGGTTACCAGCTTAAAAAAAAAAGGTAGCAGAATACTTTTTCGAAAATAAGAATACTCTGTTACTCAATATCTACATTGCCCTCTTTCAATTTCAGGAAACGTTATGGAAACAGACAGCTCCTAATAAATGAAGATGATGATTTCAGCAATGCAAATAATTTTGAGGTAAGTGTTTTAAAGACAAATACGGAATGATAGGTCTCGTAAAATGTGTGCAGACAGTTATGTTAGAAAGGATTTAGGAGGTACATTGGGACTCAGTAGTGTGACAATGGATATCTGGGGCTTGTGTGGGATCCACTCATCCATTCTGGTGCCCTCTATCCTGGAAATGCTAGGTTGGGACTAGTATGGTACTTCTCCAACTTTGTGGAGAAACATACCTGTATAAGGGCTATTAACGTCATGGGGCAGCCACTCCCAAAGGCTTTTTAAAATTACTGCCAGCCCCCCCACTCCTCCCTCATGGAGGAATGCATATGCCCCCTTTTGTCTGTGTCAGTGTATGTCACTGGTCAAATGTTATGCCATTTTTCAAAGCATTTGCACACTGTGTAAGTGAGGTGGAACGTGGGAACCAAGTCCAGTATCTCCCTAGGTGGATGTGGAATACCACCTAAAATCATATCCAGGCTGGCTGGCACACTGGCCCCCGTCATTAATTGGTAAGGTGGATATGATCTGCGGTCAGTGTGTCTCACCTTGTCCCAGAAGTGGCCACTTTTACATGCTCAGCTATCTGCACCAGTCTGTATGGGATAAGGAAAATTAATACTCTGTCAGTAAAAACAAAGTTCTCTGTTCTGTATTTATTAAGTACAGATGTTAAGAGGAGTAGGTAAAGGTATGATAGAAATAACCAAGAGTAAGGAACAGTACGGTATCTGCAATGGGCACTGGAATGTCTTGAAGTGTTGAAAGATGTGGCATAACTTTCGAAACAATAATTCTGCTTTGCTGTTACAATACTTACCGAAACAAAAGAGAACTCTTTGTCATGGTGGTCAATAGCAGGATTAACCTACTTTTCCACATAAACATTCTACTTTGAAATTACTCGAAATGGACTTACTAGTATTTTAGCTTTTTAGTATACTGGTGGTATGAAACTGATTTCTCATTCTTCAAAGTTTTGCAGCAGAATTAATCATGTGTTTCCATTAAAAATCTAAGAAAAAAGATATACTGCACAGTAATCAGTTTACAGCAGTTACCAATTTGTAGACCACATGTCTGGAAGACATGTAGTCTATCCAACAGTGCAAAGAATAAAGTTTTAAAGTGCAACTTCTAAACGAACAGCCTATATTGACACAAAAAAAGCGCTAAGCTCTTAGTTTTAATCAGTTTACTCCTATACGCAAAACCTCTACATAGATACCCACTACAATAAATAGAATAAAAAACAAACTTTTCATTTAAAAACTATAAGTAACTACTTGAAAACAGAGTTATGAAAAATATAAATGCTTTCTGTCAAAAATAAAATTAAGCTTGACATCCCATGTGCCCCTTGTGAGGTACATACAAAACACCATTTCAGTTATGAATAGCTGCTTCAATAACTGTCTCTCTCTCTCTAGATGCCAATGTATGAACTGCAAGAGCGTTTTTGGCCACGGGGGGTTGACAGGGGAATCTCAAGGTAAAGTCCAATCTGTTATTAGCTCTTTAGCATCAAAATTTTTGTTAGAAAACATATTGAGCAGTTGTTTATTGAAGCAACTAGATATGAACTGTGATTAATTACTGTTAGAAAATAATTCTAGTTTCATATACTGCAGGTACCAAATTCCAGGTTAACTCCAGGCACTTGTTCTGCTGCTCTCCTGTGGAGAATGAAGCGTAGTAACACGTGACAGTTACTTCTCTGAAACAAACTGAGAAATTTCCCTTGTGATCTAGCTTCAAAATTTGTTTGTAGGATATCTGAACTGAAAAAGAGACAATATGAGGAACACTGTCATAACTTGTGTAAATTAGAATATTGGTGAGTGCAGATCCCACTCCCCATTCCCACATACACATGAATGTGCACACACTTGGCCCCTATCCCTCACCCTGTTCTCTCTGTCTCTTCTTAGCATGTACTGATATTACCTGGTCCAGATGGACTACAGAAGAGATGATAAGAAAATATGCATGTGCAAGTAGGGGCAGGTCTGAGCTCTCTCGGGAAAGGAAGGTTATAGTGGCAGGTGCCCACACCATAATGTGCTTGGCAGATAGCAATGTAAAAGGAAAATGGGGCACTGCAGATTAAGTATTGTAGATGGAAAATGGTTGGGGGAGGGGGGAAGAGCTCATAGTGAGTGAAGCAGCCCTCCAAGAAGCTGCACAGGGATATGTGTGATGTGAGAGAAAAAAATAGTTAAATTAAAGAAAAATATGAAATTAATGAAAGGAGATGTAGCAAAAGAATCTGATGACTGCAAGAGCAGGAACTTGAAAGTGGGCTCAGGTAGGTGGATGCCAGGTAGACTAGGGATTGAGAAAAAGAGAGAAATCAGCATGACCAGATGTTTGGTGAATGATAGAATAATACTTTGGGAGGTGTAGGAATCAGTTGTGATGAAAAATTGTACCCAGTGCCATGGAAGACACAGCTTTTATTGTCCACAGTGGTACTATGAGGTAAGAAGTTGCCTCTTTGTGGGAATTTAGTTAGCATTAAGAATGTGAGGTGAGATGGCATTTGAAGATGTAGTTGCAAATGAGATGTGCCTATTCATGCTTCAAAAACACCTTCAGCACAATGGCAGAAAAACTGCTTACTACTGTACATACAGCATTCCTCGTCTTCCCTACCCCTCTCAACAAATACAGCTCACAATCAGTTCGCTTGGTCCTCTTATAAATATAAATGTCGTGTGACGTGCAGCTTTCTATACTAACCACAGCTGAGGTCACCACTATCCTTCGATGGCACACAAGATCAGTGTGGATGTGCTGTAGGTGTATGCTTGGTTGACACATGAACTACCATAATCCACATCTATTTTACACGTTTTCTATTGCTCAGTGCTTTCTGCACACTGAATGTTGTCTTCCCTTACACCATTGTTTACATTGTCTTCACTGGACTATACGACAGGATAAACGGTAGTTCTCAGTAATTTTGTAGGTAATTTTGAGTTGATGAACTGCTAAAAAATTGTGAATTCTTGCATAAATTTTCTATTCAGCACCTGTATTCGTAAAGTTAATAATATGTCAGCACTTTAGAGTAGATAGCTAATCACTCTATGCATTATGATGTATTCTTCAGTCACAACTTTGCTTTTATTATTAATTTTATTTATGCTGTTTATCATAATTACTGTAGTCATTTTCTTAGGTGAAGATAACATGTGATTTGTTTATCTGCATTTATTGTTTACTGTTTTTGTAGTGGTTTAAGTGGTATTCTTGCCTTCAGTTAGCTAAGACATGTGATAACTTTGAAGAGAGGAAAAATATCCTTATTGAGCAAAACAAGTTTACGCAGTATATACAAGCTTTTTTTCCTCAAATGAACACAAAATTACTAGCTTGAAAAATAAAATGAAATAAACTTGTTTTTTATGACCAGCATATTTTCCTCTGTTCAATATAGTTGTGAACTTATACAAGATGAGATTTAATTTCAAGCTTCTGACAACACTAATTACATGTGTTTCATGTTTCAGTTGTGACAACACACAGAAGTCACTTAACAAGAAATAAACCTGTTGATGATGTGATCCTGCATGCAGGTTCTTCAATGTCCCAGCATATCTGTGATACTTACGTGTGAATGTGTGTGTTCTGTGATGAACTGAAATATAGTGCTATTTAAGTTAAAGTCATGTACATATTAAATTACAAATAAAAGTTGCAAAATCCTTTGGCTTTTTCTTGTTTAACATAAAGTGTGTATGTACAATTTTCATACAAAATTGTCTTTTATTAATTAGAATTTCAATATTTCTGTTACAATAGTGTGACTTTTATAAAGTCTAAAATTATAGCAAATGCTGATGCAAATAGTTTCAATGCCTCAAATAAATGCAAAGTTTTCCCTTTAAACAATGATGTAAATAGTAAATATTCATTTGGAATGTAAAACATATGTTATACATTGATCATCATAATACCATTCTTTTTTCACAGTTACACACATACCAATACAGAAAATGAATGGCTATGACATTTAGTAAGGCACTTGACAAAAACATCCGTACTTGAGGAAATTCCTTTTAGCACCTTGATTTAAAAGTAGAAAAAACAGTTGAAACATTGTATTTAGTGAAATACAGTGGAGAATAACAAAAGAAGGAATATGAACATGAGGAATAACAATTTTCTTTCTTAACAATATGGAAAGGGAAAGGATAGGGAGAAAGGAGCAGAGATGGAAACAAAGGTTTAATAGAAAGGAGAAAATTATTGAGAAACCAGTGTTATGAGATCTATCAATGTGAAATTATTTTTGTCTTAGACACAATTTCTGTAACTACACCTTATTTGCCGAGTGCTGTCTGCTTCTGTTTCTTTACATTTTCTTTTGTCTGCTTTTCTCCTCTTTCCTCATCTCTCATATACAATTTGTACTCTTTGTTTCTGTGGTTTTCACACTCACTCTCTTTCCTATCTCATCAGCCTAATGAACTGCCAACTGTCTTCTCTTATTTATTTATTTTATTATTTTCTCAGAACTAAACATATTCTATTGTTATCTAGAGTCAGACTTTCGTCCCCTTGTAAGAGTCATTTGCTCTTAACTTTAATTTTTTTACAATTTCTCTCTTCTAGTTACACATTACCATCTCTTGTAGCTTTGTGCTCCCCTTATCATATCTCCCTGTGAACAAATACTTGGAAGTCTCAATTTCTGGTTATACTTTTCTGCTGTTGCAGCTCTCAATAACTCTAAATGTGTAACTTTTTACCTGTATTTACTAATGTGTTTCATCCAGACTTATTGATATGGATGTTTTCAAATCTCAAGACTCATCCAACTGCAAAACTGGAAGCCCACAGATCACCATTCACCAGTATTAAAAATAAGAGACAATAAAATTATCAACATATAAGAAAGTAGCTACCTACATGAAGTTCACCTCCAACACTTTTTGTGCCTACTCATCAACTTCTCTCACATGACAAATTACAAGTCAAACTGAAGTTCTCTCCACACTACCTCCCAACCTAACTGAATTGTTCAACCAGCTCTCATGTCAGAGGAATCCAACGGTATATTAACTCCATAGGACAAAGCATAATAAAGCAAGGATGCATTAAAACTAGCCTCCAAACTGAGAACTGCTTTGTTTTATAGTATGATCCATGCAAGCATATAAATGTGTTAATAACAGAAGTATATTGCACTGTCTGTGTTCCATAACTGAAATTGGCCACTTTTTACAACAATACCACTGTGTATGCAGCACTATGATGCATGTTTCTTAATCTACTGAAGCATGCAATATATAGTTATTGAAAACAAATTAACAATATAGAGGGGAACTTGAAATTGTTCATAATAGATGATGACATAAATTCTGGTTTCACAGCATAAACATAGTTATGAGGTACAAAAGTGTTCTTAATTGTGTCTATATTGTAGAACTATTTCTGCAAGACATTCTAGTTTGTCCAAAAAAAAATATAAAGAAAACTAATAATAAGAATCCCTGCAGCCTAATCCATTTGTATCCTACACCAATGAACCGGTACCGGTAATTCATACTTTGCGCTTGATGACTAAAGGTCCCACGTTGTCTCCTGTTGCTCTGTTGTAGTACTTGTGCACTCCATCACAGTATGGCCACTAAAAGACAAAAATGTGTTTCAGAACTTCTAACAATTGAAGCAAAAGAACAATACAGCTTATAAATCTTATCAGGTGAATTTGTATTCTAACTACCAAGAAGGGGATATAAAAATATGAATAATTGCAATCTGCATTAAAAAGGGACATAAAATGATGTGTGAGACAATAGTTCCTGCAGTAATACCAGCTTATGGCAAAGTTTTGTACAACAAATACTTCTTATGTACTCTATGTTACGACAGTGCAGTTTTTAAATCAAGCGCTCAGCAATTTTACATATTGTGATTATTTACTTTAATGAGAGGTAGTTTAAGTAATGAAACATTGTACGGCATTCAAAATCAAACACAAATTCAGCTAGAAAATGAATTCCCCTTAAAACAGATGAGAATATTATTAATATCACTTCATACAGTGTTTCCTAGTTATGCACCCTTATGCTACATTTTTCATAAAGGAAATTATGATGGTTGTATTATAGACACCGAAAACTGAAACTGTATCAATCCAAACATTTATCATCGCTCAAGATTTTAACTAATTCAAGCCACCAAGTATTGCACTGCTGACTGGTCAATGAAGTCTGCTACATTTTCTTATAGACTAGTACACACCAAAGCATAAAAAATAAGCTTTCTTAATGATTATGCTATCTCTGGCATGCTAATTGAAAAGAAATGTTTAAGATAATTCTTAATTATATGGGATAAAAACATTAACAACTGAATTTACTGTCACAATAAATATAATGATTACTTGCCATTTACTTCAATACGATTTTCAAAGGAATATTTTTAAGCAGAGAGAGAGACAGAGAGCACTACATGTTCTGCTGGTTATTTTGCCTCGGCACCGCAGCCCAACTGGGCTGTATGAGATCTCACTCAGCAATGATTTCAGTCTTATTTATGTGGCTGTCATTTACTTAACATCTCAACTACTTGCAGTTCATTTCAATCTTCCATTGTTCAGAGAAGAAATCTGATTTCACTTCACATATGACAAAAAAAGAGATACAAGTTTTCTGCTATAGCATCAGGTGATGAGCAATAAGCAACTGATTATCTTTACAATACATAAAGCTCAGTAGGCATCACACTAAAAACTGTTTCTCTCTCTGACTGCTCCTACGGGACATTGTATCATCCACAGACAAATCATCAAGCATGACAATATTACATTTATGATACAAGTTCTTTTTACAAGTGTCATGAAGGAGAAGTCCCTTCTGTTCCACAATCTCATCAATCAAAATAAGCAATTTAAACATATGTTGTACAGTATGAAACTCCACAATGAAAATGCCACATTTCTTGTCACACGCCCAGACAACAAAGATATGGCCTCATAAAGGAGAGAATAGCTTAAAGGCAACCTTGATGTCTTTATGTCCCATGATCTAGCTCCCACAACTCCTTTACATGGGCAGTGTGCAAAACATTCACAAGAAAGACCTACTGAATCATACACAATATGAAAGCCAGGACATGGCCAAATGCTATACTAGAAACTTTGGTCTAATAACAAAATATTCTGCCATTTGAACATTTACCCCTACCTCCACTGTGGATAGACATATCGTGTAATTTCATGACTACTTGCTTGCTGGGTACAAGTTAAAACACAAAGTGATGTGACATATCAGAAATGGTAAGTACATAGAGCAGTCTTCAAGACCTGTTTGCTCGTATTCTTGTCAAATTGTGTTTTGGTAACTATGGGAAATAAAGTACTAAAACCAAATATCACTGATCAGTATTACTGAATAATGGAGCAGTATTGGTGTTCTCGGCATCGTCTTGTGGGTCTTGGGATATTGAATTCCCTAACGTTTTCAGAAATGCAATGTCCCAAGTGTTTAGCTCGAACTACCACTCCGGGCTCAAAGTCTATTAATTCCTGTCATGCAGCCATAACCACATCATGAACCTTTTCACATGAATCACTTGAGTACAAGTGATAGCTACGCCAATCCACCGCTCTTTTATACATGCGTATGCGATACTGCTGCCATCTGTGTATGTGCATATCCCAAGACTTTCGTCACCTCAGTCTACTACGACTACTTACACACAAGTATATGGGAAACTAATTATGATGGAAAGATAGGGGACAGTAAAGGAAGAAAATATGTATATGTGAAATATATTCTAGTCATAGTTTATATGAACATGGAAAGGCATTGCAAACGTATTATGAAGTCATCCAATAAAACTAAGTCCATGTGGAAAATTGTGCAGGATCTTATGGGAAAGAAGACAACTCACAAAAATACTGTGATATCACATGATTGCAAGAATGTCACTGACCCTAGGGCAGTTGCAAATAGTTTCAATTCTTATTACACAACTGTTGCTGGAAAATTAGTAAAGGAAAAATTTGGTAATCCACCTAACACAACATGGAAAGAACTTTCATCTACTGAAATAAATAATATATCCACGTTCCTCAGTCCAATAGGCCCAACAGAGCTCCTAAATACCATTAATTCACTGAAGAGTAATTATTCAACTGGTATTGATGACATTCCAGATTATATTATAAAAATAACAGCAATACTTTCGCCTTTATTAGGCATATGCAATTCATCCTTACCATGTGATGTCTTCCCACAGCAACTGAAAATGGCAAAAGTAAGACCCTTTTATAAGAAGGGTGATCATGAATGTATGGGTAACTATAGGCCTGTGTCTCTACTGTCAGGGTTTACAAAAAGTATTGAAAAAGTGTTCCTTTCAAAACTAACTGCATTCTTTGATAAGAATAATATTACTTCTGAATGTCAACATGGCTTCAGACCAGCAATCAATTGAAACAGCCACTTTCAATCTGATAAACCGTATCTTAAATGCAGTGGACAACCACAGAAATATCTCTGGTTTATTCTTGATCCTAACAAAAGCTTTTCGTGTGAGTATCATTCTGTGCTCCTGAGGAAGCTTGAACGGTATGGTGTAAGAGGTGTGCCATATCAATGGATTAAATCATATTTGGAATATCACTCTCAGGTAACTGAAATTAAGTACATGGAAGGAAATTAACTCGAGGTACTCCTTCCAGAATCACATGGACTAAGTCATGGTGTTCCACAGAGCTCCATTTTAGGTCCCTTTCTTTCTTTTCTTTTTTTTTTTTTTTTGTGCATATTAACGATTTCCCATCACACGTTGGGGATTCTGAACCAGTACTGTTTGCAGACAACACCAGTCTATTGATTGAAAGGAATAAAGAAGAAAATCTCACTGCATCTGCAAAAGATATTACAAAAGGAGTGTCTGAATGGTTTGCCAGAAACAGTTGGTTAATCCAAAGAAAACGGTACTAATGAATTTCCACACCAACCAAAATAAAAATGTGGCACAACCTGTAATATGTATAGATAACCAAAACATTAGTGCTGTCAATGAAACTAAAGTTCTTGGGAATCATATCCAGGAAAATCTTAAATGGAGCACTCATACCACATCTCTAAGTTCAAAACTAGCAAAAATTAGCAATGTAGTACGAATTCTTTGCAACAATACTAGTGCAGAAACAGTTAGGGTTGTATACTTTGCTCATGTACATTCACTATTGAGGTACGGTATCATTTTCTGGGGAAATGTACACCAGGCAATAACAGTTTTCACAAAACAAACGGCAATTATAAGAATGATGAAACAAGTGAGCAGCAGAAAACCATGCAAACCTTTCTTTAAAGACCTAAAGCTCCTACCCCTTCCCTGCATTTATATACTGGAAGTAGTCATGCATGTCAAAAAAGTATACTGAGAAAAAGAAAACCTTTTTCCTCAAAACAAAAGTGTCCTTGATTACAGTACCAGGTCAGTGACATACATGTTAATCATTGTAACACCACATTATGCCAAAAAGGTGTATATCATGCAACATCAAAACTATACAACAGATTACCAAGACATATAAAATCTCTTCCTGAACTACAGAGCCTTAAAAAGCCTGTGACAGCCTACCATCTGAAAAACTGCTACTATTCAATCTCACAGTATCTTACGCAAGAAAAAAAGTAATTTGTATCTTTAATTATTGCAATAAGGTATAAATATACAGTATTTTTTAAAAATGTAATTATTAACTGCACAGATCCAATTTGTTATAAAAATGTTAATAATGTATGTCTGACATTGGAAAAACCAATAGATAAAAAGGTTTTCTGCCCAATATCCTGTGTACGATATATGCACTGAAAAAGAGATTTATATGGACCAATAAAGGAAAGATAACCTTCAACGTCCACCACAATACTCCGTATTGTAAACTCAAGACATTACAGAATAGCGGTAATTCTAATTACTAAATACTGAATATAACGGGCCTAAGGAAGAAGATAGGGGTTTGGGTGGGAAAAAAACTGAAATCTAACATAACAATCACAATATCCAACAGATAGTGACGTATACAAATGACGAAAGCAAATAATGGGAAAACAGTATAGAAATCACAAAATAAATAGCGCTATACAACGAAAATTCACAAATAACGACGACATATGGAAACAACATTCAGAATACATCTATACAGGTCAATTCAAGTTGCCGATTCTTAGGTTCGTCATTTTTGCGTTTCTAGAGTATACAGCACGTTTAATTAGTTTGGCATACAAATTTTTCTTATCGCTGTCTGTACTAGGGCTACTGAAAAAACACGGTAAGTGAAGAAAAACATAATCGAGAGCTAGAACTTGCCTATTACGTCACTGTAGTTCTTGATTCCAAGGTTCGTTATGTTTTGCATATTTGCGGTAGGTGTGTACAGCGCTTTCTTTTAGGATTTTCAATTTTGGAATCGCTCTATGTATTTGAGCCATATAGGTCAATTCTAATGGTCGAGCCCGCGTGACGTTATTTTTATGGTTATTTCAAGAAGATTTACCTTTTTGGTATCGCTGTCTGTACTACTGCAAAAATGCGATGAATAACAAACCTTGGAATCGACAGCCAGACTTCACTTGATAGCTAAAGTACAGAGACCGGAACCAAAAAAGAAATCCTAAAAGTAGTAACAGTACACATTAAATTAAAAATTACGAAATGTGGAATGGAGAACTAAAATTGACCTTTACAGTTGCTCTCTTAGTTTCCTGCCTAACCATACCACTGGAAATCTCAACGTATTAGGACTTACCAGCATAGTTCACCAGTTACTAACACAAAATTCAGCTTCTGCAATTCTTTTGAAAAAAGAAAAAAGGCCAGCTAGTGTCATTTACTGGTGTACTAATAATTCTGAAGGCTTGAATGTAAAGAAATCATGTCATTCATAAATGAACTTGTTCAAGTGATACTTTCCTTTATGCACATGAATTCTGATTGCACTGTTTATTTTTACTGTCCGAGGATTCCGGAATAGAAAGGGGAAAAATTTGAAAATATCTTCTAAAAATACAAAAGGGTTAATTACGAAAACTGCAAGTTTTTCTATGAACTCATTATGGTCTAATAATCACAAAAATACAATAATATCGTAGGAAAACAAAACTTTTTTATTCCAAAACAGGAAAGTACATCATTTGCCCCATTCTACCTGGGCATGGGGCAGTAAGGACGCGAGCTACACTTCTGGCCATTAAAATTGCTACACCAAGAAGAAATGCAGATGATAAACGGGTATTCATTGGACAAATATACAGGGTGTTACAAAAAGGTACAGCCAAACTTTCAGGAAACATTCCTCACACACAAAGAAAAAAAAATGTTATGTGGACATGTGTCCGGAAACGCTTACTTTCCGTGTTAGAGCTCATTTTATTACTTCTCTTCAAATCACATTAATCATGGAATGGAAACACACAGCAACAGAACGTACCAGCGTGACTTCAAACACTTTGTTACAGGAAATGTTCAAAATGTCCTCCGTTAGCGAGAATACATGCATCCACCCTCCGTCGCATTGAATCTCTGATGCGCTGATGCAGCCCTGGAGAATGGCGCATTGTATCACAGCCGTCCACAATACGAGCACGAACAGTCTCTACATTTGGTACCGGGGTTGCGTAGACAAGAGCTTTCAAATGCCCCCATAAATGAAAGTCAAGGGGGTTGAGGTCAGGAGAGCGTGGAGGCCATGGAATTGGTCCGCCTCTACCAATCCATCGGTCACCGATTCTGTTGTTGAGAAGCGTACGAACACTTCGACTGAAATGTGCAGAGCTCCATCGTGCATGAACCACATGTTGTGTCGTACTTGTAAAGGCACATGTTCTAGCAGCAAAGGTAGAGTATCCCGTATGAAATCATGATAACGTGCTCCATTGAGCGTAGGTGGAAGAACGAAACTAGAATGAGCTCTAACATGGAAATTAAGAGTTTCCGGACACATGTCCACATAACATCTTTTCTTTATTTGTGTGTGAGGAATGTTTCCTGAAAGTTTGGCCGTACCTTTTTGTAACACCCTGTATTATACTGGAACTGACATGTGATTACATTTTCACGCAATTTGGGTGCATAGATCCTGAGAACACAGTACCCAGAACAACCACCTCCAGCCGTAATAACGGCCTTGATACGCCTGGGCATTGAGTCAAACAGCTTGGATGGCGTGTTGTTGTTTGTTGGCTCAATGGCTCTGAGCACTATGGGACTTAAACAGCTATGGTCATCAGTCCCCTAGAACTTAGAACTACGTAAACCTAACTAACCTAAGGGCACCACACAACACCCAGTCATCACGAGGCAGAGAAAATCCCTGACCCCGCCGGGAATCGAACCCGGGCGTGGGAAGCGAGAACGCTACCGCACGACCACGAGCTGCGGACTTGGATGGCGTGTACAGATATAGTTGCCCATGCAGCTTCAACACGCTACCACAGTTCATCAAGAGTAGTGACTGGCATATTGTGACGAGCCAGTTGCTCGGCCACCATTGACCAGACGTTTCCAATTGGTGAGAGGTCTGGAGAATGTGCTGGCCAGGGCAGCAGTCTAACATTTTCTGTATCCAGAAAGGCCCGTACAGGACATGCAACATGCGGTCGTGCATTATCCTGCTGAAACGTATGGTTTCGCAGGGATCGAATGAAGGGTGGAGCCACGGGTCGTAACATCTGAAATGTAACGTCCACTGTTCAAAGTACCGTCAATGCGAACAAGAGGTGACCGAGACGTGTAACCAATGGCACCCCATACCATCACGGCGGGTGATACGCCAGTATGGCGATGACGAATACACGCTTCCAGTGTGCGTTCACCGCGATGTCGCCAAACACCGATGCGACCATCATGGTGCTGTAAACAGAACTTGGATTCATCCGAAAAAATGACGTTTTGCCATTCGTGCACCCAGGTTCGCCGTTGAGTACACCATCGCAGGCGCTCCTGTCTGTGACGAAGCGTCAAGGGTCTCCGAGCTGATAGTCCACGCTGCTGCAAATGTCGTCGAACTGTTCGTGCACATGGTTGTCTTGCAAACATCTCCATCTGTTGACTCAGTGATCGAGACGTAGCTGCACGATCCGTTACAGCCGTGCAGATAAGATGTATGTCATCTCGACTGCTAATGATACGAGGCCGTTGGGCTCCAGCAAGACGTTCCATATTACCCTCCTGAACCCACCGATTCCATATTCTGCTAACAGTCATTGGATCTCGACCAACACGAGTAGCAATGTCACGATACGATAAACCGCAATCTTGATAGGCTACAATCCGACCTTTATCGAAGTCGGAAACAGGATGGTACGCATTTTTCCTTCTTACACGAGGCAAAACAACAACGTTTCACCAGGCAACGCCGATCAACTGCTGTTTGTGTATGAGAAATCGGTTGGAAACATTCCTCACGTCAGCACATTGTTGGTGTCGCCAACCTTGTGCGAATTCTCTGAAAAGCTACAGCATCTTCTTCCTGTCGGTTAAATTTCGCGTCTGCAGCACGTCATCTTCGCGGTGTTGCAATTTTAATGGCCAGTAGTGTGTAAAGACATACAAAACTAGTGGAAATGCACAATTTCTTTTTGTTCTACATTTATTTCGTTTTAAGGTATTATGAAGTTTTAATTGCAGTATTTATGCTCATCTCTTTTTAAATTCACAATGTATGGCACCCTCGTCATCTTCACTGTCTAATCCTACGATAGTTGTGTGTCCACAACATCGGAATCACTCATTAGTTTTGTGTTCTCTCTTCTTCCTTTTTGTCAGGCTCTTTCTTTTGTTTTTTACATTTCCAATTTTATTGTCTTTCTTAGTTTTTCCCTTAGTCTTTCGTCTTTGGCAAATTTCTTTCATCTTTTCCATAACAATAGCTTCAAACTTTTATTTTCCTTCTTCCTTTTGCATGGCTAATCAGTTAAAGACTGCCACCTTCCCCTCTTCCGAATTGCCCTTTCGTGCTTTCACAAACATAAAGGTAAAGGAATCTGAATTGCAGGAGAAACATTAAATGAAGGGGCCCTATTGTCATCCAAGAGCACTCAGTAGTAGAAAAAGTAGTCTAATTAAATAAGAGCACCTTGGCTGGCGCGCCGTCATTTCAGTTAGCTGAAACCTCGCCAGCTTTATCATCTAACCTGGTAGGAATGTCTCTCTTAATTGGTGTAGGTCTCCTACATGAATGAACTATTCCAACTGAACAACTCCAGAAATGATTACTTCTTTACTTAGATGCCTTCCAGGTCAGTTGTCTTTCCTGGGGGAAAATTGGCATTGGTCAATAAGTAATGGCCGCTATCGACAGGGGATCTCAAGTTGATTCCGTATTTCTAGATTTACGCAAAGCTTTTGACACCGTTCCTCACATGCGACTTCTAATCAAGTTGCGGGCCTATGGGGTATCGTCTCAGTTGTGCGACTGGATTCGTGATTTCCTGTCAGGAAAGTCGCAGTTCGTAGTGTGAGTGTGTGGTTGTGTGTAAGTATAATCTAACTTCTGCACCATTTCAGTGCAGTAATGTGTTCATTATAAATAAGTATTTCAGTAGTTGTATTACATGTTTATTACCTTATAAATAAATAAAAAACTTTTTTATTTTAAATTCAGTGCATTAGTATTTGTAAAATGACTCTTAGTGTTCATTAAAAAATGACGATCATTCCACTTGGGACCTGTGGAATGGTACATTAGCTTATTTGTTTTAGTTGTAAATATTTGTCATGTATTGTTGTTTTTCTGACATGTTCCACATCCTGGAGGACCTCCTCACTACGGATCAATTGGAATGAAAGTAAATCTAATCTAATCTAATCTAGTAATAGACAGCAAATCATGGAGTAAAACTGAAGTGATATCAGGTGTTGCGTCCTGGGACCTCTGCTGTTCCTGATCTATATAAATGACCTGGGTGACGACCTGAGCAGTTCTCTAAGGTTGTTCGCAGATGATGCTGTAATTTACTGTCTAGTAATGCCATCCGAAGACCAGTATCAGTTGCAAAGCGATTTAGAAAAGATTGTTGTATGGTATGGCAGTTGACGCTAAATAACGTAAAGTGTGAGGTGATCCACATGAGTTCCAAAAGAAATCCGTTGGAATTCGATTACTCGATAAATAGTACAGGCTGTCAATTCAACTAAGTACCTGGGTGTTAAAATTACAAACAACTTCAGTTGGAAAGACCACATAGATAATATTGTGGGGAAGGCGAGCAAAAGGTTGCGTTTCATTAGCAGGACACTTAGAAGATGCAACAAGTCCACTAAAGAGACAGCTTCCACTACTCTCGTTCGTCCTCTGTTAGAATATTGCTACGCGGTGTGGGATCCTTACCAGGTGGGATTGATGGAGGACATCGAAAGGGAGCAAAAAAGGCAGATCGTTTTGTATTATCACGTAATAGGGGATAGTCTGTGGCACATATGATAAGCGAGTTGGGATGGAAGTCATTAAAGCAAAGACGCTTTTCGTCACGGTGCGATCCATTCACGAAATTTCAGTCACCAACTTTCTCTTCCGAATGCGAAAATATTTTGTTGAGCTCAACCTACATAGGTAGGAATGATCATCAAAATAAAATAAGAGAAATCAGAGCTCGAACAGAAAAGTTTAGGTGTTCGTTTCTCCCGCGCGCTGTTCGGGAGTGAAATGATAGAGAGATAGTATGATTGTGGTGCGATGAACCCTCTGCCAAGCACTTAAATGTGAATTGCAGAGTAATCAATCATGTAGATGAATATAGATTTATTATTATTATTATTTGGCCTTTGAGTGTGTACTCAATTTAGCCATCGGCAACACAGTGACAATGTACACAAAACTGAATAAACAAATACAGAAATGCATATTTAGAAGAATAAAGAGCTTAACTGTTACAGTTTTGTACATAATGTTTTAAAAATTGTATTGAATTGGAAAATAATTAAAAGTGTCTTGGCTTACAATTCACACCAATTCTGAAATATCTTCATCAGCAAGACATATTTATAATTTACATACACCATTAAAACCTACAGATTGTAACCGGTACTCTTGATGAAGTTAACTATCACTTTATATAGACGAACGTCTTTAGTACACAAAAGAGAAGAAGCTGATTGAGGACGATGGTAGCCCATACTCAGCAATGTCTTCAGAAAGACCAACCGTTCACGGTCAGATTTGGGGCACATAAATAATATGTGGTTGACATCAGCTTCCGACTCAGGATAACACTCACATGCTGGTGAACTGTAAACGTTGATCCGATGTAGATGTTGTGGGAAAGAGGCATGATTGAAGCGGAGTCTTATGATGGTAGAAATCGTGGATCGGTCCAGATGTGTCCTCATGAACCACAGCTGTGAAGGAATCCGAGGTTGTAGCACTGCGTAATAACCGCCTTTTGTCTGTTGAGAAACGTTCCACATTTCCTGCCAATGTCGTCTTGCGTGATCCTTGTCTTCACGTAAGTAGTCTGTATAAGGAAGGTGCAGATCCAGGACGGTGCCTAAGGTTGCCGCTTGTTTGGCTAATGCATCAACTTCATCATTATAGAGGATACCAGAGTGGAAAGGTACCCACAACAAATGGATCGTCCGGCCCGTGCGTGTGCTGCGAATATATTCAGATATCACATCCAAGATATAACTGTTGGTTGTTTTGTTCCATCGACTGTACTGAATGTTTTTAAGAACGCTTTGCGAGTCAGATACTATCAATATCTTGGGGACCGAAGTGCTAGAGACAAACTTAAGTGCTTCCAAAACTGCCACTGTCTCCACCGTAAAAATAGAAGTGCTTGTAGGCAGTTTGAAGGTTTTGCGGATCTGGATCTGAGGGCAGAAAAAAGCGCATCCTGTACACTCTACTTGCGGAATTTTGGAGCCATCGGTATATACACAGAGAAAACCCGGCCATTTTTGTTGTGCTTAAACGAGACGATTGAAGCCAACGTTGACATTAGTACTGTCCAGCCAGGTCGTACTTAAATAATGGACTGGGATCTGGGAGCAGAGCGTTTGAAGATCATATTCAAAAACAGGTAGATGCGCTGAACGCCGTAGATAATGTATGACAGGTGACCAAGTGTCAAAGCTGACACAAACGGCTGGCACGTTATTCCTTCTGTGGGATGCAGTCCACAGTCGATAATTGCAGTCTCTACTCTGATAGACGGAACTGTCCACAATGGCCATGCCTTGAATGCAGAATTTGTCCGATAACATTTGGCGCCTAATACTCAAGGGCATCTCCCCTGCTTCTATTAAAAGAGCGTTGGTGGGCGTCGATCGCATGGCTCCAAGACAGGTACGGATAGCTCTATATTGAAGAGTATCTAATTTGGACATATGAATCTTTGACGCAGTGTAGTAGAATGGGCAGCCATAGTCTAATCGAGATCGAATTATCCCTCGGTACATGGTGAGTAAAACACTCTGGTGCGCTCCCCACCAGACACGAGTGAGTGACCTGATTACATTTAAACCTTCTTCACACTTGGTAACGGTGGGTCGGATGTGGGGCGCCCAGCTTAACCTAGAGTCAAAAATCACCCCCAGAAATCGAACGTGAGATTTTATTTGGAAGGTTTACTTGCCACAGCTAATGTGATCTTCAGTGCGAGCTGTTGTCGACTTCGAGAAGGGAACGACTGCTGATTTCTCAGCCGAGATCTCCAGCCCATTGATATAGAGCCACTCATCGATGTGTGCGATGGTTGTTGTTAATGCCGTTTTGGACTGAAGATATGAAGCAGCAGTAGAATAAACGCATATATCATCAGCATACTGTAGGATTTTTGTGGGGGAGTAAGTATGCGTTCTAGGTCGTGCGTATATAGAGTATACAGGAGAGGACCTAAAATTGCACCTTGCGGCAAGCCCTGGGAGACATAAAACGGTCCGATCATGGTACCTTTGAAACGGACGTAAATCGTTCTTTGAGTAATCAGGGTTCTGATACCGTAGATCATCCGTGAAGAAATTCCGAATCCTGCCAGCTTGTCCAAGAGTATCGGTATTTGTACGTGATCATATGCACCCTTAACGTCAAGAAAAGCTGCCACTACTGTCATCGTTTGAAAGGCTGACGTGATATCCATATTAAGCAAAAAACAGGTTATCCATGGTCCCTTTGCCTTTTCTAAAGCCGTATTGACTCCGAGGCAACAAATTACTTTTTTCAAGCCACCATTCTAGTCTCCTTTTTACCATTCGTTCCAGTGTTTTTGCAACACACGACGACAAGGCAATAGGTCTATAATTAGTACCAACATTTGGATCTTTACCACTTTTGATAATTGGAATTATTACTTGCGTCTTCCATGTTGATATGAGGTCTTTCTTCATCCAGTACTGATTAAAAATGTTCAAGAGAAAGTCTTTCGCTTCTATAGGCAGGTGTGCAAGCATAGAGTAGTGTATATGATCAATGCCAGGGCAACTGTCGCTCGATACTTTAATAGCTTCGTTGAGTTGTTCTTTAGAGAAAGGACGAAGGAGAAAGGACAAAGGAGAACATGATAGTGGTCTTCTTCAGCAGGGAACCGATGGTTTAAAAATGGCACCATGGGAGGAGCGATTGTATCTATGAATTCCTCTAAACCAGGCCGTGGTAGCAGGAGAGGAGGAAGACAGTCTTCTTGTTCTAAAAACTTTTATTTTATGCCAGATGCTTGCCATACTGGTTTCATTATTTAGGGACAGACAAAATTGTTTCCAACTGTCCTCCTTGGTTTTCTTCAGGAATTTGTTAACTCGCGCATTCACTTTTTGCACAGCCAAGTTGTCCAATGACGGATTCTGACGATAGGTTTTCAAGGCGAGTCGTCGCTTCGCAACTTCCCGAGAGCATTCAGAATTCCACCAAGGAGGAGAACGGTGCTTCGTTACTGTAAACTCTTTTTTCTTAGGGACGCTGATGCCAGCTGCGACGTTCATAGCATTGAGTGAAACTGGGTATGCATCTTCGTCACGTCTCGTATTTGCGAGTGCCCGCCGAACCGTTCCCTTATAAGAGGCCCAATTGGCTTCCTTGATTTTCCACGTACTATTAGAGTAACAGATGTGCGTAGTATCGACGTCGATGTTAATGTGAATGTGAAACTCTATTGGGAGATGATTGGATCCCATTGAATCCTTTTTAACGCACCAATTAGTTATTTCAGTAAAGCAGGGGGGTGCAAAGAGTTACATCAACTGCGGAGGGTCTACGGAGAGGTGAAGTTATCATAGTAGGTGAGCCATCGTTGAGTATCACTAGGTTGTTATCTTCGATAACGCTTGTCAAGGTCCTGCCGTTCCTGTCTGTCACGTGTCCTCCCCACGCTACATGGTGGGCATTCACGTCTCCAGCTACGATAAAGGGAGGACGAAGCTGACTTACTAATTGTCTCCAGTCATCTTCCACGATACTGTGGTGGGGAGCGTTATACAACGAGACAACTGTAAAGGTTTTGTAGGCAGTTCGTATCTCCACAGCAACTAATCCAAGGTTGGTGACAGGTACGTGTAACGAGTGTGGTCGATGCGGCAGCGAAGTTTTTACCAGTATAGCTACGCCGCCCCACCCATCGAGACGGTCTTCCCTTACTATAGAATTATTTTGAAAGCGAACAGTTCGTTCAAATTTGAACCAAGTTTCACATAACAGAACGATATCAGGCCGACTTACGAACGGTTCTCGTTGCAAGCTTTCTCTATTAGAATCAGCCGATCTCGCATTCCACTGCAATACTTTTAAAGCCGCCATAATTTAGGGCGAGAGACATTGAAATATGCCAGTAACGAGGTGCCGGATATCGGAATTGTTCATAGCACTATTTTGTCTCATGTTTTGCATGACAATATCAATCACATTTATTATCTTATCTATAAGTTCAGCATGACCTTGAGGCTGTCGTTGATTCGGCGCTTGTGGGGTTGCTAATCTGTGAGCAGCAGGCTGGTATGGATTTTGGCTGATAGGAGTGAATGAATGTTGCATGTGATATAACAGGCTGCGGTACTGAGACCACTCACGAACGTTACTTTGGCTGTTTACTTGCGCCTGCCGCTGGGAAGGCCGGTAAGCGACGCGTGTCTGCTGGGGCACAGTTGCACACTGAGTTGCGTCCCCACTTCCGCGTTGTTGACTCTGCATGCTTGCGGCGGGCAGAGTTGTGGGTTTTGAAAGTCCGGAGAGCTCAAATTTGTTGGAGCAGGAATGATCGGAGCCGGCAAGTGATGATGTTGACCCGCGGTGACGGATGCATAGGTTGGCATACGAGCAATAGACAGCGCATCCCTGAAGTCAATGTTGTTGAACGTAGCTAATTCTTGAGCTCGTCGCCGTATATGGTATTCCGGGCAAGAACGGTCCGTGGATGCGTGTTGTCCCCCGCAATGAGCGCAAATAGTGATAGGTGAGACACAGGATTCAACATTATGTGGACCACTACATTTAATGCATCTGCAACAGCTTCGAAACTTTTAATAGAAGTTTTCATTGTTGCACTTGTGTTCAATGCGGATCCAAAAAAGAGTCGAAATTGTAAAGACAGTGACTACTTACCTGGTTTGCTTCTACGCCATTTTCGAAGCTCGTTGGTATAATGAAGACTTAAAGGCTTCACAAAAGAAACAGCTAGTGGCTGAAAGCCCATTTCAGCCACGAGAGCAATGGGGTGGTAGACATAGCAATGAAATGCCACTTACCTCTTGTAGTCCAAAACTTGAAGGTTCTTGGTATGTATTGGGTAGGATTTAATGTAAGAACTGGGAAGTCTTTTGATGCTTCAGAAAACTCCACAAATTTGTAAATCGTACAAAAAAAAAAATAATGTCACTGCAGTCATCCATCCAGTGCTGCATCCTCCTGGTGACAACCCTAGCTCAAACTCTGTTTCTTCTTTCGAGGAAAAATGAACATCTGGGGCATGCAAGCTCCGCTTGCTGAC
The DNA here is from genome assembly GCF_023864275.1 of Schistocerca cancellata. NCBI lineage: Eukaryota > Metazoa > Arthropoda > Insecta > Orthoptera > Acrididae > Schistocerca > Schistocerca cancellata. Next base: position 1,181,651,241 of record NC_064626.1, read on the forward strand.
ATACAGAAAAGGTAGGTTACAATTTCACCCCTTTCTACAGATGTTAACCATCCGTCTTACGTTTCCCCTTGCATGCTATGATTTTGATTCTTTTTGAGGTTCACTGAAACGCCTGATTCATCGGAGTTAAATATTTGAGAAGCAGTTAGTTTGTGTTAGTCAAGTACACTTTTTAGCAACGAAAAAAATATATTTACAGCTACTTTATTAGTCAGCTAAAGTAGGATGTCTCTTAAGGAATCCTTTAACCCAATGTTCGCCTGTGATTTCATTTTTAAATCTAAGAACAATGCCATTTCCTACAGTCAACTGATAAGCTAAGTTACGCAAACCTTTCATTGTTAGATCGAATAACGTAGCCTCCACTGGTTTTAAGCAGTTAATGAGCTCAAGTTTCTCTTTCATAAATACATTTTTAAATTTTCCTGTCATTTTATCAGTTTTGTAGTCAGGGTCCTCCACACTAGACTCGGGAACAGTAAACTGATCTGAAGCCTTCAACTACTCATACTGCCCCCCCCCCCCCCCCCCCCCTGCAACAGGGACACGATTCAGGTTACAGAAGTAAAGTCACTCGAGAAATATACGGAAACAAGCATTTAACAACACGGAACTACAGTCAATTATATGTACTTTAACCATGTACTAAGAATATCTGTAATGTTAACACGTATGAATACATTACTTTGTTTACAAAATGACCATGAATTACAAGACAGGACCAAATATCACATAACGCAAACTTTACACATCAGTTCTCAGGAAAACTCGGCAAACCTAGCTGTCATAAGAGCACCAAGGTAATCTAGTTCAACTTATTGCCACTAGCTGGCACCACCTCCTTGTCACCTAAAAAAGTCATCTTCATTTCGCCTCTGTACCGCATTCTATGCTGGGTTCCCAAAGTTGTATTACAGTCATTTGACTTCACTTTTCCTATCAGTCCAACTCTGAGAGCTCTCTGGATGAACGCTGTGAGAATGAAAGATTGGAAACCGAGAAAATATAGCAAAATTTACTATCAGGATTTTTTGGGGAAGAGGGCGTAGATCGAACAGGAGTTTTGTGTACACATTATGGAAAATGCTGGACTACGAAAGCAGACTTTTCATATCGCACACTTTATATCTTGGTTATTCAAAACATGTGACAAAAGAAAAATACATTAACGAGACAGCATGCTTCGTATTACTGGATCGAATATGCAATGGACAGAACCATGCTTGAAACTGCCTTGCTGACGCAGTGTGTCACGAATGCACTGCACCATTTTCTACTTAAAACAACTGTTGGGTGCACGACGGAAGTTACGAACAAGAAACAATCGTAAACAGTGGGCTTGCTAATGTTTTGGTACCTCTAACACGGCGGTGTCGGATTCAAAACAACGTACAGCGTTAAGTCTGTTGCGCCATCCCCTCTTATTACATCTCCTCCGTGCCTGCCATGGCAGGTCGCTTACTTCCTGCGCTTCGTAAACTCATGACGCCACTGGTCAAAGCTGACAGGTGGAATCAGACATATGAATTTACGCCAATGGGCAAATGCTCTATGTTTTTCGTGATCATTCGGCTTCTTTTCTCGTGTCAGATGGATTTATGCCTGAAGATGGTGATCTTCCAGAAGCACAACAAATGAAGGGCTTATTTCAATAGTGGTACAAGTCCATTTACCTCCACTTTTCTGCCTATAATGCTTCTGAAATTAATGAGCCAAACAAACAGAAAGAAAGAAAGGTTCATCTCTAGCAAGGAGCCATATGCTTGAATATTTCTCGTATCTCAACTGCAGGTTTTTCAGCGCTCATTTATCTTTAGGACTATCTCAACATGAACAAAAATGGACTTGTACCACTATTGAAATAAGGCCTTCAAAGGGCACCCGAGGGCTTAACGTCCACACCGGTTTTCAAATTTAGCAATTGGTCTCATCACAGTCGACTTTGCATTACGTTGACCAAACACTCCAAGGAGTTTGCGAATAGTCTTTGGACAACACTCACCATATTTGCAGTAAGTTTCACTAGAGCAGTATGCTATTACCACACAAGAAAAAAATGACTCTCGAGCAACTTCCTAGTTGGCAATGCAGTCCACTAAAAAATGAGTATTCTAAAATGGTTGTGACTATAAAACTTCTCAACGAACGTGACATCTGTACCATGCATTGTAGAGTAAAGAAGTATAGCCGCAAAGTGAGTGAGTGAATATCGTTCCTGCAACTGTTCAGATTTCCCAACATTTTCCTTTATACAATGTCTGTAAAACGAATAGATCGACTGATACACTGGTGCATTTCTCATTCTGCTACGCACAGAATTTTTTTATAAGTATGAGTCATGAGTGCAAGCTCTTTGTTACCTGTTTAGGGAAACATATGAGAGGTGTCCAATAAGTAAGTTTCTATATATATATATATATATATATATACACATTACACGCAGTTTTATAATGTTCAAATAATTGTATTAACACTGTACAATGCTTCTGTTACTTTTCTACACAGACGCCAAATTTTCCCATGCATTTTTAGTAATGTGACAAGCTATTTCAGACCAGTGTTTTACCATGTTGGGGCCTATGCTCGTAACCATCTGTTAACTGTTTCTGCTACTTCATGGTCTGTGTAGAAATGCTTACCTCAAAGATGACTTCTGGGTTGAGGGAACATGTGAAATCACTTGGGGAAAGATCTGGTGAACACTTCCTAATTGATTCTTCCAAACTCCAGCCGAGTCATTCAAGTTTTATGAGGCCAGACACGGTCATGAAAGAAGATAACTTTGCATGACAAAAGAGCAAGATGTTTTCTTTTGATGGCAGCAGTCAGATTCTGGATGATATTACAGTATCCCTCTGCATTCACTGAGGTACTGTGAGCAAATACCCCCAACCCCAATGGTTGCAAAAGATGGTACTTTGCCTGTCGATGTGGCATTTACCTTTTTGGGGTACTTTCACCAGTTTTCTTCCACACTATTTCCTAACTTTTTCCCAAAAGTTGAATGATAGACACAGGTCTCATCCCCAGAGACAAGCCAATTGAAAACCATATCTCCAATATCTCTCGAATTCATCTGTTGCTGCTTGTGGACATCACTCAGCAAATCTGACAGCCCTCTCCTGCACAGACTTCGCAATAGTGAACATGGATGGTCACAGCCTTTGCAATGGCTAAGCATACAATCACAGTGCCAGGAGCTAGTCGCCTTACGATTTTGACAATAGTAATGCGATGATCTTCCTCCATAATACTGTGGATTGCAATAATGGCATCATCACATGTCCCCGTGCACTGTTCATCTTGACCATATTCATGCTTCCGCAAACTGTACACACCAATATCGAACTATTTGAATGTTCTTACAGCCTTCCCCATTGACAGAGGTTAATTCCTGTAGGATATCAACAGCAGATAGTTGTTTTGCTGCGAAGAAATGAATGAGAGAGCAGCTTACAATGGGATGCACTTTGCAGTGTTAACTCCACACTAGCTGGTAGTGTATTGGCAAGATACTATGGTAAGCATCATAAGCTGGCATGAGTGTTCACAACATATGCCATTCACACTCATCAGCCCCAAATGTCACAGGCATGATTTATTTTTTGAGGATAAATAAAATAGGAAACTTACTCATTGGACAACCTCGTATATCTTCCATAAAAGATCCAAACATATTTATAAAATGTTTAAATAAATATCATTATTTGGTTTAAACAGAGCTATTTAATTTCCACATGTCTAGAGGGCATTTATGAAATGGCATCACTGGCAGTTCGATTTTTCTTTTAATGCCATGATGCCACTGAAACTGACCCAGTGACGGCGCAATCTTCGAAGTTCAGATGCAAATTATTCCCTGTTGGTGATGCAACAGAAATGGCAACCTTGGTCAAGGAGACTCCTTATGCAAAGGCATGCATTTGAACACTGACTGCTACATGCTTAGTGATGTATATTCCACCGCCAAGCCAGGCTGCTGGCAGCCATACGGCAGTCAACAAGTTAATCAGAATGTATCTGAACTTATTGTGGGAAGTGTGTTAAACTGATCAAAATGCTGATTTTTTTTTTTTTTTTTTTTTTTTTTGCCACCATATAGTTCTTAGCATATTAGAAGTACCATCTGCAATTTTTCAGAATTTAATTCGTGCTACATATGTTGTAAAGACCACCTTGTTTCATCCAATGTGCAGTGCCATGTCCCCTTTTCTACAACTCTGACCTTGTTTGTGATATTTTACTATTTCCTGCCATCAGAGAAGACATCTGTAAGGTGAAGAATTCTGTGAGCCCATGTCCGATGCAATTAATAATGATTTATTTAAGAAATGCACACATGGCATCACATAAAACCTGAACCAAAGCCTTAACCTCATTTAGAGGCAACACCCAAAGACTGCATTTCCCTCATGTACTATTGTTAAAATTTCCTCATGTGATGCTCGTCTGTTCAATGATGGTAATATTGGAAGAATCAAGAACCTTATGATACTAGGATTTGATGCAAGTTGCTTCAAAGAAAAACTACTGAAGAAGATTTTGTGATATGCATGTTGTTAGTTCTCAAACATCGGTGATGGACGTGCCCGGAAGGACTCGAGAAGAAAAAAAAAAAAGGAGCTACAGGGAAACCAGATGTATCATTATGGTTGTACGGAATATTTTCTGCTGAATCGTTGCCCATAAAAAGGCACAAAATTTTTCAGTGTGCATTACTGTAAAATTTATTTAAATTTTGTGAAATAAAAAATTGCTATGTGTCATACACACAAACTCTTTAAAAAAAATTATGAGTTCTCAGACTGATATTAAAAAAACTGGTACACAGAGTTGTTGATGTAGTTACCAAGAAAAACCTACAACATTTTGAAAGTGATAAGTAAAGTAACTGAGAAAATGTTCTTCATGTGATAGTGGATGTTCTGAAAGTATCCGACAATGATGGGGAAAATCCAGATTATAGCTAATAATATAATGACATGTGCAAAATTTGATTCAAAATATCTAACAGTAAAAGCTAAATTAGCTTACATGTACCCATGTATTTTCTCATACATCCCCCTTTAATGACATCTTGTAAGCTAAGTGTACAGAGACCCTTGAGCAAAGAAAGGTTACTAGACAGGCCATGTGCGAAACACAAACACCGAAAATGGTCAAACATATAGCATATCAGCAGTTAACTGAGGCAGACTTATGCACTGTAGCTGTCTGAACTTCTAATGGCAATTAATGAATGTAAATATATGTTTGTAACCTGAAAAGGGTTGCTGAATTTAGTTGAATGCAGTTTCAGGGTGTATACGGGGACAAGGAAAAAAAATTCCCGGATTATTCCCGGGTTTCTCCCGGATATTATGTTTAAAAAATATGCTTTTTCCCGGGCGAAAATACACTTTTTCTGTGCTAAAGTGACAGTAGGTTTTCCGTAGATTTTTCCCTCGGAACTGTAAAACCTATCAATCCTTTGAATGGTTAACGTTTTATACAATCGCGCAGAACTTCCCGGAAAAAAAAGAAAAGACGGGGCAGAGAAGTTTTGGAAATACCTTTGTTTTGCAGCAACATATACGCTGCATATTTTCGTATTACGAAAGTATAAATTCGAATTGCACCAAACACAGCGCGTTAGTTTCCGGAGCGTTGAAACCGAGGTTGCGATGTCCTTTCGTATGCGAGTCATATCTCAAGCCATGAGATATCGCCAGCCGATGACAGTAGCTATTCAGAGCATAGGACACGTGTTATAGTCAGCCAATAGCAAGATCACTGGTTACATAGCGCGAACACGCAAGAGGAAAAGTTAACGGTTTACATTAATGTACACAGTACCGTATATCTACAAGAAAAGCTAAGCTTTCACATATAATTTTGGTCTCTAAGATTAACATGCTACAACAGAAGCTAAGTTTTCACATGTAATATTGATTTTTTTTTGCGTGTGTTACACTTTAAGATACATCACACAAATGTGCCAGTAAATTTAAAATTCTGACATAAATGTCTCGGCTCGAAATTCTTGTAAGTGGCTGGTCCTCAAACTGTTCAGTTACGAACGCTCTGTGATTTAGATATCCATCCCACTTTCTCACACGTGACATAAATCAGAAATGTACTTTCAAAAGTAACGCTTTTCTAACCACCTTTCGCAATACTATCCAGAGACTGGTAGAAATAGGTTCGATTTACCAGTTGCCAGAGAGCGCCAGAAAAACAGGCATTATTGTGCGTGTGCAACTGTATTGGTGTAGGAAGCCCGCATGTTCGTGTGTATAAAGCACTAAGAGAGCTTACATTGCACCATAAAAGAAACAGGTCATCAGAGGGTACTCCAAAGAGCATCGGAATTTCGTAAACTATACTAATATGCATAATTCGGCTTGAGTGCAAATTGGCTTTTTCCAGATTCACAATGAAGTAGATCCCATCTGATATTAAGCTTTTCAGTGTGGTTTTTGGGATGTAAATTTTCTTGGAGTACCAGTACTCTGCCATCTCATTTTTGGTTCTTTATTATGGCATATGCCACACATGGCAGAAGATGATAACGTGCGCTTGAAATTCAGCGAACAGTTGGAACTAGGCAATACTGTAGAATGAAACACTTCGTTTCAAATAAAATGACTGCCTCAGCGGAAAGATTAATAAAGCCAAATTTCTTTAGCAAGCTTGCAAAATTAACTTCCCTGTTCTGCAAGGCGATTAATGTTTGACTGCTACAAACTTGGAAATAAAATCAAATCAGAAAACTGAAATTAATAATATATTTTTGCCCTCCGTAACTATGTGAATGTATTTTAATTCACCTGATATCTGTTTTGTTCTCATTTGATGTGGAAGCTGTACACGAAGAGAAGCAGCGAAATCACTTAACGTAAACACGGGTCACGTGGAGGTTAACTCCCTCCCCACTACAACTCTGTTCAAGAGTGAATCTGGCAGCTAGGGCGCGGGAGAAAATTTTTTCTCGTTTGCATCTGGCTGCTTGCTGCTACTACCAATACAGTTAACAGCCAAACTTCAAGTAGCGGGAAGCGGGAGAAGGTACTGCTTATACGCGAGTCAAATTCGCATGCACAACAGACCGCTGGCAATTGGTCAAACGAACCAAATGTGAACAGTTGTGACGTCATTCTCATAGCAAGCAGTTTATTGTTACGAAGAATTACAGTCTGCGCCATACGGCCTTTGACATATTTTTGCTATTTGCAGACGCTTGTGCGTGCACGGTGTTTTGTTGTTGTAAACTGCACATTTCCTTTGCCACTAAAGTTTTATTTTTTTCCCCTCTCGTTTATATTTTCTTGCTGCAGTATCATTCTCCAGTAGCAGGATACAATAACATTCTTGCTAGAGAATCAATTCTGCAGTCAAAATTACAAAAAATTAACTGAAAGCTAAAACAATGAAAAATTCCCGGAATTCCGAAAAATTCCCGTATTTTTCCCGGTTTTCTCCCGGATGAAAAAATTCCCGGGTTTTTCCCGGTTGTCCCGGGTCGTAGACACCCAGAGTTTTGATGCATCACAGTCAACTGCTTTCTCCTTTTAGTTGACCATAATTTTGATCTTCTTAGAAAGGTAGCACAGTTATGCTATAAGCCTTAAATTTACAGTGGCTGACATGATTCAGTGTATACATAATTGCTTCCAACAGTATGTAAAGTCATCTTATGCAGAGTACCTAACGAGTGTTGTGTCAGAGAGAGATACTTCTTTAACACCTATAAATTGGACAATACCAAAGGAGTTGACTTGACGACTTGTTTTCCCTCCTGGCACAACCGTATTCAGTGACAGTCATTACCAACTTCTGCCTGCATATGTGAACAGAACTTTCACCAAACCCTAGTCATGACAAACAGCATCTGAATATGGTCAGTGTAGGCTGAAACAGGTAATGATAGAGATCATCATCAAAGTAAAAGGAAATTCACATTATATCAACCACTGATCTCCTTCAACAGAATACTACTTTTCCCAGGCGTTTACTCATTTTAGTCCAGACAACCAGAGTTTGTAAAAGTCTGTACGGGTCATAATGTGTGTATATAAGAGGAAGAACATATGTTTGCAGCACAGCACTGCATGGTAGTATCACTGACAGTGGGAAACTGGAACAGAAAACAATCTAAGCATTTGAGATGTGTTGCTACAGAAGACTGTTGCAAATTACATGGCCTAATAAGATAAGGAATACGGAGATTCTCTACAGAATTGCTGAAGAAAGGAACATACTGTCAGCTTAGAAGAAAAGCCTACCACCAAAATATTTTTATTGCATTATTAGGTAGAAAACATATCAACTATTCATAAACCAATGAGAGGTAACAACCTATGTTCTATAGTCTAGTGAGGAAGGAAAAAACCCTGTATATTATTAGGCCACTGTGTTACGGGAGAAAATCACTCATAACTTTTCTGAGATAGGAGGTTTTCATTCTAAGTTGACAATATGGAAAACACTGACAAGAAGAAGCGACAGAATGACAGGACATATGCCAAGACAACAAGGAATAACTTCCTAGGTACTAAGAGGGAGCTGTAGAAGGTAAAAATTGTGGGAAAATACAGAGATTTGAATACATCAAGCAAATTTTTTTGTCCTGAAATGTAGCAAATAGCTTCCTTGTCTATTTCGATATGTTCAGTGACTTAAAGTGTTCGATCAACCTCTATTTAAATTTTCATGCAATCATAATTACACCTTCCACTTGCCTGCTACATGATTCATAGCACTTTTAATAACTACCAAAATGTATTTATTGCTTCATTGCTCACTGAGCAATGATCTCTGTATACATTTTCCACATTAAAAGTCTGTCTTTCATTGCCCCCAAGTCATAACTTTCAATACACAGATCAGATTTAAAGACAGACTGGAAACTTCATTTAAAAACTATTTAGTTCGCCAAATGATACCAGACAAATTTTACTCTATTTCCTTATGTGGACCATGCAGAAACTTATAACATCAATTTGTTCAGTTTTTCCTGTTGATGGATTGACTGATTTATTTTAGTCTTTTCATAATTTATATTCATACCTGCTTTCACATTTGCTACAACAGGTTCTTCCATTTCTGTGTATCTGCGCCAAAAGCAAATAATATAATTTATTATTTCTCTCCCCAGTTTAAGAATCTGAAAATTTCCTTCAGGGCTGTTATGAATAGCCTTGGTAATCAAAATTCTCCTTGCACAACTATTTCAGTTATCAGTTTCCTCCCCTCCTCAAAGAGTGTCATGTATGATGTAGCATTTTTACATATTTTTCACACTGAATCAGTGCCTTGCCCCTGATGGGAAGAAAATGTTTTGTTCAACTATTTCAAAAGTTTCCTTTCACGTGTGACTCAGATTCGATTTGGTAATTCATACTCACTACTCCATTGTTCTGTAATGCAAAGTTTCTTTGTGTTACTAAGTAAGTGACTGCTGATAAGTACAATTTAAAACAAATTGTTAACATAGTAACTCAAAGACTACTTTGCATGGAATGACTAAATATTTGCAACTCGTTTCAGAAGCCCATCTGTGAAATATGATTACAAAGTTTCCTTAATAGATGTCTCCATAAATGTTAATAAAGGCCAGGTGATTTATTCCGATCCCAATGAAAATAACTTATTTCTTTCTTCTAATAAAGAATTGATACATGAAAGTTTTACATAACTCTGAAATAACAGCTCTTATATTGTAACATCAATATTTTGAGGAGGAGAGATTGCTACTTACCATATGGTGGAGACACTGAATTGCAGACTGGTACACTGAAAAGAGTGCTATACATTTAAGCTTCCAGTCAAAAAGCCTGCTTTAGCTGAAACCTAAAATGTGTAACAGTCTTTTCGTTGTGCCTGTCTGTGACTCAACATCTCCTCTATATGGTGAATTGCAACATATCCTTTTCATAACCTTGTTATTAGCCCAGCCTGGACTTTTCATTGTTTGATTTAGCTGTCAAGATCCATAGATCACTCCTACATTTAATGTTCTGGACTTAACAGAAATCTGCACATTGATAAATCCGCTTAGCTATTTACAACATATGCATCAAATGACTTCATGCATTTCTCCAAGTTGAACAATTTCAGAAATCTCTGTTACGACATTTCCACGGGCAGTACAAATAGCCATCAGTACACACTGATAAAGCATCTCACAAAAACATGACTGAACACAAGCTTGGCAAGAAATTTATCTGCGCACTGTGATGAAGACAAGATGTTTTTGCATTGACAATTGCATCTTGCAGTACACAGCCCCATGGTCACAGGGACATTTTTTTGCAGATTATATTGTCAACTCTGAATTTATTCAGTTCTGAGGAGACATCTTGTGATTCAAACATGTAGTAATATGCCCAGGATTCATCACTGGAGCTACATGTATATACTATACAAGATAATGTACAGTGTATGTAAGACAGTGCACTGTACCAATTTACTTATTTTTTGCACCATCTCAAACAATATTGAGCAACGAGAAAAACTGTCTACATGCTTCTGGATGTTCTGTACCCTAATCTTTCTGACATTATTCTTATGATCCCTATATGAGATTTGCTGCATAATTATTAAAAAAATTGGTATAAGGTAAATGACTTAACATAATGTAACAAATGACTTAGAACATAAATGACCAACACTAAGCTTTTTCTTTTAACATGGCACAGCAGTTAGTTTGGAGAGCTGCCAACAAGGGCACCACCATCAGCCATAGTTGCTGAAAATGGGAGCAAGGCCAGATAGACAAAGCATTTAGTGCACTATATTTCCTGGTGCCAATCATTAGCACATGTGCACACAGCCTCTTTTGGCAAGTTTCACAAGATACCACCAATTTACTACATCATAGTCAAGAAATGTGAGAATAGTTACTTGCGTGACACGAAACATTCAGGCCGATCGGGCTAATCAGAACAGACAGTGGACTCGTGTGAGACGTGATATGAAATCTTATTAAGTCTACCCATCGAGTTAGTGCAGAAGCCAACATCCCCCAGTCAACAGTATTGAAAATCCTCTGTAAATGATTAAGAGTGAAATTGTATAAATTGCAGCTCGTACAGGCTATAAACTATGACAATGAAGTTTGTTGTCTGCAGGTCTTTGATATTCAGAACCATCTGGAAATTGATAGCTTTGTAAGCAAATTAACCGTAAGTGAGGAAGCCATCTGTAACATCCAACACTTAAGTTACAGCAGTTTTTCTTACTTATATTTACTCCCAATTATCTGTTGGCTGCACGAAGGTATCATGCATTCCTCTTAAACTATCTGCCTGATTCGCTGCACTACATGTTCGGCAGAGGGTATGGTTCCAACATGATGGTGCACCTCCACACTCTGGAATTAATGTGCAACATTATTTGGACAGAACATTTCCAGGGAAATGGCTGAGACATGGAGGTCCAGTTGTATGGTCAACAGACTTCACCTGACCTAAATCCCCTGGATTTCTTCCTGTGGGGACACCTGAGGGAGCACATGTATTGTACACAGCTGACGAATTTGGAAGAATTGGTTGCGCGTGTTCGTGCTGCTCGTTACTGTGGACACAGCTTTGCTGCAAAGGGTCCAGACATTATAATTGTCACTGGTTGCTAATGTGCGAATCTGAGCACTCATATTGCATGTAGTATAAATGACAAGTAGACATTGTGTTCTTGTACTGGGCTATCATCTTTAGCACCTCAAAATTGATATCGTTTTTGTAGTTATTCTGTCCTATGACAGGACATTTGCTTTAACTGCATTTGTCTAACCACATATTTGTTTTGTTCAGCATTCAGTTGACACCTGGGGTACTTATGATCCTTTTGAAGTATTTAGAACATAGATCAAAGAATGATCACTGAGTAACAAGATGACTATAATAAAGCAGCTAAGTCATGCTTGGAAAAAGAATAATAAGAATAAAAAAATAAAAAGAGCCCCACTTATTGATCTGCATCTAATTTCTCACCACAATTGAAGACGAAAGTATGTAGCTAAACCTAGTCTCACCAACAGGTTTAATAGATATGTGATATTAAAATAAAATAAAAGACGCTATGGCAACACTGTAACTGCATACAGCATGGCCAAGAACAAGTAACAAATCGGCACTGAGCCAGAGCTATCCCACTAGCTCCACGAGACAAGGTAATGCTGTGGGGAATTTGTATGCAAACTCGCCGATGTTCATGTTGCAGTGACGCTGAATTTTTTTTCCCTTCAGTTAAAGCATGAAACTGAATCAAATGTACACCTCCACAATGCAGTGTCTTGTGAAATTTTTGTTTTGCTACTGTTATAATTCAACATTAACACATAACATGATTTTCTTACAGATAGAAATGACCACTTTGTCTTTTCCATAGCATAAATAAAGTCAATGGGAAATAATTGTGTATACAAAAAAGTAATCTGTATCCAATACAGTATAAAAACACAATAGGTCAACTTCACTGGATTACATGTTATGCTATGCATTACTATTATTTTCACAGATATGGTACATGTGTGTGAGTCACATTCACTTTGAACAGCTAAAGTGACAACCTTGCCTTTGCAGACACTTTGCCACTCACTGGATCATATTTTGCTGGACCCTTCGCCACACACCTGCATCCACCGTTGCCGAAGCAGACTGCACGCGAGCTACTAGGTTGTGTACATCTGCGAGTAGAGTACCATAAACTTGTTCCTTTAAGTGCTCTCACAAATAATGATCTAGTGGACTGAGGTCTGGGGAATGTGGAGGCCATAACATTGGATCTCCAAGACCAGTCCATTTACCTGGAAATGCTTCATCTAATTAGTTACACACATTCATTCAGTCATTCATTCATTCCAAAGTGTGGTGATGCATCATCACACTGAAAACACAGCTGTCAGTGAACACCAAGTGAAACATTTTCTAATGCATTAGACAAAGTATTGCAAACAAACACAATACTTAAATTTGGTCTGATTGCATTCCCTGCAATAGTTATATTTGTCACTAATTTCTGAACTTCACACTTCATCATTACAAATTCAGAAGGAACACTGCGGAAAGGTTTGCTTGTAGGTGCTTCTTGCAACATAGCTGGATAGACAGTGTGTGGATTACCTGCTCACTCAAATTTGCAGACAGGCTATAGCACTATTATATTTTTGGAAGATGACCTGAGATGAAAAGGACAACATATGCAACATTCACAGATAAGGACAGGCTTTTGATAGTGTGGATATACCTATTGTTGGATAGTGTCACAAGAATTAGAGTAGTTCAATTCTATATTTCAAAGAAAAAGAAAGTAAAAGAAAAAAAAGAAAGAAAGAAAAAGAAAGAAAAAAAAAGGAGAAAAAAAGGAAAAGAAACTAAATGAAAAGAAAATACAGTGATGAAAGTAATCACTGAAACTAATTAATGGACAGATAAATCTACTGAAGTAGCAGCAAGAGAAACCACAAAAGATTTGGAAATGTTCGAGTTCTCGCTCTGGCAGAAGGATTGAAGGGAATGGAGGACGGATAAACAAAATGGAATTGCAAGGTTTAGGAAACGGGGAATTTTATGGAAAAGTCGCCCAAGAATCCTGGGTCACAGAAGACTTACTGGATGGGATGAGAAGGCTGGCTTGCTGGTGCTTGCACTGCACTAGAACTGGAAATCCCAGTAAAAGGTGGATGATGGGGATGATAAGCAAGATGCTGAACTGAAAATATCACACAAAAGTGAATAAGAGTAGAAGGCTAAGTGTCTTGTACATGGGGAGAAAGATGAGAGGTCCAGGGAATTATTAATAAGTCAGAACATGACATACAGAAAAATAAAATGGAGCAAAGAAAATGAGCAGTTATTGAAAAACGCTGAGAATGTTTTAGTCCACCTTTCCTTCTCCCCTAGATGACTTTTCTGTTACTTTCCCCATTTCATCAATTTTGGAGGTCTTTTTCCTTCATCTCGCTTCCATTTCCTTCAATCGTTCAGCTGGAGGAAGGAGCAACTAGCTCTGAAAACTTCTGCATTGCCATACTATATATATATGTTTCCTCTTGCCACCACTTTGTCTGTAGCTTTTTTGTAACTATCTGCAGTACAATAACATATTCATGGCATTAAGAAAGACTTTAAAATAATATGTCTAGCATGGCTATCAATTTTTCATTTAAAATGTTTATAAAAATGCAGCAGAAACAACAAAATTTCACTTTAGGAATAAATATCTCTAGTGAAAAAGTACACTGCACTGAGCTTATCTTTTTCTCACGATTACTTCGCGAGATAATTCACTGGTGGCAGCATTATGGCTCCACAATTCTCTTTGAATTCAGTTTTCACCCTACATGGCTTCAGAACAACTACATCGTTCTTCCAGAGATTCCAGTTTAATTTCTTTTATAGCCACACCGCACTCTAACAATTCCAACGAATCTATCCGTAATACTGATTTTACCTAATCATCGCAATCACATCACTATTTACTTTACTAGTAAAACAATTTTAAGCATCCCCTTAAAAGTCTCAGCACAGACATCACTGGAATTGCTAACTCTTGACTAGCCTTCAGAACAGATTTCTTGATCTATGCATTAAAAACTCACTCATTAGAAACATTTTTCAGTCACTGTGTGTCATTTGAGCTATTATTTCTAACTAAGTTGAATGTAATAAATGCTGCAGAGCCTTGATATCCTGATATTCATTTTGAAACGCACAGTGAAGCCACTCTTATGTGGTCATAAGCCATGATTTTAAACAATTTCATGAATATTTTTGTATAATTGTGAATTATTTATGAATAAACATTTCAAAAGAGACAGCTGTGTATCAAGAACTTCTCCGCATAAGAAATTACAGTTATTTCAACTTTTGGTTTGTATAAACCTATTAATAAATAGTCAGGAAGATAGTGTCTAGCTCTCATTTTGTCATTTTATCTCAGCTCATCTTGTCTCATATTGTCTACTGTGTTAGTTAACGTGCGCACCGAACTGTGAAAATATATACAGTGAAAGTGTTCAAAACTAATTTCAGAAGTACCTTCAACTTTAACTGAAAGTAATTAAATCTGCGAGGGAAAAGTTTTATTATTAAAAAGTACTGAATTTTTTAAGTGAATTAAGGGAAGTGACATAGGGAGTTACAGTGGACAGAAATTAATTCTAAGCTTAAACTGTGAACTTTTTCGATCACTACATTAGGCAGCACAGTGCAGCGATCATTTTTTCATCGAACTGAAATAAAGTTTACATATTCATCTTTGAATGCCAGCATTAATGAACATAAATTTCATAGCTTGCAGAAGAAATTTTGATGTGAATTTAACTTGCCTACAAAAGTGTATATTTGATTTGGACAGGCTTTGCTTTAAGATTATCACCTTTATTCATTGATTAATCCATTACAGTTAGAGAGATAAAGATACTATGAAATATACAATTCCAATACGAACCCTATTTTATAACCAATTTTGAAGTCAGTAAATTGCGGCATCATCTTGCAGAGAAAATTAAGAATTACCACACCCTGACATAAAAAAAAGTAATATTAATGATGACAAACCACTACCAAGAAATATTAAGTTCAAAAGAGTCACCACACCAGTACTTAGACATGACATACAAGATTTTCAGCAAAATCTTGTAACCAGAAGCTAATGGTCTTGTTATTAACATAATTTAACTTTTACCACATTTCGGAATAGCACCCATTCATTACATCCAGTAGATATGTTTTCTGAACTTCGCCACAATTGTGTAAAAATGATACTTCCCTATACAAAACTGCAGTGTCAGCCAACAATCCTATAGCACTGCTGGTGCTATCTGTTGAATTGTTTGTGTGTACTGAAAACGGACGCACATTCCATATTACTTTTGTATCTGTGGAACGTTCACCATCCTGAATATCATATTGGGTTCTATTAGCCGAATATTCCTCCAGCCAATCACATATTTGTATGGATATTTACAAGGGATGTGTCAGTTTGTGCAGGAATTTGTATTACAATATTTGTAAAAAGACATCTCTCACTCCTCACCACACCTGCAACAGCATGTGATTGCTTTGCTCTTGGTTTGTACACAACAGCACTTGCAGACTGAAGAAGGGGAGGGGAGGGGGGGGGTTTCACACCAGTTGTGACTGTTCACCTTTGTGTCTGTTTGTTGTACTCTGTGTCAACGAACCGGCTGAAAAAATAGGGGTGGAACTGCAGTACTGTCTACAGTAAATGATTCAGCCAGCAGATGCACATTTGCGTTTCACTGTTTAATTTCACTTTTCACAACCTCCCATATACACATTAATATGGCTAGTGCACTATTGTTTAGCTTTCAGTAAGGCTCATTAATAGTTTTCAGGCGAACATCCACATACTGCTACAATAGTTTACTGTTGAATATCTATGAGCAGTAAAAAGAACATAACCACATAATTCACAGTTCTTTCGGAATAATCGGGTACGTATAGAATAGACACTGTCATTGTTTTAACACTTATTTCACAGTTACATTGATGCATTATTGTTGTTTTAACTAACACAGGTTTCTCATCTGAAACTGACGTGGACTGACTGTCTCATGACCAAAAACCAGGCTCTTATATCGTCACAATAATAGGGACTGGAACTACAAATTGTTCGACATTAAGTTTACAGAAATTACAATTAAAACTTAACTCATTAAATTAACTGAATACATCGAAAAACTAATTTTTTAATAGTTTCTTCTACTATAAGAGTTAAGCCGAATCAGTTGTTTAAATTGTGAAATTAACGAATACCATTACGCAAACAATACTTTTAACAAAACTGTTAATTACCTTGAAATTAAGGGCTGGCGTGGCTAACATGTTTTCGAGTAGAGCCAAATAGATACATTACAACTGCTAGTGTTTCATCTTGCAAAAGTTTACAATTATTACAGTATTTATATTTGTTTATACGTCAAGCACAATTTTTTTTATATTCTAAAAGATTAAGAGCTAACCTTTCTCTTTTATGAAAATGCAGATTATACTCGCGTATGTTAATGGTAGTCGGTCAGATGTAAAAAATGAATTTTAAGGAGGCAGATGGCGAAACAAGAGCGGAAGCAAAAAATATCCCAGCTTGCTTCGCCACACAGCGTCAGTAACCTCAGCAAGTAGTTGACATGTTTAGTACACATGTCAGTGCTGTCTTACATAGAGTGAAAAAATGAATGGCTCTTAACATTTGATACATTTTAAATATTATGGCATCCAAGTTAAGAAGGCGTTATCGAACAGAAGACAGTATACCACAGGGCAATGACACTTTTGCAATGCTTTTAGTGGATCTATTTATTCAGAAACATAAATATTAACTTTACTATTTAACTGAAGCTACATCGATAGGATAGTGAATGAAGAAAAGGGCTTTATAAACAATAATGTGATTGATAGTGTTAAAAGATTGTAATGCTAGTGATCACACTGACAGAACCACAGGCACATAGACACAGGCAACAGAGCATGCACAATGTCGGCACTAGTACAGTGTATATCCACCTTTCGCAGCAATGCAGGCTGCTATTCTCCCATGGAGACGATCGTAGAGATGCTGGATGTAGTCCTGTGGAACGGCTTGCCATGCCATTTCCACCTGGCGCCTCAGTTGGACCAGCGTTCGTGCTGGACGTGCAGACCGCGTGAGACGACGCTTCATCCAGTCCCAAACATGCTCAATGGGGGACAGATCCAGAGATCTTGCTGGCCAGGGTAGTTGACTTACACCTTCTAGAGCACGTTGGGTGGCACGGGATACATGCGGACGTGCATTGTCCTGTTGGAACAGCAAGTTCCCTTGCCGGTCTAGGAATGGTAGAACGATGGGTTCGATGACAGTTTGGATGTACCGTGCACTATTCAGTGTCCCCTCGACGATCACCAGTGGTGTACGGCCAGTGTAGGAGATCGCTCCCCACACCATGATGCCGGGTATTGGCCCTGTGTGCCTCGGTCGTATGCAGTCCTGATTGTGGCGCTCACCTGCACGGCACCAAACACGCATAAGACCATCATTGGCACCAAGGCAGAAGCGACTCTCATCGCTGAAGACGACACGTCTCCATTCGTCCCTCCATTCACGCCTGTCGCGACACCACTGGAGTCGGGCTGCACAATGTTGGGGCGTGAGCGGAAGACGGCCTAACGGTGTGCGGGACCGTAGACCAGCTTCATGGAGACGGTTGCGATTGGTCCTCGCCGATACACCAGGAGCAACAGTGTCCCTAATTTGCTGGGAAGTGGCGGTGCGGTCCCCTACAGCACTGCGAAGGATCCTACGGTCTTGGCGTGCATCCGTGCGTTGCTGCGGTCCGGTCCCAGGTCGACGGGCACGTGCACCTTCCGCCGACCACTGGCGACAACATCGATGTACTGTGGAGACCTCACGCCCCACGTGTTGAGCAATTCGGCGGTACGTCCACCCGGCCTCCCGCATGCGCACTATACGCCCTCGCTCAAAGTCCGTCACCTGCACATACGGTTCACATCCACGCTGTCGCGGCATGCTACCAGTGTTAAAGACTGCGATGGAGCTCCGTATGCCACGGCAAACTGGCTGACACTGACGGCGGCGGTGCACAAATGCTGCGCAGCTAGCGCCATTCGACGGCCAACACCGCGGTTCCTGGTGTGTCCGCTGTGCCGTGCGTGTGATCATTGCTTGTACAGCCCTCTCACAGTGTCCGGAGCAAGTATGGTGGGTCTGACACACCGGTGTCAATGTGTTCTTTTTTCCATTTCCAGGAGTGTATATGCAAGAAGGGTAACGGACTAAGGGCTATCTGCAGTGGCTTTAACATTAAATTAGGAACTAGAATATTAATAATGTAAATGCATTTTATTATTAAGCTATCTACTCCAGGGTGTCAACCTATGCTTCAATATTCCTGGCAAGCACCTGGCACATGTTGCCAACCCCAAGAACGTATTTCAATTGGCATTTGATTTTGCAGTTTATCTTCTCTCCCTGTTCCACTCCCAAACAGAACGAGGGAAAAATGACTGCCTATATGCCTCTCTACGAGCCCTAATCTCTCTTATCTTTGTGGTCTTTCCACGATATACAAGTCGGCGGCAGTAAAATTGTACTGCAGTCAGCCTCAAATGCTGGTTCTCTAAATTTCGTCAGTAGCGTTTCATGAAAAGAACGCCTCCTTTCCTCCAGAGACTCCCACCCAAGTTCCTGAAGCATTTCCGCAACACTCACGTGATGATCAAACCAACCAGTAACAAATCTAGCAGCCCGCCTCTGAATTGCTTCTATGTCCTCCCTCAATCCGACTTGATAGGGATCCCAAACGCTCGAGCAGTACTCAAGAATAGGTCGTATTAGTGTTTTACAAGCAGTCTCCTTTACAGATGAACCACATCTTCCCAAAATTCTACCAATGAACCAAAGACGACTATCCGCCTTCCCCACAACTGCTATTACATGCTTGCCCCACTTCATATCGCTCTGCAATGTTACGCCCAAATATTTAATTGACGTGACTGTGTCAAGCGCTACACTACTAATGGAGTATTTAAATATTATGGGATTATTTTTCCTATTCATCTGCATTAATTTATATTTATCTATATTTAGAGTTAGCTGCCATTCTTAACACCAATCACAAATCCTGTCGAAGTCTTCTTGTATCCTCTTACAGTAACTCAACGACGACACGTTCTCATGTACATCACAGCATCGTTAGCAAACAGCCGCATATTGCTATCCACCCTATCCAAAAGATCATTGATGTAGATAGAAAACAACAGCGGACCTACCACACTTCCCTGGGGCACTCTAGATGATACCCTCACCTCCCATGAACACTCACCATCGAGGACAATGTACTGGGTTCTTACTTAAGAAGTCTTCGAGCCACTCACATATTTGGGAACCAATCCCATATGCTCGTACCTTAGTTAGGAGTCTGCAGTGGGGCACCAAGTCAAACGCTTTCCTTAAGTCAAGGAATATGGCATCCATCTGATACCCTTCATCCATGGTTCACAAGATATCATGTGAAAAAAGGGCAAGTTGCGTTTCGCAGGAGTGATTCTTTCTAAAGCCGTGCTGATGCATGGACAGCAACTTCTCTGTCTCAAGGAAATTCATTATATTTGAACTGAAAATATGTTCGAGAATCCTGCAACACATCGATGTCAAGCATATTGGTCTGTAATTTTGAGGATCCGTCCTTCTACCCTTCTTATATACAGGCGTCACCTGCGCCTTTTTCCAGTCACTCGGGACTATGTTGGGCAAGAGATTCGCGATAAATGCAAGCTAAGTAAGGAGCCAATGCAGTAGAGTACTCTCTGTAAAACCAAATTGGAATCCCATCAGGACCTGGCTATTTATTTATTTTCAACCCATTCAGCTGCTTCACAACCTCAGGGATGTCTATCACTATGTCTTCCAGACGGGAATCTGTACGAGACAAACGGCGGTATGTTTGTACAATCCTCCTGAGTGAAAGATTTCTCAAATGCTAAATTTAAAATTTCAGCTTTCGTTTTGCTGTCTTCTGTTGCCAGGCCAGACTGATCAGTGATTGAGTGGATGGAAGCCTTCGACCCATTTACCGATTTTATGTAAGACCAGAATTTCCTTGGGTTTTCAGCAAGATCTTTTGCTAAGGTATGACGGTGGTAGTGGTTGTATGCTCTGCGCATCGCTCTTTTTATAGCAGCATGAATCTTTAACTTTTGCCTGTCCTCATTCTCCCGATCTTTCTTGTACCACAAGCGCAACTGACCTTTCTTCTTGAGCATTCTCCGAATTGCGCTGCTAAACCACGGTGGGTCTTTTCCACCCGTAACCCACTTTTTCGGCACATACTTCTCCAAAGCATGATTTACAATGTGTTTAAAATTTGCCCATAATTCTTCCACATCCATCTTACCTGAAGTGGGATGCTAACAACTGCTTATCTGCTCTTTCTAGCGAGAATACTCTCCTGGCCTTTTTGGCTGACTTTTTAACTTTTGTAACCATAGTCGTAATGACAACATCACGATCACTAATCTCAGTCTCAACACTGACACCGTTAATGAGGTCTCGTCTGTTCGTGGCTACCAGATCTAAAATATTTCCATTACGCGTTGGCTGTCGATTTAGCTGCTCAAGACAGTTTTCAGATAATGTGTTCAGAAGTAATTCACACGACGGCTTGTCTGTACCACCTGTAATGAATCCATTGACATCCCAGTCTATACTAGGGAGGTTGAAGTCGCCTCCGACTAATATAGCTTGATCTGTGTACTTCTGCGATACGGAGTGTAGACTCCCTTTGAATGATTCTAGAACTGTCACGGTGGAACCTGGTGGCCTGTAATAATACCCAACAATTAGCTTTATTTCTCCTAGCCCTGTTAAACGTGTCCAGGTAACTTCACAATCACACTCTACTTCGACCTCAGACATTTTTGTCAACTGCAATGAAGACACCACCCCCTACAGTGTCTAATCTGTCTTTCTAATACATGTTCCAACCCTCACTAAATATTTCAGAACTTCCTATCTCAGGGTTCAGCCAGGTTTCAGTCCCGAGAATAATTTGTGTGCCACACACTTCCTGGAGGGCAGTAAATTCAGGAACTTTATTCCGAAGTCCGAAAATTTACTGCTTCTAAATGCAACTGGAACGCTGAATCCCTCATCGACCAGAGACTTCTCTTGTCAGTAAGTCTTTGTTAGTAATGGAAGATGTACAGTGTAACAGCTTACAGAAATCTACTGAGACACTATCTACCTGTTCATCTGCATCTTGTTTGCAAGATGATACAAATGAAGCATGCTGTGTTTCAAGAACCATACTGATTTTCAGAGAGAAGCTTCTCTCCTCCACAAATATCATCACTTATGTAATAAATCTGCGTTATGTCTGTCTGTCAAATTGATCTCCATAACTACTACAGATTTTCATGGGGGTTTTTGCAAGTAACTTGAGCAGAATTTATCGTGCCTTATAGGCTTTAATGCATCAAAATCTATTAATACACATTATAAAAATGTATGTATATTCATATATTCCATCTCTTCTCCGAAACAACTGAACCAATTTCAGCTAAACTTGGTACATATGTATCACTTACTGTTTACGAAGAGTAGCTGTGGGGTTAAGAACGATATCAAACAAAGAGGTGGGGGTAAAAAATAAGTGTAGCCTACAATGCAAATGCCCAGCTTTTCTGCATCCACTACTTTAGAAAGAGCACTTAGTGACCTGCAACAAACTTTACACATTATTTTGAAACCTTTACAAAACTCTCATTGGCACCCCTCCCCCACATGATGAAAGGAAAAAACCACCACTTATGTTTGCAATGTTCATGAAGTAAAACTGCGGCATCAGGCAGGATGTCATGATGTTCACACTTATCACTTCTTTGTTACTAACTGTTTGCAGCACACTTAACAGACAGTGTCCACATATGCTACTGAATGTACTTACGAAATTATATCATTATATGACAATTCAAGAGATGTGAGGCAAGGAGGAGATGGAGGGGGCAGATGGACAGACAGAGGGAGGAGGAGATAGACAATAGGGGGTTGAGGCAGACGAGTGAAGGGGAAGAAGGTGATGGACAGAGGAGGACACCCGACTAACAATTTAAATATATGCTTACTATGTTTCTTTTAATTCTAATTCAATGATGGTTCTTTTTTCCATATCCTATAACTTCTCTCTTAAAACTTAGCAACTTATAGCAATACCTGTATTAATTTTTATTAAAAGTTATGTACTTGAAGTATTTTTGAACAAGGGTTAAATGCACAGTACCCTAATCACTAATACAGAGAGTAG
This sequence comes from Schistocerca cancellata, assembly GCF_023864275.1. NCBI lineage: Eukaryota > Metazoa > Arthropoda > Insecta > Orthoptera > Acrididae > Schistocerca > Schistocerca cancellata. Next base: position 1,181,674,048 of record NC_064626.1, read on the forward strand.
TTTTGAAACCGACAACTGATGAGCCAAAACTTTATGATCATTGCCCATAGAGACCAAATACTACCTGGTAACACTATGGGAACCAATATGGCAAGAAATCTATGTAAATAGGGCAGAGAAGTGGGGAATCATTACATTGACAATACAGGCCACAAACAAGAAAATTCACAGTCATATGCAGTTTTGAGGAAGGGCAGTTTGTTATGGTCTGGGTCTTGGGGAATCTTGCAAGCAGTGAAACTAGTCAACTGTTCACACCTTACTGTTGCAAGCATCTATGGAAAGTTGTTTTTGACAGTGACACCATAGGTAGATGTCCATACCTAATCACAGAATGTGGAAGTTACAGTTGTCTGGTCTGTAAACCAGGTTAGCCAACAAACTGTGGAAGATCTGATGCAATACAATGCTAGCGCAGGCAAAAGTGTTTCCTGAAACACCATTTTGCACCCTTTGTCAAACATGGGGCACCGCAGTAGACAGCCCTATGTACTCCCATGTCAACAAAAAGGTAATTATGATTGCAGTGAACACAAGATTATAAAAAAGTGACTGTGTAGCAATCCAAACCTGCTGAATGAATCTTTTCTTTTTATATCATACACACTGTCACATTTGGCTTCACCATAATCTAGGCGAGTGACTACTCAAAACATGCACTGCAACACCAACACTGACTGTCAGGACAGTATTATGCTATGGTAAACATTCACATGGACTTCAAAGGGTAATTCAAGGCACCATGACAGCAGTAGACTACATTACCCTCCCTCCATGTTTGATATCTTTGCAATGGTAATGCAGTATACCAGCAAACAGCAGGCAAAATGCCACAATCATGCTACAGCGGTTTGAGCAGCTTGATAGTGAAATCAGGCCTGGGCAACCAAATTTGCCCAGTGTGAACCTAGGTGTTGGTGCAGAGACTTTAATCCATATCGCATGGAATCACTGCTGTATTGCATTCAGCAACCACAGAAATAGCACTGAGCACAGCAATCAATTTGGAACAAATGATAATTTTCACGAATTGAATGCTGTACCGTATGTGATTCAATCAGTTTTACCACACCCGAATTAAACAATGTATAGGAAATGGTATTTGTCAAAAATGTATTACAATAGTTTAATCCAGGAATTCTTGAAAATAAATGCAAATACTCACTCTGGAAAATTTGTTGTGCAGGTACACATCAAGTAGTTTTGAAAACAACTGAATGAAAACAACTTATTCAGTTAAGCAGTTTTACGTGCCAGATTACTATCCACTCATTTGAGTGAACGTAGTCAGAGCTCTCAAATGATAAAAAGTGACAATCTGAGTTGCCCAATCCCCAGTGCAACCAATTTCAAGCAGCAGTATTTCATTGTTTTGGCACTGTTTAATAATCATTGTTGATTGTACCCGTAACACTTATTGCCACCGATATTGTTCCAATATTCGCTTTTTACTGAATGCCAGTAAGTACCGTTTAGTTCATTTTTTCAGATATGTTTATGAATAGGCATTTACATAGCAAACTTTGTATCTGGATCTAAGTGCCGAAATGCTCAGTGGTGGGGTATGCAAGAAATCATGGCCGCTTGACAAGTTACAGCACATGCTTGAAAAGCAAGTGATTAAATCACTAAACCTTTTAAAAACTTATCTTAAATGCTATCTGCTCACTTCATCTCGGCATTTACTGAAACTGTCCATTGCATGCAAACCAGTGGAAAGAGATTTAATAGATTTAAATGAAGTAATTTTCATTTACTTAAAAAAAATTAAAACATAGCACCTGCAGTTAAACCTTTACTAATAACCAACCCACATTTAATGCCAGAAGTACGCAAAATTCACGTTTCAATTAAGAAATACTTTTTACTCATCTCCCGATCATAATTCACAGTTCATGTGAAACTGTGAAGGCTGAAAGTATGTACGTGAAATCACTCAAACCCAGAGACTTAGTGACAAATATTCAGTTTAACTGACTTATCCAACAGACTTGTGCCAAATATAGTAAGCAAAGTAAAGTTTTCCCTCTTTTTTCATGTACCTACTGACAGCTCAACATTCCTGCTGACTGGTGAGGTCTCCTTTACTTCTAAATTATTTAGAGACACCTGTCTGTCTGTTCTCACAGTAACTGAAACCACTGAAATCCAGAGAGTGAGTAGAAACATTAATATAGGGCTGCCATAGTAACAGATTAGTTTCATTTAAATGAAAAAACAAACTGAACAAAGCAACAATCTGTTGTGAAAACTAGCCAATTGCCCCCATCACTAATGTGAGGAAAAGCTGAAACATGTTCAAGGTCCCCCAGTCACAATAGCACAATGAATTGAATGCCAGTCTATATGCACACGTATTGACATAAGGAACAGGCTGGAGAGAGGTATGGTGCTAAATAATATCCACTATGTAAAGTTTTCAACAAAGACAACACACATTACTGTTAGTACTTTAAGCAAGCAGTTATTTACAGAAGCAAAGGAGTGGAAAATGCTGTTAAGCATGTTGAATTTCACTAGCACACACACTTACCGAGGAAAGAAATTTTAAAGTACTGTGTTATACATCATTTCAGTGTCAATCATCAGCTATTCTTCTTGTTTTACCTTAAAGAGTTGTATGCAACTTATCATTGTGTTCTCATCTGAAAATACTATTTTGTTTTGTTGACTATATTCTGTGGATAAAGACTACAGTGAATGGCATTATTAGCTCTCATTGCTATAGAGTGAAGATGCCTGTTCACAGAGAAATTTTAAAATAAAAATTTTAAATAATGAAAACTTTAGTCTTGTGGAGTGTTGAATGTAACTATAAATTTCTAATTTTAGACAGAAGGGGAAGAAATGGTGATGCTATCACAGCAGGAGGGAATTGTTGGGGGTGGAACTTCCATTGCTCAACACTACCCCGATGACGAATTTCAAATATCTAGGTCAATGAGACAGGAAGTATCACACAATTCTCAATATTTTCTTATATATACAAAGCTGTTTCCTTAGATATCACAAATTCAACACACACTACTAATTTTATTACAATCGTGTTTCAACACTTGAGGATTTCCAAACAAATACAAATGTGTGTGAGAAAGCATCTTAATTTTAATAAATATTTTGTCTAAAAATATACACATGAGATCTATTTACATAATTAGCTAGAAACAGTGGCAATTTTATTCTAGTTCACAATGTGAATGTCTGAGGCAACATGAACACGTTAATATGAAACTGATGATAAACTCCTGAACTAAAAGTGCTGCCTCATGTAGTTCTTTACATAAGAGCAATAGAACTAAAGTATTAATGATTCACAGCTTATCTGAATTCCCATTTGTTTTATTTAATATTATTCACAGTATGCAATTTGTGCATGGCAAAGTGCTGGCCAATCAGCTCCTATAACACAAATCCTTCTGCACCAAAGTGCTCTGTAGTTAACTCAGTTTTCCTTGCACATTCTATCACACAATTCTTAACCACAATGTTTCTAGATACCATTTTAAATATCAACAACAATGTGAAGAAATAATCTGTTTACTGAACAATCAAACACTACAACAACAACACATGCAGAGGCATTTCAGTAACATTTCATGTTTTGCTTGAGGTTCCCATCTATTGTTACATATTCAGGCATAAATTCAGACTGGCACTTCAACAATTTTCAATTAAAATCCAGTGGTATTGTTATAATTGATTAAACCAATGAAATTTAAGACACTTTCACTGTTAAGGAATCCTTATTTTTATACCATTCTAAATTGCAGGAAGGAACAAATAAAAGAAAGCTGCCTGCCAACCTAGATAACAATCTACACCATCAGTCTTAGTTTTACTCCTTATGTTTAAGGACGACTGGACCCACATTGTCTCCAGTTTCCTGGTTGACCTTGTTATGTGTGCCATCACAGTATGGAAACTGAAAAAACAAAGTTCGTTGTGTCAAACTATTTAGAAGAATTAGATGTTGAATGAAACCAATAGGCAGAATAAATGCTCAACTATGAATTTCACTACAAAAAGTGGTAAAATGCATGCAAAAATACAGAGGCCTGGATCATAAAAAAGTAACTGTTACAATATCTGTCCACACTCTTATCGGTATCAAAAACCAAGTTCAACACAAAATCTCCAGCCTGCACAACAATCTTTTTTCAAACTACAGGAAACATTATAGACAAAACACTTCAAAATAACTATTTTTGATATATTTTGTTTAATTCCCAAGGCACATGGAACCACTTTCAACATTAACATTCCTCTGCCTTTTCCACTCTTTCTTGACTGTTTCACTCCTTGGCACTACAGCCCTTGTAAGACCTTGGCCTCCCTGACAATCTCTGCCCACTCTTCTCTGCTGGCTGCCTTGGCTCTCCGTCTTCTAGCTCCCATCCTTCTGAATTCCTCCATGTTTTCTAGCTATCTAGTCCTTGGTCTGCCCCCTTATACAACATACATCAGGTTTTCCTTTGAAAACTTTCTTGACTGTGCTGTTCACCATTCTCTCTACATGTCCCAAACAATGTAGTAGTACAACTAATCTTATTTCTGATCTCCAAAAACCCCCTATCATTCACTGGCTCTGTAGATTTTCCTAAGTATCTTCCTGTCCCATCTCAGGAACAACTCATTTTGTGTCATAGTGCAGGTCTCCAAATCATACATCACCACAGGTCTAACTACTGTACAATACACAATCAGCTTCACATTCCTACTAAGGCTCCTTGCTTTGAACACTTCAACCAGTGCAAAGTAGCTCCTGTTGCCAGCTGCAATCCTTGCCTGTATGTCTTCTGTCATATTCTCAGTTACCAACCCCAAGATATTTTACGCTCTCAAGGCAGTCATATTCTCTTCTGTTCTAAGTCATGCTTCTTTCTCCTTCAATGTATCTTTTCCTAGATGTTACCATACACTTGGTCTTTGATTAATGATCAGTCTCATCTCCCCACCATAGCTTTCTACTTTTTCAAGCTTTTTTCCAGGTTCTGTTTCCTCCTAGATAACAAATCAATATCATCCATAAATGCAAGCTCCTGAGTCACTATTAAACAGTGTTCCCAGGGTCGTTACTTTGTTTCTTTCGCACTACCCTCTCCAAGCTGAGAAACAGAATAGTGGTGAGCACATCACCCTGCCTCAGTCCTTTATTAACTTCAAATGGCTTCGATAAATTGCCCTCAATCTTTACTTTGCATACTGTTCTTCTCAAAGTCATTTGAACCAATCACATCATTTGGTTAGGGACTACTGCCTCTTGCATTGCCTTCCAAAGTTGATCCCTTTGGATACTACTGTAAGCTTGTTTGAAATCTATGAACAGCTGGTGGACATTGATGTTTTAACATTTTTCAAGGATCTGTCTGATAGTGAAAATATGATCTGCAGTGGATCAATTAGTTCTGAAACCACACTGGTAGCCTCCTAGATGCTCTTCTACGTATGTTCTTAACCACCCAGCCATGATTTTTCCTAATACTTTATATACTATACAGAACAGCGCAATTCCTCTACAATTCCCACAGTCAGCTTTGTCATGTTTCTTATGTATAGGGCAGAGTAATGCTGTACTCCAATGTTACAGCATATTTTCTTTCCACCACATTTCCACTATAATCTCATGCAAAATCCTTACTAGTTTTTCTCCATCATATTTTATCATTTCTGCTGTAATACTGTCCCCCCCCCCCCCCCCCCCATGAACCATAGACCTTGCTGTTGGTGGGGAGGCTTGCGTGCCTCAACGCTACAGATAGCCGTACCGAAGGTGCAACCACAACGGAGAGGTATCTGTTGAGAGGTCAGACAAACGTGTGGTTCCTGAAGAGGGGCAGCAGCCTTTTCAGTAGTTGCAGGGGCAACCGTCTGGATGATTGATTGATCTGGCCTCTTAACACTAGCCAAAATGGCCTTGCTGTGCTGGTACTGCGAACGGCTGAAAGCAAGGGAAAACTACAGCCGTAACTTTTCCCCGAGGGCATGCAGCTTTACTGTATGGTTAAATGATGATGGTGTCCTCTTGGGTAAAATATTCCGGAGGTAAAATAGTCCCCCATTCGGATCTCCGGGTGGGGACTACTCAGAAGGACGTTATCAGAAGAAAAAACTGGCATTCTACGGATCGAAGCGTGGAATGTCAGATCCCTTAATCGGCCAGGTAGGTTACAAAATTTAAAAAGGGAAATGGATAGGTTAAAGTTAGATATAGTGGGAATTAATGAAGTTCGATGGCAGGAGGAACAAGACTTTGGTCAGGTGAATACAGGGTTATAAATACAAAATCAAATAGGGGTAATGCGGGAGTAGGTTTAATAATGAATAAAAAGATAGGAGTACGGGTAAGCTACCACAAACAGCATAGTGAACCTATTATTGTGGCCAAGATAGACACGAAGCCCATGCCTACTACAGTAGTACAAGTCTATATGCCAACTAGCTCTGCAGATGAAGAAATTGAAGAAATGTATGATGAGATAAAAGAAATTATTCAGGTAGTGAAGGGAGATGAAAATTTTATAGTCATGGGTGACTGGAATTCGACAGTAGGAAAAGGGAGAGAAGGAAAAATAGTAGGTGAATATGGATTGGGGCTAAGAAATGAAAGAGGAAGCCGTCTGGTAGAATTTTGCACAGAGCATAATTTAATCATAGCTAACACTTGGTTCAAGAATCATAAAAGAAGGTTGTATACATGGAAGAATCCTGGAGATACTAAAAGGTATCAGATAGATTATATAATGGTAAGACAGAGATTTAGGAACCAGGTTTTAAATTGTAGGACATTTCCAGGGGCAGATGTGGACTCTGACCACAATCTATTGGTTATGAACTGTAGATTAAAACTGAAGAAATTGCAAAAAGGTGGGAATTTAAGGAGATGGGACCTGGATAAACTGACTAAACCAGAGGTTGTACAGAGTTTCAGGGAGAGCATAAGGGAACAACTGACAGGAATGGGGGAAAGAAATATAGTAGAAGACGAATGGGTAGCTCTGAGGGATGAAGTAGTGAAGGCAGCAGAGGATCGAGTAGGTAAAAAGACAAGGGCTAGTAGAAATCCTTGGGTAACAGAAGAAATATTGAATTTAATTGATGAAAGGAGAAAATATAAAAATGCAGTAAATGAAGCAGGCAAAAAGGAATACAAACGTCTCAAAAATGATATCGACAGGAAGTGCAATATGGCTAAACAGGCATGGCTAGAGGACAAATGTAAGGATGTAGAGGCTTATCTCACTAGGGGTACGATAGATACTGCCTACAGGAAAATTAGAGAGACCTTTGGAGAAATGAGAACCACTTGCATGAATATCAAGAGCTCAGATGGAAAACCAGTTCTAAGCGAAGAAGTGAAAACATAAAGGTGGAAGGAGTATATAGAGGGTCTATACAAGGGCGATGTGCTTGAGGACAATATTATGGAAATGGAAGAGGATGTAGATGAAGATGAAATGGGAGATACGATACTGCGTGAAGAGTTTGACAGAGCACTAAAACACCCGAGTCAAAACAAGGCCCCGGGAGTAGACAACATTCCAGTAGAACTACTGACGGCCTTGGGAGAGCCAGTCCTGACAAAACTCTACCATCTGATTAGCAAGATCGATGAGACAGGCGAAATACCCTCAGACTTCAAGAAGAAGAAAATAATTCCAATCCCAAAGAAAGCAGGTGTTCACAGATGTGAAAATTACCGAACCATTAGTTTAATAAGCCACAGCTGCAAAATACGAACGCGAATTCTTTACAGACAAATGGAAAAACTGGTAGAAGCCGACCTCGGGGAAGATCAGTTTGAATTCCGTAGAAATGTTGGAACACGTGAGGCAATACTGATCTTACGACTTATCTTAGAAAGAAGATTAAGGAAAGGCAAACCTATGTTTCTAGCATTTGTAGACTTACAGCAAGCTTTTGGCAATATTGACTGGAATATTCTCTTTCAAATTCTGAAGGTGGCAGGGGTAAAATGCATGGAGCGAAAGGCTATTTACAATTTGTACAGAAACCAGATGGCAGTTATAAGAGTCGAGGGGCATGAAAGGGAAGCAGTGGTTGGGAAGGGAGTGAGACAGGGTTGTAGCCTCTCCCCGATGTTATTCAATCTGTATATTGTGCAAGCAGTAAAGGAAGCAAAAGAAAAATTTGGAGTAGGTATTAAAATCCAGGGAGAAGAAATAAAAACTGAGGTTCACCGATGACATTGTAATTCTATCAGAGACAGCAAAGGACTTGGAAGAGCTGTTGAACGGAATTGACAGTGTCTTGAAAGGAGGATATAAGATGAACATCAACAAAAGCAAAACGAGGATAATGGAATGTAGTCGAATTAAGTCTGGTGACGCTGAGTGAATTAGACTAGGAAATGAGACACTTACAGTAGTGAATGAGTTTTGCTATTTGGGGAGCAAAATAAGTGATGATGGTCGAAGTAGAGAGGATATAAAATGTAGACTGGCAATGGCAAGGAAAGCGTTTCTGAAGAAGAGAAATTTGTTAACATCGAGTATAGATTTAAATGTCAGGAAGTCATTTCTGAAAGTATTTGTATGAAGTGTAGCCATGTATGGAAGTGAAACATGGACAATAAATAGTTTGGACAAGAAGAGAATAGAAGCTTTTGAAATGTGGTGCTACAGAAGAATATTGAAGATTAGGTGGTTACATCACATAACTAATGAGGAGGTATTGAATAGGACTGGGGAGAAGAGAAGTCTGTGGCACAACTTGACTAGAAGAAGGGATCGGTTGGTTGGACATGTCCTGAGGCATCAAGGGATCACAAATTTAGCATTGGACGGCAGTGTGGAGGGTAAAAATCTTAGAGGGAGACCAAGAGATGAATATACTCAGCAGATTCAGAAGGATGTAGGTTGCAGTAGGTACTGGGAGATGAAGGAGCTTGCACAGGATAGATTAGCATGGAGAGCTGCATCAAACCAGTCTCAGGACTGAAGACCACAACAGCAACTGTCTTCTCCCAGAGCTTTATTGTTTTTAAGTGTCTTGGTATTAACCAACTTCTTGCGTGTTCTGCCACTGATCCCTGGTGCTCCTCATCTCCATTTCCTTTCTGCTCGATTTCTTCTGCCGTACCGGCATCAACCACACCATCTTCAGTGTCTGTTCAGTAGTTCATTAAAATACTCCAACCATGTGTCTAAATCTGATCTTTTCCTCTAATCAGATTTCCCTTATTCTCTTTACAGAAAACGGCTCTGGGTTGGAATCCTTTCCTTGTATCTTTAACCCTCATATAGAATTTCCTTGTTTCTTGAGCAGAATATCTCTCCTAACTCATCAATCCACCGTTTTTCAAATTCTCTTTCCTCCTACATTCCTTATCTGCTTCCCTTCTCTTTGAGTGGTATTCTTCTACAGTACCTGTAGTTCTCTACAGCATTCCTTTTCTTGCGCCATTTCTTTCTTCTAGCTTTCTCCTACAGTCTTTATCAAACCAGCTCTGGGTTCTCAATTGCTTCTTTCTGCCCAGTACTGTTTCAGCTGTCTCATGTATTATTCCTTTAACCATTTCCTATCTTTCTTCAATATCCTCTCCTGCCACTCTTTTTAAAATGATTACTACTTTTGATATATTTTGTCAAATTTGCAAGGCACGTGGAACCACTTTCAACATTAATATTCCTCTGCCTTTTCCACTTAGGAGTTTGAAAGCATTTTGTCTCATTTCTTTAAACAATTCCACCAAACACCACTCATTCTTGACTTAATGCACATAAAACACTGAAGTTTCTTAGAGTTCTGATCAGCAACCATCGATTCCTGAAAAATCTTGGCAGTTCAAATACATTCATTAGCTACATCATATTAAAAACCAAATCTGACTTTTTCATGTTGAATCATTGTGATTTTTCTCCAAAATTTAGGATTCAAAATTTTTTGAGCTGAAAGCATTCTGTGTACAGAAATTGTGAGTCCTTCAGTTACTTCCCAGTACACATTTCTTCAGTGTTTCCCTAAATAGTCAACTGTTGCTATGTTCTTTCCTCATATTTCCTTTATAAACTGTTCTTACAAGAAATCTTCAGGGTGGAACAGGAATGTTCACTGATATAATGAACAACATTGCTCCATCCTGGTACACACCTATCATCTGCTGCCATGTATTCTTAATGAAGGTTATTAAAATCTTAGGGAAGAAACCAATGCCGAAAGTTTTGCAGTCTTACAAACACACTGAATTTTCATATGATAAGTGAATACATTTTTTCACAACAGACTTCATAGTAACTTAAGAATGCCACAGTAAGTGCGCCCATTAGGCAACAACGAAGTTTTCCATATGAGAATTGGCAATTTATCTAAATGTCAAAGTGACTTTCAGGGAGAGACTTCACATGACAACTTCTGCTGTTTCATAGTCTAATAGTTTTAGTTTTCTACCAATTTTGCATGTAATTTGTATTTAATATTTTTCACAAATTCCTACACATACAGCAGGTATCAACACAGTCAATTACAAAACAGCAGACAACACACAAGATATTCAAAACAAGTTATTTCACAAAGTAAATCAATGTGAACATGATACATAAAGCAAAGAAAATAGCAAGAAAACATTTTTAATAACTTATAGACTGACACAGCAGACCTGACTATAAAAATGAACAAAATTACAATACAAGAAATTGACATACATATATAGATGAAAAGGAAATTTGGCTAAATGGATTTTATGCTAAGCTCAACAGTGTTTGACAAGCAGCAAAAGCAATTATTTTAGTGACTGTTCTGGCAGTTTCCCCATAAGAAATACGTAAAGTACACACACACACACACACACACACACACACACACACACACACACACACACACACACACACACACACACACACACACACACACACACACACACACACACACAATATTGCCTCTCTTTAGTCCTTTCTGATATAAATTGTGGTAACAGAAAGTGGAGTGTAGGACATTCACTACCTTTTAACACTAACCCCAAAAGCTTCATTTACAGCTTCATATGAACTGCAGATTGAAACTGAAGAAACTGCAAAAAGGTGGGAATTTAAGGAGATGGGACCTGGATAAACTGAAAGAACCAGAGGTTGTAGAGAGTTTCAGGGAGAGCATAAGGGAACAATTGACAGGAATGGGGGAAAGAAATACAGTAGAAGAAGAATGGGTAGCTCTGAGGGATGAAGTAGTGAAGGCAGCAGAGGATCAAGTAGGCAAAAAGACGAGGGCGTGGAATGTCAGATCCCTTAATCGGGCAGGTAGGTTAGAAAATTTAAAAAGGGAAATGGATAGGTTAAAGTTAGATATAGTGGGAATTAGTGAAGTTCGGTGGCAGGAGGAACAAGACTTTTGGTCAGGTGATTACAGGGTTATAAATACAAAATCAAATAGGGGTAATGCAGGAGTAGGTTTAATAATGAATAAAAAAATAGGAGTGCGGGTTAGCTACTACAAACAGCATAGTGAACGCATTATTGTGGCCAAGATAGACACAAAGCCCATGCCTACTACAGTAGTACAAGTTTATATGCCAACTACCTCTGCAGATGATGAAGAAATAGATGAAATGTATGACGAGATAAAAGAAATTATTCAGGTAGTGAAGGGAGACGAAAATTTAATAGTCATGGGTGACTGGAATTCGTCAGTAGGAAAAGGGAGAGAAGGAAACATAGTAGGTGAATATGGATTGGGGGGAAGGAATGAAAGAGGAAGCCGCCTTGTAGAATTTTGCACAGAGCATAACTTAATCATAGCCAACACTTGGTTCAAGAATCATAAAAGAAGGTTGTATACCTGGAAGAATCCTGGAGATTCTAAAAGGTATCAGATAGATTATATAATGGTAAGACAGAGATTTAGGAACCAGGTTTTAAATTGTAAGACATTTCCTGGGGCAGATGTGGATTCTGACCACAATCTATTGGTTATGAACTGCAGATTGAAACTGAAGAAACTGCAAAAAGGTGGGAATTTAAGGAGATGGGACCTGGATAAACTGAAAGAACCAGAGGTTGTAGAGAGTTTCAGGGAGAGCATAAGGGAACAATTGACAGGAATGGGGGAAAGAAATACAGTAGAAGAAGAATGGGTAGCTCTGAGGGATGAAGTAGTGAAGGCAGCAGAGGATCAAGTAGGCAAAAAGACGAGGGCTAATAGAAATCCTTGGGTAACAGAAGAAATATTGAATTTAATTGATGAAAGGAGAAAATATAAAAATGCAGTAAATGAAGCAGGCAAAAAGGAATACAAACGTCTCAAAAATGATATCGACAGGAAGTGCAAAATGGCTAAGCAGGGATGGCTAGAGGACAAATGTAAGGATGTAGAGGCTTGTCTCACTAGGGGTAAGATAGATACTGCCTACAGGAAAATTAAAGAGACCTTTGGAGAGAAGAGAACCACTTGTATGAATATCAAGAGCTCAGATGGCAACCCAGTTCTAAGCAAAGAAGGGAAGGCAGAAAGGTGGAAGGAGTATATAGAGGGTTTATACAAGGGCGATGTACTTGAGGACAATATTATGGAAATGGAAGAGGATGTAGATGAAGACGAAATGGGAGATAAGATACTGCGTGAAGAGTTTGACAGAGCACTGAAAGACCTGAGTCGAAACAAGGCCCCGGGAGTAGACAACATTCCATTTGAACTACTGATGGCCTCGGGAGAGCCAGTCATGAAAAAACTCTACCATCTGGTGAGCAGGATGTATGAGACAGGCGAAATACCCTCAGATTTCAAGAAGAATATAATAATTCCAATCCCAAAGAAAGCAGGTGTTGACAGATGTGAAAATTACCGAACTATCAGTTTAATAAGTCACAGCTGCAAAATACTAACACGAATTCTTTACAGACGAATGGAAAAACTGGTAGAAGCCGACCTCGGGGAAGATCAGTTTGGATTCCGTAGAAATGTTGGAACACGTGAGGCAATACTGACCTTACGACTTATCTTAGAAGAAAGATTAAGAAAAGGCAAGCCTACGTTTCTAGCATTTGTAGACTTAGAGAAAGCTTTTGACAATGTTAACTGGAATACTCTCTTTCAAATTCTGAAGATGGCAGGGGTAAAATACAGGGAGCGAAAGGCTATTTACAGTTTGTACAGAAACCAGATGGCAGTTATAAGAGTCGAGGGGCATGAAAGGGAAGCAGTGGTTGGGAAAGGAGTAAGACAGGGTTGTAGCCTCTCCCCGATGTTGTTCAATCTGTATATTGAGCAAGCAGTAAAGGAAACAAAAGAAAAATTCGGAGTAGGTATTAAAGTTCATGGAGAAGAAGTAAAAACTTTGAGGTTCGCCGATGACATTGTAATTCTGTCAGAGACAGCAAAGGACTTGGAAGAGCAGTTGAACGGAATGGACAGTGTCTTGAAAGGAGGATATAAGATGAACATCAACAAAAGCAAAACGAGGGTAATGGAATGTAGCCAAATTAAGTCGGGTGATGCTGAGGGAATTAGATTAGGAAATGAGACACTTAAAGTAGTAAAGGAGTTTTGCTATTTAGGGAGTAAAATAACCGATGATGGTCGAAGTAGAGAGGATATAAAATGTAGACTGGCAATGGCAAGGAAAGCGTTTCTCAAGAAGAGGAATTTGTTAACATCGAGTATAGATTTAAGTGTCAGGAAGTCGTTTCTGAAAGTATTTGTATGGAGTGTAGCCATGTATGGAAGTGAAACATGGACGATAACTAGTTTGGACAAGAAGAGAATAGAAGCTTTCGAAATGTGGTGCTACAGAAGAATGCTGAAGATAAGGTGGGTAGATCACGTAACTAATGAGGAGGTTTCGAATAGGATTGGGGAGAAGAGAAGTTTGTGGCACAACTTGACTAGAAGAAGGGATCGGTTGGTAGGACATGTTTTGAGGCATCAAGGGATCACAAATTTAGCATTGGAGGGCAGTGTGGAGGGTAAAAATCGTAGAGGGAGACCAAGAGATGAATACACTAAGCAGATTCAGAAGGATGTAGGTTGCAGTAGATACTGGGAGATGAAGAAGCTTGCACAGGATAGAGTAGCATGGAGAGCTGCATCAAACCAGTCTCAGGACTGAAGACCACAACAACAACATGAAGTGAACAAAAGTGAGTGATCATTTAGACAATTCACTAGTGTTCACAACTTCTGACTTGTACCTGTTAAGACACATTTACACTTTAGGTTATGTAAGGCAATAAGAGATGAGCATATAAAAATGCAGCATATTTCTTTGCTGCTAAGTTGTCAGCAGAGGTTTCATTCAATATAACACTAAGTAAAGTCATGATGTAGAACAGTGGTATTTAGATAGGATACTTTCTGCAATGAATATTCTGAGAATGATTTTAGCAAGCAAAATGGCATAGGGAAAGAAAAATAAGTGCATGTGCATTTCTGTGCAGGTGTGAAATCCAACTCCAGCCTCCCTTAACCTTGTTTCAAAACTTTATACATGCATTCATTGAAGATTTTTTGACAGTTACTTGCAGCAAATGAGGGAAAAACTGAAATGCAGGGCACTAACTACTGAAAAGCAACTGCACCTGAAGAAAGGCCAGCACTTCCACTCCAATTCTTAGAAATGAGAGATAGTTACATGTATTGTTAATTACTTGCTTCACATTTGACCAATGAAAGCAAATTTTCCCAGCTGTTCATACCAAGGTGAGCACTGAAGTGGGGTTTGTATAAACTTTGACAATCCCTTTAATGAACAATGCCCAGTGGATCACAAATTATTACCCAAGACTTTGCACTAAACAAGAGTGAACGCTTCTGCTGTACCACCTTTCACACCTTCAGACCATGGTCTGTATACTGATGCTAATTTGCTTCAAATGAAAGTCTTCAAGACATGTCCTACATTCTTTCCTTTTAACTTAGTTGTCATTAAAACATGTCTTACTTCTATAGGTTGAGAGCATAATTGTTTAGATAGTAACACCACTGTCTAAAGCTTACAGGCAGCAGCACTTTGATACTTTTATTCAAAAAATTATTCTGGTGTCTCAAACTGAGCCACTGTTAATTGACATGACTAGTATTGCAGAACGTTTTAGGCTGCAGCAAATGGTGGCTCACAAGCAACCTTCAAATGTTCATATGCATGTAAAAACACAGTGAAATTCAGATGATAAGGGTTATGAACACTGTCAAACTCAGGAAGCAAGGAACTGTTACTGGCTTGTGACAGGGTCATGTTTCTGACAAAAACAGATTTTTTCAGAAGAAGACATATGAACTGGAGGGTGAAAATTATCCTGCTGTTAGTGAAACTGATGGGATTATGAATATTATGCAGAAGTTCCAATTAGTGAAGTTTACCATTCATGGCAAAGCCAACAAAACTTCCTCAGTCCATCTAAGCATCCATTCAGCTAGATAGATGTTCCACCAATCTACATTTCATTTACATTATAGACTTATCTTCCCCTTCCTGATCTCTATGTCCTCACATTTCTTGTAATAATTCCCAACACATCTCTCCAATGCTCTGTGTGCAACCCAAAATTGTGCAATAGTTGCCACATTGAATGTCCATGTGCCACAGCAAGACCAAGTTGGTAACAAAAGGTCTATTTCACTGAAAATTTACTGTAAGCATTCCTTATTTTTCACAGTTACATTTATTTCTTTTAGCTGCCAGGTCTTCAACAAATTCACTATTAATGTTACCATTTTCATTCGACAAATGTTATTTTTGTCTTTTTACATATGACTTTCAGGCTCTTTACCAAACAGTTGTATTAAGATTTTCCACTCAGAAAACAGCACCATGTCATTAGTTAAAGGTGGTAGGTATGTTCCATCAACATGAATCATTTATTTTCACATTTTTGGAAAGTTGTGAACATTTTGTAGGCCTGCTGAGAAAAGTTCTGTATTTTCTTCTCCAATTCCTATCAATTTTGAATTTCTGCTACCCATCAGTCTTATGGAATTTGTAACATGATGGACATACGTTCAACATACTACCGTAGGTTGAATCACCACCTTGTTCCTCCAGGACTGCCAGCATCAATTCAGTTGAAACAGAGTCCAAAACTCAAATCTATCTATTCCAAGAGAAATATAACTTCATACTATTAACTGTCCTGTCCTACAATTTTATTCACAGCAGCAAAATGGTTCATTACACTAAATCCACTTCTAAAATCAAATTTTTACCTTTGCTACATTAAAATTTTATACTGTTTCTACAAATTTAGGTATTGGAAATTTTAGTGAATGTACCAAGTACAATGAGAGGGGGGCCATTAATTTGTATTTTTGAATGTGTCTGTCCCCATGTGAAGTGGAACATTTACAGCACTACTACAGCTTCAGAATGTTTGTCTGACACATTCTGTACACAATTTTGGAGGTTTCATTTGCATCAATTTGCACCAGGTTTAAGAAATTCTACTGAACTACTACCTCCCAGTCTCTTGTTTCTTCACCTTTCTGGCTTTAAACACCATCTCGTATTACATCCTGAATAATATTAATTATTCACTAGGGGTTTCTCTTATTTCATGAATAAAATCAACTATTTTTAGAAATGAACATAAAATTACAAGGAGACATATGTACAAAGTACATCAGAAAATTCATAAAACGTTATGGTAAATCTGTTCATAATCCTTGTTGTAAGTTAGGTTAATAGATTTGAAGCTGATGGACTTAATCTTCGGAACATGTTCTGTCTCCCCTGAAACTGTGAGATTATTTCGAGATATTGTTTCATTATTTTCCCAAATCATTATTCTCACTGTTAATGCACTAAGCATCTTTTTTCTAGTATACCTGAACAAAACAACAACCAGCACATCACATTTGTTGACAGTTCGTGCTGTCAATGGTAATACCATCCTACTGAAGCCCATAGGTGCTTCTCTGCTCAAATACAGTATGGAAGAAATTTAACAGTGAAGACTTGGGTGGATCTGTCAATATTTTTCGAACTACAAGTCACCCAAAAACGATTATAACATACAAACTGATTCAGTATGACAATGACAACTATAACACTGGTTCAGCTACAAATTACTGAACATCTTTGCTCCTCAGAAACTGAAGATCAGTTTTGCCCAGAATGGGGGAACAAGAATTGCAATAGACCACTTGAATTCAGATGTAACTTATTTACAGTTGTCTGATCACTATGCATTTAAGGGAGCACAAAGAACAGAGTTAATTTAAACAATGAAGCCAATGCCAGTAAGCTAACTGTTTATGTGAACAAAATTGCAATATCTATAGAGTGGTTTATCTCTCACTGCATATATTGAGTACAGCTGTAAACCTTCAGATTACTTCCAGAACCTTCTTCCAGAAAATTGTCTATACAAATCTGCTGTATAACAGTACTGATTTGCAGGAATTATAATATAGTCCTTTTTCTTTTAACGCTGAATGGACACTTCACATTTACAAAGCATTTCTCCACTGGGGAAATACGAGAAGTTATAAATGCAGCAAAACCAGAGACCTACCAAAATATTGGTTAATTTCTCAGCACTACTTAACACGTCCTGGTTTCTGTGGTTTGGTGATATCAGTGTCCTCACAAAGAATGTAATTTCTGTTTCCCTTTAAGTTCCATCAAGGTTATGTAGGAGAAGTATTTGCTGCAACATATCTAGGTGTTCAACACCTGTTAACATCACTCTCAAAAAGTTGGTAGAGACCTTTGAAATACAAGACTGTCCGTTTTTGGGGAATGAAGAACGAGTCCAATCATACTTAATTATTCTTTCAGGCAAGTGGGATGGAAACTATTCAATTGTCTGATAACATTTAGCAAGTTAATAGTGCCATAATATATAGCCAGTGTCCTTTGCATGCCAGGTTGAGACAGTACTGCTCCCTAACTATTACACTGGAAAGAAAATTAGAAATGAAAACACAGATTCACACCATTCATTAGATCTTAACATGAATCTCTACGCAGAACTAAAAAGAAAGACCAATGCATGCAACCATAGAAATATTCAAATATTACAGGAATCACTAAAACCATGACTACTCTTCTTCTGATTCCCAAAAAATGTGTTAATTCACAAAGGCTTCAATGGTGTTTCCTGCAAAGTAACTCTCACTTGAAAAATTAAAGTCACCCAAGACAAATTTATCATTGACATAATTAATAAACCATAAAACACTTGTGGTTATTAGTTTAAATTTTATTTCCCCATAAAGTGTAAATCCAATGACATGTGGATTACCTGTGCAGATATAAATAAGCAGAGGGAAGTAAATTACTCAAAAATTCTTACACCTATTTTTTTTTAAAAATCTGTTAAAAAAGTCAAAATAAAAGCAACTCCATTTAATATTGGAATTATGTGATTCAGAAGAAACTTTTGCTTGTATCAAATAGTCAATTGCTACGTCCCAAGTTTTGGGAAATTCTTCCTGATATTCTGAAAGTCTTCTACAACCTGCTTACATGAACACATCTTTGGTTTTCAACACCTTTATTCTGCTTGCCTTTCTTATATTTGAGAGTAAGAGTATGAATTTCCTCAATGCCTGCTCCAAAGCTAAATATTTTACTTTCCCTTCTATTTTCCACTCCCTCTATACAACCTTTCCTCTCAAGTAAGGAGAGGAAGTATCAAGCTATGTCAAGAAAACCCAACTTCTCCACAGTGAACAAAATGTCCATAGAGCCTTATTCTTCTGGGATAAAATACATTACTAACCGGAGCAACAATAGCAGTAACCTCTACATTCAAATGTAGAAACAATTTCATTATGCATGTCATTCAATTTTCAGTTGCAATGAAGAACAACATTTTGGATAGTAATTACTTTCAAGGTAAGTAATCCAACATATATTCCATGACAAGTAATCTGGAAAAGTAATGAAATACCTTTTTGCTTCGCCAACAACGACAAAAGCTCACTTTGTCACCAATATCTTCGATATCGAAAACATCTGCTACTTTGGCCAGATCTTTCCTTATATCAGGATTGATCATATTTGTCTGCAAACAAGAAAGAAAAAATGTTATTGGACCAACACACAACATACAATTTTAAGTTTGTTTCCAACACTGAAAACAATTTTACTAGTAATGACTTGTGAACATCTACATCTATGCTCTGCTAACCACTGAAATGCATTGCTGTGCACCCATTATTAGGGCTTTTTCCTGTTCCATTCACATATGGAATGTGAGAAAAACCATTGTTTAAATGCATATGTGTGTACTGTGATTAATCTTGTCCTTACAATCCCTAAAAGAGCAATGGCAAAGGTTAAGATAAATTAGTGAATTTATTAATAATCTGAAACTCAATTTTTGAAATAATTCTACTGAATGATTTTGCATTTCATGAAATTATTCAGGCTTTCACATCTGCTGTTTGTAAAATTCAGTGGTTCAGTTGATTCTATGGCAGAATGGCCATACTTCAAACATTTCTTCGTTCCAATGTTTTGCCAGTGTGTGTAATAATAGAAAACCCTTGAAAATGACAACCTTGTCATTTAACAATATGTCATTAAAGTTTAGCATGCATGCATCCCACTCTGGCATAGTTCGTATTACAAATCCACCCCAGTCTCTGATACTTCCAACTGCAGATTAATCTCTCTAGAAGTGCACAAATTTGTGTATCTTACACCCTGCACCATGCATGTAGAAGGGTTTGGGTGAGAAATGGTTCCCTCAGAGAAATTATCAACAGCCCCCTCCCTGCACCAAGAAATAAAATTGTTTTAGTGTGTCCCCCATCACTCCCATGAACAAATCCACTTCAAGAAATTATATCCTCCCAGGAAAACTTAGCTATTACATATATGCTCTTCAGCCTTGTTTACTAAGGCTGGCAAATAATCTGGATTTTAGAGACAGGATAAGGTACTTTATAAATTGGAAGATGCATGCGTGTCAACACCTTGCATCCAAGCTCCCTGCAATGGGGAAGTAGGGTCAACTCAAAGCACAAGCATGTCAAGAGGTTTTGAATTAAATGTCTTTGAAGCTGTCAGATTAGTTAAAAAGTTAGTTCCCTTATTTTATATCCTTATCTCTGCACAGGACATTGTCAGGGAAGAAGATTTTCTAGACATTTTGAAGTCAAAATTTGGAAATAATTTCATTAAGAGGAACTGAAATCTCTTACTAATTTTGAATATAAATGAACAAGCTTTATTAGTAGAATTACATGCATTTTGTTGTCCACAGTAATCGTTCAGAATATAAAGTTTTAATTATTTTGTACGAAGATTTATTAGAAGAGGGTCCTGTTTTTGCATGAGGTATTCCGCCTGGTCTCCGTGCCGTTCCTAGAGAGTTGAAGATGTAGTTTAAGACTTTATGGGCAAAGCAGTTGAAGGTGGCAAAGAAGGCTTCCTGTAACAAGATACTTGCCACCTTTTATGTGCTGTATTTAAAGGTGCAAAAAAGCCTCAAACAATTGGAGTTTAGTAAAAATTAAGTTATTCTACAGAAAAGAATAATATCTATCAAGTCCAGGGGTTTGCAGACAATCCCGAGCCATAGATCACAATGAGTTAATTTAAAATATAAAAGAACACTCAAAACATTCACCATTTTTGGCAGATGATTGGAGCATTTTTCATTCTACTTCCCAACTTTTACTTTGCCATAATTTTGACATAAGAGCACCATAGCTTGGCAACCAATTTAGATTTTTATTGACTGGCAATGACTGATCCAGTGTAGGTCTTTTGTCTTCTAAACTCACTATGTTGCTGCTTATATCACGGCAATGCATAAATCTCACCAAACAGGGCAACCATTAATTACATTATTTTGTGTATCATCTTACAAACTTTGAACCAAATGGTCGAAGTATAAAATATAGAAATGGTGCAGCTAAAAAGCTCACAGAAAACTACTTTGCAAATAAAAGCTAAATAAACAATTTTTTTCAAACTGTTAATCTTGCACCAAGGACCAACACGCCAGTGGCCCAAATTTGAACTGTCAGTCTTGCTCCAGTCCTGACTTACTTAAGGGCGACAATTTTTGCACATAAAATTCAAAAGGTCCACATTAAAATGGTGCTATTAGCTGAGCACTGAGCCCAATTAAAATCTTTTGCAGAAGGAATTCTATTTGTACAATGTACCTAGGCACCAGCTCCAGTTTGTCATTCAAATTTGCTTGATATACTGGAACATAGCTATAGTATGACAGATGTTTGAATGGCTTTTATAGAAATGTCTATTGGTCTGAGATAAACCAAAAACTTCTTACCCTATATGCCTTTTTCAAATAGGAACTGAACACCAAGAGCTGCCTCCTTCCCCTGGAGTGAAGGATCTGGAGTGAAGATCCAGTAGGAAACCAGTTAATGGTCTGTGCAAGTATTGATAACGTGCAGTTTTTGGATGAGTCATACTGACAAAAAAGTTATGACTGGGAGGTTGAAAATAAAATTTTGAAGACATTCACACTGGTGAAATATTAACCAGAAATGAGAAGGAAGAAATACTGCAAATCCTCATAAGAAAATGTTTTCGAATCACCCTGGGATACACAGGACTAAAAATGCAAGCCAAGACTAAAAAAGCAAGCTATTTTTCATTAAACTATCCTGCACCTTTTGCTTTAAAGGAGGTACCTCTTGCTTTAAAGGAGGCAGCAGGTCAAGAGAGATCAGCAAGACACTGAACCAATGTATTCTTGAGACCATGAAATCCTCTTTAACCATCCTCTGCTACCAGTAAAATATCTATGTGGAGATGCAATTCTCTTACTCAGCACCCATTCCCCTAGCCGAAGTATTGAAATGAAAAGAGGTATTGATTACTATTTAAGCTATTGCTGAAAACCAAACGGTACCAAATGCGTAACTTGTACAAATCTGACTTCTGTTATTGGCAAGCCCTTACAGACCAGTTTTAGACCCATTACAGCACTTTTTAAATACAGACAGTCTTAATAAATGGTTTTACCGTTTGGTTTAAATGTTATCAGTTGGTGTGTTTAAGAGAGCTGTAGACCAAGCCTTAGGCCTAAGTCTATTACAGAAAACATTGTTACGCTTGATATCGTGATCATCAGGAGCTTAGTCTGAACGTATGGAGGTATTACGAAAATTTTTACCAAAGAGTATCACAGTGAAATTGAGCAAATCCTCTTTTGGAGTACACAAGGGTAGGTATTTAGGGCATATTGTAAATGCCGAGGGGGATAAAACCTGAAAAGTTAAATAGACACGACTGGGAAATGCCCCTCTCCCAAGAACAAGGCATTTTTTGGCATGGTGGTTTTTTTTATAGGAGGTACCTCCATGGACTCAGTACACTTCATCCATACGCAGTGCATCTCATTTATCTTGACCACCCTAAGTAACTGTCTGTCCAGATGCAAATTACAATATGTTTTGTAACGTCTCTTAGCAAAAGTCTTATTATGTAATAAAGAGAAAACATTATGTGTCATGTTTTGTTCTTGTATAAAATTATGTACTTTTTTTTATTTATTTTAGATAATATCTGTGTCGGCGAGTACTGAAACCGCCACAGACAATACTTATTAAATATCAAACAAAGATGAGAATATGTGACTAGTATAAATAATACAGAACGAACATTAATTTCTCTGCCGTCTTCTTGGAGTTACGGGAGTAGGATAGCCTGTGACGTGATAGTGTACGCTAGGGTAGCATTCTTTTGTCAAGATCGAGAGATGTACGCCATTACGCACTCATTGTAAAGGTGTGTAATAATATATTTAAATGTTTTGAATAGAGTTACTTAGTGAAACCTTGCATTATGATTTATGATAAGCTTGCCTGGTATTTTATCCCATCCCCTTAAGACATTTTCAGTTAAATATTATTCGTGGTGCAGAGCTGCGCTACAAACGAACGAGCCGTTGCCGCGGCGCATTCAAATTTCATTAAATGAAATCTATCATACTGCAAAGAAGCAGGCAGGTAATAGTGAAGTAAAAATTATTTCTTTCAGCTTTCGAAGTTGCAGAGCAGAGCAGCAGATTTTATGATGTGTTTTACAGGTTGACGCGGGCTGCTGATAATATATTACTAACAGTGCAAAAAGATAATTTACTTTCATCACATAAAAGAAATCTTGCTGTGCGTAGTTCTGGTCTGGCAACCTTATAGTAAAAACATCTTTTTTTCTCCAATAATAGTCTCATGTTCTCGTGTTAGTCGTGGTACTTGTTGTTTTACTGTTAACAAAAATCCACTGCAAAATTATGATGTTGACCAATCATTGCATACTGTAACATCAGTATTGATAACGAAGTAATTTTCATTAACCTTTTCAATAACTATAAAGTAAGGAAGATAGGTTGAACTTTATGGCGAGTTACAGTAACAAAAAAATGTTCCTTTAATAGAAATCCAGATCCAGAACAATAAGAACATAATATATTTTGTTTTGTTGAAAATTAATGATCCAAAGAAAGGCATAGCACAGCATCACTAAAAGGTATTTCGGGTCTCTTTTCGTAGTAACATATTTTATCTCATACATTAGTTGTTACACGAATAATAATAATAAAACAAAACAAATAGAAGAGAGACGAAGTGAAAGTTTCAAGCTAATGCTCTCTGGCCATGATGGAGACATAAATCAACATGATTGCCTTCATTGTAGCTTTTTACAGAAATATGAACAGCAGTAGAAATTTTTAAATGGCACCCTGTATATTTTATTTGGTAATTCATTTCCTCTCCTAAAGGCCTATTCAAAAATGTACCACAATGTACCATTCACTGAAACACAATGTTATTAATTACATAACACAACATTAATGATGACGCTCCCAGTGCTTAGTGCAGGTATTCGGGGTAATGGAACACATCCACGTGCTGACATTGACAGGGACAAACGTAAACATGAGTAGAATGCGCACCTGTCATTCCATCAAACATCATCAGTTGAAGAGTTGTGTGAGTAGAATGTACACCAAAGAAGAGAAGGTAGAAAAGCTACTCATCTATAGGGAATGGAAGTTAGCAGAACAGTAATCACAATACTGTTTTCTTATGTATGGGTACATTTAGTATAGTAGTTTAGTCCTTTTAAATACTGTTGCATAGAGTAGGCACACAGTAAGGGCTGTCCTTAGAACAAACTGCATCGACATAACGTTTCTTTTATTGTTGCTGTTGTTGAAGGTAGGTGAAATGCTACACAGGCAGCGGAACTGTACAGAGAGCGATATACTGACAAGAACCCACCTTCCTGACAGGTGTTTTCTCGCCTTCTTGTGACGCTTCAGGAAACAAAGTTTCAACCCACAACAACGCAATCCTCGTTGCACTCGCACAGACGAAGCTGCCAAAGTTACTGTTCTCGCTTCCGTAGCTATGAATCCACATATGAGCACACAACAGCTTGAACACGAGATTGGCATTTCTAAAACCAGTGTACATCGTATTTTTACACATCACCAGTTCCATCCTTAGCATTTACACCTACATTAGGAACTGCATGGAAACAGTTTCCAGAATCGTGTACAGTTCTGTCAGTGGGCACAGTAGCAAATCCTCGCGAACCCGAACTACTTTTCCAATGTTATATTTACCAATGAATGTTCCTTCTTAAACAAGGTAAATACAAAGAACATGCATTATTGGTCCAGCTACAACCCACGGTGCCTTAGACAGGTGGAACATCAGCATCAATGGAGAGTTAACATCTGGTGTGGGGTGCTTGGTACTACAATTATTGGCCCTTATTTCATTAATGGTAGTCTATAAACAGCACAGCGTAAGCTGACTTCCTCAGACGAATTCTTTCTCCTCTTCTGGATGAAATGCATGTCCAGCACAGAATGCCCTGCATTCACATCATGTTCTGAACTGAAGGTATCCTGCCAGATGGATTGGTCGAGGAGGAACAGTTACTTAACCTGCTACATCTCCTAATTTAAATCCTGTGGACTTTTTTCTCTTGGGACACATTAAAGACGTTGTCTATAGCAATATTCCAGCAACTCCAGAGAACATGCAGGAAAGTATCATGTTTGCTTTTAATTCTCTTCAGCATGCAACACTGAAAGCAATAAATAATTCTTTCGTTCAACGAGTGCACCGGTGTATTAGTGTCCAGGGTCACCACTTTGAGCACCTTTGAACGTTCTACTCCAGGGCAATTGGTACAGGAGAGTCAAAGTCAATTTTGTGTTATGTGTTTACTTGCGTTTCATTTGTTTTCTGACAACTCCAGCAAGTGGACGAGTATGTGATCCCAGGCTCAAAGTCGATGCTGTGTTTAGTAATTAATAATGCGTTTTAGTGATTGATACACTGTGATACATTTTTAGTAAGTCTTTAGGAAAGGAAATGAATTACAGTAAAAACTATTTACCATCACTCTTTAAACCATCATTTTCTGTTAACCGTCATTGCTGTAACAGCATAATAATACTGTAATAACAGAATGCTCTAAGGTGACGCATTCGCTTTGTTTATTTTGTCTATTTTAGTGGGAAGTGAATGTACCCACCCGCCGTAGAATGGTACATAAAATATGACCTTCAGCTGACGTGCTAACATATCTCCCCCTTTTCTTGCCTTTGTCTCACTTGAGTCAACAATCACCACTGGATCAGTTTCCAGTTGTGGTGAGAAGACTGTAATTGTCGCAGTGTATCTAGCGGGCTGAGCTGTGTTACATGTTTTCCACTTCAATAAGCTTTATTGACTAATATTTTACACTGCCGTATTTAGTGCAGGTGTGTGTGATACAGTGACTTGACAAAATGTCTGAAAAATGTAAACGTGTTGTTTTAGGACGTAATCAAAAACTTGAAATTATAAAACGCTTAAGGAATAGCGAAACTGCGACAAGTTTAGCGCTGATTTATGGTATTGGAAGAACAACAATTAACGATATAAAATGTGATGCTGATAAAATAGAACAACATGTATCAACAATGCAGAGCATGGATGGATGTGTGCGAACAAGAAAAGACAATGAAACCTGCTAAATATGATGAATTGGACACTGCAATGTACCGATGGTTTGTACAAGCAAGAAGTCAGGGGATTCCACTTTCAGGGCCTATAATAATGGCCAAGGCAGTTGAAATAAACAACAAACTTTATGGTGACTCGTCTTTTAAAGCAAGTATTGGATGGCTCGACAAGTTTAAATTTCGTCATGGCATTCGTCAACTTGATATCACTGGAGAAAAACTTTGTGCGGATAGCTCTGTAATTGCTGAGTTCCGGGAACAATTTAAAGAAAAAAATGGCTGAATTGAATCTTGTTAGGGAGCAAGTTTACAATTGTGATGAAACTGGGCTTCATTGGAAGGCTTTACCACAAAAGACATTAGCATCACTCTGAAAAAGCTGCTCCAGGTTTCAAAGTACAAAAAGATCGCATCACTGGTATGGTTTGTGCAAATGTGACCGGCAATCAGACTCCCTATTTGTGATTGGGAAATCAAGAAAACCTTATGCATTCAAGAATTTGAATGCTCTCCCTGCACAATACTACACCCAGAAGAGTGCTTGGATGGATCAATCAATTTTTTCTGACTGGTTTCACAAAAAATTTGTACCTCAAGTTAGAGCACATTTGGCTGAAAAAAATGTTGCTACAGAAAGCACTATTGCTATAAGACAATGCCCCAACGCAACCTACTTGTGAAATGAAAAGTTATGACGGCAACATAACATGTCTCTTCCTTCCAGCAAACAACTTCACTTGTACAGCCCATGGATCAGGGAATCACTGAAAACATGAAACGTCGTTATAGAAAAATATTTATCAAAAGTTCGCTCTCATCTGATGAATCAACATCTGTAAAACAGTTTTGGAGGTCTTACAGTATTAAAGATGCCATTTTCAATGTTGCCAGTGCATGGAGTGATTTGTCAGTGTCAAATCTCAAGAATGGCTGGAATAAACTTTGGCCTCAACCTAGAGGAGAATAATTGGAGGAACTTGAGTGTGTGACAGTTGACGAGATGGTCAATTTGTGCAATAATTTACAAATCAGCACAAATTTGAAGTCAGAAGTATCAGAGTGGTTAGAGTGTGACAAAGTGGACCGGGTTTTCAAATTTTGAGTGATGACAAAATTGTTGCCAGCGTAAGTGCCACCAAAGAAGAAGGATAAGAAGAAGGGGCTCATGAAGACAAGTGTTCAAACCATGAAGAAAAGCAAACTATTAGCCATTCAGAGGCCGAAACAATGCTGTCCAAGTGTATAGAATGGTTTGAAAGCCAATAAGAGGCTAATGCAACGCAGGCACTACTGCTCCAAAAAATACGAAATATTGCCGCAGTGAAAGCTCAAACATCAAAAAGGCAGAAGAAATTGGCTGACTATTTCCAAGCTAGATAAACTATTTCACCTGTAAGTTAACAGTACAGTACAGTACTGTACTGTACTGTACTACAAACTTACAGGTGAAATAGTAATGTACATTACGTATTTCACAACTGTTGTAGCTACTGTACATATGTTTTTATCATGTAATAAATAGTTTTATTTGCTATTACAATTGTGTTTAATTTGTTTTCGCTCCGAAATATATTACTGTGAGTGGTATGTGTCTATACATAAAATAATTGATTGGGGTTATGTTTTGGAGGAATACAGTGTTTGTTATCCGTCTATTCGCTGAACCGTCACGACCACAGTCCCGAAGATGACGGTTAATCGAATTTCCACTGTACTGAATAAAAAATACAAGGTGCCATTTAAAAAAGTCATACCACTGTTCATGTCTTTGTAAAAAACAAAGCTACAACGAAGGCAATCATGCTGATTGATATCCCCCTGATGGCTAAAGAACATTAGCTTTTAACATTTTGTAATTCGCATCTGGACAAACAGTTATTTAGGATGGTCAAGATAAATGGGACACCCTGTACATTATTCCTCGCTGAAGATAGTACATGCCGAGTGCCAATGGGGTGACCAGGAGCGTGAGTTTGACATCAAGCAAAGCAAAGAAATGTCTATTACTTCATCCTAAAACAGAAGTCTTAAGATGCCAGATGTTTTGTACTACAGAATTCTATGCAACATCTCAAGGGGATTTTGATAATGATAAAGGGAACTACCGAAAGTATTGTAATTGCCAACCAAATTTTGGGGAAGCATGAACTAAATTGTTCATGACATGGGTTGACAAAGTGATGAGGTTGTCAACTGAAGAAAATCACACTAAATAGTCTTCTGGGATGTGTAATAAATGAAGCAATGGAGGCCGAAATATCTGACAACCTAAATAAAGACTGTAGACTGCAGCCAGAGTAAGGCCTGGCATCCTGTGATTGGAGTTTAAGCAGGCGCAGCTGTCACACCATGAAAATATTACCATGTATGTTGTGGGACTAAGCACCAATGAAGTCAATAGCGACAGTGCGGCTATATAAGCATGGTAGCTGCACCCACATGACCGTCAACCATTTAACAATGGAAGAAGTGATCTCTGCCAAAAGCTCATGAATAGTTGAGCACTTGACGCGACTTTAAACCTGAGAAATTTTTATTAAGGCAAACTTTAAATATAATGTTAATGTTGCACAGTTTTCATTTGATATCCACATTTGTTGACTTCACCAAATCTCAACCAAGTTATGACATGTTCCAACCTAACATAGACCCCCACTACACATTTGTCACCTCAGCCAAGACTTCGGTGAAGGGCACTGGCAGCGTGCACTCACCCTAGCCCTGAATGCCTAGGGTCAACTGAATAAAAATCTATTGGTAACGTCTGCAAATGGTTACAATGTTCCTTGCAGATTTATCTACCAATGTTTTGAAGCCTAGTTTCTTGTTACTTTTGTAGCATCGTAAAAGCAACTAATGGAATAACACAAAAATTTATGTTTGCTAAAGCGCTGACTGAATAAGCTGGAATCAAAACTGTCTTCAACTCAAGGATTACCTTCCACAGTATACCTTCAGATTCGATGCCCTTGCCATCCACTAACCTCTGCACTTAATCAAGCATTCATAGAGGAACATAATTTAATGTTGACTGAACTACAGTGCAACATCACATTTTTCACATATATAGATAATTGCCGCAGGTTTAAAGTGTGATCAATGACACACATCCTGTAACTCACTGGAACTTAAATATTGAACCTTTGGCAATCTTGCACTTAGGCAATACACAGTTCTTCCATTGCATCCTGCTGTTGACAATTCATCATTAGTTGTAACCAAACAGGTGGTAGTATTTGGTAGCCAATGAGAACCATTCCCTCTAATGTTATTTTTTTCAAATCTCTCAAAGTACCTAAGATGGTTGTTAGGCACATTCTAACAGCACAGCTTAAATTTATAACCTTGCTAGTCAAAATTATTTACCCATTTTTTCCCATGACTGATTTCTGAGATGGTTACACCTGAGAGAGAGAGAGAGAGAGAGAGAGAGAGAGAGAGAGAGAGAAGTATAAATTTCTGCAAGTGAAAAAAATACCAGCTAACTTCATTTATTAAGCACAGGAAATTACGAACGAGGAATGTGATTGGCTACCCACACTCAACTAGAGCCATAATTTTCACTTCCCCTCATGGGGACAGATTTACCAACAGCAGCATGTAACGGGAAAGCCACAGACGTAAGAGGACTTTTAATGAACCTTTCGATTTGTAGTCTACAGACACTACGCCACACTGGATATGAGCTTACTATGAAATACAGTTGCAATGAAAATGACTCTTTAGGAACTACTCTGAACAGGTCAGAAGAACATTCATCATAGTTGGTAACCACATTCTTAGAACCAATTCAGAATTGTGCTTAATCAAATCAAACAATTTTTCAAACTGCCAGTACACAAGTTATCATGTTCTTTAAGGTATACAGACCTTAAAAAGATGAGTGACAGAAGGTGTAAAATGGCAAAGCAAGAAAAGCTACACATCTATACAACACTACAGAAGCATTCATGAATTCAGGAAACAAATGCTGCATATTGGAAAAATAAAAAAAATCTGAAGGAAAGCAGGGAGCTTTATGAAAAAAGCTCAGATGGCAAGCCAATACTAAGCACAAGAGAGAAGGCAGACAGAAGGAAATATAGGAAGATTAATGTAAGAATGAGATGAAGAGAAGGATGAAGATAACATGGGGGACATGATACTGAAAAATTTGGAAGTATGAAAGACTGCACGTTTAAACATCATCTTGAAGAGATGAAATCCCATAAGAATAAGATCTGAGAGAACCATCCGTCACAATCATTAAAAACTATGTGGGATATACAACAAACATGAAATACCCTCCGACTTTAAGACTGTTTGCAGAGAGCATGTTGGAATAAGCAATGGCACACTAGTGTGCGATGTTTATGTTTCTGAGTGATGATAGTGTGGCATTGGAGTTAGTGCTGCATATTTCTCAATGTGTGTGTGTGTGTGGGGGGGGGGGGGGGGGGGAGGGTGCAAGTACACACACAGGTGAATCTTACAACAAAATCAAAGAATGGAAAATCCTAGATGGAATGTAAAAATATTATGAAAAGGATAGTTGCTACTTGCCATATAACATATGCTGTCACAGACAGGCACAGCAAAAAGACTATCACAAAATGAGCTTTCATCAAGGCCTTTGTTGTCTTTTACAAGAAAGGCCTTGATGATCAAAACCTCATTTTGTGACATTCTTTTTGTGCTCATCTGCACTCAGTAACTAGTAGCAACGATCCTTTTCATACAAAATACTGCTTTTTATGGTTTTGAGCTCTATATGCCAAATGAAATATTCAATTCCAGTACAGATTTTTCTGTATTTTGGTCAGTTTATTCTTGAGAATTTCACGTTATTTTTTGGTTCTGTTTTGTCCCCACACCAAACTGCCCCCAATCCCCATAGCTGTCCCATTACTTTCATTTTACTGCTAGAGTGAAGTATTTTCTGTCATTTGTATCTTTCTTTGCAGGTGTATTTAGTGATATGGCCACCGTATTGTATATGCTGGAAATAGAGGTGTACCATCTTGATGCTGTCACAGGTCAAAGCAGATGGGCACAATCTGACATTTCCATACTGTCAAATTACCAACAGAAGACAAACTGAAATCTAAACTGAAAACAGAACTAGATTAATGAAAAAAATTCCAAAAATTAACCAGACTCATTTTCATAAAGTGAAGTTGGCACTTAATAGTTAGAAACAAGTGATAAAACTAAGTATATGTTAACATGTTGGGTTTGAGTGTTATGAATCTAAGGGATAAACTACAGCATATGATTCACAAGTCAGTGCTGACCAGTGAATACTCTTACGTTTCCATGGCCTACAAATTTAATCACAAAATAGAGAATCACAGGAAATTCTTAATTTTGAGAAACTAATGGCACAGTCCATATCAATTCAGGCAGGCTAGGGAAAAATCTTACAATCACAGTCTGAGGGTATTGATTTTAGTGTATGTTAAAATGAAAGTAAGTAATGAACACTTTTTGTTTTCTCCAAAAAAATTTCTGCTCCAAGATACAGCCCTCCAAAGACGCAAATTTTGGAAAAAAATTAAAATGCTGTATCTCTGGAAAAGTTCTATATATTTTTTTGGGTTTTTTATTTGAAAGATAATTCCTTTATGATTACAAAGAAATCCTTCATTTGAACTTATCTGTCACAGTTCTTTTACTACAGCACTCTGAAGTTTTTGTAGTTTATGTAAAAAAAAATTTCTAAAAATGCCAAACTGTAAAACTTTGATTTTTGTTCTGTTGATTAGTACTATATAGTTCTACATTCCCTGAAAGTGGGAGCTTCCACTTTTAGGTTGAACAGGTTTTATAAACAATTGAAATTTTTGCCACACACAAAACCTGTTTTATTACCACATTATGTAACAGGCCCCTAAAAATCAAAACCTAGCCTTATTTAACATAATTTTAGTTTTGAAAGATGAGCAAGAGACATTTTTAGGCCTTTTAAATGGTTCCAAAATGTGAAAGGTCCTTTATACAACTTCTGTGCACTGTTTTGTGCTGAAATTAGCCAGTCAATGAACTAAAAATGTTTTCCACTGCTTCAGTATCTTCGTTTGGTGTAGAGTGATGCCTCCTTGTTGAACCAATAGGAAATGGAGCACTTACAATCTTCAAAACATTGTAAACAGGAAGTGACCATTGATGGCATTTTTGCCCTTCAGCTGGAAACCTATACATAGCAGCTGGTCCATACATATCACTACAATTTCATTTTAAGTCATAACTGGTGTCTATAATTCCTGCAATCCACCAGTCAGTCATGCACACATGCCACAAACATCCCCTTCTCAGGTTGTGAATCTGATCATCCTGCTGTTTCTGAGGAGTTGGCCAACAGACCGAAATTTCCTTTCTTGCTCTTTAAAGTGCGTGCAATATGATTTTGCCCATCACTTTGGGTCCAAGAATGTGTCTTCTGAATTCCTTTCAGAGGAGTAGTTTGGACTTTTTTTTTGTTTTCTGATCACAGAATTCTTCGAATTTCTCTTTAGACAAAATAATGAGAGCTGTGAATATGTTAGATTTCATGACTCTCATAAAATCCTCAGCATTCTGAATTGCAGCTGAATTGGTCTAGAAAGATTATGTTTTGTAGCTTGGTGCTTCAGCAGCAGGTCTCTTACACCATCACTAGGCCCCTTCCCATGAGCAGTGGCACTGTATATCCAGAAAGTTGACAAGCAACTTAATTCAAACAGCTGGTAACAATTTTAAAATGACTAGGAGCACCATCAGAAATAATGAAGAACTTCTCTGCCCCTGTTTGCAGTTGAATTTTGTGCATTGCTAGCAAAGTGTGTACTGACTCATGTCCTGTGTCATCACTTATTACTGCAACACTTGTGCTCTTGTTTTGAAAATTTGTCACTCCTGTAAAAATTGAAACCTAGTCATTACTCCAATGATCCCTTTGTACTACTTGTGGGAGAATTGCAGACCAGTTCTCAGCAGAATCACAGCGAAGCACTAAACAGTTTTACAACCTGTACACACCCTTTCACTACTGCAATGTGTTTTTCCAATTTCTTCAGATACTGGTGTGTTACTGCTTTCACTGACCATTTACCAAGTTCATCAATGAAAGTGTGAAAGGCAACAGTTTTCTTAATTTATTTTCTTCCCATGTCGCATATGTAATTTCTGCAGAGTTATCTGCTGTCTTCCAGGCCAAGTGTCTAAAGACAGTCCTTTTCCAGGGCAGTCACCATATTCTTGAAGCAAAGAAGTCTCTCACTTTATGTCACAGACTACTATTGACTTAACATGCCCAACCAAGGTGTCATATGTCACATGCTCCAGCAAGTTCTTCAAAGTTACCACAAAAAATTCAAAATTCGCGCAATACACACAGACATCTCTAGGTGGATGTGGAACTACCTACTTAGGTCGTAGTGCATAAAATTATTAAGTTGTGTATTTGCTCTTATAATTTGCAAAACTTTCTTTAATACTCCATGTCATGTACCTCCTCACTTTCACAATTTTTTGACCTTCAACTGTTACTGTTATTGTGTCTTGTTGGCACTCTTGCAAGAATAGTCCCATTTATCTTCCAGATAAAATGACTACACTATTTTGGACTTTAGCTGCTTCTACAGGATGATCATAATGGGAATCCAGTCTTCCAAAGACTCCTTTTACATACCTCACATTTCTTGACTTGTCTACCTTGTACTGATGGAATGTGGTTCAAAATTGTTTTCTTTGAAAATGTCTCAGGAATAATAGTTAAAACTTGCACCTTTTCATTGTAGGATGAACAATATTGAACAGCTGAATTGATATTTGGGTAAAATTCCTGGCAAGAGTGTTTTGGTTCATTTTCCTCTGAAGATGGAATTTCTACTTTGAAGATTGTGGTCAGTGTTGCTGTAGTGTATTTATCCATAGCTTTAATAATTTCTCAGCACTTTCTTGATGCATAGAGCTTATGACTACACTAACCATGGTTTGTTAACAGGACTAACCTCTGTCGTTAAATGATTCCGGGTATTTAATTCTCTCTCTATTGATGCAAAATTGCATCATCTGCACCATGGGAGGCTTCACCTTGTTCAGATACTATTGCTGTTATTCTGTCAAAACATTTAAAACACAAAAAGCTGTCACTGGAAACATCTTCACTTTGAAACGGTCTTCAAATGAGAACACTTATTCTCAGGCCAAACAAAGTCTTGTCTGTCAGATATCACTATTTTATGGATATGCAAATAGGCAGCACACTTCACTCTCCTGTGGCCCCAGTCAGAAGACATTTCAAACCATCCTTTTCGCAAAACATGCTGTCACTGTATCAAATGGCGAATTCCTGGTGAAAACTCCGAACTCACTGGATGGTCTCAGATTTCTAGAAGCCTCTTCAGTAAACAAATTAGCACTGAACAACTACAATACAGAAACCTGCATGAACAATGACAAAGAAACTACAATAAAGTAAGAAATATCTGCAACAATTAAAGTGGTAAGAAATAACTGCAACAAAGACGTTAGTAAGAAAACTCAGTGAAAACATACATTACCCCAGAAAGTTAAAAAATGATTTTTAAAAAGAATAAAACCTGTCCAACTTAAAAATGAAAGCTCTTCTTTACAGAGAATATAGTACTACATGTTACTACTAAACAGAAAAATCCAGCTTTTCTGGACTGACTTTTGGAAAAAAAAATCTGTAAATTAAAAACAATTCAAAAGGTAACAGTTAAAGAACTGACAGATAAGACCAAACAGAGGATACCATTGGAATCAAAGCAATTATCTTCCAAATAAAAACCTAAAAATATCTAGAACTGTTACAGACATTTCAAAAATTTTGCGAAATTCACCTCTTCAAATAGGTGTTCACAGTGTCATCTTTGGCGGCCTGTATCTCAGGACAACCATACTGACCTTTTGTATAATCATATACCATATGTTAACTTTTGTGTAATCATTTGTACCACAATCTGTATAACTATAACTACTGACCTTGTGTATAATCATTTGTACAACCATCTGACGATGCCTATACAACAGAACAGTTGTCTACAGGCAAATATTAAATGAAATATGAAAGTGATTCATTGATATTACAGTCACAAGTACTCATAGGATAGGAGAAAAATGCTATGGGAATGGTAAGTCTTTCTGTGAAGAGGAAAAATCAAAGCCCATATCAGGTAATTCTGTAGGATATAATGTAAGCCATAAAATCAATTGCAAGTCCAAAAATAAGAAACCTTACATCATAAGACGAAACCAAACACATTAAAAATACTTATGACCATACCAGTTAATAGTAATAACTGGCAACAAGTGATAGTGAGCTCATGAAATTTAGTACTAAGCAGAGGCTGCCAATAAATGTTGAATGGTTCAAATGGCTCTAAGCACTATGGGACTTAACATCTGAGGTCATCAGTCCCTTAGACTTACAACTAATTAACCTAAGGACATCACACACATGCATGCCCAAGGCAGGAGTTGAACCTGCAACCACAGCAGCAGTGCGGTTCCGAACTGAAGCGCCTGGAACTGCTCGATTAAAACGTTGAACTTTTCTTCAAATTTGCTGCCTGGGACTTTGTCAACACATATTTAAAGCTGTCCTGTTACATGTTTACTTTTAAGGTACTTGAAAAAATTAAACCCACAAGAAAGCTTACTGACACCTCACAGAACAAACTCATAAAATAGGGATAACTAACAACTTCTATTTGATTTCTACCACAGTCAGTATCAGCACACACACACACACACACACACACACACACACACACACACACACTTGCCAAGTGAAATCCGTATACTGACAATAGATAGCAACACAAAATTCCGGATTCGTAACATTCTTGTGGGATTCTTTCATGTAGCATCTAAAAAATTTGACACCCATGTGCTTACCTTCTTCGAGCCTGGCCCGAAAGCCTTGTAGGTTAGGAACGTTACTGCTGCTATCGACGCACCAAGAGGGATGAGAGTTGTCCAATCGCGAACTGCAAAACACAATGGTGTACATTTACAGGCTTTGCAGTAAAACAAGCATATATTAAGCTTAACCCTGAACAATTTATATGTTCTTTTTACGAGCACCTTCCAATTTGGACCAGCCCTCAAACGTTTTGGGAATTGGCAAATTAGATAAATAAGTCGGTACGGATTCCTTGACGAAATTAGAAACTGGCTCCATTATCACCTTACAATCACGAACAAATATGACACACTGTCAACAGATTACTTATCGGTTGGGTGAGAGAATATTTTAAAGTTTAATGTAACATGACAAAACCAGCCCAATTACAACCGCACTTATTTTCGTTGAACTACTTTTATCACCGTGCGTTCCATACTGCCAACAACCGGATAACAAATTTCGAAGATTAAAACTTACTGACGCGATGGCGATACTGAATACAAATATTTGTTACTACTAGAAATATTGCACCGCAAACATTTTAATTTCTTTCAAATTAAGAATACTTTTGTCTTACATAAGAAAACACTTTTTGAAGTGCAGAAATCCTTAAACAAAATTGGTGGTTGGGGAGAGGCCTTTTAATCAGATCAATTGCCACCCAAATAATTTTGGGCTGAATCGTTATTACAATTTTCTTATTACTTTTGAAGTAATTAGTCGATGGAGACCTTCAACGATGTTTATATAAAGCCAAGTTCTGATTCGCTAACGAGTTCCAAAAATAAACACTCGTCCAACCCGCGAAATCCTTCGTATACTCGAAGTTATCCCGCGCGTAAAATCTGCAACGTTGTTATTTATCAGCCTACGCCGTAACTTCACATCATTGACAACTGTTTCACATTAAAGCGCAGTGACTTCTCCGCCGTAATTGGATGCTTTTCCCAAATAAGCTTACTTACATTCCGGCATTGTGGTACACTGGCCTTACGGCTTACACTAACGACTTTCAAATGAGGCACTTTCTACTTTGCCTGCAATCTGCCTATCAGCATACAAAGCAACAAACAAGAACGGCATAGTACTTGCATTTTCCGCCAAAGATATTTCTTCCTTGCGGAGTAACATGTGCAGCTTTTCGGTGACCATCTTTGGATGTATGCCATAATTTGTCAGTGGGAGAAGATAGCGTATGGGCAAGAATAATCAAATCAATCCTCGAATACAATTTAATTACAATATCAGACAACCTCTCTTTTTCGAACCCCATTCTGCAATCTAACGGAGTCTTACAGGGTGACCCAATGAGCCCTTTGCTACACATTCTTGCCACTGAAGAAGTACTCCGAATTGGAGAAAATGAAGAAGATGTGTATGTATATGCATACGCTGACGACATAGCCGTAGGTTCAACAGATATACAGAAGCTGCAGAGAATCATTGAGAAAATAGACAGATGGTGCAGTGAACACAAACTACACATAAACATAGCAAAGACAGAAATGGTAATTTTCAGAAAAGGAGGCAAAACACCCAAGAATGCGAAAATCAGTATCAGAGGACAAAAAATAAAAATCTCACCAGGCTTTAAATACCTAGGAGTGACATTGCAACCAACAGCCAAATGCTTCACAAAACATACAACAGAACGTGCAGCCCAAGCAAGAATAGCAATACAGGACATCAAAAGCATCCGCCTACTCAGTCTAGAAACGGCCATGAAATTATTCAACGCAAAAATCTTGCCAATCCTGGCCTATGGGATGGAGGTTATATAGGACCACCTGACAGAAAAAAATCTAGAAACACTAGAAAAGGTAAAATCGACCTATCTAAAAAGAGCACTAGGTCTCTCAAAGACAACAAGATCTAGACTAGTGTACCTGCTAGCGAGAGAGACATTCCTAATTGAAGACATCAGACTTCGATATATGATGCCACACACCAGGGCTTCCAGAAAACAACTGAAGATCATGGAGGACAAACGAGAAAAAATATGGCCGGAGTTTTATGGCACCGAAGCAATGACGAACCGCTCATGGACAGCACCAAACTTCGAACAGCGACATGTTGTAACTAGACTTTCTACTCACGGCTTTCATCATCTAATCTGCAAAAACAAAACTTACCACGATCCAACCGCAACATGTGTATGTGAACTGTGTAACGAAGCCTGTGAACGATATCACATAGAACTGTGCAGTAAAAGAGTGAAATCGATAAATGAATATGTAAAAATGTAAAATGTAAATGTAAAATGTTAAGCAAAGTAACTGTATATGGCTATTTGCCTGCAATTTTATTAAATAAAAATTTGTGAGTGGTGATTGTTTCGGAAATGTAGTATCCAAAGTGTGTCAATTATTTGAACTTTCTTTTTATGATGAATTTCTTGTCATTTCTTGTTTTCTTTCACCTCTTCATAAAATTTCTTTTTTCTTCCTTCAGGCTAATTCACATCTATTCTCACATAGCTGTATCTGAAACCTCAGTTTTAATGTTTTCTTTCTGAAAACGCATTTTCCCCTGCTTCTTCTTCTTTTCTGTTACGTATTTCTAAATTTTTTGCAACTTCTGAGATCTAGCTTTTTTTATAACTTCTTGTCCCAAGCATACTATTTTGTTAGCCTATTCTTGTTGATTCTGTACAAATATACAGAAAGTAACACAATTATTTTTCATACTGTTTCTGCATTTTGATATATTTCATTATTGCTTCTAAACTTATCGGCTTCTATGATTCTTATTGGATCTAAAATTTTCTTGGTGAAACTTCTCTCTGATACTTCTAGTTTATTTATGTATAATTCGATCTACTTATTCACAACCACGAAACACTGTAATAAGCTTTTCTCCAGTGGTAATATGCACCTTTCATTGTACCTAAATAATCGAAGTTATTCCATATGTTCTTTCCATTATGTGTATCCCTTCATCTATGGCAATTTTTTCTAACGCATTTTCCTGCAAAATGCCCCCTTGGACTTAAACTTTCAATCTTTTCTATTTTACAATATCTTTAACTAAAAGTTTTATCCAGGATATAGCACAATAAATGCAACCACACAGTGCACAGAAAGGTACTGAATGAATGATAGTTAAAGATGTATGAAATACCAGACTAGTTCAGTGCCACAGCAAAAGGAGACTGTACAACCAAACAAATATATGCTACAAAGGATCCACATTTGTAGACCCCGATTTGCAAAATAGGTAGAAAGTGTACTTCCACAATTTTCTTTAGACAAGACTGAGAAATGAATGTGTTACAATGCGCACAAGAACTCACACACTGATTTTGTTTTCTGCAGTTGCACAGTGTTAAATTAGTTAAACAAAATACAGAAAAAAGGTTGTCACTGGGTCTGGCTGCTATGTGTAGGATCCAGGTGCAGTTTTCAGTAATGCCAGAGTTTTTTTGTGACAAGAGCACTGGGATGGGAGATGCTAACTGAGGAACTCATGAATGAGAAGTAGCGGTTCCAAGGTCTAGAAAGTTGAAATGACCAGGAGAGCAGTGTGCTGAGGCCGCATCCCTCCATACCACATGTAAATGACCCAATTGGCCTCAGACACCATGGCAGTCGTTTGGTCCTGACTGGCCCAGCGGGGCCAGAATGTGGAGCTTTGCTTTTTCATTACGTTTTTTCTTAGTAAATTTTTTTTATTTTTTCTATGGAGATGATTGAATCTATTCTAAGATACTGTCTTGTTGTTCCACATGTGCTAGATTTACAGACAGTACAGCAACAACAATTACAATGCAATGTTACTTATAATCCACCTTGATTGCAAAAATCTGCAATTTTGGTTACAGCAGTAAACCGTCAACACACAGCAACCTTCATATGCTGCGTCACATTCTTTTCGTTCCAAATCATTATTACTTTATCTAACATACAATTGCAGAGTTCATAACAAAAGCAACCATTTTTGTCTTCTTTGATTTAATGGTTTCAACGCTTTCTGGTATCCATGCTAGGGACTCATCATTTCCTTTAACCAAATTTAGCAGGTAAAGCCCCTGTCCTGGGTTACTGCAGTTTAAAGAAAAGGTAGTCTCACAGTAGCAACCTCTGTCAAAGATGTCTCTGATGAGAAATGGCCTTTGTCAATTTACAAAATCTATTTTTGGATGAAAGTGAGCGACAATGGAAGCTGAATGCATGTTGGTGGCCTTCATAGTAATTGATGGGGATGTCTCAGTATAGTCCTTGGTTGTCTTAAGGTTCAGTTTATGTGACTCTGAATGTATTCCAGTGACAGTAACCAGTGACCTAAAAAACAGAAACATCAAGAAAATAGGGAAATGCAATAAAAGTGTAGTTGATGGGCAGGGGACATGTAAACCACATTGATAGAAATGTTCCCCTCAGTCACATTGAAGATGACTGCAGGTAAGCTCTGTTTCCATTGTTTCCTTGTCTTTGTTAGTAAATTTTTCCATGAGGAAAGTATGTAGGTTCTTGGTGTGTGCTCCATTGATTCCAGGTCAAAAAGATTGCGATGCTTTCAGTCGACAACAGCTGAACAACTAGAACAACATTTCACACAGTGCTGCACACAATGGGGTCGGCCAAGGTGGCCAAGTGGTTCTAGGCACTACAGACTGGAACCGCGCAACTACCACGGTCACAGGTTCGAATCCTGCCTCGGGCATGGATGTGTGTGATGTCCTTAGGTTAGGTAGGTTTAAGTAGTTCTAAGTTCTAGGGGACCGATGACCTCAGATGTTAAGTCCTATAGTACTCAGAGCCATTTGAATTGGCACAGAATGGAGTCAAGTCAGGTTGGTGCAGGTGGGTTGTGTGGTATCCATTTTGCATTTGAAACAGCTTTTTATATAAAGTCCGAGTTACTGCTGGTGCTACCAAGAGATACCTTTGTGCAGATAGGTGTTCATAGCTCTTCACGCAATCTCTCCAAATCGACTACACACTGTACAACTGCGTTGATTTCGAATAAGTTCCGCTGAGAATAAGAGAGGGAAGCAGAATAACAGGCCTCATGAAGTTCTTCAGCCAGTCAAAGACCTTATTGTACATCACATGTCCCTATCCAAGGGTTTCTCATTACTCATCACAAAAGGTCCATCTAAAAAGTGTCTGCCTGAAACTAACTGGAGGAAAAGTTTGAAGTTTTCTTGACAAGAGCGAAATAAATATGCCATATAAACTCTGCTGTGAAGTCTTCATCACAATGTATCACTTGGATAAACTTGGGCTGGCACTTGGTCTGCTTGCGTCACATTAGAGAAGCAGATAACTGCTGTTAGTGAGAAAGCAGGATAGGGTGTGCAAAAAGAAAATCATTTGAGTAGAACAGAAGCATGTCATGAATTAAAAAGATGCCCCAAGCAGACTGCTGTGTAGAGATGTGGCAGTTGTATGTTTCCATCACATACAAAAAATTCCTGTATCTCAGCCAACTGAATATTTTATACAATAAAACTATGATGTTATGTTGTTGGTGTTCATGACTTTTTCACTGATGAAGCCATAATGTTAAGTTATCATGAAGGAGTTGCCAAGAGGGAGCAAAATTATGTGGCCTCACAATTGTTTCATTAATTGAACTATAAGAAACATTTGGAAAGAGATTTAATTTTGATTTCAGATGGAAGTACTGAACAGAATAAATTTTTTCTCTGGATGTAGTTCATGCATTTTCTGGTGCACAGCCTGAAAATGTTCTACAGAATAACTTAACTCTTTCCCATAAGAGGTCTATTTTATTGCCCAATGATCAGGATTTTTTCTTAATTTCATATAAGAATCAAGTCACTGAAGTTTCTAATGACTGGGACACAGTCATTACTTCTTGACAACATCCTGCACCTTTCATCATATGCAAGACAGACAAGTTATTCAGTATAAAAGAAGCCACCGATGGCTACTTCACACCATCTGTAAAGAAAACAGCTAAACAGAAAGGACTACCAATAAAACAGACATCCAAGTGCTGCATTTTTGTACAGGTGTATTGTTGAATTGGAAATGAGGTGAAGATTTCACATGAGTTAACTTTCGGTCAGCTTTACAATGATGTAATAAAAATTAAAAATTCAAAAGCTTAAGACTTCAAGGCTCCCTTGCCTTTGTGAGAATCAGAACATTTTCAATACACTGTTTGCCTATGGAGTGGAAGAAGATGGAGACACCGATGAATGATTTGTTCAGATCTGGTCATCTGTAACAGGACAAAATCTTTTGTTCTATGATACATTACATTCGTTCATAACCCCAGGTATACCTTCTGACAAGAACATCTTGTTTCAGTGAGGACTGAATTTTGAAAAAAATATCCTTGTGGCTAGGCTGAATGGTAAGTTAGAACAATATCACCAGGATGTTTTAGATATGCCTAGGAATAATATAAAATATAATTGTAAAAAAAGCTTCTAAAATAGAAGTTATAGTACCCAGATCACAATTGATTCATGTGCTGATTTGTAGTTTTAGTAAAGTTATACTACCTTCTTCAGATCTGTACGCATTACAAATATGTTACAAGGTTTATACGAGGGTTGGAACTTAAATAGTGGCAACTATTTATTCACAACCAATACAAAACAGTTGCACCTGTTACTGTCCTTCAAAGTAGTCACCAGCATTGTGTAGAACCCACTGCCAGCGATGTGAAAGGCATAGTATACCGTTATCAGAGCCTGTTCTGTTGATGGTGTGAATGGAGCGGTCTACTGCCTGTCGAATGTCTG
The DNA here is from genome assembly GCF_023864275.1 of Schistocerca cancellata. Classification (NCBI taxonomy): domain Eukaryota; kingdom Metazoa; phylum Arthropoda; class Insecta; order Orthoptera; family Acrididae; genus Schistocerca; species Schistocerca cancellata. Next base: position 1,181,716,562 of record NC_064626.1, read on the forward strand.
GAACAGTTCTGAAGCGAATGCCACGAAGTGGTTCCTTCATCTTCGGAATAAAATCAAAGTCACAAGGACTTAAGTTCGGGGAGTATGGTGGATGGTACAGTACTTCCCAGTCCCATCGACAGAACAGAGCTACCACAGCTTGCGCTGTATGCACCCTCACATTGTCGTGCAAAACGATGGGTAGGTTGTGCAGAAAGTGTCACCGCTTCTTTTGCATAGCTGGTCGCAGGTGACGCTCCAAAAACGAACAGCAAAACTGTGCATTTACGGTCTGCCGTGGAGCAATGTAAAGCGTTAGGATAACACCATCAAAGTCGTATACGAGAATCACCAGAACTTTCACCATACTGGGGCTCTGACGCACTCTCGGCTTTCGCGGAGACCCATAATGGCGCCATTTGTTGGATTAGCGTTTCAGTTTTGGCTCGTACAATGGAGCCCATGTCTCATCCAATGTTACAATGCGGCGTAAGAAAGCCTCTCCTTCGCGCTCATAGCGCTCCAAGTGCGTCTGAACAGCGTCGTTGCATCCATTTCTGCATTTCCGTAAAGTCAAGCGGAACCCATTGTCATGCAGTTTTTCGCATGCCCAGGCGCTCCTTCAGGGTGCGAAGCACAGCCGTATGCGCTAATCCGCTATCATGGACGAGCTCACAAATCGTATGGCGTCGATAACTGTCCACTAATGCGACAACAGCATGCACTTCTTCTTCAGAGATGTTAGGACGACCTGCCCAATGCATGTCTGCCACAGTTTGCTGACCTTCGTTGAAGGCCTATACGCAATGTACCACTGTTCTGCATGGCAATGTCGATTCCCTGCGCGCCTCTTGAAGCCCTTGATGACACTGTCATGCTGCACGACCAGTGGCACATTTAATCTTGGTCCAACTTAGTTGTTTCTGTTTCGAAAACATAGTGGCACCGTTACTTTAGACCGCTCGATCACAAGTGACTGTGTTTCACTCGATTGTACACACGCCAGTGACGTGGGATGGGCGAGTCCATTTTCTCGGAGGTAAGGTAGGTATATCAACAACATCTACTATCAGCGACAATAGCAGATTCCATTGCACAGTGTCTCCACAGCAGTGTTGCCACCTACATATTCATCATATGTAACTCAGAAAAAAGGTTAATTCAGTTTTTACATTGATATGGAGATCGTTCTCCTTTTAACAAAGTCACGTAATTACCAAAATATAATTGATGACAAGATGATATGCAATGATTTACATTTTGTTGCTCCACAGGAAAATGTAGATTTTTGACAAAGACTGTTCTTACTATGAACTCTTCAATTGTAGAGAAATGAAGTCCAACTGTCACCTTGTCTTACACATACATTTACTTTTATTTGAACTTCATTAATGTATTTTTGTTTTCAGATATTGTATCTTCCCCATTAAAGTTTTCTCAAAAATAGAGCTGAGCAACATACAAAATTTTTCTATGAAGAATGTTGGGGCTAATGGAGTGCCTCAGTGTTTTTATACATTAAAGCTTAGACAATGAAGAACTTTGGTTCAATTTTGTGTATCTCATTAATTTATTGTGTTCAATGGATTCCATCATCAAAGCTAGTATTCACAGGCATAAATGACTTCAGGTACACAATAAAAAAGATAGCAGTTACTATAAACTAATTCTGAAGAATGAGTAATTAATTACTATTTTTATTGTCATTATCATTAAAATAAGCAATGCTACAATCATTATACATCACAAACAAGAGACAGACAAGAAATAATGAATCTGTTCTCCCAAATAAACATATTGTTCAGAAACCTATGACCAAAAATAGATTTTAATCAAGCAAGAGAAGGAGTTTATCTCAGTCTTAGATGGAGCAGAAAATATTATTTTGAATTCAAGACTATATAGAACTGAACATTGAGTATTAATTACCACCCTGTCTGGAATTCATATATGATAACCTTGTTTAACACTCAGTCACAACAAAAGTGAAAATTAAATGGAGGTGGGTGAACTTTTACCCATACAATGAATGGTAGATAAGCCAGAAACTTCCAACTAAGACACAGGATTAAAAACTTGAATGTACACTACCTGACAAAAAAATATGAAGCATACAGCAGCAGGGGAGGAGGAAGCAAAACTGAAACTTCATTGGTTGAAAGGGTATGTGATGTAACTTCAGTGATTGCACAATCATTCCAAATCTACAAAAAACTTGACTGTCTGAATCGACTTAACAGTATGACGTTGCACCCCTGCTGGCCTAGAGGCATGCTTTGATTCTGTTGGGAAGGGTGTCATGAAACTATTGTGCCCTCTCCTGAGGCAAACTGGCTTACAACTATAGTAAGTGGTCCTTGATATCGTGTATACTGCCTCTGAATCAGAGCTGACGCCCAAGTTGGTCACACACATCTTCTGCCAGGGAAAGATCTGAAGATCTCACTGGCCACAGGAGTGCATAACTGTAATTCATGGCTGAACACATTGTGATGCCATTCATCAGCAAAGTACGCTTTCTGGTCACAGCACCCCTCCAAATGCAGCCTTTTGTGTTGTGGTGTTAACGACAGCCTATGAATGGGACAGTAATTCTCTGGTCTGGCTGCGGCTAGTCTCTGACCAATGTTGCATTATGATGCCGAACGTTACAAGCAGTCCATTGCTTGTTCGTGGATGGCAGACATGGATGTGAAGGGTTACAATGTGCTTGATGCACTATGTAATGGTCCTCATTTACGGTAGTGATCAATGGAACCTTAATGACGAGTATTCCTGCCCTCACACCCCCATGCAGTCCAGCATCAAGCAACTGCCACACCTGAATGCCCCACAAATCTGGATACAACAAGCTGGCCAAATAGAGTGCACTGGGGCCACTTTCAAACTGGGTGAAGAGCTGATAACGCTGTCTTATAGGAGTACATGGCATCTTTGTGTCTGTCATGGTGATCACTTAAACATCTGAGGCTGTTCATGCCTCTTATATACTCTAGCATGTCAGGTAACAACACTAAACATGAATAATACTAGTGTGTCCTGAACGCCATTCTATGTGTCACAGAGAATTGCAACACAAATGATTTACATACCTGCAGTTGGTTCCTTCTGGGCACTTCACTATTTGTCAGGAAGTGTAGATGTATGTAGCTGAAGACCATGATGCAAAAGTCTACAGAACCATTTATCCAGCAGTGGATGCCAGAATGTTGATGATGATATTATGAAGGTACTTGCCTAGTATCACATATTAGAGTTTCTTCCCATTCCATTCACATACTGTAACATTATGTTTATGTGGGCGAGTTATTTGACCATCTAGGGCTGATATTGATGAGAGACGAATTTGTTGCACAGCTGAAAGCTAGCAGGCCCAGGGCACAGAGCTTGCTGTGGCCAGCTTGGCCACTTGGTTTCCAACCAGCCAAGTGCAGAGGCGAGGAACATCATCAGAAACGAGTAAATCCCAACACTGGGAATTTGGACAGCTGTTACTTGCATGGCCTTTGTGCAACAGATAATGCTTCAGGAAATGGCTGAGTGCCGGACAATCTTAAAGATGACTAAGTTACAGCTCTCTGAACTTCAACAATAAGTCACATTTACATATTAAAGTGAATCTGAAAACATCTCCAATCTCAAGAAAATGAGGCACATCTAATGACACAACATTTCACATATTTAAAACAACAGAAGTTAATATTTCAGAGCAAATAAACATTAAATCAATGAACCTCTGAATTAACAACTTTAAATTGCTTCATTCGATTTCAACAAACGATGTCTCTGATCATACCTGAGCGCAACATACCTGCCTCTATCTTATTTATTGATTAATTTAGTTTTTATATATTTTTTATTGTGGAAATGTTTGTCGGAACATTGTTTTATCCACATTTACATAACAAATAAATACAGCATCAGTGTCTCATGTTTGGTCATACTTGTGTAGTTATTTAATGAACAGTTTACTGATTTGTGGTTATCTTTATTTAAATATTGATTGCAAGTGCTATTAAGAGACCATGCTAATTTAAAAGTCATCTATTGCATGTGTTAGCGGACAACACAACTGAAGAGAGAAGCAAAAGATGCTTCTGTCAAGAAGGCATAAATAATCATTTAATAATAATCATTTACCAGGATACAGGTTGGCTGGCTGCTTTTCGAGGAGCTCTTTGCGGTGTGGGGGAGTAGCCATGTATGTGAAAAACGGCATCGTATTTGACTCAATTGATGTTTCAAAGTACTGCACTGAAAAGGTGTTTGAATGTTGTGCAGGTGTGGTTAAATTTAATGGAGCTAAACTTGTAACTGTTGTTATTTATATATCCCCAGACTCCGATTTCACAACATTTTTGCTAAAGCTAGAGGAGGTTCTTGGTTCACTTTATAGGAAACACAAAAAGTTAGTTATATGTGGTGACTTCAATATTAATTGTATAAGTGACTGTGCAAGGAAGAGGATGTTGGTAGACCTCTTTAATTCATATAATCTTATGCAAACCGTATTCTTTCCAACGAGAGTGCAAGGGAACAGTAAAACAACCATAGACAACATTTTTGTTCATTCCTCATTACTAGAAGGGCATTCTGTTACCAAAAAGGTGAATGGCCTTTCAGATCATGATGCGCAAATTTTAACTTTAAAAGATTTTTATGCTGCAACACGTGTTAAATATAGTCATCATTCAGGAAAGCTGATCCAGTTGCTGTAGAGACCTTTGTAAACCTTATCAAGGAACAAGAGTGGCAAGATGTTTATAGCGCTGATACAGTAGATGATAAATATAATGCTTTTCTCAAGCCTTTTCTCATGCTCTTTGAAAGTTGCTTTCCATTAGAACGTTTAAAACAGGGTACTAGCACAAACAGGCAGCCTGGGTGGCTAACTAGAGGGATAAGAAAATCTTGTAGAACAAAGTGGCAATTATATCAAAACGTTAGAAACAGTCAAAATCTAAATGCAGCAGCCCATTGCAAACAGTATTGTAAGGTGCTTAAAAATGTTATTAGGAAGGCAAATCAAAACCATATGGTCAGTCGTAAAGGAAGTTGCTGGTCTGCAAAGACAGGTCGAGGATATAGAATCAGTGCGTAGTCGGAATGTCCGTGTTACTGATAAGTCGCATATATGTACAGTATTTAATAATCACTTTCTGAATATAGCAGGTGAACTAAATAGAAACCTAGTCCCAACAGGGAATCATATAGCGCTCTTAGAAAAAAGTGTTCCGAGACTGTTACCTGAAATGCTCCTCCATGATACTGACAAGAGGGAGATTGAGTTAATAATTGAATCACTAAAGACCAAGAACTCTCATGGATATGACGGGGTATCTAGCAGAATACTGAAGTATTGTTCTATGTATGTTAGCCCAGTTCTCAGCCATATCTGTAACTTTTCCTTTAGGAGTGGTCGGTTTCCTGACCGATTAAAGTACTCGGTAGTGAAGCCACTTTATAAAAAGGGAGACATTGATAATGTTGACAATTTTAGACCTATTTCTATGCCATCGGTGTTTGCTAAAGTTATCGAGAAGGTTGTATATACAAGGTTACTGGAGCATTTAAATTCACATAATTTGCTGTCAAACGTTCAGTTTGGTTTTAGAAATGGTTTAACAACTGAAAATGGTATATTCTCTTTTCTCTGTGAGGTTTTGGACGGATTAAATAAAAGGTTGCGACGCTAGGTGTTTTCTTTGATTTAACGTAGGCTTTTGACTGTGTTGACCACAAAATATTACTGCAGAAGTTGGACCATTATGGGGTAAGGGGAGTAGCTTACAATTGGTTCGCCTCTTACTTTAAGAACAGAAAGCAGAGGGTAATTCTCCGCAATATTGAGAGTGGTAGTGATGTTCAGTCCCAATGGGGCTCTGTTAAATGGGGCGTTCCCCAAGGGTCGGTGCTGGGGCCACTGCTGTTTCTTATTTATATAAATGATATGCCTTCTAGTATTACAGGTGATTCAAAAATATTTCTGTTTGCTGATGACACCAGCTTGATAGTGAAGGATCTTGTGTGTAATACTGAAACAGTAACAAATAATGTAGTTCATGAAATAAGTTCGTGGCTTGTGGAAAATAATTTGATGCTAAATCACAGTAAGACTCAGTTTTTACAGTTTCTAACTCACAATTCAACAAGAACCGATATTTTGATCAGACAGAATGGGCATATTATAAGCGAGACGGAACAGTTCAAATTCCTAGGCGTTCGGATAGATAGTAAGCTGTTGTGGAAAGCCCATGTCCAGGATCTTGTTCAGAAGCTAAATGCTGCTTTGTATACCATTAGAACAGTATCTGAAATAAGTAACACTTCAACACGAAAAGTAGTCTACTTCGCATATTTTCATACGCTTATGTCGTATGGTATTATTTTTTGGGGTAATTCTTCTGATTCAAAAAGGGTATTTTTGGCTCAAAAACGGGCTGTTCGAGCTATATGTGGTGTAAGTTCGAGAACCTCTTGTCGACCCCTATTCAAAAATCTGGGAATTCTGACATTGCCCTCACAGTATATATTTTATTTAATGTCGTTTGTTGTTAGCAATATTAGTCTATTCCCAAGAGTTAGCAGTTTTCACTCAGTTAATACTAGGCAGAAATCAAATCTGCATGTAGAATGCACTTCCTTGATTCTTGTGCAGAAAGGAGTGCAGTATTCTGCTGCATCCATTTTCAATAAGCTACCACAAGAACTCAAAAATCTTAGCAGTAGCCCAAACTCTTTTAAGTCTAAACTGAAGAGTTTCCTCATGGCTCACTCCTTCTATTCTGTCGAGGAGCTCCTGGAAGAGCTAAAAAATTAAGCAAATTCCAGTGTTACATTGTTGATTTTCTTCATTTAAACTTACGACTTGTCACCTGAATATATTTTTTTTTATATTTCATTTTATCTGTTTCTAATATCGTGTTATAATTTCATGTATTGACTCGTTCCATGACCATGGAGACTTCTCCTTAATTTGGTCTCACGGAACAACAAATAAATAAATAAATAAATAAAGGACAATCTGTTGTCATTTATAGTGAGTGCACTTGTGCAAGAATAATGGCTTATTCATTGATGGACAAACTTTTATTTATGATTATTATAAATTATCTGAGTGTGATAGAATGTTTATAACATTCTTTATTTAAAAATTGTTGTAATATATTAGTTTGTCTGGGAGGTGATCAGCTTGCATCAGATCATGTTTGTAGAGCTTAAGAACGATATATTTTTGATGTGGATGGCCTCCAGCCAATGGAAAAGCAGAAGACTATAGGAGTCAAGTGGAGACTGAGACTTTTCGAGCGAAGAGCTCAGGGGAGCTATTCTCGACACTTTATGTTGAGTGCAGGAAGAAGACAGACCTGCCTATGGTAACATACGTGTTTCAGTTGTATAGGTGATTGATTCTGTGTCGTTAACAGCTGCTACAATACTTTTCAAGGGACTTTTAAATTTGAGAGATCTGAATTTGCTCCAGAGTAGGACTGTAATTTTTTCCACTTGCATTAAGGAACCGAGGATAGACAGAGTATGAGCTACCATTCTGTGTATCGTATGTGTCAATTTGTCAATCATCATGCAGAACTCTAAACTGTTTAGAGCTGGTGAATAATTCGTGTGTTGTGATTGCCAAATGGACTTAGTTTTTGCTAGTCTTCGATGGTTGTTTAGTTTAGGGATTTTGCTGCCATTCTCATAACGCTGTCAACGTAGCTTTACTGCATTTGATAAGGGTATTTGCTGTCTGTATTTTGACTGAACATTGTAAGACCATTTCACCAATTCCTATTTATTTGAGATATTCTTTCTTGAATAAACAGTATTCAACATAATTCTCTGTCGTCTTCATCAATTACAAGTGTTAGAATAGAACCATTTTTATTAAATTATCCATTTATATTTTACTCTGTATTTCTGTGTATCTAATTAACACTGAATTCTAGCCAGTGCATAGACCATTTGACTGCAGGATCACAGCTTCACGTTATTATTTGCATTGAATTAGATGTAAGGCATGAAAGCGAGACTTACAAGGCCCAACCTTATGACTACATCGAGCTACTCGTTTATTAACAGAGCTGTGCATAGCCGAAGACCTACAGTACGAGTAACTGCAGGTAAAGAAGTGACTGGTTTGCTCGTATGAACTGCTGCTTAGGAAGAGCAACTCAACAGCAGTTACCATAAAGGTACCAGTGCAATTGTGGTTTTCTGATCTAGGATATGAGTCTAGACCCTTTAGAATTGCAATTGTAGTTCTAACACTTTACAATATTCTGTGATGCAGGTCCCTAATAGACTGCACGATGGGGATGCCAAACATATGATTTTGCAACAGCTGGATGCATGAGAACTACTGGCAAATGTCAGGTGTAGGGAAGACGCTGCAGAACTTCAAGAAAGAATAAGAAGGCTACACAGAGGCATGCTGAATTCAAGTGGAGGAGCCAGCACAGCAACAAAGACCTCAATGATGGCATAGCGGCAGTGGCGACCACGGCAATGCAGACCACCAGTTGCGACTTCGACGCCGTTAGCATCGACACTTTGGGCAGCAGGAATACTGAAGAAGCCACCCACATGATCGATAACTTAAATATTAGCGCCAGTAGTTTTAAAATGTGTGAATCTGTAGTGTCATCATCAAATATGGAGGTTCCAACAATTAAGCAGTCACCCAGCATTTGTGGTTCCGATAATGTGAGTGGGCCAGCTAGTCCAAAATCTGAACGATTTTTTTTTTGTGAATTGTGGTTTATTTGTCTCATAACGTACATGATCTAAATCATTTGTTTCAGGAACAGGTGCCACGTCAAAATTGTAGTAAAATTTCACCATGAACATAGAACATTTGATGTTAACAAACAGCATAATAATAATAATACATTTTTGTCATACACACATACAATAAAATGTAACACTTAATTACCCCTTGCTCAAATTATCATTTCATTCTCTATGAATTCTTCCACTGAATAGCAGAATTTCTCTCACAGAATCTGCTATAACCTTGTGATAAAATTTCTGGCTTCATATTAAACATGTTTTCGCCAATGAACTTGTTGTATATTGTCATCTCCATATACTGTGGAGTCTGTGCATATAATATCAACTGTTGTGTGGGTAACATAAAATTGTTTTTATTTCTTGTGTTGTATGTGTGGTTAAGATGACTCTCCTAAAATAATTTTTGTCTGCTGTGTAGCAGGATTATAATTTCATAAATGTTTATGGAGGAACAGTTAGGATTTGTTGTTTCCAGCAAGACTCTGTTTGCTATGCAGTACCTATGTATCTGACAAGTTTCTTTTGCAGTTTCAGCATTCGAGATACACTACTTGAGCTTCCCCAGAAAATTATGCCATATCTAATGACACATTCAAAATAACTATGATAAGCAATTTTTTGTGTACTCAAGTCAGTGGAATTTGCTAGTATTTGGATTGCAAATGCAAGACTGCAGAGTGTATTTGATTGGGGGGGGGGGGTTGGGTTGTTTGGTGAAGGAGACCAGACAGCGAGGTCATCGGTCTCATCGGATTAGGGAAGGACAGTGAAAGAAGTCGGCCGTGCCCTTTCCAAGCATTTGCCTGTAGCGATTTAGGGAAATCACGGAAAACCTAAATCAGGATGGCCGGACGAGGGATTTAACCATCGTCCTCCCGAATGTGAGTCCAGTGTGCTAGCCACAGCGCCAATTTGATAGGTAGTCAATATGTGTATTCTAGTGTAACCCTTTCACAGACCATGGGGCACATACTTTCCAGTAAACGTATTTCTTTACAGTCTTTAAGGGAACATGTGTTATTACTTCTGTATGCTCCTGGCATCTAGTGGCCGTCTGCTGCACCAGATTTAGTTTCTGTTTGTTGTGAAATATAGCCTTCAGGACTGTGGGAAGTATATATCCCATCAAATAATAGTGTTTTAATGGTTACTGGGAGGTATGGTTACCACCAATGGAGTTTCTGGAAGCAGCTTGGGACGCATGCTCTCCACAAAATTAATCTGTAATTTGTGGTCCTTGGGAAGCATACATACCACCAACTTAGGGGTATCCCAAAGCTTCTGGGAATACTTTTCACCACCTCTGTCTATGTCTGCCATCTTGTGGCAGTACCCTGCGTCAGGTGTATGAAAACTGCTACAACAATCAGTTTCTCTTTGTCATGGGATCACTACTGCTGTCACAAACCATTGATTTGCTTCTGCAATATACATTATTGTGGCCTGTATCAGCTCATACCTTTATTTCATGATGAAGTTTCAATTATTGTTTACCCATTGTGGTAAATAACTTTAATATCAGTAACAAATATCTTTTAAATAAAGTAAAAGAAAATAAAAAGTAAAAACAGAAAACACTTCATTATTTTTTACGTGTAATGGCAACACATAAGAACACACAAAAGGAAGTGGGAACTTGATTTACCACCAATTTGCTTACTGATATATGTAGCACCATATTTTTTGGTCCTAAATTATAAAAATAAAATTATCAAAAAATAAATACAGTCAGCTGATCACATTTCTAATAGGAGTGCAAAACAAATCTTCCCTGAGTTGCTACAGAAAATACGCCCACGAAAGAGCTAAGTTCTTTTCCACATTTAGTCCTAAGAATTTGACCATGTTAATTTCTTCCATAAGTTAACTGTTATGTTGTATTTTAAGTTCCACACATTTTGAATGTTTGGATTTGAAATGTAGCACATGTGTTTTTGCAAATGTCCAGTTTCAACCTGTTTAGCTTGTATCAGTTTTCTAAGGTATCCAGTGTACTTTAAATGGAGCTCAGAATTTTTCTGCATTAGCTTTTTCAATTAAAACAGAAATATTGTCTGCAAACAGAACTGATGGGGAATTTATATTTGTAGGTAGGTCATTTACATAGAATAGGAACAAAATTGGTTTCATAATGGAGCATTGAAGCACACCTTGTGATACTTTACTCCATTTAGAATAATAATTCACTGCCTCTGAAGCGAAAGTTATCCTTCGTTTTCTGTTGTGTAAGTATAATGTGAGCCAATTTAGAGCATTGTCCTTAATACCATATTTTTCTAACTTGTAGATAAGCTAGTCATGGTTCATGGAATCAAGTTCTTTTGTAAGATCACAGAAGATGTCTGCAACTTTACTCCTCCGATCTAATAATTTGCATACCTTTTCATTATTCAGTTATTCACTGCATCCAGATTGTTATTTCCTGGATGAAATCCAAATTTTTTGCTTACAATAATATCATTTTCACAGTAAAATTTCTGATTTGGTTTGCAGCTACTTTCTCTAATACTTTTGACAGGACTGGAAGAATAGAAATAGGGCAATAGCTTCCCTTGTCTTCCCTCAACCTTTCTTGAACAGTGGTCTGACTTCGACATACTCCAAAACATTGGGAATGCATCTCTGCTCAAAAGATTGGTTGAATAGCTTAGTTAGGGGAGGTGCTATTATATCACACCCTGTTTTAATCACTTTATATGGTGTTCCATCCTATCCAGGAGAGTTTTTATTTTTTAATGATAACTTTTTCATTGTCCTTTGCTGTGGCTCTTTTAAAATCTGTGAGATAAACAGCTTCTTGGGGGAGTCGAAAGGGATTTATTATACTCTGATTCTTTGCTACATCAACATCTAACTTTGCCACATTTATGAACAATTCATTTAAATCCTCTGATATTTGAGCTGGATTTACAGTAAAGCTGTCATCTACTTTTAACTGTATATATTTAATTACTACTAACTCTAACACCTAACTCTGATTTGTCAATGGACCACACAGCTTTTGTCTTTATTTATGTTGTACAATGAAATTACTGTTTGCCATTTGTTTGGCAGTCTTCACAACTGTGTTGAATATAGCTTTCTAATGACGAACATACTCAGGTAAGATGTCTGTTTTATTATATTTCAGTTCCTTGTGGTATTTCCTCTTCCTGGAACTATAGATTTTTATACCCTCAAATACTTGTTTCAGATTATTAGTCCTTTTCTTACATGTGGTTCTAAGTGGAAAAGTTTCATTAAATATTTCAACAAAGCTACTTAAAAAATTGTTAAAGTTACAAATACTTGAATTACAGCTGTTGTAAGGCCATTGAACCTCTCTTAATTTATTTCTAAATGTAACTGAATTTCTTTCCTAGAAGTTTCTTCTCATATGTTACATGAAACTACTTTGTCAATTTTTGGTAATTCAGTGAATAAAGCAGGGTGGTCAGAGATTCCCAAAACTATGCAAAATTTATAAAAATCTTCAAATACATAATTTTTTAGAATATTATCAATACAGGTCCTGACTGTGCATTTACTCTTGTGGGATGGATGAAGTTTAGTTTGAAGCCAAAGTTTTTTATTATGTCAGTGAATTTGTACACACCATATAACACTAGTGTGTATATGTCATTCTTCCCTAACAACCGAACCTTTAGTCCTGTCATGGGAAAAGCCACATATAACACTAAAATGCTGTGAAACACGCTAATGTTACCCTCTGAGAGGATTTCGAAGATTTGAAAGAGCTTGTGTCTAATGAACAATGGTATCAAACTATAATTTTGAATAAGGTGAAATTAACAGAAAAACTAAATGGACTTTAACACTGGGAATTAATGCAAATGGTAAAATCATAAGTGAATAAAAAATGAACGGTCGCCAGCCCAATTAGGCACATTAACTTGGAAACACATGTTTAAGAAAATTGAATATTGGTTACTGAAGCTACTTTCATTGATATGAGTATTTCCCCTTTGAATAGCACACAGGGTACAAACTGACAGTGCTCTCTGAACGGTGTGTAGCAGTAGTTACGAATAACAAACACACCAGTGAATTATAGAAACCAAATATCCACCAAGCTCATACTAATGACAGCTACTCTCAAGAGAATTACTTAATCAAATACTGAAATGTTACTGCATGAAGTGCAGAACTAAATTTGGACATGAAGCGCTTTTATCTTAACTGACACGAAAAAAAGAAAGGTGAATAATATCATAAATACACTGTTCAAACTCCTCTACACATATCTGTTTTCCTTATTAACAGTAATAGTTCAATTTTCTTTTCTGATAGGTGGAAAATATGATGGGGACCCATAAACTAGTATAGTTTCATTAGTCAAGCTCTCTGAGTATTACAGTAGAAAACACTAATTCAAGAAGCTAATCATTCGCTTCACTTGGAGTAGTTCATAATTTACTTTGTAAGACAACAAAATTCAACACTGGGCTTAATTAACTTAAAAAAAGAAACCATTCATGATAATAATCAAAACCACACTATTTTTAAAATAAGCTTGTCTTATTTGCCATTTTGTCACCTGTGAAGCAGGTATTCTAGACAAGAATATTTACACAATCTTGCACTGTAATCCTACAAAACTGCATTTTGTAATAAACTAAGGATACTTTAGCAAAAGCCTATCCAACTTCATTCTTGTGGCTTCAACTGTAGCTTTTACTGCTACTTTTATATTAGACAAAAAATCACTTTTAAGCTATCGAATGCAAGAATTTTTCATTTAAATCAGGATACTCGGTTTTAGTAACATTTAGGTGAGGACCCTACATAGGTTCATGATCAGAATAGAAAATATGGTTCTGGACCTGGATTTATAATGTTGTGATTTTATTAAAATAACACACAAATTAACTGGTCCATACCCATATACATTACTGAATGTCTTGTGACAGCCAGAGCGAGAGCACCAGCAGCAGCGAGTACTGTTTGTATAAAGCGTTTATTTTGCATTTTGTTTACGACCTTCCACTAAGGAAGGGATTCTATTTGTGTTTATCTGCTCTGCATAGTAACTAACAGTTCTTGATAAAACTTTACGTAGTTTTCGTGTTAGATTTCTTAGTGTTTTCTTGATCGTTTAGAACAGAAAGCGCCCTAAAACCGTCTTTGTTTGTTTCGCGGCCGTTAGCCACTAGTCACTTGAATCAGCAGTTGTCTTGTGACAGCCAGAGCGAGAGCACCAGCAGCAGCGAGTACTGTTTGTATAAAGCGTTTTTGTACTTATTTGCTGCGCTTAGCTTTTAAATAGTTTTTCTGGGAAAACCTAGCGTAGTTTTCGCGTCTCGTATTTCAGTGAGTGTTTCTTGATTATCAGAGTAGCTCATCAGAAGATTATCTTGGGAATTTGTCACCGTATAGGGTAGGGTAAACATAGTCATGTGTAGGGACTGTGGTTGTTGTGAGCGGACGCAAGGAGAATTGGCCACTCTTCGGGGGCAGGTGGAGGCTTTGTCTGTTAGGCTCATCGAGCTCGAGGCGCAGGCGTCGGCTCATAGTGGCGTTGGGGCAACTGTGGTGAGACCTATGCCTACTTCGGTGGCCTTGGAATCACATGGAACCCCTGATGTCGCTGCGTCTTCCGGCAGTGAGCAGCTTACCGGTCAGCCATCACTCCAGGGTGAATGGCGGACAGTGGTGGGCTCGCGCGTGCCTGGCCGAAAGGCGAAGGTGGGATCTGGCCGCGTGGCAGCTGCCTTACCCCTTTCCAACAGGTACGGGGTGCTTCCTAGTGGTGATGACATCGTTTCCGAGCTACCACAGGATGCCTCGCCTGTTGGGCCAGTGGCCGATTCTCCGGCAAGGTCCCGACAGTCACAGAGGGCGGGCCTATTAGTTATAGGGAGCTCCAACGTTAGGCGGGTTATGGAGCCCCTCAGGAAAATAGCGGGTAGGTCGGGGAAGAATGCCAGTGTGCACTCGGTGTGCTTGCCGGGGGGTCTCGTCCGTAATGTGGAGGAGGCCCTTCCGGCAGCTATTGAACGCACTGGGTGTGACCGGCTGCAGATAGTAGCACATGTCGGAACGAATGACGCCTGCCGCTTGGGTTCTGAGGCCATCCTTGGTTCCTTCCGGCGGCTGGCTGATTTGGTGAAGACAACCAGCATTGCACGCGGAGTGCAAGCTGAGCTTAATATCTGCAGCATAGTGCCCAGAGTCGATCGCGGTCCTCTGGTTTGGAGCCGTGTGGAGGGTCTAAACCAGAGGCTCAGACGACTCTGCGACTATAATGGTTGCAAATTCATCGACCTCCGTTATTGGGTGGAGAACTGTAGGGCCCCCCTAGACAGGTCAGGCGTGCACTACACACCGGAAGCAGCTACTAGGGTAGCAGAGTACGTGTGGCGTGCACACGGGGGTTTTTTAGGTTAGAGGGACCCCCCCTTGGGCGAAACGATAAAATACCTGACGGCTTACCAGAGAGGACATTATCATCGTTGATAAAGAACGTCCGTCCTCAGAGACCAAAAACAGGAAAAGTTAACGTAATATTGGTAAACTGCAGGAGTATCCAGGGCAAGGTTCCTGAATTAGTATCTCTTATTGAAGGAAATAGTGCGCATATAGTATTAGGAACGGAAAGTTGGTTAAAACCGGAAGTGAACAGTAACGAAATCCTAGACACAGAATGGAATATATACCGCAAGGATAGGATAAACGCCAATGGTGGAGGAGTATTTATAGCAGTAAAGAATTCAATAATATCCAGTGAAGTTATTAGCGAATGCGAATGTGAAATAATCTGGGTTAAGCTAAGTATCAAAGGTGGGTCAGATATGATAGTCGGATGCTTCTATAGACCACCTGCATCAGCAACCGTAGTAGTTGAGCGCCTCAGAGAGAACCTGCAGAACGTCGTGAAGAAGTTTCGTGATCATACTATTGTAATAGGGGGAGACTTCAATCTACCAGGTATAGAATGGGATAGTCACACAATCAGAACTGGAGCCAGGGACAGAGACTCTTGTGACATTATCCTGACTGCCTTGTCCGAGAATTACTTCGAGCAGATAGAGAACCAACTCGTGAAGCTAACGTTTTAGACCTCATAGCAACAAATAGACCGGAACTTTTCGACTCCGTGAATGTAGAAGAGGGTATCAGTGATCATAAGTCAGTGGTTGCATCAATGACTACAAGTGTAATAAGAAATGCCAAGAAAGGAAGGAAAATATATTTGCTTAACAAGAGTGATAGGGCACAAATCGCAGAATATCTGAGTGACCACCATCAAACGTTCATTTCTGAGGAAGAGGATGTGGAACAAAAATGGAAAAAATTCAGAAACATCGTCCAGTACGCCTTAGATAAGTTCGTACCGACTAAGGTCCAAAGCGAGGGGAAAGATCCACCGTGGTATAACAATCATGTACGAAAGGTACTACGGAAACAAAGAAAGCTTCATCATAGGTTTAAGAGTAGTCGAATCATAGCTGATAAGGAAAAGCTGAACGAAGCGAAAAAGAGCGTAAAGAGAGCAATGAGAGAAGCATTCAACGAATTCGAACATAAAACATTGGCAAACAATCTAAACAAGAACCCTAAAAAGTTTTGGTCATATGTAAAATCGGTAAGCGGATCTAAATCCCCTATTCAGTCACTCGTTGACCACGATGGCACCGAAACAGAGGACGACCGAAGAAAGGCAGAAATACTGAATTCAGTGTTCCGAAACTGTTTCACTGCGGAAAATCGTAACACGGTCCCTGACTTCAGCCGTCGCACGGACGCCAAAATGGAAAATATTGAAATAAACGATATCGGAATTGAAAAACAACTGCTATCACTTAGTAGCGGAAAAGCATCCGGACCAGACGAGATACCCTTAAGATTCTACAGTGATTATGCTAAAGAACTGCCCCCTTTCTATCAGCAATTTATCGTAGATCGCTGGAAGAACGTAAAGTACCTAGCGACTGGAAGAAAGCGCAGGTCGTTCCCATTTTCAAGAAGGGTCATAAATCAGATGCGAATAATTATAGGCCTATTTCGCTTACGTCAATCTGTTGTAGAATAATGGAACATGTTTTGTGTTCTCGTATTATGACGTTCTTAGATAATACAAATCTCCTTCATCATAACCAACATGGATTCCGCAAACAGAGATCATGTGAAACTCAGCTCGCCCTATTTGCCCAAGAAATTCACAGTGCCGTAGACACTGTCGAGCAGATTGATTCCGTATTCCTGGACTTCAGGAAGGCATTTGATACGGTTCCGCACTTACGTTTAGTGAAAAAAATACGAGCTTACGGAATATCGGACCAGGTTTGTGATTGGATTCAGGATTTCCTAGAAGAAAGAACACAACATGTCATTCTTAACGGTTCAAAATCTGCAGATGTAGAGGTAATTTCGGGAGTACCGCAAGGAAGCGTGATAGGACCTTTATTGTTTACAATATACATAAATGACTTAGTTGACAACATCAGTAGCTCCGTGAGGCTATTTGCAGATGACACGGTTGTCTACAAGAAAGTAGCAACATCAGAAGACTCGTACGTACTCCAGGAAGACCTGCAGAGGATTAATGCATGGTGCGACAGCTGGCAGCTTTCCCTAAACGTAGATAAATGTAATATAATGCGCATACATAGGGGCAGAAATCCATTCCAGTACGATTATGCCATAGGTGGTAAATCATTGGAAGCGGTAACGACCGTAAAATACTTAGGAGTTACTATCCAGAGCGATCTGAAGTGGAATGATCACATAAAACAAATAGTGGGAAAAGCAGGCGCCAGGTTGAGATTCATAGGAAGAATTCTAAGAAAATGTGACTCATCGACGAAAGAAGTAGCTTACAAAACGCTTGTTCGTCCGATTCTTGAGTATTGCTCATCAGTATGGGACCCTTACCAGGTTGGATTAATAGAAGAGATAGACATGATCCAGCGAAAAGCAGCGCGATTCGTCATGGGGACATTTAGTCAGTGCGAGAGCGTTACGGAGATGCTGAACAAGCTCCAGTGGTGGACACTTCAAGAAAGGCGTTACGCAATAGGGCGAGGTTTATTATCGAAATTACGAGAGAGCACATTCCGGGAAGAGATGGGCAACATATTACTACCGCCCACATATATCTCGCGTAATGATCACAACGAAAATATCCGAGAAATTAGAGCAAATACGGAGACTTACAAGCAGTCGTTCTTCCCACGCACAATTCGTGAATGGAACAGGGAAGGGGGGATCAGATAGTGGTACAATAAGTACCCTCCGCCACACACCGTAAGGTGGCTCGCGGAGTATAGATGTAGATGTAGATGTAGATGTATGAAGTCAGTGAAGCAGTGGCTAAGATTGGTGGCAAGCAACATGGCAGCTAACTGTACTCACGGCTCTTGAAATGCTTTATAAAATCTCTTAATGACGTCGGATTTTCAACATATTAGATCCATTCCTCTGCACTGAGAATACCAAATAATAGCCAGATCGACATCTGATGAAAATTCTTTGTAAAACAGCTTCCAATTGCCTCTATTAGCACCATCGAAGTGTATCATGCTACGGATAGCCACATACTGTGTAATGCTCCCACAAAGGAGCTGCTCAGTTCGACCGCCAAAACCATGTATTACATCATGCCATGTCACTTCCATTGTGGGGGACTTCCCTACAGCTTTTACATTTTACAAATACAAGTGCTCTAAGCATGAACGAGCTCTCAATAAACATTTTCTTTTTTTGGACATACACATATTAAAATAATTTATCGTTTTAACAGGTCCTTTTGCTCTTTTCATATAAACATTACAAAAGCCTTATTTTCTTGTCACATATAAAGGAGTTTAAATAAATGAGAATACACATTCCATAATTGCAGATACACAGTTATATAATATAAATCTATTTCTAATCGATATAAGTGTTACACATGCCCCATGTTTCATTGAGGCTTTCCGAGAGGGATTCATCAATGAAACATCAATAATAACAATTTAAAACAGTGTTAGGTGATAAAAAGTTTCTGCAAATACATTACACAACAAACATTACACATAACTGTTTATATAAACACTGTTTCATCGAGTATTAAAACAAAAACTTGAGAATTTTTGTTGCATTCATAAAATATATACTATTCTGTATATGTGTCCATGTTCTGAAAAATATATTTATGGATTTACATATCACTTACACACAGAGCTTACATTAGACATGGTTAGTCTATACCTATTTATCACTCTATGGTAAATAAGAATCTATGTTTTGTCTTCTTTAAATATTCATGCAGTTCATTATGAAAACACAATACTCAGTGCACTATACAAACTTTTCACCTTTTGTCTGCCTACAGTCATACCTGACAGTCCTCCACTATTTTCAATATTAACACTTGTCTGCCTATTGATAAATTAGGCAGTCCTCCTGATCATGCTGCAGTATTTAATCAGTGCAGTCTTTATGTATGTCATAGCCTGGAGTTTACATGTAATTTGTCTATGCAACTATGTTATACTGAATTTGAAACTTACAGACATGTATCAGTAGTTTTTTTCAACATAGCAACACTTGACAACAGAACATTATGAACAAGAACATATAAAGTAAAATACTATTTGATTAATCACATATACACTTTTTCATGTTGCCCCTAATTTCTCGTTTCCATGGACTTAAGGTTTTAAATCTACAATGTTACAAACACCTAATGACTTCTTTGAATTAGGATAAACAAGATAATATGCGTTAGTGTGCAGAGTTCCTTGCACTTCAAAGGGACCATTGTAAATTATTTGGACTTAGAAATATCTTGGTTTATTTCACTAGATTTTTCGTGAGTTTTTATGAGAACAAAATTCCCAATTTTTAATTTGATCACTTTAAGGCTCCTTTAGGTCTGACTTCAGCTTTTTCTTTCATCCCTTTTTCTTACTAAGTCTTTTCTCTCTCTCTCAGATCCAGTTCTACATAGTTCTACATAGTTATGATTAAGTAGAATTTCCTTGGGAGTAAATCCTGCAGTTTCATGGTGGAGGGTAGTCATTATAATTTCAAAGTCTGCAATAAACCTGCCCCATGCCTTGTTATTGTGGTGGCAGTAAGTTCGATACAATCTACCTAGTTCACACATATAGTGCTCCCAGATATGTTATTTAATGGCCAATCACCTATGTCTGGGCACTTCTTTCGTTTTATGATTTCGAAATCTTTCATGATTCTAATAAAATCTTGCCCAGTATCGTATCATCTGGGGGCTCTTTCTTTTTCTGTTCGGTATTTACTGCCGGATTTTG
This sequence comes from Schistocerca cancellata, assembly GCF_023864275.1. Lineage (NCBI taxonomy): Eukaryota > Metazoa > Arthropoda > Insecta > Orthoptera > Acrididae > Schistocerca > Schistocerca cancellata. The sequence goes on from NC_064626.1 coordinate 1,181,736,589, forward strand.
TTTGGAAAAGACTTCATTTTGCTTTTAGATATATCTTCCGTTATACTTTGTTCCCTTTCCGCTATTTCTACATTTTCTTCACCTGAACTATCATTTATTTCATATTCACTGTCTGATTCTAACATGAACGCTACTCTTAGACAATGAGCAAGCTCTTCTTTTCACCTTTTGTCAGTTTTCCTTTTTATCAAAATTTCCATTCGTTCCTAAATTTCTATTTCATTTTCAGTCACGGGCTTTCTTCAGTGTCACTTTCGACGATGTCAATTGAAACGTCATATTAAGTATAATCGTCTTGGATTTCAGCGGTTCGCATATACTCATCTGAATCTATATTCTCATGACCATCAACAAAAAAATGGTTCAAATGGCTCTGAGCACTATGGGACTCAACTGCTGTGGTCATCAGTCCCCTAGAACTTAGAATTACTTAAACCTAACTAACCTAAGGACATCACACACACCCATGCCCGAGGTAGGATTCGAACCTGCGACCGTAGCAGTAGCGCGGCTCCGCACTGGAGCGCCTAGAACCGCACGACCACCGCGGTCGGCTGACCATCAACAATATTTAGTTGTAAGAGTCTTTCGTCAGCCAGGATCGCCTCATCCACACTCTCGAGCGTTTCATCCTCCTCCAGGTTCCTATTTATACCCACCATTTTTCTGTTTCTAGCACCAATTTTTTTATCACCAACATCTTGCGTTCTTTGCGCAGTGCCTTTCTTTCCCTTACCAATCACTTCCTCTGAAATCGTTGCTTGCGCACCTTGCGTGGGCCTAACTACTTTCATGGCAGTTCTGCTGCCCCCCCCCCCCCCCCCCTTCTAACAGCCGTGTACCGCAAGTCTCTAGAGGAACAGAAGGTTCCAAATGATTGGAAAAGAGCACAGGTAGTCCCAGTCTTCAAGAAGGGTCGTCGAGCAGATGCGCAAAACTATAGACCTATCTCTCTGACGTCGATCTGTTGTAGAATTTTAGAACATGTCTTTTGCTCGAGTATCATGTCGTTTTTGGAAACTCAGAATCTACTATGTAGGAATCAACATGGATTCCGGAAACAGCGATCGTGTGAAACCCAACTCGCGTTATTTGTTCATGAAACCCAGAAAATATTAGATACAGGCTCCCAGGTAGATGCCATTTTCCTTGACTTCCGGAAGGCGTTCGATACAGTTCCGCACTGTCGTCTGATAAACAAAGTAAGAGCCTACGGAATATCAGACCAGCTGTGTGGCTGGATTGAAGAGTTTTTAGCAAACAGAACACAGCATGTTGTTCTCAATGGAGAGACATCTACAGACGTTAAAGTAACCTCTGGCGTGCCACAGGGGAGTGTTATGGGACCATTGCTTTTCACAATATATATAAATGACCTAGTAGATAGTGTCGGAAGTTCCATGCGGCTTTTCGCGGATGATGCTGTAGTATACAGAGAAGTTGCAGCATTAGAAAATTGTAGCGAAATGCAGGAAGATCTGCAGCGGATAGGCACTTGGTGCAGGGAGTGGCAACTGACCCTTAACATAGAGAAATGTAATGTATTGCGAATACATAGAAAGAAGGATCCTTTACTGTATGATTATATGATAGCGGAACAAACACTGGTAGCAGTTACTTCTGTAAAATATCTGGGAGTATGCGTGCGGAACGATTTGAAGTGGAATGATCATATAAAATTAATTGTTGGTAAGGCGGGTACCAGGTTGAGATTCATTGGGAGAGTCCTTAGAAAATGTAGTCCATCAACAAAGGAGGTGGCTTACAAAACACTCGTTCGACCTATACTTGAGTATTGCTCATCAGTGTGGGATCCGTACCAGATCGGGTTGACGGAGGAGATAGAGAAGATCCAAAGAAGAGCGGCGCGTTTCGTCACAGGGTTATTTGGTAACCGTGATAGCGTTACGGAGATGTTTAACAAACTCAAGTGGCAGACTCTGCAAGAGAGGCGCTCTGCATCGCGGTGTAGCTTGCTCGCCAGGTTTCGAGAGGGTGCGTTTCTCGATGAGGTATCGAATATATTGCTTCCCCCTACTTATACCTCCCGAGGAGATCACGAATGTAAAATTAGAGAGATTAGAGCGCGCACAGAGGCTTTCAGACAGTCGTTCTTCCCGCGAACCATACGCGACTGGAACAGGAAAGGGAGATAATGACAGTGGCACGTAAAGTGCCCTCCGCCACACACCGTTGGGTGGCTTGCGGAGTATAAATGTAGATGTAGATGTAGATGTACTTGTGTCTTAAATTCACATTGTTTTAGCCGGTATGATTTCTTTACTTTGGGCCAGTAATATTTGTCCACGCGAATCGGGCCCATAAAACACGCAGGCCTTAGTTTTCCGCGTCATTTCGGTTTTGATAGTTTCGCGGTGCAAACCCTCTACCGCGTAATGACCTCTGCCTCTACCTCTTTGCATCATATTTACGAGGTAATGTTCGTTCTCATTCTGGTCATTATTCTCGTGATTATCCCTATTCCGGTTGTTATTATTTTGACGATAATCATGGTTCCCTCTCCAGTGGTCCTCGTCTTCGACTCTTTCCAAGAATGACAAGAAGTTTTTGTGATTACTTCCCACATCATGTTTTGAATTCTCCAGAAGCTTTATCCATAGTTACCACATTATTTCGGATTCCGTTCATCTGTTTCTCAAGTGTGTCAGTTTCCGATGCCACATTTCGCAAAACTGTTTCACTGAGCTTCTGCCTTTGTTGTCATATAACTTGGCCATGATAAATTCCCGCCATAGGCAGCCCTGTTTTTACCCCGACCAGTATTCCTCCATAAATTTCCGTTTAAATTCGCCAAATGACATGTGTTCTGTATCCAAATTTAGGCCCCATCTTTTCGCATCGTCAGCTAAGGCGCTAATAACCACATTGATCTTTTCCTGGTATGTTACGTAGTCAGGAAAATTCCATTCACAGTTTTTCAAAAAAGCTAACGGTTACCAACCATTATGCTTGTTTGCCGGATTCGCCCTCTAGCAATTTGTTACAAATTATTCTGTCAGTGACATGATTCGGTTTTTCTCTTATTTCCATTCAAGGTCGCTCACTTTACTTTGAATTTGGGAAGTGTTCTGCTCACGGTTCTTTTCGCATGTTGCCACTTGTTTATTCAGTTTCTTTTCGGAATCGTTCATCGGTTGTCTCAACTGAGAAATTTCGGTTTTACATTTGTTTACTAATTCCGTTTTGAGGCCGAAAATTTTTTCGTCAACTCTTGTTACAACTAAATGTTCTGCAGTGCCTTGAATTTTCATACACTCATAAGCCAAAACATTATGACCACTGTCCGCTGAAAGGTTGGATGCCTGCTGGCGGCATTGCGGCATGAAAAGTATGTAAGCCGAGCACAGACGAATGGGGCATTACCCTAGCGAAGGTATGCGCTAAAAATGGAGAAATCAACTGAGATAAGAGACTTTGACGAAAAGCAGATTATTGTTACGCAGTGCCTGTGAACAAATATCTCGAAAACAGCGAAGCTGGTAGAATGTTCATGTGCTACTGTCGTGAGCGTCTATGAAAGTAGTAGAAGGGCAGTAAAACTATCACTAGGCGCTAAAGTGATTAAACGTCCACGACTCTTCACAGAATGTGGGTTTTAGAGGCTCGTTTGCTCTGTAAAGTAGGATAGATGGTGATCTGTGGCACCTCTAGCGAAAGAGCACAATGCTGGTGGACGCACATGTGTTTCAGCACACACCACTTGGAGCACATTGTTGAACAAAAGGCTCTGCAGCAGACGACCCTTGCGTGTTCACACGTTGGCTCAACGACATCGTCAAGTACGATTGTAGTGGGCTTGTTATCATCGTTATTAGAGCATGTATCACTGGAAACGTGTCGACTAGTCGAAAGAATCACGTTTTTGCTCCATCGCAAACGCCGTCGTCCAGGCGAACGACTGCTCGAAACATGCACCGCGCCACAGACGCAGGCTAGTGGGAGCAGATGTGCTATGATAGACATGCTTGGATGAAACCTGTGGTATCAACCTGTAACCTCCCCCTCACTTATCGACCTTAATGACAGTGAAAAATTAAACCGCGTGTACCTAATGGAAATTTGGGAAAAGCAATCGTCACCGAGGTTAATTTGTCGGTAAAGAGGGAGGAAAGGGTTACATCTAAATGAAAGGAAAAATGCTAATGAAACTGGTGGAAATTAATTTTGAAATAGGGGTAAAGTTAATAAAGAAAGTAAATGTGCGGCCATTACTTTACCAATCAGCTAGTGGTAATTAGATATTTGAGATTTGGGGGAAATTACAGTCGCCAGTCCTATGGACTATTACTATAGTAACTGAAACAGAAAGGTTATTACACATATAATTAGCACTAGAAGCGTGGCAACTGAAGGTTGACAAGTGTAGTGTGAAAACTGAAAGTTTGTCAGAAGTAATAAATTTCGCTACACTCTGACTTAATTTAGCAAAAGAATTAATAAAACCGGAAAATGGAAAGTTAATTTAGTGACTGAAGTTAATAGTGAGCTTTCTTTCTGAAGCACATCGAAATTCAGTAAAATACGGTTAGTCTTGGACTACCTCAACAATCATTTCAAAAGCTACTTGAATCTACGCAATTTAGAAATAAGAGATTTAACTTTGAACTTGAATTAAATGATTCTGAACAATTAACAGTAGTAAAATTTAGTATGTACCAAGCTGAGCTGCAGTCACAGGTAAGCTAAAATATGGTAACAAAACTAGCACTCTTAATTTGTGCTTGTGTAATCTAAGTATTGTAGCCAGCTATGAATACTTTAACTGAACTTTGAAATTAAAGTAGTGAAATGGAATGGTTGTATTTTAATGCTGGCGTCTGAATTTGAACGACACTCGGGTTCATTCCGGAAAAGGAAGGGACCCTGCTTGGTAATGCAATTGGGACAATGAGCAACAAAGGTTCATGCTAAGTAGCTGTAATTTTGTGATGCAACAATTTTAAAAGTTTGAAAAGCTGAGGTCTGCCATACAGTTCTAAAACTTTACGTGCTTCCAGTCTTCCTTGTTGGTTGATTGAAGGTTTGAAGCCGTCGATCGAGGAGGTGGCGACAGTCACTCATTGTCGGCCGTCGCTGTTGCAGAAGCTGGATGTTGGCGCGCCTTCTTCTCGACACGGTCACCAGACGAAACGGGCTCTTGATGTGCGCCAGCTAATGCTTCCCGTCCGCGACACCATGTGAGAAACTATCATCGCAAGTCGAGCGCAATTACATGCTGCCAAACCCCGAAAGCGCGGCAACTCGCGGGAGCTTCACACAACACACCTGCTCCACTCGCTACTCCAGCCAGACTCTCTCTGCCCGCGCTCCACGCGGCAGAGTTAACACTACCAAAGATCCTACACACTTTGATTCTTCACACGACCTATCGATGTAATCGTTCGATAGCAGTTTTCCCTAGGCAAGACCCAGCGTAAAAATGCAAATAATATTTACGAAACAAACCAATTATACATCGACATAAATGCATAAATATATATATACAAATAGTAAAACAATTACAATATGTAAAGACACAGAAATGTCATATATTCAGGTAACAAAAATAAGGAAAACAAATTTATAGTACAATAGATGGAAATAGGAGGATATGCATTTCCGGCGTTACAAACCGAGGACACCAGGACAGCTGCGGACCTTCATGCTTGTATTCTTCCTGACGACAACGTCAGCAGTATAATTGTCCATTTCCCGAAGCCAGAATCGTGCTGCAGTGGTTCAAGGAGCATGACAGTGAAACAACATTGACGTCTTGGCTACCAGATTCGCTTGCTGTGAATCCGATAGTTCCCATCTGGGTCGCCATCCAACGTTATCACCGCAAGTCAGCGGCCAGTTATTTATGGGAATTACATGACTTGTGCATAGACACCTGGTGTCACATAGTTCCACAAATTCATCAACAAACTGTAGAATTGACGGTATGTAGAATCGCTGATATATTGAGTTACAAAGATGGCCCAACACGCTATTAAATAGGTGGTCATAATGTTTTGGCTCGTCAGTGTATCACACTGTGGTTAGATGGCGCAGAGTACAAACGGCAAAGAATTCGGTGCGCCATAGCTCTCTCGCCAGGCTGCACCCAACGCCACGCTGTCCCTGTATGATGCGTAAAAGGGGGGGGGGGGGGGGACTACGACGTAGCCACGTTTAAACGGCAGTGCAGTCGCACTAAAGACATAATACAATTTTTATGTGGTACAAACTGTCAGCATAGGGTAGACGATGACAATTTCACAGGTTTTTGCTCTCATCTACATCTAAATCTACGTGATTACTCTGCTATCCACAATTAAGTGCTTGGCAGAGGGTTCAATGAACCACGTTCAAGCTATCTCTCTACCGTTCCACCCTCGAACGGCGCGCGGCAAAAACGAGCACTTAAAATCTGTGCGAGCCCCGATTACTCTTATTTTATCGAGATGATCATTTCTCCCTATGTAGGTGGGTGCCAACAGAATGTTTTCGCAATCGGAGGTTAAAACTGGTGATTGAAGTTTCATGAGAAGATCCCGTCGCAACGAAAAATGCCTTTGTTTTAATGACTGCCACTCCAATTCACGTATCATGTCTGTAGCACTATGTCCGCTATTTCGCAATAGCACAAACCGAGCCGCCCTTCTTTGAACTTTTTCGATGCGGGTCCCACACGGCACAGCAATACTACAGAATAGGACGGACAAGAGTGGTGTAAGCAGTCTCTTTAGTGGACTCGTGGCATCTTCTAAGTGGCCTGCCAATGAATCGCAGTCTTTGGTTTGCTCTACCCACAACATTATCTATGTGATCGTTCCAATTAGGTTATTTGTAATTCTAATCCCTAAGTATTTAGCTGAATTTACAACCTTAAGATTTGTGTGACTTATCGCGTAATCGAAATTTAGTGGATTTCTTCCAGCACTCATATGAATAATTTTACCCTTTTCTTTAATCAGGGTCAATTGCCACGTTTCGCACCATACCGATACCTTATCTAAATCATTTTGCAATTCGTTTTGGTCATCTGATGGCTTTACAAGACGGTAAATGACAGCATCATCTGCAAATAATTTAAGAGAGCTACTCAGATTGTCTCCTATGTCGTTAATATAGATCAGGAACAATAGAGGACCTATAACACTTCCTCGGGGAACGCCGGATATTACTTCTATTTTACTCGATGACTTTCCGTCTATTACTACGAACTGAGACCTTTCTGACAGGATATCACGAATCTAGTCGCACAACTTGTAACAACAACGACGCTGCACTATTTTTTTCTTCTGATTTTTCGATAAACTTGTGTGATTGATGTTCTGATTCCACTTCTTTTTTGTTTCATGTCATTGTGTTAAGAAAACTGTAAACAAGTTTCAATGTGAATATTAATGTTTATGTCAAATGTCAAGCAATATTGTAATAGAATTGAAATGTAACAAACGTTGAGACTGTTGTAATATGTTTAAAATTGTAACTGTGCATCTGGTCCATACGTAGGCAATGTGTTAGTATATGTAGAATGCAAAACCTCGGGTGAATACCCTGTCTAAGGGAGCGGTAAAAGGTGGATGTCAGGCGAGCGCGGGAAAATGCGCACGGGACTGCACGGAACAACGGGCTCAGTAGTAGTTGGAGTTTGGCATTGGTCTGAGCAACACCTTCTGGAGCGAGGAGGTTCTCCTGGAAGGCGTAGTTTCACTGAGCCTCGGGTATGCCGTTCCAATGCCCACACAGCATGGCAAAAGTCCATAGGCACTAAATGGAAAAGCATTGCGACGCAAAGAAGAATTAAAGTGCCGATACGTCAAGAGCCATAGCTGTGGTTGTATGTGTGCTCTGTGCCTCGCCATCTCGCCGCTCGCCAACCGCCGCATCGATAAAAGCAGGTTGGAACTTTTAGTACTGTATTCGTATGGACCATAGAATGAACTGTTCAATAATAACCTAAATTTTACCAGAACTTTCCCCTCATTTAATTATCCTCACAACTAACCTAGACAGGGTCCTTTCCAAATGTTGCGCAATCCGAGTGTCTCGAAATGAAAAATTAAATTTTGTGTTAATAATAATTCCTTGCAGACCTAGTTATGTTAGAATGGTGTTTAAAGAACTATTTTGTTAATGAACCAGTAAATGAATAACGAAGGTTTAACGAAGTTGAAAGATAACTTTAATATTGATATAGTAATGAAGTTTGATTATTTCAAGACAGATATAAAGGTATTTAAATGAGAAATAAATAAGATAAAAAGAGTAGTAACTCCTATACTGGAAATCTTGAACGAATGATAATTTCAGTAATCAATTTTTTTAATATAGTGATCATAACAGTTTCAGGGTCCCCCCCCCCCTTTTTTATTCATTTGAATTCTGATGTGTTCCACATTGGTTTGACTAGCAAAAGTTAAAGTCAATATATAAGTCAAAATTTATTAGTGTTTAATCTTTATCAAAATTGACATTTTGTGTGTGGCTCGAAAGTTCTATTTCTAGGGTAACCTATGCCCGATTTTAATCAGATCAATAGACAGTACGAAGTTTTGTAGTATACATTATAGTGTAGTGTTATGTATACATGGTTTTTCCATTCAGTACAGAACGTGAAACTATCAGTTCAATAGATTTTCGGGTTCTAAAATTCTACTATATTATGCAGTGCTACTACTTGTTGTTTTGCATGAATATACGTCAACTTGTACAGGGAAGAAACTCAGTTAATGCCTAATTAGATTGGCGACCGTATTATTGTCAAATTGGTAGCATCCTCAGTGTTGCTTTTGGGACATACTGATGTGTAATTGCATTTTGAACTTACTTGACGGATCATTGTTATTACAGAGTGGGTGTAAGTCTGATTTGCCACCATTCAGGTACACGCAGTCAATATCTATACGAAAATCCTGTCTCGTAAGGTGAACCCCGCTCACTTACCATAGTACAGGCTTGAATGAGTATTGTGTGCCCCACGCGCACGTTACAAACTGAAGCGATATTCCATAGGCACAGAGTTTGGTTATAAGACGCTTGTGAGGAACGGTTTCAAAAGCTTTCCGAAAATCTAAAAATATGGAGCCAATTTGACATCCCTTGTCGATATCACTCATTACTTCATGAGTATAAAGAGCTAGTTGTGTTCCGCAAAAACAATATTTTCTGAATCCGTGCTATGTGTTAATAAATCGTTTTCTCGAGGTACTTCATAATGTTCGAATACAATATATGTATGTTCCAAAAACCTACTGCAAATCGACGTTAGTGATACAGGCCTGTAATTCAGCGGATTACTCCTACTTACCTTTTTGGGTATTGGTGTGACTTGAGAAACTTTCCAGTCTTTAGGTACGGAAGTTTCTGTAGCGAGCGGTTGTGCATCTGCATACTCTGAAAGTAACCTGACTGGTATATCATCTGGACAGGAAGCCTTGCCTTTATTAAGTGATTTAAGCCGCTTTGGTACACCGAGGGTATCTACTACTATGTTTCTCATCATCGCAGTTGTTCTTGATTGGAATTCGGGAATATTTATTTAGTCATCTTTGGCGAAGGAGTTTCGGAAAACCGTGTTTAATAACTCTGGTTTGGTGGCACTGTCATCAATGACTTCACCGTTGTTATCGCGCAGTGAAGGTATTGATTGCGTCTTGCCACTGGTGTGTTTTATATATGACCAGAATCTCTTTGGGTTTTCTGCCAGATTCCGAGACAGAGTTTCGTTGTGGAAATTATTAAAAGCATCTCGCATTGATGCAGATTGCCATGTAATCATGACTTGTCCAGTTTCATAGACGAAAAAGGCCTTTCAGGGACATGTTGAACGGAACCACATTATGGAGACGTGGAAACTCTTCCTGTGGAAAACAACAGACCTACTGGGAAGTTTTAATGTAAAAGAATTTATGTTTTAAATGGGAATTACACTGAAGATCAGTCAGTTCCATCTGCACATGCAGAGGAGTGCTTTTAACTGAAATGCCAAATAGTCTAAAAAAAAAAAGCTTGGAAACGGATGTAGGACTGGCAGTGTCCTCAAAACGTTTAGAAAACTGTCATTGTAATTTTTCAAGGCCACAATGAATTCTACAAACCTCACCTTTTCTTTAATGCCAGTGACCTTAGGAATATGGGTGGCGCTTTTTGTCGGAATTTGTCCCTTGCACAATGCGGTTTTCTTTTTAAATGCATCCCCTTCAAATTACAAATAAATTGTTTCTCACCCTGCAGTGTATTACTGTGGCCAGAGTGCAGTCAAGCCCATTTAAAATGCGAGGTCTGCAATTCGTTCCGAATCTTTTAATTTTAGTTCCTGTTGTCTTCTTATTCCTTTATAAATTCGAGAATAGAGGGTCTTAAATCGAAAAATCGCTCCAGGCACCAATGTATTTGGCAATAATACAGGGTGGCCCACGAAATGTGTTACCATTTTGTTTTTGAATATAAACTTTATTGTCAGTACAATCTGAAAGGAACATATACTGCAATGAAGAGCCGTCCATGGAGATTTGTTCTAACTCAGCACATGCTCAATATGTCCACCATTTCGTTTCCTAACTTCCTTCAAACGAACACTGAAGTTAGTGATTACACTACAGCACATGTCTTCCGTAATTTCACTGCAAGCTTGAAGCAATAAGTCTTCTGAGCTCCATTAAATCACGTGGACGTTTCGGGAAAATTTTTTCCTTTAGGTACCCACAAAGAAAAAAGTCACTTGGTTTGAGGTCTGGACTATTGGGGGGCCAATTTTGTCCGTCATTGAAGCAACGTGGAAACCTGAGTGAAATGATCCGCATGTCGAAATGCTCGTGTAAAAACTCAAACACAGTGTTTGCAGTATGTGGCCTTGCTCCATCTAGCATGAACCAACGCAGTAGCAAGAAGCTGTGGAATGAAGCTATTGCGAAGCATGCTGAAATAACGCTCGCTGTTCACAGTATCTTCAAAGAAAAAGGAACCAATAAGTCTGTGACTGGAAACTGCTGCCCACGCTGTAATCCTCGGAGCATAATGTTGTCGTTCATGAAGCTCTTGTGGGTTTTCGGTGGCCCAAAAGCGTACATTTTGTTTGTTAACCACACTGTGTAAATGAAAATGCGCCTAGTCTGAAAACCAAACGTTGTTGAGAGTTTTTTCCCTATCCTGCGCCCACCGAGCAAACAGTAGTCTCTGATGCTTGTGTTCTTCAGTGAGCTTCTGTGCACAGGTCATCTTGTATGGGCACATATGGAGAATGCGTTTCAAAAATGCGTTGAACGGAGCGTCTGGATATTCCCAGTTGCACTGTTGCCTTTCTACACGATTTCCCAGGACTTCTCTGTACAGCAACTCGTACCGCTTCAATATTCTCCGGCGAACAAACAGGCTTAGGCCGAGGTCGCTTCGCTTCCAATACTGTTCCTTTCTGTACAAATTTATCGTACAGCCTGTGGATGGTCTTCTTGCAAGGGACCCATCGTGTCTTAAACTGTTGTCGAAAACGCCTCTGAGTCACAACAAGGCTTTTCGTTTCATGAAAAAGTAACACAATTGCCGATCGTTGCTGTGTCGTCAATCTTCCATTGTCAGCCATTGCTGCTTACTAGTCTCCTAGCGGCAGTATCGTGAATTACACGTCATTTCGTAACTCATTTGTTTTTCCAAGCTCTGCTGGTACTGGTGTATAGAGATGGGTCGAACTCGTTCATTCCCGTGAACTACTTCATTCATTTCAGTCTTTGCCGTGATGCGTTCAAATGCAGTAGTTCATTCATGAAGGACGGAAGCCTGGCGAAGTTGCCCAGTTCGCCGCTCAGCCGCGGCTTCTCTCGCTTCGCCTCGCTCGTACAATAAAGCTTCGTAATACTTCATAATTTTACCAACAGATGACCGAACGTGCACGCAACGTTTTACGCTCTTACAGTTTCTGCGTTACCTTAAATAGAGGTTGGTCGAAGGGGACAAAGGAAAGATAAACAGAAAACCCTGTCACATACAAAGAAGGTATTACATTTAATCTTGATCGACATTTTCTCATGAAGCGCCCAAAAAAGTCTTTATCTACCAAGTGAAACCTTATTTGTTGTATTCATGGACTGAAAACTAGGGCTACCAACGAAATGTAGTCCAATTTTATGTTCCTTTTAAAATTTAATCCAAAATAGAATGAGTATCTTTACCACTGTCACGAAGTCTATTACCTGCGTTAAGTAATTATTCAGAAGTTTTCCTGTTGATTTTATTTTTCTTGAGAATAATAACCCTCCAAATTCAAAACGTAAACTGTCATTGGTACGATTTCAGGTAAAATCTTTCGTTATTTTATTCGGAAAGCAGTTTTTGTGCCTGTTCACTCTTATACAATGGCTAGCAACTCGCGATCGCGTAAAAGTAGTGAAATTTGGGGTTTCTTCGCCGATTTAGGTGATGGGAAAGCAAAGTGCAACTGTTGTTCTAAGGAAGGAGGAAATACATTTAATCTACCGCGTCATGTTCGAGTGCTGCATCCAACAGTGTCATTGTCAGTCAGGCGTTTAGCGCCCCCTGCTCCTGCATCTTCCGATATTTCTTGGACAAATAAGCCGGATAATCCAGAACGAACATCAGCATTTGCCAGAAGCGAACAGCAGTCGGTGCCAGAAAATAACAGTATCACTTCATTATCAGACAGCAGACATCAATATCACGGAACATTACCTATGTATTTTCCGAAACCTCTTTAGAACAAAATAAATCAGGAGATAGATTTCGCACTTCTGTAGACTGTTGTAAAGGATTATTTGCCCTTTAACGTAGTGGAAAGCAAACATTTGCAAAGTTTTGCAGGCAAACTGAATGGTGCTTACAGAATGCCAGCTCGGAAGACCATTTCCAATACACTACTACAACAACAGCACGCCAAGATGAAAGAAATTGCGGAAGCGGTTGTGCTGACAATGGATGGGTGGACCTCAACCACAAATGACAGTTATTTGTCGGTGACAGCACACTACGTTAAGGATCTGGAGCTGGCGTCTTCCCTCCTAGAGTGCTTTAAATACGACGAAAGGCACACGTCAGAAAAACTCTCCGAAGAACTGCGACGTGTCACAAGGGACTGGGGCATTCAAGAAAAAGTCGTGTGTGTTGTTAGCGACAATGCTGCTAATATTGTGGCAGCTATGACTCACAGCCTGGAAACACATCCCCTGCTTTGCACACACACTCAATTTAATTGTTCAGAATGGGCTTCCGCACATCCAACCCATTCTGAATAAAGTAAAAAAAAAAAAAGTTGAATTTTTTTAAAGAAGTTCGCAGGCCTGTACGAAACTGAAAAAGATGCAGGAACAGTTAAAACAGCCAGTTCTGACACTGAAACAGGGCACTGTTACAAGATGGAATTCAACCTATGATATGCTGCGATGAATAATCGAGGTTAAGAATTCCCTAATGACAGTTATCACTCTGAATTATCCGGATCTTCCAAATCAGACTGCAGAGGACATTGCAAGTGTAACACAAGCCTGTGACCTGTTGAAAGTTTTCAAAGACTGCACCGAGGAAATGTCAAGAGAAAATGTTGTCACTGCTTCAAAGTTATACTCCTTAGTCGCTCGTTGAAAAAATGGTGATGCAGGTTTGTTAATAACACTGAAATTCATGATGGCAGAAAAGTTAGCTGATGACCTAAAACGAAGATTTCGAAATATAGAGGAAAATTCCATTTTCGCAGAAGCAACTTGATTGGACCCCCGGTTCAAATTACATGGTTTTTCTGATAAAAATTCTGCTGAGAAGGTGAAATCAAACCTGATCAGGCACTGTGAGAAATTTGTGACGAACACATCCACTGCTACTGCAACAATCTCAGTTCCAACCACTGAATCTACTTCTAGTCTATGGCTCAAATTTGATGAAGTGTTTTCCAGGCTGCAGAGAAGTCCACACCCGAGGGCTGCTGCAGTAGTGGAAGTGGACAAATATTTACAAGAGCCCCTGCTACAGAGACAAGGCAATCTACTTCAGTAGTGGTCTGAACGACTGTCAGTATACCCCTCGCTCTTTGAACTTGCAAAAATACGACTGTGTACTGTTGCAACCTCCAAGCCGTGTGAAAGAGTGTTCTCGAAGGCAGGACACCTTATAACTGATAGAAGAAATCGCCTGACAGGAAAAAAAGTGGAACAGATCATGTTTTTAAACAGAAATATCTGAACATTCGCCAAATCCGTTGATGTTTATTCATAAATATTTATGTATTTTTTTAATTTAATTAGGACAATCCTCAAATTGACTTGTAGTGTAATTATTTTAATAATGTGTTCATTCCTACATGAACGATTATCTTTCAAGCGTGGATTCCACGCATGCTTCAGTTCCAGACTTACAAGGTAATTCTATTTTCATGTTGGCTGTGCGTGCTCACACAGCCAGCCTCTTCGTTTGTATCTTTAATATTCATTTGTCTGCAAGCGCTGCCAACGGTAGGCTACCCGTAGACGAGAAGTATAACTGCACAGATAATCATGGATAATGACGTCAGCACTGCAAGAAGCAGCTGACGCTGCCTTCCCTTCGCCCTTCAACATTTGAAGTACCAGTTCATTGAAATTGAGTGATTAGTTCACACTTCACTGGAGTGAAGCGTTCATTTGAACTACTCATTCACGAGCTCCCCATCACTACTGGTGTAGAGATCCCAGCGGGATATCTAATGTGGGTCGTAAATTGTGAAAGAAACAATTGGTAACACATTTCGTGCGCCACCCTGTATATAACGTCTCCATACCCCTCCATTGAAAACTGTTGCAACTGACAGTGTAATAATGTGTACGACTTCAGAAAATTTACTATTCATGCCACCAACTTCATCACGTGCTCCACGCCCGCAAATTTAGCACAGAGTGCGTCTTTATGCACAGAACAATGAATCCTGTCTGTCGATCACTGTAATTTTTTGCTTTTTCATTGTCAACAAAATCTTCAATTTCTTTCTGCATGGTGTTGTAATATCTTCCCATAGCAAATTAGCAGTAGATGTCGATTACGCGACTGTATATCGCATAATAGACATTGAGAATTCTTATCCTTATCTTCTGCCATTCCGATTGAGTTTTAGAGGCTTGTGAAGATAGATCACTAGAACGCTTCTTTTTGTGCAAACACCAGTGGACCTGTGGACTTCTTTTATACCGTGAACAAATAGTTTTTGTATATCCATCCTTGGGGACAACACCCGTTCACTACTGTAAGACAATGAAACGTTTACGGCTCTCCTTATGATCTTATTTATTGTGTAGCTACCGGTTTCGACGCTTCAATGGGCCATCTTCAGGCCTTAGTTGATGCTGAAGGGAGTATCACGAACCATATACACGCCGCATCAGTGGCCAACATAACTGGTTTACGCAAACTGTAACCGTGATGTCAGCACACTAACTATCAACTCCCAGTTGGCAGTTGATGGTTGGTGTGCTGAAATCACGGTTACAGTTTGCGTAAACCAGTTATGTTGGTCACTGATGCAGCGTATGCATTTCAGACACACCGCCGCTCAGTACAGAAACGAAAAGGCCTGATGAGGTGGCATAAAGGGCGCCAATGAAACCACCCCTTCCCTTGGGGCGTTGATTGTCACTCATGTTGTGGTGTAAAACGACAGTTCACAGCGTGATGAGCAGCAGGACGACGCCCTTGACAACTTTGGCACTGCTAACGTTAACTGGACGATTCAACTGTTCTCTAAGAAAGTAGTGGTGCAGCACCCCCACCAAACGTTGACCGTATCCCTTTGGATGTACTGCCACTGTAAGCTTTGCTTTGGTATACAGATTGAAAGCACTGGTTACCGTTCAAAACCATTCGACGAAATTTGAACGTGATTCAAAGAGCAAAGGTTGTTTGTGCTTTTTCAGCGCACCTGTTACACATCATCCCAAGATGTCATCACAGGGGAGGGGGGGAGGTACGATATTGATACATGCGTGAATAAAACGGTAAAGTGTCCCTCTGATACTCGCAGTTTGGCAACACCCTCACTGCCAGCTGCTCACCTTTGCTGAGCGCTTTAAAAATGTACCTGTACAGATACAGCCATGATACAGCCAGTCACTGGTTACTAGACGCCAGCATGACAGGCAGCCATTTCGACACCCCTGTGCTGAGTGGCGCTTCGTCGCTGAACTAACGCCACCTGGCGGCACGCCGAAATATAAGGGGTGTCGAAAGCGACGCATGTTATGCCAGCGTTTGGTGATTAGTGACTGGCTGTTCTCCGTGGAGGCAAATTTTGAACGTGCTCAGCAAAGGTGGGCAGGTGACACTGACAATAAGGCCAAACTGGAGGGTCTAGGACGGAACCTATGCCGTTGTTAGTCACCCATATATCAATGTCGCACCTTCTACCGCATCTCCCTACACTTCCCCGTGAAGACGCCACCAAAAACGAAAACAACATTTGCCCCTTCGGGTCACATTCAAATTCCATCGAATGGTTTTGAAAGGTCCTTGTTAGTTCTGCTCTGAATACCAGATCAAAAATTGCTGTCATGCTACATTCCAAAGGGACGCGATCGTGTTGAGAGAGGGGAAGGCCCACTATGTCCTTAGAGAAGGGATGAAACGTCCGAGAGGTGTAAGCAGTGTCAAAGTTTCCCAAGAACGTCGTACTGTTGTTCATCATACTGTGAACTGTCGTTATCGACCATAAAATGAGACAATCAACGCCCCAAGGAAAGGAGTGGTTTCATTGACGCCATTTATGCCACACCATGAAGTCCTTTCGTGGTGATATCGAGCAGCGGTGTGTCAGAAATGTTTTCCTCGGCCACCCGTAAGAAAACTGAGTGATTTCATAGCTATGCACCGCATAGGCATCAGAGAGAGGTGCGAAATGTGGGTGCGGAGGGAGTGTCAGGGTCTTCCGATCGTGTGACACGTCCATTGTGTCGTTGGGTAGAACTGTGGTGAAATTTACTGACAATGCGAAATCATTAAACCACCTTAACGTCACACAAACTTCTGAGCTCTGGCCCTTTTTTCGTAGTTGTCAACACCTTCGTGTTTATATCTGATGATATAAAATTGCTGACAGAGAACGTAGCAAAGATGATATCGAAGTAATTCAGAGGCTTGCTACTAGATTTGCTACTGGTAGGTTCGAACAGTATGCTAGTATTATGGAGATGGAATCAAATGTGAATCCATAGAGGGAAAACGACGTTCTGTTTGCGAAACACTATTCGTGGTGTCACCGCCAGACACCACACTTGCTAGGTGGTAGCTTATATATCGGCCGCGGTCCGCTAGTATACGTCGGACCCGCGTGTCGCCACTGTCAGTGATTGCAGACCGAGCGCCACCACACGGCAGGTCTAGAGAGACGTCCTAGCACTCGCCCCAGTTGTACAGCCGACTTTGCTAGAGATGGAACTGACAAATAGCGCTCTCATTTGCCGAGACGATAGTTAGCATAGCCTTCAGCTACGTCAAAAGCTACCACCTAGCAAGTGTGGTGTCTGGCGGTGACACCACACTATTGACTAAATTTAGAGAACCGACATTTGCGGCTGACTACAGAACGATTCTATCCGTGGTCTCGCGGTAGCGTTCTCGCTTCCCGAGCACGGGGTCCCGGGTTCGATTCCCGGCGGGGTCAGGGATTTTCACCTGCCTCGAGATGACTGGGTGTTTGTGTTGTCCTCATCATTTCATCATCATCCAAGAAAGTGGCGAAATTGGACTGAGCAAAGGTTGGGAAATTGTACGGGCGCTGATAACCACGCAGTTGAGCGCCCCACAAACCAAACATCATCATCATCATCACGATTCTATCGTCACAAACGCACATTTCGCGTAAGCCCCGCGAGGACAAGATAAGAAAAATTAGCTCTCGTATGGAGGCGTATACAGTGCTTTTACCGTCGCTCTATTTGCGGAGTGACTAACTGTGGTATAAGTTGGCCTGCGGAATATGTATGTAGATACAGATAAATTAGAAAGTAAACTGGAAAACTACTGTTACCTAACTACTTCTGTTCCTCTCAAGAACTGCTGTGAGAGAAACCTACAGCTTTAAGTTGTGGAAAAGAATCACTGCTTGCTCAATTTTTAAAAAAGAACAGTCGAGATCGCATTAATATTTCTTTATTAATCGGTTTCGGCTTGTCTACAAGCTAGCTTCAGAATTTGTTTTGGCCCCCTATGGCTGGTGCTGGCGGCTACTCGGATTTTTGGTGATACCACAATCGTGGCAATAAAGAAATATTGTTGCGAACTCCACTGTTCTTTTCTAAGTATGGAAACAGGTCTTGTTCTCCGTGGATTATGTTGTCAAAATTTATGGACTGCTCGCTCGAGTTGTCAAACCCATTTTGCCTGCGGTTATATAAACTCACCCATTGTTGCCTGTCAAAGTCGAATATGAATTTACTGAAGAGTCTGAAAACTGAACCGCTTCACGTCAGTACTATACATTAGGGAAACGATCCATTAACCATACAACTACTTAACTAGTTCATCTTTTCGGACGAGAGATTTTAGGGCATAGGCTGTACAACATTAACGACATCTTAACAACATGTGTTACTACTTGTCGTTGTAATAGCGACGCATCCACAAAACTGTTAATGCTTTCGTTGCCACTTGTTGACTGCCTGTTGGCTTCCGTCTCGGGTTCTTCGGCCGACGTTTGATGATTTTTCTGACGTTTCGCCAGCACGAATGGTTAGCATTGTCAAAACTTCACCCATCATCACCAGCAATGGAGGGTGAAGCTTTGACATTGCCAGTCACTCGTGCTGACGAAACGTCTGAAAAATCATGAAACAAACGTCGGCTGAAGAACCCGAAGCAGAAGCCAACAGGCAATTTGTCAATGACGTATCCGCTCAGCGCAGTTTCTGAAGCCAGTTTCTTTAATTATTATTACTGACTTTGATTTTTGCAGTCATACACCCATCAGAAACATGCGACAAACAGTGTATTTATTCACACACTCACAAAATTACATATTCAAGTCATACATATCATTCCATTCAGAAACGAACATGGTGAGTGTGCTATGTATGACGTACTTGAACATCGTGGTTAGGCTCATGATGCCTTGTACACACACGATAACAGCTACGTAGTATAAAAGCATAAAATGTATGTATATATAAACAACAGCTTAGCGAACTAAATTTTCTTTACGGTCTTGTCTCTCTGCGTAGAAGAAAGAGGCAATTCCACCGCAACAATGAAATTCGATAATAATGTCAAATTTTTGATGCCCACAATTTACAGGGGCTGTATCAAGTTAAATGGTCCGAAGTCCCATACTCATGTGGTTAGAATCTTCCTCCTCTCCACATTTAATGAGGCGAACCTGTTCGTCCAAGTCGTACATGATTTTTTGGAGTTTTCGTGACAGAATTTCAAGCTTTTTACTGTCACATAAAACCTACAAGGGATGGTTTCGTCGGAATACCATTGTGTGGCTGGGTTACAAGGATTAACTCACTGTGGGATCGTCCCCTGGAGATGATACTTCTGCATTCATTATCCCACTGGTTTCATAATTTACGCTTTCAAAATAATAAGATCATTGAGACCTCGACTATGTCAACAACGAAAATTTGACCGTTACGTTATGCTGTCACGCGCCCGCCTCAGAATTAATATTCGACATCTTACGTTTCTCTGCCTTTTTTTCGAGTGGGATTTCCTTAATGTCTGGAAACCAAACACAGTAATCATTTTAAGCGGCTGATCGTTATCGAGGTAATTTATATCTGAATGAGATAGTGAGACACTTTGCTACTGTGATTTATAAGGTTACCTTAAAGAAATGGGCATGATGTTATTTCAAATAACGGAGATTTCCACACCACTGTTTCACTTCGTAGCACACGCGATTCCAAACAACTCCATATGTAGGCAACATGCAGCGACCGTTGTCGGGTTAGATAAGGCCGTACGTTCGGGTTGCAGCCCAGTGTGATAAAAGTACGTAACAGCTTCCTACTCGTATCTTATTTGCAGAACGACCGTGCTGCACGTAGCACCAAGGCCTCGTCACGTAACTGTGGGAAGAAGAGCAAACTTTATTATACTTTCGATCTCTTTGTGGCATCCCAGTCCGTGTTAAAATTATTTCCGTAAACCAATAAAATATTGCAAAAAAAGGTAACTAAAGAAGATTAGATTTCAGTTTGCCGTCGACAATAAGAGCAATAGAGTCGGAGCACAACGTAGGTTGATGAGTTTACAACTGAAATTGTCGTGTCCTTTTCAGAAGAACTCTCCTCCCCTCCCCCCCCCCCCCGTTTCCCCGTCATTAACGTTGTTAGGGAAATGATCGGACGGGAATTCGAACAACACTCTTTCCCAATGCGGGTTCTGTGTTTCACCACTATGCCATCTTGCTCGGCAGTTCCGATAAGTGAGCTTTATGTCGAACGCGGAGAAACTTACTCTAGTATGGTGTACATTAAACCTGAAAACACATTTGTGGAGTATAATTTATTATCACAATTACAGTAAGTTTGAAATACATTTTGTACTTCAACAAATTTTATTAACCAATATGTTACGACACTGAAACTCATGTTACCATAGGACATAATTTCAGTACATTTCAATGTGACCACCTTGCACGTCTAGGCACCCCCCCCCCCCGCCCCCTCCCCCCCGGCGCTCCACTGTAGACCGAAAAACCTGCCCAACCATATCTGGTATAATCTCAGCAACTGGGGCTCGAATCCGCTGTGTTAAGTGTTCAGTGCAGCGGATTTTCACCTGGTATACCTTAGACTTGATAAACCCCCATGCAAAAAAAGTCTAAGGGTCAATTCAGGAGAGTGGTGTGCCCACATCTGTGCAGAGGCACGACCAATCCATCTGCTGGGAAATGCTTGATTCAGATCATGACACATAGCTTGTCTGGCTGCGTAGGTCTCCGCTTCAAGCTCATGTACTACCTGGATATGGTACGTACGTTTGTGCAGCTTGTAACGAAGAACACCATAGAGTGGTTTGAGGAATACCAAGCTTCCTACTAAGTCTCCTGGTAGATGCGGAAGGGCTACGTGTGATCACATCCTGCACATACTGCCGAATAACTGGCACCACGCAGGGAAGCCGTACCGTACACTGCATGCAGACAAGCTCCACACATCCCCCACACAGTGAGATGATCTATGGCCGATCTCCCACTACTGTATAACGATCTTGATTGTTCCAGGAATGTACCAGCTGCAGCAACTGGGATACATCGCCATCGCTCGCCACGGTAATGATGCATGATACGTATACTAACAAATCCAGGAGCCGAGCGACCGCTACGGTCGCAGGTTCGAATCCTGCCTCGGGCATGGATGTGTGTGATGTCCTTAGGTTAGTTAGGTTTAATTAGTTCTAAGTTCTAGGCGACTGATGACCTCAGAAGTTAAGTCGCATAGTGCTCAGAGCCATTTGAACCATTTTTGAACAAATCCAACCTGCATGAACTATCGCAGCCAGTAAGCCACTACTGCTCTTACTACCCATCCCACTGTCGCAGAGGTTTTTTTCCCATGGCACGAGCCATGGCACTTTTTTCCCTCTGCTCTTCAAATCGCTACCCTCACTCGCGTCTCGTCCACTATCTATCACCTGATGGACCGTGTTAATGCGTAGTCTTACCCAGACGCACGGATAACATCACAGCCCAGCATCCTGTGATCCACTTACTAGATAACTAACACGTTTACGGAGGTGACAGTAGAACTTTTGGTTTGGTCACCACGTTGGTGCGGGCGTGGAGGGGCCCTATCTTACATCCTGCACACTCTGCACGGTGTCTGGCGT
Source organism: Schistocerca cancellata (assembly GCF_023864275.1). Taxonomy (NCBI): domain Eukaryota; kingdom Metazoa; phylum Arthropoda; class Insecta; order Orthoptera; family Acrididae; genus Schistocerca; species Schistocerca cancellata. The sequence continues at coordinate 1,181,758,375 of NC_064626.1, forward strand.
TATGGCCGGCCTCCCTGGACGTTCTTCATCTGCAACACTACCAGTATGCTGGAATTTATTGACTAGGGCCTTGATAGCAAGCCTGGTGGGGCCTGTTTTCCGGAATCGACGGGCAATCTCTGTCCGCACCTGTTCATACGTCATTCCACGAAGACGAGCAGACACAACAGCGATTGTTCTTCTCTGGATAGCATTCTGTCGTAGTACCTGCAAGAAACAAATATTCCGTTAAATATCACTGAAATGTACAGTGACTTACAATATTACTGAAATGTATAGTGACTTTAGAATCACCCTGTATTCGTAGTGTTTATTACTAGTACACTCCTGTTCAGAAAACATCTTAAAGAACTAGAGATAGGACGTTCCTATACACAGGACATGTACATTAGTATGTTTTGCAGAAATGATTAGCAATTGAATATATCGGCCCGCGGGTAAGAGGTCAACATCGATATCGTGGCGCAACACCATTTACCGGTAAAATGTACCTGCGGCTCTCGTTGTCGCTATAAACCAAAGGTGACTTTAGCAGACGTCCAGGATGCGTCGCATACGTATGCGCGAACCGTACCATCAACTCAGTGGGTTTGAATGAGGGCGCATTATTGGCTTGAGATAATGTGATGCACCCATCAGGGAAATTGCTGCCCGTGTGGGACGAAGTGTTTCGGCAGTGCAACGAGCATGTGCAGAATGGTTCACGGAAGCCTACAGAACACGATGAGATGGGTCAGGTCACACCACCCAGACCACTCCCCGAGAAGTTTGGCACCTCATCCGAATGGCATTGCGGGACAGATATGCGTCCTCCTCGGCTCTGGTGGAACAGTGTAACACATAGTTCGCTATCAGGGGTGACAGTCCGTCGTCGTTTCTTCCGGCGTGGGTTACGTGCGAGTCGCCCACTTCTCCACCTACCTTTGACGATTGTGTAGAAACGTGCTAGACGGCAATGGTGTATGGAACGACGGCATCAGCTAGTGTTTTCGGACGAATCCAGGTTCTGTTCGCTTGGAAATTGTGGCCGCATTTTGTTCGCCGCAGTGGAAGTGAACGGCATCACAGTGATTGCATTCACGTAAGACACACAGCGCCAACTCAAGGCCTTATGGTGTGGGGCGCTTTTGGGTACAGCCACGAATCACAGCTGGTGCGTGTCCAGGGCACTGTGACCAGTTTGACCTACGTGAGTGACATCCTGCGATCCATAGTCATAAGCTTTCTGCACTACAACCTAGATGCAATTTTTCAGCAAGACAATCTGCGACCACATAATGCTGCAGGAACACGTGCCTTCTTGCTGTCACAGGATGTCAGCCTTTTTCCCTGGCTCATCAGATTACCGGACTTGTCGTCTATAGAAAATGTCTGTGGGATATGGTGAAACGATGGGTTACTACAGTGACCGAATGCGAACCACCATAGAGGAACTTTGGAACTAGCTGAATGCATACCACACGACGCCATTCGCACCTTATGCGCGTCGATGCCATCATGCATGCAATAAGTTATCAAGGCCCATGGTGTACCCTGTGCCTAATAGGCAACCCGACACTTGCTGAACCGAGGCTACTGAGAATTAATGACAATCTGTTTTGTGGAGATACACTGCTGTGTACAGTTGTGACTTATACATATTAAATTAATTTTTTATATAATACCTAAAAGCTGCACGCATTTCGAAATGGTTGCAAAACTTCCGAGAATCGTCTTCCAGTTCTCGATAAACCACATGACACACTCCTCTGCAGTCACGGAAACTGTATGAAGTGCCTCCTTTTCCATTTTTTCTTTTGTATTTGTTTGAAATGTTGCATAAACACAATGTGAGGTAATGAGATGGCAATAGTTAGCAACAATAATGTAATAAGAGACTATAGCGCAAAATAACGATTCCTAAGTTATGAATTACTCGTGCAGTGAGCTTCCTGGGGTCTAGATGTTCCATTAATAAAAAAGATTTCTATTGAATGGAGATGAATATTTTATGAATATTGCGTAATAATTTATGAATATTGTGTAACAAAGGAAGGTAGCCGGATTTGTGAAGGGGGATCTGGCAAACGTTCTGTGAAGTGTGAGGGGGGCGCCAGTCAGTTAGAGGTTGGGCAAGACCTCACTGTTGAACGCGATCTGTTATGGGGAGAATGTGCTCTAAGTGTTTCATGAGACTGGCTGAGTAAAGGTTCCATGAAAATACTGTAGCACACATGGAGGCGTTCTAGGATTAATTGTGTAGACAGTTTTTTGCTGTTTATTTGCATGTTCTAGGATTTTTTTTTCTTTCCAGTGATTTAATTCCCCAGCCCAATATGGGCAGGGGAGGGCTGTCAGTGGCACAATCCGCCGCTCTTCAGCCAAGTGACATGACAACTAATACGAGAAGAAAATGTTTCATATAAGACGATAAAAATGGGGGCCATAAAACAGCGTAAGGGGAGATAATGGACATAAAAATACACTGACATGGAGACGTTGATGGGGGGACAACTAAAAAAGTTGACATAATGTTAAAAAAACACAGTTGGCGATTCAGAGAACACAAAACAGACACTGAAGTCACACGCACAGGTTAAAAGTTGGCCACAGTATTAAAAACACTCCAGAACAACACACTTTAAATCCACTTGGAGCACACACAATGAGGAATAAAACTGCCAGATGGGACCTGCCGAGGGAGAGGCCTGAGAGGATGGAAAAGGAGGGCAGCAAGGTGCAGCAGGGGAGGGGGCGGGATGAAAAGAGTAGGGGCATCGGCAGGTGCACCAAGAGGCAGGAGACAGGTGGGGCAGGAGACAAAGAGGGAAGACAAGGCAGGAGGGAGTACAGAGACACTGAAGGGGAGCACAAGACAGGGAGGGGGAGTAGGAAGGGAAAGCCACTCAGAAGAAGGAAGGGGAGGAGAGGGAACACTGAGGAGGAAGCAGGAGGAAGGTGTGTTTAGAGTTAGTAGAAAGGGTAGATGTCAGGGCGATAGGATTTTTTTCCCTTTATTGTTATTTTTAACCTGTACAATCAGGCAGGCTGGCAGTGGCATGCTACGCCACTCTTCAGCCTTAGCATTGACAATGATATAACACAGAAAGAAGATCCAGAATATACATAGTGATGGACAAAAAATAGTGGATACAGAAATACAAAAAACATGGAGCTGTTTACACTCAACGATTACGACACTGAAAACATGTTGACACGGCGCACATAACACTGATGAATTCGACGGCACAGGTGAACGTATGAGTGTGACGGCGGACACTAAAAAACACAAAACGATGGCACACACACGCGAAACTGATGGCGATGATCTCCGGCACGCGAATGTCCACATAGCGTGTACGAGTCCACTGACCTGCCAAGAGGGGAAGAAGGGGGAATGAGAGGGAGAGGGGTGAGCAAGGATGCCAATGGTGGAGGAGACGGTAGTGGGAACGGAGGAAGGGCTGGAGGGGAAGCCCGGGGGAGGAGTGGGGAGAAAGGGAGGAGGGAGGGAAGGGGGAGAGAAGGGAGAGAGGGTGCCTAAAAGAAACAAACACAGGAAGAGGGAGGGAGGATCAAAGTTGGTAGGAGAGGTAGATGGAGGGCATCATCAGGGAGGGGGAGCTGGCGGAAGCCAACTTGGGAGAGGGTGTGGAGAGTGGAGAGATGGAGAGCAGGTGGGACATGGAAGTACAGGCGCAGCAGCGGATGGGGGCGGGAGAGGATGGGAGAGACCAGCAGGTGAGGAGGATCGAGTTTGTGGGAGGTGTAGAGGATCCGTATCCGTTTGAGGAAAATGAGAAGGTGGGGGAAGGGAATCAGGTTGTACAGGATCCATGTGGGGGAGGGGAGACAGATGCGATAGGCGAGGTGAAGAGCATGGTGTTCCAGGATCTGAAGGGATTTGTAAAAGATAGGGGGAGCAGAGATCCAGGCAGTGTGGGTGTAGCAAAGGATAGGGCGAATGAGGGATTTATAGGTATGGAGGATGGTAGAGGGGTCCAGACCCCAAGTTCGGCCAGAGAGGAGTTTGAGGAGACAGAGGCGGGAGTGTGCCTTGGCTTAGATCGTCCTGAGGTGGGGGGGGTCCAGGAGAGGCGACGGTCAAGGGTGACACCAAGGTACTTAAGGGTGGGGGTGAGGGCGATAGGACGGCCATAGATGGTGATGAAGAAATCGAGGAGGTGGAAGGAAGGAGTGGTTTGGCTACTACGAGAGCCTGGGATTTGGCAGGATTGACCTTAAGCAACCACTGGTTGCACCAAGTGGCGAACCGGTCAAGATGGGATTGGAGAAGGTGTTGTAAGCGCTGCAGGGTAGTGGCAAGGGCAAGGAAGGCAGTGTCATCGGCGTAGTGGAGAAGGTGAATGGGGGGGTGAAGGCGGCGGCATGTCTGCCTTATACAAGAGGTACAGAAGAGGGGAGAGGACGGAGCCCTGGGGCACACCGGCGGAGGGGAAAAAGGTGTAGGAATCCATGTTGTGGATGGTGATGTAGGAAGGACGGTGGGAAAGAAAGGAGCCGATCAGATGGACGTAGTTAATAGGAAGGGCAAAGGTTTGGAGCTTGAAGAGGAGACCGGAATGCCACATGCGGTTCTAGGCTCGTTCAAGGTCAAGGAAGAAGAAGATAGCGGAATGACGGGAATTAAGCTGTTCGGAGAGGAGATGAGTGAGGTGAAGGAGAAGGTTATTGGAAGAGAAGGACAGCTGAAAGCCACACTGGGTAACAGTAAGGACACAGTGCTGGCGGAGATGCTGGTGAATGCGTCGGGTGAGGATGGATTCCAGGACCTTGCTGAAGACCGAGGTAAGGCTGATGGGACGGTAGGAGGAGACAGGAGATGGCGGTTTACCGGGTTTAAGGAACATCAGGATATGGGAGGTTTTCCACAGATCGGGGTAGTAGCTGGTGGACAGGACTACATTTTAGAGCCTGGCCAGGGTGGAGAGGAAAGAGGCAGGAGCTTCATGAAGGTGACGATAGGTGACACGATCGTGACCAGGAGCGGTGTTGAGTTTCGTGCGGAGTGTAGCAATGAGATCCTGTGTACTGATAGGGGCATTGAGTCCTGTGTGTGCAATGTTGTCCAAGTACTGGAAACCAGGTGCGAGGGGAGGGACAGAAGTATCAGTTCGATCGCGGACATCTGGGAAGAGGGAGTAATCGAACTGGGGATCGTCAGGAATGGTAAAGACATTGGAGAGGTAGGATGCAAAGTGATTGGCCTTACTAATGGCGTCAGGGAAGGGTTGGTTGTCATGAAGCAGAGGATAGTGGGGTGGGGGGGCTTGGATCCGGTAAGGCGGCGGAAGGCGGACCAGTACTTGGACGAGTTGATAGGAAGGGTAGCGTTTAAACAGGTGCATGTCTGTCGCCAGTCCCGGCATTTCTTAGCTGCGAGCAAGTTACAGATGTGTCTCTGGAGTTGCCGGTGGCGTCGTAGTGTGTCCGGGTCACATGTGCAGAGGAATGCACGGTAGAGACAGTTGGATTCACGGAGGAGGACAGCCTGTGGGGGTAAGGTAGGACGGTGGGGGTGGATGGCGATAGAAGGGATGTTGGCCTCCAAAGCCTCAGACAAGGTCTGCTGGAGAAAGGAGGCGGCATGGGTAACATCGTCAGGGTGGTGGTAGGTGAAGGGGTGGCCTTCGTCCTGGGTGGAGAGGGTATCCCGGTAGGCATTCCAGTTGGCATGGGAATAATCATTGACATATTTCAGGGGAGGGTCGTGACAGGGGTCTGGGTGGGGGCGACGACCGTCTGAAATGGTGAGGAGGACAGGGAGATGGTCACTACCAATGGGGTCCAGGACATCCACCATTATGTGGCCAAGGAGGTTAGGGGAGGAGAGGACGACATCAGGAGTGGAGTTGGATTTGGGGCAGGTGTATTGGGGAATGGGGACAAGGTCGCCTTGGAAGGAGGAGAGGAACCGATGCCACTGCCGTAATTGGGTGGCGGAACGACTATGGATGTTGAGATCGGTGGCGATCACATAGGAGGAGAAGGTATGGTGAATGTGGGAGAGGAAGTCAAAAGGAATAGGGGTGCTAGGGCAGACATAGATGGTGGCGCAGGTGTTGGTAAGGACAGGAAAGAAGAGACTAAGGATCAGGTGTTCGGTGGGGTCAGGAAGGAGAGGTTGGAGCTGAACTGGGATATGGCGGTGGTGACTAATGGTAACTCCGCCACGTGCTATCGGGAAGGGATTATCGGAGTGGTGAAGGAGGTAGGGCGAAGTGTGGAGGGTGTGTTGGGGCTGGAGATAGGTTTCATTGAGGAGGAAGGCATCCACGTGGTGGGTGGCAAGGGTGTGCATGAAGAGGTTCTTGTTGGCGGGAAGGGAACGGATGTTGTTGAACAGGATACGGTGGTGCCGCGCTATGAAAGGGATTTAGACGTGGGTGTCGAGATGGGAGAAGGTGAAATGGGCCTGGTTGTGGGTGTAGGTGTCATACATTTTGAGGTGAAAGACGGAACGGGCGGCGAGGGATATCTATTGGAGGGTGTAAGGGCACTGGAATGGGTGGACATTTTGCAGTACAATGGTGAGGAACCTGATGATGTCTTCAGCGGTGGGAGGGGGACGAAGGGAATTGCGAGGAGGGGTGGGGGCGTCCAGAGGGCGGACAGGGACGGTGAGTTCAGAAGTAGTCGGAGGGGGTCGGGCCTTGCATTTTTGGGAGTAGGTGGGATGCGGGTGATTGCAGGTATTACAGGAGGGAGGGGACTGAAGGTTAGGGCACTGCCGGAGGAAGTGCGCTTGCCTACAATGCGGGCAGGTGGGGGCCTCACGGCACTCAGCTGTTGTGTGCACATTGTAGCGCAGACACCTCTGGTAGCGGAGGGATTGAGGAGGGGAACGGGAGGGGTCAACCTTGTATCTCTGGTGGAAGAGGAGGGAACCCTCCTTCAGAAGGCGGTCAATGGAGGGGCGTCCTCTGAGAAAACCGCATAAGGCAAGTGGGGCCGGCGGAGTTAAAGATGTGGTAGACCGCCTGCACCTCCAGCGAGGGATGCGACTTGAGCTCCGCCAGCACCTCCTCCTCTGTGATAGTCGGACTAAGCCGAGTGATCACGGCGGTGAGCTTCGGCGGGTGACGTGGGGGTTGGGGTTGGCGGGTAGGAGACAGGGAAGGAGCAGGGGTGAGGGACGTGTTGGGGCCAAAATGGGTGATGGGGACGGGGTAGAGGATGTCAGTATGGAGGGTGGGGCTGGGGGAGGAGATGAGAACTGAGTCTCTTCTGGGAGTGAGGAGGGAGATCGGGGCTCTAGGGAAGTGTTGGCGGAGAAGGAGTGAGAGGTTCCGAGCCTTGAGGGGGGAAGGATCGGGATGTGAGAGGAGGTATTTGTAGGAAGAGGGAGGGGAGGAGGAGGAGGAGGCAGAGGGAGCAGTTCCAGGCGGGGAGACATCCATGGCATCCTGGCGGGGGGAGGAGGACGGGGCGGGGCCTTTTTGGAAGCAGAGGAGGTAGTGGTGCCATTAGGGCGTTTAAGGGTGGCAGAAGGGTGACTGGTGACATGAGGGACAGGAGCTACAGGGAGGTGGCGGGAAGTGGCAGGTCCCGGCGTGGACGCAGTAGTCGGCGCCGGAGACGGCGATAGTGAAGGTGACGGCGACGGCGATAATGGTGATGGCGAAGGCGATGGGGAGAGCTGGGCATGGGCAGTGGCCCGACGGGCCACCACCCTAGCTGGAGCTGCAGTGACAGGCTGTGGGAGTGGGGGGAAAGGATCAGAGGGAGAGGAGCGGGAGGAAGAAGCTGGGGAGGGGGCGGCAAAGAACGAGAGTGAAGGGAGAGTTAGAAGAGGAGGGATGGAAAGAGGGGGGGGGGCGACTGGGCACACCATGTGATGGTGGTGGTGGTGGCGGAGGACAAAGTATACACTATGGCAGTGGTGGTAGTAGTGGCAGTGGTGGTGGGGGCTGACATGACGACAGGGATGAACTAAAACAGTACAGGACGAAAAGGAGAGGAAAATACCAGGGACAGGCGAAGACGGACGAAGAGGAACAAAGACGGATGAAGACGAGGACCAGAGTCCCACGCTGCTGGCGCTGGCGACGGCTGGCAGGAACGCCGCAGCTGCTGCTGCTGGCTGGCTGGACCACTGCTGCTGGCTGGCTGGCTGGATCGCTGCTGCTGGCTGGACCGCTGCTGCTGCTGCTCGGCTGGACCGCTGCTGCTGGCTGGACCGCTGCTGCTGCTGCTCGGCTGGACCGCTGCTGCTGGCTGGACCGCTGCTGCTGGCTGGACCACTGCTGCTGCTGCTTGGCTGGACCGCTGCTGCTGGCTGGACCGCTGCTGCTGCTGCTCGGCTGGACCACTGCTGCTGGCTGGACCGCTGTTGCTGGCTGGACCACTGCTGCTGCTGCTGGCTGGACCGCTGCTGCTGGCTGGACCGCTGCTGCTTCTGCTCGGCTGGACCGCTGCTGCTGGCTGGACCGCTGTTGCTGGCTGGACCACTGCTGCTGCTGCTGGCTGGACCGCTGCTGCTGGCTGGACCACTGCTGCTGCTGCTCGGCTGGACCGCTGCTGCTGGCTGGACCGCTGCTGCTGCTGCTCGGCTGGACCGCTGCTGCTGGCTGGACCGCTGCTGCTGCTGCTCGGCTGGACCGCTGCTGCTGGCTGGACCACTGCTGCTGCTGCTCGGCTGGACCGCTGCTGCTGGCTGGACCGCTGCTGCTGCTGCTCGGCTGGACCGCTGCTGCTGGCTAGACCGCTGCTGGCTGGCTGGCTGGCACCTGCAACCCTAACGCTTCGATTAGTGCATGAAAACACAAATTGAAGGGCGGTACTCGTAACAGGTACCGCCAGAGATTTTTTTTTTTTTTTTGTCATTATGTGGTATTAAATTTATTTAAATCAAATATCTGTGTATGTTCACTGTGATTCATGTATCATAAGAACTTATTAAGTTCCGCCACAGGGTGTACAGCGAAAGAGAACCTAATTTCAAAATTAAATATTGTCTCGAAAGTTAAGATCAATAGGCGAGTGCAACAAAGGGTATATTATTGTGGAAGCAGTAAGAAAAATTAAACGGAAGATATACAGAAGTTTCGGAGCAGTTCGAAAAGCTGCTAACAGATGGCGCTGTAATCGCAGGACGACGTGCGTATAAATAGTGCGCCGCAGTTCAGAGGATCAGTTCACACGCACCCACTCCGCTGCTCGACTCGCTGCGGCCCACTTCGTTACCGTCACTCACGCACGCCTTTCGTTCCAACCGCAAGTCATGGCAGGACGCAAGGGCAGCAAGTTGACAGCCGCGCTGGAGCTCTTCAGCAATGCGTTGGGGAGCGCCCGCGGCCGCAAACGACAGCAGAAGCAGAAGCGCAAGCAGCGGACGCTGGAAAGTGTCCAGTGCTACAAGTGCCAGCAGTTGGGGCACGTGGTGGGGGTCTGTCAGAACGCAGTGGCGTGTTTGAAATGCGCGGCGGCGCACGACACCCGCAACTGCTCCAAACCACGTGGAGTAGCCAGCAAATGCGCAAACTGCGGCGGTCCCCACGCCGCCAACTCGCGCAGATGTAGCTACCGTAAAAGAATTCCGTCGGCCGCCCCCCCCCCCCTGCTCCGGCGAGGGGTGCGTGAAGTGCCGCGTCGAAGCCGCCACTGACCAAGCGTTGGCCGACTTCCAAGCAGCCTTTGTGGCCGAAAGGGCCGCAATGAAAGAAGGGCTCGTGGCTGTTCACCGACAGCTTCAACAGCTGCTTGAGGAGCTGACGTCCACCGACTCGCCCCCTGCAGCAATGCAGGCGGCGTCGGGCATGGATATCGGCGTCGGGACGCCTGCGCTGCCTTCTCCTCTGGAGGCAAACGCGGACGAAACATCTGGGGACCCGGGTTCGATTCCCGGCGGGGTCAGGGATTTTCTCTGCCTCGTGATGATTGGGTGTTGTGTGCTGTCCTTAGGTTAGTTAGGTTTAAGTAGTTCTAAGTTCTAGGGGACTAATGACCATAGATGTTAAGTCCCATAGTGCTCAGAGCCATTTGAACCATCTGGGGACGAGATGCCGACCGCTTCTTCGCATGATGAGGAAGTGTCAACCGACGAAGGGCTGCCCCTCCCGCTCCCAGACGAGCGGAGTGTGCAGCCCTTCCTGTAGAAGATCGTGGCGTCGTTGAAGGACGGCACGTACCCTCACGGGGACAACCCGTACCCCTTCACGGCACCTCATGCGAAGCCACCCCTCCCTCATCAACCGTGCGACCTGCGCCACACTCGTGGCATGTTGCGCGAGGCAGTGACGAGGAAAGAGCTGCAATTGCTGAATAGCCGCTCCATCTTCACCCCGTCGGACTGGGAACACATCTGCCAGGCCACAGAGAAGTGGGTGAAGGAAGAGTGGTGCTCCAGCAGACGCCAGCCCACCACAGAAGATCTTCCTGCAATCAACTAATTCGCTAATCTAAACAAAGCGAAGTAGCCTGAAGCCAATTCCACCGAGAGGCCACACACACCAACAGCGCAGATCAAGGAGGAACAGCAGCAATGATGCTTGAACTCTTGCATCACCGGATTTAGGCAGTCCGTGAATTGGCGAGAGGAGACGAGAGGATTAGTTCCACCGATTAAACGTGAAACAATGTTAGCATACCGAAGGAAGAGGTTGAAATCATGTATTCCATTGAACAACATGTTTTTCTGATACGGGAATACTACAGGTTAGAACACAGTCACACAGCAACAAGGGGCATGTACCAAAAGGACCCGATGAGAAAACCATTCCTAAGCTCTTTGCCAACGGACAGGCAGCAACTCTGATGATTTAGAAAGAAATTTTCGTCCCAGTTAAACTGTACTTACTTATGAAAATGCTGCCACTGTTTCTGGATTTATTCATTAAAATCCAAGGAAATTTGTCTGAAGAATTGCAGTAGAGACTGGTTGGAAGCATTTCAAGAAGCAAAAAATACTGAGACAGAGCCTACACTTTTTTAGTTTCAAAATCCAAAGCCATCTGACCATACCCGTACGAGCTGTGTGACAGAGGGCTGACTTTGCGAACGATATTCTCAAAATGGGTTGATGATGAAGGACTTTATGTTGGCTGCATCTGGTTTACCAATGAAGCACACTTCCATCTGAATGGAGTCGCGAATAAACAGAACTGGGGATTTTGGGGTTTCCTAAAATCTCTATTTGTTTGAAGCGAAACCAGTATATTCTCCCAAATTACTGCTCGTGCTGTGGTATGCAGCACAGGCATTGTTAACCCTTTTTTCACGGGAGAAACGATCACGATAGTCTGATTAAAATTACATGGCAGTTGGTACTTTCGTCTTGGAGGTGTTTAGCACATTGGACTCGCACTCTGGAAGACGACGGTTCAATCCCGCGTCCTGCCATCCTGATTTAGGTTTTTCTGATTTCCCTAAATCGCTACAGGCAAATGCCGGAATGGTTCCTTAGACAGGACATGGCCGACTCCCTTCCCCATCCTTCCCTTATCCGATGAAACCGATGACCTCGCTCTTTGGTCTCTTCCCCCATATCAACCCAACCCAACTCTTGGAGGTGTCTTCCTCCAATCAGAGCGCTCAACGTCACGCCTGAACTGTCCGACGTTGCCAAACTGCCACAACAAATGGTCACAAAACAGTAGTAACGAAATACGTACGTTTCGTACACACCACTATACTCTGTTCATCATAAAAATATACCTGTTGTAAACAAACACAAACTCGATTATTGCTCAGGAGTCGTAGCATAGTTCTTGGAAGTGGGTTATACTTGTGTATTACACATACGACGGTCACTCCAAAAGAAATGCACACTATTTTTGTAAAAATACAGTTTTCATTCTGCATGTGTGAAAGTTTTACAGTGTGTAGATACATCCTTCCTGCTTGTTTTCAAACTTAGTTAACATGTTCCCGTGAGTGGCGCCGTCACAGCATGTCTTCAAGATGTCTGCTACACTTGACGTTCTTCAGAAGCAATGTGCTGTCATAGAATTCCTGTGCTGTGAAAACGAGACAGTGGGAAACATCCACAAGAGGTTGAAATAGGTGTATGGAGATGCTGCTGTCGATCGCAGTACAGTTAGTCGGTGGGCAAGCAGGTTACGTGATGAAAGCGGGCATGGCAATATTGAGGACTGTCCTCGCAGCGGCAGGCCTCGTACTGCACACACTCCAGACAATGTGCAGAGAGTTAAGGAATTGGTGACTGCTGATAGATGCATCACAGCGAACGAATTGTCACGCTACGTTGGGATAGGGGAAGGAAGTATTTGCAGAATACTGAAAGTGTTGGCGTTCAAAAAGGTTTGTGCCAGGTGGGTTCCCAGGATGTTGACAGTGGCTCACAAAGAAACAAGAAAAACGGTATGCAGAGAACTTTTGGAACAGTACGAGAATGGTAGAAATGAATTTCTTGGAAGAACTGTGACAGGTGATGAAACATGGCTCCATCATTTTTCACCAGAGACGAAGAGGCAAGTCAATGGAGTGGCATCATGCAAATTCACCCAAGAAAAAAAATTCAAAACTACACCTTCTGCTGCAAAAGTTATGGCTATGGTGTTTTTCAGTTCCGAAGAACTCTTGCTTGTAGACATCATGCCAAGTGGAACCACCATTAATTCTGACGCATATGTGACGACACTGAAAAAACTTCAAGGTCCACTGAGTCGTGTTCGACCATATCGGCAAAAGCAGGCTGTTTTGCTGTTGCACGACAATGCACGGCCACATGTCAGTCAAAAAAGCATGGAAACGGTCACAAAACTCGGATGGACAACACTGAAACACCCACCTTACAGTCCTGACCCGGCTTCATGTGACTATCATCTCTTTAGGAAACTGGAAGACTCTCTTCGTGGAACAAGGTTTGAAGACGATGAGTCCCTTGTGCACGCTGCCAAACAGTGGCTCCAACAGGTTGGTCCAGAATTTTACCGTGCGGTTATACAGGCGCTGGTTCCAAGATGGCGTTAAGGCAGTTAAGAGGAATGGAAATTATGTGAAGAAATGAAAATATTGTTCCTAAAGGATGTATCTACACACTGCAAAACTTTCAAACATGTAGAATAAAAGATGGATTAAAAAAAATAGTGTGCATTTCTTTTGGAGTGACCCTCGTATTATTACTAAGTTACGTTAAATGAAACTTTAAGATATTCTAATGTATTAACGGCTCCCAACGTTCTTCTTATTCACGCTTTAGCTGTGTAGTTTTCATTTCAAAACTCATGTACAGTCACAGTCTCTGTACTACTGTGCACTGATTGTCGTGCTGCTAATACGCAGTACGAAAATGGCTGAAGATCCTTCATGTTCCATAGTGAAACACACGTTTGAAACAAGATTAAAAGTGCCGAGAAATAGGTTGTTCTTAACGTTTTTCATACATTTAAAAAATGTTCAAATGTGTGTGAAATCTTGTGGGACTTAACTGCTAAGGTCATCAGTCCCTAAACTTACACACTACTTAACCTAAATTATTCTAAGGACAAACACACACACCCATGCCCGAGGGAGGACTCGAACCTCCGCCGGGACCAGCCGCACAGTCCATGACTTCATACACTTAGAGAAACAAAATACGCTTTGATGTTTTCCAAGGAACTGTATCTGATACAGTTGAGATTAAAGTTCACTTTGGGTATATAGCGGAAATGGTAACGCAATGGATTCGTAACCTAGAGCAGAACATGAATCACTGGTGAAGTCCGACCCTAGTCTATTTTTCTCGTTCAATTTTAAATACCAACATCTCGTAATTGTAGAATTCATCATTATTTTTATGAATAATGTACGTCTCTTGTTTCTAATTATATTGCACGCGAAATACCAGTTTTTTTTCAAATATAAATTCTTAATGTCTATATTTTATGAAAGATCGTTAATAAAGGTTGCTTATTAAGAAAACATAACAATTTAATTTTTTAGGGCAAAAAATCGAGCATCGAGCACACCATACGAATGTTGCATTTTTACATTGACGCTGCATCATTACGATATGAACCCAACACAACTGATATGTAGCGAAGTTAAGGGATTTGGCCCGAGAAACAGCAAGACTCAAGCTGCCAGACGTACTGGAACTAACGCGCGCAACTCTTTCACATGCCACTGCCGTTCACTTGAGGAATTTAGAACGGCACGTCATTAAAGAAAGAGGAGAAAATGTGGCGCCTGGATGGCTTTGTGGATTCTGTTGTTGATCGACTCGTTATCATAGTAGTACATGACAATTCCAGGACTGAAAGTCCGCAGCTCGTGGTCGTGCGATAGCGTTCTCGCTTCCCGCGCCCGGGTTCTCGGGTTCGATTCCCGGCGGGGTCAGGGATTTTCTCTGCCTCGTGATGACTGGGTGTTGTGTGATGTCCTTAGGTTAGTTAGGTTTAAGTAGTTCTAAGTTCTAGGGGACTGACGACCATAGCTGTTAAGTCCCATAGTGCTCAGAGCCATTTAAACCATTTGAACCAGGACTGAAATGTATTTCTCGGATTCGGATAAGGAAGGAGCTAAGAGGTTGCCAGACGACTGACTATAATTAATACCTTCAAGGGCTTCAACAATACGGTGAAATGCCTGCAATATGCTTTTGCAACACGCATAGCTCGCTCAGAAAATTTACCCTGGGTTTAAGTTAGGAATTTTCATCACTCTTGTTTGTAATTAGAATACTTTGGTCGGTGAGAACGAGAGCATATTATGCTTTCCGACCGGTCACCTAAAAAGCGCGCGGTAATGCTAGAGTTTTGCCGAAAATTATTTCATTCTCTTTAAAAATCAAATGACATTCGAAGCTGTATTTTTTCTTTCCGCTGGCCAGTATGGCCGAGCGGTTCTAGGCGCTTCAGTCTGGAACCGCGCGACCGCTACGGTCGCAGGTTCGAATCCTGCCTCGGGCATGGATGTGTGCGATGTCCTTAGGTTAGTTAGGTTTAAGTAGTACTAAGTTCTAGGGGACTGATGACCTCAGATGTTGAGTCCCATAGTGCTCAGAGCCATTTGAACCATTTTTTTCTTTCCTCGTCTCTTTTTACATCTTTACTGCGACCGCTCGCATCATTGCAGTTTAGTTGGACCTGCTGGCTGGCCAGTGCTGTCCTAGTTTAGTTCGCTGGTAAAACTGTTGTCTCGCATTATTGCTCAGTCTTATGTGCGTGAAACATATCACAAAACGTATCCGCGCCCGGGTTCCCGGGTTCGATTCCCGGCGGGGTCAGGGATTTTCTCTGCCTCGTGATGACTGGGTGTTGTGTGATGTCCTTAGGTTAGTTATGTTTAAGTAGTTCTAAGTTCTAGGGGACTGATGGCCATAGATGTTAAGTCCCATAGTGCTCAGAGCCATTTGAACCCAAACGTATCCTTATGATCATACTTGACTGTACTGGACGCAGCTTGGTTTCTGCTTCACGTGAAACGAAATCCAATGAGACGGAGTAGATGAAGATTCTTTCTCACAAGACGCAGTTCGGTTTCACATATGCTGTTAACACCACTGAGATCAGCCTACAGTGAGTAAACTTCATACGACAGAGTATAAAACTGAACTTTCAGAAGGCAGAAAATGATGGTTACAATTGATTCTATACGTATATAAATATAAAAACAATCTGCAGATCTTCCGTAGTGCGGTGGTGACTTCAGTCAGCGATGCAAGGGAAGAAGCTTTCGAATATCGCCAAGTGATTAGATTTCTTTCTTTTTTAAATCTTTACCAAAGTTACTCTTTTATTATTTTCAATTAATTGGTTTCGATTTTTAACCTTGTGTTACATGATTTTCAACATCGTATTGACTTTTGTATCTGCTCGTATTTTTCTTCTCATTTTGATCTTTCTTTTGGAATCTGCTTATTTAGTCTATAAGCCGTAAATGAGTTGCAACCGGGACTGCTTGTCGGTCGGTATCGCGTCAGCTCTCATAGAAAAGCCGCGCGGTTGCGGTGGAACCTTAGATTCCGGGTTCGACTCTCGGTCCGGTACACATTTTCGTCCGTCGTCGCTGATTCCGCTTAAGGTCTCGATGCAGCTGACATAACTAATCTCATCCCTTCCCTTCCCTTTCCTTGCCGGCACGGTAGCTCAGCGTGTTCAATGGTTCAAATGGCTCTAAGCATTATGGGACTTAACATCTGAGGTCATAAGTCGCCGAGACTTAGAGATACTTAAACCCAACTAACCTATGGACATCATACGCATCCATTCCCGAGGCAGGATTCGAACCTGCGACCGTAGCAGCCGCATGGTTCCGGACTGAAGCGCCTAGAACCGCTCGACCACAGCAGCCGGCTCAGCGTGTTCGGTCAGCGAACAATTTCGCTATAGCCGTTACCGAATGCCTTGTGTATTCCGTTTTGTCTTGAGTTGCGCGTTATTCGTTATTTTCTTTTCTCATTTTGAAACGAGTGAAGGGACTAATCCTGGTCCATCACGAGGTTCGAACACGGTTCTTTCTACGTTAGAAGAGATCGGTGATTCATATGACCATTATCGTAAGATGATCATATTTTTGGAACCCAAAGCTGGGACCAACATGGGTGCTCATACAGGCGGACAAGGGAGGGAGGCTGCCCCCCCCTCTCCCCCCAGATTTCATGGTAAGGAAAAAATCTGCTGCAGTCAAATGAATTTAGTTCAAGAAATTTATAGAGAAGCCGCCCCTGCAAACTATGGTATGGGCATCCTTGGGGACCAATTTTATACAGTAAATACTTAGTACTTGGAATACAACAGTGTTCTATAATTGTTATACCTTATTAAAGTCTACACTGAAATAAATAACAGGTATCAAATGACAATATAACAAATGTAATATAAAACATAAGACACATTCATTGTTCCTATATAATAACGATGAACCAAAATATTAAAATTTAATAAACATTTGTTCAGATAACTATATACAACTTTTAAAATTTTAGTTGCTCATGCCCACATATTTCTGTGATGAATGAATTTTATTTAACAAATGCTTGGCCGGCCGGAGTGGCCGAGCGATTCTAGGCGATACAGTCTGGAACCGCGCGACCGCTACGGTCGCAGGTTCGAATCCTGCCTCGGGCATGGATGTGTGTGATGTCCTTAGGTTAGTTACGTTTAAGCAGTCCTAAGTTCTAGGGGACTGATGACCTCAGCAGTTAAGTCCCATAGTGCTCAGAGCCATTTGAACCATTTGAACAAATGTTTGCTTTAAGTTTAGAAAATCATATAATTCTGAACAACTGTATTTCAGATTAATTTTAACCGTCAGAATTGATTTCAAAGCCTTTATTTTCATTTGAGTTTTCTCAGATGCCCATATGTTATTCATCAAAGAAAAGACACGCCCGACTGCTGCATTTGTACCTGGAAGACACAAAGCAAATTTCGCACTCGTTGAAATATTCTCATAAGGAATTTGTTTCGATGTGAAGTGCTGAAACATCTGTACCCAACGCATATCAGTGTCAGTTTTTTCTACGTTCCATTTGCCTATTTTCTGAGGGTTGACAAACTGCTACATATTAAGACACTCTTGAAATAATTCATTGTCATTGATGATACAGTTTGGCAAAACGTTTATGACAGATTCATGGCGTTTTTTGGACCTCAGCCAATGTAGGTACATCGTTTAAAGGAACCCATTTTAAGTTAGAAAAGGCCTTAAATCGATCCGTCCACCTCTCAATGTACTGTGCACTGCTATCATAAAATTCACAGATGCTTTCAGTGAACTTTAATAACGCTTATGTCCACCTCATATTCAAGTTTTCTTAAAGTACTTCTTATAACGTGTGGCACGAATCTGGTTTTTCGTTTTTCTGTCATACTTTTAAATCATGAAGTGCTTCTTCAACCTCTGCATATGTAACATCTGGCCTTCTTCTTCAATACTGCTGCATGAAACGTTGACGCTTGATTATGTAAAAACATAAGAAAGACTTCAGAGCATGGGTTTTCAAAAAATTTCCTTAGTATTGTAGGGCATTTTTCTTCACTCAAAAAATATGATTTCAGTGGTCCGTAGAGCCTTAAAACTCTTTCAGTGGCTGGCATCGAGGTCAACCATCTGGTACTGCTGTATCCAAGTAACAGTTTTTACAGTGCGTCAAAAAATATACAAAATTATTTTAGGCTTTCTACACGCGGACAGAATATATGTTGAAGTTATAACAAATCTTGTGAATGACACACTCTAGGTCGACTGGTAGACAATCTGCAGCTGTCTTTATAGCATTATACACTATGTGCGCTGTACATCATACACCAATGACGTCATGACCAAGTCAACCCTTTAATTTGTGGAAAATATTGTTTGTCCCTCTTAGAGACCGTCCACCAAAGTTTAGGTTGGCATTGTCCCCACAGAATGCTACAACCTTATCATTCAAATTATATTCTGTGATGGTATCGCATGGATAGTTACCAACAATATCTGCAGTTTCACCAGGCTGCCCTTTAAACTGGAGAATTTTCACATGCCTTCAAGAGGCAAGAAATATCGAACTAGTACAGGTAAGAGCTTTGTGTTTCCATGATTACAGGCATCAGAAAGAATAGTAATTCAGTTCACATTGCATATTTCTCGCTGCAATTCATCAAGACAGTATGGAGCAAGCACATCAGCAACAATGGCTTCGCATTTTGTACGGCCACAAGTGTACTTAGACTCGAAGCACTTCTGGATGAGCTTAGACGCACCAGTCACCTGAACGAAAGCTGTGATTCTCTTGTACTAAATCGAAGGCCCATGTGCCTCCACTGAAGCTAGTTTAAATTCGTGGTCACTTGGAATAACCTGCCGAAAGAAGTGTGTTAAACGTCTCGAAGATGCGGCACTGGTATCTGATGACGTGTTTGGCCGTTTTCAAGTTACACTCTATGTCGTACTTCCGTCAATGAGAAACACAAAACTCTCCCACACATTTCGTGCAATGGACATCGTGGTCTGTTCTTCCTCTTTTTATTATGAATGGATACCTGTGTTAAAAGTAAATAAATGACAGTGTATGAGGGTTTGTTCGCTTAAATTTGATTTAACCCGTCTACTATCTGTGGATGTCTACAGGAACGCAGTTACTATGTAGGGATCTATTATTTATTATTTTTTATGTAAAACAATTGTTTATGATTTCCTGTTTTTGTAAGTGCTGAAACGAGCAGTTTCAAAAGACAGAAATTATCATCGTTGGTTGGTCGTATAAGATAAACATACATTCTCAAAGACTTTAGTTTACATCTCTAACACGTTGGCAGCCGCGGCCAAAGTGAGTGACCTGCTCCCAGAATCCATGTTAAACGGTTCATACAGTGTGATTCGTCATCTTAGTTGTAGTCCATCTGTCTCCGAATTTTTTTTACGAGAAAATAGATCTTGTGAATTTTCCAGTAATTGGCGTAAAGAGTGGGAAGTTCAGCTCAGATGCGCAGTAATATCGTCTTACACCTTAAAGAAATGGAGCAGAAAGAGAAAGTACATTTTCCAAATGAATTCTGTACGTCTGTGTACTTATTAAATGACCCTACCGTTAATCACCTTTTACCTGTTACCTCGTGTTTTTTTGTCCAATTTGCGAAGAAACACCAAGTCTTTGCGTGTAAGAATGCTTTAAGACAGCGATCTCCAGCTGAAGGGTCGTGACCCGGCACCGGAACACGAAAATAAAATACCAAATACCTCTTTGTCGTAACTGACAGTTTACAATTACGAATGTTATTAAATAATCACATTTTAGTAAAAGTAATTTAATTAAAAACCTTAGTTTCTAAGGGAATCATATGACAGTTGTTTGTTACTCAGATGTTGTACTCTTCTGGGCCGGCCGGAGTGGCCGAGCGGTTAAAGGCGCTACAGTCTGGAACCGCACGACCGCTACGGTCGCAGGTTCGAATCCTGCCCCGGGAATGGATGTGTGTGATGTCCTTAGGTTAGTTAGGTTTAAGTAGTTCTAAGTTCTAGGGGACTTATGACCACAGCAGTTGAGTCCCATAGTGCTCAGAGCCATTTGAACCATTTTGTACTCTTCTGGTAAATAATGAAATTGCGCGTCGTTAAGATACTACTTTACTGACGATCGTCTTGCGTTTGGCCTAACACTGAGGCTCACAAAGCTAAGAGAATTTCAAAGAGAGTACAACAAAGGTTGATTCCCGCACGATACAGCAACTCTTACCAAGGAATATTTGCTGGGACTGGACAGTAGACTCTAATCTGAAATAATATTTTCCTGCAATCAACAGCAACCAAACGTGGATAAGGAACCTATTTTCAGTCAATTTAGAATCCTGTAATTTGTCAGATACAAATGCTGACTCGTTAACTGTACTGTCATGTGACAGATTTTTGGATATCTTGTCGTCAAGAGGGGTTGGGTTGTTTGGAAGAAGAGACCAAATAGCGAGGTCATTGGTCTCATCGGATTAGAGAAGGACGGGGAAGAAAGTCGGCCGTGCCCTTTCAGAGGAACCATCCCGGCATTTGCCTCGAGCGATTTTGGGAAATCACGGAAAACCATATCAGGAAGGCCGGACGCGGGATTGAACCGTCGTCCAGACCGAGTGCGATATCCAGTGTGCTAGCCACTGCGCCACCTCGCTCGGTCTTATCGTCAAGAGGTCCCGTTTTTTCAGAACAAGCGATGAAATTTCTATGCCTTTAGATTCGGTAAGTGTGAATCAGGTTTTTCAACAAGCCCTATATAAACCGATTGGAAGTTGTACCAGTCTAAAGATAACGTCTTTTGAGCCGAATTTGGAGTTCATAGTTAAAAATAAACAACCACACACTTCTCACTAGTAGAAGGCAGCTAAGGTAATATAACTGCAAAACTATAATTTTCATTTTATTATTAAAAGTTGACGCTTGAAATACATTGTATACTGCGTACAATTTAGAAAGTGTTTTAATTTGCTTCATTTTCAGCCACGCAAGAATTTGAGCTTTGTGCCTTCTAGAAGTGCTGTTGGGGTCTTGGCGGCATCATTAGGAATGTTAGTCGCGTCTGTTACGCCCATTTTCGCGTTGTTGCCAACGTGATTGGCTCTAACAATTTTTGCGCTGTAGCTGCGTGGCGAAGTGTTGTTACAATAACAATTTGAATTTAATTTCATATTCTTTGCTACTTACCAGTACCGTATATGAAAATAACAGTCTCTGTAATGACAAATCACTTCTTTAAAAGTTCACCTGCGCGGGCTGTGAGGGAGAAGGGGCAATGTACTAGGGCTGACAACGTTTACTCGCGCAGAGCTCACGCGCTTCAGTAACGTATCTCCTCTGTGCCGAAGACTGTATTCTCGCATGTGTTGGCATCAATGTGGAAAGGCAGGATAACTAGCGGTGGGGGCGGTAGCTCCTTCAAATGTTCTACTGTATAATATTAAAAAAAACAGTGGTTCAGGAAGAGACGTCAAAAAAACATAACAGGGTCAGGACAAAAAATTTGGGAACCTCTGCTTTAAGGTTTATTAACAAATAAAGAAAACCTTTTGTTTCCTTTGCTATTAGCGACAAACAGTATACGTTTTTCGTCTGAAACTAAAATATTTGTATGAAATTTTGTGCGCACTTTTCTCTTACTTTATTCCAAGTGGGAAAATAAAAATTCTGTTTCACCATGTCCAGATGACTTACTTTACCTGTTCCTGACGCCCAAATCCCGTAAATCACATAACTCGTAGTTGGCAGGCAACGTGTTAAAAGCTCTACAATCTGGCACTACGTAACTTGATGTTACAGGGGAGCTGGCGTAAAATTTTTTTACTTAAAATTTAGCTGATGATGTTTGAACTGCTGTACAAACTTTCATGGAACGTAGCTAAAAACCATTCTGATTAAACCAGCTGTCAACTAAAGAAACTGCATTAAAATAGGACCTTTCGTTTGGAAGTTATGATTCCACTGACATACACACAAACACTCTTTTAACTTGTAACACCCCTCCGTTTGCGTCGCCGTTCAGTAAGAAAAAAAAGCTCAGTAATAGTCTAGAGTTCTGGCATCCCTGTATCACATCTAACAGGAAGAGCCCACAATAGAAAAAAAAATTGTTGTGCTCTGAGAGACGATCCATAATAGCTGAGGGTTAATTGAAAGCCGAGTTCCCACACTGTTTATGACACTACGTTATGAATACGTTACTTACCTCTCTTGAAGTTCGGAACTGAAAACGCACGACGTTTGGGCATTGCGAAGCTGGTTACAATCTGTACACGCTACAACACTCACGCCAACAAAACAGTCACGAAAGGGCTACCGTTTGGAAAATCCAGCTCAGTAATACCAACTTCAGCGCAAGTATTATCGAAGGTCTCGAACGCGTCAGCAGACAGGTCGTGTAAACGCATTCTATAATGTGGTAAGTTAGGTTTGGGATATGATTTGGAAATAAAGTTTAAAACACTTTTATAATGCTAAAAATGTGAGAAGTTACACGTTGAAACATCCCATGACCGAGATTTGTATTTGATTTGTAAAAACCGGAACGTTTAGGCATCCCGGCTGAACCCGGTCGGGACAGGGGGTCATAACTTCAAAAACCGGAACTGTCCCGACCAAATTGGGATGTCTGGTCACTTTACCATTATGTGAGTTCTGCTTTCGCAGGAGCACGAAACCATGGAGGTAAAAAAGAGGGGAGGTGGCACTCCAGACTTACGCTGTAGTTTGTTTTGAAGCCAATGTGGGCGGGGCCTGGCGCCATTTTAAGTAGCCCAAAACATTACCAGACACTTGTTTACGAGTGCTTCTTGTTCATTATTTCTGTCGAGTGCGAGTAGCAACCGTTTTAAATACTAAAAATTGTAGAGCTTACATGAATAACATAGTGTCAGGAAGGCAGTTTCAAATACTTTGCTGCTCTTGAATTTGTATTTGCTTTACTAATACGACGCAGTCAGAGTGACGTCACGGGGAAGTGTCGGCGCGGTGAACTATGGGATTATGAATGAGGTGAACCTAGTGTTTTGGGCTAGTTAAGATGGCGGACGTCGGCTTCAAGTGACGTAATGCCACCTCCCCTCTTTCACAAAACACATGAGCAGGCTGCCAGCCCTGCGGCAATGTGGCGGGGCTTGTTTCTCAAATCGCCCCTCTCTTATTGCGGAATCAAAGTTTTCGTTTGTTTACAATCGCGACCGACTGCCAGAATATAGTTCCCACATAATACCAACCTAGCAACTACCACACATGAATGTCATTAACTCGCAAGACATCGCTTTACGAGTGCTACCGAAAAAATCGTGGAGTACTTGAGTTGCATAATCACGTGCCAGCAACGGAGTTTTCCTGTTTTCTACAAGGATTAAATAGCATATAAAAGACAGAAAAAATCTAAAATTCCCGCCAAGCGGGAAAAATAATTTTTAGCTTCCGAACATTAAAAAAGCTAGATGTAGTGGGAGAAAGCTAAATTGGCAACACTGGGCCCATTGTACACTCCTGGAAATTGAAATAAAAACACCGTGAATTCATTGTCCCAGGAAGGGGAAACTTTATTGACACATTCCTGGGGTCAGATACATCACATGATCACACTGACAGAACCACAGGCACATAGACACAGGCAACAGAGCATGCACAATGTCGGCACTAGTACAGTGTATATCCACCTTTCGCAGCAATGCAGGCTGCTATTCTCCCATGGAGACGATCGTGGAGATGCTGGATGTAGTCCTGTGGAACGGCTTGCCATGCCATTTCCACCTGGCGCCTCAGATGGACCAGCGTTCGTGCTGGACGTGCAGACCGCGTGAGACGACGCTTCATCCAGTCCCAAACATGCTCAATGGGGGACAGATCCGGAGATCTTGCTGGCCAGGGTAGTTGACTTACACCTTCTAGAGCACGTTGGGTGGCACGAGATACATGCGGACGTGCATTGTCCTGTTGGAACGGCAAGTTCCCTTGCCGGTGTAGGAATGGTAGAACGATGGGTTCGATGACGGTTTGGATGTACCGTGCACTATTCAGTGTCCCCTCGACGATCACCAGTGGTGTACGGCCAGTGTAGGAGATCGCTCCCCACACCATGATGCCGGGTGTTGGCCCTGTGTGCCTCGGTCGTATGCAGTCCTGATTGTGGCGCTCACCTGCACGGCGCCAAACACGCATACGACCATCTTTGGCACCAAGGCAGAAGCGACTCTCATCGCTGAAGACGACACGTCTCCATTCGTCCCTCCATTCACGCCTGTCGCGACACCATTGGAGGCGGGCTGCACGATGTTGGGGCGTGAGCGGAAGACGGCCTAACGGTGTGCGGGACCGTAGCCTAGCTTCATGGAGACGGTTGCGAATGGTCCTCGCCGATACCCCAGGAGCAACAGTGTCCCTAATTTGCTGGGAAGTGGCGGTGCGGTCCCCTACGGCACTGCGTAGGATCCTACGGTCTTGGCGTGCATCCGTGCGTCGCTGCGGTCCGGTCCCAGGTCGACGGGCACGTGCACCTTCCGCCGACCACTGGCGACAACATCGATGTACTGTGGAGACCTCACGCCCCACGTGTTGAGCAATTCGGCGGTACGTCCACCCGGCCTCCCGCATGCCCACTATACGCCCTCGCTCAAAGTCCGTCAACTGCACATACGGTTCACGTCCACGCTGTCGCGGCATGCTACCAGTGTTAAAGACTGGGATGGAGCTCCGTATGCCACGGCAAACTGGCTGACACTGACGGCGGCGGTGCACAAATGCTGCGCAGCTAGCGCCATTCGACGGCCAACACCGCGGTTCCTGGTGTGTCCGCTGTGCCGTGCGTGTGATCATTGCTTGTACAGCCCTCTCGCAGTGTCCGGAGCAAGTATGGTGGGTCTGACACACCGGTGTCAATGTGTTCTTTTTTCCACTTCCAGGAGTGTATTTGCGTGTCGCTTTAACGGAGCGCTAGCTGATGTAGCAACACTGTAGCGCCATGGACGGACGTTAACTATCAAGTAATTTTAAACTGACTACAGTGAACGTTACGTTCAATTTTGGAATAGGTAGTCGCCACACAGCTGGCGTTGTAGGATCGATCAGACACCGAGCGCTTTATACAAATAGAGCCAGACTACATCGCATCGAACAGGCGCTTAGTTTTCTTGATGAATACTTTGGGAATAGACCCATTCTATGTGCTAGGGGGGTGTAAACGACCTTGAAATCCTCGCTTTCTCCAGCCCCGTATCCGCCAGTAGGTCCCTATCCTCCCTCCCATTTCCCTCACAGACCGCAAAGCACTGGCCATGCCAGAGTCCATGGTAGCGCTGTCGCTAACTGCAGCATTATAGTGGAAACGACATGTGACAACCTACGCTACAATTCGCGCATGCAAACGTGCAGACGTTACCATCCCATTTGACTGAGTTCATTACCATCCCATTTGACTGAGTTCAGATGCATATTTCAGGAGCCATAATTTTCATGTCATACTGCTGTCGGAGACGTGGCTTACGCCCAGTTTCCCTTCCAGCTCTGTAAGCCTCGATGGTTATGTGCTTCTGAGACATGACAGGTATAGCAGAAGAGATGGCGCTGTGGCTGCATTAATATAAGTGCAAACTTACTCCCCAATGTCGTGCTCACGCCCAAAAACTAGGACAAACAACTCGAATATATGTTCACTGAAATTAAACTCGTCAACAAAAAGTGTCTTATCCGTGCAATATACAATCCACCCAGATCTGGACTGCTCTCCATCTTTGAAGCCGCACTCTCAGGTCTTGACTCTTGGTATGAACACGTAATTCTAGTCGGAAATCCGTACATACAGGAAGACAGTTTTTGAACTATTTGAAATAAAGTCGTCATAACTTATGAACGGATTGCATTAGGACGTTCTGATTGCACGGTTGGCCGCGGGCATGATGTGAATTAGTATGTATACGTATGGTTTAGTTTAGCGAAGAATCCCACTTTCGTTTGGATGGGTTCGACAATAAGCAAAATTGGCTCGTTGGGGAGAGTGGGAATCCGCATTTCGCGATCGAGAAGTCTCTTCACCCTGAATGGGTGACTGTATGGTGTGCAATACCTAGTCACGCAATAATCGATGCGATATTCCTTGATGGCACGGAGACTACCGAACGCTACTTGAAGGTATTGGAAGATGATTTCACCCTCATTATCCAAAGTGACCCTGATTTCGACAAGATGTTGTTCATACAAGACGGAGCTCGACCCTATCGAAGCAGGAGAGAGTTTGATGTCCTGGAGGAGCACTTTGGGGACCGTATTCTGGCTCTGGGTTACCCGTAGGCGACTGAAATTGGCCTCGATTGGCCACCATATTCTCCGGATCTGAACATATTCGACTTCTTTTCAGTGGGGTCTATATTAAAGAGTAATAACCCCAAAACTATTGCTGAGCTGAAAACAGCCATTCAGGAGGTCATCGATAGCATCGATGTTCCGACACTTCAGCGGGTCATGCAGAATTTTGCTATTCGTCTGCGCCACATCATCGCCAATGATGACAGGAATATCGATCGTATCATAACCCAAATCCGAATATATGTAGTGAGGTGTAAATGTTGAATAAAGTGTGTGCACGCCTTAGTTTGTAACGAATTTATGTTTTTTTTATATAGTTCAATAACTGTCACCCTGCAAACTTTATAAGCAACAATCCTCCAGTTTCAAAATTCGAGCTTATACTTCCCTGCTCGAATCTTACGCTGCTTCCACTTGGGCCAACTCATCATCTGCAGACACTCATGTACCTCTATAAGTATTTTCACAACCAAGTTCTAAACAGAGTAATTCGCACTGATCAAATTTGTACACATGGCGCACCTGATAATGATGTAATATTCATGAATTATTCGTTGCAATACTCAAGGAAAACACCACAAGTGGCCAGTTATAGAGATTTTAAGTTCTTGACTGTGTCTGAGCTTACAGGTGACGCCTATGATATCTCTTGGCAGGGAATGACAGGAAATAGCCTTGACTTTAAATATCACGCAATTTCACTGAGAGACTCGATAATTTATATGATAAAGACGCTCCGATAAATGCACCGATAAACTCAAACACCTTATGAGGATCAGAGAGGGTCAAATGGTTCAAATCGCTCTGAGCACTATGGGACTTAACTTCTGAGGTCATCAGTCCACTAGAACTTAGAACTAATTATACCTAACTAACCTAAGGACGTGACACACATCCATGCCCGAGGCAGGATTCGAACCTGCGATCGTAGTGGTCGCTCTGTTAGAGACTGTAGCGCCTAGAACCGCTCGGCTACCCCGGCGGGCTATCAGAGGGGCAACACACGGGAAATATAAACGGCACCCGACCTCCAAAAATCATCTCGACTGCAAACGACTACACAACCGAGTTAGCAAGTTAGTGAGAAATACAAAACACATATGCGCCCACTCGTTAGCTGAGGTGATTCACAGGCCTCGTGTCTTGTGGAAAAAAATCTACGAGGGCTAGAAATATGCAAACTCCTATCAACAGCTGAACCACTCATTCCTGTTGAGAATCTAAATTAGTGTTTCGCCACACCAGTATATATCTCTACTTGCCCGACCCACAAGGGCACAAGCCATCGATTCCCTTGAAGTATCTGCTGTCAGTACAAACGAAAAATTTCTTCTGCACCCGGTAAGGCTTAACACAATCAGGAAGCCAATGCGTGAATTCGTTCTACAGCTGCAGGACACGACAATATTACAATACGAATGAGCAGTTTCTTCATTAATTCATTACTGCTGATAATAATGTGTATCTTTAATCATTCTCTGATTCCAGCAACTTCCAAATATCTTGGAAAAGAAGACTCATTAAACCTCTGCTCAAAAAGGAATCTTTCAAAGAAATATCTAGCCACAGAGCTATTTGTATTCTACCAGCATTATTTAAACCTTTAGAATACATAGTTCACGACCAACTCACCAGTTACTTAACCTCAAATAACGTTCTAATGAATACCAATCTAGCTTCCGGAAAAATCGCGGCACAACGACTGCTCTCATAAAAGTGACAGACGAAATGAAACAAGCTGTGGGTAAACAAGAGGTGACTAATATGAGCTTTTTTGTATATTAGCAAAACTTTCGACACTGTCGACTTTGTAATTCTACTTGCTAAACTCAAAACTGCTGTTCAGTAACACCACTCATACATTACGTACCGACAACAGTGTGTAATGATCCGAATAAAGAGGTCACAAGGATCAGTGTGAGGTCCAGTATTTTTCTCATTATTTGTTAATGATGTGTAGACTGTTAACTCTAATTGCAAATATCATTTATACGCTGACGACCTTCAATTATACTTAAGAACAAGCCCAGCAAATCTGCACACAATGATCCATGCTGACTTCCGTGCTTCACCAGAATGGGTGTAGAACATAGGTTGGAAACTTAACCCATTTAAAACGCAAGCAATCTTAGTCGCTCGCAAAAGAGTTACTACTCCTCAGTTCAGAGAATTTCTTCCATCCTTAATCCTAAACAGCACAGGAATCTTCTATCCTCCTTCTGCAAAGAATTTGGGAGTAATTCTGGACCATCACCTAAACTGAACTGAATACGTACCTACAGTCTGTGAGAAGGTGTCAGAATCACTCCATTTATTACAAAAATATAAAAAAGTATTTCCTCTCGAGCTTAAAAAGAATCTTGTAGAGTCACTAACACTCCCCATCCTTGAGTATGACGGTTCTATTACCCAAGGACTTGCGTTTAAGAGCTCATGTCGACTGGAACTGGTGATGAATGTTTTTGTCCAATACGTTTGTGATGAATGCTATGCAGACTGTATCACTCCTGCCTATGAATAATTATGGCTACATGCCAATAAGTGTAGGGATCATCATATCCTGAGTTTGATGTATCATCTTCTGAGTCATTGCACTCCTTCCTATTTATCTTCAACCCTTACACAATTATCTGAACAACAGCAGAAATACTAGCTGCCGACAGTGTAGTAAAATCTTCTCTATATCGCTACACAACACAGACATGTTCTCTAAATCGATTTCTGTGTAAGGAACTAGACTCTGAAACAATCTTCCTCAAATATTTGTTGCCGTGGTGGCGGTATTCCCGGTCAATTCTCGATCGTTGGGCCTCCGAGTGGTGTTTCTTTCCCCGTTGCGGTGCGCCTCCCGGCGGCGGGTGGCGCCGTCTCTGCCCGGTGGCGTGTTGCGTGCGCGGGCAGTCAAGTTTGGGCGCGAGCACTGCCTTCTGCGTCGGACGGTGGATCCCTCCGGGCTGTCGCTGGCCGGGGCTGGTGTTACTTGCTGCTCCCCGGGTCGGTGGTTGGAGTCGTCGCCTTATTACCAGCTTTCCTGCCCTGTCTGACTGCGCCTTGCTGAGGCCTCGGTGGCGATACTCGTGCTGGACCATCTTTCTCGCGGCGATTTCCCTGGACCGCGCCTTGGCAGGAGCTTGTGGCTGTGCTGCTCCCGGATATAGTTTACAGGGGAATACTTTTCCGTCCTCGGAAGTATGGTGCTGTTTGTGTATTCAGCGTGCTATGGCTAAGAAGATTATCTTCGTTGTTATGGTTGTGTTGGAAATGTGGGCAAACCCCAGAGTTAGTGTTTCTCGGCATTCTGTGGGGTGATGTACCTTACTTAGTGTGTTTTCCTTGGCGTTCTATTGTGCCGTTGCAGAACTTTGTTTAATCTTTTCCCTCCTTACTCTTCTGCAGAGTGCCTTTGGATCCTGTGGCCTGTAATTACGCTTGTGCCAAGTTCCGGGGTTTTGGGGGATAATTGATTAAATTATGTTTTGGAATTTATGGGATTCTGTGTGTTTGTCTGGGGTTTTTGCTGGCCTGTGCCCGTACGATTTCCCGTTTCCTCGCCCGGGCATCGCACATAAAGTGTAAGGTGAGTGAATTTTGGTAGTTCCCATCCAGTCCAGTGATGATTTTTTTTTTTTTTTTTTTTTGCACCATGCCTGTCCTATCTCCCTGGCTTAAGTTTGGCTCCTCTGTGCCCGTGCGCGAGTGTGTATTTGGGCGACGGTGATCGTTTCCTGACTTGTTTACCGTTTCTTGCCGACTTCTCTGCATAGACTGCCGAATCTGTAATTTGGTGTTAGCCATGTTATAGTTGCTTCAAGTTGGTTCGCACACTCCCTTTGGTAATGACATCTGTGCACCTATGAAATTGAATAATGTTTTGAACTATTGTAAGCTGGCGGTTGTGGCTGTGTGTGTTAAATTTTAACTTGTATTTGAGTTTTGGTGTAATTGTATTTTGTTAACTGAGCTAATTTTATCTTGCCTACTGCTGCGATGTCATGAATGTTAAAATCTAGCCTTGGGCTCCTTGTGAATTTTTATGTTGATAACTGATGCAGTATTTTAGTGTAATGATTTATCTTTTACGTTTTGGGGAAATTTTATCTTGGCAAATCCTTGGGGTTAAACTGTGCAACTTGTCTCTATGATCTACGGAAATGTTGGGGTGGATTGCACTTTCTCGTTAGGCCTATCACTTATTGTTTTACTAAAGGCATTAAGGGATATTTGTTGAAACTCTTTTTTTTTTTAATTTTAACAATCATAAATTTAATCTTACCTGTGAAGCCATATTTGTGAAGAGTTGTTTTTTAAACTTCATTGTCTTCCCAGCTTGCCCATTGCTACTGTATTAAAAGTGTTTGTTGTTTTGATTAATCGCAGCTGCTTGCCTTAAAGAACTAAAGCTGATTTTGAAAGATAAAGAATTAGTTTAACTGTTCACTCCAATAAAGCCACCCTGTTAAAACAAAAATTTTGGTGCTACCATTTGTTTCCCCCTGGTACCCCAACCACGGCTCAATATTAGTGAGATTTTCAAACCTCAGAAAACAGCTATTGACCCACTTTCCATAATAATAGCCATCCCTTCTTGTCAACGCTTCCTCCCCCAATGCTTTTCCCTCCCCATGTTTACAGAATTTTCTATTGAAATTCTCTTCTTTTCTAGCAACTACTGTCACTTTCATTTCAATCCTCTTCTCTTTCATTACCCTTTCACTTCTTCTATTACCAAACAAGGTTTCAAAAGTGCTAAACAAATCAATATCATTCTTAACGCCTCCATTATTTTATTATTATTGCCAATTATTATTTTATTATTAATGCACATTATTATTATTTTGATTGTTAGGTAATATTTTTTTGTATGTGTTGCTCCTGGTCAGATGTCAGAGAGGGCCTTATGGCCCTAATCTAATCAGGATAAATAGGCAAGAAATAAATAAATACTGCGAATGCACAGGTGCAGCGATGAATTGTCTTCCATACTTGCCACGTCTGATTGCTTGTGACAACTTTTTGTGGGGCACATTGAAATACGCTGTCTATGGGCACCATGCCGCCCGCCATGCTGGACAATCTTGAATTGGCGTTTAGTGTGACATCTGTATCCATTTCCCTTGAAACACTACAGGATATGGCGGGAAATTTCATTATTAGTTTGCACCACCTCCATACTATGGGTGAAGGACATTTAGAAAAGATTGTGATGTGACAGCATTGCAGAGAACGGTTTTAATTATACGTGCTGATGAAACCCAGTTCTAAGCAAAGAAGGGAAAGCAGAAAGGTGGAAGGAGTATATAGAGGGTCTATACAAGGGCGATGTACCTGAGGACAATATTATGGAAATGGAAGAGGATGTAGATGAAGATGAAATGGGAGATACGATACTGCGCGAAGAGTTTGACAG
Source organism: Schistocerca cancellata (assembly GCF_023864275.1). NCBI lineage: Eukaryota > Metazoa > Arthropoda > Insecta > Orthoptera > Acrididae > Schistocerca > Schistocerca cancellata. Next base: position 1,181,789,963 of record NC_064626.1, read on the forward strand.
AGCACTGAAAGACCTGAGTCGAAACAAGGCCCCAGGAGTAGACAACATTCCATTGGAACTACTGACGGCCTTGGGAGAGCCAGTCCTGACAAAACTCTACCATCTGGTGAGCAAGATGTATGAAACAGGCGAAATACCCTCAGACTTCAAGAAGAATATAATAATTCCAATCCCAAAGAAAGCAGGTGTTGACAGATATGAAAATTGCCGAACAATCAGTTTAATAAGCCACAGCTGCAAAATACTTACACGAATTCTTTACAGACGAATGGAAAAACTAGTAGAAGCCGACCTCGGGGAAGATCAGTTTGGATTCCGTAGAAATACTGGAACACGTGAGGCAATACTGACCTTACGACTTATCTTAGAAGAAAGATTAAGGAAAGGCAAACCTACGTTTCTAGCATTTGTAGACTTAGAGAAAGCTTTTGACAATGTTGACTGGAATACTCTCTTTCAAATTCTAAAGGTGGCAGGGGTAAAATACAGGGAGCGAAAGGCTATTTACAATTTGTACAGAAACCAGATGGCAGTTATAAGAGTCGAGGGACATGAAAGGGAAGCAGTGGTTGGGAAGGGACTGTGACAGGGTTGTAGCCTCTCCCCGATGTTATTCAATCTGTATATTGAGCAAGCAGTAAAGGAAACAAAAGAAAAATTCGGAGTAGGTATTAAAATCCATGGAGAAGAAATAAAAACTTTGAGGTTCACCGATGACATTGTAATTCTGTCAGAGACAGCAAAGGGCTTGGAAGAGCAGTTGAACGGAATGGATGGTGTCTTGAAGGGAGGATATAAGATGAACATCAACAAAAGCAAAACGAGGATAATGGAATGTAGTCGAATTAAGTCGGGTGATGTTGAGGGTATTAGATTAGGAAATGAGACACTTAAAGTAGTAAAGGAGTTTTGCTATTTGGGGAGCAAAATAACTGATGATGGTCGAAGTAGAGAGGATATAAAACGTAGACTGGCAGTGGCAAGGAAAGCGTTTCTGAAGAAGAGAAATTTGTTAACATCGAGTATAGATTTAAGTGTCAGGAAGTCATTTCTGAAAGTATTTGTATGGAGTGTAGCCACGTATGGAAGTGAAACATGGACGGTAAATAGTTTGGACAAGAAGAGAATAGAAGCTTTCGAAATGTGGTGCTACAGAAGAATGCTGAAGATTAGATGGGTAGATCACATAACTAATGAGGAAGTATAGAATATGATTGGGGAGAAGTTTGTGGCACAACTTGACCAGAAGAAGGGATCGGTTGGTAGGACATGTTCTGAGGCATCAGGGGATCACCAATTTAGTACTGGAGGGCAGCGTGGAGGGTAAAAATCGTAGGGGGAGACCAAGAGATGAATAACCTAAGCAGATTCAGAAGGATGTAGGTTGCAGTAGGTACTGGGAGATGAAGAAGCTTGCACAGGATAGAGTAGCATGGAGAGCTGCATCAAACCAGTCTCGGGACTGAAGACCACAACAACAACAACTGTACGAGATGTACGGCGCCATCTGTTAGCAGCTTTTCGAACTATTTCGAAACTTCCATATAAAATTCTAACAGGTTTCAAATAAAAATAGTTTTTGTTGCACTCATCTGTCTGTCTTAGTTTCCGAGATATTTAATTTTGAAATGAGGGACTCCTTCGCTGAATACCCCAGCAAACAGAACTTCTTTCTTTTCCAGATGGTAAAACTAGTGGCGACTCTTTATTCAATATTTAAATTATTATTGTCGTATTCGAGAGTTAATGGTTGACTTGTCACAGGGCCTTAGTTAAATAGTAAAATAGGAAGCTGTGGGACAATGTGGAAACGAAATGGAGTTTCACACTGACATATGAACCGTGGGCCTTTCCTTGCGTTGGCCTGAGTGCGTAAACAATACAGATAGCCATACTGTCGGTGTAACCGTAACTGAGAGGTCCATGGAGAGACCAGAGAAACACGTGGTTCCTGAAGAAGATCAGCAACCATTTCAGTCATTGCACGAGCAACAATCTGGATAATCGAATGATCTGGCCTTGTAATGGTAGCTAACGTGGTCTTGCAGTGCTGATACTGCAAATGGCTGGAACCAAGAGAGAACTATAGCCGTTATTTTCCCAAAGGGCATGCAGTTCTACTGTATGTTAAACGATGCTGGATTGGGTAAAATATTCCAGAGATAAAGTAGTCCCTCATATGGACCTCTAGGTGGGGACAACTCAGCAGGATGTCATCATTAGGAAAAAGAAAACTGGTATGGTATGGCTTGCGGCGTGGAATGTTAGATCCCTTAATCGTTTAGAGAGGTTAGAGAGTTTATAAAGGGAAATGGATAGGTTGAAGTTCGACATAACAAGAATTAGTGAAGTGCAGTGGCAGGAAGAATAGCTCTCCTAGTCAGGTGAATACAGGGCTATAAATACAAAATAAGATGGGGTAATGCAGCAGTAGGTCTAATAATGAACAAGAAAATAGGAATGAGAATAAACTACTGTGAACAGAATAATGAACCCACTATAGCAGACAAGACAGAAACGAAGGCGACATCCAGCACAGTAGCACAAGTTTGTGTACCAACTAACTGCACAGATGAAGAGATTAAAAGAATGTACTATGAGACAAAAGAAATCATTCAGATAATTAACGAAGACGAAAAATTGTGACTGGGAGCTGGAAGTCGATATATGAAAAGGAAGAGAAGTAGAAATAAGAGGATGTGGACCCAGGGAAAGGAGCGAAAGAGGAACCCACCTGCTATAATTTTGAACAGAGCGTTGTTAACACTTGGTTTAAGAATATTGAAAGAAAGTTTTATACGTGGAAGTGACCTAGGTTCTGGAACATTTTACATTGACTATACACTGAAGAGCCGAAGAAACTGGACACCTGCCTAATATCGTGTAGGGTCCCCGCGAGCACGCAGAAATGCCACAACACGACGTGGCATGGCCTCGACTAATCTTTGAAGTAATGCTGGAGGGACACCATGAATTCTGCAGGGCTGTCCATAAATCTGTAAGAGTACGAGAGGCTGGAGATCTTTTCTGAATAGCACTTTGCAAGGCATCCCAGATCTGCTAAATAATGTTCATGTCTGAGGAGTCTGGCGGCCAGTGGCAGTGTTAAACTCAGAAGAGTGTTCCTTAAGCCACTCTGAGGCAATTCTGGTCGTGTGGGGTGTTGCATTGTACTGCTGGAATTGCCCAAGTCTGTCGGAATGCACAATATCACTCCAACTCACACGACGCCCCACACCATTACAGAGCCTCCAGCAGCTCGAACAGTGCCTGCTGACATGCAGGGTCCATGGATTTACGAAGTTGTCATCATACCTGTACACGTCCATCTGCTCGATACAATTTGAAACGATACCAGGCAACATGTTTCCAGTCATCAACAGTCCAGTGTCGGTGTTGACGGGCCCAGGCGAGGAGCAAAGCTTTGCGTCGTGCAGTCATCAAGGGAACACGAGTAGGCCTTCGGCTCCGAAAGACGTATCGATGATGTTTCGTCGAAAGGCTCGCACGCTGACACTTGTTGATGTCCCAGCACTGAAATCTGCGCAATTTGGGGAAGGGTTGCACTTCTGTCACGTTGAACGATTCTCTTCAGTCGTCGTTGGTCACGTTCTTGCAGGATCTTTTCCTGTCGCAGCGATGTCGGAGATTTGATGTTTTACCGAATTCCTGATATTCACGGTACACTCGTGAGATGGTCGTATGGGAAAGTCCCCACTTCATCACTATCTCGGAGATGCCGTGTCCCATCGTTCGTGCTCTGACTATAACATCATGTTGAAACTCACTTAAATCTTGGGCAGATGTGGACTCTGATCATAATTTATTGGTTATGAACTGTAAATTAAAAACCAAGAAATCGAAAAACACAAGAAACGAAGAAGATAGAACCTGGATGAGTTTAAACAACCAGAGATCGTTGAGAATTTTAAAGGGAGAATTATTAACACTTGACAGTACCAAGGGAGGGGAATGCAGTAGAAGACGGATAGATAGCTTTGAGATATGAAATAGTGAAGGCAACAGAGGATTAAATAGCTAAAAATCCAAAGTCTAGTAGAAGTCCTTGGATCTCTAAGGAGATACTGAATCTAACTGATTAAAGGAGAAACATAAAAATGCAGCAAATCAAGCAGGCGAAAGAGAATACAAATGTCTAAAAATTGAGATTGGCAGAAAGTACAAAATAGCTACGCAGAAATGGCTAGAGGAGAAATTTAAGTCCATAGAAGCATGAATAACCAGAAGATAGATAGATACCGCCTACAGGAAGATTGAGGAGACCTTTGGAGAAGAGAGAAACAACATTTTGAACTTCGAGAGCTCGAATGACAAGCCGGTACTAAGCAACGAAGGGAAGACTGAAATTTAGAAAGAAATACACTCCTGGAAATTGAAATAAGAACACTGTGAATTCATTGTCCCAGGAAGGGGAAACTTTATTGACACATTCCTGGGGTCAGATACATCACATGATCACACTGACAGAACCACAGGCACATAGACACAGGCAACAGAGCATGCACAATGTCGGCACTACTACAGTGTATATCCACCTTTCGCAGCAATGCAGGCTGCTATTCTCCCATGGAGACGATCGTAGAGATGCTGGATGTAGTCCTGTGGAACGGCTTGCCATGCCATTTCCACCTAGCGCCTCAGTTGGACCAGCGTTCGTGCTGGACGTGCAGACCCCGTGAGACGACGCTTCATTCAGTCCCAAACATGCTCAATGGGGGACAGATCCGGAGATCTTGCTGGCCAGGGTAGTTGACTTACACCTTCTAGAGCACGTTGGGTGGCACGGGATACATGCGGACGTGCATTGTCCTGTTGGAACAGCAAGTTCCCTTGCCGGTCTAGGAATGGTAGAACGATGGGTTCGATGACGGTTTGGATGTACCGTGCACTATTCAGTGTCCCCTCGACGATCACCAGTGGTGTACGGCCAGTGTAGGAGATCGCTCCCCACACCATAATGCCGGGTGTTGGCCCTGTGTGCCTTGGTCGTATGCAGTCCTGATTGTGGCGCTCACCTGCACGGCGCCAAACACGCATACGACCATCATTGGCACCAAGGAAGAAGCGACTCTCATCGCTGAAGACGACACGTCTCCATTCGTCCCTCCATTCACGCCTGTCGCGACACCACTGGAGGCGGGCTGCACGATGTTGGGGCGTGAGCGGAAGACGGCCTAACTGTGTGCGGGACCGTAGCCCAGCTTCATGGAGATGGTTGCGAATGGTCCTCGCCGATACCCCAGGAGCAACAGTGTCCCTAATTTGCTGGGAAGTGGCGGTGCGGTCCCCTACGGCACTGCGTAGGATCCTACGGTCTTGGCGTGCATCCGTGCGTCGCTGCGGTCCGGTCCCAGGTCGACGGGCACGTGCACCTTCCGCCGACCACTGGCGACAACATCGATGTACTGTGGAGACCTCACGCCCCACGTGTTGAGCAATTCGGCGGTACGTCCACCCGGCCTCCCGCATGGCCACTATACGCCCTCGCTCAAAGTCCGTCAACTGCACATACGGTTCACGTCCACGCTGTCGCGGCATGCTACCAGTGTTAAAGACTGCGATGGAGCTCCGTATGCCACAGCAAACTGGCTGACACTGACGGTGGCGGTGCACAAATGCTGCGCAGCTAGCGCCATTAGACGGCCAACACCGCGGTTCCTGGTGTGTCCGCTGTGCCGTGCGTGTGATCATTGCTTGTACAGCCCTCTCGCAGTGTCCGGAGCAAGTATGGTGGGTCTGACACACCGGTGTCAATGTGTTCTTTTTTCCATTTCCAGGAGTGTATATAGAGTGGTTCTATAAGCGAAATGAACTCTAAGACAATATTATAGAAAGGGAAGAGGAAGCAGATGAACATGAGCCGGGAGATGTGATACTGCGAGAAGAATCTCACAAAGCACTGAAAGACGAAATAACCTTACATTTCAGGAAGAAAATTGTTGTTGCTGTGGTCTTCAGTCCTGAGACTGGTTTGATGCAGCTTTCCATGCTACTCTATCCTGTGCAAGCCTCTTCATCTCCCAGTACCTGCTGCAGCCTACATCCTTCTGAATCTGCTTAGTGTATTCATCTCTTGGTCTCCCTCTACGAATTTTACCCTCCATGCTGCCCTCCAGTACTAAATTGGTGATCCCTTGATGCCTCAGAACATGTCCTACCAAGCGATCCCTTCTTCTAGTCAAGTTGTGCCCCAAACTCCTCCCCAGTTCTATTCAATGCCTCCTCATTAGTTATGTAATCTACCCATCTAATCTTCAGCATTCTTCTGTAGCAACACATTTCGAAAGCTTCTATTCTCTTCTTGTCCAAACTAGTTACCGTCCATGTTTCACTTCCATACATGGCTACACTCCATACAAATACTTTCAGAAACGACTTCCTGACACTTAAATCTATACTCGATGTTAACAAATTTCTTTTCTTCAGAAACGCTTTCCTTGCCATTGCCAGTCTACATTTTACATCCTCTCTACTTCGACCATCATCAGTTATTTTGCTCCCCAAATAACAAAACTCCTTTACTACTTTAAGTGTCTCATTTCCTAATCTAATTCCCTCAACATCACCCGACTTAATTCGACTACATTCCATAATCCTCGTTTTGCTTTTGTTGATGTTCATCTTATATCCTCCTTTCAAGACACTGTCCATTCCGTTCAACAGCTCTTCCAAGTCCTTTGCTGTCTGTGACAGAATTACAATGTCATCGGCAAACCTCAAAGTTTTTATTTCTTCTCCATGGATTTTAATACCTACACCAAATTTTTCTTTTGTTTCCTTCACTGCTTGCTCAATATACAGATTGAATAACGTCGTGGAGAGGCTACAACCCTGTCTCCCTCCCTTCCCAACCACTGCTTCCCTTTCATGTTCCTCGGCTCTTATAACTGCCATCTGGTTTCTGTACAAATTGTAAATAGCCTTTCGCTCCCTGTATTTTACTCCTGCCACCTTCAGAATTTGAAAGAGAGTATTCCAGTCAACATTGTCAAAAAGCTTTCTCTAAGTCTACAAATGCTAGAATCGTAGGTTTTCCTTTCCTTAATCTAGCTTCTAAGATAAGTCGTAAGGTCAGTATTGCCTCACGTGTTCCAGCATTTCGACGGAATCCAATCTGATCTTCCGCAAGATCGGCTTCTACTAGTTTTTGCATTCGTCTGTAAAGAATTCGTGTAAGTATTTTGCAGCTGTGACTTATAAAACTAATAGTTCGGTAATTTTCACATCTGTCAACACCTGCTTTCTTTGGGATTGGAATTATTATATTCTTCTTGAAGTCTGAGAGTATTTCGCCTGTCTCATACATCTTGCTCACTAGATGGTAGAGTTTTGTGAGGCCTGGCTCTCCCAAGGCTGTCAGTAGTTCTAATGGAATGTTGTCTACTCCCGGGGCCTTGTTTCGACTTAGGTGTTTAAGTGCTCTGTCAAACTCTTCACGCAGTATCATATCTCCCATTTCATCTTCATCTACATCCTCTTCCTGTTTCCATAATATTGTCCTCAAGTACATCGCCATTGTACAGACCCTCTATATACTCCTTCCACTTTTCTGCTTTCCCTTCTTTGCTTAGAACTGGGTTTCCATCTGAGCTCTTGATATTCATACAAGTGGTTCTCTTTTCTCCAAAGGTCTCTTTAATTTTCCTGTAGGCAGTATCTATCTTACCCCTAGTGAGATAAGCCTCTACATTTGTCCTGTAGCCATACCTGCTTAGCCGCTTTGCACTTCCTGTCGATCTCATTTTTGAGACGTTTGTATTTATTTTTGCCTGCTTCATTTACTGCATTTTTATATTTTCTCCTTTCATAAATTAAATTCAATATTTCTTCTGTTACCCAAGGATTTCTACTAGCCCTCGTCTTTTTAACTACTTGATCCTCTGCTGCCTTCACTACTTCATCTCTCAAAGCTACCCATTCTTCTTCTTCTGTATTTCTTTCCCCGATTCCTGTCAATTGTTCCCTTATGCTCTCCTTGAAGCTCTGTACAACCTCTGGTTTAGTCAGTTTATCCAGGTCCCATCTTCTAAAATTCCCACCTTTTTGCAGTTTCTTCAGTTTTAATCTACAGTTCATAACCAATAGATTGTGGTCAGAGACCAAATCTGCCCCTGGAAATGCCTTACAATTTAAAACCTGGTTCCTAAATCTCTGTCTTACCATTATATAATGTCAGTATCTCCAGGTTTCTTCCATGTATACAACCTTCTTTTATGATTCTTGAACCAAGTGTTAGCTATGATTAAGTTGTGCTCTGTGCAAAATTCTACCATGTGGCTTTCTCTTTCATTTCTTAGCCCCAATCCATATTCACCTACTACGTTTCCTTCTCTCCCTTTTCCTACTACCGAATTCCAGTCACCCATGACTATTAAATTTTCGTCTCCCTTCACTATCTGAATAATTTCTTTTATTTCATCATACATTTCTTCAATTTCTTCGTCATATGGAGAGATAGTAGGCATATAAACTTGTACTACTGTAGAAGGCGTGGGCTTCGTGTCTATCTTGGCAACAATAATGCGTTCACTATGATGTTTGTAGTAGCTTAACCGCACTCCTATTTTTTTATTCATTATTGAACCTACTCCTGCATTACCCCTATTTGATTTTGTACTTATAACCCTGTATTCGCCTGAACAAAAGTCTTGTTCCTCCTGCCACCAAACTTAACTAATTCCTACTATATCTAACGTTAACCTATCCATTTCTGTTTTTAAATTTTCTAACCTACCTGCTCGATTAAGGGATCTGACATTCCACGCTCCGATCCGTAGAACGCCAGTTTTCTTTCTCCTGATAACGACGTCCTCCTGAGTAGTCCCCGCCCGGAGATCCGAATGGGGGACTATTTTACCTCCGGAATATTTTACCCAAGAGGATGCCATCATCATTTAACCATGCAGTAAAGCTGCATGTCCTCGGGAAAAATTACGGCTGTAGTTTCCCCTTGCTTTCAGCCGTTCGCAGTACCAGCACAGCAAGGCCGTTTTGGTTAGTGTTACAAGGCCAGATCAGTCAATCATCCAGACTGTTGCCCCTGCAACTACTGAAAAGGTTGCTGCCCCTGTTCAGGAACCACACGTTTGTCTGGCCTCTCAACAAATACCCCTCCGTTGTGGTTGCACCTACGGTACGGCTATCTGTATCGCTGAGGCACGCAAGCCTCCGCACCAACAGCAAGGTTCTTGGGGGGAAGGGAAGAACATTTTGGAAGAACATTATAATTTCAATTCCAAAGAAATCAGCTGTTGAAAAATGTGAGTATTACCGAATCATCAGTTTAATAAATCATGGTTGCAAAATACTGACACTAATTATTGCATCAGGCAACCAAAGAACTCCAGATGGGGTATCCTGATCAGTTATACTGTACGATCATTTCATTTAATTTATTGTTAAATCTGACCTCTGGGACCATCAGTTTACGTTCTGGAGAAATTTTGGAACACACAATGTAATACTGACCCTACGACTTCTCTTAGAACATAGATTAAAGAAAGGCAAACCTATGTTTATAGGATTTACAGATTTAGGGTTCAAATGGTTCAAATGGCTCTGAGCACTATGAGACTCAAATGCTGTGGTCATAAGTCCCCTAGAACTTAGAACTACTTAAACCTAACTAACCTAAGGACATCACACACATCCATGCCCGAGGCAGGATTCGAACCTGCGACCGTAGCGGTCGTGCGGTTCCAGACTGTAGCGCCTTTAATCGCTCGGCCACTCCGGCCGGCCAGATTTAGGGAAAGCGTATGACAGTGTGGACTGGAATACACGATTTAAACTCTGAAAGCAACGTGGATAAGGGAGCGAAATGTTATTTATAACTTGTACATAAATCAGACTGCAGTTATATTAGTCGAAAGATATGAATGGGAAGCAGTGGCTGAGAACGGAGTAAGACACGGTTGTATCTTATACCCCATGTTTTTCAATGTATACAATGAGCAAACAATAAAAGAAACCAACTTATATAAACCGAAAGATATGAAAGGGAAGCAATGGCTGAGAACGGAGTGAGACAGGGTTGTAGCCTATAACCCATGTTATTCAATCCCTACAGTGAGCAAGCAATAAAAGAAACCAAAAAGAAAAGTGTAAAGGGAATTTAAGTTCAGGGAGAAGGAAAAAAAAAAAACGTTGACAGAGATTGTAATTCTGGCAGAGACGGAAAGGACGTGGAAAAACAGTTGAACAGAATGGATAGAACTTGAAAAGAGATTATAAGATGAACATCAAGTATAAAAAAAAAGTAATTGTGTGTCTGGCAGGACACATTCTGAGGCATTGAGAAATGAATTGTCAGTTTCGTATTGGAGAGAAATGTGTCGTGTAAAACCAGGAAATGGATACAATAAGCAAGCTCACATGGATGTAGGCTGCAGTAGTTATTCGTATACGAGGGGCGCTTGAAAAGTCCGTGCGAAGTCCGAGAGATGGCACTACCGGCGCGTATTGAGGTCATGTTTAGTTAGTAGCATCTTTGGAAAGAACGCACACCAAATTTCAGCCATATTGGCCTTTTTCTTTGTGTTTGGCATTCGTGTGAATCAAGGAAGTCGAATGATTGTCAAAAAATGGAAGAAAAAGAATTTCGTGTGGTGATTAAACATTAATTTATGAAAGGCAAAACGCCTCAGGAGACCAAAGAGAAGCTTGATTATCATTACGGTGACTCTGCACCTTCGATTAGAACAGTTAAGTGGTTTCAAAATTTTTGAAGTGGCCATATGAGCACAAGTGATGCTGAACGTTCTGGACGCCCTGTGGAGGTTACGATTCCAGAAATCATTGATAAAATCCATGATATGGTGATGGATGACAGAAGAGTTAAGGTGCGTGAGATTGTTAGTGCTGCGGGCATCTCGAATGAACGGGTACATAATATTTTGCATAAACATTTGGACATCATAAAGCTATCTGCAAGATGGGTTCCGCGATTGCTCACGCTTGACCAAAAACGGAATCGTGTGAAGTGTCGCAAGGACGGTTAGCAGCTGTTCAGGAAGAATCCGCAGGACTTTAAGCGTTGTTTCGTCACTGTGGATGAAACATGGATACATTACTATACTCCTGAGACCAAAGAACAATGTAAACAATGGCTTACCAAGGGAGAATCTGCACCTGAAAAGGCGAAGACCATTCCTTGGGCCAGAAAGGTTATGGCGACTGTCTTTTGGGATTTTCAAGGGATAATCGTCATTGATTATCTGGAAAAGAGTAAAACTATTACAGGTGCATATTATTCATCGTTATTGGACCATGAGAATACCAGCTGCAGGGAAAACGCCGGCGATTGGCCCACAAGAAAGTCATTTTCCATCATGACAATGCACCATCACACACCTCAGCAGCTGTGATCGCAAAATTAATGGAAATAGGATTCCAACTCGTTTCACATCCCCCCTATTCTCCAGACTTAGCTCCCTCGGACTACTATTTGTTCCCCAATTTGAAGAAATGGCTGGCGGTACGAGGATTTTATTCAAAAGAGGAGGTGATTGCAGCAACTAATAGCAATTTTGCACACTTGGACAATTCCTATTATTCAAAATGGTTCAAATGGCTCTGAGCACTATGGGACTTAACATCTGAGGTCATCAGTCCCCTAGAACTTAGAACTACTTAAACCTAACTAACCTAAGGACATCACACACATCCATGCCCGAGGCAGGATTCGAACCTGCGACCGTAGCGGTCGCGCGGTTCCAGACTGAAGCGCCTAGAACCGCTCGGCCACCACGGCCGGCTCCTATTATTCGGTAAGGATCAACAAATTATAACAGCGTTGGTCGTAGTGTATAAGTCTAAAAGGAGACTATGTCGAAAAATAAAAAAGGTTTACCCCAAACACGTAAGTAGCTTTTATTTTTGCATGGACTTTTCAAACGCCCCTCGTATGAAGAGGGTTGCACACGATAGGGTAACGCACGCGGCTGCATCTAACCAGTCTTTGGACTGAAGGCCGCAATAACTACGACGAGGTAATAAGGGAGGTTATACTGCGAAAGACAATACACAACCAACCATCAAGAAAATCCACGTAATCCCGCAACATCTTTTACTGACCTTTTCCCGTTGAACTCTTATTTGCTGATACTTCGTAAGTTTGCTCACTGGTGTCTGCAGAATCGTTGTTAAGGTTCCACGCTTTTGACTGTAGCACTTCTTGTCCAGTTGTTTCAATTGGTATTACCACATTCCTTTTCTGGAAGCCAACGCGGCAAAAATGAGCTCTTCAGTACTCCTGATTGTTTCTTCTGAAAATCGAATTTCATTCAGAAGTCATTCATTCTTCCCTGCAAACGTTCATGATATAAAGCCCTGAAAAATACACCACCGTGCTATCTCTAGGAACAGGGTAGTTCTAGATAACAACAACTAATTCGACAAAATAATCACATTCTTTGTACTGGGGTCAAATTTTAAAATTGCCTCACATGTTTCAGTAAACGTTGCCTTGCTGACGCAATCGGATGCATAGGTCTATGCAGGTTTCCCTTCCATCATTAACTCTTAAATGTCACTGTAGATTCTAAATCACGACAGAATGAGGAAGAAAGCAAAGCATTGCAAAAATCTGTGCACTGTGAAAAGCACCTAGGTGTTTCACAAACTGGATACCTGGTGGCATACGAGCACCTGGGTAGCTTGTGTCAAAAACTGTTTGCCTATTGCGAACAATAGGTGTCTACCTTTCGCAAGCATGAGAAATTCGTTCTGTCGAAAGAATGAGAAGTAAACTGTTTAGGCTTCTTTTCATAAATGCTTAGACGGGGAGCTCATTACTATCACAGATGATTAGCTATGTTCAAATATGATTTGAAACACATAGATTTAGTACATCAAATTCGGTGAAACGATTATTACAGTTCACGCCAGAAGAGTGGAGGAAGCTACCGGTTAATGTTATCCAACTACGCGACTGACAATACGGTGATTTACTGCTAATGAGAACTACAGATAAGCTCCGTAATCTCTTCGATAGCATGGAGGACATTTGAGCGACTGGTAATTATCTGGAGATGGTTGATACCTTCAGTCGACAACCGCTGTAAAGCTCATCACTCCCTTTTAAAATATTCATAGATTCATGCGGGCAAAAAAACCCGGAGATACTGACAACCAGCTGCGATGGTAAGTTAGTACCTGAAGGACGGCATGTGAACATGTCGTAACTAAATTACTGTTCCATTGAATCTTTCACGAATTCATTGTTTCATTTAGCCAACCAACGGCGACTTTACTGTTCACTTTAAAAAGTTCGAATTTGCAATTTCCGAACCTTTTGACAATAAGGTAAACGTAAGTTATGAACGGCATACGCTACGTTGACACTAAAGGTTTTGTCTGGAAAAGAAAGGCACGAGTCAGAAAGACAACAGCTGCATCTTCTCAGGATTCAGAAACAATGGTAAATGTGACGACTGGCAGAAAATCCTGAGGAATTATGGACTATTTTGAATCAGTAACCTGATCAAAGCCATCTGTTCAGAACCTTTGTGACCATAACGCCTTCGAAAAGGAAAATAACAGAATGACGTGATTTTAAATTCATTTTTCCAAAATTGTTTCGCTAAGGTAGATCGTATCGCGGTTTCTTCTTTAAATCGCCGCACGAACATCAAAATGTCGGATATCGAAATAAGTAAATCTGGGATAGAAAATCAAATGAAATTTCTCAACAAAGGAAAGGCCATTGAACTTGACGGGATACCAATTCTATTCTATTACAGTGTTTATCATAAGATCTGTTGTAGGCATTACACAGTGTATTCTTCCGCTTTTGCTGGAATCTGACTGGATTTCGTTTCACGTGGAGCGGAAGCCTAGCTGTTTCGAGTACAGTCAAATACGATGGTAAGGATACGCTTTATGGTGGCTTGGTTCAAATGGCTCTGCGCACTATGCGACTTAACTTCTGAGGTCATCAGTCGCCTAGAACTTAGAACTAATTAAACCTAACTAACCTAAGGACATCACGCTTTATGGTGTGCGTTACCGGCACATCGCCTGAGGAATAATATGAACAACAGCTTTACCACCGCACTTAACGTGGACAGCACTAGCCAGCCAACTCGTCCAACTAACTTGCAGTGATGTGAACAGCTGCAGTTAAGACGTAAAAAGAGACGCGCTGAGAAACAATATAGCTTCGAATGTCATTTAATTTTTAACGAGAGTGAAATAATATTTGGCAAAACTTCAGCAATACCAACGCTCCTTCGCTAACACAGTATTGGAATTAAAGAGAAAAGTGACGAAAATTTCTAACTTAAACACAGGGTAATTTTTCCGAGCGAGCTATGTGTGACGCAAAAGCATTACTGTAGGGTTCTGTCGTATAGTTAAATACTGAAACCACTGAAGGTATTAGGATCAGTCGTCTGGTAATCTCTGGACTCCTTCCATATCCGAGAAAAACGCATTTCAGTACTGAAACTGCTATCCACGTCGTTGACAACGGCTCGATCAACAACAGAATCCACAATGCCAGCCAAGCGCCGTTTTCTCCTCTTCCTTTGACGTAAACTACCGTTGTGTATCCCATCAGCGTTCGCAGTGACGTGTGACAAAGCTTCGGGCATTAGTTTCAGTACATCTGGCAGCTAAAATATCTTATTTTTCGCGACAGTTTCCTTTACTTGGCTCCAGATCAGTTGCGTTGGGTTCATACTGGAATGGTTCGACGACAACTGACATTCGTATGGTGTGCTCTATGCTGCAATAATTATTGTTTTCCATGTTTCTACGACGTTTATCACTCTGCCTCGTGTGGGATCACATCTGAGGTATAAAAAAATAGACATTGTGCAAATAAAGACTACTTGACTTTTCATCTTTGTCGAAAAAATCTAATTTACGATTTCTTCATTTAAATAGCCTTCATTGACAATTTTTTATAAAACATCGATAATTAAGAATTTATATTTGCATTGAAAACTGGAATTTTTTGTACAATATTTAATCAGAAATAGAGGTCGTTTATTTTTCATAAAAAATATGCTTAGATATGAATTAATTAGCAAAATTTGACGAATTTTACATTTAAAAGATGTCGCTATTCTAAATTGAACTAAAAAAAAGAACTACCATAATGCTACTTGAACCACTGATTCATGGATTGTACTAGATTACCAATCATCAGTGCTACCGATTCAGCTGTGCACTCCCCTTTTTTTAATGCCGATTATTTTTCTAAATTTCTGAGAACATTTAGAACAACCTATTTCTTGCCACTTTTTAACGGTGTTCCATGCGCCTGTTTCACTATGGAGCAGGAAGAAACATCAGCCATTTTCACACTGCATATTAACACCGCGACAATCAGGGTACAACAGTACAGAGACTGCGACTATACACGAGTTCTGAAATAAAAACTACTTAGCTTAAGGGTGATTAAGAGAAACGTTGACAGCTGTTAACACATTAGTAATAAGATATCCAATAAATAAGTAGGACCTACTTCCAAGAGCTTAACGGCACCAGTATACGTGTGCTACGGCTGCTGACCAATCATTGCATTTGTATTTGCTCTAATCAGGTTTATTCTTATGATACACGAGAAAGGCAAGGTAGTATATTGGCTGTTATTTTAATAAACTTACAACAAACCAAAAACTTCGACTGCCTGTGGGGTTTAATATTATAATACACGTGCTGCGTAGGGTGGTCTCTCTGTTTTCAGTACAACACCGTTTTCGCTTTGAAAGAGAAATAAGCGATACATACAATCGAAATTAATGTTATCTTTCTGTAGTACGTTCGTCTCTGAAAAGATAGTTATTCTTCTAAAGTTTTCTGTTGAAAAGAGTGTACCAAAACACACGAAGGTCGATCCTAAACTATATTTTACAGAGAGTATCTTTCACTTGTAAATGAACAATTAGATACTATCTTTAAATGAAAGCTACTGACATTGTGAAGAGACGATGTCTATAAAGTGTTAGTGCGCTGTACTCAGAGGTAATATTGTTAATGAAGGCTAACAGTTGGAACTTTTTGTAATTTTCTTACGCAGTGTAACATACTACGCCGCTTCCTTTTGACTTCTGAAAACATGGAGGAGCGTTGGTCAGTTTGCTCCACTCTGGTCGCGGTGTTGCCTCTCCGTGGCATTCTATCTCTTTAGTCGCAACGGCAGAAAACAGACATCAGGCAAGGAATGATCTTCTTGCTCATATGACTCGTTTCGGGATTTATCTGTCATCCGATATGTACAAAACATCAGATACGAAAAAAAATTTACAAAACGTAGTAATAGGACAACTTTGTTTGAAGTCATCTGGCACAAACTACACTGAAGGGCCAAAAAAAACTGATACAGGCATGCGTATTCACATACAGAGATATGTAAACAAGCAAAATATGGCACTGCGGTCGGCAACGCCTATATGAGCCAACAAATGTGCGGCGCAGTTGTGAGATCGGTTACTGCTGCTACAATGGGAGATTATAAAGATTTAAGTGAGTTTCAACGTGGTGTTATGGTCGGAACACGAATGATGGGACACAGCATCTCCTAGATAGTGATGAAGTGGGGATTTTCCTGTACGACCATATGACGAGTGTACCGTGAATATCAGGAATCCGGTAAAACATCAAGTCTCCGACATCGCTGCGGCCGGAAAAAGATCCTGCAAGAACGGGACCAACGACGACTGAAGAGAATCGTTCAACGTGACAAAAGTGCAACCCTTCCGCAAATTTATGCGGATTTCAGTGTTGGACCATGAACAAGTGTCAGCGTGCGAACCATTCAACGAAATATCAACGATATGGGCTTTCGGAGCTGAAGGCTCGCCTGGGCCCGTCAACAGCGGCATTGGACTGTTGACGACTGGAAACATTTTGCCTGGTCAGACGAGTCTCGTTTCAAATTGTATCGAGCGGATGGACGTGTACGGGTATGGAGACAACCTCATTAATCCATGGACCCTGCACGTCAGCAGGGAACTGTGCTAGCTGGTGGAGGCTCTGTAATGGTATGGGGCGTGTGCAGTTGGAGTGATATGGGACCCCAGATAAGTCTAGATACGCCTCTGACAGGTGACACGTACGTTATGAAACGTCCCCTTAGAAAAATTTATACATGACTGTGCTTAAACTGACATACAATATTATTTAGCGCAACGCAATCTGACTTCCAAAAATCCCTACAAAAGAATGGCCCTGACTAACATTAACCTATACCTTTCACAAATCACTTACCTCACAAAAATCTTCGTTACTGGAACTACTGCAATACAGCGAGCGCCACTACTGCCAGCTAAATAAAAGATTCAAACTACGGAAGGCACTAACTACTGATAGGCATAGTTAGCAAATGAAAGATTTTAATAGAGAACAAACAATGTATTTACCTTAACAGTCATAATGTATACAGCAGTTCATGACATGCATTTTTACAAATATCAAACCTCCGCCATTTCTCTCCCTACATCCACCACTGCTGGCGGTTCACCTCCAACTGCGCAACGCTACGCGCTGTTCACATCCAGCTGCCGCTGCCCAACACTACAATGGCAGACAACAATGCAAACTAGCCACAGACTGCACACAGCACAGCCAGTGATTTTTATACAGAGCGCTACGTAACGTTGCCAATAAGAAAACATAAACAGCCTACTTACATAGCCCCCACGTTCCCCACAAAAAATTTTACAAATTTTATTGGGCAGTGGCCAATACAGATTTGAAAAATTTTTTCATAATTACAGTAAGAAAGATATCACATGCACACACTTATTAATACAATGTTGGTCAAAAGCTAAAATTTTCTCACAGTCCATAAAGATAGTCCTGAACATTCATCATAATAGTAATTACAGTTTTTTTTCTTTTTTCACAAAGTCTCATTAGTAAAAGAAATTGCACACAGAAGTAGTGGATTTCCATGCAGTCTTGAAGAAGTAGTGTTGCTGACAGGTAATGGGCCACAACAGAGCAAACCCACAGCAGAGTCATTCGACGTTTTGAAGAAGATTGTTAGGTAGGTCGTCACAGAGCAGACCCACTGTAGTCCTGGTAGAGATTACGGTATTGGTGGGCCACCAGAGGTGCAGACCCACTGCAGTCCTTGTAGAAATAATGGTACTGGTGAGTCATCAAAGATGCAGACCCACTGCAGTACTTGTAGAGATGGCCAGCAGCCATCTGTTGTGACTGTGCGGGTGCACAATCACCATTGAAGAGTCTTGCGGAGAATATAGCAAGTCCATAAACCACCACTTGTCCACTCAAGAAAGTTTTGGAATTGTCCTTAGAAGCAGCAATGCTGTTATCCAGTCCCTTGCTGAATTATCAACACACGTGCAAACACTATCAGTCCCTACTTCTCACATATTGTCCATATACTATGACTAACCGAAACGTGTGAAGTGAAATGTAATGTACAAGTTACTTAATTTGATGAACTGGTGTCAATTACAATTTTATAACATAAGAATACAATAACAAAGGTACAAAACAAGACAGATAACATTTGTAGTACAGGCTTTACAACAGAATAGAAATAATTATATACATCAGTGTTACAGGAATTATGACATAAGTAAATACATAAAAGATCAGAATAATTATTGAAACATCAACTGCACACATGAGCATTAAAACAAAACAGAATAAATAATGTCTCAACATTTTTACAAAGTAAATAACATAGTATTAGAAAAATTCTACAACATAGCTCTCATCAGCTAAACACATAAAGACAGGAAAAACACAAATACACAAGGGTACACAAACATATAGAGGGATGACACAAAAAGAAAGGACAGGGTTTGTTTTACTGCAGTATTTTGCATGGAGATCTCCCATCGTTCATCATTATTCCCAAAAGTCCTATCTAAGCCTGCTTTCTGTATTCATATGGTCACATGTTTCTTACCACAATATTTATTTTCCATTATCTTACCTCATCATTTATTTCCAAGAAAATCCTACCTAAACCTGTTACCCTAAACCCTACTTTTTTGTTCACATCCTCTTTGAAAATACTTTTTCTCCACTGTGCACTACTTTTTTTGGACAAACTATTTTCTTATAGCTTCTTAATGCATTTCTTCCAATTCATCATAGTTAGTTTCTTATATAGTCTACCCCCTCTTAAGCTAACTTAAATCTACTGAGCTCAGATGCTAAACTAAGGGACGAGGCAATGCAGCAGCATAAAACAATTAATACAAACATCAATGACAAAAAAAAAATGGAAAATTGCAAAGCAAGCTACAGTAAATCTAAATTACCAAGCAATGCAACATTACAACTAATATGAGCCAATGTGCAGCACCAAGAAAAATAAATCAGTAGTAAAACTAGCTTAACAGAGTAATACAAAGTGAAATTTAGTAGCACTATGCCTGGCAAACAGCAGCAGCAACTTATATCTAAACATGACATAGCTCAAGCAAAAAAAAAAAAAAATAGTACACTAAAGACAACAATGCAGACAAGGGAAATGTATATTCACATCTTAATGTCTATGTAATTAAAGTAGTGCACCATAAAAACTAATTCTACAAAAAAATACCAAGTACTTGAAAAGAAAATTATACATGAAGTTACTGTTATTAGTCCATTCTTATTGTTCTTTCCATTCCAAAAGCTCCTTTTTCGAAAAATGTGGATCATAAAATAATTATTTAATAGATCTGTTGACAGAAAGTGTTCACATTAGCAAATGCATCTAAGTTTATTTTATAAAACTAATGCTGCAACACAGCTGGAAACCAGATATTAAATGAAATAAGCAATTACGCAAACCAAAGCATAAAAATATCATTCAGTAGTCATGTGACATTTCATAAGTTAGTAGAAATTCTCTCAACTCTCGTAGAAAGACGCTTGTCATAATCAGGTGTGCAGATGTAAGTATCTTTCCAAGTAATGAGGGTGTCGCATTTGCAATGTTTTCTCTAAAGGAATGTCAATGGCGAGGATAATGGCCTCTCTTTTTTTTTCACCTAATGGCTTTCTTTTGTCAGACGACTACCTCTCAGCTGGGCGCCCAAAACGCATTACGTGCAGGTGGTCACTCAACTTTCTTAGGGAAATATTTACGACAGCAGTTTCCGCTACAGTGACAGTCTCATATAAAAATATTTCACAGGTCAAGAATTTGCGTTGCAAATGTGTAGAAACAAAATCTTATGAATATAACAGTGTCCAAAAAATTTTCGCCTGCATTGTGATACATTCACGCATTTACACACATTTCATTACTCTTAAAGTACGATTCTTGGTTTCCAACATCCTTTTTCACAAGTCAAGAGTCCCTACCCACTATTGATTACTCCTTACCTTATTACATATATACGTATTCATCGACACTCTTCAATATTTCATCATTATAAATATGAAGCATAATCAAATAACTCATATATCCTCAGCCTATTAATGATAAACATACCTCAGCAGCATAATACACATCGTCGTCGTAATAATAACATCATAACACCTCAGTCAAATCTCAAAAACGTCATAGCTTTCTGCAATAATTTCAAAACCTAAAGAAAATTCTCTGCTCATTTCAGTAGTGTCATCTACCTCAAACGTACTTTAAATATCATGATCTCATACCAAATACATCATTCAAAGCTCTCATAGTATCACAATGGTTCTGAAAAAATATGAACAGTTCACAAAGTACAGACAAAATACAATTTCTTAAGTGTGAAGTTATCCAACGGTGTAATTACGTAAACATCTGTCACTGCCATAGTAAAAAAGTTTGTCTCTCTCAGTTAAATGGTCAGATAGCTGTGTAATTTGTGTGTTAGAGAAATATGGTACCGATGTGTAAAGTTGTATAAGCAAATACCATATTAGCTAGGGCTCCTTGTGCTTGCCAAACACATGGTACACAAAGTAAACGTGTACCCCCCTGAGGATTATTGTAATTATACCCTCAGGTGTTACAGATTACAGCAATGGCATGAAATGTATCACGGAATACTTTCTTTGTAATTCAAAAATCTTTAAAAATAAATGTTTTAAGTACAAAATTAATCACTCAAATATGTGTCCTGTAGCGCTAAATGTGCGTCTTGCTGTAAGATAATCTCTGTGGAAGTGTCGTAGTTATCTTCCTCCAAAAGCTAAGTTCTGCAGAAGTCAATGTACTGACCTGATGATAAACAAAAGTGAAATGCTTTGCGTATAGATATCTTACTTATTACGCTTATTGCCGTGATGAAGAAAGTACTGTGCTGTAACGTATTGTTGTGCTACGGAAAAGGCTGTCTCATTGTAGCTGTACCACAAAAGTTACTATTAAACATGTTTTACTTTCCAGAAGAATTCAGAAAAACTGTGCAGATATGAAACAGAAATACCGAAAAAGCAACATTGTAAACTGTCACTCATTAGTAGCGTCACGATAAAATCGTGTAGCTGTCACATTAACTAACCACTGTGTCATCTGGTATCTCCCAGAAAGTACTTTAATCCAGAATGTATTTTCAAGTAAACCAAAATGTTGCATTAAAATCTCATTAGCAGTACTGGTAAATGTTCTAAGTATGTGAGCCTTATAGTCGTTACGTAATCGTGCAACTAACAAGCAAGAATGTACACACACAATAACACTGTGTCGTCTGTTCGCAATAACAATGCATTCGTAATTTCTGTTTGAATAAGTTCTCTTGGTTCTTGACTGGATATTTAACTTCAAACACTGTTGCATGATAACAGTTTCTAAGTGTGACAATGCATACTACAAATGTGAAGTGAAACGTTTTATGGCAAAGACAAAGTTAAAAGGCAGATTATCTGTCAATAAATGGTTTTACATGTGAAATGTGGTGTAAACCTTTGCTCTTCTTAGTGCGCAGAGTTTCAACTTTAACGCAATTATCATGTGGTATACGTCGGTAAAGAATACTGGAATTTTTCTCAAGGTTAGTGTCTATGTTATTTTTCTCTGATCCAGCCGGCGCACGCAGCTGCCTGCGGTGCGATTCATTGTCTGTTTCTTTGTTGGCGCGCGTCATTATTGGGATTTGGAGCCCTAACTTCTACAAACTCACCGTGACGAGAGGGTCCTGCTCTGTTTAAAGCTCGCCAGTTCTGATGGAATTCACGTCTGTCGTTTTGTCGGTAGCTGCTGTAGATTATTTCTCGTCGGTTAAGTGGTGGAGAATTTCTCCCTGAATTATCACTGCACGGTGGACCGTTGCGTCTGAAGTTATTCTGTCTCCCATGATAGTAATTGTTTTGGTTCCCATATTGTCTGTTTCTAAGGTAATCTCTGTCATATTCATTACTACGGAAATGCGATCTTTCTCTGTAACTGTTACTCTGCCAGTGGTTGTCATATGGGTGGTGTCTGTTTTGTTCACGATTTACGTTGTAAGAATAGCCTTGACGTGTCCAGTTATTATTTCTGTCGTCACGGAATTGTGACGGATGTGACCTGTAGTTGTTGTGTTCCTGTTTTCGCGTTACGCGATTGTCAGTGTCAATTTCTAGTTCTTGTAACAGTCCCTGAAAAGCTTCAATGCCGTCTTTGCAACGTCCTGCTAAAATAATATGTCGTAAATGTTCAGGCAGTTTGATTAAGCAAATGCGGATGAGTTCTGAGGGGCTGTATGGGTGTGACAGGTACTGATTCTTGTGCAACATGTCTTCAAAATATTTCTCAAGACTGGAAAATTCAGATTGTTCGAAATGTTTCATCATTATGATGCCATGTTTTACTCGGTCTTGTGTGGCTTGAGACCAATATGCTGAGAGGAAGGCATGGTAAAATTCTCCTTCACTGTGGCAATCGTGAATGACCGATCGCATTCTTACAGCTGGTTCATTCTCTAAGTAGCCACATATAAATTCTAACCTGTGCTCCAATGACCAGTCAGGAGGGAAACAATGAGAGAATTGATGGAGCCACACTTGTGGATGAATGTCGTTGGCAGAATTCTTAAACGTTTTGAATTTACGTGTAGTAATGAACAGCTTATAGTCAAAATCATCGTGTCGGCGAGTAGCATATCGGTCATTGTTACGTCGTGTCGGCGGTTCCATCTCAAAATTCGGTGTACCTTGCCAATTTCTTTCATAATTACCGAAATGCCCTGTGTTATTATTTTGTGGCTTTTCCGTATTTCTAAGTTCCTCTTCCCATGTTGGAGTGCGAGTGTCTTCTGAAATATGTAATTCTTGTATTACCTGCATCAACTGATCTTGTACTTCCCGGATTTCTCTTTTGTACTGTGTATTGATTTGATTTTGATTTTGTTTGAATTTTCTTATTTGTTCATACTCTTCTGTGTCATTCAGATCATCATCTACCTTTGTAGATAAGTTAGTGACCTGATCCGAAAGTTCGGCTACTTTCTCCGATAATGTACTTATTTCCTCCATGTGTCTTTCTGAACCAATTTTCAGGGTATCTACTGTGTCCTTTAAGTTTTCCTGAGTTTTTGCAAGTTGCGTAACCGAATCGGTAGATGCAACTGAGTCAATTTTAGCTTGCAAGGTCTCATGATTTTCATGAACAATAGTTTGCAGTTCTTTTATGGCTGCTTCGTGATTCTGTAATGCATTTTCATGACGCGAAAAAATAGGTTGGAAATGCTCACAAATTTGTGTTTTTACGTCATTACAGACCTTTTGACATTTCGATTCGATGTTATGTAACTCAGTGGTTAAATCTTCACGTGTTTGTTCAAGTGTGGTGTCTAACTTTTGAAGATTTTGTTCCATTGTGTCTAACTTTTGAAGATTTTGTTCCATTGTGTCTAACTTTTGAAGATTTTGTTCCATTGTGTCTAACTTTTGCTGTGTTTGTCTCTGATTTTGTTCCGCATTAATTGCAATAGTAATGTATTAGTGTCTGGAATCTGTTTCTCTATGCTTTTTGGCAGTGCATTTTCACCGGCAACATTCACATTTTGACAAGCAGAAAATGTGTCTTGACTCATTTGAGAAAACGGTGAGGACGCAAAACCTGAATCTACAGTATTTGCAAAATTGTGTCCTATCATTTCGGATTCCTGAGGCGAGCTGTTGCCGAGCGATCGATCGATAATGCTTCCCTGTTCACTAATTGTTTCACTGCGTACGTCATTGTTTGCCGCCCGCTCCATTTCCCTATGCACAGTTACCAAATTACTATGTTGAACATTAGTTAATTCATTACATGGTGGCGCTAACACACTACTTTCGTCTTCACTGTCATTTCTCAGTTTACTTTGGAGCCTAGTATTATGTTTTTCACACGCCATTATTGTCACAATATTTCACACAACAACACAGAAAAACACAATTTGAAGAGCAAAAATAGGGGAACACATTAACATAGCACTGAAAATAATATCTAGTTAATTGCAAGCGCAGCTGCGAAATACTTGGTGCAAATCGACATGCATGCCACAGCTGTTTTACTGTGCAACAATGAAAAACCACAACTACCAAGGAAATTCTCTCTATAATTACGCGCTAGCAATAAACAAAAGCTACACTAAATACACAAACTACAAGAAAAAATCAGAAGATTCCAGTGAGGTATCCTGGCAGGGTCGCCATATGAAACGTCCCCTTAGAAAAATTTATACATGACTGTGCTTAAACTGACATACAATATTATTTAGCGCAACGCAATCTGACTTCCAAAAATCCCTACAAAAGAATGGCCCTGACTAACATTAACCTATACCTTTCACAAATCACTTACCTCACAAAAATCTTCGTTACTGGAACTACTGCAATACAGCGAGGGCCACTACTGCCAGCTAAATAAAAGATTCAAACTACTGAAGGCACTAACTACTGATAGGGATAGTTAGCAAATGAAAGATTTTAATAGAGAACAAACAATGTATTTACCTTAACAGTCATAATGTATACAGCAGTTCATGACATGCATTTTTACAAATATCAAACCTCCGCCATTTCTCTCCCTACATCCACCACTGCTGGCAGCTCACCTCCAACTGCGCAACGCTACGCGCTGTTCACATCCAACTGCCGCTGCCCAACACTACAATGGCAGACAACAATGCAAACTAGCCACAGACTGCACACAGCACAGCCAGTGATTTTCATATAGAGCGCTACGTAACGTTGCCAATAAGAAAACATAAACAGCCTACTTACACAATGCGACACCTCATACGTCCAGAATTGCTACAGAGTGGCTACAGGAACACTCTTCTCAGTTTAAACACTTCCGCTGGCCTTTAAATTCCCCAGACATGCTTAACTTGGACGCTTTGCAATGTGCTGTTCAGAAGAGATCTCCACCCCCTTCGTACTCTTACACATTCATGGACAGCCCTGCAGGATTAATGGTGTCAGTTCCCTCCTGCTACTTCAGACATTAGTCGAGCCCAAGCCACATCGTGTTGCGGCAGTTTGTTTGCTCACGGGGGCCCTACATGATATTAGGCGTGTGTACCAGTTTCTTTGGCTCTTCAGTGTATAATACATCTAACCAGGAGCGATTGCTGCGCATAGACATGGCGTTTCAAGTATTACATGAAACAGCCATTTGTAGACTACAGACACAATTCTGCAGAGTGCAGCCCAAGAAAACAGTACAAAATGTATAGTGGCGCCAAGGCGCTTCAGCTAATGCCATACATTAACTATACACTGTGTTCAGGTCTGTGAACCAACTTCGCAGGTTCGAATCCTGCCTCGGGTATGGATGTGTGTGATGTCCTTAGGTTAGTTAGGTTTAAGTAGTTCTAAGTTCTAGGGGACTGATGACCTCAGATGTTAAGTCCCATAGTGCTCAGAGCCATTTGAACCATTTTTGTGCGTCCACTTCCGACAGTCTCTCTTAATATTTTCTTTATACAAATTGTAATGGCTTTACAGTGATAAAAGGTTACACAAAATATAGCAAAATATGGGCAATGAGAGGATACCTTCGCACATACTTTAATGTTCAACAGGGTCCAAGAGAGTCGACATTCCCAAGCCTTGCTAGTGCTGCCATCTGTAGATTAGAATGAGAACCATGTGGAATTCCCACTGGTGCCAGAATTCGCACTGGCAACAACGGACCGTAGGGTTGACAAGTTAGCGGAATTTCCGATAAATTTGACGGATTTTACATACTGTCAGTGGGTGAAATTTTGCATTTAGCGGTCAACAGATTTTTTAACGGATTTGTGGATTGATGTTTGCAACAATATTTTTCCGTTTAATTCAGTCTTTCCATAATACAATTTGAAATTATATTTAGCGTGAAAAATCCTAAACAACAATATGGCAACAATATGGCCCCAGCCAACTCTTAATAGTAAGATTTCGATATAGTATTTCCTCTGTCTCAACGCAGCAGAACAATTCTTTCCAGTCGTATTTCTTTGCTTTTAGCATTGCAGTTACAAGTTACGGTGGAGCGAAGTCGATACAGTGCATAGTGTTGAATTCTTAATATTTATGGTGCAGTTTATAGCATTGTACTCAGTGAGTTTCCTTACTTTTTTATTAGTTGTCTCATCAAAATGTCGAAGCAAAAGGACAACTTTGCGTGATTTTCTAGTATACTCCTGTAGCACCGGTGCTGTTTTTTTATGCACCGTGTAAACTGTTCGTAGGTAAGGCCAAAGTTGCTAATGTGGGACCACGCTGACGTGTGCACACCTCGGTAAGAGGGAGACCGGAGGCCCGGGCACGGTGTTTATGTGGTGAACTGTATGCTGGGCCACCCTGGCTATCGGCTGCGCTGACGGTTCTCTAAGTCGGCATACTTCTGTCACTCCAACCGAACCGTGTACCTTCTCTGTGATTATTCCTACATGACCATCCACCACCTCTTTGCCCCTTCTTAAGCTGCGATAACCGAATGTCCACCGCAATACCGAATGCATATAGAAAACCAACTCCTAATATGCACTCTGCCACATCTGCAATGACAAAAGTCCAATACTAGGTCCTAAATTCACTTCTTTGACACAACTGCCATACGTCATTATGGGATGTTTATTTGCAGCCTTGAGGCAAAACGATGTGCTGTCACTGAGGGAAGTACATTTCCCCTTTGGCCACGTGTCACTGGTTGTGGCCTAAGTTCGGCCAGTTGAGATTTTACCCTCGTTAACAAGTACGGTAGGTCCGTCTCGCCTGTACTCTTGTGAAAAAACTCTCCGGGTAGGCGTAAGGTTTCCCCGTATACTAATTCCGCTGTAGATGCTCCGAGGTCGGGTTTGAAAACAGTGGCTAAACATAGTAACACTAGTGGCAATGCTGCTGACAAATTCTCGCCATGGCACATTAACGCGGCCTTCAGTGTTCGGTGCCACCGCTCTACCATGCCTTTGCTTTCCGGATGATAACTTGTGGTACGGTGACGGCGGAACCCGTACATGTTTGTCAGCTCCAGGAACAAGGAGGATTCGAACTAACGTCCTTGGTCCGGCGTGACATGTACCGGACATCCGAACCGTGCTATCCACGTTGTCAAGAACGCCCGACTGACTGTCTCTGCTGATATGTCTGAAATGGGGATTACTTTTGCCCATCTCGTAAATCTGTCAGTTGCTGTCAATAGATACCGATAGCCTTCGGACATTGGCAACGGTCCAACAATATCCAGATGCACATGTTCGAAACGACCAGTTGGCCCGTCGACTTTACCCACTGGCTTCTTCACATGGTGTCCCACTTTACATCGCTGACAATCCAGACACATCTGCGTCCAGGCCGGCCGATGTGGCCGTGCTGTTCTAGGCACTTCAGTCTGGAACCGCGTGACCGCTACGGTCGCAGGTTCGAATCCTGCCTCGGGTATGGATGTGTGTGATGTCCTTAGGTTAGTTATGTTTAAGTAGTTCTAAGTTCTAGGGGACTGATGACCTCAGATGTTAAGTCCCATAGTGCTCAGAGCCATTTGAACCATTTTTGTGCGTCCATTTCCGACAGTCTCTCTTAATTCCTGGCCACACGAAACGCTCCGTCATTAATTTTACACTCGCTCGGAGTCCCGGATGAGCCAAATCACGTAACCCTTCGAATTCTTCCCGGCGCAGACTCTCCGGCACAAAAGGTCTAGGCCGTCCCTGTGAGGTATCGAACCATAACTGTATTGTCTCACCTTCCGGACACAGTTTTCTTAACTACAACCCGGTGGGCGTGCTCTGCCGAAAATCTTGCAGTTGTGCATCATCTTTCTGCTCTCTCGACATTGTAGCATAGTTCACTGAATATTTTATTGCCGCAACTCGTGAGAAGTAATCTGCCACCATATTCTCTGCCCCGTTAATATGTCGTAAATCAGTAGTGAACTGGCTTATATATTCTAGTTGCCTGAATTGTTTAGGTGACAAAGTATCCTTACGCTTGCAGAATGCGAAACTGAGCGGTTTGTGATCTGTAAACAACGTAAATGGTCTGGCTTCCACGTAAGGCTCGAAATATCTTATGACTTCGTAAGCAGCCAGCAGCTCTCTATCGCTGTGGGTCTGTGAGTTTCTTGGAGAAGAATCCTAAAGGCTGCCAGTGACCAGCAGCCGACTGATGCAACGCTGCCCCAATCGCCACCTGACTTTCGTCAACGACTTTCTGTGGGTGAGCTAGTAAAACCTCTTGCTTTAGGCTTTCGTTGATCCGCTCGAACACGCTCTGCATGCTTGCTGTCCATTGTAGCTTCTGATTTTTCCCGGTGTTCGTGCCCGCGAAAGCCTCCGTGAGTGGTGCTTGTAAAGCCGCAGCTCCTGGCAGATGTCTACAGTAAACATTTGAAACACCTAGGAACCTCCGCAACTGTTGCAAACCCAACGGGCGAGGCATCTGCTGTAGAACCTCCTCCGAAGGACGTATGCCAGCTGCTGAGACTGTGTGACCCAGGTAAGTCACCCGATCTTTACGCAAACTGCATTTGGTGTCATTCACCACTACACCATAAGTACGTAGCCTCTCGAAAACTGTCCGGAGGTGATCTTCGTGGAGGGCTGCTGTCGCTGAGAACACCAGTATATCGTCTAAATAGGCGAAAGTGGAATCTAGCCCTCGCAGCACCTCATCGATGAAACGTTGCCGTGTCTGTACAGCGTTTTTTAAACCAAATGGCATGCGTAAAAACTCGAAAAGACCGAAAGGTGTAGTGAGTGACTGCTGTCTTCGGTATGTCACTGTCAGCCACCGGTATTTGGTGGTATGCTTTTTCACAGTCGGCTATACTGAAACATTCAGCTCCAGCCAATTTATTTGTAAAGTCGCGAATGTTGGGAACTGGATACCGATCAGGTATCGTACGGGCATTCAACAACCTATAATCACCACAAGGTCTCCAACTTCCATCTTTCTTCCGCACTAAATGTAAAGGCGAGGCCCATGCACTATCAGATCTTCGTATCACTCCCAATTCCAACATCTCTTCGAACTCAGCTATTGTATCTACAAATCTGTCTGGGGCCAACCTTCTCGGTCCGAGTTCCTGTATAGACCTTCTATATACTCCTTCCACCTTTCTGCTTTCCCTTCTTTGCTTAGAATTGGATTTCCATCTGAGCTCTTGATATTCATGCAAGTGGTTCTCTTTTCTCCAAAGGTCTCTTTAATTTTCCTGTAGGCAGTATCTATCTTACGCATAGTGATATGCGCCTCTACATCCTTACATTTGTTCTTTAGCCATCCCTGCTTAACCGTTTTGCACTTCCTGTCGATCTCATTTTTGAGACGTTTGTATTCCTTTTTACCTGCTTCACTTACTGCATTTTTTTAATTTTCTCCTTTCATCAAATAAATTCAATATCTCTTCTCTTGCCCAAGGATTTCTATTAGCCTTCGTCTTTTTACCTACTTGATCCTCTGCTACCTTCACTATTTCGTCTCTCAAAGCTACCCATTCTTCTTCTACTGCATGTCTTTCCCCCATTCTTGTCAATCGTTCCCTAATGCTCCTCCTGAAGCTCTCTACAACTTCTGGTTCTTTCTGTTTATCCAGGTCCCATCTTCTCAAACTCCAACGTTTTGCAGTTTCTTCAGTTTTAATCTACAGTTCATAACCAATAAATTGTGGTCAGAGTCCACGTCTGCCCCTGGAAATGTCTTACAATTTAAAACGTGGTTCCTGAATCTCTGTTTTACCATTATATAATCTATCTGAGACCTTCCGGTATCTCCACGCTTCTTCCATGTATACAACCTTCTTTTATGATTCTTGAACCAAGTGTTAGCTATGATTAAGTTATGTTCTGTGCAAATTTCTACCAGGTGGCTTCCTCTATCATTCCTTACTCCCACTCCATATTCACCTACTACGTTTCCTTCTCTTCCTCTTCCTACTGTCGAATTCCAGTCACCCATGACTATTAAATTTTCGTCTTCCTTCACTACCTGAATAATTTCTTTTATCTCATCATACATTTCATCAATTTCTTCATCATCTGCAGAGCTAGTTGGCATATAAACTTGTAGTACTGTAGTAGGCGTGGGCTTCGTATCTATCTTGGAGACAATAATGCGTTCACTATGCTGTTTGTAGTAGCTTACCCGCACTCCTATTTTTTTATTCATTATTAAACCTACTCCTGCGTTACCCCTATTTGATTTTGTATTTATAACCCTGTATTCACCTGACCAAAAGTCTTGTTCCTCCTGCCACCGAACTTCACTAATTCCCACTATATCTAACTGTAACCTATCCATTTCTGTTTTTAAATTTTCTAACCTACCTGCCCGATTAAGGGATCTGACATTCCACGCTCCGATCCGTAGAACGCCAGTAAGGAAACTGATAACGACATCCTCTTGAGTAGTCCCTGCCTGGAGATCCGAATGGGGGACTATTTTACCTCCGGAATATTTTACCCAAGAGGACGCCATCATCATTTAACCATACAGTAACGCTGCATGCCATTGGGAAAAATGACGGCTGTAGTTTCCCCTTGCTTTCAGCCGTTCGCAGTACCAGCACAGCAAGGCCATTTTGGTTAGTGTTACAAGGCCAGATCAGTCAATCATCCAGACTGTTGCCCCTGCAACTACTGAAAAGGCTGCTGTCCCTCTTCAGGAACCACACGTTTGTCTGGCCTCTCAAAAACAGATACCCCTCCGTTGTGGTTGCACCTACGGCTGTCTGTATCGCTGAGGCACGCAAGCCTCCCTACATGGTACATGGTTAATGGGGGGGGGGGGGGGGGGACCTTTGAGTAACAGAACTTAATTTGGACTTAACTGTAACTGATCTGAACGCAACTGAAGTAAAACAATTATCTGGCCCTAACCAAAATTTCCACTTACGTCACGTATTGACAACAATGTTGCATATTTCTTGAATGCACAACAATAAACAGCAAGCAGGCAGCGCTAAGCTAGATTTCTATTTCCAAATACATATTCAAAGTATTGCATGCGGTAATAAGTAATGATAAACAGTGGGGTGGGGGAGTAATTATTCCTGTGAAATTATATTCGAAGACAACGATTTTAGAATGAAGTATGTATTCAAAAAGGCAGAGGAACAATGACTGAGAAACAGTACAAAGTTAACAGAGATTTTCTATAAAAATCAAACTGCTTTATCAATTAATATACAAATCCATGAGTCAGGGAAGTGGGGTGGTCTTTCTCTCACCTGTGAGCAGGTTAACTAGATGACAATAATCATTCCTAGCTGCGCAGTGCTTCAGTTTTACCTCAAACTTCTTCTCTTCAAAAATAATGACATCATTAAAATTTTGTATTCCTTTCACCGTTCAATGCATCTATCATACTTATCCTTGCTGTCCTTTCTTCGTCAAACAGATACAATCGCAAGTCCACACAGCATTACTAAATACGTCCATCATCCACCACACTTCAACTAAGAAGGTATCAAACTGCTCACAGGCAAAGACTGTGGCACGGAAAGATCAGATTGTTTAACAGTAACGTAATTTGCTCTCTCTCTCTCTCTGATGTGAACGTCGATGACATACAGAAACCAAGTGAGATGACCACTTTACAAATTTTCCTAGAAGACGAAGACGTAGATAAAAATGGTGTAAAATTCCAATTATATGTGGCATTGTAATCATAACTTTAAAAAATAATGTGAGGCAAGAAATTAAAATCAGAATGTATAGAACTGTTCTTCTCTATGGCAGTGAGACATGGTTTCTTACCGAGTGACAGAGGCTATCTGTTCGAACGTTTCAAGTTAAATTCTTTAAGAGCTGCGAAAGAATGTAAAAAAAAAATAAAAAAATAAAACAGAAAATAAAGATATTATGAAACAGTACAAACTGAAGCAGTAGATGATATAAGAGTTGTGTATAGAGATTTAAGAAAGGATCGTGTAGATTGCAGAGTGTCGATTACCACTGCGTCATAGAGTATAATTATGTTACACGGAAGACGAATTCTTAGAAGACTCAAGAAGAGATGGCATGAATACAGGTAGTCTACAAAAACAGAACAGGCGTGAGGAACCCGGATTTTTTCAGAGTTCAACAATGTGTTGTTTGCCTGCTCCAGAACTGTAAATGTGACGTCAGCAGTCCACATGTGAACCAGACGACCTATGTTCAGGAACACCCTTTTTTTTTATCAGGGCGTATGGCTTAGACGGTGTGCCACTCTCCACTTCGGTTTCGGGGTTTACGCATTGCTCCGAACAGCCGTTACGTAGTCGTTACAACGAATAAGTCAACAGGTCGTTCGCGGCAGCTGATGGCGCTATAGCGATGGCGGCGGTGTGTGGATTCGCGGTGTCCTGGTGGCCGCGGTTTCCGCAGGGGACGTGTAATGGGGCTTTTATGGCTGCCTGCACACGTCGCAGCTGGCTTAGAGCGGCTCTCTGCCCTTTTTTACGGCAGTAACCCTCCCGTGGGGCAGCGCCGCATCACACAACTGCAGTCTCGTTTCGTGCCTCTGCGGCAGCCGAGTCCTCCACACGTGAGCCAACCGTGCAACGCGAAAACACGTTATTTCACTAGTTGATGAGGGATCACGTTTTTGACGTTAATGCCAACCCTTTGGCGAGAATTTCGAGACACTGGTGATAAGTTATAGAAACATTCGTAAAACAATGATAGAGAGGGACATTTTGAAAGCCATGGAGCAAACATTTGCCGCAGTATGGTGCCAACGTTCGTTCGCGAGAGTTTTGTTGTACGGGGTGTCAAAGGAAATTTGTGACGTGACTTTCGATGGAGAGTCGTTGACCGATGGAACAGTAAATTCGGATGTGCCCTAGGAATGGGTATTGGGCTCTGGATGTTATTGCTGTATATACCCGTGCACTGCTGGCCACCCAAAATGCGACACACTGAAGGAAGCATCCAAATCAAATGAAATGTGCAACATGCGTTTGCGGCGATGAGAGATGAACATATTTAGCATTTCAGCGCCACCTGCAAGTCCTGTATAAAGGGGGGAGGGGGAGGGACAGACGGCCGCGTGGACGTACTGGCATTGTTGGTTGGTGCTGCTGTCTTGCGTAAGTACACTAGTCGCCATTAAAATTGCTACCCCAAGAAGAAATGCAGATGATAAACTGGTATTCGTTGGACAAATATATTATACTAGAACTGACATGTGATTACATTTTCACTCAATTTGGGTGCATAGATCCTGAGAAATCAGTACCCAGAACAACCATCTCTGGCCGTAATAACGGCCTTGACACGCCTGGGCATTCAGTCAAACAGAGCTTGCTTGGATGGTGTGTACAGATACAGTTGCCCGTGCAGTTTCAACACGATACCACAGTTCATCGAGAATAGTGACTGGCGTATTGTGACGAGCCAGTTGCTCGTCCACCATTGACCAGACGTTTTCAGTTGGTGAGGGATCTGGAGAATGTGCCGGCCAAGGCAGCAGTCGAACATTTTCTGTATCCAGAAAGGCCCGTACAGGAACTGCAACATGCGGTCGTGCATTATCCTGCTGAAATGTAGGGTTTCGCAGGGATCTAATGAAGTGTAGAACCACGGGTCGTAACACATCTGAAATGTAACGTCCACTGTTCAAAGTGCCGTCAATACGAACAAGAGGTGACCGACATGGCACCCCATACCACCACGCCGGGTGATACCCCAGTATGGCGATGACGAATACACGCTTCCAATATGCGTTCACCGCGATGTCGCCAGACACGGATGCGACCATAATGATGCTGGAAACAGAACCTGGATTCATCAGAAAAAATGACGTTTTTCCATTCGTGTACCCAGGTTCGTCGTTGAGTACACCATCGCAGGCGCTCCTGTCTGTGATGCAGCGTCAAGGGTAACCGCACCCACTGTCTCCGAGCTGATAGTCCGTGCTGCTGCAAACGTCGTCGAACTGTTCGTGCAGATGGTTGTTGTTTTGGAAACGTCCCCATCTGTTGCCTCAGGGATCGAGACGTGGCTACACGATCCGTTACAGCCGTGCGGATAAGATGCCTGCCATCTCGAGTGCTAGTGATACGAGGCCGTTGGGATCCAGCACGGCGTTCCTTATTACCCTCCTGAACGCACCGATTCCATATTCTGCTAACAGACCAACGCGAGCAGCAATGTCGCGATACGATAAATCGCAATCGCGATAGGCTACAATCCGACCTTTATCAAAGTCGGAAACGTGATGGTACGCATTTCTCCTCCTTACACGAGACATCACAACAAGGTTTCACCAGGCAACGCCGGTCGACTGCTGTTTGTACATGAGAAATCGGTTGGAAACTTTGCTCGTGTCAGCACGTTGTAGGTGTCGCCACCGGCGCCAGCCTTGTGTTAATGCTCTGAGAAGCTAATCATTTGCATATCACAGCATCTTCTTCCTGTCGGTTAAATTTCGCGTCTGTAGTACATCATGTTCGTGGTGTAGCAATTTTAATGGCCAGCAGTGTAGCTTCAGCATGCCTCATAGAAGACAGCGAACGTCTTTCGAACACTTTTCGGAGTTTGACCGAGCAAGAACAGTTGCCTACAGGGACTGCAGGTTATCCTTCGGACGGAACCGAACAACTGTGATGCGGATCTATAATCGCTGGATGCAGGAGGGAGTGGCGGACCGACGGGGCCGATTGCGCACCCACCTCCTTGAATCACTACATGTGATGATAGCCCTATTCTGCGCGCGGCAGTGACGGATCGCTTTGCCACATCACGAACCGTATCACAAGCAGGGGCGGATTTATGAAGTTTTGTGGGTGGGGCGGTTGCCTAGAAGAGAAACAATACCCAGGGGTCCTCTCCTTGAAAGATGAGAAAAAGCCTGTTACGATAATTAATAAAATATCAAAAAACTGCAAACTGTGTTTTATCTTAGAAAAAAAGTTTTAAATTACTTGAAATGTGAAGCATTCACAACCTTTATGAAACGTCCCCTTACAACAATTTATACACGACTGTGCTTAACCTGACACACAATATTATTTAGCGCAACGCAATCTGACTTTCAAAAATCCCTACAAAAGAATGGCCCTGACTAACATTAAACTATACCTTTCACAAATAACTTACCTCACAAAAATCTTCATTACTCGAACTACTACAATACAGCGAGCGCCACTATTGCCAGCTAAATAAAAGATTCAAACTACAGAAGGCACTAACTACTGATAGGGATAGTTAGCAAATGAAAGATATTAATAGAGAACAAACAATGTATTTATCTTAATAGTCATAATATATATAGCAGTTCATGAGAAATTACAAAACTCTGCCATCTCTCTCCCCACATCCACCACTGCTGGCGGCTCACCTCCAACTGCGCAACGCCACGCGCTGTTCACATCCAGCTGCCGCTGCCCAACACTACAATGGCAGACAACAATGCAAACCAGCCACAGACTGCACACAGCACAGCCAGTGACCCTCGTACAGAGCGCTACGTGACGTCGCCAATAAGAAAACATAAACAGCCTACTTACACCTTTTCTGATTAACTTCCTTTATGTAATTGTTAACACACAGCAACAAGCTCATAAGCCTTTGTTAACACAGAGTTGATAAGCAACTTAAAAGCAAATAAACTGAAATTATAATAAAATACTTTCAATACTTGAAATATTTCTGGCTTTGCAGCCATCATATTCAGGTACAAGCTCTTTTTAGGGCAGTTGGGAAAGCATCAGTGGCAAGACGACGTAATGTGGTGTGAGGTAACAATGACAGATGGTTTGTTTGGTACGGGTATCGTGAGAAAGACCGCCTAAATTGTGGTCCTTCTCCGCAATTGGTTGCTGCGTTCGGAAGTTGCGCGCCAAAATGGTAATCTTCTATTATTAATAACAGATAAATTAAACAGCGTATTTACTTGAATTTCATACTAAAGAATCTCTCGACAGCGTGCTTCATTCCACTATTTCACTAGTGTTACTAACCTGCAGAATTCTGAACAACTGCGAAACGAAAAGGCAGACGAAGCACTTCGGTGATCTTCGGATCGCGCCTAACTTGAATGGCGGGTGAAGTGGTTCGGCTGTAAGAGCAGAGCTGGTTCGGCAGTGTCCGAGGACAGACATGTTGTCTGCCGTGATCGGTGTTAGTTAAGACTTTATTAGCAATGTATGGTTATTTGGAACATATAGTTCAGGAAAGTGTGACAGTAATTACGGAAATACGCAGTTCATTGATTTATTGAAGAATAGAAATTACTTGTGACTCTAAAGTGGAATGTAATTGTGCAGTTACTCGTGTTCTGCTAATAAAAAGCGAGTGGCATCCCGTATAAATAGAGTGGAAATTTAATTGTTTCTAAACCAACAGTTCCTCGCAAAGAGTTTCTTACAGCTTCAAGATAACAGATTCACGACCTACATGCTGTTTTCTGCGCAGGGGACAACAACTGTAGAAGACTACAGGTTGGTGAACATTTATTAGAACTTGCGCATTCCACTCAGAGCGGTGGAAGCAAATAGGCACCTCGGGTGTACTGCAGTCTTAGTACAGATCATATCAGTGACACATTATCTGTGGTAACACAGAGGAAGTATGAAAGAGAAAAATATTTTTGAGGGAAGGGGTTTACCATACGCACATATACGAGGTGCATTCAAGTTCTAAGGCCTCCGATGTTTTTTCTCCGGTCTGGAAAGACATAGAAACATGCGCATTGTTTTAAAATGAGGCCGCATTCATTGTCAATACGTCCCAGAGATGGCAGCACTGTACGGCAGATGGAATTTTACCGCCAGCGGCGAGAATGAGAACTGTTTTAAATACTTAAAATGGCGACGTTTTCCTTACTTGAACAGCGTGCAATCATTCGTTTTCTGAATTTGCGTGGTGTGAAACCAATTGAAATTCATCGACAGTTGAAGGAGACATGTGGTGATGGAGTTATGGATGTGTCGAAAGTGCGTTCGTGGGTGCGACAGTTTAATGAAGGCAGAACATCGTGTGACAACAAACCGAAACAACCTCGGGCTCGCACAAGCCGGTCTGACGACACGATCGAGAAAGTGGAGAGGATTGTTTTGGGGGATCGCCGAATGACTGTTGAACAGATCGCCTCCAGAGTTGGCATTTCTGTGGGTTCTGTGCACACAATCCTGCATGACGACCTGAAAATGCGAAAAGTGTCATCCAGGTGGGTGCCACAAATGCTGACGGACGACCACCCGGCTGCCCGTGTGGCATGTTGCCAAGCAATGTTGACACGCATTGACAGCATGAAGCCGGCCGCGGTGGTCTAGCGGTTCTGGCGCTGCAGTCCGGAACTGCGGGACTGCTACGGTCGCAGGTTCGAATCCTGCCTCGGGCATGGGTGTGTGTGATGTCCTTAGGTTAGTTAGGTTTAAGTAGTTCTAAGTTCTAGGGGGCTTATGACCTAAGATGTTGAGTCCCATAGTGCTCAGAGCCATTTGACAGCATGAATGGGACTTTCTTTTCGTCGGTTGTGACAATGGATGAGACGTGGATGCCATTTTTCAATCCAGAAACAAAGCGCCAGTCAGCTCAATGGAAGCACCAGGATTCACCTCCACAAAAAAAATTTCGGGTAACCGCCAGTGCTGAAAAAATGATGGTGTCCATGTTGTGGGACAGCGAGGGCGTAATCCTTACCCATTGCGTTCCAAAGGGCACTACGGTAACAGGTGCATCCTACGAAAATATTATGAAGAACAAATTCCTTCCTGCACTGCAACAAAAACGTCCGGGAAGGGCTGCGCGTGTGCTGTTTCACCAAGACAACGCACCCGCACATCGAGCTAACGTTACGCAACAGTTTCTTCGTGATAACAACTTTGAAGTGATTCCTCATGCTCCCTACTCACCTGACCTGGCTCCTAGTGACCTTTGGCTTTTTCCAACAATGAAAGACACTCTCCGTGACCGCACATTCACCAGCCGTGCTGCTATTGCCTCAGCGGTTTTCCAGTGGTCAAAACAGACTCCTAAAGAAGCCTTCGCCGCTGCCATGGAATCATGGCGTCAGCGTTGTGAAAAATGTGTACGTTTGCAGGGCGATTACGTCGAGAAATAACGCCAGTTTCATCGATTTCGGGTGAGTAGTTAATTAGAAAGAAAATCGAAGGCCTTAGAACCTGAATGCACCTCGTGCATCACCCTCCCTCTCTCTCTCTCTCTCTCTCTCTCTCTCTCTCTCTCTCTCTCTTTCTCTTAACTTGCCGTAAACTGTAGTTCTTGATTTATTGACAGTTATATTTTTGCCAGTTTAGTTCATAAATATAAATATACCTATATTTTGCAAATTATAATTGTAAAGCGTGCTGCTGCGGCAGACTGGAAAGCCCTTCTAATATTTGGCGCCCACAATTCGAACAGAAATGGAGCACAAGTCACTAGTACAGGTAGTACATTTTCTCGAGCACACAAACTAAGATGGCTTCGAGAATACTGAATTAAATCACTAAATCCTACGACAAGCATTCTAAATTCGCGTCCTTTGGCGCATATTACAAAACTTACCATTTGATTTTCATTAAAGGTACGTTGTCCAAGACGCGACGCACACTAGCGACTGCGACGGGTCGCTACGTGACGTC
Organism: Schistocerca cancellata; assembly: GCF_023864275.1. Lineage (NCBI taxonomy): Eukaryota > Metazoa > Arthropoda > Insecta > Orthoptera > Acrididae > Schistocerca > Schistocerca cancellata. Next base: position 1,181,828,865 of record NC_064626.1, read on the forward strand.
AGAAGTTGCTTGCTGGCGCATGCGCAGTTCGAGTTTGGGATGCGACGCGCGACTGCTGCGGCAGCTGCCGCAGCACTGCACCAGTGAGCAGTGTTGCGACGGGAGTCGCACGACACAAAGACGTACGGCTGCCAGAAAGATGTCGAGCCAGTCAAGGAAAACTGAAATGAGCCACTCACAGGATGTGATGCTCTGTGAGCTGGTCTCGCGACATCCTTGCCTTAACGATTTGAAGAACCCTAAATATAGAGACACTATGTTCAGAGACAGAATTTGCGAAGAAATTGGTGCACAGTTGAAACTGGCAGGTGAGTGAAATATATAATATTTTCCCATTAATGCAAATTTTTCAGGCCTGTTATGAAAATCAGTATAATCCATGCAGATGTAGAATTAGAATGATGAAAATGAACTTGAAGGTCAATTTTCGCATTACTCTTTTTTGTGACGATAAAAATTGAAAACGTCAAGTACATTATAAAATGAACAATCTAAAGTACAACGAGAAAGTTACATTTTACAATACCTTCACTTTGAAAGTAAACGGTAGATTGGTGTCTTGATGATACCTTCTAGTTGTGAAAAATCACTACCAGATTGTTGTACAGCTTTCTGTAATCAATAGATGCTCGTTTTTGAGGAAGGCGTTTCTCAACAGATTGCGCAAACAGTATGCTGCAATAAGTAATTTGTCACATTCGCTTCAATTCATTGGTAGAAGATGGTGCTCAAAAAACTTTTGCCAAAAGTGCACTACTGTTTTACAAGGCCCTTCTGGTCTGACACAGTTCACAATTGAAATTCGTCTTTTGTAAATCCTGGAGTCATCTTTTGAGTGCAGCTTGGCAAGATTAAATGTTCATGTCATCCATAACGATGTATGCTGTCAGAATATAAGAATATGGAAGTTCATTTGGATGGGAATAAAGACTCAGTCGGCTATGAAAGTTGCCTTAGCTTGTTCCAAAAGTTTCTGCATGGGAGAAACTGACAAGTATAATTTGGGGAAATTTTGTGAACAAGCACGAACATTATTTCTTCCACATTTCTGCCAGTGTATACTGTAGACGTTCAGAATGAAAATTCTAGAGATGTTTAAGGTGTAACCCTATCTTGTTGTCAAGAACTTGAAACAATGCAATGACGCAAGCGTGCGCTTATTGTTAATAAACTTATCTTTCATTGGAATTTTAGGTGAAATGTGCAAAAACAGATGGAGGAATATTCGGGACTCGTATCAGAGAAATAAACGAGAAAGAAAGCTTGGAACAGGTTCAGATGCCTCAGCAAAACCACGAAAATGGGTTCTGCTTGATCACTTGGGTTTAAGAAACCTACATTTCGTGGCATTTTAAGTGAAATTGTCAAGAGCATATGGAGAAATATTAGTAACTCATACCGGAGAAATATGACATAAAATGGTTTCATTAGGTCCAAATGTGTCAGCGAAACAAAACAAATGCATTCTCTATCGTGTGATGACCACACGATTCTCGTTGCGCGTCGATAGAACTGGCGGCTAGTCGCGACGCTCCCGGAGATATATGAGCCCAAATCTAGGTAACAGAGTTCGATATCATTCTGATCTCAACTTTAAAAATAATTTCAATATGTTAGCTTCTTTTCATCGCCAACGATGTATGACCTAACGTAAACCATACGTAAAGTAGCCAGCGACCACATTTTTCACTGTACACAATTCAAATTTTATGCAGTAGGTTACTTGTAAATTAAGTATCGGGATAACTGTGACGAATATCGGAAAAATAGACACCTCATTATCAAGCTGTGACGTGAAACTGTAAGATACGCAAACATCAATTTTTTTTACCTTTTACTTTCCTCACAATTGATAGAGAAGTAACATACAGCGAAAAAAACACGCAAAACCGGAAGAGATACTTTTCAAATTTTTAAAGTAAAAGGAGAATCTGTATCGAAAAACTAACTCTGGGAGCCGATGTAACTTTGTTGCATTAACATACAGTATTTTTTACAGCAAGAAAATCGGAATTCTTATTTTTCTTATGTATTTGAATCCGCCGCCGCCGACCGCAGCTTGGGAAACGGCGACGACTCCAGTCGTCTTGCGGCCGTGTCGCCGTCTGCCAGGGTGGGAAAAGAGGAGGGGGCAGCGTCGCAGTCGCAGCCAACTGTCGCGTCTTGCACAACGTAACTTTAGTTTCAACTCTCGGTGGGGGCGACCGCCCCCCTCTCCTTGCCCCTGTCCGCAGCTCGTGGTCGTGCGGTAGCGTTGTCGCTTCCCACGCCTGGGTTCCCGGGTTCGATTCCCGGCGGGGCCAGCGATTTTCTCTGCCTCGTGATGACTGGGTGTTGTTTGCTGTCCTTAGGTTAGTTAGGTTTAAGTAGTTCTAAGTTCTAGGGGACTGATGACCATAGATGTTAAGTCCCATAGTGCTCAGAGCCATTTCTCCTTGCCCCCCCTCCCCTCTACTCTGCCCCTGATCACCTTGCTCACAACAAATTCGGTCTGTTGCGTAACAAGCCGTGTCAGCGCGAATCATTCGATGTCGTTTGCAACAGAGTGGATTGTCTGCAAGGCGCCTGTCCTTTGTCGCGTTTGTGAGTCAAGGCCACAGGCGTTTGCCCCGGCATCGGTGAGACTGGCGACGGACATGTACAACCGAATGGCATGATATTGTTGTTTTATCGACGAAACCTGATTCTGCCTGCACCACCAAGATGGTCGGATTAGAGTCTGGAGACACTGTGGTGAGAGACTGTTGAACTGTTGCCTTACTCGTTGCTGTAATGGCCCTGCAACAGCTTTGTGGTTTGGGGTGATATTGGATTCAACTCCCGCACCCTCCTCGTACGCATTGCCGGTAAGCTAAGGCCGGTATTACACTATCAAATTTCTTTGTCAAATATCTTTGTCCAAAATCTTTGTCAAAGATATTTGATGGTGTAATAGGAACTTTGTCAAATGTCATCCAATATTTGATCAAATCTAGGGCCTCGCTGTAGATTTGATCAAAGAAATCACTTGTCTTCTGTTCACTGCAATGTGACATGTTACCACATGGAGCGCTAGCATCGCTGCAGCGTTCTGTCGTCTGTAGTGTTTTTATAAACATTGCTGGTAAATACAATTGGTGTGTGCTGACAACTACAAAATTAATAGAGATGTATGATGCTGATGAGGCGCTTTACAACGTGAGGCACCCTCAATACAAAAATAAAATAAGAAGATAGGAGACGAGACCTGACCTGACGTGACGTAACCTGACCTAACCTAACCTAACCTAACATAACATAACCCTCTTTTGTAGCAAGGAATCGGAGTGTTACAGTGAGCCTGTCTTCTGAAGATGTAGCAGTTCTTAAGTGAATATTGTGCTTTGTGATATGAGGATACACTTCACTGAGCACATACAGGAATGTATGCTCATTCATTCTTAAGTAACTGATGTACCACTTGACGTCTTCCACTGTAAGCTCACGTAAGAAGTTTTGTTAAATGCTTTTATCGTGTCGTCGTAAAACCCACGGCTTCACCCAGATTAGATTAGTTTTTCGTTCCATAGATCCGTGCTGAGGAGATCCTCGTGGATGTGGAACATGTCAATTTTTTAAGCTGAAATAACAATACTAATAGTATGAATAAATACAATACATCATTTGTTTCTATTACAAATTTCGTCAGTGGAGTAGGAGTTGGCCACTAGTAAGTCTTTCAGGCTCCTTTTAAACTGATCTTTATTTGTAACTAAATTTTTTTATGTTTGCTGGCAAATTATTGAAGATGAGTGTTCCTGAGTAGTGGACCTCTTTTTGAAATAAAGTAAGTGCTTTTAAGTAAGTCCTTGTGTAGATCATTTTTGTTCCTGGTATTGTATGTATGAACTGAGTTGTTTGTTGGAAAAAGAGATATATTATTTACGACAAATTTCATTAAGGAGTAAATATACTGAGAGGCAGTAGTTAGTATACCCAGTTCTTTGAAGAGGTTTCTACAGGACGTCCGTGAATTTACTCCACAAACAATACGTATTACACGCTTTTGGACTCTGAAAACTTTTGTTTGACTTGGAGATTTACCCCAAAATATTATACCATATGACATTATGGAATGAAAGTATGCAAGCGTCTTCATTTTTATGTTGCCTGTGTCTGCTAACACTCGAATTGCAAACCGATTTGTTAAGGCGTTTCTGCAGTTCTGGGATGTGCTCCTCCCAACTGAATTTATTATCAATTTGTAATCCCAGGACTTTTAAGACTGTCAACCTCGTATGTATGGTTCCATTTTTTCCCCCACTTCTTTTCCGCATGTGCACACAATGCAATTGGGGTACGTAGAACTGCTGCGGTTAATAACAAGTTGTTGTCAGCCATCTTGAACTTTGACGAAAAATTTGATGACAGTGTAATACCCCTTCTAGCGCTACGTCAAAGATCTTTGTCAAATATATTTGACGGAATATTTGATCAGATCTTTGATCAAATCTTTGACAAAGAAATTTGATAGCGTAATACCGGCCTAAGCAACCAGTGTGACATCTCTGATATGTTGGAGCTTGTTGTCCTCACATATCATCGGAGCTTGCCGACGGCCGCACTGCAACAGGATAATGAACGACCACTCGTGGCACACAATGTATAAGACTTCTTCGTTGCCCACTGGATTGAACTGCTGCGTTGGCCTCCTGTTCTCTCGATCTCTCGCCTATCGAAAACGTCTGTTCGATGATTGAGTAAACGACTGGGCTGGGATACGCCACTCACTGCTACACCAGGTCAACTTTGGCAGTATGTGGAAGCAGCATGGACCGCTATACCCCAACAACACATCCAGAGCCTCTTTGATTCAATGCCGAGGCGTGTAGCACCGGTTACAGCCAGCGATGGCGGCAACACTCACTACTGATTTCATCATTTTCCTCACTTCACTTGGGGCTGTATTTTCAATCATTTGGTCTTTGTACAATGCGTTGTCTCTCAAATTAATTGGCCTGTGATATCTCCGGTCCTTCTTGGTGTTGCATTTTGGATGGCTACCAGTGTAAATGAATTGGCAGACTTTATTAACAGTTGCTGTTAGAAATACACTCCTGGAAATGGAAAAAAGAACACATTGACACCGGTGTGTCAGACCCACCATACTTGCTCCGGACACTGCGAGAGGGCTGTACAAACAATGATCACACGCACGGCACAGCGGACACACCAGGAACCGCGGTGTTGGCCGTCGAATGGCGCTAGCTGCGCAGCATTTGTGCACCGCCGCCGTCAGTGTCAGCCAGTTTGCCGTGGCATACGGAGCTCCATCGCAGTCTTTAGCACTGGTAGCATGCCGCGACAGCGTGGACGTGAACCGTATGTGCAGATGACGGACTTTGAGCGAGGGCGTATAGTGGGCATGCGGGAGGCCGGGTGGACGTACCACCGAATTGCTCAACACGTGGGGCGTGAGGTCTCCACAGTACATCGATGTTGTCGCCAGTGGTCGGCGGAAGGTGCACGTGCCCGTCGACCTGGGACCGGACCGCAGCGACGCACGGATGCACGCCAAGACCGTAGGATCCTACGCAGTGCCGTAGGGGACCGCACCGCCACTTCCCAGCAAATTAGGGACACTGTTGTTCCTGGGGTATCGGCGAGGACCATTCGCAACCGTCTACCTGAAGCTGGGCTACGGTCCCGCACACCGTTAGGCCGTCTTTCGCTCACGCCCCAACATCGTGCAGCCCGCCTCCAGTGGTGTCGCGACAGGCGTGAATGGAGGGACGAATGGAGACGTGTCGCCTTCAGCGATGAGAGTCGCTTCTGCCTTGGTGCCAATGATGGTCGTATGCGTGTTTGGCGCCGTGCAGGTGAGCGCCACAATCAGGACTGCATACGACCGAGGCACACAGGGCCAACACCCGGCATCATGGTGTGGGGAGCGATCTCCTACACTGGCCGTACACCACTGGTGATCGTCGAGGGGACACTGAATAGTGCACGGTACATCCAAACCGTCATCGAACCCATCGTTCTACCATTCCTAGACCGGCAAGGGAACTTGCTGTTCCAACAGGACAATGCACGTCCGCATGTATCCCGTGCCACCCAGCGTGCTCTAGAAGGTGTAAGTCAACTACCCTGGCCAGCAAGATCTCCGGATCTGTCCCCCATTGAGCATGTTTGGGACTGGATGAAGCGTCGTCTCACGCGGTCTGCACGTCCAGCAGGAACGCTGGTCCAACTCAGGCGCCAGTTGGAAATGGCATGGCAAGCCGTTCCACAGGACTACATCCAGCATCTCTACGATCGTCTCCATGGGAGAATAGCAGCCTGCATTGCTGCGAAAGGTGGATATACACTGTACTAGTGCCGACATTGTGCATGCTCTGTTGCCTGTGTCTATGTGCCTGTGGTTCTGTCAGTGTGATCATGTGATGTATCTGACCCCAGGAATGTGTCAATAAAGTTTCCCCTTCCTGGGACAATGAATTCACGGTGTTCTTATTTCAATTTCCAGGAGTGTAGTTTATTTTGTAGCGAAATTGAAGTCTATAGTTCCTGTAGCTAGTATCGGTAGAGGTTGTACTCAACAACTGGAACAAATTGATAATTGGTTTCTTTTACCAACTCCCTAACGCAGATGAAACAATTGCTGAAAGGTTCAAAGAAAACCTGAGGATCAGTTATTTGGTTAGTTACATGTTCCATAGACAATTTGAATGACTTTTATCGAAATGATGTGCAACGAGTCAGATTCAGAGTTGTTAAAGGCGAGATCTTTGCACATCATTTCAGTTACCGAGTTTCTCCTCCAGAATACGAAAATATTTTGTTGGCGCCCACCTACATAAGGAGAAATCATCTTCATCGTCATGTTCATCTTCCTTTGAAGGAAGAGTCTGTTGCCTGTTTCGAACTCACAAACAAAATAATTCCAATCTTTTCCGAGGTCTTTCAACATCTCTTTTCCCATTCAGCTTGTAGTTCAGGACCTTCTTGGGAATTCTGTGACCTGCCATTCTCATGAAATGTCTTCAATTTGTTCTATATTTTTTAATTTTTTCATTAATGCTGAAAATATTTAGTTCTGTTGTAATACTTTCGTTTTTAATCACATCTCTTCTTGTGCAGCCCACAATATTTCTTTAAAATTTTTTATTTTTTGCAACCAAGCTTTCGATATCGTAGGATAACACATGAACCTTCATTATTTTGTAGAAATTCATGATGGTTTCTTTTTGTACCTTATGGCCCAATGTTCTGCTAATGGTCTTGTATTCCGCCTGGAAGGCGGCGCATGGGTCTGCTCCTGTGAACTGCTTCCGCAAAATAGGCCAGCCACTCTGTACCTGGTATGTTGTATGCTGCGAAGTGTGCCTCGAGCTGGGCAATGTATTCTGGCCAGTGTTCGACATCAGGATTGATGGCACGAAATGGCGGCGCCGGAGGCGTCGCCGAAAGTGGTACAGGCGGAGACATCTGAGGCGCCGAAGTAGCTGCAGTTTGTAGCGTGACCAGTCCATTTACGGCAGCAACCAGCTGTGTCATTTGCTGAGCCTGAAAAGGTACAAGATCGGACAACAAAAAACAGACTTGTCGCCACTTTCTTGTATCTCGCCTGGAAGGCGGCGTGGGTCTGCTCTTGTGAACTGCTTCTGCAAAATAAGCCGAGACTAAAGGACGCGAGTAGGAGCAGGAAAAGGTGAAGTACTTTGGTACTGCGTGTAAATTTAAAGCACGTTTACTATAGGAAGAATATGAATACATAAATTGTTACTTAACTTTGGCTGAGATGAGCACGTAGGTGCGAAGCCGTACATCAGTCAAAGCTAACATCGACTAAAGTCTATTCACCGAGAGCTGGGACGAAACATAAACAGTGTCACGTGAGCGACTACGCTCGTTTCCAGAGAAAGCTATCGGTGTTCACGTGATACGTAGGGCTCTGGAAAATCCTTGGCGCACGATTTGCAGCTGGCGGCGTTCGGCTGGCTGCCAAGCTGTCACAGCGGACCGTGAAAAAAAAAAAAAAAAAATTGCCTCTGAGCACTATGGGACTCAACTTCTGAGGTCATCAGTCCCCTAGAACTTAGAACTACTTCAACCTAACTAACCTAAGGACATCACACACATCCATGCCCGAGGCAGGATTTGAACCTGCGACCGTAGCAGTCTCGCGGTTCCAGACTAGCGCTTAGAACCGCACGGCCACTCCGGCCGGCGGACCGTGAGAAACCTGGGCAACAATGTACGAAATAAATTTAACAATAATGTTAAAATAATGTTAAACTGAGTTCATTCTGTCGAAGCAGATTTATTTTCATTCAGGTTCCTAACAAAATGCTCCATTCAAACAGAATTAATTGTTAATTTTAATAACAATACCAGTAATAATAATGATAAAGGACGAAACAAGGTTCACTCTGCCGAACTTTAACTGTTTTCATTGAGGTTTATACCAAACCGCTCCTCTCTCTCCTCTATAATGCAGTCTAATTTCCAAAAAATGGTTCAAATGGTTCTGAGCACTATGGGACTCAACTTCTGAGGTCATTAGTCCCCTAGAACTTAGAACTAGTTAAACCTAACTAACCTAAGTACATCACAAACATCCATGCCCGAGGCAGGATTCGAACCTGCGACCGTTAACGGTCTTGCGGTTCCAGACTGCAGCGCCTTTAACCGCACGGCCACTTCGGCCGGCTCTAATTTCCACATTTGAGTTCCCACTTTTTCTACGACAAGGAGGACGCACTTGTTCCAATTCTCTGCAGTCACTGTTCTTACTGCTCGTTGTAGTAGTAGAACTTTAACTTTCGGCATTTTGTATGTTTTGTTTTTCGCTGCAACATAGCCTTTGATTCTGGCCCACACTAACTCGATGGCGTTTAATTCACAGTGGTACGGTGGAATTCTGAGAACAGTTTTCCCTGCATTCTTCACCATTTCATCTACTGCGTATTCGTTGTGCGCTGTTCTGTGATATTTAACTATATTTAAAAGTTCTTTCTTCAACATACCGGCAAGCCGAGCGATTCTAGGCGCTACAGTCTGGAACCGCACGACCGCTACGGTCGCAGGTTCGAATCCTACCTCGGGCATGGATGTGTGTGATGTCCTTAGGCTAGTTATGTTTAAGTAGTTCTAAGTCAAGGGGACTGATGACCTCAGAAGTTAAGTCCCATAGTGCTCAGAGCAATTTGAACCATTTGTTTCAACATACCGTCTTCGAAATCGATGTTTTTAGATTTTAGCCACTCTGATATTTCGTGCTTATTGGAATTCGTATTGGGAACTTTTTCTTTTCTCCGAGAATGGTACGGCGCGTTATCAGGAACAATATCTGCATTTTCCTGAAGCCGAGGAAGAGCATCTTGAAACCACTAAGGTTTCGGCGCACTGAAAATCTCCACTTTTCTTGGATTCGAAAGTCCACAAACATCCTTCAACGAATCCTGCTTTGCTGCCAATGTGTGCGATAATCAGACGTTTCCCTATATCTGATGGGCCCTTGCTTCCGGTGGATAATCCGGACAGAAATGCTTGTTTTGAGGAATTTATAGTGTCATCTACCCAGACGTAACTTCGGGTATGTCCTGCGTTCACCCACGTCTCGTCGAAATAGTAAATGGGTCTGCCTTCATCTCTCAACCGTTTAATGGTTCGAAGAAAACGCCGCCTCCATAAAATTATGTCATCCCTGTCTATTAGCATTCTATCGCGCCCACGCCGGACATATTTGAAATTCATTTCTCTCAATAACTTATAAAATGTAGTTCGAAAATTGCCCAGATCTTCATCTTCGTTGACGACTGTAAGCACTTTGTCAATTGTTGGGAATTCGTTACGAAAAAAAAATAGTGTACATTCCTTCGTATCGCATTTCTTTCATAAAGTTTCTATCGTAGTTTTCCTTTCTTGGGAGACTTCAAAGAGTGTGTGGCCTTGTACTCACTTATCACACGATACACTGAAGAACGTCCAACAACTGTAGCTGCAGCTGTATTTGAAACAATGTCACTCATCGACTGTTCTGGATGTAGCAGTTCCGTTTTGTACACATTAAGCACCATGTGCTTCTCAGAAGAACTTAATGATTTCTTCTTTGCTCGCTTCTTTGGTGGACTCAGAACTGACACGTCGACCTCGCTCGCTGAATCCGTGGATGACAATGAGGACAGCCGTATGTGGAGCTAATTAAGTAAGTGAATATATAAAATAAGAAACCATGCTATTGGATTCACACATAAACAGTGATTGCTCAGCGTGACTACAAACAGATATACTTACTCTAATAATCAACAATTAGTCTTTCAAGCGTCTTTGCAGAAGAACTTAAGATATCCTGAAATGGCCGCTGCACAACACCCACTAACGAGCTCACACCTGCAACTGAGACGGACACACTGACTGAGCGCCCCGCACAATGCATCGCTCATAAAGGACAAACGGTTGCGCATTCGAACAAACTATAAAATTAAATTCAAACCTTTCTGAAACTTTTCTCGCTTACACCCCCACAAAAAAATTTAAAGGGGAAAAGTTTGTCGCTTACTATATTTCGGATGATGATTTGGTAAAAGTTCTGCATCAGACGTGAGATTTCAATTTACGAGGTGTATTCAAGTTCTACGGCCTCCGATTTTTTTCCTAATTAACTACTCACCCGAAATCGATGAAACTCGCGTTACTTTTCGACGTAATCGTCCTGCAGACGTACACATTTTTCACAACGCTGACGCCATGATTCCATGGCAGCGGCGAAGGCTTCTTTAGGAGTCTGTTTTGACCACTGGAAAATTGCTGAGGCAATATCAGCACGGCTGGTGAATGTGCGGCCACGGAGAGTGTCTTTCATTGTTGGAAAAAGCCAAAAGTCACTAGGAGCCAGGTCAGGTGAGTAGGGAGCATGAGGAATCACTTCAAAGTTGTTATCACGAAGAAACTGTTGCGTAACGTTAGCTCGTTGTGCGGGTGCGTTGTCTTGGTGAAACAGCACACGCATAGCCCTTCCCGGACGTTTTTGTTGCAGTGCAGGAAGGAATTTGTTCTTCAAAACATTTTCGTAGGATGCACCTGTTACCGTAGTGCCCTTTGGAACGCAATGGGTAAGGATTACGCCCTCGCTGTCCCAGAACATGGATACCATCATTTTTTCAGCACTGGCGGTTACCCGAAATTTTTTTGGTGGCGGTGAATCTGTGTGCTTCCATTGAGCTGACTGGCGCTTTGTTTCTGGATTGAAAAATGGCATCCATGTCTCATCCATTGTCACAACCGACGAAAAGAAAGTCCCATTCATGCTGTCGTTGCGCGTCAACATTGCTTTGCAACATGCCACACTGGCAGCCGTGTGGTCGTCCGTCAGCATTCGTGGCACCCACCTGGATGACACTTTTCGCATTTTCAGGTCGTCATGCAGGATTGTGTGCACAGAACCCACAGAAATGCCAACTCTGGAGGCGATCTGTTCAACAGTCATTCGGCGATCCCCCAAAACAATTCTCTCCAATTTCTCCATCATGTCGTCAGACCGGCTTGTGCGAGCCTGAGGTTGTTTCGGTTTGTTGTCACACGATGTTCTGCCTTCATTAAACTGTCGCACCCACGAACGCACTTTCGACACATCCATAACTCCATCACCACATGTCTCCTTCAACTGTCGATGAATTTCAATTGGTTTCACATCACGCAAATTCAGAAAACGAATGATTGCACGCTGTTCAAGTAAGGAAAACGTCCCCATTTTAAGTATTTAAAACAGTTCTCATTCTCGCCGCTGGCGGTAAAATTCCATCTGCCGTATGGTGCTGCCATCTCTGGGACGTATTGACAATGAACGCGGCCTCATTTTAAAACAATGCGCATGTTTCTATCTCTTTCCAGTCCGGAGAAAAAAAATCGGAGGCCTTAGAACTTGAATGCACCTCGTATTACTTCACTATGACTGACTCTATTGGGCAGAAAATTTGCAGTCGTCATCATCATATAGCACTGAAGGCAATTATAAAATTATTTTGCTGTGCGACACACAGTTTAGGAGATATGGCGTGATAAATATAGAGTGATGCGAAAAAACAACTTTTCCTGAAAGCTTAAATATTTCTCTTTTTCAGTTACAATAAATTTTAATGTAATGTAAAAAAAGTTGTCGGAAGGTAGTTCTCGGATCACTTTATCATGTTCAGGCGCCAAATTATAAAAACACGTCTTTAATTTTTCAATTTCTGACGCCCCTGCCTTGTACACCCCTCGACGGCAGCGCTGTAGTCACGTGCCTTGCCGTGTTTACAGTACGTCTCTTGTTTCGGTGAATGGAGTATAGAAATTAGTAGTGCCAACGTTAGAATGGGCACCTATGCTGTGGCATCGTAGCTATCGATACCACCCCCCACCCCCCTGAAACGGCACACCATAGTTGAGTAGGACGTCGAAGGGCGGGTGGAGGGACCCAGGGGCAGCGGAACTGCCAGGGCGTTCTGCCCACCTGCAACCCCGAACTGCTCGCAAGGGGGCGAGGAAAACGTCCCATGAAAAACCTGCCCAGGCCGCGCACCGCCACTGGGTATGCTCGGACGAGGAGGTGGCGGCGTGATGGCAGCCTCAGCGTCCATCGATTCCGGCACCGCGGCCGAGGTGGGGGCGGTGGCAGCGGCGGCAGCATCGCCCGCGGCGGAGGCGCGAGCGGCGGAGGCGCCGTCGGTGGAGTTGGGCTGAGGCGGCAGAAACCGCGAAGTATGCAATTCTGCCGGAAAAGAACCAGCGGCAGAAAAACGAAAGCGGCACTAACGGATCTGGTTACGATGCCGCTTGACAGTGCCGGAGGGACCAGAAATTATAACTAAGGTGCGCCCAATGCACCCCTGCTCCCAGCGCTGCCTGCAGAGCAAACGTGAAAGAACACCAAATCGTGCGGCGCCAAGCCAGAACGAGACGAAGCAGCGGGAGCGCGCAGGGGTCAATAGCTTACAGGGGCAACCGATGGGTGCGGCCATGTTGTAAGTAGGCTGTTTAGGTTCTTATATTGGTAACGCCGGTCTATACAAGGGCGATGCACTTGAGGACAATATTATGGAAATGGAAGAGGATATAGATGAAGATGAAATGGGAGATACGATACTGCGTGAAGAGTTTGACAGAGCACTGAAAGACCTGAGTCGAAACAAGGCCCCCGGAGTAGACAACATTCCATTGGAACTACTGACGGCCTTGGGAGATCCAGTCCTGACAAAACTCTACCATCTGGTGAGCAAGATGTATGAAACAGGCGAAATACCCTCAGACTTCAAGAAGAATATAATTATTCCAATCCCAAAGAAAGCAGGTGTTGACAGATGTGAAAATTACCGAACAATCAGTTTAATAAGCCACAGCTGCAAAGTACTAACACGAATTCTTTACAGACGAATGGAAAAACTAGTAGAAGCCGACCTTGGGGAAGATCAGTTTGGATTCCGTAGAAATACTGGAACACGTGAGGCAATACTGACCTTACGACTTATCTTAGAAGAAAGATTAAGGAAAGGCAAACCTACATTTCTAGCATTTGTAGACTTAGAGAAAGCTTTTGACAATGTTGACTGGAATACTCTCTTTCAAATTCTAAAGGTGGCAGGGGTAAAATACAGGGAGCGAAAGGTTATTTACAATTTGTACAGAAACCAGATGGCAGTTATAAGAGTCGAGGGACATGAAAGGGAAGCAGTGGTTGGGAAGGGAGTAAGACAGGGTTGTAGCCTCTCCCCGATGTTATTCAATCTGTATATTGAGCAAGCAGTAAAGGAAACAAAAGAAAAATTCGGAGTAGGTATTAAAATCCATGGAGAAGAAATAAAAACGTTGAGGTTCGCCGATGACATTGTAATTCTGTCAGAGACAGCAAAGGACTTGGAAGAGCAGTTGAACGGAATGGATGGTGTCTTGAAGAGAGGATATAAGATGAACATCAACAAAAGCAAAACGAGGATAATGGAATGTAGTCGAATTAAGTCGGGTGATGCTGAGGGTATTAGATTAGGAAATGAGACACTTAAAGTAGTAAAGGAGTTTTGCTATTTGGGGAGCAAAATAACTGATGATGGTCGAAGTAGAGAGGATATAAAATGTAGACTGGCAATGGCAAGGAAAGAGTTTCTGAAGAAGAGAAATTTGTTAACATCGAGAACAGATTTAAGTGTCAGGAAGTCATTTCTGAAAGTATTTGTATGGAGTGTAGCCATGTATGGAAGTGAAACATGGACGGTAAATAGTTTGGACAAGAAGAGAATAGAAGCTTTTGAAATGTGGTGCTACAGAAGAATGCTGAAGCTTAGATGGGTAGATCACATAACTAATGAGGAAGTATTGAATAGGATTGGGGAGAAGAGAAGTTTGTGGCACAACTTGACCAGAAGAAGGGATCGGTTGGTAGGACATGTTCTGAGGCATCAAGGGATCACCAATTTAGTATTGGAGGGCAGCGTGGAGGGCAAAAATCATAGGGGGAGACCAAGAGATGAATACACTAAGCAGATTCAGAAGGATGTAGGTTGCAGTAGGTACTGGGAGATGAAGAAGCTTGCACAGGATAGAGTAGCATGGAGAGCTGCATCAAACCAGTCTGAGGACTGAAGACCACAACAACAACAACATTGGTAACGCCAACGCCACGTAGCGCTCTGTATGAAAATCACTGGCTGTGCTGCGTGCAGTCTGTGGCCGGTTTGCATTGTTGTTGGCTATTGTAGTGTTGGGCAGTTGGCTGTTAACAGCGCGTAGCGTTGCGCAGTTGGAGGTGAGCCACCGGCAGTGGTGGATGTGGGGAGAGAGATGGCGGAATTTTGAGAGCGGATGATCTGGACGTGTGTCCATCAGAGACAGTACATTTGTAAGACTGGATGTCATGAACTGCTATATATATTATGACTTTTGAACACTATTAAGATAAATACATTGTTTGTTCTCTATCAAAATCTTTCATTTGCTAACTATGCCTATCAGTAGTTAGTGCCTTCAGGAGTTTGAATCTTTTATTTAGCTGGCAGTAGTGGCGCTCGCTGTATTGCAGTAGTTCGAGTAACGAAGATTTTTGTGAGGTAAGTGATTTGTGAAAGGTATAGGTTATTGTTAGTCAGGGCCATTGTAGGGATTTTTGAAAGTCAGATTGCGTTGCGCTAAAAATATTGTGTGTCAGTTTAAGCACAGTCATTTGTAATTTTTCCAAGGGGGACGTTTCAATGTATTCCGCTGGGGAACGGGTGCCGCGCACCTGGGAGCGATGGGAAACAAGGAAAGTCCAGAGTGGGCACTCGTGAGAGTGCGTGGTGCCCAACTTGCTCATCTGCGACTTAAACGTACGCACAAAGCTTTCAGCCTCACCGTTCGACTGTGGGTGGAACGGGGCTGAGGTCAGATGGCGAATACCATTAGCAGCACAGAACACTTCAAACTCTGAGGACACAAATTGGCCTTCAGGAAGGCCCTCAATGCAGAAAATAGATGTCAAAGCCCGAACAGTAATGGCAGATGTAGCAGAAGACATACGCACAACAAAAGGGAAGTTACTGTATGCATCAATAACTATCAACCAGCGGGTGTCCCAGAAAGGACCCGCAAAATCAATATGAACGCACTGCCAAGGCGCAGTAGGAGTCAGCCATGCAAAGAAGCGCTGGCGGGGAGTAGATGGATTCTACGCGCGACAACTAGGAAGCAAATTCTCAACTTCTTGTGACGACGCGCTAATTGCTTCGTCTGCACTATACTCCAATGACCAGCGTGCAGTAATCGGAGGATTTCCGACTGCAACGAACGAGGTACAACCACACGAGGCTGATCATTGTCAGCTCGTAACAAAATAACACCGTGTGACGTTGCGCAAAGTAATACTGAAGAAGTGGATCACGAATCTGCGTAGCAGATGGACGCCATTGAGAGCGAATGTACTGCAAAAGAATCTGCAAAGAACCATCGGCGGTTGTCGCGGAAGCAATGCGACGAAAATCCAGCGGAAAACCATCGGCTAATTCCTTATCTTGTGAATCAATAAGCATGCGTGACAATTCGGAAGGATCAAACACTTCGTCAGGACCGATAGGTAGACAAGACAATGCATCAGAATTACCATGCTGGGGCGTAGGCCGAAACAAGATTTAGTAATTGTAGTTAGACAAAAACAAAGAAACGTTGCCGCTTTTGTGCAGTACGGGCCGGAACTGGCTTTGACAGGTGAAACAACGGCGTCAAAGACGTACGGTCAGTGACCAAATAGAACTTTCGACCGTACAAAAAATCATGAAACTTTGTCACTCCATATACAATAGCTAAAGATTCTTTCTCGATTTGAGAATAGTTTTGCTGGGCAGAATTGAGCAACTTAGACGCAAAAGCGATCGGGCGATCGACAGAATTAATGCGGTGCGAGAGAACTGCTCCGATGCCAGGAGAAGATGGATCGACAGCTAAAACGACTGATTTGAAGGGATCGAAAGGAATCAAACAGTGATCACTCAACAAAGCAGATTTGAGCTTGTGGAAAGCAGCATCACATACCGAAAACCAAACAAAAGGAACGTTCTTAGACCGAAGGCGATGCAAAGGCTCTGCAATCTGCGCTGCATGTGGTAGAAACCGAATATAATATGTAATTTTGCCCAACACAGACTGAAGTTCTTTCAAGTTCCTGGGTGCTGCCAAGTCTCTAATCGCACGGAGATGTGACGGTGAGGGGTTGTCCGTTAATCATATGTCCTAAATACTGAATCTCAGTTTGAAAAAAATTGCACTTGTCTCTGTTACACTTTAGTCCTGCCTGCGGAAGTACAGTAAATAAGGCACACAAATTCTGCAAATGATCGTCAGAGGTTCTACCCGACAACTATGTCGTCCAGATAATTGAAACAACCAGGGACAGTGGTTCAAAATGGTTCAAATAGCCCTGAGCACTATGGGACTTAACATCTATGGTCATCAGTCCCCTAGAACTTAGAACTACGTAAACCTAACTAACCTAAGGACATCACACAACACCCAGTCATCACGAGGCAGAGAAAATCCCTGACCCCGCCGGGAATCGAACCCGGGCGCGGGAAGCGAGCAGGGACAGTGGCACACAACTGCTGCAAGTAAGCCTGAAAAAGAGCAGGAGCCGAAGCACTACCGAACGGAAGGCGGCGAAACTTTAATAAGCCAAGGTGGGTATTGAACACAAATTAGCGCCGCAAGTGTTCGTCAAGCGGAATTTTAAAGTATGAGTCCCGCAAGTAAATTGTGGAAGAGAATTTTTCCGCACCAAGCTTATCAAAAATGTCTTCAGGACACAGTAAGGGAAACGTAGCGGCCACTATCTGGGGGTTTACTGTAGACTAAAGTCAACACAAATACGGAGACGACCATTTTGTTTTTTCACACACACTAGGCGAAGCCCATGGTGAAGCAGAAATAGGTTCAATGACACCACTGTCTTGCAAATGTTTAAGTTCAGCAGCTACGGTGTCGTGCAGTGCATGCGGTACCGGGTGTGTGCTCCGGAAAATAGGCATGGCATTGTCTTTAGCTTCGACATGCGCTGAAAAGTCTGCGGCGCAACCAAGGCCATCAGAAAAGAGTTCAGCAAAATCATCGCACAGTACGGCGACACTGTCTGCATAATCACTAGCGTTGATGCGAAGTACAGGCCAAAAAGTTCAAATGCGTCCATGCTAAAAATGTTCGTAGCATCACTAGAGCGTAGCACATGGAAAGACACTTTATGTGTCGTTGCTCCATATGTGGGTTGTAAACTGCGCACGCCGTGCTCAGATTTCCTGTCCAATAAACGCAGTCAGTGTGGAATGTGAACGACGAAGCGGGGGCGAACCAAGCAAATCATACGTCGATCTGTTCAGTAAAGAAACAGACACACCAGTGTCCAGTTGCATGTGAACAAAACGTCCACAAAGGTTCAAAATCACAAAAAGTTTCCTCGCATTGCACTGAATGCGGGAGGAAGTGTCTGGCAAAACTTGTTTATTTACACGACGAGCTGGAGAAGGACGTGAAGCAGAAGGCTTTGAATAAATGGGATTAACGTCCATAGGCTGATGTGAATCATGAGCACGGCGATTTTCGTGACGGTGACGCCCACACGAGTCACGCGAACGGAAGACAGGTTATGAATTAGAATTTCTATTACTACACACAGCTTGCACAAGTCCTTATTACAAAAATGACACTGTGCTTGATGGGATGGGCAACTGTCCTGCGGGTGGGCACGAAAACAGTTCGGACATGATTTCAGTTTCTTAGTGGGTGCCTGGCTTGAAACTTGTTACTTGCGCGCGAGTGGCGCAGTGCTGTGTGCTGTGCCGGGTCCAGGCGGGAGGGCACGTGTTGTGCCGCGCTGACAGTACTCACACCCGGTTGTAACGCTTCCGCTCGGGCGGGCGTTAACTCTTTAAAGCCTGTACTATGGTAAGTTGACGGGCTTCACCTTATAAGAAAGGATTTTAGTAAATATGTTGACCGCGTGTACCTGAATGGAGGCAAAATCAGACCTACACCCACTCAGTAACAACAATGATACGTCAAGCAAGTCTAAAGTGCAACTACACGTTAGGACGGGCAAGAAACATACACAGTAGATGCTACCAATTGTTAATAATACGGTCGCCAGCCTAATTAGGCATTAACTGAGTTTCTTCCCTGTACAAGAGGAACTACGTTCAAGCATAACAACACGTAGTAACACTGCATTATATGGTAAATTTTAGAACCAGAAAAATCTACTGAACTAATATTTTCACTTTCTGTGCTAATTTGGACAAGCTATAAATACACAACATTACACTATAATGATTACTACAAACTGCGTTTTGTCTATTGGTCCAACTGAAATCGGGCATAGGTTACCCTAGAAACAGCACTTTTGAAACACACATACAATGTCAATTTTAAGAAGGGTAAAACACTGATAAATTTAGGTTTTATATTGACTTTAACTTTGCTGGTCAAAGCAGTTCAGCACACTTCAGGATTCAAATGAATAGAAAAGAAAGAAAGGAGAAGGGGGGGGGGATCCTGAAACTGTTATGATCACTGTAGTGAAAGTTTGATCATTGAGAGCCTTAAGCATTCTAGATTTCCAATATATGATTTACCGCTCTTTTTGTCTTATTTCCTGCTCATTTAACTACCGTTATTTTTGTCTCAATTTAAATAATTTCATTACTAAACTAATTTCAACATTATCTACCAACTTGGTCAGACCTATATTATTCGTCCAGTATTTCATTAACAACAAAGTTCTTTAAACATCATTCTAACATAAATAGGTCTGCAGGTAATTATTATTAACATAAACTTTAAATCTTCATCTTAGGATACTCGGATTGCACAACATGTGGAAAGGACCCTGTCTAGGTCAGTTGTGAGGATAATTAATTGATAGGACAGTTCTGGTAAAATTTAAGTTGTTATTGAACAGTATGTATCAAAGGTGACACTGGTCCACACGAATACAATACTGAAAGTTTTAACCTGTTCGTATCGATGAGGCGGTCGGCAGGCGGCGAGACGGCGAGGCACAAAGCACACGTGCAATTACAGCAATGGCTCATGAAATATCGGCACTTTACTTCTTCATGGCGTCGCAATGCTTTTCCATTTAGTGCCTATGGAATATTGTCATGCTGTATAGACGTCGGAAACAGCGCATCCGAGGCTCAACGAAACCACTTTTTCCAGGAGAGCCTCCTCGATCTAGCACGTGTTTCTCAGATCGATGCCCAACTCCGACTACTACTACTACTGAGCCCATTATACCGTGCAGCGCCCGTGTGCATTTTCCCGCGCTCGCCTACCTCCACCTTTTCCTGCTCCCCTACAGACAGGGTATTCACCAAAGGTTTTACATTCCACATATTCTAATACATTACCTACGTATGGACCAGGCATACAATTACATCTTTCACATCTTACAATATTTCCAACATTAGTTCCACTTCCCTTTGATTACAACATTACTTGAAATTTGACATAAATATTAAAATTTACATCGAAAATTGTTTATAGCTTTTTCAACATAATGTCATGAAACAAAAAAAAAAAAAAAAAACAAACAGAATATCGATTATACTAATTTATCGAAATTCAGGGGAAAAATTTATTACATATACAATAGGATAACGTTAGTGTTGTTACACGGTGTCACGTCGAACGTGGAAGTAGCCATATCTAACGTATCTTGTCTGTCTAGCAAGTCCACTACTTCCTGCAAAGACGGGTTTTTAAATTGTGATCCGCCACATTCTGCGCAATAGCATATCTAATCATTATATCCGCATATGAGCGTCCACATGAGCAATTGAAGTCACAATCAGATGTTAGTACCTGAAGGTCCTCCAACCAAGATTCGTTGGACTGAGTAGGGCCACGCCGGAGACGAAAGAATTTGTAGCATGCAGCTACCACATTTACACTGCGACGGAAGTGGGAATTAAAAGCGTCAATCACTTCGTCGTAAGTTTTAGTTTCTGGGCGGGTGGTAAGAAACAATTTTACGAACACACGGTATAACACAACACGCGCATTGGCAATGAAAAAGGCCAGCCGCTCTGTCCCCGGTATGTTGTATGCTGCGAAGTGTGCCTCGAGCTGGGCGATGTATTCTGGCCCGAGTTCAACGTCAGGATTGAAGGCACGAAATGGCGGCGCCGGAGGCGTCGTCGGCGGTGGTATAGGCGGAGACGTCGGAGGCGACGAAGTAGCTGCAGTTTGTAGTGTGACCAGTCCATTTACGGCAGCAACCCTCTGTGTCATTTGCTGAGCCTGAAAACGTACAAGATCGGACAGCAAACAACAGACTCGTCGCCACTTTCTTGTATCCCACTTGGAAGACGGCGCGTGGGTCTGCTCCTGTTAACTGCTTCTGCAAAATAGGCCGAGAGTGAAGGACGCGAGTAGGAGCAGGAAAAGGTAAAGAACCTCGATACTGCGTGTAAATTGAAAGCACCTTTACTATAGGGAGAATATGAATAGATAAATTGTTTCTTAACTTTGGCTGAGATGAGCACGTAGGTGCGTACCTGTACATCAATCAAAGCTAACATCGACTAGAAGTTACAAAGGCAAAATCGGTAGTGGCTCGCCCACTATGAAATAGAAGCTGTTGTGGACTGACAAGACAGCCAGTCCACAGTGACAGGTAACCGAAAGGCACGCGTACACACACGCCGGCTGGCGTGAGGTCTGAAACAGGATACTTTATGAATGCTATAAAGAAAAGTACGTAGCTGCGTTAATATTTAACTTTATTCCATCATTGTGGTACATCGCTCTTGGTTATACAAGTGAGACTCTCTCCAGATATGGTTAATGGCGCCTTGCTAGGTCGTAGTCATGGACTTAGCTCAAGGCTATTCTAACTGTCTCTCGGCAAATGAGAGAAAGGCTTCGTCAGTGTAGTCGCTAGCAAAGTCGTCGTACAACTGGGGCGAGTGCTAGTCCGCCTCTCTAGACCTGCCGTGTGGTGGCGCTCGGTCTGCGATTACTGACAATGGCGACACGCGGGTCCGACATGTACTAATGGACCGCGGCCGATTTAAAGCTACCACCTAGCAAGTGTGGTGTCTGGGGGTGACACCACAGAAACAATATTGCTTCGTCGTGTACTCGTGATCATATGGGCTGAATCTGGAGCGGCGCTCGTAGAGCCGCACAGCGCCGGCTAGAGGGCGCTGATGTCAGCGAAGATCTTCCACTCTCGTAGTGCCAACTTTAGAACGGGCACCTATGCTGTGGCATCGTAGCTATCGATACCAAAAATGGTACCACAGACAAAACTTTAGCACAGAGATTTGAAACACTTGCTCTAAAGCAGTTAGCCGGCCGCGGTGGCCAAGCTGTTCTAGGCGCTTCAGTCCTGAATCGCGCGACTGCTACGGCCGCAGGTTCGAATCCTGCCTCGGGCATGGGTGTGTGTGATGGCTTTAGGTTAGTTAGGTTTAAGTAGTTCTAAGTTCTAGGGGACTGATGACCTCAGACGTTAAGTCCCATAGTCCTCAGAGCCATTTTTTCTAAAGCAGTTATCCAAAAAAGTTTTTGATCTGACTGAATATTTTCCTCTTGGAATGCCATTATTTTTATTTTATTGCTAGAAATTTTAAAGCTGAACTTATTGCAAACTTTTTTTTCCGAAAGAGGAACGATAGAGAAATATCTCGAAGGTGGTTCCATGAACCTTCTGACAGGCACCTAATTGTGAATTACAGAGTAGTTATGTGGATGTAGATGTAGATTCATATTTTGATGCGCTATTGAAAAATGACAAGAAGAAAGGACAAGATGATACAATATCCGTTAAGGCATCGGGGAATAACTTCCATGGTACTAGAGGGAGTTGTAAAGGGCAAAAATTGTAAAGGACGAGAGGGAGACAGATGTTGGGATACATCCATTAGATAATTGAGAACGTAGGTTGCATGTGCTACTGTGAGATGAAAAGGTTGGCGCAGGAGAGGAATTCGTGGCGGGTCGTATCAAACCAGTCAGAAGACTAGAAAAGAAAAAGGAAAAAAAAACTGTGGGGCCAGCGTAGTACTCCGCACCGACAGCCAGTAATTGACACTAGAGAGATATTTGTAGAAAGTCTAAATGTTCACCGAAAAGACATACTCCCTGGGTTGAGAGATTACACATTTGTAGCAGTAGACAAGACATTGAGTCAGCATTAAATGGTATGGGCAGAGATTAGTCTCTCTTTAACTCGTAGGACAAGGTTTAGACGTCTCCCCGTTACAGTGTTACTGATTTAAGGCCTGTTACTACCTGACTTCACTAAAAGCCTCTGGATCCCTAAAGTGGATCACCGTGTCCATGTAACCGGTATTGTTGTCGATCAACGTGACTGAATCACTAACGAGTAATGCCTCAGGATAATCGTCAGAAAGATTAAAATTCACACTCATTTAAACGAGTTCGTTTATTTAGGTATTGTCACTCGAAGTTTGTGCTGATAGTGACTGAATGGACTCACAAAAGTTAATCTTGGTCACTAGGATAAATTAAAGGTACACCAAACATTGCCAAAAATTGTAAATTTGTGGTAAGATCTTATGGGACCAAACTGCTGAACTCATCGGTCCATAAGCTTACACACTACTTAATCTAACTTAAACTAACATCACACACAAGCCCATGACCGAAGGAGGACTCGAACCTCCGACGGGGGATGGGGGGGCCGGCCGCGGTGGTCTCGCGGTTCTAGGCGCGCAGTCCGGAACCGCGCGACTGCTACGGTCGCAGGTTCGAATCCTGCCTCGGGCATGGATGTGTGTGATGTCCTTAGGTTAGTTAGGTTTAAGTAGTTCTAAGTTCTAGGGGACTGATGACCACAGCTGTTAAGTCCCATAGTGCTCAGAGCCATTTGGGAATGGGGGGGAGCCGCGCGGACTATGACAAGACACCTAAGACAACGCGGCTACCAAACATGGAAATAATCGGGAGTAGGCGCGATAAAGCAGCCCATGTTAATTACACAGTTGAACAAGGCTACACTAGAAGTTCTCAATTACTTTATGGCTATATAAATGAGTGAAGCTACACGAAACAAAATGGTAAACATGATTATTATTTGAAGAGCAAACGTGAATTTATAAATACCTGAACAATAACTCACACGAATTCATAAACAGCCCAACACCTAAAACACACACACACACACACACACACAAACACACACTTTCTCTCTCTCTCTCTCTCTCTCTCTCTTCACTTCACTGACCCTTACGAATGCATAGCAGGTCATAAAAAAGTACTGGCACACTTTTCGGCTGCATTGGTTTGAGATCATAAGGTCGTGATTAATACCCTGATGATCCAGATGACAAGAGTGAGGGTACAGATTTCGAGTCTCAGTGTGGCACACATTTTCACTCTCACTGTATAACTACTGCAACCCACACTCTATAGTCAAGCCTTGGTCTCCCTCTGCGTTTTTAACCCCCACAGCCCCTTCCTAATTAGTTCTCCACATTACCAAACCAATCCATTCTTTCAGTCAAGCTGTGCCATAAACTTCTTTCCTCCCCGATTCAGTTCAGTCCCTCTATATCAGTTATTTTACACTCCCATCTAATGTCTAGAATACATTGTTCATATTAGTACTGATGATATTTTTAATAATATCGGGAATCCAGTATATCGATATACACTCCTGGAAATGGAAAAAAGAACACATTGACACCGGTGTGTCAGACCCACCATACTTGCTCCGGACACTGCGAGAGGGCTGTACAAGCAATGATCACACGCTCGGCACAGCGGACACACCAGGAACCGCGGTGTTGGCCGTCGAATGGCGCTAGCTGCGCAGCATTTGTGCACCGCCGCCGTCAGTGTCAGCCAGTTTGCCGTGGCATACGGAGCTCCATCGCAGTCTTTAACACTGGTAGCATGCCGCGACAGCGTGGACGTGAACCGTATGTGCAGTTGACGGACTTTGAGCGAGGGCGTATAGTGGGCATGCGGGAGGCCGGGTGGACGTACCGCCGAATTGCTCAACACGTGGGGCGTGAGGTCTCCACAGTACATCGATGTTGTCGCCAGTGGTCGGCGGAAGGTGCACGTGCCCGTCGACCTGGGACCGGACCGCAGCGACGCACGGATGCACGCCAAGACCGTAGGATCCTACGCAGTGCCGTAGGGGACCGCACCGCCACTTCCCAGCAAATTAGGGACACTGTTGCTCCTGGGGTATCGGCGAGGACCATTCGCAACCGTCTCCATGAAGCTGGGCTACGGTCCCGCACACCGTTAGGCCGTCTTCCGCTCACGCCCCAACACCGTGCAGCCCGCCTCCAGTGGTGTCGCGACAGGCGTGAATGGAGGGACGAATGGAGACGTGTCGTCTTCAGCGATGAGAGTCGCTTCTGCCTTGGTGCCAATGATGGTCGTATGCGTGTTTGGCGCCGTGCAGGTGAGCGCCACAATCAGGACTGCATACGACCGAGGCACACAGGGCCAACACCCGGCATCATGGTGTGGGGAGCGATCTCCTACACTGGCCGTACATCACTGGTGATCGTCGAGGGGACACTGAATAGTGCACGGTACATCCAAACCGTCATCGAACCCACCGTTCTACCATTCCTAGACCGGCAAGGGAACTTGCTGTTCCAACAGGACAATGCACGTCCGTATGTATCCCGTGCCACCCAACGTGCTCTAGAAGGTGTAAGTCAACTACCCTGGCCAGCAAGATCTCCGGATCTGTCACCCATTGAGCATGTTTGGGACTGGATGAAGCGTCGTCTCGCGCGGTCTGCACGTCCAGCACGAACGCTGGTCCAACTGAGGCGCCAGGTGGAAATGGCATGGCAAGCCGTTCCACAGGACTACATCCAGCATCTCTACGATCGTCTCCATGGGAGAATAGCAGCCTGCATTGCTGCGAAAGTTGGATATGCACTGTGCTAGTGCCGACATTGTGCATGCTCTGTTGCCTGTGTCTATGTGCCTGTGGTTCTGTCAGTGTGATCATGTGATGTATCTGACCCCAGGAATGTGTCAATAAAGTTTCCCCTTCCTGGGACAATGAATTCACGGTGTTCTTATTTCAATTTCCAGGAGTGTATTTGAAAACACCATCACAGATTCTCGATATACCGAAAAAATTATCGATACAGCGACACATCAACGGAAAAATTATCAATGTACTGGCGACAAGAAATATCGGCTGCGCATTGTAAATATACTTCCAGTTTTAGAGCTGTATATTTAAGTATTGAGTTATTATTCGATATTCTGCACATCAACAAGCTAGCAGCCTGCTTACCACGTTAGAGCAAGAAGTGATAGGAAAATGATGCACGTGCACACTTAGCGATAATCACTTTGCTAACAATGGTAACTGCACGTAAAAGGTTAAGGTAAAAGTCGTGAGGACGGAAGTTGCGTATGGTTGGACCTATAAAGCAGAGTATTCAGAGGACTCGGTATTAACAGAGTGCTTAAACCAAGGAGAAAGAGGCGCGAATATTTGATCACTGCAAAGGACCTATGCACGCTCTTGCGCAGCTGTAGTACCAGGGGCGTTCAATAAGTACCGCAAAACATTTTTTCTCTCAGCCAATTTCGGTCAAAAAAAAATGCGGTGGTTGTTGTGGAACATCGTGGAACATCTCCACTTTAGCCCCTATAGTTTCGTGAAGTTCCGATAGGTGGAGGAGCTATACGTTGCCATCAAAATGGCGTCTGTAACGGAGGTGCGTTCCAAGCAGAGAACTGTCATTGGGTGTCTTTTGGCGGAAAACAAGAGCATCGCAGATGTTCATAGGTGCTTGCAGAATGTCTACGGAGACCTGACAGTGAACAAAAGCACGTTAAGTCGCTGGGCGAGGCGTCTATCATCATCACAACCTGTACGATCTCCAGCGTGCTAGCCGGCCGCAAACAGCTTTCCCTCCTGCAGTGTTGGATGGTTGGTTGTTTGGGGAAGGAGACCAGACAGCGTGGTCATCGGTCTCATCGAATTAGGGAAGGATGGGGAAGGAAGTCGGCCGTGTCCTTTCAAAGGAACCATCCCGGAATTTGCCTGGAGTGATTTAAGGAAATCACGGAAAACCTAAATCAGGATGGCCGGACGCGGGATTGAACCGTCGTCCTCCCGAATGCGAGTCCAGTGTCTAACCACTGCGCCACCTCGCTCGGTGCAGTGTTGGAACTTGCGCACACTCTCATTCGAAGTGATCGATGGGTCACAATCAAACACCTCGCAGCTCAATTGGACATCTCTGTTGGCAGTGCTGGCACTCGTCCTCCAGTTGGGGTACTCAAAGGTACGTGCCCACAGGGTTCTTTGCCTCCTAACAGAAGACCACAAAGAGCAACGAACGACCATCTGTGCGGAATCGATTATGTGTTGCGAGGCTGATGGTGACAATTTTTTGTCGAACATCGTCACAAGCGATAAAACATGAGTTCATCACTTCAAAACAGAAACAAAAAGGCAATCCATGGAGTGTGCGGTTCCCCACCCCGTTTATCCTTATATGGATACGTATTCATCTAATACTGAGCGTGAGAAGTGATCGGACTCGTAAATGTTCGTGAGCGGACAATCGCTTGTAATAAGGAATCAGCATTTACTTTACTGATCTGTCTCTCTAGGATGCAGAGCTTGTATCTTACCACACAAATGGAATCTTAATTAAAAGAACAGAAAGTAACGTTATTCAAAGCACTGAAGATTAATGTGCAACACATTGAGATGACTATGTTACATTGCAAATGATTAACATGGAGGCTATACATGTACTGAGTTAATCAGCTGGATAAGGAATACTTTCATACCCAAAAAACACCTCTACTTAAACTTGATACACTTATAAATAAATGTACTTTTAAATAATCAATGAAATAACCTGTTAACCATTCAAAATGCTTAGCTGCTGTGGTGGTGCTTTTATTAGTAGTTTAACTAGTAATCATCACTTTCATACCACTTTGCAATGTCTGATCACTCTGTTGAGAAACGTGCTTTGTAATTATTATTAAAACATTACATTTTTTATTGAAACAAGCCCTTTAATGATATGATTACACTTTCATTAAACAAAAAAACACATTATCAAACTGGATGTTACTTTCGTCACCCGCAAATAAATTTATGAAATTGTGCAGATTAAACTGCGCCACAGAAATTTTCAGTTGTAGGTAAGTAAAACTGCACAGCAGCTTTTGATGTTTTCTTCTGCAGCACTGCTTACAATTCGTAGTAATAGTCATAGCAACATAGCTGGTAAAGATTATTGGACAACACTACGATGTTTTACTTAGTGCTGCCAGTAACAGAGATTTAGAACTTGTTATATTTATAACCAGCTGAAATAACTTCACAAAAAGAGAAAGGAGGTCATGTCTTTTACAACATGTCGTCCTAATATGAAAACTATTACACAATTGTATTTACATAAGTCTATGACAATGCATGGGGGCTTTTATTTAAATAGAATACAAATATTTTTTTAGTAGCTGTAAGTCCGATTACGCATGTCTCGTAAACGGCGGGCCCTGACTAGTTTTTGTACGCAATCTGACTGCATGTTACAACCACAAAGAATGAAATGAAAATTTCAGTTAATACAAATAATTAATTAAGTCCCCAGAAACTATAAAACCTACGAAACCAACAAAGCACAAGTGTAGCTGTTCTGTATGTGGTAGTATGACTCAACGCACATCTGGCACGGTTCTTCTTCAACAAGACAAGAATTTTTAAATACCAATTATACTGACGTGATAAAAGAAAATTACAAATACTATAATTGTGCAAGAAAACCAAAATTACACTCTAATACAAGAACACACGCCAGATGCTTTGTTGAATGAACCTGTAATGACACATTATTCAGGTCACTGAAAGAATAAAAGAATATACCTCCATATACACTCCTGGAAATGGAAAAAAGAACACATTGACACCGGTGTGTCAGACCCACCATACTTGCTCCGGACACTGCGAGAGGGCTGTACAAGCAATGATCACACGCACGGCACAGCGGACACACCAGGAACCGCGGTGTCGGCCGTCGAATGGCGCTAGCTGCGCAGCATTTGTGCACCGCCGCCGTCAGTGTCAGCCAGTTTGCCATGGCATACGGAGCTCCATCGCAGTCTTTAACACTGGTAGCATGCCACGACAGCGTGGACGTGAACCGTATGTGCAGTTGACGGACTTTGAGCGAGGGCGTATAGTGGGCATGCGGGAGGCCGGGTGGACGTACCACCGAATTGCTCAACACGTGGGGCGTGAGGTCTCCACAGTACATCGATGTTGTCGCCAGTGGTCGGCGGAAGGTGCACGTGCCCGTCGACCTGGGACCGGACCGCAGCAACGTACGGATGCACGCCAAGACCGTAGGATCCTACGCAGTGCCGTAGGGGACCGCACCGCCACTTCCCAGCAAATTAGGGACACTGTTGCTCCTGGGGTATCGGCGAGGACCATTCGCAACCGTCTCCATGAAGCTGGGCTACGGTCCCGCACACCGTTAGGCCGTCTTCCGCTCACGCCCCAACATCGTGCAGCCCGCCTCCAGTGGTGTCGTGACAGGCGTGAATGGAGGGACGAATGGAGACGTGTCGTCTTCAGCGATGAGAGTCGCTTCTGCCTTGGTGCCAATGATGGTCGTATGCGTGTTTGGCGCCGTGCAGGTGAGCGCCACAATCAGGACTGCATACGACCGAGGCACACAGGGCCAACACCCGGCATCATGGTGTGGGGAGCGATCTCCTACACTGGCCGTACACCACTGGTGATCGTCGAGGGGACACTGAATAGTGCACGGTACATCCAAACCGTCATCGAACCCATCGTTCTACCATTCCTAGACCGGCAAGGGAACTTGCTGTTCCAACAGGACAATGCACGTCCGCATGTACCCCGTGCCACCCAACGTGCTCTAGAAGGTGTAAGTCAACTACCCTGGCCAGCAAGATCTCCGGATCTGTCCCCCATTGAGCATGTTTGGGACTGGATGAAGCGTCGTCTCACGCAGTCTGCACGTCCAGCACGAACGCTGGTCCAACTGAGGCGCCAGGTGGAAATGGCATGGCAAGCCGTTCCACAGGACTACATCCAGCATCTCTACGATCGTCTCCAAGGGAGAATAGCAGCCTGCATTATTGCGAAAGGTGGATATACACTGTACTAGTGCCGACATTGTGCATGCTCTGTTGCCTGTGTCTATGTGCCTGTGGTTCTGTCAGTGTGATCATGTGATGTATCTGACCCCAGGAATGTGTCAATAAAGTTTCCCCGTCCTGGGACAATGAATTCACGGTGTTCTTATTTCAATTTCCAGGAGTGTATATTGACGAAATGCACTCTGACCATTACAATATCTCCATTAGAACATCATCATCTCTCCCATCAAACCACTGCATAAAACATGGAACAACACTCTCCACTACCGCATCTCACTCTGACTTCAGCTACAAGCAGTGTCCACCACAACTTCTCGGCAAGAACTGCCTGCCGCTACGTCTCAATAATCACTGCCAGTGGAGGCGGCGGAACAATACTCTCTGGCGCGATTTCTGGTGCTGTGGCTCAGTGTAGCCACCTTTCATATGCCCTTCTTCCACGGGCTAAAATTTGATGGTATTTTTGCCAGCATTGGTGGTGAAAATACCACCAAATTCGTCAAAAAATACAGACAAAAGTAAAAGATAATATTAATACGTAAGTATCATATAACTAGATAAAATTTTGGCTTTGCACTGACCTTACAATAGCCTAATATATAAAATACAGTAAGGAATACAAATTCTTTCATACATATGACTTTACATAATAGTTTACACAAATATCATGTGGTTAAACAATTCAATCGATAGCGTCAGCAATGACGAATATGATCAGGTAAGAGTCTTATAACTTTTCACAGACAGTAATACACAAAAAATCAGTTCATACAAATTTTCACAACAAGTAGTTGACAGTTCCAGCAGTAGCACCCAGCACTGTTGAATAGGTGCTGACAGCAACAAGTGACATCATCTCAGTAGAAGCAGTCCATCAGTGGCACCCAGCATTGTAGAATAGGTGCAGACACCATCAGGTGACATCATTTCAGTAGAAGCAGTCCATCAGTGGCACCCAGCAATGCGGAGTAGGTGCAGACTCCAACAGGTGACATCATTTCAGTAGAAGCAGTCCATCAGTGGCACCCAGCATTGTGATACAGGTGCAGACTCCAACAGGTGACATCATTTCAGTAGAAGCAGTCTATCAGTGGCACCCAGCAATGTTGAAGAGGTACAGACAGCAAGAAGTAACATCATTTCAGTAGAAGCAGTTCCATCTGTGGTACCCAGCAATGTTGAAGAGGTACACACAGAAACAAGTCACATTTCTCAGTAGAAGCAGTTCATCAGTGGCACCCAGCATTGTTGAGTAGGTGCATACACTGACAAATGACATTAAACAACTATCACTGATCACACTGTTCCTCAGCAGAAATTAAACATGTCCTAGCGGCACCAATCATGTAGAAAAAGTACAAGTAACAGTCCATAATATTTACTATCACTAATCAGACAGTTCAAGCATGAACAATAGTTTGAATGCACATACAAATGCTTTTACAATGCTCTTACACTAAACATACAAATCATAACAAACACACAAATGATATCAGATAATTGTCACATTACTATTACAAATACACAAACATCAGTAAACCTATAATATTTATGGGTGTCAGTGCAAGCCACTACAAACAAATAAAATAATATTTAGGAGATTGGTGGGTAGGATTAGGAAAGGAAAACACACAAAACACATTCACTCATCTTTCATCCACATTAAGTACTACTGTGTAATTGAATAGTGTTAACTGTGTGAATCCACTTCTGTCAAAATTTCATGTTCATCATGTGTATCAAGTAGTAGTGACAGCAATGTATAACAGTCAATAATAGTTAAGTCAACGTCATAGTCATCATGTCAAGACCAATGTTTGCCAAGCCAGATCAAAATGTACGGTTGCTGAACAACTGTCAGTGTGCCAAGATATGCAACTTCCTCTCTCCAAAAAAAAAAGTACATATTGCTTAGTGATTTAACAAAGTGTGTGTAGACAATCTTCCTTCCATTTTAGTGTTCTAGTCTGCTATCTTCATCCTCCTTGTTCCATATAGACCAACACAAAATAAAAAAATATATGCACCTCACTTATTTTACCTCTTATACACCAAAACTCCCATCAACTTCATATAATCTCAATACCTCAATAATACCTCTTCAATACGTCGATACATATAAACCTTATTGCCAGTATCATTTCACTTCCATAACAACTCTTTCCTCTAGTCAGTCTCCTCGAATAAGTACAGATAAAATCCTAATGCAAACCTCATCATCCCATACAATCCGAAGACACACTGTCAACACACAACCTCTGTGTAATCCATCTGACCAAAATCTTCTACTCATTATGAATTATAAACAAAGAATGCATACATGACCTCTAACAGACTTAGTTCGAATAACTCTCAGTAATTAAGTACGATTATGGAGTGTGAATGATCCTAATTTTTCACAGTGTGGACACCACTTCAAGAATTATGGCAAACAGAAGCAAACATGTGGAGTATTTCTTGTGTCAAGTGTCACTTCCTATTTCAGTTGCTCACGAAAAATGCAGTGTAATAACTGTGTTGGTATGTCATGTCGTTAGCTTCCTTCCTATTGGCATACATTTATACAGCTTTCATAAAACCTCCAGCTCATGTGACTTCTATGATGTTTCTTGTACTAAAGTCGTTCGTCGAATTATAGCAGTTCATTTTCTTATCTTAAAAATATAAGGCACTGAGCGTAAGCAAGGCAAGCAATAGCGAGTAAATATACCAGTAGTGAACAGAATGTCAACAAGTGGATGCAGCACAATTCTTATAACGAGGCTCTGCCAAGCGAACAATCTGTAACTAGTACCATAGTGTAACCTAAACTCTATGTTTGTACACTGTACATCAGCATTGCTATATACCAAATTAAAGTATAGTTATGACAACAAGCAAAAATGTGTAAATGTGCAATCCATACGCATAGCAGTAAACATATATCTTACGTACTAAACAGGTCATTAGCATCGTATCTTAATAAGTAAACATGAAGGCGCAAGCAGATAAATCACAAAGTATAACTTACATACCTAACCACATCAGCACAATTAATCAGGTGACAATTATAATTTAAATAAATAGGCACAGCAGGCACATAATTAAAAATATGACATCAGTGAAAAAGCAGTGCAGCCAAGCGATGCATAATATACACAAGTAACAATCCAGTTCATTAATAATCATTGTCAAAATCAGTTAACGTACGCAAGCACGACGCTTCACAAGTAATTTCATTGAACATGTAATTAGCACAAAGTATGAATCACGTAATCGCGAGCAGCAAATTACGTCTAAAGTACGTACCTAAGTGGAAATATGTTACCTGAAAAATAGACTCAATTAATAATTACCTTTTTAGTTTATTACTTTCTTCTTCGAAATGACATTTTTCCTGAAATTTTCTCGATAGCAAGTCGTCTAAACGTCGGACACGCGCAGAATTTACCTGAAGTTCTTAAATATTTTAGAGAACCGTATCCTGAAAAATACTGAATGTTAATAACAGAATACATCAAGTCACTATAGCTTTATACTGAATTTAGTCGGAGAAATTAGACTGTGTATTTATTTACGGCTGTCAGTGCATTCGCACTGAGCTCTCGATCAGCTGTAGGTGCGTGACGTAGGAAGTGATTGTTTGCGGTCAACGACTGCCTTGTGCGGCGCGCAGACTTGACTGTTGCTTTGAGTATATGCCGCCGCCAAAACACAGCGCGGTATCCTTGTACTCTCCGTGTGTTTACATACAACTGTTAGTTTCTCAAAAGTATGTCATTCTACAAAAATTTTTCAAAAGTATATCATTCCACAAAAATTTTAACGTTAGATATACACTCCTGGAAATGGAAAAAAGAACACATTGACACCGGTGTGTCAGACCGACCATAGTTGCTCCGGGCTCAGCGAGAGGGCTGTACAAGCAATGATCACACGCACGGCACAGCAGACACACCAGGAACCGCGGTGTTGGCCGTCGAATGGCGCTAGCTGCGCAGCATTTGTGCACCGCCGCCGTCAGTGTCAGCCAGTTTGCCGTGGCATACGGAGCTCCATCGCAGTCTTTAACACTGGTAGCATGCCGCGACAGCATGGACGTGAATCGTATGTGCAGTTGACGGACTTTGAGCGAGGGCGTATAGTGGGCATGCGGGAGGCCGGGTGGACGTACCGCCGAATTGCTCAACACGTGGGGCGTGAGGTCTCCACAGTACATCGATGTTGTCGCCAGTGATCGGCGGAAGGTGCACGTGCCCGTCGACCTGGGACCGGACCGCAGCGATGCACGGATGCACTCCAAGACCGTAGGATCCTACGCAGTGCCGTAGGGGACCGC
The DNA here is from genome assembly GCF_023864275.1 of Schistocerca cancellata. Lineage (NCBI taxonomy): Eukaryota > Metazoa > Arthropoda > Insecta > Orthoptera > Acrididae > Schistocerca > Schistocerca cancellata. The sequence continues at coordinate 1,181,862,814 of NC_064626.1, forward strand.
ACCGCCACTTCCCAGCAAATTAGGGACACTGTTGCTCCTGGGGTATCGGCGAGGACCATTCGCAACCGTCTCCATGAAGCTGGGCTACGGTCCCGCACACCGTTAGGCCGTCTTCCGCTCACGCCCCAACATCGTGCAGCCCGCCTCCAGTGGTGTCGCGACAGGCGTGAATGGAGGGACGAATGGAGACGTGTCGTCTTCAGCGATGAGAGTCGCTTCTTCCTTGGTGCCAATGATGGTCGTATGCGTGTTTGGCGCCGTGCAGGTGAGCGCCACAATCAGGACTGCATACGACCGAGGCACACAGGGCCAACACCCGGCATCATGGGGTGGGGAGCGATCTCCTACACTGGCCGTACACCACTGGTGATCGTCGAGGGGACACTGAATAGTGCACGGTACATCCAAACCGTCATCGAACCCATCGTTCTACCATTCCTAGACCGGCAAGGGAACTTGCTGTTCCAACAGGACAATGCACGTCCGCATGTATCCCGTGCCACCCAACGTGCTCTAGAAGGTGTACGTCAACTACCCTGGCCAGCAAGATCTCCGGATCTGTCCCCCATTGAGCATGTTTGGGACTGGATGAAGCGTCGTCTCACGCGGTCTGCACGTCCAGCACGAACGCTGGTCCAACTGAGGCTCCGGGTGGAAATGGCATGGCAAGCCGTTTCACAGGACTACATCCAGCATCTCTACGATCGTCTCCATGGGAGAATAGCAGCCTGCATTGTTGCGAAAGGTGGATATACACTGCACTAGTGCCGACATTGTGCATGCTCTGTTGCCTGTGTCTATGTGCCTGTGGTTCTGTCAGTGTGATCATGTGATGTATCTGACCCCAGGAATGTGTCAATAAAGTTTCCCCTTCCTGGGACAATGAATTCACGGTGTTCTTATTTCAATTTCCAGGAGTGTATGATGTATTCCCTTAGAGCGTCGTGATTTAAGAGTTTCTACTTCGACAGTGTTATCATGAATAATTTCGCGAATTCTATATGGACCGTTATAAAGCAGAAAAAATTTCCGACACGAGCCTTTTCCTTTGTGAGACAAACGATGAGCCTTAATTAACACCTTCTGACCAACTGACAAGATTTTTAAACGACCATGACGCTTAGCTGATTTCTCTCTTCTAGCAGCCGCAGATGCAATATTTTGTAGAGCCAGGTTGACAACTTCAGAATGCCGCAGTTTCCGTGTAGGCGGAAAAGGAACGATTTCAGAAATGCGATTTGTCGGTGCTTTGTTTTTTAATATCAGTATAGGTGGTAAAGAAGTTGAGTCGTTAGGAAGTTCATTCAGAATGTTTTGAAAAATATGAAGATACTGATCCCAAGTTCTGTGATTCTGATGACAATAAAGACGACACAATTTATTGATTTCCTTCATCCATCTCTCTGAAGCGTTAGATTGGGGGTGAAAAAGTGAATTGAAAATTGGTTTAATTTTACGACGCTGTAGAGTACGAAGCCAAATTTTAGAACGAAACTGTGATCCATTATCTGATATAGCCTTATCAACATGACCCACTTCTTTAAGAAAATGTTTGATGAAAGCATTAGATACTGAACGAGCTGTTGCTTTGCGTAACGGTGTAAAACACACATATTTTGATGTCAACTCCACTGCTACGAAAATGTACGCAAAACCATTAGTAGATCGAACCACTGGACCGAACAAATCAACTGCAGCCATGTCCTTTAATTTTGCTGGAATGATAGGAATCAACGGTGCTCTGTGAGAAACTGTCGGCGGCTTAGCCTTTTGACATAATTTGCATTTGGCAAGAACAAATCGAATACGTTTTTCCATATTATTGAAGTAGCAATTTTCTCGTAATTTATGAAAGCATTTTCTGGGACCAAAGTGTGCATAACTGAAATGCGTATACCAAATCAGCTTATTAACCCACTCATCAGGAATACAAACTAACCAAACAGAGTTGTCGACCGATTTTCGTTTAAAAAGAACTTTCCAGATAGATCGCAAAAACGAGGTGTGACCAAATTGTCCAATCTAACAAAGCGTCTAAGAAATTTACAGACACCAAGGAAACTACGAACGTCACGTTTTGTGGTAGGAACAGCATAATTACGAATAGCATCTAATTTCTCTGGATCAGGAAGAATACCTTCTGTAGAAATAATGTGACCGAGAAATTTCACCTGAGAACGACCAAATTCAGATTTTTTTTTTTTCAAGTTCACTGTAATGCCAACTCTTGCAAAAATACGTAATAATGAATCCAAAATTTTGTTGTGCTCACTCCAAGAATGTTTAGCAATAAGAATGTCGTCGACATAAGAAGTAATATTGTCACGAAGATAAACAGGTAAAATTTCATTTAAGCTACGAATGAATGCTGCTGAAGATACAGTAAGTCCAAACGGTAATTTCCAAAGTCACTTTTGGGTAAAATAGTCATATCCGGTTATTTTTTACACGCTCTCTAGATAGATTGATAGTCGAAGAGTTGTTTCGATAGATGCAAAGAATAGTAAAAGAGTAGGCAGCGGTACAGAAAACTAAAAGAGAAATAGCACCACTACAGCTCGGGGCCCTATGCTCGCTACGGCACATATTCACTTAAGAGTAGTGAATCCCCTGAGGACATTAATAGCTGCACATAAATTTTAGTTTGTGACTTTGTGGCACATCTGGCGGAAGTGCGTACGTAAATTGATATAACCATGAACATGGATGTATCTCATTCTTAGAATTACGAAAGATCTTAAATTTCCAAACAGTTAAGAAGTGTTTATAGTCAAAGTTTTCTCCTCGTGGCGACAAAGACCTACCGCGTCTGTCCCAGTCCGAATGTCGATTATTGTCAAGTTCGCGCGCCTGGCGCTCTCTTGTTGCATCCCGTAAATGAAACAAATTATTTTCTTCAAACCCCTCTGGTATCTGTGATTCTAAATTTCTTTTGCCGTCTTTTCCTACGATTTCGCCTTCAATTTGTTTGACTTGCTTTTTTAATGCCTCAAATTCTCTTTCCACGCGTTCATTAAATTTTCCCTGATCTTCAACATGTTTACTTATGCTCTGGTACTCTTCGGTTTCTGAAAATGGCAATGGAGCTGTGTCATCTGAATCTCTGTCCCCATTTAAACTAAGATTTGTTAATTTATCTGAAATCTCCTCCACTCTTTCCGATAAGTCACCAATTTGTTCTTTCTGTTTATTTACGTCTTCCGTAAGTGTCGCGACTCGCGTTTCAGTATTAACGCATTTAGTAGTTAACTGTTCATATTGTTGTGTTAAGTTATTTAATCTGTCATTTGGTACGGATTCCTCGATTCTCTCAAATATTTCTTTCTTATCGTGTGCACGTTGTAAATTTAACTCTGAAAATTTCTGTACTATCACGCGATCTCTTTCTTCCTGTTCTCTATCCTGTTCCCTTTGTCTAATCTCTACTGCAATTAATCTATTATTGTGAGAATTCAAAATCGGTTGTACTTCTTCTCTAATTTCTTTCTTTAATTCATCTTTCATGTTTTTGAAACATGTCCCTATTCGTGAGTCTAGCCGTGTTTCCATTGTTCCTATATCAGTTTTAATTGTTCCCATCTCAGTTTTAATTGTTCCTATCTCTGTTTTAAATTCAGATCGAAAATTTAATATTACACTCATCAATTGCTCCATATTAACTTGTTCGAAATTCCTTTCGCCCCTAACATTTCCCACAAAACCAGCTTCCTTCGTCATAGCTGTAAAGCTATCTGTGTTCGATACTATTTCAGAATCTTCTATCGTTAATCTCGTATTCTGTGAATTTTCTGATTGAGATAAATTTTGAAATGGTTCCGGACTATTTTCCCGACTTATTACATTGTTTTCCACTTCATTATTCATCACACTGTTTTCCTCTGTTGGCGAGTTCGCCATGTTAACAATTTCGTCATTCTCACTATTCATCATTTTTGCCTTTTTCATAGATCGCGTAATCATTTACAAAACATAAAAAATTCGTCACTGTACGAAAATTACACACAATGACTCTTTATCTCCAACAATACCATTTACATGAAATGTTTCCCTCAAACACGATTAATCGAACAATTGAAATAATTGCACCAAATCGTCAAACACGTATACAAGACAACAAATCAAATTCTGAGAAAAAAATACCATTAGAAGAATGACAATTACCAAATCTACACATGCAACATAGACTACAATTACTAAACTACAGATTACTACAACAATACTACTGTCTACTATTTTTACAATCAGAAGAATTCCAAGGGACGATCCGAAGCAGCGGTCGCCACGTGCATGGGGGCTTTTATTTAAATAGAATACAAATATTTTTTTAGTAGCTGTAAGTCCGATTACGCAAGTCTCGTAAACGGCTGGCCCTGACTAGTTTTTGTACGCAATCTGACTGCATGTAACAACCACAAAGAATGAAATGAAAATTTCAGTTAATACAAATAATTAATTAAGTCCCCAGCAACTATAAAACCTACGAAACCAACAAAGCACAAGTGTAGCTGTTCTGTATGTGGTAGTATGACTCAACGCACATCTGGCACGGTTCTTCTTCAACAAGACAAGAATTTTTAAATACCAATTATACTGACGTGATAAAAGAAAATTACAAATACTATAATTGTGCAAGAAAACCAAAATTACACTTTAATACAAGAACACACGCCAGATGCTTTGTTGACTGAACCTGTAATGACACATTATTCAGGTCACTGAAAGAATAAAAGAATAAAAGAAAATACCTCCATATATATTGACGAAATGCACTCTGACCATTACAATATCTCCATTAGAACATCATCATCTCTCCCATCAAACCACTGCATAAAACATGGAACAACACTCTCCACTACCGCATCTCACTCTGACTTCAGCTACAAGCAGTGTCCACCACAACTTCTCGGCAAGAATTGCCTGCCGCTACGTCTCAATAATCACTGCCAGTGGAGGCGGCGGAACAATACTCTCTGGCGCGATTTCTGGCGCTGTGGCTCAGTGTAGCCACCTTTCAACAATTAAAATGATGAAAACAGTTTTACAAAATACATATAACAATTCACAAGTCATTATTTAAACAGTAAAGTTCAAAAATATATCTACGATTTAAGATTTATCATTTATCTGTCTGGTAGCAGCACAGTACATGGAGCTCATTTCGTCACTGTTACCGCTAGACGGCAGAAGCGTACCATGCTTGCTCTAATACCTTACTGCCTTCTATATACACTACTCGCCATTAAAATTGCTACACCACGAAGTTGACGTGCTACAGACGCAAAATTTAACCGACAGGAAGAAGATGCTGTGATAAGCAAATGATTAGCTTTTCAGAGCATTCACACGAGGTTGACGCCGGTGGCGACACCCACAACGTGCTGACATGAGGAAAGTTTCCAACTGATTTCTCATACACAAACAGCAGTTGATCGGCGTTGCCTGGTGAAACGTTGTCGTAATGCCTCGTTTAAGGAGGAGAAATGCGTTCCATCACTTTTCCGACTTTGATAAAGGTCGGCTTGTAGCCTATCGCGATTGCGGTTGCTGGTATCGCGACATTGCTGCTCGCGCTGGTCGAGATCCAATGACTGTTAGCAGAATATGGAATCGGTGGGTTCAGGAGGGTAATACGCAACGCCGTCCTGGATCCCAACGGCCTCGTATCACTAGCAGTCGAGATGACAGGCATCTTATCCGCATTGCTGTAACGGATCGTGCAGCCACGTCTCGATCCCTGAGTCAACACATGGGGACGTTTGCAAGACAACAACCATCTGCACGAACAGTTCGACGACGTTTGCAGCAGAATGGACTATCAGCTCGGAGACCATGGCTGCGGTTACCTTGATGCTGCATCACAGACAGGAGCGCCTGCGATGGTGTACTCAACGACGAACCTGGGTGCACGAATGGAAAAACGTCGTTTTTTCGGATGAATCCAGGTTCTGTTTACAGCATCATGATGGTCGCATCCGTGTTTGGCGACATCGCGGTGAACGGACATTGGAAGCGTGTATTCGTCATCGCCATACTGGCGATCACCCGGTGTGATGGTATGGGGTGCCATTGGTTACACGTCTCGGTCACCTCTTGTTCGCATTGACGGCACTTTGAACACTTACATTTCAGATGTGTTACGACCCGTGGATCTACCCTCCATTAGATCCCTGCGAAACCCTACATTTCAGCAGGATAATGCACGACCCCATGTTGCAGGTCCTGTACAGGCCTTTCTGGTTACAGAAAATGTTCGACTGCTGCCCTGGCCAGCACATTCTCCAGATCTCTCACCAATTGAACACGTCTGGTCAATGGTGGCCGAGCAACTGGCTCGTCACAATACGGCAGTCACTACACTTGATGAACTGTGGTATCGTATTGAAGCTGCATGGGTAGCTGTACCTGTACACGCCATCCAAGCTCTGTTTGACTCAATGCGCAGGCGTATCAAGGCCGTCACTTGTTTGATATCGTCCTTCAAGGTGCAATGATCAACTCTGGAGTGTATTGTGTTATCCTCATGAAGCTGAAGAAATGACTTCAGCGAGTTCTTTGCCACAGAAATAGAAACGAGCTTCGCTCTCTCAGCTTCAATGCAAGGCCTCACAGAAGTATGCACATCCGAGAGGATCTCACGAAACAACATGGGACTCTTCTTTTGCATCCACCCTATACCCTGCACCCTACACACCTTCCGAATTCCGTCTGTTTGGCCCAATGGAGGATCTACTCCGTGGGAAGTACTACGTGGATGATGGGGAAGTTACTGATGCAGCAAAACGTTGGCTCCGATGTCGACCAGTAGAGTGGTACCATGAAGACGTACAGGCCGACACCCCCACACCAAAAAGCTGTGGTAAGTCCGTAGCACTGAAAGGTGTTCATGTTCAAAAACAGGGTCTTGGCACCAAAAGAGAGGGGAATAATACGGCTTATTGGAACCCTGAATAAAACAAACCTGCTTTCAGATAAAAAATATGTTGTATCACATATTTAACGCCCCTAGTATATAAAATCCCTTGCACACGCGTTCAAATATTCATAAGAACAACAATGAAAAGCATTAACGGAAGAGCAGTTTTAGTCTGAACAATACGGGTAAATCAGCAGTAGCAGAACATGCACCGGGGCCAAAGAATCACCAAATTCATTTCTCTGATACCACAGTTTTATCAAGATCAAATCATTAATACAAAAACAACTTTAACAAAAAAGAAGAGTGATTGAAAACACACAAGTTGTAGGCCTCCTTAACACACATTGGTGCGGCTCTGTGATGTGCAGGGTGGGAGCACGCTTTCTGCCCTGCATTCTTTCTCATACGATATTACAGAAACTATTCAGTGAAAAATTTTTGATTCTTTGGTTACATGTAGCCTCATAGCCGCATGACCAAGTGCCTATCTCTTCATTAATGGGCAGAGTTGCTATAACATTTACAGATTAAATACCACACTGCAATAAATTCGAGTAGTGAGCAATGAAATATAGGAGTCACTACGAATTTACGTATGGTGGATATTGGGCCATACATTACTACATATGAAATGTAGGTAATGTAGCGAATTTTTTTTAAGACTTGAAAAAGTCTGTATCTTCCCCAGTCTTGAGAAAATTGATTTTATGCATTGCAATGAGATTCGCCAGCTCCTGCAGTGATACAGCTATAGCGAATTACTCATATCAGCCATCATATTTCACAAACGGTTCGGTATATCGAACGAGGTTTTCATAAATGGTAGAACACAAAGAAAATTTTGACTTGTAGTTAATATATCGCAACAGAGGTAACTACAGATTTTTTCAAATAAAATAATGTTTTTGAAGTATTATCGATAGCTGGTGAAAGGTGCACTTTGTAGGTGTGCAACAACATCAGTGAAGAAATTGCATGAACGTCTTTATACTGGCAGTGAGCTATTTCATAAGCTATTGATCTGGCTTGCCCTCAGTTGCTCAGTTGCTTGTGTACTAGTAGACTGTGATCAAGACTCCATCACAATTACAACAGTATTAGCATTACAGAGAAAAGTTGCGGAAATTATACTACTGGTAATACACATCGACAGAAAGCTTAGATGGACAGTGTACCTGTAGAAGAGTGGTTTGGTTAGCTGCATTTGCTATTCGTACGATGGTGACTGTCAGTGAAAAATAGCAACCAGAGTTACGTACCGCAGTCATTTCCAATCAGTTATAATATGTGAAATTATGTTTTTGCTATTCAAAAGAGGGTCATCAGAAACATGCATAGAGTGCATCCCAGACACTACCAGGGACTTATTCAAACACTTGGGAATCCTCAGGAGACCAGACTAATACTTTCTGTCTGTTAAACCCTCTCTGGTAAAAAATAAACAAAATACACTGATTTATCAGTGCGTATCATGAAAAGACACACGAAAAAAAAAGAACAATAGATAGTGCTCGGAGAAAACCTCAGTATGGTACACAAAGGAGTACATTACTTCAGTATCAAGATATACACTGCCTGACAAAAAATGTGAAGCATCAAAAAGAGGAGGAGGAAACGAAACTTCACAGGTTGAGGAGGTTGAAAGGTGGCTACACTGAGTCACAGCGCCAGAGATTGCGCCAGAGAGTATTATTCAGCCGCCTCCACAGGCAGTGCTTGTTCAGAAGCGGTGGTAGGCAGTGCTTGCCGAGAAGTCATCGTGGGCAGTGCTTGTTGAGATGTAGCAGTGGTGAGTCGTTGTTGAGAAGTTCCCATGGAGAGTGCTTGTTCAGATGTTGTCATATTGGTTGATGTGCTAGACATATTGTTGGATTGGGGATGCTGTAATGATCAGAGTGTGCTTTTCGTCAATATATATGAAGGTAAAAAATTCCTTTTTTTTTATTATTTCAATGTCTTAAACAATAATGCCTCTTGGTCACAGGTTCAGTCAACAAAGCATCTGGCTCGTGTTCTTGTATTAGACTGTATTTCTGGTTTCTATGTGCAGTTACAGTATTTCTGTTTTTTTTAATTACTTCAGTATAAATGGTGTTTAAAATATCTGGTCTTATTGAGGAAGAACCGTGCCAGATGTGTACGTTGAATCACACTTCCACACACAGAACAGCTACACTTGTGTTTTGTTGTTTCCTAGGTTTTGTAGTTGCTGGAGACTTAATTAATTAATTGTGTTAACGGAAATTTTCTTTAATTCTTTGTTGTTATCCTATGCAGTCAGATTGCGTATTAATACTACTCAGGGGCAACCGGTTACGAGATTGCGTAACCGGACAGACAGTAAAATTATTTGCACTAATATTTAATTAAGCCCCCATGCAAGGTGTGCGATGTTGTTTCAGTGATTAGAAAAGCGAGTCAAATTTTCTCATGAGGCAAGATGCCCACTGGCCCTTGATATCCTGCATACTGGCGCTGGTGAGGAACTGACGTCTGAGCTGGCCCATTGGGACAGATGTGGGCATCAATATAAGATTAAGCAGTCAACCGGTTGCACGTAAACGTTAGATACATTGACCTAGGTTTCGACACCTACTAGGGATGTCTTCGTCAAATGAACAGTTGCTAAATCCTGCAAAATAGCACATATAAAATCACGTATGATAAAAAGCACCTTAACCAAAATGACAATTTTTATGACACACAAAATTTACTTAACGTAAAATTACATTGCTAAAAAGCAATAGTCAGAATTTTGAGCAGCTATGCTCAAGTCAAAAGTAAAACAAAACGTGGTAGCCTTTGCCACGTGTACGCAGCTGGGATCGACGTCAGACTGATGCCACGAAAACGAGTTGCGCCGCCTGTCAGGCGCGGACGGTGACATGTGCCCATTTGAACCACTGTGACAAAAATTACTGAAAAAGAAAGACAGTTAATTAAAGAAGTATATAAAGAGAGCATAATGTCTTTTTGAAATTATACAGTGATCAAGCAGATTAAGTATAACAGGGCCATCTGTTAGGCTTTACAGAAATTACTAGTACGTAAAGGGCAGAGTGACACAGTAAATTTTTTTACAAACAGCTGTCCAATCCAGAACATATTTGCATGAAGGTAACTTTAGCAGCACATATGTATGAGATTAGAAGAAAATAATGTTTCGAAATCAGAAGGAGGCAAAATATAGTGAAAAATAGGGGAATCAAAATTCCGCGCGCAGTGGATTGAAAACACTGAAAAATTTTTGTTACATAGTTGTAACTGTTCATTGAGGATGAGGCTATCGTTCTTAGAAATATGCTTGAAAATCTCTACCTCTTCAAGCACATCGAGCCTATGACCTTTCCTTTCTCTGATCAAAACTGTAAGATCTGGGCATCTTGCTGGCTGCAGGATTACCTCAGCATCATGCAAGCATTTCATAGAGACACGTAACATAGCTTGCATTGATCAACCAGAACATTATGACCAACGACCTACTAACAATATAAACCTGCGTGAACGGCCGTCATTAATGAATATGATTGTAGATGACTTCACTTTGCCTTGTAATACGATGGTCGCTAGGTTTCTCGCGCGTTTGCCTTCTATCACCGTATCTCGGTCTCATGTGCGGCCGTCACCTGCCCCCTGTCCGCCCTGGTAGCTGAGTGGTCAGCGCGACGGAATGTCATACCTAAAGCCCGGGTTCGATTCCCGGATGGGTCGGAGATTTTCTCCACTCAGCGACTGGGTGTTGTGTTGTCCTTATCATCATCATTTCATCTACATCGACACGCAAGTCGCCGAAGTGGCGTCAACGCGAAAGACTTGTACCAGGCGAACGGTCTACCCGACGGGCATTTACAGGGTGTTTCAAAAATGACCGGTATATTTGAAACGGCAATAAAAACTAAACGAGCAGCGATAGAAATACACCGTTTGTTGCAATATGCTTGGGACAACAGTACATTTTCAGGCAGACAAACTTTCGAAATTACAGTAGTTACAATTTTCAACAACAGATGGCGCTGCGGTCTGGGAAACTCTTATAGTACGATATTTTCCACATATCCACCATGCGTAGCAATAATATGGCGTAGTCTCTGAATGAAATTACCCGAAACCTTTGACAACGTGTCTGGCGGAATGGCTTCACATGCAGATGAGATGTACTGCTTCAGCTGTTCAATTGTTTCTGGATTCTGGCGGTACACCTGGTCTTTCAAGTGTCCCCACAGAAAGAAGTCACAGGGGTTCATGTCTGGCGAATAGGGAGGCCAATCCACGCCGCCTCCTGTATGTTTCGGATAGCCCAAAGCAATCACACGATCATCGAAATATTCATTCAGGAAATTAAAGACGTCGGCCGTGCGATGTGGCCGGGCACCATCTTGCATAAACCACGAGGTGTTCGCAGTGTCGTCTAAGGCAGTTTGTACCGCCACAAATTCACGAAGAATGTCCAGATAGCGTGATGAAGTAATCGTTTCGGATCTGAAAAATGGGCCAATGATTCCTTTGGAAGAAATGGCGGCCCAGACCAGTACTTTTTGAGGATGCAGGGACGATGGGGCTGCAATATGGGGCTTTTCGGTTCCCCATATGCGCCAGTTCTGTTTATTGACGAAGCCGTCCAGGTAAAAATAAGCTTCGTCAGTAAACCAAATGCTGCCCACATGCATATCGCCGTCATCAATCCTGTGCACTATATCGTTAGCGAATGTCTCTCGTGCAGCAATGGTAGCGGTGCTGAGGGGTTGCGGCGTTTGAATTTTGTGTGGATAGAGGTGTAAACTCTGGCGCATGAGACGATACGTGGACGTTGGCGTCATTTGGACCGCAGCTGCAACACGGCGAACGGAAACCCGAGGCCACTGTTGGATCACCTGCTGCACTAGCTGCGCGTTGCCCTCTGCGGTTGCCGTATGCGGTCGCCCTACCTTTCCAGCACGTTCATCCGTCACGTTCCCAGTCCGTTGAAATTTTTCAAACAGATCCTTTATTGTATCGCTTTTCGGTCCTTTGGTTACATTAAACCTCCGTTGAAAACTTCGTCTTGTTGCAACAACACTGTGTTCTAGGCGGTGGAATTCCAACACCAGAAAAATTCTCTGTTCTAAGGAATAAACCATGTTGTCTACAGCACACTTGCACGTTGTGAACAGCACACGCTTACAGCAGAAAGACGACGTACAGAATGGCGCACCCACAGACTGCGTTGTCTTCTATATCTTTCACATCACTTGCAGCGCCATCTGTTGTTGAAAATTGTAACTACTGTAATTTCGAAAGTTTGTCCGCCTGAAAATGTACTGTTGTCCCAAGCATATTGCAACAAACGGTGTATTTCTATCGCTGCTCGTTTAGTTTTTATTGCCATTTCAAATATACCGGTCATTTTTGAAACACCCTGTACCTGCCCGCTGTCTAGTGTTCACAGTGTGCGGCGTCGACGCCCATCACGCTCTACACGGATCAACCAGAACATTATGACCACCCACCTAATAGCCAGTATGTCCAGTTTTGCACTGGAGACGGGGTGACGCGTCGTGGCATGGAAGAAGTGAGGCGTTGGTAGATCGCTGGAGGGAGCTGGCCCCACATCTGCACACGCCAGTTACCAAATTCCCGTACATCCCTGCGAGAGGGGCGATGAGCTCTGACGCCAAATTCAATCACATTCCAGATGTGCTCAATCGCAACTACTCCGTTTCACTCCTGACCTTGTGGAATGGCGTATTATCCTATGGAAAAATGCCACTGCCGTCGGGAAACGTGATCTTCATAAAGGAGTGTACGCAGTCTGCAACCATTCTACGATACTCCTTGGCCATCATAACGCCTTGCACGAGCTGCACTGGACCCGTGGATGCCCACGTGAATGTTCCCCAGAAGGTATTGGGATTCATCAGATCCTGCAACGCTCTGCCACTGAGCCGACGTCCAGTGCCGATGTTCACGTGGCCATTTCAGTCGTACTTACCGACGTCTTGGTGCTAACATTGGCACAGACGTCTGTGATTGGACTGATGGGTTTCTAGCAAACCGAACACAATATATCGTTCTGAACGGACGTGGGAGTAACGTCAGGCGTGCCCAGGGGGAGTTTTATGGGACATTACTTTTTAGTACATACATAACTAACCTATTAGATAAAGTCGGAAGTTCGATGACGCTTTCGCGGATGATGGTGTTTTACACAGAGAAGTCGCAACGTTAGAAAATTGTAGCGAAGTGCAGGAAGACCTGCAGAGGACCGACGCACGCTGCACGACTGGCAAGTCGCCTTCACACAAACAAATGTTTGCTGCACAACGTAAAAAAATTCATATATGTAACTTATTCCGAATGTGTAGGCAGAAAGACCTCGTTATTGTATCAATATACGATTGGAGAACAATCGTCATTGGTAGCAGTTACTTCAATTAAATATCTAGGAGTGTGAATACAGTACGCACGATTTAAAGCGGAATGAGCACAAAAAACTAATATCAGGGAAAGAGGGTGCCAGACTGAGACTCATCGGACGAATCCTCAGGACATAGAGTTCGTCAACAAAGGAGGGGCCGGCCGCTGTGGCCGAGCGGTTCTAGGCGCTTTAGTGCAGAACCGCGGTGCTGCTACGGTCGCAGGTTCGAATTCTGCATCGAGCTTGGATGTGTGTGATGTCCTTAGGTTAGTTAGGTTTAAGTACTTCTAAGTCTAGGGGACTGATGACCTCAAATGTTTAGTCCCATAGTGCTTAGAGCCATTTGAACCATTTTGAACAAAGGAGGCAGCTCATAAAACCCTCGGTCGTCCAGTAGGACTGACAGAGCAAACATAAGATCCAAAGAACAGCAGTATGTTTTGTTACAGTTTCATTTGGTAACAGCTAAATCATCACGGAGACACTCACTCAACTCCAGTGACAGAAGCTGAGAGAGGCGTTCTGCGTTACGGTACCGTTAAAGTTTCAAGAGCGTGCTTCCCTAGAAGAGTCAGCCAATACATTTCCTCCTCGTGGAAGGGCCAAACAGACACTCACAGCTGTCATTTGACCTGCGAACCATACGTGACTGGAGGAGGAAAACAGGGAATGTGAAACGGTAACACAAAGTACCCTCTACCACACACCGGAAGGTGGCTTGCGGAATATAGAGGGAGATGTAGGTGTAGGTGTATTTAAGCGCTTACCAGTTTACCAGCCCTTCTGCTTCCATATGATGTTCACCTTCCTTCGAAATTGTCTTTTTTCAGGATAGAACACACATGCATCTTCACTAGGAGTGTTCAAGAAATGGTCCCTACAAAGATAGCAAAAATGTGACAAAACGGGTACCACGTTCCTCCTACAAAGGCAACAAGCTCGTTAGCTCGTATCTACAAAAAGCATCCAGTAATAAGATCATTCCGGAGAAAAAGATCTAAATTAGTGTATATACAAAATTATTTTGATAATTTAAGAACACTGACTTTTTCAGATGCCACCGAAATTGCAAATCAAGTTTGAGATGAACACTATTACGGAGTCATTTATTTTTCATCCCTTGAAAGAAAAGTTAAACAGAGAACTCATCGGTTATTTTTTTTTCTTTTTTGTTTTCACGGAATCACAGTTCCTCGCTGCGGAGAGGGACGGCTTTAATTTACGTTTGTCGATGCGCCGGTGGAGTTCATCAGCGCGGCAGCACTAATTGCACCGATGGGCGCAGGGTCGAGTGCTTGAGGTAATTTTCAGAGTCCCTGCCGTCCCCCTTTGAGGGGAACGAGTCCTCAGAGAGTCAAGGTCGACGGTGTTGTTTGGTCGAACCAGTCCTGGGAGAAATTCTGCCAGCAAAGCGCAGTAGATTCAGAGCTGTTCATGTCGAGGTAGTCTTTTTCGTTGGCCGTGTTCCAGATATCTGGCAGTAACAAAAGAGGGTCTGAGGGTGAATTTGTATGTATTTCATTCCCGACGAGATCGGCAAAGTTTCCTGCGAAGACAGCAAAATTCCACAAGAAAGACGCTATTCAAGAACTTTCCATTACTTAATAAGCAGGGGGATAATCAGTTAAATAGCCTTTCCGTCTCTTACACAGACTACTGAGGAAATCTTCTCACGCGCTTTAATGTGGTCGGGCTAGCTTAATAAGTTGAACTGGAGCGCTATTTTAAATAGCGTACAGTGAAACGTAAAACATGACAGTAGTAAAATATTTCATTTAGTTGGCACTGCACGGGCGTAAGAAGATTGTGAGGACACAACGTGTGTTTTGTAGAAGGAAAACAACTACTAGCATGAAAGTCCGTTAGAGTGACAAGGCAGAAACAGTCAAAATGTTCATCTGATGTCCACTGCTGTATAAGTTGTGGAAACTGTAATTCGGCTGTTTAGGTTTTTGTGTTGGTAACGCCACGTAACGCTCTGTATGAAAATCACTGACTGCGCTGTGTGCAGTTTGTGGCTGGTTTGACTCGTTGTTGGAATATTCGCTTGTGTAGTGTTGGGCAGTTGGAGGTGAACCGCCAGCAGTGGTAGAAGTGGAGAGAGAGATGCCGGAGTTTTGAGAGGTTGCTATAAGCGGACGATCTGGACGTGTGTCCGCCAGAAAAAGGAAATTTGTAAAGATGGATGTCATGAATTGATATATATATATATATATATATATATATATATATATATATATATATATATATATATATATATATATATATATATATATATATCATGACTTTTGAAGATTATTAAGGTAAATACATTCTTTGTTCTCTATCGGAATCTTTCATTTGCTAACTATGCCTATCTGTAGTTAGAATCTTTTATTTAGCTGGCAGTAGTGGCGCTCGCTGTATTGCAGTAGTTCAAGTAACGAAGATTTTTGTGAGGTAAGTGATTCATGAAAGGTATAGGTTATTGTTAGTCAGGGCCATTCTTTTGTAGGGATTTTTGAAAGTCAGACTGCGTTGCGCTAAATAGTATTGTGTGTCAGTTTAGTGATGATCAGAATAAGAAAGACAGAACTGTCTGAGCACGTTCAGTTTTACTCAGCTGTCTTTGTATCAAATAACGTAGAAATTACCAGCACAGGCATTCATAATTTTTCTAAGGGGACGTTACAAAATTTGCTGCTAGTGGCAGCAAAGGAAATGTGCATATGGGCGCTGGTGATGTGGCTGGCGGTTGTAGGCGCTTCAGTCCGGAACCACGCGGCTGCTACGGTCGCAGGTTCGGGCATGGATGGGTGTGATGTCCTTAGGTTAGTTAGGTTTAAGTAGTTCTAAGTCTAGGGGACTGATGACCTCAGATGTTAAGTCCCATAGTGCTTAGAGCCACTTGAACAATTTTTGATGTGGTTGGAGAGAATATATACGAAGAAGATCACTTGAAGAGGTAAGAGATCCAAAGAAAAAGTTTTAAAAGAGATAAAGGACGCAGAAGCGTCGTGAGAAGTTAAGGAGTGTTTTTGATCCTTAGTTAACGTGTGACAAGCTATTACTAGCGTTTTGCACTATTAAACCACACGTTCTGGGAACCGGGTACGATTCCAGCCCTTATTGAGCTAACAGGTTTATCAACAGAGGGCGCTGGAGTGGACAGTAGGGTCGGGGAGGGGGGCATGGGGGAGGGAAGGGGTTTGGGTACCCTCTAACACATGGGGGTAGTAGACCTTTCTTGCCTGCCGCCCACTTTAGTATTTCTGTTAGTAGTAGAATTTTCTAACCGTCCACCAGTTCTACAATAATGGTGATTTATAAAGCAGGAAAGTAGCTTCACGTGTGTGTTTCTGTGCCACATCTCCTCCTAAACCATTGCACCGATTCCAACCAAACTTGGTACACATATACCTTACCGTCAGGCGAAAATCACTGAGGGGGAAGAACCACCTACCTGTCGAATGGATAGGGGTGAGAAAGACGCGTAGCCCACGACGCGTGACTTCCCAGACTTTACAATACAGTATTTCAGAATTAGAGCAGTTACCAACTTGCGACAAACTTTGCACATAATTTCAATTTTCAACGAAATTTTTTCTCGCCGACAACTCCCACAAAATGATGAAAGGAAAAATGTTAAAAGCTTACTACTTTTCTACTGTTCATGAACTAAAAGTACTGCATAAGGCATGACATTATAATTTACTACTTCCTTACTACTAACTGTAGTCACGCCACATTTTGCAGACAAGTATGCACGTTCTAAATGTACCAACAATATTATATTATTGTACGACACATAATTCAAGAGCTATTACGTCATACAGACGGTGTGTTGTATGGGGTGGACACACAATTATAAATAAAGGCCTAAGCAGTGCCGGGTTTCTCCATTAGCAAAGTTTGTTAATCAGAGTTTCAGCAAGTTAAAGTGTGTAATAATAATTACTTGCCAAATGGTTTATGTCAATTTTTTTTAAAACCCAATGAAAATATCTTTACCCCAAACCGCTACTGCTCACTATGAGAGCTGGAACGCTCACTAGTGGCCGGTAGGGTCCTGGGTGATTATGACTGCTCTAGCCTTTCGGATGGGAATCTGTCCTTAAAGGCGGACGAATCAGCTGCGATAAATGCTATGAAGAGGCAGGAGACAATGGAAGCTCTCGTATCCGACAGTGATTCGGATTCGCGCCAATCCGCAAAACCAATGAGTGGGAGACAATGCGATTAGCAAGTAGTTTATCGCGGTTCGGCAGAAGGCACTTTTCTGCTTAAGTAGGTCACCGGACCGCGCGCGCCCTTTCATACAGAGTTCGATTATTGTCTGCGTCCCAGTTTTCTCTGTTTTGGTATTCACTCTGGACTCATCTTGTATGCTTACGACAATCTTGGTGGAGGAGGAGGAGGAGGAGATTAGTGTTTAACGTCCCGATGACCACGAGGTCATTAGAGACGGAGCACGTGCTCTGGTTAGGGAAGGATGGGGAAGGAAATCGGCCGTGCCCTTTCAAAGGAACCATCCCGGCATTTGCCTGAAGTGATCTAGGGAAATCACGGAAAACCTAAATCAGGATGGCCGGAAACGGGATTGAACCGTCGTCCTCGCGAATGCGAGTCCAGTGTGCTAACCACTGCGCCACCTCGCTCGGTTACAGTCTTGGTGTGTTATGGGCTCTGTTTTTAGCGAATCACCCATAAATGAGCTTAGTAGTAACCGACCACCCAGAAATGCCACTTGTCCCAACAGTCATCATGCCTCTGTGTGCCGAGTGATACCAACTTCTTTTACTTGTGCCGAGTAAGACAGTAAGGAAACCCCTGACATGTAAAGTGTATTCATTACTTAAAGGATAATACACTGCAGCAGTTATGTCTTTTCGTGCATAACACAACGCGCTTCGAGAATTTATTCTCATTATGAAATGCATTTACATCTACATGGAAACTCTGCAAATCACATTTAAGTGCCTGGCAGAAGGTTCATTGAACCACCTTCACAAATCTCTATTATTCCAATCTCGTACAGCGCGCGGAAAGAATTAACACCTGTATCTTTCCGTATGAGCTCTGATTTCCCTTACTTTAACTTGTTGATCGTTCTTCCCTATGCAGGTCGGTGTCAACAAAATATTTTCGCATTTGGAGGAGAAAGTTGGTGATTGGAATTTCGTAAGAAGATTCCGTCGCAACGAAAAACGCCGTTCGTTTAATGATGCCCATCCAAAATCCTGTATCATTTCTGTGACACTCTCTCCCATATTTCGCGATAATACAAAACGTGCTGCCTTTCTTTGAACTTTTCGATGTACGCCGTCAGTCCTATCTGGTAAGGATCCCACACCGTGCAGCAGTATTCTAACAGAGGACGGACAAGCGTGGTGTAGGCAGTCTCCATAGTAGATCTGTTACATGTTCTAAGTGTCCTTCCATTAAAACGCAGTCTTTGGTTAGCCTTCCCCACAACATTTTCTATGTGTTCCTTCTAGTTTAAGTTGTTCGTAATTGTAATACCCAGGTATTTAGTTGAATTTACAGCTTTTAGATTAGACTGATTTATCGTGTGACTGAAGTTTAACGAGTTCCTTTTAGCACTCATGTGGATGACCCAACACTTTTCGTTATTTAAGGTCAACTTGTAACCTCCCAACAGAAAAATTCCGAAACCTCCCAGCAGTAAAAAAATATAATTATTTATAATTCACATTCAGCGTAACCTCCCACACATAAATTCCGTAACCTTGGAACAATAAAAATGTGGCTAATCTCTCAATAAAATTGTGGCTCACTTATAACCTTTCAATAATTGACTGTGAATTTAAACTGGTAAATTTTGGACGTCAGCAGTTCTGTGTCATGGCCCTGAAAGATCATTCTCAATAAATTGAAAATTCTTACGTCAATAAGGTCGCCGGATTACGCGTATATATCTGCTCGTATAAGAAATTTTCTGGCACAGCTCAGTGCAATGCTGGCCGATAGATTTGTCATGTATAAAAAGAAACAACTGATCTTTCTTTACAATAATCAGGATGACCATGGATTGGAGAAATTAGTAAAATCTTTAAATTGAGTTGAATGATTGTCAAAAGTTACTTTTTATGAGAAAGATTATTATTAAGAGATTTTTTAAACATTTACATGGGACTTGATATAACAATACTACATACGCGCGAGGCTTTTACCTTACACTACAACGCTCAGGCTCCGCCATCGCTCCCCCCCGCCGGCCCAGCCAACTCGACACACACGCCTGCTAGCTACTACTTACTTTTAATGCTACAGACACTGCTCTTACTGCATACAACACTGCTCTCTGGTCTGAGATTCTCTTACAGCTTACATATCGCAGGCAGCGCGTGAGCAATCCATCGAAATTACATCTGCTCGAGTCCGCTAGCAACAAATTCCTTAATCGTGGACCTCTTACATAACCCTCCACTGGGGGGGGGGGGCAAAAATTTGGCAGCGATGGTGAGTCAATTGGACTTGCCATGAGCAACAAATTTTTCTATAATCTATTTAGTTAACTAAGTCTACAGTCACAGAGTATATATATTATTGATAAGTGCAGAACATATTAAGAAATGAAATAGAGTGCACTTGCACTGAGTTCAGAACATATTAAGACATGACAAAATGTATACGCAATGAGTACAAAATATATTAACAAATGACATAAAGTGCACACGCACTGTATAAGTCTTTAGCATCTTTACATGATCTGATCACATTAAGAGATGAGATAAAGTGCATACACACTGTAAGAGTCTTTAGCATTTTATAAGACATAAGAAAGGAATGGGAAGGATAGCATCATGGTTGTAGCACAGTCGGTTGCACATAGTGGCACTAAAAACCATATCTTTCTACAGAAGCACAACACCAAGTGTGACAGTCTGAAGTTCTCTTCCCTGAAATATTTATCAGTGTAGCAAAGACACTGAAATGTTGCATTAATATTGTATGTTATCGTTTTGGTAGTACATTAGGTACACCAAACAGTAGGACCATAATAACATCTCCATCGTTCAAGGGGGTGGACAGCTTTATATGTCAACACTACATTCTTGTAGAATCCATACTCTTACATCAACGTAGAATTAGTGCAAAAACCAAATATAGTGCTCCATGATCATGAGGATTGACAGGACATACGGATATTGCAGTAATTGCTGGTAATTAGGTCAGAAGGTGAAGGACATTAAGTCTTATGCTAGTCATCATTCAGAATTACACTAGTGTATCAACCGATTTGAGTAATTATTGGCACTCATTGGCTAGTTACTAAACATTTCTATGTATGTATGGAGTATTACAGAACATTATTCATAAGTCATCTTATTACAATAATTATTGGCACAGTATTTACGCATAAGTCATCTCATTACAGTAATCATGGGCATAGCATTTATAGAGTATGACAAAACATCATTCATAACTCATCTCATTACAGTAATTATTGGAATCACGTCATCTCATGACAGTGATTATTGGCATAGCATTTATGCACAAGTCATCTCATTACAGTAATTATTGGCATAGGATTTATGCAAAAGCCATCTCATTACAGTAGTTATTGGCATAGCATTTATGCATAAGTCATCTCATTACAGTAATCATTGGCATAGCATTTATGCATAATTCATTTCATTACAGTTATTATTGGCATTCATTTATGCATAAGTCATCTCATTACAGTAATCATTGGCATTCATCTATAGAGTATAACAAAACATTATTAAGAAGTCATAGAATTACAGTAATTATTGGCACTCATTGGCCATTTACAAAATATTTATTATACATTATTCAGAAGTCATCATTCAAAACAGGAGTCATTGGGTGTAGCATCAAGCTGCTAGTGTTTATATATGATATCATATAAGTGACATAAGACATATTCAAAATGTAAGATATTGGAACTAGTACTCAAGGTGTTTAGTCCAATAATACATAGACATAATGGAATCAATACATCGGAGAAATTTTCATTATATTTAGTATTAGAAATATATCTTACACTGGTAGCATTATTTAGTTGTATACTGTTAAGAGTTGGGACTGGTAATAAAAAATTTTCTTTTGCGTTAGCAATGCACTTCATAGGGATCGATAATTAATTGCTGGGGGATGAAAATATTTGCTTTTGACTTATTGCTCGAAATATGGATTAATAACGTCATTCGTCATGAGTCAGCTGTAACAAGGTTATGAAACAAGTACAGTATATGTGATCACATTCATAAATGATAGACTGGGTAAAAAATGCAAGTACTAGAACAGATTTAATAATTAAGTGCTTATAGCATATTAGTATCATAAAAAGCTTCTCCTGGAAAAAATACAAAGTGGATTATTGACCTGAAAGAAAAAATGTATATTATGCTGAAAAGTAGTAAGCTTCAAATTAGCAGGTAATGAAACGTGTACTTAATTTGTATGTACTCTAGCTGTCTTTCCCAAAACATTCAGTCATTATACTATGTGACATAAGACATACTGTCAAAAAGAACTGCAACAAATACTTAAATAACTACATAGCATCTCTTAACTAATAGAAAATACATAAACTCCATCATCATCATCATCTGCAACGAAAAACTTCATTATTCAAAATACCATATTCTTCATAGAACTATTCATCATCGTTTATTATTATCTACAAAAAATAGACTCTTCATTGTTCATTATTCATATTACCATTTACTTCACACAACTATTAATAGTATAGAGGTTCTTACTTCTAGCATATTTCATCACTAAAATTAACATGTGTAGATCTGTCTGACAGCTTGCATCAATCGCCTCGTATTCTGAAAGAAAAATAATTAGTTAAGACTGCTATTATACGATGTCTATAGTATATTCTTGTTAATGCTTGTTAATGCTGATCCATTTACTCTTCATGACAAGGTACTGCATTTTATTTCGTTCATTCCAATGGTGAAATTTCTATTTCATAATAAACTGCTGTGGTTTGTTTAATTTATTTCTTGTATTGCTTTCTGAAAATGATGAATATGGATTAATATCTTGCATTTAAATCATATACCCATTAAATAAAAACTTGTTTCTAGTGATATAACTAAGCATACAGCATAGCATGAGAGAAAACGTATTAGGTCAAAAACATAGACAGTTTTCAAGTGCGAAAATGTACACACAGTATCATAATGTAGTAGCAAAAAAATGTAGAATAGTCAAGATATTGGGATATCGTAAGGCAAAATGTCAAAGTCAACTGGTGTTTGTTATATCTTAAAGATTTCATAGTTCATACAGAGAAAATTCTACTTTAGATAGGAAAACAATCATACATACACAAAAAATGGAAAATGTGTACGGTCTGATACTTAAAGACAAGAAAAGCGACCTGCTAACCTTACCTTGCCGGGCACTTGCCAAGAAAAAATATATCATCATCAGTAAGTGGTCATATAAATATCTGGAAATGGCATTACAGTGTGATAAATCATGAAGTAAGTCTATTCAAAAAGTATGTCTATTCAATAAAGGGTTTAATATTGGAAATATAATGATTGCCCTTGCTTCTTCTGGTTCTCAAAGTTTTGACGTGTACTACATTGGGGTGAGGAATGTTGCGAATTCTATATGGACCAGCATACAGAAGCTCAAATTTACTGCATCTACTCTTTCCTCTGTTGGATAAATAGTGTGTGCGTACTAATATCTTCTGTCCAATGTGAAAGTCACGACGTGTACAAACCTATTTTTGCTGTCTTCTCCGGCGCTCTGCGGCACATTTGATGTTGTTGAGCGCAATTTCAATTATTTCATGGTGGCGTAGTCGATGAAATGTAGGAAAAGATACTAATTCTTTAATTTTGTTAGGTGGTTCAACATTTTACAATATAACAGTCTGAGATAGCATAGTAGATTCATTTGGTATGGAGTTAATTACATCCTGGAATGAGAGTATGTGTGTATGCCAATCAATATGTCTTTTATGGCAGTATATTCTACATAGTTTACCAATTTCTTTCATCAATCGTTCAGAAGGGTTCGAAGAAGCGTGATACTTGGATATATAGATCGGAGAAATGTTTCTAGCTCGTAACATACGTGTCCATATTACAGATCGAAATTGTGGTCCATTGTCAGAAATTACTTTCAATACATGCCCTACATGAAAGAAAAAGTCTTTTACAAATGCATTCGAAATAGATGTAGCAGTAGCTTTGCGTAACGGAATAAAGGTAACAAATTTCGAAGTGAGTTCAACAGCAACAAAGATGTAGCAAAAACCTCTATTAGATCTGGGAATCGGTCCAAAAATGTCTACAGCGGCCATATGTCTCAATTTAACGGGTACAATCGGATGTAACGGAGGAATATGTGAAGTCGTGTCTGATTTAGCTTTCTGGCAGATTTTACATGACGCTAATACTCGTCGAATACGTTTCTCCATGTTGGCAAAATAACAGTTCTGTCTCAGTATAAGAGAACATTTTCTGGCTCCATAATGTGCGTAATTTAAATGAGTATACCAAATTAATTTGTTAACAAGTTCGTCAGGAATACATAACAACCAGTTGTTGCTGTCAGGGCGAAAGCGGCGAAACAGAATATTATTGCGTACAGTATAATGGTTTCTAATGGTAACGTTATTCCTATCACGCCAAAGGTGTTTAATTTCTTTCCATACGTTGTCTTTGCTCTGCTCTTGTGCTATGTCTCGTAATGACGACGAAATGAAATTTTCGAATGCAACTTGCTGAATATACATGACACTAAAATTTGCTTGGCAGAAGTTGGTTGCGATGTCTTGCTGATTGTTGCTGAGAGAACGTGATAGTGCGTCTGCTACAATATTTTGTGTACCGGAAATGTGAACAATTGTAAAATTATATTCCTGTAAATAAAGCTTCCATCTGCTTAACCTGTCACGTGTAAATTTAGCGGAAAGTAAAAACTGTATAGCTCTATGATCTGTGTAAACGGTAGTATATCTTCCATAAAGAAAATGCCTAAATCTGGTAAATGCCCATACAACACATAATGTTTCAAGTTCTGTAACAGAATAATTACGTTCAGCAGGTGACAGAATTCGACTTGCAAAAGAGATGTTTTTGATTATTGTAGTACCGACTTCTTCAATTTCCTGAAAAATGTGTACGCCTAAAGGTACGTTGTCCAAGACGCGACGCACGCTAGCGACTGCGACGGGTCGCTACGTGACGTCAGAAGTTGCCTGCTGGCGCATGCGCAGTTCGAGTTTGGGATGCGACGCGCGGCTGTTGCGACAGCTGCCGCAGGACTGCACCAGTGAGCAGTGTTGCGACGGGAGTCGCACGACACAAAGACGTACGGCTGCCAGAAAGATGTCGAGCCAGTCAAGGAAAACTGAAATGAGCCACTCACAGGATGTGATGCTCTGTGAGCTGGTCTCGCAACATCCTTGCCTTTACGATTTTGAAGAACCCTAAATATAGAGACACTATGTTTAGAGACAGAATTTGGGAAGAAATTGGTGCACAGTTGAAACTGGCAGGTGAGAGAAATATATAATATTTTCCCATTAATGCAAATTTTTCAGGCCTGTTATGAAAATCAGTATAATCCATGCAGATGTAGAATTAGAATGATGAAAATGACCTTGAAGGTCAATTTTCGCATTACTCTTTTTTGTGACGATAAAATTTGAAAACGTCAAGTACATTATAAAATGAACAATCTAAAGTACAACGAGAAAGTTACATTTTACAATACCTTCACTTTGAAAGTAAACGGTAGATTGGTGTCTTGATGATACCTTCTAGTTGTGAAAAACCACCACCAGATTGTTGTACAGCTTTCTGTAATCAATAGATGCTCGTTTTTGAGGAAGGCGTTTCTCAACAGATTGCGCAAACAGTACGCTGCAATAAGTAATTTGTCACATTCGCTTCAATTCATTGGTAGAAGATGGTGCTCAAAAAACTTGTGCCAAAAGTGCACTACTGTTTTACAAGGCACTTCTGGTCTGACACAGTTCACCATTGAAATTCGTCTTTTGTAAATCCTGGAGTCATCTTTTGAGTGCAGCTTGGCAAGATTAAATGTTCATGTCATCCATAACGATGTATGCTGTCAGAATATATGAATATGGAAGTTCATTTGGATGGGAATAAAGACTCAGTCGGCTATGAAAGTTGCCTTAGCTTGTTCCAAAAGTTTCTGCATGGGAGAAACTGACAAGTATAATTTGAGGAAATTTTGTGAACAAGCACGGACATTATTTCTTCCACATTTCTGCCAGTGTATACTGTAGACGTTCAGAATGAAAATTCTAGAGATGTTTAGGGTGTAACCCTATCTTGTTGTCAGGAACTTGAAACAATGCAATGACGCAAGTGTGCGCTTATTGTTAATAAACTTATCTTTCATTGGAATTTTAGGTGAAATGTGTAAAAACAGATGGAGGAATATTCGGGACTCGTATCAGAGAAATAAACGAGAAAGAAAGCTTGGAACAGGTTCAGATGCCTCAGCAAAACCACGAAAATGGGTTCTGCTTGATCACTTGGGTTTAAGAAACCTACATTTCCTGGCATTTTAAATGAAATTGTCAAGAGCATATGGAGAAATATTAGTAACTCATACCGGAGAAATATGACATAAAATGGTTTCATTAGGTCCAAATGTGTCAGCGAAACAAAACAAATGCATTCTCTATCGTGTGATGACCACACGATTCTCGTTGCGCGTCGATAGAACTGGCGGCTAGTCGCGACGCTCCCGGAGATATATGAGTCCAAATCTCGGTAACGGAGTTCGATATCACTCTGATCTCAACTTTAAAAATAATTTCAATATGCTAGCTTCTTTTCATCGGCAACGATGTATGACCTAACGTAAACCATACGTAAAGTAGCCAGCGACCACATTTTTCACTGTACACAATTCAAATTTTATGCAGTAGGTTACTTGTAAATTAAGTATCGGGATAACTGTGACGAATATCGGAAAAATAGACACCTCATTATCAAGCTGTGATGTGAAACTGTAAGATACGCAAACATCAATTTTTTGTGCCTTTTACTTTCCTCACAAGTGATAGAGAAGTAATATACAGCGAAAAAAACACGCAAAACCGGAAGAGATACTTTTCAATTTTTTAAAGTAAAAGCAGAATCTGCATCGAAAAACTAACTCTGGGAGCCGATGTAACTTTGTTGCATTAACATACAGTATTTTTTACAGCAAGAAAATCGGAATTCTTATTTTTCTTATGTATTTGAATCCGCCGCCGCCGACCGCAGCTTGGGAAACGGCGACGACTCCAGTCGTCTTGCGGCCGTTTCGCCGTCTGCCAGGGTGGGAAAAGAGGAGGGGGCAGCGTCGCAGTCGCAGCCAACTGTCGCGTCTTGCACAACGTAACTTAAAGCGGTGTTAGAACTGTCGGTGGCAATGGAAAAATTTCTGGTAAGATCTGGGTGTGATAAAAGTGGTGCATTCAACAAGGCAAGTTTCAGAGTAACAAACTCAGACTGTGCTTGGTTATCCCAGGACCAAATAGCGTTTTTACCCGTCAGTTGGCATAATCTAGGGGTGTCTAAAGCAGAGTAATGAATAAATTTACGGAAAAAGTTAATTAAACCCAGAAAGCTGCGTAGTTGTTTCTTCGTCGTTGGAACAGTAATGTCACGTAAAGCTTGAAGTTTTTCCGGGTCAGGCGCAATGCCTTCTGCTGAAGTTACATGTCCAAGAAATTTTATAGAAGTTTTTCCAAAGTATGATTTGCTAAGAATAACTGTCAGTCCTTGTGCACGAAAAGTTTGCAAAAGTTGTTCCAGAATCAAATTGTGTTCAGACCAGTTAGCTTCTGCAATAAGGATGTCGTCTACATATGTTGTGATTCTGTCTTTAAGTTCTGTCGGAAGTATACTATTCAAACCGCGAATAAATGCTGCTGAAGAAATAGTTAAACCGAACGGTAATTTACAAAATTGATAACAGTCACCAAAACAGAGAAATACCGTGTACTTTCTGCAGTTCGGATTGAGCTGAATTTGCCAAAATCCAGATTTCAAATCTAATGTGGAATAAATAGCAGTACCATGAAATTTCTGTATAAGTTCTTCTAGTGTCTGTGGGCGATCTGTTTCATTAATAATAATGTCATTGATGTGACGCGAATCAAGTACGAGGCGAAGTGATCCATCCTTTTTCTTAACAATATGGAGCGGGTTTACGTACGGGCTAACTGCCGGTTCAATACTACCTTGGTCAAGCATAGCTCGCAATTCTTTCTTAGCTTGTTCTCTGTGAAAATATGGAATGGGATAATGTTTGGCTTTAAATGTGTCATGCTGTTTTAACTTGAAATT
Organism: Schistocerca cancellata; assembly: GCF_023864275.1. Taxonomy (NCBI): domain Eukaryota; kingdom Metazoa; phylum Arthropoda; class Insecta; order Orthoptera; family Acrididae; genus Schistocerca; species Schistocerca cancellata. The sequence goes on from NC_064626.1 coordinate 1,181,890,445, forward strand.
CATACATATAACCGGACATAGTACCAGGGATGTTGTCAAAAACTGGAGCTTGCTGTAAAATAATTTTGCGTAGCTGAGTACATTCGTCGTCTGTGTTTGCATTTCTGTGTTTCACTTTCTCTTAAATCATATGCATAACGTCATAGTCGGCTTCGTCTGGTGTATTATACACTCCTGGAAATGGAAAAAAGAACACATTGACACCGGTGTGTCAGACCCACCATACTTGCTCCGGACACTGCGAGAGGGCTGTACAAGCAATGATCACACGCACGGCACAGCGGACACACCAGGAACCGCGGTGTTGGCCGTCGAATGGCGCTAGCTGCGCAGCATTTGTGCACCGCCGCCGTCAGTGTCAGTCAGTTTGCCGTGGCATACGGAGCTCCATCGCAGTCTTTAAAACTGGTAGCATGCCGCGACAGCGTGGACGTGAACCGTATGTGCAGTTGACGGGCTTTGAGCGAGGGCGTATAGTGGGCATGCGGGAGGCCGGGTGGACGTACCGCCGAATTGCTCAACACGTGGGGCGTGAGGTCTCCACAGTACATCGATGTTGTCGCCAGTGGTCGGCGGAAGGTGCACGTGCCCGTCGACCTGGGACCGGACCGCAGCGACGCACGGATGCACGCCAAGACCGTAGGATCCTACGCAGTGCCGTAGGGGACCGCACAGCCACTTCCCAGCAAATTAGGGTCACTGTTGCTCCTGGGGTATCGGCGAGGACCATTCGCAACCGCCTCCATGAAGCTGGGCTACGGCCCCGCACACCGTTAGGCCGTCTTCCGCTCACGCCCCAACATCGTGCAGCCCGCCTCCAGTGGTGTCGCGACAGGCGTGAATGGAGGGACGAATGGAGACGTGTCGTCTTCAGCGATGAGAGTCGCTTCTGCCTTGGTGCCAATGATTGTCGTACGCGTGTTTGGCGCCGTGCAGGTGAGCGCCACAATCAGGACTGCATACGACCGAGGCACACAGGGCCAACACCCGGCATCATGGTGTGGGGAGCGATCTCCTACACTGGCCGTACACCACTGGTGATCGTCGAGGGGACACTGAATAGTGCACGGTACATTCAAACCGTCATCGAACCCATCGTTCTACCATTCCTAGACCGGCAAGGGAACTTGCCGTTCCAACAGGACAATGCACGTCCGCATGTATCCCGTGCCACCCAACATGCTCTAGAAGGTGTAAGTCAACTACCCTGGCCAGCAAGATCTCCGGATCTGTCCCCCATTGAGCATGTTTGGGACTGGATGAAGCGTCGTCTCACGCGGTCTGCACGTCCAGCACGAACGCTGGTCCAACTGAGGCGCCAGGTGGGAATGGCATGGCAACCCGTTCCACAGGACTACATCCAGCATCTCTACGATCGTCTCCATGGGAGAATAGCAGCCTGCATTGCTGCGAAAGGTGGATATACACTGTACTAGTGCCGACATTGTGCATGCTCTGTTGCCTGTGTCTATGTGCCTGTGGTTCTGTCAGTGTGATCATGTGATGTATCTGACCCCAGGAATGTGTCAATAAAGTTTCCCCTTCCTGGGACAATGAATTCACGGTGTTCTTATTTCAATTTCCAGGAGTGTAGTTGTGTACGTACGTATCTGCGAACAATGTGGAATGACTGTCCGTGTTACGCGATGTAGAAAAGACCTCTGTTCGATTAATTGCCTGTTCATCTGCAGATAAAGCGTGCTGAAATTCTAATGCCAGTTGTACATTTTCATCCTTTAACATTAAATAGGAATTTTGAAAGTCAATAACTGTGTCATGTTGTACCAAAAAATTAGTACCTATATAACGTCTGTAACAGAAGAAATATTGAATTTAATTGATGAAAGGAGAAAATATAAAAATGCAGTAAATGAAGCAGGCAAAAAAGATTACAAACTTCTCAAAAATGAGATCGACCGGAAGTGCAAAATGGCTAAGCAGGGATGGCTAGAGGACAAATGCAAGGATATAGAGGCTTATCTCAATAGGGGTAAGATAGATACTGCCTACAGGAAAATTAAAGAGACCTTTGGAGATAAGAGAACCACTTGTATGAACATCAAGAGCTCAGATGGAAACCCAGTTCTAAGCAAAGAAGGGAAGGCAGAAAGGTGGAAGGAGTATATAGAGGGTCTATACAAGGGCGATGTACTTGAGGACAATATTATGGAAATGGAAGAGGATGTAGATGAAGATGAAATGGGAGATATGATACTGCGTGAAGAGTTTGACAGAGCACTGAAAGACCTGAGTCGAAACAAGGCCCCTGGAGTAGACAACATTCCATTGGAATTACTGACGGCCTTGGGAGAGCCAGTCCTGACAAAACTGTTCCATCTGGTGATCAAGATGTATGAAACAAGCGAAATACCCTCAGACTTCAAGAACAATATAATAATTCTAATCCCAAAGAAAGCAGGTGTTGACAGATGTGAAAATCACCGAACAATCAGTTTAATAAGCCACAGCTGCAAAATACTAACACGAATTCTTTACAGACGAATGGAAAAACTGGTAGAAGCCGACCTCGGGGAAGATCAGTTTGGATTCCGTAGAAATACTGGAACACGTGAGGCAATACTGACCTTACGACTTATCTTAGAAGAAAGATTAAGGAAAGGCAAACCTACATTTCTAGCATTTGTAGACTTAGAGAAAGCTTTTGACAATGTTGACTGGAATACTCTCTTTCAAATTCTAAAGGTGGCAGGGGTAAAATACAGGGAGCGAAAGGTTATTTACAATTTGTACAGAAACCAGATGGCAGTTATAAGAGTCGAGGGACATGAAAGGGAAGCAGTGGTTGGGAAGGGAGTAAGACAGGGTTGTAGCCTCTCCCCGATGTTATTCAATCTGTATATTGAGCAAGCAGTAAAGGAAACAAAAGACAAATTCGGTGTAGGTATTAAAATCCATGGAGAAGAAATAAAAACGTTGAGGTTCGCCGATGACATTGTAATTCTGTCAGAGGCAGCAAAGGACTTGGAAGAGCAGTTGAACGGAATGGACAGTGTCTTGAAAGGAGGATATAAGATGAACATCAACAAAAGCAAAACGAGGATAATGGAATGTAGTCGAATTAAGTCGGGTGATGTTGAGGGTATTAGATTAGGAAATGAGACACTTAAAGTAGTAAAGGAGTTTTGCTATTTGGGGAGCAAAATAACTGATGATGGTCGAAGTAGAGAGGATATAAAATGTAGACTGGCAATGGCAAGGAAAGCGTTTCTGAAGAAGAGAAATTTGTTAACATCGAGTATAGATTTAAGTGTCAGGAAGTCATTTCTGAAAGTATTTGTATGGAGTGTAGCCTTGTATGGAAGCGAAAGATGGACGATAAATAGTTTGGACAAGAAGAGAATAGAAGCTTTCGAAATGTGGTGCTACAGAAGAATGCTGAAGATTAGATGGGTAGATCACATAACTAATGAGGAAGTATTGAATAGGATTGGGGAGAAGAGAAGTTTGTGGCACAACTTGACCAGAAGAAGGGATCGGTTGGTAGGACATGTTCTGAGGCATCAAGGGATCACCAATTTAGTATTGGAGGGCAGCGTGGAGGGTAAAAATCGTAGGGGGAGACCAAGAGATGAATACACTAAGCAGATTCAGAAGGATGTAGGATGCAGTAGGTACTGGGAGATGAAGAAGCTTGCACAGGATAGAGTAGCATGGAGAGCTGCATCAAACCAGTCTCAGGACTGAAGACCACAACAACAACAACAACATAACGTCTGTTGTCAATAAGGGAACAATCCAAAATTTGAGTGGAACGTATGACCTGCAATACAAAATGATAAGTGTGTCTGTAATTTTACATCTATTCCTTTGCCAGAGACTGCTCCTTTTACTTTAGTTTTGCCTAATGGTAACGTAGGATAAGTGTTCTCTTTGTTACATTCGTTGAAAGTTTCTTCATTTATAACTGACATAGGTGATCCAGAATCGATTACTGCTGAAAATTTGTATGATCCAATCTTTACTTCTATGACAGGGTGGGAAATGTTTTTTTTTTATAACTGGTTTTTCATGCAAAAGTGTGTCTCGGATGTCGTCAAAAGTAATAACATTTTCGTGAACAAGATTCTGTGTGTCAAAAGTATTGCTTACGTCGCTGGAAGATGCAACCTGTACTGTATCTAGTCAAATTCTTTCTGACGTGCTGTTATTTGCAGGAGGATGCTGTGGTATTTCGACTATTTGTACTGTTCTGGTACTTCGTCCTGACGTATTAGGTTCGGGATGATACCGACTGTTTGGTTCATTCATAATAATCTGTTGTTGTGGTTGATTCTGCTGCTGAAAGACCGACTATTACGCTGAAAACTGTGCTCATTACTTTTACGTCTGTCATAATAATCATTGCTATACGGCGCGTTGCGATACGAGTTAAAATGATGTGTCTTTTGTAGGTACTGATTTCCTTGTTGCGGTGCGTTACTATTTGGTAGAGCCGACGCTATGCGTGTAGGCGGCGAAAAATTAAAGCTTTGTTGACCTTGCAAACCACATTGTTAGTTAAGTATGCTAACCGGCTGGTTTTGTTGTTGTTGTGGGGAAAAACCTCTATTGTTACCAAAATGTGTTTGCTGTTACTGAAAATTTTGTACATACTGATGATTAAAATTTTGTCTGTTATTAAAATTATGCTGCTAGTAACTGTTATTTCGGGAGTGTCTAATGAAAACTGTCACTTTCGGTAAAACTTGTCATATCAGGTTTCCTTTACTCATTCTAAATCCTAGATAGATCGACAGTTGAAGAGTTGTTTTGATAGATATAAAGGATAGTAAAAGAGAAGGCAGCAGTGCAGAAAACTAAAGAGGAGCACTACTACGGCTCGGGGACCTGTGCACGCTATGGCACATATTCATCGAATTGTAATGAATCCCCTGAGGTCACTTACGTGCTGCAAATAAATTTTAGTTTCTGCCTTACAGGCAATTCCGGTGAAAATTCAAAAGCAAATTGTTGTATCAAGTCCAAATAGTGTATCTGTGTTCTGTCATTCTTAAATACCTTAAATATTCTCACGGATAGAAAGTGCTTATAATCAAAATTATCGTTTCTGAATGTCTGAACTGGTTCACGATTGTATGATAATCCGTTTGTCTGTGTCTGCCCGGAATCCAAGTCACGTACTCTCTGTAAATCACCTAAATTATACTGGCTGTGTGAGTGTGAGAAATGTTCGGAATGTGGCGTATGCTGTGTCGTGTTAGAGACTGCAACATTTTTCATCTCTGTCACTTTAAAACGTTCGTCAATTTGGCTGTTCTGTTGTTCAAGTTTCTTATCTACTTTCGCATCCAGCGTGCGTGAAAGTTCTGATGACGTTAATTTAAACTCGTCGTGTAACTGTGTTGCGTTTTCAGAACATTGTTTAGCGACTGCACTAATTTCATCTCTAAGTAATTTCGTTGTGGCTGTATGTGTATTACTTAATTCTTGTGCAACAGATCTAATTTCTTCACTACTGTTCCTACTACGTAATTGTTCTTCAGTATCGTGACATTGCACAGCAACAGCTGTAATCTGTTCACTAAGTTGTTTGTTCTGTTCATTAATCTGTTGCTGCCAATTGGATGTGGACTGTGGGTCACTACATCGGAATCAAATAAATCTGACGTATTTTGACTACATTGTTCATCTTCGTGAGAAACATTTATCTGTTCACTGTGCAAATTTTGCAAATCAGGTGTGTCAAACTGGATAGCGTTCATTGTAGCGGAACTTGTCGCGTCATCAATTGTCGTTAAATTTAGTGTGGACATAATTGAATTTGTTTGTTCATCATTTGAAATAAAATCATTATTGTGGTCGGTAGGCACTGATTATCTGTAATTAGAGGTTTATCATTATAAAACTGAGTGTCGCTAGTATTACCGGTCAAATTATTCAAGTCGGCTTTTTCACTCATTACTGATCGCGATGTACTGTTAGCAGTTTTTAGCGGCTTTTTCACAAGTCAAAGATAAGCACAAAATCAAACAAAGACAAAGCAAAAAATGGAACAAATACAATACAAAAAAAGAGCAATAAATTGCCGATGATCTGTGAAAGAAGTAGTGACAAATTAGTAAATGCGTTGCGCCAGAAGCAAGCTACATTTAGCATTAGGTAAAGAAGAGCAGATATATAACTGACTACTTCTCATAAATTCACAAAAATACGATCCTGGACGGTTGTCGCCAAGTGTAACCTCCCAACAGAAAAATTCGGTAACCTCCTAACAGAAAAAAATACAATTATTTATAATTCACATTCAGCGTAACCTCCCACACATAAATTCCGTAACCTTGGAACAATAAAAATGTGACTAATCTCTCAATAAAATTGTGGCTCACTTATAACCTTTCAATAATTGATTGTTAATTTAAACTGGTAAATTTTGGACGTCAGCAGCGCTGCGTCATGGCCCTGAAAGATCATTCTCTCAATAAATTGAAAATTCTTACCTCAATAAGGTCGCCGGATTACGCGTACATATCTGCTCGTATAAGAAATTTTCTGGCACAGCTCAGCGCAATGCTGGCCGATAGATTTGTCATGTATAAAAAGAAACAACTGATTTTTCTTTACAATAATCAGGATGACCATGGATTGGAGAAATTAATAAAATCTTTAAATTGAGTTGAATGATTGTCAAAAGTTACCTTTTATGAGAAAGATTATTATTAAGAGATTTTTTAAACATTTACATGGGACTTGATATAACAATAGTATATATGCGCGAGGCTGCTTTTACCTTACTTATACTACAACGCTCAGGCTCCGCCATCTCTCCCCACCACCGGCCCAGCCAACTCGACACACACGCCTGCTAGCTACTACTTACTTCTAATGCTACAGACACTGCTCTTACTGCATACAACACCGCTCTCTGGTCTGAGATTCTCTTACAGCTTACATATCGCAGGCAGCGCGTGAGCATTCCATCGAAATTATATCTGCTCCAGTGCGCTAGCAACAAATTCCTTAATCATGGACCTCTTACGAACTACCACTTTTCGCACCATTCCGATATTTCTTCTAAATCGTTATGCAGTTCGTTTTGATCTTCTGATGACTTTATTAGTCTATAAACGACAGCGTCATCTGCAAACAACCGAAGAATGCTGGTCATATTGTCTCCCAAATCGTTTATATACACTCCTGGAAATTGAAATAAGAACACCGTGAATTCATTGTCCCAGGAAGGGGAAACTTTATTGACACATTCCTGGGGTCAGATACATCACACGATCACACTGACAGAACCACAGGCACATAGACACAGGCAACAGAGCATGCACAATGTCGGCACTAGTACAGTGTATATCCACCTTTCGCAGCAATGCAGGCTGCTATTCTCCCATGGAGACGATCGTAGAGATGCTGGATGTAGTCCTGTGGAACGGCTTGCCATGCCATTTCCACCTGGCGCCTCAGTTGGACCAGCGTTCGTGCTGGACGTGCAGACCGCGTGAGACGACGCTTCATCCAGTCCCAAACATGCTCAATGGGGGACAGATCCGGAGATCTTGCTGGCCAGGGTAGTTGACTTACACCTTCTGGTGTAAGTTGGGTGGCACGGGATACATGCGGACGTGCATTGTCCTGTTGGAACAGCAAGTTCCCTTGCCGGTCTAGGACTGGTAGAACGATGGGTTCGATGAAGGTTTGGATGTACCGTGCACTATTCAGTGTCCCCTCGACGATCACCAGTGGTGTACGGCCAGTGTAGGAGATCGCTCCCCACACCATGATGCCGGGTGTTGGCCCTGTGTGCCTCGGTCGTATGCAGTCCTGATTGTGGCGCTCACCTGCACGGCGCCAAACACGCATACGACCATCATTGGCACCAAGGCAGAAGCGACTCTCATCGCTGAAGACGACACGTCTCCATTCGTCCCTCCATTCACGCCTGTCGCGACACCACTGGAGGCGGGCTGCATGATGTTGGGGCGTGAGCGGAAGACGGCCTAACGGTGTGCGGGACCGTAGCCCAGCTTCATGGAGACGGTTGCGAGTGGTCCTCGCCGATACCCCAGGAGCAACAGTGTCCCTAATTTGCTGGGAAGTGGCGGTGCGATCCCCTACGGCACTGCGTAGGATCCTACGGTCTTGGCGTGCATCCGTGCGTCGCTGCGGTCCGGTCCCAGGTCGACGGGCACGTGCACCTTCCGCCGACCATTGGCGACAACATCGATGTACTGTGGAGACCTCACGCCCCACGTGTTGAGCAATTCGGCGGTACGTCCACCCGGCCTCCCGCATGCCCACTATACGCCCTCGCTCAAAGTCCGTCAACTGCACATACGGTTCACGTCCACGCTGTCGCGGCATGCTACCAGTGTTAAAGACTGCGATGGAGCTCCGTATGCCACGGCAAACTGGCTGACACTGACGGCGGCGGTGCACAAATGCTGCGCAGCTAGCGCCATTCGACGGCCAACACCGCGGTTCCTGGTGTGTCCGCTGTGCCGTGCGTGTGATCATTGCTTGTACAGCCCTCTCGCAGTGTCCGGAGCAAGTATGGTGGGTCTGACACACCGGTGTCAATGTGTTCTTTTTTCCATTTCCGGGAGTGTAGATAAGGAACAACAAAGGGCCTGTAACACCTTGGGGAACACCAGAAATCACCTCTGTTTTATTCGGTGACTTTTCGTCAACTACTACGAACTGTGACCTCTCTGACAGGAAATCACAAATCCAGTCACATAACTGAGACGATATACCATAAGCACGCAATTTCACTACAAGCCGCTTGTGTGGTACAGTGTCAAAAGCCTACCGGAAATCCAGAAATACGGACTCGATCTGAAACCCCTTGTCAATAGCACTCCGCTCTTCATGTGAATAGAGAGCTAGTTGTGTTTCACAAGAACGATGTTTTCTAAACCCATGTTGACTGTGTGTCAATAGGCAGTTCAGATGCACTGCTTGACAATTGCTAAGGATAACTGATGTTTTCTAAGGAACAACTGCCCGTTGGTATGGACAACCGACAGTTCCTACGGAACACCCGACCAGCGATAGTAAAAGGAAATATAGAGGGCACGACATGTTAACCGCAGTGAAGTCTGTGCGCGGACATTCTGTATGCATTCGACAGTACGGTGTTTGACAAAGGTTCTTGTGGAACCCGTTAGTGTGACATTCCGTGTGGTACGGTAACATGTGTACAAGACGTCACGTTAGTGCCTGCGTTCGTGGACGAGCAGTTGGATGGCTCGAAACCGGTCCAAGTAATGTCACAGTAATGGGTGTGTCAAGAAGTGTAATCTCGCGAGTGTAAAAGGCCGCTGTAGGTGGAAACGCTATGCGAAAGTATGCTGGTAGTGGCAGGCAAGAAGATAGATACGTGGCTCTAGTGGCGAAAAGGAACAGATAGCTCACTCCTAGGCAGATCGCTGTGGATCTTGGAACCGTTACTGGAACAATTGTCTCTGCCAGAACCATTTCGCGCTGTTAAATCTGGCTGGTTTGTTTGATCGGAAGCCTGTTAAATGCATCCCACTTCAACCGCGGCATCGTCTAGAAAGAGTTCTTTCTTGTAGGGAGCATGTTAGTTGAGATCAGCAACAGTGGCCTAGAGCGATGTTCTTCGACGAATCTTGATTCACTGTGGCGAGTGATTGTGGCCATCAGTTAATGCGAAGAGACAGAGGAACGCGTTACACACCACAGAATGTTTATGAACGTCATCGGTGTTGCCTTGGGGTTATGGTGTGGGCGTTAATTATGCACAACGGCTGAACATCGCTGCATATCTTTGCGAGAGGTACCGTTACAGCACAGCGGTATTGCTGGAATATTATTCTGGATCACTTTTTTTCTTGACGCAATAATTTACTAACAGCAGCAAGTATTTTAGAAATACAATACTGGTCACCAAGAGCTGTTGCATAACGATTTGATACACGGATCCAGTTATATGGCTCCTTCCGTGTATAGCGATTTTACGACTATGACGTGTGGGGCCTGAAGATGGCCGAAGTGTAATGCCGAAACTGGTGGCACATAAGACGTTCATAAAATAAATTTCTACGATACATACGGCTGTTGGTAAATTATTGCATCAAGAAATACATGCCAGCCGTTGTCACATGGTCCATAATGGATCAACGAAGATAAGATATTCTGGATCATGTCCGTCTGTTTAAGGGTGAGGTAGGTCCCGACTGTCTGTTTATGGAAAACAGCGCCCGCCCACGCAGGACCACTGACGTGTCGAACACACCGGAAAGTGACGATACTGAACGTATGGAATGGCATGCGTACTTCCCGGACCTAAACCCAATGCCTGGGATGTTCTTGGAAGACGTGTTTCGCAACGAATACTCTCCCCGACCGTTGCAGGAAACGAAAACCGGCGTGAGGGAGGAGTGGGACAATATCCCCCGAGAACTCCTCAATAGCTTGATAGTCAGCATGAATAACAGGTACAAAATGTGCATTACTGCCCGAGGAGGGCATTTTCCTTACTGAGAGTCCGATATCGAGGTTTATGTTGGGAGTGGAACCTGTGTGAAAAATGAAATTTATTCATGTCTGTTATGATGCTTTCCCATGTAGTGAAATATGTGCCATTTTTCGTTATATACATGCCAATCCATCTCTATTACGTATACACTATGTTTCGTGTCGTCCATCATTGCCTGTGATTATTACACTCCAACAACTTCCGTGTTCCTTAGCAATTGTCAAGCAATGTGTTTACACGTGTTCAAATAACTTACGGGGATGCAGCCGGGTGACGTCGTCGACAACCGCCGATATTTTGACAGGTACGCACCCTGTCCACGCCACCTGACTGCATTCCCGTAAGTGACCTGAACACTGTGTACGCGGAGAAAAACTCACGTCTCACATTTACATTGGAATTTTTGAGTGAAGTTTGCTTGTGTGTTGTTCTGTCTCTCTTGCTCTGTAATTGTTTTCTTGTGGTTTTGCTGTAATCGAAAATCATAAATCTTGTGATATTTTTTGGGTGCTAATACTAGAAAATAGTATTTTTTGTCTCTGTGCTTATAGGTATTGTGCCTTCTTCATTGTGGAGAAATCCCAACACACGCAAGACGTCACTCACACTGCTTGTTTATGTGAAATCAAAATATGGTACAAAGATGTCACGTAGTGTGATTTACCATATACTTCGGATTCATCCTGAGGTGTTCCATTTTTTGTAGATTATTTGCTCAAGTTTGTGATTTATAACTTCTATTCTAACATTACTGACAATTGATCGATTATAGTCAGTAGTGTAATCTACGAAAAACGGAACATCTTTGTATGCAAACTCTTTGCGAAGCCTTATTGTCGTAATACCTTTGTACAATATTTTGATTTCATATAAACAATGTGAGTTGTGGTTTGCACGTGTGTGGATTTCTCAACAGTGAAGGAGACATGATAGACAAGAAATACTATTTTCCAACATTAGCACCTTAAAAATCACAAGATTTATATTTTTCAGCAGGAATAAAACACAACATGGCGACTGCAGCGAAACAAAAGACAGAACAACACACATACAAACATCACATAAAATACCAATGCAAATACCTGCACTTGATAATGAGAATAAATTCTCAAAATTCTTCGTGCTGTGCATGATAAGATGTAACTGATGCACTGTTTTGTCACTGAAAAAGAAACACGACGATCACTCGATTCTGGATTATTCTCCTATTTGGGTCTCGGGGAGGAGAATGCCAAGGAGGAGGTGGTCGAAAGAAAACGGTTGAAAGACAAGGAAAACGGTAATATTTTACGAGTCGGAATGAGGAATATCAGAGGTCTGAATGAATGAATTTCATCGGCGCATCGAGAAACGCAAAGTAAAACCGCCCTGCTCCCCGCCTGCAGTTAGGAAGTTTGATTCTGTGAAAACAACAAAGATATACATAACTGAAATGTTCTCTGGTTAGCTTTTCTCGTAATAAATCTAAATTAAAAGGTTCTGTAATTATATTCATCTGAAAATAGATTTAGAATCTGAGCGGCGATTGAAAAATTAGTGACCGTCACTTACGAAGGCAATTTTATAGTTTTTCTCATTACTCGACATGCGTCGTGCCACCGTTTTACAGTCCGTCTGAAGCGATACGATCTACGTTGACTCATGCCGCTGGGGTGCTGTTGACCTGAATGATCCACCCTGTATTTTCTTTATACACCTGTGAGTTCGGGTGGTCTGACACACACACACACACACACACACACACACAGAGCCAGATAATACATACTCCGCAAGCCGACAAACGGTTTATGGCGGAGAGTACCTTATACCACAACTAGCCATTCACTTTCCTGTTCCGCTTGCAAATGGAGGGAGGGAAAAAACGACTCTACCTATGTATCTTCGTACGAGTCTTGATTTCTCTTGTCTTCTCGGCCTTTACGCGAAATGTACGTTGGTAGCAGTAGATTTGTCCTACAGTCAGTCATAAATACCGGTTCTCAGCAACTTTCAATAGTGTTTCGCGAAGAAAAGATTTGTTTCCTTCAGGCCTTTCTGAGTTCATGGAGTATCTCCGTACATTTGCGTGTTGATCGAACCCACCGTAACAAATCTAGCAGCGCACTTTGTAAGTAGGCTGTTTAGGTTTTTTTAATGGTAACGCAACGTAGCGCTCTGTATGAAAATCACTGGCTGTGCAGTGTGCAGTCTGTGGCTGGGTGGCATTGTTGGAATTTGCTATTGTAGTGTTGGGCAGTTGGCTGTTAACAGCACGTAGCGTTGCGCAGTTGGAGGTGAGCCGCCAGCAGTGGTGGATGTGGGGAGAGAAATGGCGGAGTTTTGAAATTTGTAAGACTGGATGTCATGAACTGCTATATATGACTTTTGAACACTATTAAGGTAAATACATTGTTTGTTCTCTATCAAAATCTTTCATTTGCTAACTACGCGTATCAGTAGTTAGTGCCTTCAGTAGTTTGAATCTTTTATTTAGCTGGCAGTAGTGGCGCTCGCTGTATTGCAGTAGTTCGAGCAACGAAGATTGTTGGTGAGGTAAGTGATTTGTGAAAGGTATAGGTTAATGTTAGTCAGGGCCATTCTTTTGTAGGGATTTTTGAAAGTCAGATTGCGTTGCGCTAAAAATATTGTGTGTCAGTGTAGTGTTGATCAGAATAGGTAAAGAGCGAAATGTCTGAGTGCGTTCAGTTCTGCTCAGCTGTTTGAAAATCAAATGATCTAAGAGGTTTATCAGCACAGTAATTAATTAATTTTTCTAAGGGGACGTTTCAATCTCTTGATTGCTTCGACGTATTCATTTAATCCCTGATCGGGTTCGCAAACATTCAAGCAGCATTGAAGAATAGGTCGCACTAGTGTTCTACGTACGGTCTGCTTTATAGATGAGCCATCCTCCCAACTAAACCGAAGCCAACCCTTCTTCTTCCCTACCATTGTCCTTACAGGCTCGTTCCATTAGGTATTTAATCGACGTGTGTCAACCAGCACACTATTAATACTGTGCTCGAACATTGCAGGATTGTTTTTCTTACTCGTCTTCATTAGTATCTTTCTGCATTTAGAGCAAGCTGCAGTGCGTCACGGAAACTAGAAATTCTAAGTCTTCCTGAATCCTACTACAACCACTCAACGACGACACTTCCTCGTATTCTACAGAGTCTTCAGCTGTTCTACAGTGTCTTCAGTAAACAGTCACAGAGTGCTGCTCACCCAGTCTGTCAGACTGTTTTCGTATATAAAAGAGAGTGATCCTATCACACTTCCCTGAGTCACTCCTGACGGTACCCCTATCTCTGATGAACAATAATCGTCCAGAACACCGTAATGGGTCCTATTCGTTAAGAAATCTTCGAGCCACTTACATATTGTAACGGAACATATTAAAGGCTTTACTTTACCGAAGTATGCGATACCCTCCAAATTCAACCAGTTTAACGAGTATTTATGATTATAGAAAAGTTATTGTGTATGTTAACAATGGTTGCATAACATGTCTGCATAAACAGTCAACCCATTAAATTATACTGAGAAACTGACCCACACAAAAGTTTATATCACTGGATCACTGATACAGCAAATGTCATCATGTAAAAACACTAAGTTCATCTTAAATAATTAACATGAAGTACGAAAAATAGTGGCCAACTTAGGTATTTTGGATCTCCTTAAATAAAAATCACCCATTGAAACCTATTTGTTCACTAGGAGCGTTTTCACTCAGTATTCACGTAAGCAATCCTATTTTAGACGAAAACCAATGTAATTCTTAATAATTCATGTTATTTACTTATTTATGCAAATTAGAGAAGTCAATTGACAAACTTCTAAAAAACGGCCTTTTTGTAACAAAGAATCATTCTATCAAGTCAACAAATCTGTCTGTCATTTTAATAACATGTTAAATTATGTCACTCGATGCAAATTAATAACTTTTCTGCACAAATTGTGATAACAGATGTACATGTGACTTATAAACTATATCTCTTTTTAGTAGTTCTTTGACAATGTTATAAATACGAGCAGCAAGAAGGGTCGAGAGGCAGTCGGAATGTCACTTTGGTAAAGTGTGTTTGTGTGTTATTGTTTGAGGTGGATAAACAATGCAAAGAACATGTAACGGAAGTACTACTTTGTGTTGAGTCATGGTCTTTGGTGGACAGTGGAATTAAGATGGCCACCAGAGTAATAAATATTTGAAGTTTACATATTTGTTGGTTTCGCTCGTTCTTTATCATCAAAAGCACATAAAAAACACGGGACCTCATGTTTTTAACCCTAGACAACCAGATGTAGAGCCAGCATCAGCATCGAGAGACAGCAGCGATCCAGCAAGTAGCAGCGATTACCACAACACAATGCATTTTAATGGCGCCAACCTAACATCAAGTGCTAACAAGCTCCGTAAATGGGAGTGAAATAGTGCGATTATAGCAATTAGCTATATCTACGACCAGGCGACCATTACAATATCTGGGAACTTATTTCCTATGGTCGGAGTTTCATTAGCAGTCTCCAGTGGGGCACTGTGCCAAATACTTTTTGGGAATATAGGATGGTCAAAATTTATGTTGCAGATTGCTTTATCGTCAGTACTGGACATAATAGGAAACAAAAATGGTTTTGGTCTGTCAGATACAGTCACAAGAAAACGAAACTAAAGAAGAGAGACACATTTCCACCTGATAAACACAAACAAAAAAACAAATGCTTCCTCTTCGTACACTACAATTTATTTACACTATCATCGTGACTAATACATTGTATATGAACGAATTGGCTCTCCTCGCAAATGGTGACACTTTTGAATGCGGTTAGGCATACTCCTTACTAGACTGGCCATATAAGCCTGTGGGATATTGCTCCATTCCTCCACAGTGGCCTCATGGTCTCTGGTGGGACGATTGCCAGCCGCTCATTTCAGCGCGGCCCATGCATTTTCAGTTTGGAGAATATGGAGGCTATTCCATCCGACTGTTTGTATGTTTCCTAGGAAGGTGTTACAATTACGGCAATTCTCCCCTGTACGGAGTCATTCAATTATGATTTTACAAAATTTCAGGGACGATGGAGAAGGGTAAATGTATCAATTTGAGATGAGGAATTCTCTTCCGGAAACGACTATTTCGAAAGTTATATGCGAAAATGGTTTTGATATCTTTGACTGTGGAATACGTGTAGCGGTGCTGTTGTTGCTAAGAATGTAACGCAGACAGGTTTCAGAGGCGATAGTACGGATCAAAACAAGAAAAAAAGTCCAGTAAATATGCATTGTAAAATGTATACCTTAAGAGCTCTGAGCATTTGTTCATCAACGATGCTGTGAAACACATCTGTTCTACTGCAAGCTCTTTGGTTTCCACAGTTTTGGTAGAGGCTATATGGACAAAAACAAGAAAAATGTCCAGTAAACAGGACCTCTAAAACGCGTACCGTAAGAGCTATGGACACTTGTTCAGTAGCAGAATGTGTTTCACAGTAGCGAAGGTGTGTAAGTGCTCATGGCTCTGACGGTATGCATTTTAGAGCTCATATTTACTGAACTTTTTTCTTGTTTTGGTCGATACTAACTCCTCCAAAAATATGGAAACCAAAGAGCTTGCAGTAGAAAGATGCACTACCACCTCTGATTGTTGCCTATCCTACAATGTTAGCAGCAACGGTGCAGGTAGATGTATTCCACTGTCATAGGTACCAGGCCGATTTTTGCATATGAATTTCTAGTCAGTCCTTTCCGAATCAGGCTCCCTTACCTCAAATCGCTAATCTATCCTTCTCCATCATCCCTGAAGGTTCGTAACGTCATTGCGTAATTAACCTGTGTACGGGGTGTTCGCAAATTCCCGTTGCAAACTTCTAGGACTTGTAGAGCAGAGTCAGTACTTGATATTTTAAATAGGAACCCATGTTCGGAAACGCACCCTTACCGTTCTACGATGGTTTCAGTTCGGTTGTTTAACTCATCTACTTATTCTTGAGGAAATGAGTTAGACGTCACGCAGTACATTTATTAAGTAACAATTCGAAAGGAAACAACGAAACATCCATTTTTTACTTACGCTCATTTGTTTTTATTAACACTTAAATACTGCGTATTTACATTTCTCCAAAACAAAAAAGAACCCAGCATAGTGACGGACATTGTACCTACGAAGCAGGTTGTGGTACACACAATCCATCCCAACTGTCGTCTCCACAGTTTCTAGTGCAGCGGCTAGAACTCGCGCCAGCAATTCTCTACAGGACATTCGCAGCAAGGTAGGCGATAAGTGACATCTGGTGACGATCTGACATCATTCTGTCTATATTATTGCATACTGGGACAAGTTAGATTAGATCAGATTAGATTAATACTAGTTCCATGGATCATGAATACGATATTTCGTAATGATGTGGAACGAGTCAAATTTTCCAATACAACATAATTAAGTTAATATAACAACTTTTTTATCTTTTTGTTTTTTTTAATTTTATTAAATAATTTTTTGTTTAGTTTTTTTCTTTTTTTTCTTAATTTGTATCTAAAAATTCCTCTATGGAGTAGAAGGAGTTGTCATTCAGAAATTCTTTTAATTTCTTCTTAAATACTTGTTGGTTATCTGTCAGACTTTTGATACTATTTGGTAAGTGACCAAAGACTTTAGTGGCAGTATAATTCACCCCTTTCTGTGCCAAAGTTAGATTTAATCTTGAATAGTGAAGATCATCGTTTCTCCTAGTATTGTAGTTATGCACACTGCTATTACTTTTGAATTGGGTTTGGTTGTTAATAACAAATTTCATAAGAGAGTATATATACTGAAAAGCTACTGTGAATATCCCTAGATCCTTAAATAAATGTCTGCAGGATGATCTTGGGTGGACTCCAGCTATTATTCTGATTACACGCTTTTGTGCAATAAATACTTTATTCCTGAGTGATGAATTACCCCAAAATATGATGCCATATGCAAACAATGAGTGAAAATAGGCGTAGTAAGCTAATTTACTAAGATGTTTATCACCAAAATTTGCAATGACCCTTATAGCATAAGTAGCTGAACTGAAACGTTTCAGCAGATCATCAATGTGTTTCTTCCAATTTAATCTCTCATCAATGTGCACACCTAAAAATTTTGAATATTCTACCTTAGCTATTTTTCTGATTAAGGTCTATATTTATTAATGGCGTCATACCATTTACTGTATGGAACTGTATGAACTGTGTCTTATCAAAATTCAGTGAGAGTCCATTTACAAGGAACCACTTAGTAATTTTCTGAAAGACATTATTGACAATTTTATCAGTTAATTCTTGTTTGTCAGGTGTGATTACTATACTTGTATCATCAGCAAAGAGAACTAACTTTGCCTCTTCATGAATATAGAATGGCAAGTCATTAGTATATATTAAGAACAACAAAGGACCCAAGACCGACCCTTGTGGAACCCCATTCTTGATAGTTCCCAGTTTGAGGAATGTGCTGATCTTTGCATATTATGAGAACTGCTTATTTCAACTTTCTGCACTCTTCCAGTTAGGTACGAATTAAACCATTTGTGCACTGTCCCACTCATGCCACAATACTTGAGCTTGTCTAGCAGAATTTCATGATTTACACCATCAAAAGCCTTTGAGAGGTCACAAAAAATCCCAATGGGTGGTGTTCAGTTATTCAGATCATTCAAAATTTGATTGATGAAAACATATATGGCATTTTCTGTTGAAAAACCTTTCTGAAAACCAAACTGACATTTTGTTAGTACTTCATTTTTAGAGATATGTGAAGCTACTCTTGAATACATTACTTTCTCAAAAATTTTGGATAAAGCTGTTAGAAGGGAGATTGGACGGTAATTGTTGACATCAGATCTATCCCCCTTTTTATGCAAAGGTATAACAATAGCATATTTCAGTCTATCAGGGAAAATGCCCTGTTCCAGAGAGCTATTACACAGGTGGCTGAGAATCTTACTTATCTGTTGAGAACAAGCTTTTAGTATTTTGCTGGAAATGCCATCAATTCCATGTGAGTTTTTGCTTTTAAGCAAGTTTATTATTTTCCTAATTTCAGAGGGAGAAGTGGGTGAGATTTCAATTGTATCAAATTGCGTAGCTATGGCCTCTTCCATTAACAGCCTAGCATCTTCTAATGAACACGTGGATCCTACTACATCCACAACATTTAGAAAATGATTATTAAAAATATTTTCAACTTCTGATTTTTTGTTCGTAAAGTTTTCGTTCAATTTGATGGTAATACTGTCTTCCTGTGCTCTTGGTTGACCTGTTTCTCTTTTAATAATACTCCACATTGTTTTAATTTTATTATCAGAGTTGCTGATTTCATACATGAAACACATACTTCTGGATTTTTTAATAACTTTTCTTAATATAGCACAATAGTTTTTATAACGTCTGATAGTTTCTGGGTCACTACTCTTTCTTGCTGTCAGATACATTTCCCTTTTCCGGTCATGATCATCATCATCATCATTTAAGACTGATTATGCCTTTCAGCGTTCAGTATGGAGCATAGCCCCCCTTATACGTTCCTCCATGATCCCCTGTTCAGTGCTAACATTGGTGCCTCTTCTGATGTTAAACCTATTACTTCAAAATCATTCTTAACCGAATCCAGGTACCTTCTCCTCGGTCTGCCCCGACTCCTCCTACCCTCTACTGCTGAATCCATGAGTCTCTTGGGTAACCTTGCTTCTCCCATGCGTGTAACATGACCCCACCACCTAAGCCTGTTCGCCCTGACTGCTACATCTATAGAGCTCATTCCCAGTTTTTCTTTGATTTCCTCATTGTGGACACCCTCCTGCCATTGTTCCCATCTACTAGTACCTGCAATCATCCTAGCTACTTTCATATTCGTAACCTCAACCTTGTTGATAAGGTAACCTGAATCCACCCAGCTTTCGCTCCCATACAACAAAGTTGGTCGAAAGATTGAACGGTGCACAGATAACTTAGTCTTGGTACTGACTTCCTTCTTGCAGAAGAGAGTAGATCGTAGCTGAGCGCTCACTGCATTAGCTTTGCTACACCTCGCTTCTAGTTCTTTCGCTATGTTGCCATCCTGTGAGAATATGCATCCTAAGTACTTGAAACCGTCCACCTGTTCTAATTTTGTTCTTCCTATTTGGCACTCAATCCGTTTATATTTCTTTCCCACTGACATTACTTTCGTTTTGGAGATGCTAATCTTCATACCATAGTCCTTACATTTCTGATCTAGCTCTGAAATATTACTTTGCAAACTTTCAATCGAATCTGCCATCACAACTAAGTCATCCGCATATGCAAGACTGCTTATTTTGTGTTCACATATCTTAATCTCACCCAGCCAGTCTATTGTTTTCAACATATGATCCATAAATAATATGAACAACAGTGGAGACAGGTTGCAGCCTTGTCTTACCCCTGAAACTACTCTGAACCATGAACTCAATTTACCGTCAACTCTAACTGCTGCCTGACTATCCATGTAAAGACCTTTAATTGCTTGCAAAAGTTTGCCTCCTATTCCATAATCTTGTAGAACAGACAATAACTTCCTCCTAGGAACCCGGTCATATGTCTTTTCTAGATCTATAAAGCATAGATACAATTCCCTGTTCCACTCATAACACTTCTCCATTATTTGCCATAAGCTAAAGATCTGGTCCTGACAACCTCTAAGAGGCCTAAACCCACACTGATTTTCATCCAATTGGTCCTCAACTAATACTCGCACTTTCCTTTCAACAATACCTGGTTACAAGATATTTTTATACCCTTAGTAAGCCATGGTTTGTTACATGGTTTCTTACGAGTATATTTAACTATTTTCTTGGGGACGCAGTTTTCAAATGCATTTACAAAGCAGACGTGGACTCGTTACACATCTAAACTGGAATTGTCGTAGAACGGAAACGGTATGTTTCCAGACATGAGTTCTATTCAAAATATTTACTCACTCCCCTCTACAAGTCCTAGAAGTTTGTAATGGGAATTCCCAAACACTCTGTATTGACCTGCTTACGCGTATCTTGGGTTTTTCCTAACCTCTTTGTTCTTTATGTTGAGACATGTGGCGGGTCGGGTCGGTGCTCTCATTATCCATTAAACAGTCTGTCCACCTACCTGGATAGGCTTCTGGTTGTCTACCCCTTCACTCTGCGGTGGTAGATACTGGTTTAGCCGACAAAAGCAGCGGTGACGAAAATTCGACTAAAAACCTACTACACAAAGGCCACATAACTCCAGTCCATTGGTACTAGCTGAAGGTTAGTTAAACTATTGAGCGCTCGGGTTTCTTGCATGAGTCGTTTGAATTTTTTTAGACATTTTGTCTTACAAATTTCGCCGGCCGTTGTGGCCGAGCGGTTCTAGGCGCTTCAGTCCGGAACCGCGCTGCTGCTACGGTCACAGGTTCGAATCCTGCCTCAGGCATGGATGTGCGTACTGTCCTTAAGTTAGTTAGGTTTAAGTAGTTCTAAGTCTAGGGGACTGATCACCTCAGATGTTAAGTCCCAAAGTGCTCAGAGCCATTTATATCTTACAAATTTCCTTTTTCTGACGGACACCCGTCCAGATCGTCCGTTCATAGTAACCTTTAAAAACTCTGGCATCTCTCCCCCCACATCCACCACTGCTGGCGGCTCACCTCCAACTGCCAAACGCTACGCGCAGTTCACATCCAACTGCCCGACGCTACACTAGCGAATATTCCAACAATGAGTCCAACTAGCCACACACTGCAAACAGCGCAGTCAGAGGTTTTCATACAGAGCACTACGTGGCGTTACCAACATAAAAACTTAAACATCCCACTTACAGAGCCGCTATCGTGACTGCTAGATCTCAGGCACAAAACCCTACTCAAACGCGCGGGAAATGCTAAATTCTTATTGGATAGTGTGTTAAGCAGTCGATCAGATCATCTCGAACATTTTATACTCGCGGTATAAACTAAATAAAATTTAATGAAAAGAAAATACGATTTTTTCCGCAAAATACATTAGTAATAAATTTAATAACACACGCCCCTTTTGGCTGCCTTTTACAAAATCAAGCTCACTCGGACATACGTCACAAATTCCCCTATTGCACAACAATTTTCTCGCGCAAATACAGTATTCGCATAGTTTTAATACAATATTGTCACTCAAAAAAGTATGTCCTCCATTCAGTCTGTCAGTCTCTCCAAAACACTCACACAACCAAAACACGGTGACATAATTTTCGAAAGTATTTTTAATTACGTCAGAAATCTGTAGTAATGAAACTAAACAAAAATTCCAGGAAATTAGATTATGTGAACCTATCATCTTAGTTGTAGTTTCAATTGATACTGTAGATGAACACTTAATAATCCGTAACTCAAGTTTCACAATGCCAGCACGGTTATTATGTGCTTTAGGTAAAAATTTATACCTGCAGAGCCGGCCGAAGTGGCCGTGCGGTTAAAGGCGCTGCAGTCTGGAACCCCAAGACCGCTACGGTCGCAGGTTCGAATCCTGCCTCGGGCATGGATGTTTGTGATGTTCTTAGGTTAGTTAGGTTTAACTAGTTCTAAGTTCTAGGGGACTAATGACCTCAGCAGTTGAGTCCCATAGTGCTCAGAGCCATTTGAACCATTTTTTTATACCTGCAGAAGTATTGAAGTTATTGATATGAAATTTTAGCAGTATGGTTGGATTATCAATACAATTTGGAACACTAAATACGAAAAAGATCGATTAATATTTAATAGTACTTCTTCAGATTCACAGAGAGTACGTGTAACGTGTTGCAAACAGCGTTAGCCAAGTACACAGCTTGCTCCGACCAGTAGTCATAGTCAGCTGTGCCAGCGTGAGAACCAACATCTGCTCTCCACTCGGCTCCACAGCAAGCTACGCTTTCACTGCAGGATGACAACTCATAATAATTTGCTACGTTACAGACAGACATCTCATATTCGTTTCCCCAGTTCCACTCTGCTTAATTGCAACGTCTGTCGCTGAAATAGATAAATGCGAAATTAAAAAAAAAAAAAAAATGTAGCGTAACCCATAAGCAATTCGGATATGTTTCCTGCTGCGGCAGTAGTACGGGTCCGTGTAGGCGCCGCAAACTTTCCGACTGCGTATTTCCCCCGCGGAGGGCAGCGCCGCCGGCTGGGAATCGTCCAAGCACGCATATCTCTTCGGGCGGGCGGCCGGTCCACTGCTCGCCCAGATTGGGGCGGCTCGCTCGCTGCGCGCACAGGCCATTGATTACTCCGCGCCGCCTCTCTCTTCCTTCGCTGAAAAAAGGTCGCTTCGGTCCGCCACCAGGCAAACAAAGCGTTCCCTGCCGCACGTGCGGAATCCTCTGCTGACGGGGACTCGCCGTCGGTTTATACGCAGTGACGTAACGATAACAGCGACGACACAACAACCACCAAAATCTTTTCTGTTCTTACAGTTTCGCGTTATGTGCTTGAGTAGTTCAGTTGATTAAATGTCGACATTATTCTTTTCCAATAGAAGAACAAATGAGTTTTAGACCGGGAAGATGACGTATGCATTGTGTTTTCTCTATAAACGAGATAATAGGAAAACATAGAGAATTTAATGTCCCAAAGTATAAAATACAACGAAGCGACAGAAAGTTAGGGAATAGCGATATGCACAAATAGAGATGGTGGTAGTATTGCGGACACAAGGTATGAAAGGGCAGTGCATTGGCGGAGCTGTTGTTTGTACTGTAACCTCCCAACAGAAAAATAAATGTAATATTCACATTTAGTGTAACCTCCCACCAGAAAAATCTCGTTTGGCTTCCCAATAGAAAATTTCTCTCCAATAATAAAATTT
Organism: Schistocerca cancellata; assembly: GCF_023864275.1. Taxonomy (NCBI): domain Eukaryota; kingdom Metazoa; phylum Arthropoda; class Insecta; order Orthoptera; family Acrididae; genus Schistocerca; species Schistocerca cancellata. Next base: position 1,181,913,720 of record NC_064626.1, read on the forward strand.
CAAGTTTTAATGTGACCTTCCATTAAAGACTGACTGCATATCGAGTTAATAAGTTTTGACGCCAGCAACGCTGCGTCACGGCCCTGTGAAATCACCCTGAATAAAATGAAAAATTCTTACCTCACAATGATGTCGCCGGATACCGTTATCTGTAAATCTGCTCCTATAAGAAAATTTTGGCACAGCGCAGTGCGATGCTGGCCACTAAATTTTCATTTGTAGGAAAACAACTGATATTCTTTTGCTTAATCATCATGAGTGTGCATAGGAATAATTCGTAAAATCTTTAAACTCAGATAAATGAATGGCAAAAGTTTTCTTCAGAACGAAAGTTATTATTGAAAGATTTCTGCAAGGAATTATATGGGACTTTAACATTACAATTGTGGTTAGATCAGTTGTGGCAATTAACATATTCGCGCGGCAACAAAGAACAATTTTTTTTATGTTATACCACATAGCTCAGGCACCGCCATCGTTCTGCACGACCGGCCCAACGCAAGTCAACCGCTGCACTGCCCTGTCCGAACTCCAGAACTCAAGTGCTCTGTGCGAGCTACATAACACGACTGCTCTCTGCGAGCTACTGAACTCGACTTACTGCCAACACTGCTCTGACCTGCGATTCTATTGTAGCACAGATATTCCATATTGCAGGCAGCGCGTGAGCAATTCATCGAAATTACATCTGCTCAAGTGCGCTAGCGAATAGTAATGAACCCCTAACGAACCCCTAACGAACCCCTTGTAACCTCCCCCTCACTTATCGACCTTAATGACAGTGAAAAATTAAACCGCGTGTACCTAATGGAAATTTGGGAAAAGCAATCGTCACCGAGGTTAATTTGTCGGTAAAGAGGGAGGAAAGGGTTACATCTAAATGAAAGGAAAAATGCTAATGAAACTGGTGGAAATTAATTTTGAAATAGGGGTAAAGTTAATAAAGAAAGTAAATGTGCGGCCGTCACGTTAACAATTAATTGGCGCTAATTAGATATTTGAGATTTGGGGGAAATTACGGTCGCCAGTCCTAAGGACAATTACTATAGTAACTGAAAAAGAAAGGTTATTACACATATAATTAGCACTAGAAGCGTGACAACTGAAGGTTGACACGTGTAGTGTGAAAATTGAAAGTTTGTCAGAAGTAATAACTTTCGCTACACTCTGACTTAATTTAGCAAAAGAATTAATAAAACCGAAAAATCGAAAGTTAATTTAGTGACTGAAGTTAATAGTGAGCTTTCTTTCTGAAGCACATCGAAATTCAGTAAAATACGGTTAGTCTTGGACTACCTCAACAATCATTTCAAAAGCTACTTGAATGTACGCAATTTAGAAATAAGAGATTTAACTTTGAACTTGAATTAAATGATTCTGAACAATTAACAATAGTAAAATTTAGTACGTACCAAGCTGAGCTGCAGTCACAGGTAAGCTAAAATACGGTAACAAAACTCGCACTCTTAATTTGTGCTTGTGTAATCTGAATATTGTAGCCAGCTATGAATACTTTAACTGAACTTTGAAATTAAAGTAGTGAAGTGGAATGGTGCTGGCGTTTGAATTTCAACGACACACGGGTTCATTCCGGAAAAGGAAGGGACCCTGCTTGGTAATGCAATTGGGACAATGAGCAACAAAGGTTCCTGCTAAGTTGCTGTAATTTTGTGATGCAACAATTTTAAAAGTTGGAAAAGCTGAGGTCTGCCATACAGTTCTAAAACTTTACGTGCTTCCAGTCTTACTTGTTGGTTGATTGAAGGTTTGAAGCCGTCGCTCGAGGATGTGGCGACAGTCACTCATTGTCGGCCGTCGCTGTTGCAGAAGCTGGATGTTGGCGCATCTTCTTCTCGACACGGTCACCAGACGAAACGGGATCTTGATGTGCGCCAGATAATGCTTCCCGTCCGCGACACCATGTCAGAAACTATCATCGCAAGTCGAGCGCAATTACATGCTGCCAAACCCCGAAAGCGCGGCAACTCGCGGAAGCTTCACACAACACACCCGCTCCACTCGCTACTCCAGCCAGACCCTCTCTGCCTGCGCTCCACGCGGCCGAGTTAACACTACCAAAGATCCTACACACTTTGATTCTTCACACGACCTATCGATGTAATCGTTCGATAGCAGTTTTCCCTAGGCAAGACCCAGCGTAAAATACAAATAATATTTACGAAACAAACGAATTATACATCGACATAAATGCATATATATACAAATAGTAAAACAATTACAATGTACAAAGACACAGAAATGTTATATCTTCAGGTAACAAAATAAGGAAAAAATTTGCAGTGCAATAGGTAGAAATAGGAGGATATGCATTCCCGGCGTTACACCCTTACAGAACTCTGATGTGAAAAGGTTTCCGACGTGATTATAGCCACACGACGAGAATTAATAAACTCTGAACTTGGATTGGTAGTTGGAGCTGGACGCATGAGACATTCCATTTGGCAAGAGGTCAGGGAATTCAGTATCTCGCGGTCCACAGTGTCAAGAGTTGTGCCGGGAATACCAGATTTTAGGCGTTCCTCTCGCTATTGACAACGCAGTGTCCGACGGCCTTCACTTAACGACCGAAAGCAGCGGCGTTTGTGTAGAGTTGTCACTGCTAACGGACGAGCAGCACTGCGTGAAAAAGCAGCAGAAATCAATTTGGGACGTATGGGGACAGTGCGCCGAAATTTGGCGTCAATGCGCTATGGAAGCAGGCAGCACGACATCGTTTGCAGTGATTCTCCTGGGCTTGTGACCATATCGGTTCAAAAATGTTCAAATGAGTGTGAAATGTTATGGGACTTAGCTGCTAAGATCATCAGTCCCTAAGCTTACACACTACTTAACCTAAATTATCCTAAGGACAAACACGCACACCCATGCCCGAGGGAGGACTCGAACCTCCACCGGGACCAGCTGCACAGTCCATGACCGTACCCCCATAGACCGCTCGGCTAATCCCGCGCGGCACCATATCGGTCTCGCCCTACACGACTGGATAACCGTGGCCTGGGCAGACGAGTCCCGATTTCATTTGCTAAGAGCTGATAGCATGGTTCGAGTGTGGTGCAGATCCCACGAAGCCATGGACCTAAGTTGTCGCCGCGCAGGATTAGCCGAGCGGTCTGAGGCGCTGCAGTCATGGACAGTGCGGCTGGTCCCGGCGGAGGTTCGAGTCCTCCCTCGGGCACGGGTGTGTGTGTTTGTCTTTAGGATAATTTAGGTTACGTAGTGTGTAAGCTTAGGGACTGATGACCTCAGCAGTTAAGTCCCATAAGATTTCACACACATTTGAACATTTTTGAACCTAAGTTGTCAACAAGGCACTGTACAAACTGGTGGTGCCTCCACAATGGTGTGAGCTGTGTTTACATAGAGTGGACTTTCTGCTCTTGATGTTCGGCTACATGGAGACAATTTGCAGGCATTCATGAATCCCATGTTTCCAAACAACTATGAAATCTTTATGGATGACAACGCACGATGCCACCGGGCCAAAACTGTTCGTGATTGGTCTGAAGAGTATTCTGGACAACTGGGGCGAATAATTTATGCCACCCAGATCGACCGATATGAGTTCCATGGAACATTTGTAGGACATAAACGAGAGTTCAGTTCATGCACAAAATCCCGCAAGGCAACACTTTCGCAGTTATGGACGGCTATAGAAGCAGCGTAGCCCTTATTTCTGCAGGGAACTTGCAAAAACTTGCTGAGTCCATGCCACGTCGATCTGCTGCACTACGGCAGGCGAAAGGAGGTCCGACACGATAATGGGAGGTATCCCATGAGTTTTTGTCTTTCAGTGAATACTGGGTGTCCCAGGAGAAATGGTCAAACTTCAGGGTGTGAGAGGAACGATCATCTGAAGCAAGAAGCCATAAGGACATGTGACCTGTTCCAAACGGTTACATGTCCTTATGGCTTCTTGCTTCAGATGATCGTTGTACAGTTCACAATAAATGTTTAAATACCCCACCGTCAAATTCGATGCATTTGAGCACTCTTGGAAGAACATGTGTTGCTTGTCTGTGTGCGTCTGGACGTTCCCTAACGAGCGTAGCAGCGTCCATGATGCGCCAGTGCAGTTTGTCTCGGATTTTCACGTTTCGTTTATGCAACTCAGACCTCATTCACGAGTGCCCATGCGATTTGAGGCGCCATGTCACGGATTGCGCGGCCCCTTCCACCGGAGGTTCGAGTCCTCCCTCGGGCACGGGTGTGTGTGTTGTTCTTAGCATAAGATAGTTTAAGTAGTGTGTAAGTATAGGGACCGATGACCTCAGCAGTTGGTCCCTTAGGAATTCACACACATTTGAACATTTTGAACTTCATCCAACCCATAAACACAAATGTAATGGCTTAAGGTCTAGCAATCCTGGTCGCCAGTTAACTGTACTACCACGACCAATCCAGTGATTAGGATAAGTGCGGAAAAGTGTTCCCTCACACATCTGGTAAAATGTGGAGTAGCTCCGTCATGCTGGAAGAACATTGGACTTTTCTTGGTGAGAGGAACGTCCTCAAGGTGTTCAACAAACGAATTTTCCAATAGAGGCAGGTAAATCTGTCCAGTCGGTTGGCAGTTGATGGTTGCAGTACTGACATCACAGTTACAGATAGTCCGTGTAAACCAGTTATGTTGGCCACTGATGCAGCGTATACAGGGTGGTCCATTGATAGTGACTGGACCAGATACCTCACGTAATTAGCATCAAACGAAAAAATAGGAAGAACAAATCTGTTCGAGTGTGACAGGCGCTGCCATACGTCAAATTGTTAGATGTTGCATTTTTTTATGACATATTCGTGTAGTATGTAAATAAATAGGAATGTTTGATGTGGAACATTTGTTTCACTTTGTGATAGATGTCGCTGTAATATTCTCCCAAATGTAGCAGTGCACCCGATAGCACGGTTTACAATTTATTACTTAAATTATATATGATAATATGCTTGTCCCTTACCATCTGCGCCTGTCCTGTCCGTCTCTCCCCCACCCTCACTTACCTTGGACTCACCATTGACCGTCACCTCACTTCGATCCCTTATCTCCACTCTATCCAGTCCAAAGGCCACAACCACCTCCGCCTCCTTAAGCTCCTCTCTGGCCGGACATGGGGTTGGAACCCCTCTACCATCCTCCGCACCTACAAATCCTTAATCCACCTCATCCTGTATTAAGTCAGTCCTGCCAGGATATCTGCCTCCCCCCCCCCTCCTCAAATTCTGTAAGTCCCTCCAGATCGTTGAGAACCATGCGCTCCGCCTCGTCTTCCATATATGCCTCCTGTACCCCACATGGATCCTCCATGACCTGACTCCTTTCCCCCATCTGCTCCTTTTCCTTGAACGTAACCGAGTCCTCTACACCTCCTGCCGACTTGATCCTCCCCCATCCCCTGGTTGCTCCTCTGCTCTCCAACCTCCACCCACTGCCACAACTTCACTGTTGTGTCCCCCCTACCCTCAACCTCTACATTCCTTTCCGAAAGTAGCTTCCATCAATCCCACTCCAGGATGATGCCCTCTCTCCCTCCATCTATCCCTCCTATCAACTCTGATCCTCACCTCCCCTCCCTCCCTTTCTCTTTTTCCCGCGCTCCCCCTCCCTCCTTCCATTCTGTTTCCTTTTTCCCCACCTGTTCTCTCCTTGACTCCTTTCTCTCCCCCAAGTCCTTTCCCTTCCACTGCCTTCACCACTCCTTCTCGCAGCCGCCTTGTTTCCCTTTTTTTCTGTTTCCTCTCCCTCCTTTGGCTCCCCTTTTTTCTTTTCCTCTCCCCCTTTTTTCCCCGTCCCATCTGCCGTCGTGTCTCCTCTATGGTGCAGTTTTAAGTGAGTGTTTAGTGTGTGAACAGACATCATATTGTCGCTAGGTGTGTTTTTTAACTCTTGCGAACATAAACCAGACTGTCGCCGTGTTTTCTATTTGTACCTGTCTAATTACTATGTATTTTACTGAGCATTACCAACCGTTTATTTTTTTATTTTCACTTCGCAACTTTTCGCCATGTCACAGTTTTAAGCAGTCACGTTTTATCACATGTTTTTATTGTTTTATTATCTCCTCATTATGTTTGTAACTTCTGTACGCTGCAGAGCGACATGTTACGCTTCTGCCAGCCCGCTCCCCTCTGGGGGGAATAGAAATTCAATAAAGAAAACAAAATGCTTGTACAGTCGTAATAATTACATGGGAGACATAATCTTGTTAAAACGGAACGTTTAACCGTCGCAGAAAAGGAAGATATGGTGTTTATTTATAGCTTTTGTGATCAAAACGCCCAACAAGCTTGTGCTGTGTATGTTGATCGTTATCCTGACAGTCAGCATCCAAGAATCCGCAAGTGTTCAGCCAAAGAAGAAGACGCAACCAAGAACTGCAACAAATGAAGATGCCCAAGTAAGTGTTTTAGCTGCAGTTGAGGCTAATCCGCACATCAGTAGCTGACAAACTGAGCGAGAATCGAAAATTTCAGAAACGTCGCTTTTGAGAATTCTACATCATCATACATTTCACCCTTACCATATTTCCATTCACCAGGAACTGCATGGCGATGATTTTGAAAGTCGTGTAAATTTTTGCCACTGGGCACAAAATAAATTTCGAGGCGAGAACAGGTTTTTTTCAAGAGTTCAGTTTAGTGACGAAGCGTCATTCACAAACAGAGATAACGTAAACCGCCATAATATGCGCCATTGGGCAACGGAAAATCCACGATAGCTGCGACATGTGGAACATCAGCGATCCTGGCAGGTTATTGTATGGCGTAGAATTGTGGGAGGACATCTAATTGGCCCTTATTTTATCGATGGCAATCTAAATGGTGCAATGTATGCCGATTTCTTAATCAATGTTTTACCGATTCTACTACAAGATGTTTCACTTCATGACAGAATGGCGATGTACTTTCAACCTGATGGAAGTCAGGCACATAGCACGTGTGTAGTTGAAGTGGTATTGAACAGAATATTTAATGACAGGTGGCTCGGTCGTAGAAGCACCATACCATGGCCTGCACTATCACCGGACCTTACATCTCCGGATTTCTTTCTTTGGGGAAAATTGGAAGATATTTCTTATCGTGATCCACCGACTACGGCTGAAAACATGCGTCAGCGCATTGTCAATGGATGTGAGACGATTACTGAAGGCGATTTACTCACTGTTGAGAGGAATTTAGTTACACATATTGCCAAATGCTTTGAAGTTGAAGGACATCATTTTGAGCATTTATTACTTTGAGAAGGTTATTACGCTTGCTCAAGCAGTAACAGCATGCGTTCCCATAATTTATGATAAGGCCACCAAAGCAAATGTATCACATTGGAACAACAGAAATAAAGTCCAAACGTGACTACTTTTGGTGTTTTAATTTAAAAAACCACATTGTTACCAACTGTTCATCTAAATGGTGAGGCACATTATATGCGTTGGAATATTACAGCGCCATCCATCACAACGCGAAAAAAATGTTCCAAATCAAACATTCATATCTATTTACGTACTTTACGAATATGTCATAAAAGTGGTGGCACCTATTGAAAAAAATCAGCTTCTATCAATTTGACCCATGGCAGCGCCATCTAGTGGGCCATCCATGGCGCCAACTGTTTTCCCCCGGCACGCTCGAACGGATTTATTGTTCTTACTTTATCGTTTGATATTAATTTCGTGAGATAATGGCGCGGTCACTATCAATGGCCCATCCTGTATACGGATCGTGATAACCCTTCAGCATCAACTAAGATCTGAAGATGGCGCATTGTAGTGCAGAAACTAGCAGATACACTGAAAGGGTACAGTACTGCCCGACACTGAAAATAGGTACAACATACTACATTATTTTTGTCAGAACAACACATTTTTTTTGTAAAATAACTCAATTTCAATTAATACAGCGAAGCCGGTGTGGGAAAGAATGACAATTTATTTATTTAATTGATCACATGTGCACTCTCACAAAATAAATCCCTACGTCCAGTTTGGTGAGATCTGTGAAATGAATGAATGTATGGTCGTCTGCTAACCGCAGATAGTGAATGTGAATATATGATCATCTTTGAGACGATCCTTTGGCCACCTTTGGTGGGACCAAAGAGATGAAATTTACCTGAGCTTTGAGCGCCTGAAATGTGGCTGACCAATACGGTAGCAAGGTGCTCCCCCACTTCGGCAAAGGTGCGAGAGAACCTGAAGAACGGCCATGTATCAGCACTCTGCTGCTGGATCTTGTGCTGTTAAGACCTGTCTTAGGTGTGCTCCATAAAGACAAAAGAGTGGAGACATGATATGCATGTGGAATATTTAAGAGTAGTTTGAAATAATAATTCCTCTATTTCAGGAACTTTTGTGGGGAGAATTGAATGTCAGGGTGGTAATACTAATGGGATCGTAGTAATCTTCGGAAGTGACCAACTGTCTCAATGAGACCACGTGTAGCAATAAGTTGAAATACTTCCGTGTGCTTAAGTTAAGCTGAATTACTAGCATGTGTACTATAAGTTGAAATATTTAAGGAATGGCGTGTGCAGGACTTGAAATTAGAGACGAGTACTTCCACGTGGTGAGTACTGTGTGAGTCTCAATCTGTGTATGAGACAAAGGATAAAGAGAAGTACTCGTCCATGGTATCAGTTGATAGTGTTGTGACTATTTATTGTGTTGTATTCCATGTTGTAGTGTGGCGTATGTCATGTAATTTGGGTATGTGTGGTTTGCATGGGAGAGTAGCTAGGTAGTTGCAGAGGTAGTGGGTTATGCGTGTTCCTTTTGCACCGCTCGGTCTGGAGGAAAGTTTCGTGATGATGGTTGTGAGAGTCGAAGTGTGAGATATAGCAAAAGATCCACCATCCTATCCAGAAAGTGCACTGTAGCGTTGAATAATTACGAGACCATAAGATAGAGAATCACCAATGTAAAGCCATGCCCACTGGGCGGAATTTCTCATGTGTCATTGTCGTAGGTTATAGAATTTGTGTGTTTAGGTTATAGAATTTATCGGAATAAATAAGATAGTGAGAAGAAAAAGATTGGTGGCCTTTTCCTTCGAACTGTATGTTGTCATGATATCCAGAATTTATAATGTGTGCTCCACTCATATTCAGTGCGATGGCCACGTGTTGAAAAAGCCGTTAAATAAAAAAAGAAAATTTGGAATTGCCAGTGTGTAGTGAACAGTCAGAGTTCTGTAAATTGCTGATAGTCAGATGAGCGTTTCCGTTGCACATTATTCATACCGGAGGATAATTTGTAACTTTATTGTGAGTACTAGAGTTCATGTTACTCGACAGATAAGAATGAATCCACTCACTTGGCAGACCACTCATCTTGCAGGCCTGACTGCTTGATGCCGCAGTATGAGCAAGGCATGTAGGTGCCTCTCATAATTTCGACCCTGCCAGGATTTTGCTGTTAGGGTTTGCTGTTAAAATTTTTGTTTGATGGAATGTATTGTGATAGCGCTAAGAAGTAAATTTTTTTTGTTTGCAATTTCTTTCTGGATTGGTGAGGACCTTTTATTTTTTTATGTAATGCTTTGCTACGTCATCCAAGGCTGGAAGATCGTAGTATAATTTTTTTTGGCGCAGTCGCAGTCTAAAAGTGTAGTCACCATGGAGAAGATTGATTCTGGGGTGAATGTAGCAGTGGAGCAGGAAGTAGGTGTCGACCTTGGGTTAATGAGCGAGAACGACAAACACTCGGAAGGGGCTGAATTGTTCAGTGGACCGGGGCTAGGTGATCCTTTAAGCGGCGGGCTTTGTTCACAATCGGGGGCTTTTCCCGACGACGCGGGCGAGCCGGGACTAGGTCAGGTATGCAGTGAAAGTGCAGCTACCCTTAGCAAAGCTATGGTTTTTCAGGCGAACGAGGTGAGCGCACCGAAAGTAGCAAATGACAATGTGCTACTGCAGTTTTTACAGAGGATGGATAAAGATAATAAGGAGAGAGATAGGGAGAATAAGGAAAGATTGGAAGCAATGGATAGGGAGACTAAGGAAAGACTGGAAGCAAATAAGGAAAGATTGGAGGCAAATAAGGAAAGATTGGAGGCAAATAAGGAAAGATTGGAGGCAATGGATAAGGGAAATAAAGAGGCAATGAGGAAGCTACACACAGTTATCGATGAGCGTCTGTCCGCAGTTAATAATCGGTTAGATGAGGGAGAGAATAATCTGGATGTGTTGAAGCAAGTATGTGATGCCGTGAAAGAAAAAGCCAATAATTTGGAGGTACGAGTGAGTGCAATAGAGAGTGATATTACAGAATGTAGGGACGTGTTGCCGGATGAGCGAATCAAAGAGATAGTAGAGGACTTACTTGCAGATAAACAAGGGGCATTAGACAGCATGGAAGCTCAAGTCACCCGGCAGGAAGAGGGCGCTAAATAAACACAGGGATGAAGTTGCGGAGGTAGTGGTCATAATGAATACGATTAGCGCAGATGTAGAAAAGATCAGTATAAGAGGTGAAACAGACTTTGACAGTACGCAGCGAGAGGTTTATGCTGACCAGAAGGAGATACAATCACTATTACAGTTTAAAGAGGCACAATTAGAAACAAATAGGAAACATAGGGAAGAACTAGCACAGTTGCAATTAGCGTGCAGAAGCAAAGGTGAAACACCACCAGCTAGACTGCAGAGGGAGAGTCAGATAAATTAAAAAAACGAAAATAGGCAGAAAGAGGAAGACGAACTCAGAGAGTTAGAAGAACAGTTGTGTTGGATAAAACAGGTGGCAAACCCAACTGGGTATAGTCCAAGGTCGGAAAACATAAATGCGGAAGAAGAATGTAGGAGGCACTTCGTGTCGGTATAAACGTACACTTGTTTTCCGGATCCTGATAATTACCAATATCCATGCCTGTGGCTGTCTCAATTTCAAGATTCATTGCCTTCATCGTGCGGACTGCTCCTCAAAATGAAGTTTGTGTGTAACCATTTGAGGGACGAGGCTAGAGCGAAAATGCAGGAAGTTATTAAAGACTGTAGAAGCTACAAGATATTTTGTGACAAGTTTTTAAATGAATTCTGGTCGAAAAGTAAGCAGGACCAGGTTAAGCAAAGATTATTGATGATGCCAAATTGTAACGAAGATGGTATAAGAGATCCAGTGTCGTGCTATCAGGAAATGCTGAGACGAAATAGGTATTTGGATGTGCCATACGAAACTGGGGAGCTCATTAGGATCTGTATAACAAAGTTGCCAGTGAGATTGCGCAGAGATATAGTGATAGCAGGCAGAGGCTTAGACGATTCCACGTCATTTCAGCACTTGTTACAGGAACTGGGTAATGAGAGCAACATTGTGAACGGCGACACGACTCATAGGTCAGACAGAGTCGAGGATAGGAACGGCAGAAATTATCAGAATGACAGGAGAGCTAGGAATCCTGGCATTTCTTTCTTTTCGTAATAGATTGATGGATCCAACATATCAACATATCAGCCCTTAGCATGTTGCCTTAAAACACTTGCCACTGGCACTGAAAATTGTCTATGTAGCAGACATACTCTACTGATATGTAGGAGTGCAAATACCATACTTCTGATCAGAGAATAAAACACCAGTAATGGAATCTGTTAGGCTGGTCTCTCAGAGCAAAATTTGCAAATTTTTATTTCGAACACTAAAGTAAAAGGACTGTTTCCTCAAAACAAACCAGTTGCTAGAAATTTTGTGTAATAATGCCAATAATTTCAGTGTAACTAGTGCGATTTGACTATTGCAGGTACTTAACACGTAATGTAAAAAGTCAACATTGTGATCTGTATGGCATGGGGTACATTTATACTGCTGTTACAGGTAACGTCAGTAATGTGATAGAAGTTTTTTAAATTAGATGCCACCTGATCTATAGTATGTCATTGTTGTGGTGACAGTTATAATGAAGTGCTGTGTATGGTTGTTCGGAATCTGGTGTTAGGGAAAGAGGCCACTAGCACCAAAGTTTCTAACACTTGTGCTGTACCTTTCTCCCAGCTTGTATATTCTCTGCACACATTTAATTTTCATGTAAGCACAGATTCCTAACTAGCAAATTCTTTACTGTGTACAGTGAACCATTTAGAGTGAGGCGGATTGTCCATGAAAATGCTGTACTGATCGAGACGATCAAGGGAAAACAATCGCGTGGGTTTCATCACATTTCTAACATCAAATTAAGGAAAAGTTAAGGATAGATCGAAAGTAGGCATTAAGGTAGATAGTCAGTGTATTTATTTGTGGTGTGTAACGTTGTGCAGGGTCAAATCGAACATAAGAATTTTCAGGCGGGATGTCAGGAAGTATGACGGAATAGATTGGTCGAATGAGTCACGAACAGGAGTCGACAGAGTGGTGTAAGTACGTATTTTTTGTCATATGAATAAGGATCAAGCAGAAACGACGTGATGATTAATGAGTGGATAAAGATGGTAGATAGAGAAGCGACGTGATAAATAGTAGTGGATAAAGGTGATATTTAAGGAGAGAAGCGACCTGAAGCAGTGTGATTAATAAAGAGAGATTCGACATGATGAAACAGTGGTAAATAAAGGTGAGTAGAATTAATCATGTGGAGATGTCTTAGATGTATGTTACAGAGAGGCCTGTGTATGCTGCAATCGAGATTGATGCCAATGGCGAAGAAAGACCAGGAAATGATGGAGTAATGGACGGACGGAGAGCCGAAATACGAATGAAGAGAGGAGGACAACTGCACAACGTGAAAGGACATAAAGGGAGTATGAGATCCAGATGGTGAACGTTGTGGAATACTGACGTAAAATGTAATATAAGTGTACATCTAATTCTTACCATAACATCTGCAACATAAAAAAAGTAATTTTTGTTGTTGTTGTTGAAGCCTGGTGCCAGTATAATTATTCAAAACGGTACCAAGAATGTGTACAGTTATTTTGCAGGATGAATAATTTGTGTATTTTTTGTTCTTAGATGAAATGTCGCAATTCTAAGTTGATATTTAGCAGGATGAATAATCGGTAAAGTGAATGTAGAGGTAAGCCGATGGAGAGAGGTGCCAGAGTGAAAGGCGAATTCGGAGACTGGAATGCTATCTCCGAAACAACTTCATGTGTTATGTGGTTGAGTATAAGGGGGCGAAGGTATGGTACATTGTAGTGAGTGTGGTGGTGTTAAGGTTAGCTGACTTCTAGACCTATTCTGTTAGTATATTAATGGATTGAATGAGAAGGAAAATGTGATGTCTGGTGAGTGAAAGTCGTAGAGTAGTGTGATCAATGTGCACACTCCTGTAAAGGGGATGCTACTGATCCATAACTAAAACATTATTGTGTTATTGTTTGATTTGGATGAACCTCGATGGCAGGTCAGGATCTGACATCATGTGGATGGTACATACATGTCCTAGAAATGTTGTTATATATAATAAAAAGGTAAAATATATAAAGAGATACTAATTTCAGTCTGTCACAAGCACAAAGGTGCATTGTACGTTGTAGATTTAGAGTCATCAGTTTCTAAAATGTTTATTGTGTTAGGATGTTAAAGTAGTTTACTATTTAACAACATGTGGTAGGTAATTGTGAGATGTGTAGATTATTTCTTATTTTTTTGTTAGAACACTTTCAAGGGGTATTAATTTCAGTCTGTCACAAGCACAAAGGTTCATTGTATATTGTAGTTTTAGAATCAACAGTTTCTAATATTTTCACTGTGATAGGATGTTAGAGTAGTCTACTATTTTATATTGTAATTATGAGTTGTATTGATTGTTTCTTATTCCTTTTGTTTTTTTTTACACTTTCATGTTTTGTATGAGGGACGACAGGTACAATCAATAGCACAAGTGTGGGCTGTATATAGAAAAGAGATAAATGTTGATGTTGTATGTATAGAAAACTAAGGTGTATAATTTTATGTTTTTTAGAACAAAGATTCTTTTATTACCAATGTATCTAATAGATCATACATGTAATCAATGAGTATTTAAATAATGTAAGAATATCCTTTTGTCTGTAATGTTGCGAGGTGCACGGAAGGGTCTGACTGATTGGATGTCGTAGCGCTGAGGTGCTACGCAGAACGCGCCCATACCGCTAGCGGGGCCAAGCTGATGTCGCCATGGGAGAGGCGACAGAGCCGCGGCACTCCCCACTCCACTGCCGATCGGGGTACACTCCACGCGCCCGCTACAGCAGGTCAACGGCCTGGGGCGACACGCACGTACCACTGGCCATTCATAAGTTCCGCCACCCTTACGACTGTGGAAAGTATCCCGCGGAGGCAACAGCGGGTGGTTTCTTCTGCTCAAAGGCTCGCGCGGCGGCGCCACGGCAGAATGAACGATGCGCGGCAGAGTCCGGCGGGCATTTTTACCAGCAACTACTAACTAGTACTGGACTGTGGAGCCGTGAAACAAGATGACTGCTCGTATGTCTCCATAAGGTGGAAAGTGAAGGACTGGTGTTTCCACGTTGTGAGTGGTGGAAAAGATTTTGTCTTTAGCAGACAGGATGATTGTTTTGTTTTCTCGAGACCACTGAACGGTGGGATCCATAAACTTTTGGCAATGACTTGTTAAGTGTGCTTTGTGAATTGCATGTGGGACGCTTGGTATACTTAAAGAGGACAGTTGTCGTTTGGTGACTAATTATTGTATGAAGGCAAGAAACTAAAGTGGGACATTGACATTTGCATTTTTAGTAGGAGACATTTCTTTAATTGGTGCGGGAATAAGTGCTGTTTGTTGGAACTTACGACTTTTAATTACACCATGAACTGAAAGGACAGAACCGTGGGTAATACACTCCTGGAAATGGAAAAAAGAACACATTGACACCGGTGTGTCAGACCCACCATACTTGCTCCGGACACTGCGAGAGGGCTGTACAAGCAATGATCACACGCACGGCACAGCGGACACACCAGGAACCGCGGTGTTGGCCGTCGAATGGCGCTAGCTGCGCAGCATTTGTGCACCGCCGCCGTCAGTGTCAGCCAGTTTGCCGTGGCATACGGAGCTCCATCGCAGTCTTTAACACTGGTAGCATGCCGCGACAGCGTGGACGTGAACCGTATGTGCAGTTGACGGACTTTGAGCGAGGGCGTATAGTGGGCATGCGGGAGGCCGGGTGGACGTACCGCCGAATTGCTCAACACGTAGGGCGTGAGGTCTCCACAGTACATCGATGTTGTCGCCAGTGGTCGGCGGAAGGTGCACGTGCCCGTCGACCTGGGACCGGACCGCAGCGACGCACGGATGCACGCCAAGACCGTAGGATCCTACGCAGTGCCGTAGGGGACCGCACCGCCACTTCCCAGCAAATTAGGGACACTGTTGCTCCTGGGGTATCGGCGAGGACCATTCGCATCCGTCTCCTTGAAGCTGGGCTACGGTCCCGCACACCGTTAGGCCGCCTTCCGTTCACGCCCCAACATCGTGCAGCCCGCCTCCAGTGGTGTCGCGACAGGCGTGAATGGAGGGACGAATGGAGACGTGTCGTCTTCAGCGATGAGAGTCGCTTCTGCCTTGGTGCCAATGATGGTCGCATGCGTGTTTGGCGCCGTGCAGGTGAGCGCCACAATCAGGACTGCATACGACCGAGGCACACAGGGCCAACACCCGGCATCATGGTGTGGGGAGCGATCTCCTACACTGGCCGTACACCACTGGTGATCGTCGAGGGGACACTGAATAGTGCATGGTACATCCAAACCGTCATGGAACCCATCGTTCTACCATTCCTAGACCGACAAGGGAACTTGCTGTTCCAACAGGACAATGCACGTCCGCATGTATCCCGTGCCACCCAATGTGCTCTAGAAGGTGTAAGTCAACTACCCTGGCCAGCAAGATCTCCGGATCTGTCCCCCATTGAGCATGTTTGGGACTGGATGAAGCGTCGTCTCACGCGGTCTGCACGTCCAGCACGAACGCTGGTCCAACTGAGGCGCCAGGTGGAAATGGCATGGCAAGCCGTTCCACAGGAATACATCCAGCATCTCTACGATCGTCTCCATGGGAGAATAGCAGCCTGCATTGCTGCGATAGGTGGATATACACTGTACTAGTGCCGACATTGTGCATGCTCTGTTGCCTGTGTCTATGTGCCTGTGGTTCTGTCAGTGTGATCATGTGATGTATCTGACCCCAGGAATGTGTCAATAAAGTTTCCCCTTCCTGGGATAATGAATTCACGGTGTTCTTATTTCAATTTCCAGGAGTGTAGTAGTTGTAGGGCCATTTCTGGACGACCAGATTCGTGTGGATGGTACTCTGAGAGTGACTATGACATTTGTGTTTAATGTGTTCAAAATGCCGATTTGAGTGACTTAAAGACTTTCGTCCGGGTAACCATGGGAGAGCATTGACACCGAGACAGTGTTTCTAGGGAACCTGTCAGCAACTTTTCTGACCCCAAGAAAATCACAGAAGGAAATGATTCCGTGTGACTCGCAAGATAGGAAATAATGTATTTGTATTTGTGTAAATGTTTTTTATATGTTTCATTCCTGAAGGGACAGCAAGTGTAATTGTATTTCATTAACATTTGTGATTAGAATAGTTAGTGTTTTTTTGGTTTGTTCTGGGTTATCAAGTACACGTAACATGTGTAATCTTTGGAATTGACCAACGGTCACAATGAGACCACGTGTAGCAATAAGTTGAAATACTTCCGTGTGCTTAAGTTAAGCTGAATTACTAGCGTGTGTACTATAAGTTGAAATATTTAAGGAATGGCGTGTGCAGGACTTGAAATTAGAGACGAGTACTTCCACGTGGTGAGTACTGTGTGAGTCTCAATCTGTGTATGAGACAAAGGATAAAGAGAAGTACTCATCCATGGTATCAGTTGAGGACTCGCGTGTGTGATGAATATGCACTTAATATTACTTTGCATGTTACGTTTCCGTGTGACGCTTGATTCAAATTATAATACTCTGAGAGAGAAGCGAGGTGAGTCAGCCGTCTATCCAGCAACGCCACTTTGCTTGCATTGCACAGGAAGACGTGCATATATCTCCAGAGTTCATAGTAGGAAAGAAGAATTACGAAGTGGGGCAGTGTCGTGTGAAACTGGGATAAATACTAATTGAAGTGGGAAACCTGAAAGTGATAGTGTTGTGACTATTTATTGTGTTGTATTCCATGTTGTAGTGTGGTGTATGTCATGTAATTTGGGTATGTGTGGTTTGCATGGGAGAGTAGCTAGGTAGTTGCAGAGGTAGTGGGTTATGCATGTTCCTTTTGTACCGCTCGGTCTGGAGGAAAGTTTCGTGATGATGGTTGTGAGAGTCGAAGTGTGAGATATAGAAAAAAGATCCACCATCCTATCCAGAAAGTGCACTGTAGCGTTGAATAATTACGAGACCATAAGATAGAGAATCACCAATGTAAATCCATGCCCACTGGGCGGAATTTCTCATGTGTCATTGTTGTAGGTTATAGAATTTGTGTGTTTAGGTTATAGAATTTATCGGAATAAATAAGATAGTGAGAAGAAAAAGATTGGTGGCCTTTTCCTTCGAATTGTATGTTGTCATGATATCCAGAATTTATAATGTGTGCGCCACTCATATTCAGTGCGATGGCCACGTGTTGATAAAAGCCGTTTAATAAAAAAAGAAAATGTGGTATTGCCAGCGCGTAGTGAACAGTCAGAGTTCTGTAAATTGCTGATAGTCAGATGAGCGTTTCCGTTGCGCATTATTCACACAGGAGGATAATTTGTAACTTTATTGTGAGTACTAGAGTTCATGTTACTCGACAGATAAGAATGAATCCACTCGCTTGGCAGACCACTCATCTTGCAGGCCTGACTGCTTGATGCCACAGTATGAGCAAGGCAAGTGGGTGCCTCTCAACACAATAATTAAGATTATAAGGACGGCTGTAGGCGTCTCATTTTCTCACATTAGTGAATGGCCGTGATCCCCAAGACCTCCAGTCAAAAGGATAGACACAGAAAAACTTTCCGAAGGTAAGTCCAGCCATCCCACCACAGTCACAACTAAAGAACGCTCGGCGTCCTTACAGTAGGCGAAAATACAAAAGTGTTCTGCGACACGCAAACGAAAGCGATGATAAGGTTTTACTCGTTAAAAAGTATACAATTCTGGCTCGTTTATCAGCGCTGTCGCGGCCGTAAGGAGAAGATAAAATTAACAACAGGCTATTCAAAGCAGTAAAATTAACTCACCCTTTCTCTTGGCTCATCTCCAAATTTACAGTTACAGGCACACGTCTTTAGGTCTTGTCGGTGGTTACCACATAAGCACAGGTTGATAGAATTTTATCCTGTAGAAGAGTTCATGAGGAGAGATACCACTGTAATTATGATTCTTCATTCCCCTTTCGGATGTGGCGACTTTCAGATACATGTCAGACCATCTAGTAATCGTTACTTCCATATCACGACAGACAAGGTTTGCTACAACCTCTGGCTGACAAACGGCGATATTTCTCTTAAACTGTCTGAAAATGGATGTAATTTGAGAAGCAGAAACCGGAATACTTCTCTTAAGCTTAAAAGTGAATTAATTATTGGAAATATTTCCCGGTTTTCTGGTGACTGCCGTCTCTAGCTACGCCAAAACAACAGACCATTGAAAGACCATCGCACATTTGTTTCACAGCGTCGCGCTGTAACACTAGGTTCACGATTTCGTTGATTTTGTTCCGCGCAACGTAACAGTTTTTGCTTCTTTGGAATAATGAAGAAGTTTGGAGCTTAGCCTAGAAATACAGTCCACTGATACAAAAGACATATGATGTGTAAAGGTATGATAACACATTGCTAATTCCACTGCTGTTACTAATTTGCCCTATTCAAATGAATTTGAAACAAGATAAGTGTCCATTTTTTCAGTGCTTGCAGAGTAGGCGGTTGATTTATGCTTTACTCTAGCTAAGTGATCCTTAATATCTGCTCTTCCCCATACACAAATTACACACTTCTTCAGTCACTTCTCCCTCGTTATATGAGGAACCATTTTTCTGAATATTTTTCTTGGACTGAACACTGCCTGTGTGGCATTTTGAGTTTACTTGAAACAGTCACAAATTAATAACAAGTTAACAGCGATACGACTCAGACAAACAGAGAACCACGTTGGTGTAAAGCTTAAACTGAAAAAATGAACTAAGGGACAAAAATGAAAAGTGAATAGCGTTACCTCGCAGTAATACTCCTTAAGGGACCCAGTCACCTGGGATAATGAAAACAACAGCTGGAGTTGATCCTTGCAAGATCCTTGCAAGAATATGGAGAAAATATAGTATGAGAACTCGAACGATTTCTCTGAAATCCGGGACAAACTGCTGTGGCGAAAGTATTAATCTGAAACCGGGCCTGTCCCGGAAAACCGGGACATCCTGCAAACCTACGTCAGACGAACATTCGATTGGTTACTTCAACAATACCATCAACGATTCCTGTACTCAGTATTGTCGATCTCTGACCCAAAGTCTCACAGAAATTTGTTCTCCAGGTTTTGCTATTTTCAGTCAAAAGTTCAAGAAGTTTTGTGCGTCCAATGTCTAGGATGTTCTCGAGGAAACGTTCTTTTGGAGGAGAGTGACCAGAATACTGACAATGATAAAACAAATAGCGATGATGGAGTCAACAGCAACACCAGTGAAGACAGTGATTAGAAGCCTGGAATTTCTGTCGAATTTATCTACATTATAAAATACAAAAATGTGATTAAGAGTGACCATGTTGCGATTAGTTTTTGTAAATGGGTGACGTGACAAATTTTTCTCCACTCTTTACTCTTTGTTTCACTCAAAATTAAATGTGTCGCTTATACTCGGGTGAGACTTACATTAGTGCCAATAGGGAACTATCGGTGATAAAATTCGCTTACATGCGAATCTGTCTAAGCTGGTATAAAGTATCGTTTGGATGTGAAATGTATTAAATTTTTCACAAGGGAGAGAGAGAGAGAGAGCGAGCGAGAGAGAGAGAGACCATGCAGTATTTTTAGAAGCAAGTAAAATTTGGGCTCTCGCTTTCCAGTCACTCGTAAATTTTGTCTTTTAGTTTTCTGAATACAAGGACACTCTTAATGCTCTTACTCGTTGACAGATGAAGTCGTAAGGATGCTTTTAGGAGTCGTGGTCCTGTGTTTTTAAGGATTCTGTTTGGAGAAAGCATCAAGGGTTGCGGGAAGTCGGAGAAGTCGTTAAACGAGCTATTTGAATTTGTTTTAACTTGCTGCGCTAACAGTGGGCTGAAAGACAAACTTTTACCACGAGTGACGTCACAGAAGAAGTTCGTAATTAGGAACATCTCAAATGAATGAGATAAACCGCTACCTAGACACGTTGACTTTTTTCAAAAATATGTGATACACATCGAACAGTGTGCTACTAGACCATTGTTTGTGTAGCATTCAAGGTTATTCTGAAATAAAATGTTGAGAATCATTGATCGGAGTACACTATTGATTGTGTTTGGTGCTATAAGAAGCGTACTTCTTTCCGCATGTGGGTCTCTGCTGCCGTTTAGTATTCTTCTTTGAGGTTATGCTAATCTAAACGGTTCCACAGCCTGTGCACTGTTGCCTGTGCAGTTGCTGTCACTATATAAGGACATTTCATAGGTTCTCCGTGGGTATTAACTGTTTTTGATTAATGAAGTCTCACCTTCAGTACATTACTGCTAAGGATTTTGATGTTGATATGTAAGATGCGTGCACTGTTGCACACCATCAGAGAACCAGCAGAAATTTTGAGTCACAAATGACTTGCGGAAAACTAATAACTGAAATTTAATGAAATCGAGCTTTGTGAGTACAAATTAACTACGTTCTTTGGATGCCACTACCAGCGACTTTCTTGACACCAGGTAAAAATACGAGGGATGTTTCATGAGGTTATGAGATGTTTAGACATAATTTTGTTTCGTTCGTCGCGTCCGTAGCTGTCACTTTTCACTAGTAGGTCCAAAGAAGACTGAATAGTTGCTTTTCATTTTTTACTTTCCGCTATTTATTTGTTTAGCGATGTGGTAGAATACTGTGCAGTACGATTTAAAACAAGGTTTCGCAGATTTCCTAATCTTTGCTGGATTGTTGTTGTTGTTGTGGTCTTCAGTCCTGAGACTGGTTTGATGCAGCTCTACATGCTACTCTGTCCTGTGCAAGCTTCTTCATCTCCCAGTACCTACTGCAACCTGCATCCTTCTGAATTTGCGTAGTGTATTCATCTCTTGGTCTCCCTATACGATTTTTCCCCGCCACGATGCTCTCTAATACTAAATTGGTGGTCCCTTGATGCTTTCGAACATGTCCTACCAACCGATCCCTTCTTCTAGTCACGTTGTGCCACAAACTCCTCCCCAATTCTATTCAATACCTGGATGACGAAGGAAATACCAAAAGAATGGAAAATATCGCTCATAAAACCAATATTCAAGAAGCTTGACAGATGAATTCCCAAAAATTATATAGTGAAGTCACTCAACTAGGTTTGTAAGATACAGTATACGCTAGAATGATAAGTGAAAGACTGATGCCCATAATGCAGTGCAGCTTACCATAGGAATAAAATGTATTCACAAAGCCGGCCGCGGTGGCCGTGCAGTTCTGGCGCTGCAGTCCGGAACCGCGGGACTGCTACGGTCGCAGGTTCGAATCCTGCCTCGGGCATGGGTGTGTGTGATGTCCTTAGGTTAGTTAGGTTTAAGTAGTTCTAAGTTCTAGGGGACTTATGACCTAAGATGTTGAGTCCCATAGTACTCAGAGCCATTTGTACCATTTTTTTGTATTCACAAAAGGAAGAAGTTGTGCACAAAATATATCTATACCACAATGAATTATAGAGAAGCATGATGAACAGGACAAAGAAACACACTTGATTTTCATAGACTATATGAAGACGTTCGATGAAACAAATAGACAATCATTTGGGAGATATTAAGAAGACAAGGCATACCGATGAATCTCATACAGGTAACTCAGAGGGTGTATAATAATATAAGAATCTAAATGATTGGGGATAGTGAGATAAGAACATAATATTACCTCAGGTTTCGACAAAGTTCGCCATTGCTCTTTAATGTATGAACTGACGAAATCACGAAATTGTAAGGCAGTGAAAAATGAAACTACAGAACTACGCAAACGATTTTGACCAAGGCCATATAATGACGATGCTATCTGCAAACGATCAAGCTTTCATCTCGAACAGTGAAGATAGACTACACAAAAAATGTCAGATATGTAACATGACACTATCAGTACAAAAAAGCCATGGCTTCCTAAGGGAAAAACACAGTAAGGCCAAAAATAGTAATAGAAAACAAAATCAGAGGATAAGTAAATAGATTTAAATATTGAGGGACCATGCTAAGATACAGAGGTGACCAGAACAAAACTTACAAAATTGAGAAGTTCAGTTATTTAAAAGGTACCATGTGAAGGTCTCTCCAAAATAAAGTAAGAGCTAAAATTTTATAAAGTTACGTCTTTATCAACATTGCAGTATGGGAGTAAATCTTGGGTAATCAAAAGAACATAAGATAAGGTTACAGGCGAATGAAACGAAATTTCTCAGGAACATAGCACAGGATGCACTGTACATCTACATATACATGATTACTCTGTAATTCACAATTAAGTGCCTGGTATAGGGTTCATCAACTCATCTTCAAACTATTTCTCTACCGTACCACTTTCGATCAGCGTGCGGGAAAAACTAACACTTAATTTTTTTTCATGCGGGCTCTGATTTGTGTTATTTCATTGTATTGATAATTTCTCCCTATCTAAGTGAGCACCAACAAAATTTTCTCACACTCTGAGGAGAAAATTGGTGATCGAAATTTCGAGAGAAGATCCGGTCACAGCGAAAAACGCCTTTGTTTTAGTGATTACCACCCCAATTCGCCTATGATAACCGTGGCATTCTCTCCCATATTTAATGACAATACAAAACAAGCTGCCTTCTTCGGAGTTTTTCGATGTTCTCCATCAATCCTAACTGATGCGGATCCCATACCGCACAGATAAACTCCAGAAGAAGGTGGTCATGCCTAGGGTAAGCAATCTCTTTAGTGGCCCTGTTGCATTTTCTAAGTGTTCTGCCAATAAATCGCATTCTTTGGTTTACTTCGCCCAAAACATTGTCTATGCGATCCTTCGAATTTAAGTTATTCATAGTCTGTAAGTATTTAGATTAATTGTAAGCCTTTAGAGTTGTGTGATCCTTCCTGTCACCGAAATTTAACGGATTCCATTTAGTGTTCATGTGGATAACTTCACAGATTTCATTATTTTAAATCAATGGCCACTTTTCGCACCATACGGATATCTTGTCTAAATCATTTCGAAATTGGTTTTGATCATTTCATGTGTTTACTAGGTGATAAATGACAGCATAACATGCAAACAATCCTAAGTGGGCTCTTCAGATTGTCTCTGAAATCGTTTATGTGGATCAGGAACAGCAGAGGGACCGTAACACTTATTTGGGAAACGGCAGGTATTACATCTATTTTACTGTCAGTTACTACGAACTGTGACCTTTCTGACAGTAAATCACGAATCCAGTCACACAACTGAGACGATATTCCGTAAGCACGTAATTAGAAGTCGCTTGTGAGGGACTGTGTCAAAAGCTTTCCGGAAATTTAAAAAGTTAGATTATAAAAAAGGAAATATAGATATTAGGAAGGAATTGGAAATATTTGATAGAAACAAAAAATTGATGAAAACAGGAAAAAAGTGGATAGACCATCTGTTTCAAACGGAGGAGTCAAGATTACGTCTACGTTTTTGGCAATATATCCCACAAGCTAAAAGATGTATTGGAAGACCATGAAAAAGACTAAGGGTGCAGATGTAGCTGCAACAGGCTGAGCAAGATCTAGGTTGTGACACAACAAGGAAAAGAAGAAGAAGAAGAGGAGGAAGAGGAATACAGTTTGCTTAGGAGCCAGCTGTCAATCTACAGATTTGAAAAACAGCATTTATTTACGAGGTTTGCCTACTTCAAAAGAAAGGTAAAAAAATAAGTCATCAGGTCCGGATGGAATCGCATTTCGGTTTTACAAACAGTACTCTGCAGCTTTGGCCCCTTACTACTTTGCATTTATCCGGAATCTCCCGCCCAGCCGGCCGCTGTGGCCGAGCGGTTCTAGGCGCTTCAGTCTGGAACCGCGCTGCTGCTACGTTCGCAGGTTCGAATCCTGCTTCGGGCATGGGTGTGTGTGATGTCCTTAGGTTAGTTAGGTTTAAGTAGTTCTCAGTCTAGGGGACTGATGACCTCAGATGTTAAGTCCCATAGTGCTTAGAGCCATTTGAACTATTTCCCGCCCAGAGCAAAGTTCCAAGCGACTGAAAAATTAGCAGGTGATTACATAAGAAGGGTAAAAGGACGCACCCGAAAAACCACAGACCAATATTCTTAACATCGATTTGCTGCACAATTCTTGAACATATTCTCAGTTCAAATGTAACAAATTTCCTTGAGAGCGACAAGTTTATGTCCATGATTTAGCGTGGTTTTAGGAAACATCGCTCGCGCGATATTAAGTTCTATGGAGATGACAACAGGCAGATTCCATATTTCTAGATTACCGAAATGCATTTGTCATGCCGCGTGGTCTAGGGCGTCTTGTCACGGTCCACGAGGCTCTCCCCATCGGAGGTTCGAGTTCACCCTCGGGCATGGGTGTGTGTGTCGTCCTTAGTTTAAGTTAGATAAAGTAGTGTGTAAAATAGTACCGATGACCTCAGCAGTTCGGTCTCATAAGACCTCACCACAAATTTACACTTTTTCCATTTGACATGGTGCCCCGCTGCAGACTGTTAAAGGAGGTACCAGTATATGGAACAGGTTCCCAAATACACTAAGTGATCAAAAGTATCAGTACATACCCCAAAACATACGTTTCTCATATTAGGTGAATTGTGCTGCCACCTACTGGCAGGTACTCCATATCAGCGACCTCAGTAGTCATTAGACATCGTCAGAGAGCAGAATGGGGCGCTCCGCGGAACTCACGGACTTGGAACGTGGTTTGGCGATTGGGCGTCACTTGTGTTATACGTCTGTACGCGGGATTTCCACGCTGTTAAACATCCCTAGGTCCACTGATAGTGAAGCGGAAACGTGAAGGGACACGACTCGTCTGTTGACTGACAGAGACTGCCGACAGTTGAAGAGAGTCGTAATGTGTAATAGGCAGACATCTATCCAGACTGTTGTGACTTGGCAAGACAGCCAAGTCACTATGCGAGGATGCCGAAAAGCACGCGCTTAGCTCACGCAGGCTTGCGTGAGGTCTGGAACAGTGTAAAGTAGTTAATATAGCAAATAAAGTACGTAGTTGATGTAATACTTAACTTTATTCCATAATTGGTGAACATCTCTCTTGTTGATACATTATATAATCTCAATGTACACTGGTAATGGCGCCTTGCTGGGTCGTAGCAAATGACGTAGCTGAAGGCTATGCTAACTATCGTCTCGGCAAATGAGAGCGTATTTGTGAGTGCAGCATCGCTAGCAAAGTCGGCTGTACAACTGGGGCGAGTGCTAGGAAGTGTCTCTAGACCTGCCGTGTGGCGGCGCTCGGTCTGCAATCACTGACAGTGGCGACACGCGGGTCCGTCGTATACTAGCGGACCGCGGCCGATTTAAAAGCTACCACCTAGCAAGTGTGGTGTCTGGCTGTGACACCACACAGACCATCACACAGAAATTCCAAACTGCATCAGGATCCACTGCAAGTACTATAACAGTTAGGGAGGAGGTGAGAAAACACAGATTTCATGGTCGAGCGGCTTCTCATAAGCCACACATGACGCCGGTAAATGCCAAACGACGCCTCGCTTGGTGTAAGGAGCGTAAACATTGGACAATTGAACAGTGGAAAAACGTTGTGTGGCGTGACGAGTCACGGTACACAATGTGGGGATCCGATGGCAGGATGTGGGTACGGTGAATGCTCGGTGAACGTCATCTGCCAGCGTGTGTAGTGCCAACAGTAAATTTCGAAGGCGGTGGTGTCATGGTGTGGTCGTGTTTTTCATGGAGGAGGCTTGCACCCCTTGTTGTTTTGCGTGGCGCTATCACAGCACAGGCCTACATTGATGTTTTAAGCACTTTCTTTCTTCCAACTGTTGAAGAGTAATTCGGGGAAGGCGATTGCACCTTTCAACACAATCGAGCACCTGTTCACAATGACGACCTGTGGCGGAGTGGTTACACGACAATAACATCCTTGTAATGGACTGGCCTGCACAGAGTCCTGACCTGAATCCTATAGAATGCCTCTGAGGTGTTTTGAAACGCCGACTTCGTGCCAGGCCTCATCGACCGACATCGATACCTCTCCTCAGTGCAGCACTCCGTGAAGAATGGGCTGCCATTCCCCAAGAAACCTACCAGCAACTGATTGAACGTATGCCTGAGAGAGTGGAAGCTGTCATCAAGGCTAAGGGTGGGGCAACGCCATTCTGAATTCCAGCATTACCGATGGAGAGCGCCACGAACTTGTAAGTCATTTTCAGCCAGGTGTCCGGATAGTTTTGATCACATAGTGTATGTAAGTAGCTCAAAGACTTCTTAAGTAATAGAACCCAGTACGTTGTCCTCGACGGCGAGTGTCAGAGACAATTGTATCGTCAGGAGCGTCCCAAGGAAGTATCATATGACCGCTGTTATTTTCCAAATACATAAACGATCTGACGAACAAGTTGGGCAGCAATCTCCGGTTGTCTGCTAATGATGCTGCGGTGAATGGGAAGGCGTCGAATTTCAGTGACTGTAGGAGAATACAAAATGACTTAGACAGAATATCTAGTTGGTTCGATGAGCGGTAGGTAGCTATAGATGTAGAAAAAAGTAAGCTAATGCGGATGAGAAGGAAAAAACAAAACCATGTCTTTGGAATACAGCATTTGTGGTGTACTGCGTAACGTTGTACAGAGATATGAAATGGAACGAGCATGTAAGGACTGTAGTAAGGAAGGCCAAAGATCGACTTCGGTTTACTGGGAGAAAATGTAGTTTATCTGTAAAGGAGACCGCATACAGGATACTAGTGCGATCTATTCTCGACTACTGCTCGGGTGTTTCGGATCCGCACTATGTCGGATTAAAGGAATACATCGAAGCGATTCAGAAGCGGGCTGCTAGATTTGCTGCCAACAGGTTCGAACAACACTCAGGTATTGCGGAGACGCTTCTGGAACTGAAATACACTCCTGGAAATTGAAATAAGAACACCGTGAATTCATTGTCCCAGGAAGGGGAAACTTTATTGACACATTCCTGGGGTCAGATACATCACATGATCACACTGACAGAACCACAGGCACATAGACACAGGCAACAGAGCATGCACAATGTCGGCACTAGTACAGTGTATATCCACCTTTCGCAGCAATGCAGGCTGCTATTCTCCCATGGAGACGATCGTAGAGATGCTGGATGTAGTCCTGTGGAACGGCTTGCCATGCCATCTCCACCTGGCGCCTCAGTTGGACCAGCGTTCGTGCTGGACGTGCAGACCGCGTGAGACGACGCTTCATCCAGTCCCAGACATGCTCAATGGGGGACAGATCCGGAGATCTTGCTGGCCAGGGTAGTTGACTTACACCTTCTAGAGTACGTTGGGTGGCACGGGATACATGCGGACGTGCATTGTCCTGTTGGAACAGCAAGTTCCCTTGCCGGTCTAGGAATGGTAGAACGATGCGTTCGATGACGGTTTGGATGTACCGTGCACTATTCAGTGTCCCCTCGACGATCACCAGTGGTGTACGGCCAGTGTAGGAGATCGCTCCCCACACCATGATGCCGGGTGTTGGCCCTGTGTGCCTCGGTCGTATGCAGTCCTGATTGTGGCGCTCACCTGCACGGCGCCAAACACGCATACGACCATCATTGGCACCAAGGCAGAAGCGACTCTCATCGCTGAAGACGACACGTCTCCATTCGTCCCTCCATTCACGCCTGTCGCGACACCACTGGAGGCGGGCTGCACGATGTTGGGGCGTGAGCGGAAGACGGCCTAACGGTGTGCGGGACCGTAGCCCAGCTTCATGGAGACGGTTGCGAATGGTCCTCGCCGATACCCCAGGAGCAACAGTGTCCCTAATTTGCTGGGAAGTGGCGGTGCGGTCCCCTACGGCACTGCGTAGGATCCTACGGTCTTGGCGTGCATCCGTGCGTCGCTGCGGTCCGGTCCCAGGTCGACGGGCACGTGCACCTTTCGCCGACCACTGGCGACAACATCGATGTACTGTGGAGACCTCACGCCCCACGTGTTGAGCAATTCGGCGGTACGTCCACCCGGTCTCCCGCATGCCCACTATACGCCCTCTCTCAAAGTCCGTCAACTGCACATACGGTTCACGTCCACGCTGTCACGGCATGCTACCAGTGTTAAAGACTGCGATGGAGCTCCGTATGCCACGGCAAACTGGCTGACACTGACGGCGGCGGTGCACAAATGCTGCGCAGCTAGCGCCATTCGACGGCCAACACCGCGGTTCCTGGTGTGTCCGCTGTGCCGTGCGTGTGATCATTGCTTGTACAGCCCTCTCGCAGTGTCCGGAGCAAGAATGGTGGGTCTGACACACCGGTGTCAATGTGTTCTTTTTTCCATTTCCAGGAGTGTATGAAATGGAACGAGCATGTAAGGACTGTAGTAAGGAAGGCCAAAGGTCGACTTCGGTTTACTGGGAGAAAATGTAGTTCATCTGTAAAGGAGACCGCATACAGGATGCTAGTGCGACCTATTCTCGACTACTGCTCGGGTGTTTCGGATCCGCACTATGTCGGATTAAAGGAATACATCGAAGCGATTCGGAAGCGGGCTGCTAGATTTGCTGCCAACAGGTTCGAACAACACTCAGGTATTACGGAGACGCTTCTGGAACTGAAATAGAAATTCCTGGAGGGAAGGCGACGTTCTTTTCGAGGCACGCTATTGAGGAAATGTAGAGAACCGGCATCTGAAGCTGATTGCAGAACGATTGTACTACCGACAACCTACATTTCGCGTAACGACCGTGAAGGTAAGACGAGAAATTAGGGCTCATTCAGAGATGTACAATCGTTCTTCCGTTGCTCTGTTTGCGAATGGAACAAGAAAGGAAATGTCTAGTACTGGTACAGGGTACCCTCCACGACGCAACATACGATGGATTACGTAGCATGTATGTAGATGTAGAAGACAAGGATGTACCACTTTCAGTAGGTCCTTGATTGGCAAAGCACTGTAGTGTACAACCCAACCAAGTCTTGAGGACATCATCATTGCGTAAATGTTGATTTTTGCCGAACTGCAGAACTAGGTTGGGGACAAGTGCAACACTAATAACATGTTCGAGTTTTTCCTGTGCACCCGCAGATCACCTACAAATATGACTATATGGCCTTCCTACTTCTTATATGGACAAAGTTAGTAAATTTTATTTATTTTTTTATCGTTCCTGGTGTTGCAATTTTAACGGCCTGCAGCGTCCGTGAGACACTGTGTGTGGGAACGTAATGGTCCTGGCTTTCGAAAACACTGCAGTACCTGACGAAAGCCGAAGTGCCTGCCTCAGAACAGCACTGGCGTTTTTACTATCAGTTATAATTTTAGCGTCGTCGTTATTTATAGAGCAGGAAGTAATACGTTTCTTGTGTGTGCTGTCGTGCAGGCACTGTTTTTAGCCGGTTGTGGCTTGTGCATTATCACTCTCAGACTGTGTGTCCTTCAGCTCCGTTCATTACGCTTTGCGAGATAAGAATGTTTGTAGTTAACTTAAAGCGCCCTAGTCTCGACAGATACTAACGTAATACTAGTGGACGATGCCATTCTTAAACCATTACTGCTCCTCAAGAGACACTAAAAAATGAAGAAATATTTCTCTCGAAACGAAACTAAATATTTCAAGTGTTTCTTAGGTAAAGAAATTTTGGTAAGATAATTTAATTTCTGAAATAAATATGTATTATCTAAGAAATGCATCCTATGGATTCTTCTTCCTCTTTCCTCTTAATTGTCGCTTTCGCCTCGCATACCATATGCGTTCTCTACACTCCTCCACCAGTCATTTCTATTCCCATTCCCCTTGTTGTTTTGCGTGGCGCTATCACAGCACAGGCCTACATTGATGTTTTAAGCACTTTCTTTCTTCCAACTGTTGAAGAGTAATTCGGGGAAGGCGATTGCACCTTTCAACACAATCGAGCACCTGTTCACAATGACGACCTGTGGCGGAGTGGTTACACGACAATAACATCCTTGTAATGGACTGGCCTGCACAGAGTCCTGACCTGAATCCTATAGAATGCCTCTGAGGTGTTTTGAAACGCCGACTTCGTGCCAGGCCTCATCGACCGACATCGATACCTCTCCTCAGTGCAGCACTCCGTGAAGAATGGGCTGCCATTCCCCAAGAAACCTACCAGCAACTGATTGAACGTATGCCTGAGAGAGTGGAAGCTGTCATCAAGGCTAAGGGTGGGGCAACGCCATTCTGAATTCCAGCATTACCGATGGAGAGCGCCACGAACTTGTAAGTCATTTTCAGCCAGGTGTCCGGATAGTTTTGATCACATAGTGTATGTAAGTAGCTCAAAGACTTCTTAAGTAATAGAACCCAGTACGTTGTCCTCGACGGCGAGTGTCAGAGACAATTGTATCGTCAGGAGCGTCCCAAGGAAGTATCATATGACCGCTGTTATTTTCCAAATACATAAACGATCTGACGAACAAGTTGGGCAGCAATCTCCGGTTGTCTGCTAATGATGCTGCGGTGAATGGGAAGGCGTCGAATTTCAGTGACTGTAGGAGAATACAAAATGACTTAGACAGAATATCTAGTTGGTTCGATGAGCGGTAGGTAGCTATAGATGTAGAAAAAAGTAAGCTAATGCGGATGAGAAGGAAAAAACAAAACCATGTCTTTGGAATACAGCATTTGTGGTGTACTGCGTAACGTTGTACAGAGATATGAAATGGAACGAGCATGTAAGGACTGTAGTAAGGAAGGCCAAAGATCGACTTCGGTTTACTGGGAGAAAATGTAGTTTATCTGTAAAGGAGACCGCATACAGGATACTAGTGCGATCTATTCTCGACTACTGCTCGGGTGTTTCGGATCCGCACTATGTCGGATTAAAGGAATACATCGAAGCGATTCAGAAGCGGGCTGCTAGATTTGCTGCCAACAGGTTCGAACAACACTCAGGTATTGCGGAGACGCTTCTGGAACTGAAATACACTCCTGGAAATTGAAATAAGAACACCGTGAATTCATTGTCCCAGGAAGGGGAAACTTTATTGACACATTCCTGGGGTCAGATACATCACATGATCACACTGACAGAACCACAGGCACATAGACACAGGCAACAGAGCATGCACAATGTCGGCACTAGTACAGTGTATATCCACCTTTCGCAGCAATGCAGGCTGCTATTCTCCCATGGAGACGATCGTAGAGATGCTGGATGTAGTCCTGTGGAACGGCTTGCCATGCCATCTCCACCTGGCGCCTCAGTTGGACCAGCGTTCGTGCTGGACGTGCAGACCGCGTGAGACGACGCTTCATCCAGTCCCAGACATGCTCAATGGGGGACAGATCCGGAGATCTTGCTGGCCAGGGTAGTTGACTTACACCTTCTAGAGTACGTTGGGTGGCACGGGATACATGCGGACGTGCATTGTCCTGTTGGAACAGCAAGTTCCCTTGCCGGTCTAGGAATGGTAGAACGATGCGTTCGATGACGGTTTGGATGTACCGTGCACTATTCAGTGTCCCCTCGACGATCACCAGTGGTGTACGGCCAGTGTAGGAGATCGCTCCCCACACCATGATGCCGGGTGTTGGCCCTGTGTGCCTCGGTCGTATGCAGTCCTGATTGTGGCGCTCACCTGCACGGCGCCAAACACGCATACGACCATCATTGGCACCAAGGCAGAAGCGACTCTCATCGCTGAAGACGACACGTCTCCATTCGTCCCTCCATTCACGCCTGTCGCGACACCACTGGAGGCGGGCTGCACGATGTTGGGGCGTGAGCGGAAGACGGCCTAACGGTGTGCGGGACCGTAGCCCAGCTTCATGGAGACGGTTGCGAATGGTCCTCGCCGATACCCCAGGAGCAACAGTGTCCCTAATTTGCTGGGAAGTGGCGGTGCGGTCCCCTACGGCACTGCGTAGGATCCTACGGTCTTGGCGTGCATCCGTGCGTCGCTGCGGTCCGGTCCCAGGTCGACGGGCACGTGCACCTTTCGCCGACCACTGGCGACAACATCGATGTACTGTGGAGACCTCACGCCCCACGTGTTGAGCAATTCGGCGGTACGTCCACCCGGTCTCCCGCATGCCCACTATACGCCCTCTCTCAAAGTCCGTCAACTGCACATACGGTTCACGTCCACGCTGTCACGGCATGCTACCAGTGTTAAAGACTGCGATGGAGCTCCGTATGCCACGGCAAACTGGCTGACACTGACGGCGGCGGTGCACAAATGCTGCGCAGCTAGCGCCATTCGACGGCCAACACCGCGGTTCCTGGTGTGTCCGCTGTGCCGTGCGTGTGATCATTGCTTGTACAGCCCTCTCGCAGTGTCCGGAGCAAGAATGGTGGGTCTGACACACCGGTGTCAATGTGTTCTTTTTTCCATTTCCAGGAGTGTATGAAATGGAACGAGCATGTAAGGACTGTAGTAAGGAAGGCCAAAGGTCGACTTCGGTTTACTGGGAGAAAATGTAGTTCATCTGTAAAGGAGACCGCATACAGGATGCTAGTGCGACCTATTCTCGACTACTGCTCGGGTGTTTCGGATCCGCACTATGTCGGATTAAAGGAATACATCGAAGCGATTCGGAAGCGGGCTGCTAGATTTGCTGCCAACAGGTTCGAACAACACTCAGGTATTACGGAGACGCTTCTGGAACTGAAATAGAAATTCCTGGAGGGAAGGCGACGTTCTTTTCGAGGCACGCTATTGAGGAAATGTAGAGAACCGGCATCTGAAGCTGATTGCAGAACGATTGTACTACCGACAACCTACATTTCGCGTAACGACCGTGAAGGTAAGACGAGAAATTAGGGCTCATTCAGAGATGTACAATCGTTCTTCCGTTGCTCTGTTTGCGAATGGAACAAGAAAGGAAATGTCTAGTACTGGTACAGGGTACCCTCCACGACGCAACATACGATGGATTACGTAGCATGTATGTAGATGTAGAAGACAAGGATGTACCACTTTCAGTAGGTCCTTGATTGGCAAAGCACTGTAGTGTACAACCCAACCAAGTCTTGAGGACATCATCATTGCGTAAATGTTGATTTTTGCCGAACTGCAGAACTAGGTTGGGGACAAGTGCAACACTAATAACATGTTCGAGTTTTTCCTGTGCACCCGCAGATCACCTACAAATATGACTATATGGCCTTCCTACTTCTTATATGGGCAAAGTTAGTAAATTTTATTTATTTTTTTATCGTTCCTGGTGTTGCAATTTTAACGGCCTGCAGCGTCCGTGAGACACTGTGTGTGGGAACGTAATGGTCCTGGCTTTCGAAAACACTGCAGTACCTGACGAAAGCCGAAGTGCCTGCCTCAGAACAGCACTGGCGTTTTTACTATCAGTTATAATTTTAGCGTCGTCGTTATTTATAGAGCAGGAAGTAATACGTTTCTTGTGTGTGCTGTCGTGCAGGCACTGTTTTTAGCCGGTTGTGGCTTGTGCATTATCACTCTCAGACTGTGTGTCCTTCAGCTCCGTTCATTACGCTTTGCGAGATAAGAATGTTTGTAGTTAACTTAAAGCGCCCTAGTCTCGACAGATACTAACGTAATACTAGTGGACGATGCCATTCTTAAACCATTACTGCTCCTCAAGAGACACTAAAAAATGAAGAAATATTTCTCTCGAAACGAAACTAAATATTTCAAGTGTTTCTTAGGTAAAGAAATTTTGGTAAGATAATTTAATTTCTGAAATAAATATGTATTATCTAAGAAATGCATCCTATGGATTCTTCTTCCTCTTTCCTCTTAATTGTCGCTTTCGCCTCGCATACCATATGCGTTCTCTACACTCCTCCACCAGTCATTTCTATTCCCATTCCCCTCCGGCCCACCGCCTGTGTGTGGCTGTTAATACTTTCCATCTTGTCTATGGCCTTCCTCGTTCGCTTCTGCCTTCCACGGATCCTGAGACTGCTACTAACTATAGTCTTTTGTCTTCCGTCCTAATTAGATGTCCTTCCCAAATCAATCCTCTTTTCTTCATCCTTCGGTCATACCAATTTGTGATTATGATCTGTGATTTCCTGTCTTTTTTCTTTTTAATTTTTTTATGTTTTTTAATACCCTCCATTCCTGTGACTTGGTGTCTCTCGTGGGGCCAAATAGTTTCCTTAATATCTTTCTCTTGAAAACTAACAGTTTTTGTTCATCTGTATTCCTTATTGTAAATGTATCAGAATCTTATAGAGCTACCGGGAGAATTGGCTGATTTCAAAACCTCTCGAAACTGCTCTAGTGCTCAGCAAGTTCCGTAAACCGAAATATACCGTACTTGCAGCTGTGATCCTTGCCTTATTCTCAATTTCCATTCCATTCTGCTCACTAAAAATGCTGTTTAAATGTGTCTATTCCTTTAAAAGTGACTTCGTCAACTGCCAGGCGGTTACCATCTTTGGGTGCCTTGCTCACGACTTCGTTTTCAGTTTTCTCTCATTAATTTGTAATCCTGATTGCGTTATAATTTTTCTATAAGAACTTGTCATGAGGTGCTAGTCCTTTTTGCTACCATTTATTAGAACAACATCGTCCGCGAATGCAAGCCGATTTATTCTTTTATTATCCAGTCTTGTGCGTTATGTTTTAGTGTCCTCTATCTTTTCTAAAATTAAAGTGAAAAGTGTATTGCCTAAGACCTATTTTGACTGTGGATAGAGATATAAAGTCGTTAGCTAACGTATTTGATAAAATAGTGGACTGATGCCAAAGACTGGGCATTCACGAGTAGTCCTGCTTACGATCGGGCTAAAGCAAGACGATATGCGCAGTTGTAGTAAATTACTAGAAATTACTGAAGTGGACGAACTAAACGAACTTCAGATTTTTCTAAGATAGCTCAGTGAATTTTAGAAAGTGGCCTTTATGACTTAAGAGATTCGTTAGTGTTTGTCTGAGATATACTAGGCTGTGTACAGTTATAGCGAAAAGTTAGAGGATGAGTTCTTCAGTAGTGATAGATGTGTGACAAAATCGTTTTTCGCTTTATTAATCTGGCGATATTTTGCTTAAAGGAAACAGCAGTGTCCTGTTACCACACCAGATACGGATAGTATTGCTTGTTAGGTGCAAAATAAAACGTAGGGCTCTAAGACAGAGAAATGGCGAACGAAACGCAGTCGGCTACCAAGAGGACAATGGATGAAGCCTTCAACGACTTCCACAGCAGAGTATTATAGAAAGTCCTTCATAAAACGCAAAAAAATTACGGTAGGCCTAATGCGTAAAGACTGTTAGTGGCATATATGTTGTTGCTCTGGCACTCTTGGACGAGACTGAAAATGAAACTGAGGGTATCAAAACAAAAGCAAAAAACAGAGAATCCATATGATCTCGGTGTGAGCAGCGATCGTTGAATATAGGTAGTGGAGAAAAGAATAGCAATCCGTCGTTTTATTACAGCAGATCTAGATTTCAACTATTACATAGTCATCTTCAGTACTAAAAATTACAAAACAGGAGAATTAGGAACAAATATACGATAGTTAATAACGAATCGGAAGTTCAAATTTAAGCATCACACAGCTACATACAGTATAACATCAGGTGACATAAGTTCAAAGTGGCACATAGTGTACAGTATTGGGTGACGTAGAACATTATTTCTCATAACTCTCATACATTACTTTATTTTACTTATTTGTTAATTTTTTTATGCGCCAATGGCTAGTTTCAAGCCTTTCGACATTGTAAAGGTGTTTTACACCATATGTTTATATTTTATTTATTTATTTATGCATTTATTTTACCTGGCAAGATTAGGGCCTTCAGGCCCTCTCTTACGCCTAACTAGACATACTCAGATTGAACGAATTTCAGTTTCTACATAACATTAAGGACATATAACGTGTTATACAGTATTAATGTTAAAGAAAAAAAATAGAGATTATAACAGTAGTACAATGATAATTATAACAATCAAAAAATAATTATATCAAGTATAATAATAATAAAAATAATAATAATAATGACTATTTATATGAAAGTAAACATATTTTTCTTTTATGAATGTCAGTCCTAATGCTAGTTGGGAATTTTCTCGTTATGTTCTTGCAGCTTGTGAGTTCTTCTCATCGAGCAGAGATATAAGACGATATATTGGGGTGAAAGAGATATAGAAGAGGTAGATAGGTTAGAGGAAGAGAAATAGAATGGTAAAATTCGAAGCTATGATGGAGAGGAGAAAGAAAAAGATGAGAGGGGCACGACAATGGTGGCTATACCGTCCCTAATATGTAAGTTTTGAGTTCCCTCATGA
Source organism: Schistocerca cancellata (assembly GCF_023864275.1). Taxonomy (NCBI): domain Eukaryota; kingdom Metazoa; phylum Arthropoda; class Insecta; order Orthoptera; family Acrididae; genus Schistocerca; species Schistocerca cancellata. Next base: position 1,181,950,226 of record NC_064626.1, read on the forward strand.
ATGTTGAGTGGTTCTGGATAAGATGCAGATCACAGGGGAGCGCGTTCCATAGTCGTATTGCTCAGATTGAGAATGACACGGAGAAAGATTTTGTGTTATGTAAAGGTACAGCCAAGATGCTAGACGTATCCGATCTGGTATTGCGGTTGTGGAATGATGATAGTTGTTTAATGTGAGAAGATAAGTATTGGGGGCACCAGTGGCTAAGAAATCGATGAAGTAAGCACATCGTGTGGAGATCGCGTGCCTTATGTGGGCGTATCCAACCTAGCTGGGAGTATGAAGGACTGATATGATCATACAACCGTATATTGCACACGTATCTAATGCAAGCATTCATCACTAGCTCGAGGCATCTCGAATTTTCACTATTTGTGCCATGTTGAACTACATCACAGTGCTAAAGATTAGGCAAGACTAGAGTTTGGACTAATTTCTGTTTAACATGGGTTGGAAATATTTTTCTAAATTTTTGAATTGCATGTAGGGAGGAGAGCGATTTCCGGCAAGCTGTGACTGTTTGTTCTTCCCACTTTAGGTGTTCATCCAAGATTATTCCAAGGTCTTTTACTGTTTTTTGGTATGGTAGTTGGGTACCATTGAGGAGTATTTGAGGGACTGTTTCGTGAAAGTATCGGCTGATTAACTTTGGATGAAATATAAGTATGACCTGGGATTTCTTGGGGTTTAGTTTCAGACCTAGGTTCTGTGCCCATCGAGAAACAGAGCAAAGATCTGTGTTCATACTCGCTACTGCGTCAGCAATGTTCTTGGGGTTTGCACTTATGTAAAGTTGGATGTCGGCATATAGATGGTAGTTGCAGGAGTGAATCACTGAAGAAATATCAGTAATGTACAGTGAGAAGAGTAATGGACCAAGGACGGAGCCTTAGGGAACTCCAGAGCGCACGTTTTTCCATGATGACTTTTCCGACCCACAAATGACTTGTTGACTTCTGTTTTTGAGGTAGCTGTCGAACCAGTGTATTGCGCTGTTTGAGAAATTCAGCTGTTTCATTTTAATTAGTAACATATCAAAGTCAACTGTATCAAAAGCCTTCCTAAAGCAAGCAGTGTTAGGATGGTAGCTTCACGTCTGTCCATAGCATGTTTAATGTCATCAGTTACTTTGATTAATGCAGTTGCTGTACTATGGTGCTTTCGAAAGCCTGACTGATATTTGTCATGGATGTTATGAGTTTTGAGGAAACCTGTCAGCTGTTCATGGACGATGTATTCTAGGGCTTTAGATATTGCAGGTAGTATGCTGATCAGCCTGTAGTCACCTGGCGACTTAGGGTAAACTGTAAACCCAGAAATGGCGCTAACGTGTTTTTACAATCTGTATGATTTCACTTTATGCCCAGAGAGAGGACACACCATGTTTTGTTGTACTATTATCCTTCCTTTATTTTACTCGTTTGTTCATTTTTTATGCGTCACTGTCTAGTGTTATACCTTTCGACACTGTAATGTTGCTTTATTTGAATGGTTTGTACTAAGCACAGAGATGGAACTGATGTACTTCTACGGGCACACGATATTTTATTGTACTTCTCGCTGTTACATGGTATATAACATCTAGTGACATTAATCCAAAGACCCTTTATCTCCTTTCCCAAAGTAGCTTCCGTCAACTCCCCGTCCTTGATGAAGCCCTCTCTCCCACCATTTATCCGTCCTATCAACTCTGATCCTCTTCTTCCCCTCCTTTCCTCTGTCCTTTCCCCAGGCTCCCTCTTCCCCCCCTTCCATCCTGTTTTCTCGATGTGTAATCTCTCTCTGCCTCCCTTCTCCCGCCCCCCCTCACCCCGAGTCCTTTTGCATTCCCTTCCTCTGCCATTCCCCACTCCCGGCCGCGTCTGCCCAGCCCCCCTCTCCCCTCTTATGGGTCCTCGTCCTCCATTGGCTCCTTTCCACTCCCCCCCCTCCACTTCATTTTTCCTCTCATTCCCCCCTTTTCTTTCCCATCATCTGTCCAGGTTCCCCCCGTCTGCCCTCGGCTGTGGTATGTCATATTTGTGCCAACTTTTTAGTGCAGTGTTCAAGTGAGTGTTCAGTGTTGTGAGTCTTTCCAAAGTGTTGCGAACAGAAATCATGGTGTCGCTGGGTGTCAATTTTATATCTTTTGCGAACAGAAACTGGACTGTCCCCGTGTCTTTTAATTGTCTGTCTATTATTTTACCTGTCTGCTTCCTGTGTATTTTATTAGCATCATCAACCTTTTGTTTTATGTTTTAAGCTCCACAATTTTCCGACATTATACCATTTAAGTCACCGATTTTATCGCCTGCTTTTATTATTTATTATCTTCATCTTTTTAAAACAAATTCTATAGGCTGAAGAGCGTCATACTAAGCTGCTGCCCCCCTTTGGGGGGAATCGGAACTCAACAAAGGAAAAAAAAAACATAGTTCAAAGCGTCACTTAGTAAATAGTATTGGTTGATGTATAACATTATTTTCCATAATTACTTTCCTTATTTGTTCATTTTTTTATTCGCCAGTGGCTAGCTTCAAGCCTTCGACATTATAATGATGTTTTACTCCGCATGTTTATACTGTAAACACAGAGATGGCGCTAATGTATTTTTACGATTTGTGTGATTGTAGTTTATGATCAAAGATGGAGCAGCATATTTTATTGTACTTTTCGCCGTTATATGGAATTGTAAATGGATATTCTTCCATTAGTTTGTAGTCCAAAAATACATTATATACTGTAATTCAGCGTGCTATACTTATGGCTCCACATATGTGATTTGCTCAAATGGTTCAAATGACTCTGAACACTATGGGACTTAATATCTGAGGTCATCAGTCCCCTAGAACTTAGAACTATTGAAACCTAAATAACCTAAGGACATCACACACATCCATGCCTGAGGCAGGATTTGAACCTGCGACCGTAGCGGTGGTTTTGTTGTAAAGTACATTTCATAACTTCACTATTGTTTAATTATTCAGCCGTGTCTCAACAGAGGACACCATACATCTCTGACTTCACATTTTCTTCCTAGTAAGCAACAGCTTCAGTTCATATTATATCCCTGTATATTCTACATCAATCATTGTTTACTACATGATACCTTGAAAAAAAAAAAGTCACCCGTCGTTATATGGTATGTAACTGTGTGGTGCTTATGTCTGCACTTGTGATTAGTGGTTAATTATCTCACATTTGTTCCGGAGTCTCCTCTTTTATGATTTTTAGCACTGATGATGACTATGTAATAGTTGAAATCTAGGTGTACTGTAATACTATCGATTGCTATTCTTTTCTCCATTACCTAAAAGCAGAAATGCTGGACTTCATTTTTTAAATGTTCCGTTACGGTGGGACATCCTAGAGAATTGCCGTAGTTTGCTTTTCCCACAACTGTGAAACTGACTGATCTAGATATTAACATCAGCCAACTGCTTTGCTGCGGTCAGTACACTGGTTATCCTCAGAACTCCAACGTTAAACACCGTCGCATGTGGCTAACACTCACATGGTCCAGGTCTATCGTGCGTTGTTGACAAACAGGATACGCTCAGTACTTATGAGGTCGATTAACGAACTACTCGACTGAGAAGCAGTGGCTTTAGGTCACACAAATTGATAACAGCCGGGGCAGCTGTGTGCTGACACCACACCCCTCCATATTCGCATCCGATGACGCCTCTGGGCTCAGGAAGACACAGCGGTCGGTCGGCAACGTTGGCCCTAGAGGCGCCTGTTCGAACGGAGTTTAGTTCTAGACATCAAGTGCAATGGCACTCAGAAATAGCAAAAATCTCTGAAATTAAACAAGGTTCCATGATGCGGTGCGATCCCTGCCAGAATCTGTATAGAATTTACATCTGAGTCAGCTCCAACTTTAATCACAATACACTGTGAATCTAACAAGAGAACTGCGCCCAACGATTGGGTGAAAGCAGATATCTCACATGTCTACAAAAAAGAGCGGCACAGTGATCCACAAATTTACCGTCCAGTCTCATTGAAGTCTATGTGTTGTAGAATCCTGGAATATATTCTGAGCTCAAATGTAATAGCGTGTCCTCTTGCAGAATTGTACCCTCCATACCAACACGGAAGGTTGCTGCATAATCCTTGAACATATTCTCAGTTCGAATACTGGGTGATCAAAAAGTCAGTAAAAATTTGAAAACTGAATAAATCACGGAATAATGTAGATAAAGAGGTACAATCCGGTCGGAGTGGCCGAGCGGTTCTAGGCGCTACAGTCTGGAACCGCGCGACCACTACGGTCGCAGGTTCGAATCCTGCCTCGGGCATGGATGTGTGTGATGTCCTTAGGTTAGTTAGGTTTAAGTAGTTCTAAGTTCTAGGGGACTTATGACCTCAGCAGTTGAGTCCCATAGTGCTCAGAGCCATTTGAACCATTTTTTTGAAGAGGTACAAATTGACACACATGCTTGGAATGATATAGGGTTTTATGAGAACCAAAAAAATACAAATGTTCAAAAAAAGTCCGACAGATGGTGCTTCATCTGATCAGAATAGCAATAATTAGCATAACAAAGTAAGACAAAGCAACGATAATGTTCTTTACAGGAAATGCTCAACATGTCCACCATCATTCCTCAACAATAGCTGTAGTCGAGGAATAATGTTGTGAACAGCACTATAAAGCACGTCCGGAGTTATGGTGAGGCACTGGCGTCGGATGTTGTCTTTCAGCATCCCTAGAGATGTCGGTCTATCTCGATACACTTGCGACTTCAGGTACCCCAAAGCCAATAATCGCACGGACTGAGGTCTGGGGACCTGGGAGGCCATGCATGACGAAAGTGGCGGCTGAGCACACGATCATCACCAAACGACGCGCGCAAGAGATCTTTCACGCGTCTAGAAATACTTTTTTTTTGTTCTAATAAATCCCCATGTCAGTCCAAGCATGTGCGTCGATTTTTTACTTCTCTATCTACATTATTCCGTGGTTTATTAAGTTTTCAAATTTATACTGACTTTTTGATCACCCGATACATTAAATTTCATTTAGAGGGAGAAGCTTCTGTTCACAAATCAACACGGTTTTAAAAAGCATCGCTCGTGCGAAACTCTCAGCTTGCCCTTTCCTGCGAACTATGGACGAAGGACAACATACAGATTCCATATTCCTAGATTTCTGTAACGCATTTGACACAGTACCAAACTGGCGGCTGTTAACGAAGATGCAAGCATACGTTGCAGGTTTTCAGGTGACTCGAAGACTAAAGTAAGAGAACCAAGTATGTTGTCCTTTGCGGCGAGTGCTCATCAGTGACACGGCTATCCGCAGGAGTGTCCCAGGGAAGTGTGACAGGACCGCCGTCATGTTCTATGCACGTAAATGGTCTGGCTGACAGGGTAAGCAGCAATGCGCGGCTGTTTGTTGATGTGTGTGGCAACGTGTCGTCGTTGAGTGACCACAGAAAGATACAACATGACTGAGACAAAGTTTCTAGTTGCCGTGACGAAGGGCGCTATCTCAAAATTTAGAAAAATGTAAGTTAATGCAGATGAACCGGAGAAAGAAGCCCGTAACGTTCGAGCACAATATTTGTAGTACGCTGCTTGACAAAGTCACATCGATTAAATATCTTGACGTAACGTTGTAAAGCAATATGAAATGGAATGAGTATGTAAGGACTGTACTAGCGAAGACGAATTTTCGACTTTGGTTTATTTGGAGAATTTTAGGAAATTGATTTTCTTCCGTTAAGAAGACCACATGTGTTGTTGTTGTGGTCTTCAGTCCTGAGACTGGTTTGATGCAGCTCTCCATGCTACTCTATCCTGTGCAAGCTGCTTCATCTCCCAGTACCTACTGCAACCTACATCCTTCTGAATCTGCTTAGTGTATTCATCTCTCGGTCTCCCTCTACGATTTTTACCCTCCACGCTGCCCTCCAATACTAAATTGGTGATCCCTTGATGCCTCAGAATATGTCCTACCAACCGATCCCTTCCTCTGGTCAAGTTGTGCCACAAACTTCTCTTCTCCCCAATCCTATTCAATACTTCCTCATTAGTTATGTGATCTACCCATCTAATCTTCAGCATTCTTCTGTAGCACCACATTTTGAAAGCTTCTATTCTCTTCTTGTCCAAACTATTTATCGTCCATGTTTCACTTCCATACATGGCTACACTCCATACAAATACTTTCAGAAACGACTTCCTGACACTTAAATCTATACTCGATATTAACAAATTTCTCTTCTTCAGAAATGCTTTCCTTGCCATTGCCAGTCTACATTTTATATCCTCTCTACTTCGACCATCATCAGTTATTTTGCTCCCCAAATAGCAAAACTCCTTTACTACTTTAAGTGTCTCATTTCCTAATCTAATTCCCTCAGCATCACCCGACTTAATTCGACTACATTCCATTATCCTCGTTTTGCTGTTGTTGATGTTCATCTTATATCCTCCTTTCAAGACACTGTCCATTCCATTCAACTGCTCTTCCAAGTCCTTTGCTGTCTCTGACAGAATTACAATGTCATCGGCGAACCTCAACGTTTTTATTTCTTCTCCATGGATTTTAATACCTGTTGTTGTTGTGGTCTTCAGTCCTGAGACTGGTTTGATGCAGCTCTCCATGCTACTCTATCCTGTGCAAGCTTCTTCATCTCCCAGTACCTACTGCATCCTACATCCTTCTGAATCTGCTTAGTGTATTCATCTCTTGGTCTCCCCCTACGATTTTTACCCTCCACGCTACCCTCCAATACTAAATTGGTGATCCCTTGATGCCTCAGAACATGTCCTACCAACCGATCCCTTCTTCTGGTCAAGTTGTGCCACAAACTTCTCTTCTCCCCAATCCTATTCAATACTTCCTCATTAGTTATGTGATCTACCCATCTAATCTTCAGCATTCTTCTGTAGCACCACATTTCGAAAACTTCTATTCTCTTCTTGTCCAAACTATTTATCGTCCATGTTTCACTTCCATACATGGCTACACTCCATACAAATACTTTCAGAAACGACTTCCTGACACTTAAATCTATACTCGATATTAACAAATTTCTCTTCTTCAGAAATGCTTTCCTTGCCATTGCCAGTCTACATTTTATATCCTCTCTACTTCGACCATCATCAGTTATTTTGCTCCCCAAATAGCAAAACTCCTTTACTACTTTAAGTGTCTCATTTCCTAATCTAATTCCCTCAGCATCACCCGACTTAATTCGACTACATTCCATTATCCTCGTTTTGCTTTTGTTGATGTTCATCTTATATCCTCCTTTCAAGACACTGTCCATTCCATTCAACTGCTCTTCCAAGTCCTTTGCTGTCTCTGACAGAATTACAATGTCATCGGTGAACCTCAACGTTTTTATTTCTTCTCCATGGATTTTAATACCTACTCCGAATTTTTCTTTTGTTTCCTTTACTGCTTGCTCAATATACAGATTGAATAACATCGGGGAGAGGCTACAACCCTGTCTAACTCCCTTCCCAACCACTCCTTCCCTTTCATGTCCCTCGACTCTTATAACTGCCATCTGGTTTCCGTACGAATTGCAAATAGCCTTTCGCTCCCTGTATTTTACCCCTGCCACCTTTAGAATTTGAAAGAGAGTATTCCAGTCAACATTGTCAAAAGCTTTCTCTAAGTCTACAAATGCTAGAAACGTAGGTTTGCCTTTCCTTAATCTTTCTTCTAAGGTAAGTCGTAAGGTCAGTATTGCCTCACGTGTTCCAGTATTTTTACGGAATCCCAACTGATCTTACCCGAGGTCGGCTTCTACTAGTTTTTCCATTCGTCTGTAAAGAATTCGTGTTAGTATTTTGCAGCTGTGGCTTATTAAACTGACAGTTCGGTAATTTTCACACCTGTCAACACCTGCTTTCTTTGGGATTGGAATTATTATATTCTTCTTGAAGTCTGAGGGTATTTCGCCTGTTTCATACATCTTGTTCACCAGATGGTAGAGTTTAGTCAGGACTGGCTCTCCCAAGGCCGTCAGTTAGTTCCAATGGAATGTTGTCTACTCCGGCGGCCTTGTTTCGACTCAGGTCTTTCAGTGCTCTGTCAAACTCTTCACGCATTATCGTATCTCCCATTTCATCTTCATCTACATCCTCTTCCATTTCCATAACATTGTCCTCAAGTACATCGCCCTTGTACAGACCCTCTATATACTCCTTCCTCCTTTCTGCTTTCCCTTCTTTGCTTAGAACTGGGATTCCATCTGAGCTCTTGATGTTCATACAGGTGGTTCTCTTTTCTCCAAAGGTCTCTTTAATTTTCCTGTAGGCAGTATCTGTCTTACCCCTAGTGAGATAAACCTCTACATCCTTACATTTGTGCTCTAGCCATCCCTGCTTAGCCATTTTGCACTTCCTGTCGATCTCATTTTTGAGACGTTTGTATTCCTTTTTGCCTGCTTCATTTACTGCATTTCTATATTTTCTCCTTTCATCAATTAAATTCAATATTTCTTCTGTTACCCAAGGATTTCTACTAGCCCTCGTCTTTTTACCTACTTGATCCTCTGCTGCCTTCACTACTTCATCCCTCAAAGCTACCCATTCTTCTTCTACTGTATTTCTTTCCCCCATTCCTGTCAGTTGTTCCCTTATGCTCTCCCTGAAACTCTGTACAACCAGAGGTTGTACAGAGACCACATATAGGACACTAATGCGACCCATTGTTGAGTACTGTTCGAGTGTTTGGCTTCAGAATCAGGTTGGATTAAAGCAAGACATTGAAGCAATTCAGAGGCGGGCACTAGATTTGTTACCAGTAGGTTTGAACAACACGCAAGTATTACAGAGACAGTTCGGGAACTCAAATGGGAATCACTGGAGGGCGCGACGTTCTTCTCGAGGAACACTCTTGAGAATAACATTAAATGTATTCACAATTGGGAATGTGGACAACCATCAGCCGTAGAATGGAATGACGGCAGTGAAAATTTGTGCCGGGTTTTCCCCGTTATCGCGAGCTGTCATCTTACCATTCTTTTCACCATTTTACTATTTGGCTATTTGTATGTCTCACTGCCAGACCCAAACTTCCATATGACGTCAAACATGCTTCTGCAACCTGTACTCCTACATCCATTGACTTTCTTTGAAAGTCGTTTGCCTGGCGTCGGTGGATAAATACGATATTGCAGTGCCTGTGTTATTCTCACTTACGATTGCTAAGCTCCTTTGGACATGCACGCACCAGGCAAGTAATTTAAAAAAAAAAAAAAATGTCTCACCTGTACAGGTGTATACATAATTTATGTACGAGGACAGGTTGTAGACGCATGGTTGGCGACATATGTGAGTTTGGGCCTGGTCGTGAGTCGTGAACGGGTAGCAATTTGTAAGGCGACTGCTCACTATAAACGGGAAATACATGTCCGAATCCTAGTCTGGCACAAATTTTCACTGTCGTCATTCCGTTCAACTGCTGAAGGTTGTCCATATTCGCAGTTGCGAATACATTTAATGCATGATGTCCAAAGAAATTTTGCATCGTAATTTAGAATAACACCTCCCCCCCTGCAATACCGTACTCTTGAGAAAATTTAGAGAACCGGCAGTTGAGACCGATTGCAGAACGATTCTACTGCTGCCAACGTACATTTCGCGTGAGGAACGTGAAGGTAAGGTCAGAGAGGCTAGGGCTCGTATACAGGCATATAGTACAAATCTTTAACATAGTGCAGTGCTTCAGCAACCGTAAATTGTTCAGAAATTAAGAAATTCAGCTTTCAGTTGCAAGGTAAAATTTTATTACTTTACCTAGGTTTCGATGCCAATAATGGTATCTTCTTCAGAACAAAAATTAAATATTTTGATGGCCAAACGTTGGCCATGTCACAGAATAAAATTAAAACAGAATAAAGACGCATAGTCATACGATTATGTCTGTCAAAACTAAAAACGTTAAGACAGACGTACACGGAGCTACTCCAGCCAGGAATAAGAGTCATACGTAAGGTAAACTAATAAAATTTTACCTTGCATCTGAATGCTGAATTTCTTAATTTCTGCTTGTAGTACAGGTTATCCTCCGTCACACACCATATGGTGGCTTGGAAATTTGTGGTACATCTACATCTACATCTACATGATTACTCTGCTATTCACAATAAAGTGCCTGGCAGAGGGTTCAATGAACCACCTTCAAGCTGTTTCTCTACCGTTTCACTCTCGAACGGCACGCGGGAGAAACGAGCACTTAAATTTTTCCGTTCGAGCCCTGATTTCTCTTATTTTATCGTGATGATAATTTCTCTCCATGTAGGTGGGTGCCAACGTAATGTTTTCGCAATCGGAGGAGAAAACTGGTGATTGAAATTTCATGAAAGGTCTTATGGGACCAAACTGCTGAGGTCATCGTTCCCTTGGCTTACACAACTACTTAATCTAACTTAAACTAACTTACACTAAGGACAACACACACACCCATGCCCGAGGGAGGACTCGAACCTCCGACGGGGGGAGCCGTGCGAACTGTGACAAGGCGCCTAAGAACGCTCGGCAACCACGCGCGGCTATGATGGCTTGGGGAGTACGTATGTAGATATAGATTCCAAAAAAATGGATCATGTGAAACACAACTTGAGCTTATCTCAGCTGAGATTCTCAGAATCTTGAGTCAAGACAGTGAGACAGATGCAAGGTTTCTTGACTGCTGAAAAGGAATTTAACTCGGTGCCATAAAATCACTAATTAATGAAAATACATGACCGATAGGCAGCTGCTACTGCGTGGACAAGGGATCCAAAACGTATCATAACAATTAATGCAATAAATGCCGTGAGTTTGTTTAAAACAATTGAGAGGAACCGCCGGCACTGCATCAGTGAGTAATTTGAATTCAGAGAAAAATAATGAACTCAGGTTGGCGCCGTCAACCAACACGACCACTCGAGGGTTAAAATAGTTTGAACTAAGAGGTGCATGTATTTCTTTAGATCCTAACAAAAACTCTCTTAAGACCAATACAGGGCAGAGGAGCAACGGGAAGCGTCTGATCTTTATGCCAGTAGGCACTGCTACAATAGTTAACCAAAGAGAGTTTCTCGCCAAATGCAGCCAACAAAGGAAACTCGTAAGGTGACTGACTGCAGCACTCACACCTAAGCTCCGTTTTTTCACTCGTCACATGTAACGAGCAACTGCGCACGTGGCCGCAGGTGAAGTCAGTCCTGCGGCAGATTCCGACAGCCCTCACCGGAGATTTTGAGCCGTCGCCTGTCGGAACGTTAGCGACGCCACGCGCGACGGCGACTGACGGCCCGAGATTTCCTCGCCGAGGCGTCGCTGCGTGACGCGCGAGCAGATGTGGCAGCGCCGCCGCGAACAAGTAGTCCTTCACCGGGGCTTCCCCTGAATGCGAAGAGCGCCGCGCCTCCGACGTGGGGGGAGTCCCGCCTGCCGTGACGCGTCGAGTCGTTAGTGTGACAGTTCAAAATTCGCCTCTGGCACACCTCTGGAATCTGTAATGAACACTGTAGAGCCAAAAAACTCTTTCCTTTTGCAGGATCAATTGTTGGGCAGGGATCAGAATCTGCATGACAGGTGAGAGTCTCCTGCAGGTGCGGATCGAGCGTTCGGTTCCGAGGGTTGTCACAGTTCATTATTATCTCCCTTACCTCCATCCTCAACCAAATCTAACTCACCACTTTTAACGTTCCACTGATTCCTGCGATAATAATAATAATTTTAACAATACAAACTGTACAATATTTTAATATAATAATAATGACAACAATAATTTTCTTACATCAATGCTTAGTAAATCGCCTTAGCGTAACTTCCAAGAAATTATACTTAAGAGAAATATTGCATTCGAAAAGTATTCTTCCAAAAATTCGAGAAGTTGATTTAAGAACTTCACTGCCTGGTGGAAGACATGGTCGGACGTTAATGTAACTTCGTACATGTACATCCGATTGGCAGATATGTAAATGATTAGAGTTGCAATTTACTGTGACAGGAATAATGGCTACCAGTGCACTTAAGCGATGTACGTGTTTACCCGGCCAGAGTGGCCGAGCAGTTCTAGGCGCTACAGTCTGGAACCGCGCGACCGCTACGGTCGCAGGTTCGAATCCTGCCTCGGGCATGGATGTGTGTGATGTCCTTAGGTTAGTTAGGTTTAAGTAGTTCTAAGTTCTAGGGGACTGATGACCTCAAAAGTCCCATAGTGCTCAGAGCCATTTGAACCATTTGATGTACGTGTTTACTGTTGTTACCAGGCCTGGTAGGATAAATAAGAAGCGTGAATCACGTGAGATGTTGAATGATCCTTGTGAAAGACAGAGCCATGATGTGTACGCTTGTGAGACAGCGTTATCAGCTCCTAACACAGTATGAAAGGGTCGTCATTGTGGACCTCCATTTTGACGGCAGGTCGCATCGTGAAAAATCCAGATGTGTGGTGCTTTTTGAAGTGACAGCGGCCCGATGGTGAACTACATGGGCAGGCATACCCATCATCAGGTCCTGGTCGAACACGTCTGACCACTGTGGCCATCAAGAGCGCCACATCTCTCACCGATAGAGACGTGTGGATCCAGCTTGACTATTGCATCCCAGAGTAGGTATCCAGGATACCAAAAACCAGTTACAACAGTTATGGGTCACAGTGCTTCAGAAGAGCATACAAAGGCTTTTGACTCCTTTCCCGTGGCGCAGTGGTTAGACACTGGACTCGCATTCGGGAGGACGACGGTTCAATCCCGCGTCTGGCCATCCTGATTTAGGTTTTCCGTGATTTCCCTAAATCGCTCCAGGCAAATGCCGGGATGGTTCCTTTGAAAGGGCACGGCCGAATTCGTTCGCCGTCCTTCCCTAATCCGATGAGACCGGTGACCTCGCTGTCTGGTCTCCTTCCCCAAAACGACCAACCAACCAACTCCTTTCCCAACCGATTCAGTGCGTGCCTAGAGGTCAGAGGGGGTGCAATGTCACAGTGGTAAGTGAGCTCATACTGCTAATTTATCTCGATATGGTTATCAGTGAGCCGGCCGTTGTGACCGAGCGGTTCTAGGCGTTTCAGTCTGGAACCGCACTGCTGCTACGGTCGCAGGTTCAAATCCTGCCTCGGGCATGGATGTGTGTGCTGTCCTTAGGTTAGTTAGGTTTAAGTTATTCTAAGTTCTAGGGGACTGATGACCTCACATGTTAAGTCCCATAGTGCTCAGAGCCATTTGAACCAAATTTCCATTCAGTCACCAAGTAAACTATGTATATTTCCAAGCGCGTATTGTCGAATTTCGTTCTTAAGACTAACTAGCAAGTAGTTTAACAACATTAAAAAAAATTTTCATTTGTAAGCGCAGTTATTGTAAAACGTAAAAGGACTAAGTACAGAGCAAAAATGCGTCCCTCCTTAAGGTGCTGTCCCCAGGCCCGTGCCTTGTGGGCCTATTTGTAAATCCGCCACAGATTGTTTGTTGTCTTTTCTAAACTTTTGGGTGTATTTTTTTGTCCTTTCGCTTCGAAATTTAGATGAGACAACTAATAAAAAAGTAAAGAAAATCACAGAGTACAATGCGATTAACTACACCATAAACATTAACAATTCAACACTATTTACTGTATCGACTTTGGTCCACCGTAACTTGTAACTGCAATGCTAAAAGCAAAGAACTAACACCGGAAAGAATTGTTTTGCTGCTTTGAGGCAGGGGAAACACTATATGGAAATCTTATTATTAAGAGTTAGCTGCCATTTGTTGTTGTTTAGGATTTTTCACTCTAAATGTATAATGGAATGACTGAATTAAACGGAAAAATATTGTTAAGGGCATCAATCCACAAATCCGTTAAGAAATCCGTTGACCGCTAAATACAAAATTTCACCCACTTAACACAACTACACTCCTGGAAATGGAAAAAAGAACACATTGACACCGGTGTGTCAGACCCACCATACTTGCTCCGGACACTGCGAGAGGGCTGTACAAGCAATGATCACACGCACGGCACAGCGGACACACCAGGAACCGCGGTGTTGGCCGTCGAATGGCGCTAGCTGCGCAGCATTTGTGCACCGCCGCCGTCAGTGTCAGCCAGTTTGCCGTGGCATACGGAGCTCCATCGCAGTCTTTAACACTGGTAGCATGCCGCGACAGCGTGGACGTGAACCGTATGTGCAGTTGACGGACTTTGAGCGAGGGCGTATAGTGGGCATGCGGGAGGCCGGGTGGACGTACCGCCGAATTGCTCAACACGTGGGGCGTGAGGTCTCCACAGTACATCGATGTTGTCGCCAGTGGTCGGCGGAAGGTGCACGTGCCCGTCGACCTGGGACCGGACCGCAGCGACGCACGGATGCACGCCAAGACCGTAGGATCCTACGCAGTGCCGTAGGGGACCGCACCGCCACTTCCCAGCAAATTAGGGACACTGTTGCTCCTGGGGTATCGGCGAGGACCATTCGCAACCGTCTCCATGAAGCTGGGCTACGGTCCCGCACACCGTTAGGCCGTCTTCCGCTCACGCCCCAACATCGTGCAGCCCGCCTCCAGTGGTGTCGCGACAGGCGTGAATGGAGGGACGAATGGAGACGTGTCGTCTTCAGCGATGAGAGTCGCTTCTGCCTTGGTGCCAATGATGGTCGTATGCGTGTTTGGCGCCGTGCAGGTGAGCGCCACAATCAGGACTGCATACGACCGAGGCACACAGGGCCAACACCCGGCATCATGGTGTGGGGAGCGATCTCCTACACTGGCCGTACACCACTGGTGATCGTCGAGGGGACACTGAATAGTGCACGGTACATCCAAACCGTCATCGAACCCATCGTTCTACCATTCCTAGACCGGCAAGGGAACTTGCTGTTCCAACAGGACAATGCACGTCCGCATGTATCCCGTGCCACCCAACGTGCTCTAGAAGGTGTAAGTCAACTACCCTGGCCAGCAAGATCTCCGGATCTGTCCCCCACTGAGCATGTTTGGGACTGGATGAAGCGTCGTCTCACGCGGTCTGCACGTCCAGCACGAACGCTGGTCCAACTGAGGCGCCAGGTGGAAATGGCATGGCAAGCCGTTCCACAGGACTACATCCAGCATCTCTACGATCGTCTCCATGGGAGAATAGCAGTCTGCATTGCTGCGAAAGGTGGATATACACTGTACTAGTGCCGACATTGTGCATGCTCTGTTGCCTGTGTCTATGTGCCTGTGGTTCTGTCAGTGTGATCATGTGATGTATCTGACCCCAGGAATGTGTCAATAAAGTTTCCCCTTCCTGGGACAATGAATTCACGGTGTTCTTATTTCAATTTCCAGGAGTGTATGTGGGAACATGTTTTTGCAAACTACGTCTTGCGAGCATCTAAATGGGGAGAACGCTGTTTGTTTCAGTCATTTCTGCTGAAGATCCTAAAGTCAGCCTTTCTGTTATGTTTTTCTTAGTGAAGGGTGTTTCCCTTTTTGTCTTGCTCTACTCAGTGTCCTGTGGATTATCGGCTCTACTTGTGGACTCTCGAACCGTGTCGGATTTGTCGTTGGCAGCAGGTGCAGTCAGCCTGGGGGGTTGACGTCTTTACGCAAGCGCTCAGACCACAAGCCCAGCCACGTGAACGAGAAACTGTGTTAAACATAGCTTGTAATTTCTAGAATTCCGTGACATTTTTCAGACTTCCACTTTTGAAACTTCTTTTTTCTTCGAAAACGTAAAAATACAAATGCTTGTATCCCTTCCCAGTCCTTCCACTCACCCACACACCCGCTCGCCCTTGGATATGTGTTGGTCGTAGGGGTCATGACAGAATCTGCCCCCCCCCCCCAAAAAAAAAGAAACATTTTACTTAAAGCGATTGTATTTGCACACACTGAAAGTATATTAAGACTGACGTTTCAGTGCGATGTTGTTGCTTATTACGTCTGAATTTGCGAGGTTGTTAGCTATATAGTCATGAAACAACACACAGCAAATTTGTAATCCTAGGTGATATCGACGAGGCACTCCAAGGTCAATAAACATTTATAATCAGTCAAAAAAAAAAAGTTCAAATGTGTGTGAAATCTTATGGGACTTAAATGCTAAGGTCATCAGTCCCTAAGCTTACACACTACTTGACCTAAATTATCCTAAGGACAAACACACACACCCATGCCCGAGGGAGGACTCGAACCTCCGCCGTGACCAGCCACACAGTCCATGACTGCAGCGTTTAAAGAATGTTTAAATTCAAGTCAAGACTGATGTTAGCAGCTACTTATTTATTCTAATGATCGACATACGTCACAATTAAATTAGCACAGAGAACGAAGTCTTCTAAAACTGAAATAAAGTAAGAATGACGGTAACGCTGTGGGGAGTTGCCAAAAAGTGTGAAGACTGTACGAGGTCTGTTCAAAAAATTCCAGAACATTCGTAATTTCGCGCCAGTGGTGTGTTCGAGCGAAATGCGGCTGGCATCCCCGCACACGCCTGTGTTTAATGTGTAACTGCCGGAAGTTTCGTTGTTGTATGTCGGTTAGTGTATTGAGTGGAACGTTGTGGCGCATAGTTTACGAGTATCGAGGTGGCAGAGTTGGAGGAGCAGAGCGTCTGCAGTTTTGCGCGAAACTCGAAGACCTTCACAGGGACATTCCAAATGATGCAAGAAAGCCCAAGGGGATGAGTGCATAAGCCGTACTCGGTGTTAACGAATGGTTCACAAGGTTTACAAATGGTCGGACGGAAGTTAAAGATGACCCTCGTTCAGGACACTCTTCGTCGTCTACTTACGACGCTCATGTCGGGAACGTCAACGAAATTGTGCGTGCCAATCGAAGACTAACTGTCCGAGAGATCGTAGAAGAATGTAACATTTCAGTTGGATCATGTCATGAAGTCGTGACACAGCATCTTGGAATAATGCATCGTGTTGCTGCCATGTTCATCCCACGGCTCATGAGTCAAATCAGGAAGACCTTCGCCTCACAATTTGTAAAGAGCTTTGGAATCGAACAAACGAGAACGGGATTACCCTTAAGAGAATCATGAGTGGTGATGAGACGTGGGTTTGCAGTTATGATAGTGAGACCAAGGTTCAGTCCTCACAACGGATCGGGAAAGGTTCTCCGAGACCAAAAAAAGCTCGTCAGGTCAGGACAGGTCTAATGTCAAAGCTACGCTAATAGATTTCTTTGACTTTGAAGGATTAGTTTATCATGAATGCGTGCCACAGTAGCGTATATTGGCTGGAGACATGACAGCACCCCCCCCCCCCCCCTCCCCCAGCAGAGGACATTCGAGCCATGAAAAGCACTCATTCACTGAGTGTAAAAGTAAAAATATTAACACAGATGGAAACAACTGAAAGATACAGGTTGTGATAGGTGTAAGTGCAGAGATTTCTGTTGGTGACTGAGGACGCTGTACTGAACATTATAACAGTATTTACTTCATTTGCAGACTATTATGGCCATTACGAGTCATATGTTTTTAGGTCAGTTAGTACTTCTAAGCACATGTGGCAAGAGCAGGCCGTTAATATTTATTTTCCCCTGGCCAGTAGGTCAGGCATTGAAGTGTGGATGCATGGACAAAAAATGTTTAATCTGTATTGATAGGTGTGGCGCACTTAGTGATGCAGCTATGACCACGTAGAATACATCAGGTAGTAAATCATGTGACATGTTTGTGGGAAGACTGTTCGACTCAGAGGAAAAGCAACCGACACACTGGTATGTGAACATATTAAGGTACTACGTATAAAAATATCTGTACATATACCCAGTACATCCTTTATTTCCATAGGGATAGTCTGCCAGTCTGTGTGCACAACCATGGTGAAGTATTATACTAGTAAAGGTGAGCGCTTACTGTGATTGACTTTCGTGTATTTATTTATTTACATTTTATGGCCTTCATTGGACCACTCCAGCCAACTTTATACAAAGAATTTTTCAGTTTCCTGTCAGCCCAGTACTTCTTCATTCTCTCGGATCTCATCCTTCTTTCTTCATCCGAAATCACCCTTCCTATTGTCTGTTTGTTGATTCTCGTTTGGAGTCTGGTTTGTCTGTCTGTGAGTTTCCTGATTTTGTCAGTTTTGTTTCTTAGGTCTTCCAATGTAATCTGTAGCTCATCCATATCTTCCTTGATTTCTGTAATCCACTTAATGTTGCACTTACTATTCCACAATTTTTCTATTGTTCTCCTGATGCTCCTGTTTTTTGGTGTGCTGATTAGATGTCCAATACACTAAGCAGATTCAGAAGGATGTAGGTTGCGGTAGGTACTGGGAGATGAAGAGGCTTGCACAGGATAGAGTAGCATGGAGAGCTGCATCAAACCAGTCTCAGGACTGAAGACCACAACAACAACAGATTAGATGTCCGAGAAATGAAATGCGTTTCTTCCTGACTGTGCTCATTACTGGTTCTATTTCCTTGTAGACTGTTTCATTTGTAGCTACTCTACAGTGTCCATCTTTCTGGTACGATTTGTTGATGCACATTCTGATGATTCTTCTCTCTATTTTGAGTATTTTGTCTATTTGTGCAGTGTTCTTTGTTTTGAAGATGATTTCACTTCCGTATGTTAGTTCTGGTTGGGTGACTGTTTTGTAGTGTTTTATTTTGTTGATATTGACAGGCTCTTTTATGTTGTAGGTGTTCTTGGTGATATATTGTGCTCTAGTTAATTTGTTTATTCTCTTATGTCATGTTGGCTTTTCATTGAGGTTATATGTGATGATTTCTCCCAGATATTTAAATTTATCTACAATTTTCATTTCTTGGTTTCCTATGGCAGTTTTGTTTATGAGTGGTAGGTCACTTAACATGATGACTGTTTTTTCAAAGGATATTCCAAGACCAATTTTCTGTGCTATTTCCTGTAGTGACATAACTTGTTGTCTGGTTTCCTGAATACTGTTGGACAAGGGAGCAAGGTCATGAGCAAATCTAGACAATTTAAACTTATGTTGTCTCTGGGTCTTCCAATTTGGACGTTCTTTGGGTTAATCTTGTACCATTCCCTCATTATGTATTCTGAAGCACAGTTGAACAGCAGAGGTGCCAAGCAGTCTCCTTGTCTTAAACCTGTTTTTATGATGAATGGCTGAGAGGCCTCCCCCCTGAACTTGACTTCCGATACAGTGTTGGTTAAGGTGAGTTCTATCAATTTGATTAATTTTGTATGGAGCCGGAAATTTCTTAAGGTTTTTAACGTTGAAGGTCTATGGATAAGTCATATGCTTTTTTAAAGTCCAAAAAGGTTATTACAAGAGATTTATTTCGTTTCTTGTAATATGCTATGGCTAATTTTAAAGTGCTGATCTGTCCTGCACAGCTTCTCCAAGGTCTGAAGCCTCCTTGGTATTCGCCTAATTCTTCCTCTAGTTGCCCTTTGATCCTGTTTTATAGGATTTTGGAGAAAATCGTGTATGTGCAGTCTACGAGAGAGATACCTCTGTAATTATCTGGGTTGCTTTTATCTCCTTTTTTGTGGCGCGGGTGGATTATGGCTGTGGTCCAGTGTTTGGGAAACTTTTCTGTTATCCAGATTTTTGTTAGGGCTATGTGTAAGGATGTTCGGTCTGTATCACTGGCATATTTCCACATTTCTATAGAAACTTGGTCTTCTCCACATGCCTTATAATTTATCATCCTCTTGAGTGCCGTTTCCACCTCTTGGCATGTTGGAGGATTTGTGAGATCAGGTGGAGTCTTAATGGATGTGTCGGTATTAATTGCTAAAAGTTCCTGGGGCTCTTCACAGTTCAAAAGATTACTATATGCTTTTGCCATGATTTCGGCATTTTTCTTGTCATTATGTGCTGGTTTTCCATCTTCCCTTTTCAACATTAATGTGGTAAAGAGCTAAAGAAACTGGTAACCCTGCCTAATATGGTGTAGGGCCCTCGCGAGCACGCAGAAGTGTCACAACATGACGTGGCATAGACACGACTAATGTCTGAAGTAGTGCTGGAGGTAACTGACACCATGAATCTTGCAGGGCTGCCCGTAAATCCGTAAGAGTACGACGGGGTGGAGATCTGAACAGCACGTTGCAAGGCATTCCGGATAAGCTCAATAATGTTCATATCTGGGAGGTTTGGTGGCCAGCGGAAGTGTTTAAACTCAGAAGAGTGTTCCTGGAGCAACTTCGCAGCACTTGTGGACGTTTGGGGTGTCGCATTGTCCTGCTGGAATTACCCAAGTCTGTCGGAATGCACAATGAGCATGAATGGATGCAGGTTCAAATGGCTCTGAGCACTATGAGACTCAACATCCGAGGTCATAAGTCCCCTAGAACTTAGAA
This sequence comes from Schistocerca cancellata, assembly GCF_023864275.1. Lineage (NCBI taxonomy): Eukaryota > Metazoa > Arthropoda > Insecta > Orthoptera > Acrididae > Schistocerca > Schistocerca cancellata. The sequence continues at coordinate 1,181,970,452 of NC_064626.1, forward strand.
CTACTTAAACCTAACTAGCCTAAGGACATCACACACATCCATGCCCGAGGCAGGATTCGAACCTGCGACCGTAGCAGTCCCGCGGTTCCGGACTGCAGCGCCAGAACCGCACGGCCACCGCGGCCGGCATGGATGCAGGTGATCAGGCAGGATGCTTATGTGCGTGTCAGTTGTCAGAGTCATATCTAGACGTAGAAGGGATCCCATATCACTCCAACTCCACACGCCCCACACCATTACAGATCCTCCACCACTTGAACAGTCCCATGATGATATTTATATAAAAAGTCAGAAGGCGACGACATAGCGCGCCCTCATGTGTACAATCCTGTATTTCTGTAGCAGGATATAGTGACAATCGATATTACTTTGCATACTGGGAGTCAATGTTAAAACCTAAAATATGTTGTTCATTGTTGTGTGTTAGCCACATATTGTCTGAAAATAAAAAAGTAGAAATATTTAAAACTGCTACAGCCTTACAGAATACATTATTAATGTAATCTTTCGTACGAAATCCACAGTAACCCATCAAATAAACATTACACAGAACTACACTGAGCACCATCCGAGGCAATCATCTTTCATGGCGCAAAGGCCGCGTTCAAAATGTTCAAATGTGTGTGAATTCCTGTGGGACCAAACTGCTGAGGTCATCGGTCCCTATACTTACACGCTACTTAAAGTAATTGAAACTAACTTACGCTAAAGACAACACACACACCCATGCCCGAGGGAGGACTCGAACCTCCGGCGGCTGTGACCGCTCGCTTCGTAACATGGCGCCTCAAACCGTGCGGACACTCCTCGCGGCCCAAGGCCGCATTCAATTGCGGCAGATTGGCTGAACAGATGTCAAGAATGCGAAACGTGATTGCCATCGGCCGTCTTCTGGTCGTACGACCAGTATTACACATTTTTCATCGAGAGTGTCAGCTCCAGACTTCTGTATTGTTTTAGAAAGTAACAATTTCTGGCTTGGTAACTTCTTTATCTTGAGTAGGAGAAGAATGCGTAGAATCCACAGCGCTGTTCTGTTTTGTACGTAAGATACCGGTGTCACATCCTTTGAGAGAAGATAAGCGCAAATTCCCGCTTCTGTTGTCTTGAGAGGTTAAATTCTGATGCTGTTTCCCGTATATTCCCAACGTATGCCATTTTCTTCTGCTGCAGAATGTTCACCAGTTCAACGATGAAAACCATTTGCCTACAGTGATATTCATATTTGAGTTATGAGTAGGAGAAAACAGCCTCAGCACTGCTACAGTTGGTTTCTGTAGCTTCCTTTCTTGTTCTGAAAGTGTTGTACTGTCGGAATCCCTTTCAAAATATATGTATCCATTTGAAAAATAATTATGTTTGCAATGAGTTAAAGGCTTAACTTTTAGTCCATACTTGTTTGCTTATTGGATAAATACATCTCATGTTTACACCTTCCCCTACAACCTACATAAGCCAAAGAACCAATACTACAGGCTTGAGGGCAGTTACGAGTTACAAATTTATTGAATACTTCTGATGCTGCTGCTGTAGGATCATCTATATTCCTTTCATCTCAAGACCTGAAGTAGAATGGCTCAAATGGCTCTGAGCGCTATGGAACTTAACTGCTGATGTCATCAGTCCCATAGAACTTAGAACTACTTAAACCTAACTAACCTAAGGACATAACACACATCCACGCCCGAGGCAGGATTCGAACTTGCGACCCGGACTGTAGCGCCCAGAACCGCTCGTCCACTCGGGTCGGCGAAGTAGAGTGGGAAAGCGATTCGTGTTCATGATGCTTCGCAATGTATCCCTACCAGAACCATGTGTTGCAAATAATGATATGATATTTTCATGGTTTGACCAAAAACCAGCAGTATAAAACAATAAGTAACGAAGCGCGCAATTACATCGCATCTACACTACTGGCCATTAAAATTACTACACCACGAAGATGACGTGCCACAGACGCGAAATTTAACCGACAGGAAGAAGATGCTGTGATATGCAAATGACTAGCTTTTAATGCATACCATCACGTTTTGTAGCCTATCGCCATTTCGGTTTGTCGTATCGCGACTTTGCTGCTCGCGTTGGTCGAGATCCAATGACTGTTAGCAGAATATGGAATCGGTGGGTTCAGGAGGGTAATACGGAACGCCGTGCTGGATCCCAACGGCCTCGTATCACTAGCAGTCGAGATGACAGGCATCATATCCGCATGACTGTAACGGATCGTGCAGCCACGTTTCGATCCCTGAGTCAACAGATGGGGACGTTTGGAAGACAACAACCATCCGCACGAACAGTTCGACGACGTTTGCAGCAGCATGGACTATCAGCTCGGACACCATGGCTGCGGTTACCCTTGACGCTGCATCACAGACAGGAGCGCGTGCAATGGTGTACTCAACGACGAACCTGGGTGCACGAATGGCAATACGTCATTTTTTCGGATGAATCCAGGTTCTGTTTACAGCATCATGATGTTCGCATCCGTGTTTGGCGACATCGCGGTGAACGCACGTTGGAAGCGTGTATTCGTCATCGCCATACTGGCGTATCACCCGGCGTGACGGTAGGGGGTGCCATTGGTTACACGTCTCGGTCACCTCATGTTCGCATTGACGGCACTTTGAACTTTGGACGTTACATCTGAGATGTGTTACGACCCGTGGCTCTACCCTTCATTCGATCCCTGCGAAACCCTACATTTCAGCAGGGTAATGCAAGATCGCATGTTGCAGGTCCTGTATGGGCCTTTCTGGATACAGAAAATGTTCGACTGCTGCCCTGGCTAGCACATTCTCCAGATTTCTCACCAATTGAAAACGTCTGGTCAATGGTGGCCGAGCAACTGGCTCGTCACAATACGCCAGTCACTATTCTTGATGAACTGTGGTATCGTGTTGAAGCTGTATGGCCAGCTGTACCTGTACACTCCATCCAAGCTCTGTTTGACTCAATGCCCAGGCGTATCAAGGCCGTTATTACGGCCAGAGGTGGTTGTTCTGGGTACTGATTTCTCAGGATGTATGCACCCAAATTGCGTGGAAGTGTAATCACATGTCAGTTCTAGTATAATATATTTGTCAAATGAATAACCGTTTATCATCTGCATTTCTTCTTGGTGTAGCGATTATAATGGCCAGTAGTGTAAATCACACAGATCTGATTTTGCATTCACTTTGTAGTTTCTTCCCATTCTGACCAGTTTCCGGTTAGTATATTTCACAACTGATTCCAAAATAAGCAGGACTAAGCTTCCTTTTCAGTCATCGATGGTTTCGTAAATTTTTGTCTACGTCCAGGTACTTGCCTCAGTATATTTTATTAAGACGTTCTACAATGAGTACTGACTAGGAGATGCTTGGACTATTGGAAACTATTTTTTCCAAGCCAGAAATCTCTTATCATTTCCAACTGGTTCTTCTTCTAAAGTGCCACGTTCGTGATCGCTGTTACGATCATGTGCAGCTACAAAAGTTTCTTCATCATCAAGATCACTGCCATCATTTGGTGTCTCAGTTTCGGCAAACCACAACTTCAGAAACCTATTCAAAGTCTGTATCACTTGGATGAATTTTCTTTCTGCTTGGTCCAGGTAGAAAATGCACCATATGCTGAAAAAACAAATGTTAACAGTAAGACCAGAAGATTTAAGCAGATATTGTTGCATCTAAGTTAAAAGCTTTTGCTAAGTACATAAATTAAGACATGAGGATTACCATTTTCTTCTCACGCAACCATAGACATGGAGTCACACTGACTCAGTAAAGCGCATAACTAAATTCAACAACAAATAACTCGTTAAAAAACGAATGTTGGTCTCGACGCTGCACGTGCAGGCTGAGGAAAGATTAGTAATGATAGTACGTGCGGTTAACAGAAGTCCAGCACTGTGAAACCGACGAATATCAAATAATGTGTAGTCACTCTGTTTCTCTGCCTCGTGATGGCTGGGTGTTGTGTGCTGTCCTTAGGTTAGTTAGGTTTAAGTAGTTCTAAGTTCTAGGGGACTGATGACCATAGCAGTTAAGTCCCATAGTGCTCAGAGCCATTTGAACCATTTTTGTAGTCTCTCTGACTCCGTCTGTAGTTACGTGCTAGCACAGTCAAAGAGGGCATTCCTAGTCAAAAGAAGTCTACTAGTATCAAACACCGGTCTTAAACTGAGGGAGAAGAATCGGACAGTGTACGTTTGGCTCACAGCATTGTGAGGCATTGAATCACGGTCTGTGTTAAAACCGAAAAATAAAAGAATCCAAGAATTTCAGATGTGGTGCTGTAAAAGGACGTTAAAAATATATGTTAACAAATGAGGAATTCTTCGCAAAATCTGCGAGGAAAAGAACCTACTTATGAGACATACTGGCAAGAAGGGGCAGGATGGCAGGACATGTTTTAGACATCAGGGAATAACTTGCATGGTACTAGAGGAAGCTGTAGTGGTTAAAAATTGTAGGGGGAGATAGAGAATGGAATACATAAAAGAAATAACCGAGGACACATGCTGCAATTACAAGTATGAGATGAAGATGTTTGGCCAGCTGGAGTGGCCGTGCGGTTCTAGGCGCTGCAGTCTGGATCCGAGTGTCCGCTACGGTCGCAGGTTCGAATCCTGCCTCGGGCATGGATGTGTGTGATGTCCTTGGGTTAGTTAGGTTCAATTAGTTCTAAGTTCTAGGCGACTGATGACCTCAGAAGTTAAGTCACATAGTGCTCAGAGCCATTTGAAGATGTTTGCACAAGTGAGGAAATGGTGGTGCGCCGCATCGAACCGGTTAGAAAAAGAAGATGGCAATGTCTAAATGTACGAATTGTGAGCACTTCTCATACACAGCTGTAATGGGTCGCTGAAAAACAACAGATTCCTGTTGTTAAAAAATAGCGTTTGACACTTTTCGGGCGTAGATGAGCACCGAGGTTGAGAATGTACTCATGTGACGGCACACGACGCATTTTGTTTGATGTTCTGTGGATGGGCTACGCATGAAACACGTCAAACCTAATTTTACTACAACGAGAGATCTTTTGTTCTTTTTAAGCGCCCAGTTACAGCGGTGTATAAGAAGTGCTCACAATGAAAGAAGTAAAGGACTATATACATGGCGGGTTTGTCGTAGACAGACAACGTCATCCGATTCTGTGACGATGTTTAGCTATGTCAGTTGTGTATTACTTTCCGAAGTGAAATGATAATTAAATAAAGAGCCTACGCTGCCGACAGGGGTTGATATACATCAACGGGGACAGTTGAAAATGTGTGCTCCGACCGGGAGTCGAACCTGTGATCTCCTGCTTACGTGGCAGACGCTCTATCCGTCTTTTTTTTCATTTTGGCTTTATTGATCGTTGTGTTTGGTCGTTGCGGACGTCGCAAGACATCCTGTTCAAATTCGGTGGTTGATCCTTCCACTCAGTTTTTTATAACAGAGGCCAACCGGCTCACCGACCGAACACACATCCATCTGAGCCACCGAGGGCACAGAGCATAGTGTGACTGCAGGGACTTATCCCTTGCACACTCCCCGTGAGACCCACATTCCCAACTTAATGTCCACACACTACATTCGTAGTGCCCCTGCCCATTACGCTTATTACTCGCGGCAGACAATCGTACCGAGTTGCGTAGAGTTCGGGCAATACCTGTGCATCGGCACAGAAGAAGAAGGCCAATAACCGGTTAACCTTAACTATATATGAAGATGGTGACCATGCAGCGCTCTAAAATGCCCGAACTCTTACGGGACTCGGTAAGATTGTCTGCCGCGAGTAATGAGTGTAGTGGGCAGGGGCACTACGAATGTAGTGTGTGGACATTAAGTTGGGAATGTGGGTCTCACGGGCAGCCCTCGGTGGCTCAGATAAATAGAGCGTCTGCCATGTAAGCAAGAGATCCTGGGCTCGAGTCCCGGTCGGGGTACACATTTTCAACTGTCCCGTTGATGTATATCGACGCCTGTCGGCAATGTAGGGTCTTGACTTAATTATAATTTCATTCTAGAGCGCTACATGTTCACCAATGGAATCTGTTATTTCGGACATGTCCGAAATAACAGATACCAACTTCATATGTAGTTTGCGAAGTGTTTCTTTAGCAAAGGTCCTCAGACACGTCGTTTGTTACGTATGTGTTCCATATTATACTACTCACTTCAAACAACCTTATATTGCGATAAAATTTACAACTGGTAAAGTGGTGTACTTATAGTCAGCACGCAATATTGTTGAATTAACGTGTTGGCCACTCTACAATTTGTGTCATCATCCGTAGAGCGTGTCAAACTCTGTGGTATAGCATCAGTTCCTTCCTGAACCAACATGTGACTGATTATGTATTACAGGCGTGTTTCGAATGCTGTGGCTATTGTCAGACTTTGTAGATACCGATCCTCCATCAAATGAGTTGTTTTATATGTTTGCTAAAAACTCAACTATGTCATCAGTGTATTAACAAAGAAACGTAACTGGTACGCAGTAAGGACCGGAAGACTTGTCTATGTTGTCAGAAATCGTTTCACTACATTGAGGTATCTGACTCCTGTTGGCAGCTGTTCTTGATTACAGTTCTAGAACACTTACTGCATCTCTCTTGGTAATGGAATTTCGTAAAATCATCTTTAGTAACTCCACTTTAATGTCACTGTTATCGGCAACATTACCATTGCTACCGCACACTGAAAGTATTTACTGTGTCTTGCCGCTAGAAAACTTTACGTACGACCGTAATCTCTTAGGATATTCTTCCAGATTTCAGGACAGAGTTTCGTCGTGGAAACTATTAAAAATATCTCACACTGAAGTCTGCACTAAGTTTCTAGCTTTTGTATAACATATGTAAAAAAAATGAAGTGGACGTATAGAATACAATTCGAAGAAGTGTCAAAAGGAATTGGAAGGGAAAGAAGAAAATCGGAAACCATTACCTGAAGAGAGGGCTAGTTAGTGATACAACTGTTACAGCATCTAGAAATAGTTACATAGAAAAGTAGTAGACGAAGACAAAGACTAGAATGTGCAAAACAGCTTATGGAAGATGTCTATAGTAGCCATATAGAGATAGCGTTAACATTACACAGGAAGAAATAGAGAATAACGTCAAAACAGTCGAAAGACTAAAAAATTGAAAATCAGTAACAATAAGGATTGCAATAAAAACTACAGCTGGTTGGAAAAGGAAAAGAAACGGGGAGATCTACGAGAGTATAGAGAAAATATCAGAAGCAATGGGAAAGCGAACACCACTATCGAATGAATGAGAACTGGCTAAGGAAGTAAATATTCCTGTATTTCTGGAAAAGGAAAGCGACAATAGCATGGATTGCACAAAGTGAACGGGAATTGCATCGCTGCTTAATGAAATGGAACATGTGCTAGAAAATAGCTATAATATGCACATAAAAATAAAACAATTGTAATGGTGTTCGCTTGAAGGGAAGTGTTAGATGACTAAATTGTTAAACTAGGACAAGGGAATCTTAAAAGGATTACGAATTTTCTTATCTCAGAAGTGTATAAATACAGATAAAGAAGGAACATGTACGGGCTGCATACAAGAAAAAATGTGCTTTCTATATAAAGAAGCGGCTACTAACATCCAACAATGCAAACCTTGAAAATAGAAAAAGATTCATGAGAAGCACTGTATGATTTTGATACACGGATAGTGGGAAAAATCGGAAATGAATCGAAGCCTTTCAAGCATGGAGACACAGGAGACTGTTGCTGGTCAGATGGATTTATCGAGTGAGAAACGAAGACATACAGCTACAAGGCAACGAGAAAACTTCACGACGAAACACACATCCGGCTTCCTTCACGAGACTCGGAGCAGAGGGCGAGAGAAAAAACTGCACGCTCCAGCGCTCTGGAGGAACGCGGCCGGAGAGAAACCGCAAGCTGGCTGGACCTCCACTCCAGCAGTTGCACCTCAGACGTAAGTAAACTTCTCCTTCTGAATTATTTTCCCGTTCACTGAGACTCAGTCAGATACGTCAACAAACAGAAGCACCCGCAGCCATATACTCCCAATTATGTTCCATGATTTACTTCTTTTTAATCTTCGTTTTGACCAGCAAGGATTTTTCCAGTGCTCTTTCATTTTTTACCCACGCTGATTTTTCCTTTCTTCTGTCCCTGCCGATCCCGATTTCTTATTTCTTCTTTTTTTAAAGTCTTCTAAATGGAATTATTTGATCCTTCTTTCGAGTTATTTTCTTACTTGTGCAATACATGCTACTGTGTCTTTCTTTTTCCAGAAATACAGGGATATTTATTTCGTTAACCTATTCTCGTTCGTTCGATAGTGGTGTTTGCTTTCCCGTTGCTTCTGATATTTTCTCTGTATTGTCGAAGATCTCCCCAGTTCTTCTCTTTTTCCAACCAGCTGTAGTTTGTATTGCAATCCTTGTTGTTACTGATTTTCCATTTTTTAGTCTTTCGATTGTTTTGACATTGTTCTCTATTTCGTCCTGTATTGTGCTAACGCTATCTCTACATGCCTCCCAAAGGCAACATCCTCTATAAACTGTTTAGTACATTCTAGTCTTTGTCTTCCTTCACTATTCCTGGACGCTGTAACAGGTGTACCACTAACATATCCCTTCTTCAGGTAATGGTTTCCGGTATTCTTCTTTCCCCTCTCATTCGTTTTAGCACTTCTTCAATTTGGATTCCATACGTCCAATTAATTTTTTTACATCTATGTTATACAAAAGCTAGGAACTTAGTGCAGACTTCAGTGCGAGATATTTTAATAGTTTCCGAGTCGAAACTCTGTCTTCAAATCTAGAAGAATATTCTAAGATATTACGGACGTACGTAAAGCACTCTTGCGGCAAGGCACAATAAATACTTTCACTGCGCGATAGCAGTGGTAATGTTGCCGACGACAGTGTCACTAAAGCAGAGTTACTAAACATGATTTTACGAAATTCCGTTACCAAGAAAGATGCTGTAAGTATTCCAAAACTCTAATCAAGAACAGCTGTCAACAGGAGTACTTTACAAGTAGATGCCTCGATTTAGTGAAACAATTTAAGACAATATAGACAAGTCATCCGGTCCAGACTGTGTACCAGTTAGGTTTCTTTGGTAATATGCTAATGATATAGCTCTGGCTCTAAGCACTGTGGGCCTTAACATCTGAGGTCATCAGTCCCCTAGACTTAAAACTACTTAAACCTAACTAACCTAAGGACATCACACACATTCATGCTCGAGGCAGGATTCAAACTTGAGACCGTAGCAGCAGCACAGTCCCGATCTGAAGCGCCTAGAACCGCTCGGCCACAGCAGTCGGTCTGTAGCTACAGTGTCTGAGAATAGCTAGTGCATTCGGAAGACATCTGTAATACGTAACCAGTCACTGGCTGTCGCTTCAGGAAGGAATTGATGCTATCCCACAAAGTTTTACACTTTCTACGGATGACGACACGAATTGTAGAGTGGCCAACACGGTAATTCAATATTGTTGCTTGCTGACTATAAATAAATTGCTTTTCCAATTGTAAATTTTACCTCAATATACACTCCTGGAAATGGAAAAAAGAACACATTGACACCGGTGTGTCAGACCCACCATACTTGCTCCGGACACTGCGAGAGGGCTGTACAAGCAATGATCACACGCACGGCACAGCGGACACACCAGGAACCGCGGTGTTGGCCGTCGAATGGCGCTAGCTGCGCAGCATTTGTGCACCGCCGCCGTCAGTGTCAGCCAGTTTGCCGTGGCATACGGAGCTCCATCGCAGTCTTTAACACTGGTAGCATGCCGCGACAGCGTGGACGTGAACCGTATGTGCAGTTGACGGACTTTGAGCGAGGGTGTATAGTGGGCATGCGGGAGGCCGGGTGGACGTACCGCCGAATTGCTCAACACGTGGGGCGTGAGGTCTCCACAGTACATCGATGTTGTCGCCAGTGGTCGGCGGAAGGTGCACGTGCCCGTCGACCTGGGACCTGACCGCAGCGACGCACGGATGCACGCCAAGACCGTAGGATCCTGCGCAGTGCCGTAGGGGACCGCACCGCCACTTCCCAGCAAATTAGGGACACTGTTGCTCCTGGGGTATCGGCGAGGACCATTCGCAACCGTCTCCATGAAGCTGGGCTACGGTCCCGCACACCGTTAGGCCGTCTTCCGCTCACGCCCCAACATCGTGCAGCCCGCCTCCAGTGGTGTCGCGACAGGCGTGAATGGAGGGACGAATGGAGACGTGTCGTCTTCAGCGATGAGAGTCGCTTCTGCCTTGGTGCCAATGATGGTCGTATGCGTGTTTGGCGCCGTGCAGGTGAGCGCCACAATCAGGACTGCATACGACCGAGGCACACAGGGCCAACACCCGGCATCATGGTGTGGGGAGCAATCTCCTACATTGGCCGTACACCACTGGTGATCGTCGAGGGGACACTGAACAGTGCACGGTACATCCAAACCGTCATCGAACCCATCGTTCTACCTTTCCTAGACCGGCAAGGGAACTTGCTGTCCCAACAGGACAATGCACGTCGGCATGTATCCCGTGCCACCCAACGTGCTCTAGAAGGTGTAAGTCAACTACCCTGGCCAGCAAGATCTCCGGATCTGTCCCCCATTGAGCATGTTTGGGACTGGATGAAGCGTCGTCTCACGCGGTCTGCACGTCCAGCACGAACGCTGGTCCAACTGAGGCGCCAGGTGGAAATGGCATGGCAAGCCGTTCCACAGGACTACATCCAGCATCTCTACGATCGTCTCCATGGGAGAATAGCAGCCTGCATTGCTGCGAAAGGTGGATATACACTGTACTAGTGCCGACATTGTGCATGCTCTGTTGCATGTGTCTATGTGCCTGTGGTTCTGTCAGTGTGATCATGTGATGTATCTGACCCCAGGAATGTGTCAATAAAGTTTCCTCTTCCTGGGACAATGAATTCACGGTGTTCTTATTTCAATTTCCAGGAGTGTATAAGGTTGTTTGCAGTAAGTAGCATAATTTACAGCACATACGTAAAAAGCGATGTGTCTGTGGGCCTATGCTTTGGGAAGTAATACACAACTGATCTCGCTAAACAACTTTGCTATTTATCAGAAATGGACATACATATCACAGGGCGTTCTCCGGGATCCTTATTTTTTACAAAAGCCTACTGCTGTTTTTATTTCAAAAGGGCTGGTTTCGGACAATGTCACCCATCTTTAGATCATAATGTTCTACGTAATATGATTTCAAGACGGGTGTCATTGCTCGAAACCGGTTATTTTGAAACAAAACAGCTATCTACAGCCGGAAAAGAGACTTGTTTTGTATAAAATATGCTAGCTGGTGCTAGGTTGCGCTAACGAGGAAGGCAGTTTGTCTCACTATTTGTTTGTTGTGGTATTCAGCCCAAAGACTGGTTTGATGTACCTTTCCACGCTTGTCTATGACACACAAATGATCTTCGATAAACTACCTCAACCCACATCTATTTGAACTTGCCTACCGTATTCATCCCTCAGTCTCCCTCTACAGTGTTTAGCCCCCCACCACACTCACACTTCCTTCCATTATGAAACAGAATGATCCCTCGCCCCATTCTTTCAGTTAAGTTGTGCCTTAAATTTCTTCTCTACTCGATTCATTCAGTACCTCCAAATTAGGTCTAGCCGACTAATCTTCAGCAGTCATCTTCTAACATTCTGCGTGGTGTGTGTTTGTTCTATATCGTGTCTCCCTACCACTTTCGCGGAACGACGCTCTGAGCGTGTTTTTTAGGGAATTGACTAGTTTGAACCTGGGACCTGTTGCAGGTAAGGAGACGCCAGACCACACATGACATGTAGAGTTCAGAAGAGTTCAGTGAGACTAGCGATGATATAACCAAATACTTAATGATTTCAGTGTCAGCTCCACTGCACTCCCTGTAAAAGAATCTTAATTCTAACTAAATTTAGTGAAAGGGGTTCAAGGCTTTCCTATTTTTAGTTAGCTGGTAAAATAACGTCGAAAAAGCAGTTAAGTTTACCATTGAAAATTTTATTCTGCTCACAAAACATTGTTTATAAATCGCAGTATTGATAAAAGGAAATGTTTTAATACAGGATGGTAAAAACCAACTGCGTTCAACAAAGATGTGAACGAATATTCCCTGAATGGGTTTCCAAGTTCTACAATGGATCGAAGGATGACCTATGCCATATCACATCTATAATCTAGGTTTAAATTAAGTTTCACAAAAGAGAAAACTATCAAAATGGTCTACAGTGACCCTCAATTATCTTTAATTACTTATCTAACTTGTCGTAAATTACAGTGGCTGATGTGGCTTCTCAATATCTATATAACAGAAAAATCATCGCGTTTCAGATTTTTACTTCAAGAGGCAAACCGTGAACACCATGAGCTTTAATTGACGATCGACACTAGTGTTACGCAAAAAGGGGTGTAACAGATGAGACTTCTGCAGTTCTGAGTGAAGCTTTATGCGCTGTTATGCGGCATCGCGTGCGTTCATTACCTTGTCGGTGTTCGTCAGGGGGCGGCGAGGAGCACAGCTCCGCTCACCTCGCCGTCTCGGAAGCAACTCCCTCCTAACTTCTCCTTACTACAATTTACCGAAGTTGGTTTAAAACACTATCTGGCTGTGTTTTCATCTGACCAATCAGGGTCTCAATGTTAACCTTAAGCTCCGCCTACAAAAATTCTGTCTGTCCAATGAGAAACGTTATACTTTTCGTGGTGGGGCGATGTTTTTAAAGCTTGCAACCTAACATAGACGCGAAAAAGTCTCAGGCTAAAACTTGCAGCTGGTGTGGTCCTTTTAGTGTTATCGTGAGATCTATACTGTTCTTCTGGAGGGCTCTATCTTTTAACATGGGCTGGGGGGTGGTCCTGACGTAACAGAGACGCGAAAAAGTCTCACGCTAAAACTTGCAGCTGGGGTGGTCCTAGCGGTTAGCCGACGACGTGGGTGTCCGTCCCTTATCGTAGGGCCTTCCAGCTTAACACGGTTCTGCTCTCGGCTTCTGGTCTCGTTTTTCCCCTCGGAACTGCGTCTGTCTCACGGTGGGAAGGTATGACATGCATTTAGGCATTCTTGTGTTAGTCTGTGGTATTCCATTTGCTCACTCGTTACCCGTATTACTTTGGTTAATTTAATATCACGATTTATTCGGAGCTATGTGACATACTACTGGATTTGCTTATCATGTCAGGGTTTTCATGGAAGGTGTTGGATTTGCCTGACACCTTACAATCTATAGCGTCAAATTTTAAAACCTTCCTTTCCCATCTTGTCTGAACTAATTGTCACCCAAGATTCGCTTCTGCACAAAGCTACATTCCAGACAAATACCTTAAGAAATGACTTCCTAGTACTTAAATTTATATTAGATGTTAACAAATTCCTCTTTTTCAGGAATGCTATTCTTGCTCTAACCAGTCTATGTTTTGTATCGTTTCCACTTCCACCGCTATCAGTTATTTCGTTGCCCAAGTAGAAAAAAACTCATCTCCTACTTTTAGTGTCTGATTTCTAATATAATTCCCTCGACATTGCCTGATTTAATTCTACTACATTCCAATACGCTAATTTTACTTTTGGTCATGTGTATGTTATAACCTCTTTCCAAGACATTATTCATTCCGTTCAACTTCTTTTCCAAGTCCTTTGCTGTCCGTGATAGAATTGCAGTGCTGCCGGGAAACCTCAAAGTTTTTATTTCTTCTTCTTGAACTTTAATTTTTTTTCCAAATTTTTCTTTGGTTTCCTTTAGTGCTTGATCAAAATAAAATAACTTCACTCCATTACTGATTTCCATGCATATCCTTTGATTCTTCCACCTGCAGTCTGGTTTCTGCGCAAATTGTATACAAGGTGATTCTTATTAACGTTCAAAACCCCTGAAGCGACGTAGATGACTCGGAGACAAGTAGTTTAATAGAAGACATATGGTGCCGCAAATGCCGGGAAATATCCGAAAAGTGGATGACAAATGTTGAACATGTGACGTCACTCGCTGCGTGCAGTGGTTGAGCTTATTGGTCTGTCGCACTTGATCATGCCAACGCAAGTCAAGTATACACGACGGTGTGGTTCCGGGTTCACTTACGCGGCTATAGCACTTGAGGATCAATGTCCGAATCTTACGTATGGCAGGAAATTTTTTCATTGGGTTACACGTTTACATAGAGGTAATATTTATTATTTTATTTACCAGTCTCGTGATCCCCGCTGGTTTATTGCAAAACACGCTAAAACAAAAAACAGCGCATTGCATCAGAAGTAAGTGAGTATAAGATTACAAATTGTGTCGACACCAGTAAATGACCTACGTTTTCTTTACTAAATAAAGTCTATAAACAAAAGAAGAGGGAACAAAAGGAAAGAAACGCAAAATAATAACAGCTTTTGCTTGGTTACAGCGAGGACAGGTCACATTTACAAAACGTGTTCGAAAATTGAGTAGCCTAGCGAAGGGATAAGCAGCTCTGCCCCCTACAGGTGAGGGTAAAATCGACAACCCTAACCTCTGCACGTGAGTCGAGGTACGTCATCTGGTGACGTCACACGGTCAACATTTTTCACCACTGTTCAGCTGTTTCCCGACATTTGCGGTCCCATGTGTCTTTATTAAATTACTTGTCTCAGAATTATCTACGTCATTTAAACGTTAATAAGAAACACGGACGAATTTATTTTTAAAGGCAAACATCCAAGAATAAAATTAATTGAAAATGACTTAATTTCAATAACCAACTGATGGCAAACAGCTCAAAAGGACAATAGTATAAAATCACTTCCTTTTTGTAAAGTATATTCCCAGCTAGCACTCAAGCTTATTTCAAGGTGGATATTGAGTTTATGTTCAGTTGAAAATTCAAGATTGAAAAATCAACCTGTTACACAGCTTGTTTCAAGGTGGGTATTGAGTTTAGGTTCAGTTGAAAATTCAAGATTGAAAAATCAACCTGTTACACAGTTTACATCAAGCTGTAAAAATTTAGCTTGAATTAAAATAATTTTCCCAAGCTTGAAATAAACTGTAATTTCCCTGGAAGGCTGTACAGCAGATGCGCGCGCAGCATAGCTTCCATAGACGTCCACGGGAAGCGCCACAAGCGTTTATAAGTCGTGACGTAAGGGTTTTGTCGTGTGTGACGTCATGATGGCGCGGAGTTTGGTTTGAGTGTGGCTGTCTCCAGTTCTGTTTTATCTTATTTTATTTACTTTTCTGAGCCTTGCTATGTTTACGGCCATTCTACCTTTGTGACACGCGTTAATGGTTGTGGTTTGTTGACAAGTTTGTTTTATACTAGAAAACAGTTCGGTACGTTAATGTTACAAATGTTAAATATTACGTAACGTAATTAATTAGGTTCAATAAATTCAGATTAATATTTATATAGCTTAAAACAAGCTGTAAATACCAGGCTGTATTCCACGTGTGTAGATACAGCTGGAGCCAAGCTTGATAAGTCAAGCTTGAAATATAGCTTGAACTCTGCCAACTTTGATGTTTATTTCAAGCTAGAATCCAGCTAACAGGCTTGAATATTCCAGCTTTGATCAAGCTTATATACTTGAACTTTACAGCTGGAAACAAGTTTGAAACCGGCTTACTGTGCTATCTGGGTTAAATGAAGGAAAAAAAAAACATTTACATTACAAACAGCAAAACAAAGGATCAAATGATTATGCCACAAATATCAACCATCGGCTATTGCAGTAATTATCAAAACGCCAAAACCTCCTACGCATTGCTCCCATAGGGATCGCGAGGAAATGATTAAGCTGTATTTAGCGCTCACCGAGGCATTTAAACAATTATTCTTCCCGTGCTCCATACGTAAATAGAATGGGAAGAAGCCCTAAGTAACTGGTACACTGGGAACTACGCTCCGCTATGCATTCACAAGGATATGCTGAATATGGGTACAGTCATAGAAACAGCGTTAGGAAGTAAAGTGTGCAACCTAAAGGCGTAGCAAATCAGTGAAAGAATCCCAAGGACTTCTGCACGATGTCAGTTATCGACTTCGCACGATATTCTTTCTGCATGGTTCTGCAGAGAAAACTATTTTTGACATTAGTTTCATTGCCACAGGAGATTGTACCATAGCAGAATATCGAGGGAAAACATGATGCGAATTACATCTACTCATTTACAGAGATACTCTGCAACTCACACATAAATGCCAAGCAAAGGTTTCATCAAACCACCTTCACAAAGTTCTCTGTTGTTCTACTCTCGACAAGCGTGAGGAACAAACGAACACCTATATCTTTCCGTGCGAGCTCTGATTTAACTTATTTTATTATTGTGATCTTTTCTCTGTATGTAGGCCGGCGTTGACAAAATATTTTCGCATTTGGAGGCGAAACTTGGTGATTGAATATTCGTGAGAATATTCCGCCGCAACGAAAAACACCTTTGTTTTATTGATGTCCTCCCCAAATCCTGTATCATGTCCGTGACACTCTCTCCCGTATTTCTCAATAATACAAAACGCGCTACTCTTCTTCGATCTTTCTCGATGTACTCCGTTAATCCTATGTGGCAAAGATCCTACACAGCGCAGCAGTACTCCGAAATATGACCGACAAGCGTAGCGTAGGCAGTCTGTTTAGTAGATCTGGTGCATTTTCTAAGTGTCCTGCCAATAAAATGCAATCCTTCGTTCGCCTTCTCCTCAACATTTTCCATGTGCTCTTTGAAAGTTATGTCGTTGATAATTGTAATTCCCAGGTATTTAGTTGAATTTATGGCCTTTAAATTTGGCTGATTTATTGTGTACCCGAAGTTTAAGGGATTCATTTTAGCACTCTTTTGGATGACCTCACACATTTCCTTATTTAGCGTCAATTGCCAATTTCCGCACCATTTAGATATCTTTTCTAAATTGTTTAGCAATTGGTTTTAATCTTGTGAT
This sequence comes from Schistocerca cancellata, assembly GCF_023864275.1. NCBI lineage: Eukaryota > Metazoa > Arthropoda > Insecta > Orthoptera > Acrididae > Schistocerca > Schistocerca cancellata. The sequence goes on from NC_064626.1 coordinate 1,181,987,341, forward strand.
GACTTTACTAGACGATAAACGACAGCATTATCTGCAAACAACCTAAGACGGCTGCTCAGATTGTCTCCCCAGTTTATATAGACATCTGAGGGCCTATAATACTACCTTCGGGAACGCCAGAAATCACTTCTGTTTTACTCGATGACTTACCATCAATTACTACGAACTGTGATCTCTCTGACAGGAAATCACGAATTATAACTTAGACGGTATTCCGTAAGCACCTAATATGATTACAAGCCGCTTGTGAGGTACGGTGTCTAAAGCCTTCTGGAAATCTAGAAAGACGGAATCAATTTGAAATCCCTTGTCGATAGCACTCAACACTTCCTGTGAGTAAGAGCTAGTTGTGTTTCGCAAGAACGATGTTTTCTTAATTCGTGTTGACTGTTTATCAATAGACCGGTCTCTTCGAGGCAGTTCATAATGTTCGAACAAAGTATATGTTCCATTGTTCTGCTGCATATCGACGTTAATGATAAGGGCCTGTAATTTAGTGGATTACTCCTATTGCCTTTCTTGAATGTTGGTATGACCTGTACAACTTTCCATTCTCTGGGTATGGATCTTTCGTCGAGCGAGCAGTTGCGTATGGTTGTAAAGTGTGGAGCTATTACATCAGAAAACTCTGAGAGGGACCTAACTGGTATAGGGCCTAATTGGTATACAGTCTGGACCGGAGGACTTGCAAGTGATTTTAGTTGCTGCAGTACTCCGAGGATATCTACTTCTAAGTTACTCATGTTGGCAGCTGTTCTTGATTCGAATTCTGGAATGTTTACTTCGTCTTCTCTGATGAAGGAATTTCGGAAGGCTGTGTTTAGTAATTCTACTTTAGCAGCACTGTCATCGGCAGTATTTCCGTTGCTATCGTGCAAAGAAGGCATTGATTGTGTCTTGCCGCTAGCATAATTTAAGCGTCTCACATTGAAGTCCGCGCTAAATTTCGAGCTTCTGTAAAAGATCGCCAATCTTGGGGATTTTGCGCCCGTTTAAATTTGGCACGCTTTTATCGTTTCTGCGAGTGTTCTGACCCGTTTTGTGTACCAAGGGGGATTAGCATAATCATTTGTTAATTTATTCTGTATAAATCTTTCAATTGCTGTCGATACAATTTTTTTGAATCAATACACATCTGGTCTACACTTACATCGTTAATTTGGAAGGAGTGGAGATTGTGTCACTGGAAGATGTCAAGCGAATTTTTGGAGGCTCGGGGAGTTAAGGTATTCAGTCTCGCTACAGCAAACGTGTGTTCACTAATCCCTATATTCCTTTTGATGCTTGTTATTAGCTGAGGATTATTTGTAACTAAGATGTTTTTGACGTAACTTGAAGAGAACATACGTATTGACCATTGATCTCTATTTCTCTTACGTGTAAGTCAACTTCATACGTCTGGAGTTGCATACTATTTGTTTCTGTTAGACTGAGAGTTTGACTGCGTCCATAGAGAATGAGAGCTTGAATAATAATAATAATAATAATAATAATAATAATAATACTAATACATAAATTTGAATAAAACCAAGTTAAAATACGTTCTTGTAACAGTGTGAGAGATATTTTCATCAAGTTACATTAAAATCCTTCGGATAAAACATATTATCTAGTTACGTACAGAAACTAGGCAGGTGCATGCTTAACGTCCATTCAGTTTGCCGCCTCTTGGTGTCGTGTACAGAGAGAGCTGCGCTGCCATCTATCGTGGCTCTTACAACATGATTCCGCAGGTTCGCTCAATGCCGCTGGGATGGCATTACCATCGCCTTCACACACCCCCGTCCATGTCCGTGAGCGTACATCGAATAAAAGAACGCACAAAATCTTAATATTTCGATCCTTTCTCTAAATTACAGTTATTGTTCATTGAATTTGTATATGCTGTTTGATTTGAAGGAATTACAGCGTCACCAGCTCATAAAAGTGGCATCCCACCTCAAACTGGCGGTACAATTCCACGTTACATCCAAAATCAATGTCGACAGGTGATTGGCGAGACTACCTTCGCTAAAATTTCAGATCATACAAAATATACTCGGCAGTATGAATCAGTCAAATTTCCACAACTTTCTAATATTATTGGCTGATTTGTGATGATGAAGGTGTGTCATTGGGTCATATGAATAAAAAGAAGAATATACTTCACCCTCAAAATTTCGAAAATTCTCAGGTTCGCATGAATGAGGGCAGTCGGAGAATATCCTTCACCCGAGAATGTTCTCGACGTGAATAAAAGGGTAGGGGAAGTTGCTCAAAACAAAGGACATTCTCCGATTTCGTGTGAACTAGAGGTGCTTCTCACAAGCGGAGAAATTATCCGTTTTTTTGAAGTGAGCTCTGTAGCATACTTCGTGCTGGGTAAGTTCTGTTAAAGTTTTACTGACAACTCGATAGTAATGGCAGAATTTGTATTGCTTGTAAGGCAAAAAAGCTAAATGTAGCCCGAATAAATACTGAAGAGAGAAACGGTAGAAGTTTATACGGGTTTAGTAATAAAAACATTGTTTGCCTGGCGATCTTCCTTCGTTTACCAGACTGATGAACGAGACGACTTAGATATACACAAAAACAACTGTGTCCCTGACGTTTCCAGATGTTCATCACCATGCCTACTCACAGCATGAATCTTATATTTTGTTATTTTAGGCACACGGGACTATTAATAACTTTTACTACAAACCTAGCGATCTGTTTTCTTAACGAAACCGCACGGGTGACCGCTTAGGTACTTGACACGCAAGCAGACCATTATGCGACGTACTTAACCAAAATTATCTCGTGTTAGCAAACTCTGATAGAGTTCCAGTTTGAAGTAAATCATGTAACCTTAACTTTTCGTTTGCGTAATGTGTTCATCTAACTTCGATAACTAGAAAGTTTACCGCGTGTCGAAAATTCGTTAACATCTCTAGAAAATGCATTTCCGTAAACTGTCCGTAATCGTCTTAATAATTTATTACCGCACATAAAAGTAAAATGTAAACGTAGTGCAACTCTCGCAGAGCACACTTATGCCAGATCCATATTAGTATAATGGATAGTTTACCCTTTTGAGCGAGTTGAATGAAATGTAACATTACGTGTGTGTTCTCTACGGACACGGCAAACGACACACACCGGGAACCTTCTCAAGGGGAAAGTAGTGAGGAGTAACTTCCTCGTCGGAGGACATGCTTCAGATTTTTTATTCATTATAATTTGAGAACTTTCTTAGCGAATGTTCTTTGCTCTGAGAATCTTCTCTGGAGAATGTTCTCTTTTTTATTCATACGACCCATTGTGTCAGGTGCAGTTTATTATTTCGTAGTAAATAGTTATGCCGGAGACTTGTAATTTCTTCTGAGAAATGATACGTTTCGTTGTAAGGAATGTTATTAATGGGAGTTATTATCCGAAAACGGGCATCAAGAAGTTTTGCTCATTTAAAATATTTTTGGCGACATCGAACTGCAGAGGTCGATATGAGCATGCAAAATTGAGCCCTAAGAAAATTATATGTGTGTAATGTGTTTTTTTTTTATTCTTGGTCTTCGTGTAGCTCTTTTTGGATCCACTGTGCTGGCGCATTTTTGTCGTGTCTTGTCATCATTCATGTTCAGTCGCGCGGTTACATTTCGTGGATTCGAAATGTGCATGTTATTCCGTCTTCTCACCACCATGAAAAGCCCACATATTTAAAGAAGGACCTTTATTTTTTTATCATGACATAATACTGATTTCACGGTTTCCACCATTTCCTGTGATGGACAGTTCTCCTGTCCATTAAAAAGGGCCAATTCCTGGCCAATGTTATAGATATTATTCGGGACTGTTTTATTTTCTGTACTCTAGATTCATCACGTGAAACTGATTTTTGAAATTTCATAAGTACGCTTTTATGGGATAGTTTCTTCATGGGGTAGTTTACTTTGGTGCTGTATTTCGCGGCTGGACTTTCAGGTACTTCGAAATAAAACTGATACAAAAATAATGGATGCAGCAGCGATTTGTTTCTCATGAAGAGGCCTCAAATTTGTCATTGATATTCATCGATTACTTCTCGACTTATCCTTTGTTTTCACACATGTTCGCCACAGCACGTGGCGTTCTTGGGAGGATTCTTAACGATCCTTACATTGCTCAAAGCATCTGTAGTGTGAACTGTAGTGTCGGGTATGTTAAAAGACATCTTGCTTTACACACTGACATGCACGTAAAAATATTTAATTGCCAACCTGGTATTTGCACGTTTAGCCCATCATCAGTAGCTCATATTCTTTAGGTCTCTATCAGATGATGTTTTCGTCGAGTAGGGAATAATAGCGATGTTAAAATTTATCTGAATCTCTGGTATACAGATTGTCCTGTGTACATGATATAGCTGGCACACTTCTTGGTCATATTAGACACTACTACCCACCAGTACATTACCAGATCTTCTGCTACACGTTCTTGAGGAACTTCGTATAGAATTTTAAGTTTACCACTTTAGCAAAAGAATGGTTGTCCAATGTATTTATTTCAACAGTTTTAAACTCTACAAACGCTTCTTTGTTACTAGATGCACAACAACAGGTGCACCACTTTTGGAGATAAGCCATCCCTTTTAAGCAGATCCTAATGGGAGTGGAGATTTATAAACATGTTTTACGTCTGTACTTTAAGATAGCAAACGTCCTGGAATCCATTTTCTGCCAGCACTTCAACGTATCGTCCGTGTGGCTTCCCCCGTCCGAGGTTCGAGTCCTCTCTCGGGTATGTGTGTTGTTGTCCTTAGCGTAAGTTAGTTTAAGTTAGATTAAGTAGTGTGTAAGCTTAGGGACCGATGACCTCAGCAGTTTGGTCGCATAGGATCTTACCACAAATTTCCAAACATTTCCTTACGTATTTATAGTAAATGTAGATATCTGATACTTCCAGTCATATCCAGAAGTTTTTTCGTACACTATGTTTACAGTAATTTGTAAGCATTGCTTGGACATACGCAATGACTTGTTCTTTTCAGCATTGCCTGTATGGGAACGCATGCATGAACATGCAGGTATGCGACCCTGTTTGAACAAAGCGAAGCCCTATGTGGACGCTACTCCCTCCGCACATTTGTTTACATCCTAACTGCTTTCTCGCGACACTTAAGTATACGAATTCTCTTGTGACTGCGAATTTTCTGCAGTTATTCTTCTGGTCCTGTAAGTTTTTACGATTCGGTGCTCAAGCAAGAATTCTTTCTAAATTATGTTCAGTCAAAAAATATTGGTCAAAATATATAGGTAATTCAAGAAACTGCACGATGAATACGTTTTGTGATGCGTATTGCCGACAAAATACTTTACATTTGGCACAGAATTCGTTATTGCTCTCGAAGGATAGACATTCGCTTCCTGCCGGCCGGTGTGGCCGTGCGGTTCTAAGCGCGTCAGTTTGGAACCGCGTGACCGCTACGGTCGCAGGTTCGAATCCTGCCTCGGGCATGGATGTGTGTGATGTCCTTAGGTTAGTTAGGTTTAAGTAGTTCTAAGTTCTAGGGGACTGATGACCACAGATGTTTAGTCCCATAGTGCTCAGAGCCATTCGCTTCCTGTTTACCGTTACCTGCCTGCATAATAATATCCTAGCGGCACTGAAGAGGCGTTCGCTCTGGCAGCTGCATTCATGACTATTACTTAAATTCCAAGAAGCCATTATTTTGATGCTCAAAATTGATTACCAGTGTGCATTGTTCTGAAAATGTTAAAATATGACGTACACATAGTGCAATAGCCGAACTGCACTCGGACGTTTAGTTCACCGATTTAAAATAACTGTAGTAGAGGCCATTACCAACTAATTGCTCTGAGTTTGTGATTAATTCCCCGCCACAATAAGTTTTGTAGTATAAAGTACCTAATTACAATTATGAGGTGTAATTGTTTAGAACTGTCGTGCTCTCTGTCTCGACAGAGACAGGGTTTGGGGGTGGGGTGATGGGGGCAATCGTTTCTTTTCTGCTATACACGTATGCATGTGATTGTTCGTCGCAAGCTCCATTAGAGAAAACGCAGTAGTCATTGCATATGGCTGTAAATGAAATGCTTATGGCAGTGGTGTGAGTGATGCGGGTACTTGTTTCAGGCAGCTCTATCTAAATTGTTGAACAAACATGGAGGCATCTTGGGCTGAAGTCATAGGGGCTGTCTAATTCTTTTTTGTGGGGGCGCAGGCGCAGAGCATAGAAGTAAATGGAGGAGCATTTGGGCTGTGCGAGCTGCCCCTCTGGGTACCCACAATTAAGTGAGGCGCTGGGCGCTCCAAGAAACTCATATCGCACGATGCACGGGGAGTGAAATTTCAAGTCATCCGATTTGCTACCGAAAATTGCTTTACATAGATGAAACAGAGCTATATCCATCCATCTCTGCAGTTAGTTTCTCGGTAAAACTTTTATTTTTCGCATAAAAAAATAAAATAAAATAAAATAAAAACCAATATTTAGGGATTCGTGTGTGTTCACCGCTATGCAGTCCTTCTCATTCGATTTTGAGGAAACTATTTGGTGAGAAAACATTTATTTTCAAAAAATAGCTCCAAGCACTATGGGACTTAATATCTGAGGTCATCAGTCCCATAGACGTAGAACTACCTAAACCTAACTAACCTAAGGACAACACACACATCCATGCCCGAGGCAGGATTCGAACCTTTGGAGAAAGGAGAACCATCTATATGAATATCAAAAGCTCACATGGAGAACCCGTCCTAAGCAGAGAAGGGAAAGCAGAAAGGTGGAAGGAGTATCTAGAGGGTCTGTACAAGGGCAATGTACTTGTGGGCAATATTATGGAAATGAAAGATGACGTAGATGAAGATGAAATGGGAGATATGATACTGCGTGAAGAATTTGGCAGAGCACTGAAAAACCTAAGTCGAAACAAGGCCCCGGGAGTAGACAACATTCCATTAGAACTACTGACAGCCTTGGGAGAGCCAGCCATGACAAAACGCTTCCATCTGGTGAGCAAGATGTATGAGACAGATGTAATACCCTCAGATTTTAAGAAGAATATAATAATTCCAATCCCAAAGAAAGCAGGTGTTGAGAGATGTGAAAAGTACCGAATTATCAGTTTAATAAATCACGGTTGCAAAATACTAACACGAATTCTTTACAGGTGAATGGAAAAACTTGTAGATGTCGACCTCGGGAAAGGATTGTTCGGATTCCGTAGAAATGTAGGAACACGCGAGGCTATACTGACCCAACGACTTATCTTAGAAGATAGAAGAAAGGCAAACCTACGTTTATAGCATTTGTATACTTAGAGAGAGCTTTTAACAATGTTGACTGGAATACTCTCTTTCAAATTCTGAATGTGGCAGGGGTAAAATTCAGTGAACGAAATGCTATTTACAAACAGAACAGAAACTAGACGGCAGAAACTAAACAGAACTCAACCAACTCCACAACTGCATGGAATTTTGTGTACCCCAGATGTTGCTAGGGGATGTCGGGCGTCTTTTGCAGTTCTTAAATATTCCTTAATCTTCTTGGTGGGTCTGAAGATTTTTTAGATCCCATACTTGGCCAGCACTTTCCCGATACGGTCCGTGACCTTATTAATGAACGGTAGGAAAACTTCACCTACTATGTTTCCTTCTCTCCCTTTTCCTACTCTCGAATTCCAGTCACCCATGACTATTAAATTTTCGTCTCCCTTCACTACCTGAATAATTTCTTTTATATCATACATTTCATCAATTTCTTCGTCATCTGAAGAGCTAGTTGGCATATAAACTTGTACTAATGTAGTAGGCGTGGGCTTCGTGTCTATCCTGGCCACAATAATGCGTTCACTATGCTGTTTGTAGTAGCTTACCCGTACTCCTATTTTTTTATTCATCATTAAACCTACTCCTGCATTACCCCTATTTGATTTTGTATTTATAATCCTGTATTCACCTGACCAAAATTCTTGTTCCTCCTGCCACCTCCTGGCACCGTAGACTGCAATGACGCATCATAGGCTAGACAGTGTCCTCGGTTTGTGACGGCGGGGGAGGAGGGAAACAGTGCTGGCAAACTTGTAAACCCCGCAACTGATGTTCGTCCCATCGGTGCACTGGTGCTGTCAGTTGAATCCAGTGTTGCCAGATAGAGACAGGTTTCCCGCGTAATCGAGTATACAGCCATTTTTAAGACTGACGGGAATTTGAAGTCAAACAATGGACATTTTTATATTAATTTCGAGTATGAGACGCGCCTGAATTTTGGAAGCAATTTTTCGAAGAAAAAAGTGCGCCTTATAGTTTGTAAAATACGGTACATACTTCTAAGCTCTGTGGCGCAGGAACCCTGCGGTAGACGCTAGATATAACCGGCCATGGCAGCGTGAAATGTCTGGCGGGCGTTGTTGGTCTCACTGGCGTGGGAGGCAGTGGCGGCGGTGCGGGGCGTCGTGACCACGGGGGCAGTGGGGGGCGACGTAGGTGGTGCGGGGACAGTGAGTGCAGTGGAAGTTGTGTTGAAACTATTTAAGCATTACGTGTGCCTAAGTTCGTTGAAAAACGATGAATTTTAAGAAAATTGCACGTGATGACGTCGGACCCACAGTCCTCCATTCATAGGACTGGTCGTTGTGGCACTGACAGAGACGTATTAGCATTATTGCAATAGTCCAGTTTGCTAACATGCTGACATCACAGTCGTGGGTCCGCCGCTTGTGGTCTCGCGGTAGCGTTCTCGCTTCCCGAGCACGGGGTCCCGGGTTCGATTCCCGGCGGGGTCAGGGATTTTCACCTGCCTCGAGATAACTGGGTGTTTGTGTTGTCCTCATCATTTCGTCATCATCCAGGAAAGTGGCGAATTTGGACTGAGCAAAGATTGGGTAATTGTACGGGGGCTGATAACCACGCAGTTGAGCGCCCCACAAACCAAACATCATCATCATCATCATCACAGTCGTGGAAATTAGTTGAAATGTAACAAACATTAAACAAAACGAGCCTTCAATCGTTTTTAACTTGGGACAGTTGGGTAATCTTCTGACGTCATAGGGTGTCCCCTTGGGTTGCACTAGGACAAACTGGATACTTAAGAGTGGACGACATTGGACTGCACTAGGACACTTGGCTGAATGTGAAAGTAATCCATAGGAACTGGGGTATGTCCTAGAAATACACAACCTTCGGCAATTCCCTGCTACTAATTTACGATCATTCCGCCATCGCGCGACATTTGCATGCAGTGGGGAAGGTTCAAAAATTGGATGTATGGGTACCGCATGCTCTAAGCCAAAATTACGAAAATGAGCGGGTAGCCATTTGTAAATCTCTGCTTGCTCTGCGTGCGATTAGTTGGGTCGTAAACAACATTGACAATTACTCTCCTCGATCGTTACTGGTGACGGGAAATGGTGTCCTTATGCTAGCACAAGAAAAAGGAAGGAATGGTTGAGTCCAAACAAAGCCGCAATTCCCCGTTAAAGACCTGTTCCCATCCACAAAAGATAATGTTACGCATCTGATGGAACACCGACTGTGTGGTGAACTACGAACTTCTGCCACGAGGTGTAACCATCACTACTGACATTTATTGTCAACAACTGAGACGTCTTGCAGACACAGTCCAAGAATAACGACCAGGAAGACTGCGTGAAGCGATGCTACTCCACGATAAAGTCTGCCCGCATTCTGCACAACTGTCAAAAAAACATTATACCGGAGTTGGGTAGAGCAATAATTCCGCACCCATGTTAATCACCTGATCTTGCGCCCTCAGATTTTCACATTTTCTGTTCTTTATCGAACAGCCTTCAAGGAGCTTCCTTTACGAATGAACATGGGCTCCGGACATGGCTCGACTAGTTCTTCGCCTCAGAGCCACGTGGTTTCTACAGTCGTGGACTCCAAAAGTTGCTCCAACGTTGGCAGACTGTTATAAACTGTGAAGAAGAATATGCTATTGATGACTTCAAAGACTCTGTTATACATACCTGTTGTGTGCCCGCATCTCGTGGTCGTGCGGTAGCCTTCTCGCTTCCCACGCCCGGGTTCCCGGGTTCGATTCCCGGCGGGGTCAGGGATTTTCTCTGCCTCGTGATGGCTGGGTGTTGTGTGCTGTCCTTAGGTTAGTTAGGTTTAAGTAGTTCTAAGTTCTAGGGGACTGATGACCATAGATGTTAAGTCCCACAGTGCTCAGAGCCATTTGAACCATACCTGTTGTGTTTATTAAATTCATGGAAAAACTCTGTGAAATTATGCACCAACCGAATATTTGACTCAGTGTCACATCTACGCTTATTCTACATCTACATCTACAACTACATTTATACTCCGCAAGCCACCCAACGGTGTGTGGCAGAGGGCACTTTACGTGCCACTGTCGTTACCTCCCTTTTCTGTTCCAGTCGCGTATGGTTCGCGGGAAGAACGACTGCCGGAAAGCCTCCGTGCGCGCTCGAATCTCTCTAATTTTACATTCGTGATCTCCTCGGGAGGTATAAGTAGGGGGAAGCAACATATTCGATACCTCATCCAGAAACGCACCCTCTCGAAACCTGGACAGCAAGCTACACCGCGACGCAGAGCGCCTCTCTTGCAGAGTCTGCCACTTGAGTTTGCTAAACATCTCCGTAACGCTATCACGCTTACCAAATAACCCTGTGACGAAACGCGCCGCTCTTCTTTGGATCTTCTCTATCTCCTCCGTCAACCCGATCTGGTACGGATGCCACACTGATGAGCAATAGTCAAGTATAGGTCGAACGAGTGTTTTGTAAGCCACCTCCTTTGTTGATGGACTACATTTTCTAAGGACTCTCCCAATGAATCTCAAACTGGTATCCGCCTTACCAACAATTAATTTTATATGATCATTCAACTTCAAATCGTTCCGCACGCATACTCCCATATATTTTACAGAAGTAACTGCTACCAGTGTTTGTTCCGCTATCATATAATCATACAATAAAGGATCCTTCTCTCTATGTATTCGCAATACGTTACATTTGTCTATGTTAAGGGTCAGTTGCCACTCCCTGCACCAAGTGCCTGTCCGCTGCCAATCTTCCTGCATTTCGCTACAATTTTCTAATGTTGCAACTTCTCTATATACTACAGCATCATCCGCGAAAAGCCGCATGGAACTTCCGACACTATGTACTAGGTCATTTATATATATATTGTGAAAAACAATGGTCCCATAACACTCCCCTGTGGCACGCCAGAGGTTACTTTAACGTCTGTAGACGTCTCTCCATTGAGAACAACATGCTGTGTTCTGTTTGCTAAAAACTCTTCAGCCACACAGCTGGTCTGATATACCGTAGGCTCTTACTTTGTTCATCAGGCGACAGTGCGGAACTGTATCGAACACCTTCCGGAAGTCAAGGAAAATAGCATCTACCTGGGAGCCTGTATCTAATATTTTCTGGGTCTCATGAACAAATAAAGCGAGTTGGGTCTCACACGATCGCTGTTTCCGGAATCCATGTTGATTCCTACAGAGTAGATTCTGGGTTCCAGAAACTACATGATACGCGAACAAAAAACATGTTCTAAAATTCTACAACAGATCGACGTCAGAGATATAGGTCTATAGTTTTGCGCATCTGCTCGACGACCCTTCTTGAAGACTGGGACTACCTGTGCTCTTTTCCAATCATTTGGAACCTTCCGTTCCTCTAGAGACTTGCGGTACATGGCTGTTAGAAGGGGGGCAAGTTCTTTCGCGTACTCTGTGTAGAATCGAACTGGTATCCCGTCAGGTCCAGTGGACTTTCCTCTGTTGAGTGATTTCAGTTGCTTTTCTATTCCTTGGACACTTATTTCGATGTCAGCCATTTTTTCGTTTGTGCGAGGATTTAGAGAAGGAACTGCAGTGCGGTCTTCCACTGTTAAACAGCTTTGGAGAAAGGTGTTTAGTATTTCAGCTTTACGCGTGTCATCCTCTGTGTCAATGCCATTATCATCCCGGAGTGTCTGGATATGCTGTTTCGAGCCACTTACTGATTTAACGTAGACCAGAACTTCCTAGGATTTTCTGTCAAGTCGGTACATAGAATTTTACTTTCGAATTCACTGAACGCTTCACGCACAGCCCTCCTTACGCTAACTTTGACATCGTTTAGCTTCTGTTTGTCTGAGAGGTTGTGGCTGCGTTTAAGCTTGCAGTGAAGCTCTCTTTGCTTTCGCAGTAGTTTCCTAACGTTTTTGTTGAACCCCGGTGGGTTTTTCCCGTCCCTTACAGTTTTACTCGGCACATACCTGTCTAAAACGCATTTTACGATTGCCTTGAACTTTTCCATAAACACTCAACATTGTCAGTGTCGGAACAGAAATTTTCGTTTTGATCTGTTAGGTAGTCTGAAATCTGTCTCCTATTACTCTTGCTAAACAGATAAACCTTCCTCCCTTTTTTTATATTCCTATTTACTTCCACATTCAGGGATACTGCAACGGCCTTATGATCACTGATTCCCTGTTCTGTCTGCGCTTACAGAGTCGAAAAGTTCGGGTCTGTCTGTTATCAGTAGGTCCAAGATGTTATTTCCACGAGTCGGTACTCTGTTTAATTGCTCGAGGTAATTTTCGGATAGTGCACTCAGTATAATGTCACTCGATGCTCTGCCCCTACCACCCGTCCTAAACATCTGAGTGTCCCAGTCTATATCTGGTAAATTGCGATCTCCACCTAAGACTATAACGTGCTGAGAAAATTGATGTGAAATGTGTTCCAGATTTTCTCTCAGTTGTTCTGCCACCTATGCTACTGAGTCGGGAGGTCGGTAAAAGGAGCCAATTATTAACCTAGCTCGGTTGTTGAGTGTAACCTCCACCCATAATAATTCACAGGAATTATCCACTGCTACTTCACTACAGGATAAACTACTACTGACAGCAACAAACACGCCACCACCGGTTGCATACAATCTATCCTTTCTAAACACCGTTTGTGCCTTTGTAAAAATTTCGGCAGAATTTATCTCTGGCTTCAGCCAGCTTTCCGTACCTATAACGATTTCAGCTTCGGTGCTTTCTATCACCGCTTTAAGTTCCGGTACTTTACCAATGCAGCTTCGACAGTTTACAATTACAATACCGACAGCTGCTTGGTCCCCTCATGTCCTGACTTTGCTCCGCACCTGTTGAGGCTATTGCCCTTTCTGTACTTGCCCGAAGCCATCTAACCTAAAAAACCGCCCAGTCCACGCCACACAACCCCTGCTACCCGTGTAACCGCCTGCTGTGTGTAGTGGAACACTACGAAAGGACGATCGACAGAGGTATAAAGGGAAATTTGGGATGATGTGCCCAAGAGAATTGTGTTCGGACCGACTTTGTTAATGCTGCGTATTAATAGTCTTGCAGACAATGTTAGAAGTAACCTCAGAATTCTCGCAGACGATGCAGTTATCTGTAACGGGGTACTGTCCGGAAAAAGCTGCACAAATATTCAGTTAGATCTTGATAAAATTTCAAAGTGGTGTAAAGACTGACAACTTATTTTAAATGTCCAGAAATGTAAAACACTGTACTCCACGAAACCAGGAAACGTGACGACAATATCAGTCACAGTTGGAATCGGTCGACTGACCTGAGTGTGAAGTTTTATAGGGGTATGAAATGGAACGATCACATAGGTTCAAACGTAGGTAAAGCAGGTGGCAGACTTCGGTTTATTGTTAGAATATTACAGAAATGCAGTCAGTCTACAAAGGAGTTGATTACAAAACATCTTAGAATATTGGATAAGTGTGTGAGACTCACACCACAAAGGACTGAAAGTGAACATTGGACGTAAACAAAGAATGCGGCATGTATGGTCACAGCTTTGTTTCGTCCATGGGAGAGCAGAACAAACATGCTGAAGGTGCAGGCATACTAGTGTGATGCGCCAGCCTGAAGACCTACCCCTGACTGCCCCTGAACTTCCCGATTCTGCAACCAAGGGTCTTGCCTGTGACCACGTCTTGGCTATATGCACTCCTCGCCATGCTGCAGTGAAGTTCAGCATTTCACAGTGTTTACATCACCATTTCGGTCGTTTGGTGATCGTGCTTGTTTCACCAGTCAATGGGAGAGCAGCAGCACCAGCCATTCGGGGAAGTTTATCGAAGACTGCCATTCCCCTTTTGTTGCCTAAACCTAGTTCTCATGGTCGAGTATTCTCTCTCCGAAGTGTTCACTGTTAAGCATGTGTGTAGTGCACGCAGGATACTGTGAACAGTAGATGAGCAGACGGCAGGGCACATGTGGGGAGAGCTGTAGTAGTGGGGGTTGCAAGCAGGTGCTGAGGGGGAAATGCAAAGTGCTGGAGGGGAAGTGCTGTGCTAAACTGAAGCTTACGCTCACATTTTTTGTAGGTATTAAATGGGGCTCTTCACACCCACCCTTGCATGCTGACCATTCAAAAAGATCTGTAACCTCTTCTTAGGTTAGTATACAAACAGAATTCCGCTGAAACTGCAGCGATTTATTTTCGCCTGGTTTGTTAACCATTTGTAACTTTTAGAGAAGTGTCACGAGTGGGGAATTTTGAGGAAAACCTACACATTTTTCTTGTTGCCACCTTAAAATTTGTTTCTTTTGCAAAAACTCAGCAGAGTTTATGAATTATCACTTCACTAACTTGTTGTGCAGACTACGACAGGGCGGTAAATAAAGTGAAGTGCGGTTGCAGCGTTTTCACGAATGTGCATATACAAAAGTTAGTTAAAAGTTTGGCTCTCACGAATTTCTCAGGGGATGATTTCCACACTTGGTGCATTAGAACACTGTTCCACATCCGCGCATTAGTTACAGTTTTTGAATTAATTATTCACTCAGACATTAGTACAGTTTATGCTAGGGAACAAAAATTAGGCGATTATTATACTAAAATCAGTTTTTCACGACACAGTTCAATCAGTACTTATTGGCGTTGTCATTTTCTTTCACACAATGAAATTAGCACTGGTGAGACGATTTAAAGTTTTACTTTGATAATAGTTTGACTCCGAGCCCCCAATAGCAGTAATGTAGGCTGCTATAAACGAAAATTACTCAATCAATTCGAACAGAACCACAAGTCCCACTGTCCTGTTTGTTCTAGCAGTTTTGGCGCGAAATCACGGATCGCCACATGTTCACTTATGACGATGTATACCTCGTAATTCGCACTCACACAAATAATCGTAGCAATTCCAGTTCACCAAATATATGCATGCATATTTGCACTATTAAACAATACTCTTTGTCGAAATAAATCGGCGCGAAAAATTCTTACTCAAACGACCACATGGGCCACCCTCAAGTGGGGCTCGCTCGCCATCCACCCTCCTAACGACTGCCCAACGACTGACCTCTGGCCAAGATGGCCGCTCGCTTATATAGGCTCGGACGTCAACCCTCTGGTTATGCAAGTACCAATCTCACCAGGTAAGCTTACAAATTATTTACCATCTTACATTAACTTCTAGGATTATTCTGTCACCCGTAAATCAAGTTTTAGTTTTTGCAAAATTTCGCCGCTTAGCGCAGATTTGTTTGTTGACATCTGTGCTGCAAAGTTTTAACATAGAACCGCATATACCACCGTTCTTAGACGTAATCTATAGCGATCTACGCATTACGCTGCTCAAAATCTTCGTATCTATAATAATTAATTAATTATGGAGGATAAATCTTAATGATAATTTGCAAACAATAAAAAATATTGCAAGTTAAGTGTAAAGTATATCTTAACTAGTTTAAAATGCGTCTGATGCCACCAAAAATATTATATAAAGCCGTTCTTTACGTCATGAATTTTCTATTGAATTTTATACACAATTTTCCCTCAAACTTTGTTTATTGCACTTTACGGGCTTAATTATTTCTGAGTCTTAACATATGACTACGGCACTCGATCCGCTATGACGAGACGTTTTTAATGAGTGCTCGCTCATCCCTGTAAGTTGTTATTTACTATTTTTATTATTCGTCCAGTATTCGTGGTATTAACCGATTTTGAGGTTACTACAACATTTTGACTTGAAATAAAGATCGATCTTTCAGAAGGTGCATATTGCTGACCACAATCCACTGCCGCATTTCTCTTCACCGTAAGTTACAAAGTTTTCGCGTAATGCGCGAAAAACCAAACAATGCCCCGAGCTGCGGGCCACGTGGTGACATCCCACCCGCTGTTGCAAAACTCGCGCGCCACACGCTCCCGCCAATGGCGCGCTCGCTCTCCACAAAGCAATCCTTGCATTCTAGAAATATCCATCTAGTAACGGGGATTTGTACCGTCACAAGACGCAGTTGCGAGAAAATTATGAAAAAGCGGTTTGTTAAGTTTATTAAATGAGGAACTTAGGTCCGGCCGCTGTGGCCGAGCGGTTCTAGGCGCTTCAGTCCGGAACTGCGCTGCTGCTACGGTCGCAGGTTCGAATCCTGCCTCGGGCATGGTTGTGTATGATGTCCTTAGGTTAACTAGTTAGGTTTAAGTTGTTCTAAGTCTATGGGACTGATAACCTCAGACGTTAAGTCCCTTAGTGCTTAGAGCCATTTGTGGGACTGAGGAAAAGTCAGGTCAACATGTTATGGATAGTCCGCCTTGGTAGCTGCGTGGTCAGTGCGACGGAATACCATGCAAAGCGACCCGGGTTCAATTCCCAGGTGGTTTGGAGATTTTCTCCGCTCAGGGACTGGGTGTTGTGCTGTCTTCATCATCATCTCATCCCTATCGACGCGCAAGTAGCCGAAGTGGCGTCAGCTAAAAAGACTTGCACCAGGCGACTGGTCTACCTGACAGGGGGCCATAGCCACATGACATTTCATATTATGGAAGAGCACATCCTCGGTACAAAATAAACGTGTAATGACTTCACTTCTGTTGTTCCAAAACCCATGGCATTGCTTGTTTCACCAGCTATCGATGACCCTTAAAATTATATTCTGTCATCGGAGAAGTCTGTAACTAGTGGAATAACACAGTAGATAATAAAGTTTTGTATAAAAGCCATGTGGCAAAATACTCTCCTCTTTGTGTGCTATCGTTTGTCAAAATCTCATTTCGATGTCTCAAACCGTTCGTGAAATAAGAGGAATGTTGTTGATATTTCAGTCTGACTTTATCGCTGGCATTGTACCATCACAAATGAGCGCACTACGTCAGATCATTTTTCTCGAGATTCGTGATGGGTAGAGATCTCTACCCAAGTCTAAAAAAAAGTCAATATTTTATCTAAATTTCATACTCAGCAACATTTTATGTAATACGCACCAAACGCAAAATCATAGCGATCGCTATTTTTCATTTCAAACTTTTTCGAATTTCGCGCAGTGTCTTACTTCCACGTAAATATCACAATAACTGGCGTCAAATGGTTCAAATGGCTCTGAGCACTATGGGACTTAACATCTCAGGTCATCAGTCCCCTAGAACTTAGAACTACTTAAACCTAACTAACCTAAGGACATCACACACATCCATGCCCGAGGCAGGAATCGAACCTGCGACAGTAGCGGTCGCGCGCTTCCAGACTGCAGCTCCTGGAACCGCTCGGCCACCAGCGGCCGGCTCACAATAACTATGACCTTTAACGAAATGATGGGCACATCAAAATAAACCTGATATATATAGCCACAAGTAAAGCAAAAATGAATTTTTTTTACCGAATAGTTTGTGTGAAATCGTTTGAGAAACGTGCGCCTCGACTCTGTCATCACCGAGCGGCCGAAACGGGGCAAACACTTATCGGCCTCCCCTTCCAAACAAACGAATGAACTCTCCCAGCGCTTTGGACGCAAACTGGTCACTAAACATTCAAAATGGTTCAAATGGCTCTGAGCACTATGGGACTTAACTGCTGAGGTAATCAGTCCCCTAGAACTTAGAACTAATTAAACCTAACTAACCTAAGGACAGCACACAACACCCAGACAGCACACAACACCCAGCCATCACGAGGCAGAGAAAATCCCTGACCCCGCCGGGAATCGAACTCGGGAACCCGGGCGTGGGAAGCGAGAACGCTACCGCACGACCACGAGATGCGGGCACTAAACATTGGCCAATGTATCCTGCGCGAACTATAGTTTTAGTTCAATGCTCATTCTGTATGTCATTTCGTGATGTGTTTATATCAGTGGAGGCTGCCCTCGGTTAAGGGTACCTTGTTGTGTCACATTTTCGAAATATTTTATTTGTGAGTGTTGCGATTTCTAGCAGTTTTCCCCAAACCCATAGCAATGAGTGGACCCCTGCAACTAGGGTCAGTGCTTTCCCACGATCTGATACTGAATAGGTTATTAATCTGAGATTCCGAAGGACGATTAACGTTTATCTCGCACGCTAGCTGGAACGAGTTTTTTTCATTTAGACCGCATGGGATACGAGCACTCTGAGTCAGTCAGATTAGGTTGTGGTGCATATCAGCTATAGCCTCCATCTTCATGAAATGACACAGCATATACACTGATGCGCGAAAGAAACTGGTATATACATGCGTATTCCAATAATGATGATGATGATGAGGTTCCATACTCCGAGGAGCGCTGGAGACGATGCGCGTGACCCGCACCGCCGTACTAGGCACGGTCCTAGTGGAGGTGGTTTGCCATTGCCTTCCTCCGACCGTAATGGAGATGAATGACGACGATGACAATACAACAACACCCAGGCATCTCGAGGCAGGAAAAATCTCTGTTATGCGTTGGATTAAACCTTGATTGCTATTCTGTGATTAGTCTCCTGCGGTTATGGCGATTATGATGTTATCCTCTCTCTCCGCGCGTGGCAGCAGCGGTGTGTATCGCACCTTGTACTATCTTTGGCCTGGCGCTTATAGGTTCTGGCTGTGCTGTGTGCGAGCAGTTGATCAGTTGGCGTGGAGCGGCGAGGAAATCTCCTTGGCGCGTAGCTTGGCTGGGGCTGGTGGCAACATCTGCATACGGTCGGAGTGTTTGGTGCTGTTCCCGTTGCTACGAGGTCTGTGGCTCACCAATCCTGGACACGATAGTTGAGTTTTGAGTTAATCTACCAACAAGTCACGACTGTTCCCATTGTGTCGTTTGGATTTCGTTGTCGGCTGTTGGGACATCCCTGCGAGCAACAACGTGTGTTTTCAAGTTGGCAATTTAACTGTACAGCGGAATCTTCTGCCTGTGGCCATTAACGTTCCGGTTACCTGCCCTGGCCGTTGACCTAAATTCAGGCAGTGTATTTTCCTCATCGTGTTGACGCTGCCCAGCACAGTGTGTAGCTTGACAGCTCAATGTATAATTGGTTGTGGGCGCCAATACTTTCTACGTTGTTTCATTGAACTCCCTGTTGTGTGCTGGTCGGGTGGAGCAGAAGTTATCTTGTCGGTAGGTTGATTGACTGTCTGTCGGTTGGGTTGTCGTCAGATGGAGGATGGTTGGGCCGACTGTCTGTCTCACCTAAGCGAGCGTTAGTGTTTGAATTCGAGGCCGACCCTCGGAAACTTCTAAGCGCCGTTTGGTGTACTGCCTTTACTTATTTGTTCTTGTTGTTTGTATTTGTATTGATTCTATCCGATTTTTAAATTAAGGTTGTTTCGCCCTTAAGGCGTAAGACTCTTTGGGCCTTCAGCCTAATCTAAGGAATTGTTTTAAGTAACACCTTTGGCCTTTTAAAAATTTATTTTGATGGGCCTTCAGCCGATTTTTAAATTAAAGTTGTTTTGCTCTTAAGGTGTCAGATTGTTTGGACCTTCAGCCTAATTAAAGAACTGTTTTAAGAGAAGGCCTTTTGTCTTTTAAGGGGGGTAGGACGTGAAACGGGCCGATTTGGAGCAGGAGAGGCACCACAGGACATTTTATTTTCTACTGTCTATACTTTTACAAATAAATTCATAAAACTTTGTCAGCATGATCAGGAAGGATTCAGGAGTCACACTCATAGCAGAGGAAGTAAAAAAACATAACAAAATAATTTTTTTTAGATATTCAATTACATCATTTTTTCACGTACTGTTGGCTGCATTTGTTGCTATAGGTACATTTTTCTTCACAAGTAAGAGAGATTCTTTGATGAATTTTGCACAGCATACTAACCATACTTACAGGTGTATGAAACTCTAGAATTTTCCAAATATATTAAAAACTGTGGTAAAAATTTAGATAATTAACTACAAAATTTGATTTTTTTCTAAACATAAAGTTTAAAACGTAACAGCTCATTCATTTTTTCGTAAATTAAATAGATTCTAGAGTTTCAGACACCTGTAGGTATTGTTTGTATGCTGTGCAAAATTTATCGAACAGTCTCTCTTATTTATGAAGAAAAGTGTACCTATAGCAACGAATGCAGCCAATAGTAAGTGAAAAAATGATGAAATTTCGCATGTAAAAAACATTATTTTGTTTTGTTTTTGAACTTCCGCTGGTACGAGTAT
This sequence comes from Schistocerca cancellata, assembly GCF_023864275.1. Taxonomy (NCBI): domain Eukaryota; kingdom Metazoa; phylum Arthropoda; class Insecta; order Orthoptera; family Acrididae; genus Schistocerca; species Schistocerca cancellata. The sequence goes on from NC_064626.1 coordinate 1,182,007,683, forward strand.
GAGTCTTGAATCCTTCCTGGGCATGCCGACAAAGTTTTATGAATTTACTTGTAAAAGTATAGACAGTGGAAATTAAAATGTCCTGTGGTGCCTCTCCTGCTAAGTCGGCCCGTTTGACGTCCTAACCCCCCCCCCCCCCTTAAAAATTTAATTTGTATTTGTGTCTTAAGAGATGGCCTTTTGCCGATTTTTTTAAAATTAAAGTTGTTTTGCGCTTAAGGTGTGAGATTGTTTGGGCCTTCAGCCTAATTGAAAGAAATGATTTAAGATAAGGCCTTCTTCCTTTTAAATTTCTGATTTTTGTTTGAGTTTTAAGCTATTGGCTTTCAGCCGATTTTAAATTAAAATGGTTTTGCCCTTAAGGCATAAGATTGTATGGCGTATTCAGCCGGTTATTAAGTTCCAAAAATTAATGCTGTGTTTTTTTAATTATTCTTGGCCCCTTTAATGTTTGGACAAACAAATAAAGTTGTATGTTCGAGTTTGGTCCTTTTCCACAATTTAAACTACCTGTCCTGTCCTGCGGGTTTAGCAGGGCGTCGCAGAAAGTAATTAGTCAATACCTGTTATGTGACGAACGTGTCCCTGGTGCAGAGCTTGGTATGTCCGTAATACTAATACTGTTCGCAGTGGTGCGTACAGAAGTGCAGCGGCGGTAGACGATTAGTCCTAGAACGGCGGCGAGAGCTTCGCGGTCTCCAATATCGACAGCCGGGCTGGGATGGAGGCGACCGACCGCAGTGATCCGCCGCTCACAGGCCGGCGCGGCGTGGGTTCGCCTGCGGGCGCCGCTAATTGGTGCGTCTGCAGCGCGCGGCGTCAACGCGGGGTCGTTAGGGGCCGGTAACGACAGGCGGCCGCCGCCTGCCAGTAATTGAGGCCCGCAGCCGGCGAGGCGTCGGCGTCGGCGTCGACGTCTGCGTCCCTTCTGCCGGGGCCACCTGCTGAGCTCCGCGCGTTACCCGCAGATGGCGTCGCGTGGCGTGCGCTCGCTCTTCCACTGCACGGCGCCATAATGAATGGCTTGGTCGAGCCGACGCTCGCAGGTGACTTCGATTTCCGATGAGAAATGCAGAAACGAATTCCCTCTTTTTTACTTCTCCTACACTGGTGCTGTCAACGCTTGACAGCACCGGTGTAGGCGTTGACAGATGTGAAAATTATCGAACTATCAGTTTAATAAGCCACAGCTGCAAAATACTAACCCGAAATCTTTACAGACGAATGGAAAAACTGGTAGAGGCCGACCTGGGGAAGATCAGTTTGGATTCCGTAGAAATACTGGAACACGTGAGGCACTACTGACCTTACGACTTATCTTAGAAGAAAGGTTAAGGAAAGGCAAACCTACGTTTCTAGCATTTGTAGACATAGAGAAAGCTTTCGACAATGTTGACTAGAATACTCTCTTTCAAATTCTAAAGGTGGTATGGGTAAAATACAGGGAGCGAAAGGCTATTTACAATTTGTACAGAAACCAAATGGCAGTTATAAGAGTCGAGGGGCATGAAAGGGAAGCACTGGTTGGGAAGGGAGTGAGACAGGGCTGTAGCCTATCCCCGATGTTATTCAATCTGTATATTGAGCAAGCAGTAAAGGAAACAAAAGAAAAATTCGGAGTAGGTTTTAAAATCCATGGAGAAGATATAAAAACTTTGAGGTTCGCCGATGACATTGTAATTCTATCGGAGACAGCAAAGGACTTGGAAGAGCAGTTCAACGGAATGGACAGTGTCTTGAAAGGAGGATACAATATGAACATCAACAAAAGCAAAACGAGGATAATGGAATGTAGTCGAATTAAGTCGGGTGATGCTGAGGGAATTAGATTAGGAAATGAGACATTTGAAGTAGTAAAGGAGTTTTGCTATTTGGGGAGCAAAATAACTGATGATGGTCGAAGTAGAGAGGATATAAAATGTAGACTGGCAATGGAAAGGAAAGCATTTCTGAAGAAGAGAAATTTGTTAACATCGAGTATAGATTTAAGTGTCAGGTAGTCGTTTCTGAAAGTATTTGTATGGAGTATAGCCATGTATGGAAGTGAAACATGGACAATAAATAGTTTGGACAAGAAGAGAACAGAAGCTTTCGAAATGTGGTGCCACAGAAGAATGCTGAAGATTAGATGGGTATATCACATAACTAATGAGGAGGTATTGAATAGAATTGGGGAGAAGAGGAGTTTGTGGCACAACTTGACAAGAAGAAGGGACCGGTTGGTAGGACATGTTCTAAGGCATCAAGGGATCACAAATTTAGCATTGGAGGGCAGCGTGGAGGGTAAAAACCGTAGAGGGAGACCAAGAGATGAATACACTAAGCAGATTCAGAAGGATGTAGGTTGCAGTAAGTACTGGGAGATGAAGAAGCTTGCACAGGATAGAGTAGCATGGAGAGCTGCATCAAACCAGTCTCAGAGCTGAAGACAACAACAACAACAACATACACTGGTGCTGCACTAAAAATGGGTAAGGGCGAAACAGCAGTTGGCAATAACTTTCAAAGACAAATCCTGATGACTGTCGTATTCCCAAGGTATTATGCTTGTACCCGTCTGAATACGCAGAAGAGTTAACGTGCCTTGGTCCGCCGTATAGTGGACGGAAGTTGATATGCCTCAACGTTAACATCAGTCACGCGAGTAGCAGGGGATTCGTATCTTGCTGTCGGGTATCAAAATAAGGTTAGAAGGAGTTTTCATTTCCAGTCACGACAATCAGTTAAAAGTCTGCAGTGAGAGGAAATAGCGCTTGCTGAGAATTTTAAGATCAGTTTAGAGGGTATTAATTACGTTAAACGAGCTCCTCATCCGGGCTGTGAAGGCCCAAGGGATGTCTACCGGTCGCCATGTCATCCTCTACCTTTGGCCGTCATGCAGATGCGGTATGGAGGAGCATTTGGTCAGCACACTAATATTCCGGCGGTTTTGCAGACTTTCGTGACCATGGAGCCGCCACTGCTAGGCCAGGTAGATCCTCGCTTACAGTACAAGACTGGGTGCAACCCGAAACAATCCTCCAATCAAGGAAAAAATCCTTGGTAGCACTAGGAATCGAACTCGGATCCTCCACATGGCAGCCATCTACGGTGACGACTCATCTAAGAAGTCGGATATTATACTCATGTTCAGAAAAAAACAGAACACCTTGAACGACTAGAGGTAAGACGGTTCATATTCACAGAACGTGTACATTAGTGTATTTTGCAGAAAACATAGCACTTCACTCACATACGTTCAGCATGTGTGCCTAGTAGGCACAGGGTCCGCCAGGAGACTTGTTTCATGCGTGATGGTATCAAAGTGTATAAGGCGGGAATGGCGTCCTGCGGTACCGCCATTCATGCTGCATTTACCTGCCTCCAAAGTTCATCTGTGCTGGTTGGCACTGGGTCACAGAACTGCATCATCGTTTCACCCTATCCCACACGTTTTGAATTGACGACAAGTCTGATGATCTGGCAGGCTGTCATTCTGTGGCACCAAGAAGGCACGTGTTCGTGCAGCAACGTATGGTCGTGCATTGTACTGCTGAAAAATTGCGTCTGGGTTGTTGTGCAGAAGGGGAATGGCTACAGGTCGCAGGACGTCACTCATGCGGGTCGCAGTGGTCACAGTGGCCCGAACACGCAGCAAGAGGCCTTGAGTTGGCGCTGTATGTCTTACGTGAATGCAGTCACTGTGATGCCGCTCCCCTGTCCGCGGCAAACCAAAATACGGCCATCTTTTTCAAACAAACAGAATCTGGATTCGTCCGAAAACACTATCTGATGCCATTCCTGTTCCCAGTGACGTCGCTCCATACACCATTAACGTCTAGCACGTTGCACATTCGCCAAAGGTAGACGGAGAAGTGGCCGATGCGCACGTCACCTATGCCGTAATAAACTGCGACGGACTGTCACCTCTCATGGTGTACAGTGTGTTATACTGTTCCACTGTCGCGCCAGAGCCGAACAGTGTACAGGTCTGAGCTGCAACGCCATTCGGATGAGGTGTCGGTCCTCTTGGGGAGTGGTCTTGGTGGTGCGATCTAAGCCGGCCGAAGTTGCCGTGCGGTTCTAGGCGCTACAGTCTGGAACCGAACGACCGCTACGGTCGCAGGTTCGAATCCTGCCTCAGGCATGGATGTGTGTGATGTCCTTAGGTTAGTTAGGTTTGATTAGTTCTAAGTTCTAGGCGACTGATGACCTCAGAAGTTAAGTCGCATAGTGCTCAGAGCCATTTGAAGCATTTGGTGCGATCTAACCCATTTCGTCATGTTTTACGGCCTTCCGTGAACCACTCTGCACACATCCTTTGCACTGCCGAAACACTTCGTCCCACACAAGCAGAAATTTCCCTGATGGATGCATCACATTCTCTCATACCTATAATGCTACAATTCGCTCATACATCTGCGGGTCACGCTACGCGTCTGCTCAAGTCACACAGATCCATTACCTTCGGTTTATAGCGACAACGAGAGCCATAGGCACATTTTACTGGTATGTGGTGTTCCTTCGCGATGTCGATGTTAACCTTGAACCCTCGGGCCGACATGGTTCAAATGCTAATCCTTTTTTGCAGAACATACTAATGTACATGTCCTGTGACCATGAACGTCCTGTCTCTAGTCGTTAAAGGTACTCTGTTATTTTCTGAACATGGATACGTGGATAAAAAATTACACAGAGCTGGGGAAACATCCAGCTTGTATCATCTTTTCCAACCACTGAAAACAAATGCTCGGAGTTGCGGCCTCTATACGAAATAATACAGGATTCGCTACTGACAGCGTAAGACCCTACAACACATAGCATAGAAACGCGCCCAGTACTAAGCCAGCATAGCTCAGCGTCTCGCCATTTCTAATGATGGCCATCAGTGTCTGTGTGCATGATAAACTGATGTCTACACCTGTTTCATAATTTGCCTAAGTCCATAGGCTAGAATCCTCTCCGGTTGTAACTCAGCTCAACTGTCCGAGATCACAGTCACAGTGACCGTAATCAATACTGATTGGTTCCCTCTCTTATTCAGGCTAGGCACTTTCGTACCCCTCTGATGTCGTAGAACCTCACTGTCCTGTCTCCGTTTAGGAAAGATGTAAACATTCTAATGACCTGCAAAGGTCTGGAAAATAACTTCCTTGTCCATCTAGTAACGAGTTCTCTTTGACCTATGGCTGGTGGCTACATAACAATGCCCTCTTCGTGCTGACTTTTATGTATTCATTACATATTAACACTGATTCAGTAATCCACTTGTTATCTGCCACGAGTAAAAGCTATTGACACCCACAACTGACTATGCTGAGGAACCTGGCGTAAAGAAGTATATACGCATGGCTATTCTAGATGACGCATATTATATGATTATTTATTATTATTTATTATTTATCTATACACGTCAATTTACCTATATATGACATCAATTTACCTATAAACAACATCAATTTAGCTGCACATGATATGATAATGCAATGACAACTGGTGCCAAGGATGGGGATTCGTGTGATATTATTCTAAATGTCTTGTTCGAAAATTATTTAGAGCAGATGATTAGAGAACCAACTCGTGAAGAGAACGTCTTTGACAACCTAGCCACAAACAGACCTGAACTTAACGAATCAATTAATGCAGAGGAAGGTACCAGTGATCATAAGTCTGTGATAGCACCTCTGACAGCTGGTTCTACAAGGAATGTTAAGAAAGGTAGGAAAATATTTTTGCTTTGCAAGAATGGCGGGATGCAGATTGCAGAGTGAGCAGTCAGCTTCAAATATTCAGTGTTGGCGACAAAGATGGGGGAGCACAAATGGAAAAAAATTCAAACCAATGTTCAATATGGCTTAGACAAGTATGTTTAGAGCAATGTCTTAAGGGATGGGAAAGACCCACCATGGTTTAACAATTGTGTTAGAAAATGCTACGTAAACAAAGAGAACTCCATCGCAGATTGAAGAGAAGTCAAAACGTTGCCTACAAACGAAAGCTGAACGAAGCGAAAATGAGCGTATGGAGAGAGAATGACAGAAGCGTTCAGTGACTTTGAAAGTAAAATTTTGTCAGTCGATTTGAGTAAGAATCCTAAGAGGTCGTAGTCTTATGTAAATTGAGTAAGCGGTTCGAAATCCTCTAGTCATTCACTCAGTGGCCAAAGTGGCACCGAAGCGGAAGTTAAGAGACAAAAGGCCGAAATACTGAATTTGGACTTCCGAAATTGTTTCACCGCAGAAGATCGTAACACGGTCCCTCCTCTCAATCATCGTACAAACGCCTAAATGACAGATATTGAGAAAAGTAATCGTGGAATAGAAAAGCATATCATGTCTGAGAGAGAGAGAGAGAGAGAGAGAGAGAGAGAGAGAGAGAGGAAGGGGAGGTGGGTGTTGCTAAATGGTATGTCACTTGTGTGTGAAGATTCCCCTCAATGTAAAATTTACTCAGAGTTTCTGTGTTCATTCATGTACGTGATGTGGTATTGTGAAATCGGCTGAATCTTTTTGAAACGCCCTGTCTTTCTATAAGTGTATTTTCTTTATAGTAGTTTGTTGAGCATTTAAGCACGTTATTTTGTGGTCAGTCTTGCACTGTCTCTCTGCCTTTCATTGCACGAATTTTTTCAGTCTGCCTTTAACGTAGCCTTCATTCTCAACGATACGAAGATTCGCCAGGTACAATACGCGATTCAGACGCGTCGTTAAAATGTGGGTCACCTTCCCCTACTACTACTGTTATTGTGGTCGGTTAGGGAGACGCAAATCGTCCAAGTGGCGTCCATCCGAAAGAGTCGCAAGAGATCATAGAGCGACACGAAGTTATAATTATTATTATTAAGACAATGAACGAAAAGTGTCTGTTTTGGAATGAAGTAGGCAGAGGGCATAGGAATGTAATTAAGGTGGATGGCCGCATCAACATAATGTACGACATATACGGAGAACCACTTGGCAATCTATCAATTTAATGAGAGCCACATTGTTAGCTCAGGCAGGAGATATTATAGGATGATGAGGATAATGAAGACGGTGACGATGATGATGCGAAAAGAATGAAAGTTATTATATTGGGACCCGATAGGACAGACTGGATGGCAGTGGGACACGATTATTGTTATTATGACGATGATGAGTTGTTGTTTTGAAATTGCTATGGAACAGTCATAGAATAGTTTACTTTTTTAACATGCTTGTAGGGCAGCAGGGAATATTATGAAGAACTAGACTACATTCGACTACATTCTGACTTTACAGCAGGTTTTCTTCCTACCATGGTCAAACACAGGACAACAGAAATCACAGATTTGCGTGATTATCAAAATACTCTCTACACTATGCAAGCGTTCCGATAATTACAGAGTCTATCCACCGGGGCAGCAAATGATGCTCAGGATAGTGCAGGTATGGTGTCACGTTACTCCTTTAGTTCGATTTTTAGGTCACGAACTTTAGATGGTGGAGGTATTCTCTCAGCAAGACACCTCCCGGTTTCGCGAGTATGTACTCTACAAGAGCTATTAGGTGCAGCGATAAAGGGTTACTTCTTTACTATGATGTTCGCACTCGTCACTCTTGAAGCGACATTGTCTTTCTGAAGCACGAAACCATTAAGAAGTCACAAACATTCCTCCAGGATCTACGTGCTGTGCTGTCGGGCCGCTGAGACATGCGATAATATTTGTGAGCTGGGGTACAGCCTTGACCCCTGATTCTACTTAATTCTCACTTCTTAATATCTCTTTGGGCATGATAACGTGTTGTTCGACCTTCGAACGCTACTAGAAGTTTGGAGACGCTCGTTACACTGGAGTGCTCTGACAACCCGCTATGGGTTAAGTCAATGCGCCACCGTAGTCTGGTACTGGGATAGGTGAAGACAGTGGGACGCACCGAATGGGATTCCAAGCTTACGAGTCGATACTACGAGAACTCGCTAAATGGTCTGGAGGAAAAATGGGTGTCTTACTCAACATCGAGATCGGAAATAACGTATGCAAATGTAGGGTTCCTTGAAGTGCTGAAGCCTTCTTACCTTACCTGGCGGAAATGTACTGTCATATCAGTTTTGTTTGGTGGAGTATATTTCAAGAAACTGAGTCTGGGTGCGTAAAGTACAGCCAGCTAGAAATTTACTTACTACTTAAAATTGCAATACCGTAAAATTTCAGATGTGAAAATAAAAAATGTCTATACTGATTACTAACGGATAAACATGAAATATTAAACATATTTACTCACTACGATTTTGGTTCAAGGAAAATTCTAAGAAAATTTAGACTTGGTAGGGCATTAAAGGAGTTTTGTTCATATTTTGCAGTTGTGGACATGACTGTATTCAGTACACACGAAATGTAAATGATAATGACTTCGATCAAAAAATTTAGTGTTTTATTAAATTAAACGATGCATTTCGGACCCTGTATGTCCGTCTTCGGATGCAAATCGTTTTCGTACATTATTTGCGTTCGCTCTTGTACGAAGTGATGACAAATATATGTTCCTGTTGCGAGAAGGTTCGATATTAAATTTCGGAATTCGCAATTCAAATGACTGAAAAAAGATGAAAACAGTGAAAACTTACCAAAAGATCCGGGACGAGCTTTTTGAATGTCGTAATTTCAGCAAGCGTTGATTTGTTCATTCTGTGATTGCATGTCACGTCACTCAAGGTGCACAGTTGTTCGTAAACTTCAGAATACCTCAGAGATACTGTATAATACGAGATGACCAAAGATGTAGCTTATTAAGTAGTGACAAACGTCAGAGATATAAAAGAATTAGGACGCATTAAATTTAAAATAGGTCTTAGGGTTACACAGTGAATTCAATGGTAAGACCATAAAGCTCTTAGAGCAAATGGAAATATGACTCCATAAAGTCACAAAGCCCGAACCCTTGTTAAATCAGATTTCGCTAGCCATAGTTACCTTAGTAATTATAAAGACTTATTTTAAATTTTTTATCTCATATAAGTCAAATTATTTTATTACTTTGATATCTGTTACTACACAATAAGCTTCATCTTTGGTCGCCTCGTATTATTCTGCGTGTGTGAAGTGTTTTGCAGGGTAAATGCAAGTGTTCAGCTTGAGCGACGTGATATACAATTACGCGATGGCTAAATCAATGCTTGGCCAGCATTAAGGCGTTAAAATTGTTCTTTAGGTAAGTTTTTCATTGTTCTTCGTCCTATTTTCCGTTGTTTAATTCGCGAATTTCGAAATTTAGCATCTAATCTTCCCGCGTACATTTCACACTGTTTCACCCAAAAGCATACGTAAATAAAGTGTGAAACGATTTGCACCTGATAACGCACCCACATGTCTGTGATACATCGTGTGGTCTTGTGAAAGACGAAATTTTTTGTGACTGAAGACCTAGTAATATATATCTCGTATTTAAGACTAAGGATTGCATTTAGAGTGAAACAAAAAGCTTTACTCTAAAGAGAAATGTGTGTGCAGTGTTATATGCTTACTCGTATAAATAAATGTAAGTACAAAATACACGGCAGGATTCTTCAACAAATGGACTGTATAGAAGAGATTGGTATGTAATTAGCTTCATCTGTTCTTTTAGTTCTCTTCTGAATATCATTCGCGCTCTTTTGTACCCTCAAGGAAGTGTTCGCGGTTGAGTGAGTCTCGACAAAATGTGAACTACGATAGTGGCTGATTTAATCTGCGTCATACAAACTTTATTGTAATAGGAATTGTATCAACACTTGTACCATGTTTCATTTCAGTAGTTTTTCTTATTAATCTATATCGGGAGTGCTTATTTCATATGAACAACTCGTGAGGTTATTAAACAGTTGTATAGGGGAGGTGATCCTCATGTATAAATACATTCTTAATCGCAGAATTTCGTATTTCGTTTTGTTCTGTCTGCCTTCTTATACACTATTGTGTTTCACGAGGAACTTGACGAAAGGTTTCCATCATTGGTTACACGCAAGATTAGAACTTTCTAGGAATATCTGAAAATTTTCACCGGTATCTAACATTGGTAATATTTGTAGGCTTCTTACGTGGCATTTCGGAGACGCGCACGAATTGCTATAAATTTCTGTCTGTCAATTATCCTACATTCTGTTACGAAGGGGCTTGGCGCGTATCACAATGGAATTAACGATGTGTTTAAGATGTCAGCATATTCTTTGACGTTGTCTGATGTGAAATAAATGTTCTGAATTTATCTATTAACCCTTTCTTGCACTAACTATGAAAAACTGTACTTAAGAATTTAATGTTTGGGGAGAATATTAATAAAACAATAAAAAGAGAGTAGTACATTGTAATAATATATTTATTTTCCTGTATTTCCAAAACACAGTTGAAACTTCTGAGTCCCGACAGGATGTATTCGTCGTTCCTGATCTGGTTATTTACTTACTGCATTAGTTATGTCAGTTTAATTAAAACTACACAAAACCACATTATAAACATCAAAGCACATACAAAATGTTTTTTCACCTCATTAGAGCCCTAAACTCGTATGACGTAATGGACAACACAGCGGTACAACATTCGGTGGTTTCTTTCTCTTCTCTTTCGGCAGAGATACTGAACTACACAGCCAAGGAGTTTCTGTACTACAGCGAAGTTGTACAGTCGACCCAACAGAATGCCAGTGCATGAATTCAATTTTATGCTGTTTAATGACAGTATAAAGTGTGCGCGACTTTTAAGCCCCGACGGGCAGAAAAGGGTTAATTACGCTGTTAGAGACTGCGTTACTTTTATCAGCCGTTTATAGCCACACACATATAATGTTGAAATTTTTGCTTTTGATGACCAACGTAGATATTATGTAGTATCATAGATTCAGGAGATCCGAAATATTTCTCTGGCTTGGGCTCTGTGTTATTAGTTGATCGAATCAGTTATCTATTGACCAGTTCAAAATTATTCAGCAGCACTGTTTTTTATTATTGTCTCAATTATTCCGTTAAGGCAGTGTGCACTTCTACTGAAAATATTGTGTATTGCCTGGCTACCTATCTGAGTCAAAATCTCTTAGTCATTGACTGCTATTAATGGATGAACTAGGCTCTGTGTTAATGTCAGAGTGCGGATCCAAAGGTTTCGGCTTCGATCCACAGTCAGTCCTAGAATTTTTGTCTCTTATTTGTTTCTTCTTTCCCCACTGACGGTGTTTGTTGATGTGAAAAATACCGGTCTACACTATAGTTCGAGGTGCAAGTAAAATTGTTCGTCTCCCGATAACCGCCTGAGTTAGTGAGTTCAAAGAAGCCAAAAGGACCATGCCCAGTAAAGCACCGTGGTGTTCAAAACAACCTACGAGTTGATGACAGCTTTACTTTCACTTAGTCTGTAGACACTGCTTCGGCTTAACAGCAGATTTATCCAATAAATGAGAGCCACAACTGCTGAATGCGAGCACAACTATTTTCAGCGGAGTCCTCCTGAAAGTTAAGCGCTCGAGTAGTACCTCAGTCGAGTGCTTTACTTACAAGTCACAGCGCAGCTCCCCTTTCAAAAGCACTTCGAAGTTACTTTGCCGTGACTTATATTCCGCTCCATCACTTTAGACCGCCCACTATTCATTCGAGAAATACAAAGAGCTTGGGTTCGGTTACATCTGCTGGATCAAGTAACGCTAAATGTTTCTGGAGCACAAAAAGCAAGAGGGATAACAGATGCCACAGATGGACTATTTGCGTTGGAAATAAAAGGCAAATTTCAAAGCGTTTTTTGTGAGAGTTAAAGACTAAAAAAAAGAGAAGTTTGCCCCATGAAGTGTAAAGTACGTGCGACGCAGAACAGCTCGTTGTTTCGTATTATCATGTGTGATGAATCTAATATATAATGAATAATTGGTTTGAACAGTCACGGAACGGTGCTTGTGTCTCGTGATTCTCCATATATCCGTATAGCCCGAGATAAAATAAGTGGCACGTTAAAGAATAAATCCTATCACTGATTGGGGAGTCACCTTGAGACCTTTAGATCTGTGGACTGAAACTTACCTAGTTTGCCACGTTTTGAATAATAATTTATTGATTTTAAATTTTACTTACATTATTGGCATTGTGATTTAGAAACATCAAAATTCTCATCCTCTGATCTGTTCCTTTCCGAAACTTAACTGATAACAATATATTGCAGCGCGTCTAAATTCTACCAGTCAAACCACGTATGCCTAAAGGGAAACAAGAATTACTATCTTGACGTTTAACTGAAAATATTTTTTCAAATAATACTGCTCGAGACACAATCTCCCATGGAAAAACGATTAAAAATTTGTGGATAGTACATTGAAAATAAGAAATACTAAATTGAAAGTAGCAGCACCATACTACAGATTAATCAACATCAGTTTAATTTTTAGTGAATACCATACAATGTAAAACTGAAGAAACTGCAAAAAGGTGGTATTTTGAGGAGATGGGACCTGGATAAACTGAAAGAACCAGAGGTTTTAGAGAGCTTCGGGGAGAGCATTAGGGAACGATTGACAAGAATGGGGGAAAGAAATACAGTAGAAGAAGAATGGGTAGCTTTGAGAGACGAAATAGTGAAGGTAGCAGAGGATCAAGTAGGCAAAAAGACGAGGTCTAATAGAAATCCTTGAGTAACAGAAGAGATATTGAATTTAATTGATGAAAGGAAAAAATATAAAAATGCAGTAAATGAAATAGATGAAAAGGAATACAAACGTCTCAAAAATGAGATCGACATGAAGTGCAAAATGGCTAAGCAGGGATGGGTAGAGGACAAATGTAAGGATGTAGAGGCTTATCTCACTAGGGGTAAGATAGATACTGCCTACAGGAAAATTAAAGAGACCTTTGGAGAAAAGAGAACCACTTGCATGAATATCAAGAGCTCAGATGGAAACCCAGTTCTAAGCAAAGAAGGGAAAGCAGAAAGGTGGAAGGATTATATAGAGGGTATATACAAGGGCGATGTACTTGCGGTCAATATTATGGAAATGGAAGAGAATGTAGATGAAGATAAAATGGGAGATATGATACTGCGTGAAGAGTTTGACAGAGCACTGAAAGACCTGAGTCGAAACAAGGCCCCGGGAGTAGACAACATTCCAATAGAACTACTGACAGCCTTGAGAGAGCCAGTCCTGACAAAACTCTACCATCTGGTGAGCAAAATGTATGAGACAGGCAAAATACCCTCAGACTTCAAGAAGAATATAGTAATTCCAATCCCAAACAAAGCAGGCGTTGACAAATGTGATAATTACCGAACTGTCAGTTTAATAAGTCACGGCTGCAAAATACTAACGCGAATTCTTTACAGACGAATGGAAAAACTGGTAGAAGCCGACCTCGGGGAAGATCAGTTTGGATTCCGTAGAAATGTTGGAACACATGAGGCACTTATCTTGGAAAATAGATCTAGGAAAGTCATACCTACGTTTCTAGCATATTTAAACTTAGAGAAAGCATTTGACAATGTTGATTGGAATACTCTCAAATTCTGAAGGTGGCAGGGGTAAAATACAGGGAGCGAAAGACTGTTTACAATTTGCGCAGAAACTAGATGCCAGTTATAAAAGTCGAGGGACATGAAAGGGAAGCAGTGGTTGGGAAGGGAGTGAGACATGGTTGTAGCCTCTCCCTGGTGTTATTCAATATGTATATTGAGCAGGCAGTAAAGGAAACAAAAGAAAAATTTGGAGTAGGAATTAAAATCCATGGAGAAGAAATAAAAACTTTGAGGTTCGCCGATGACATTGTAATTCTGTAAGAGACAACAAAGGACCTGGAAGAGCAGCTGAACGGAATGGACAGTGTCTTGAAAGGAGGATATAAGATGAACATCAACAAAAGCAAAATGACAATAATGGTATGTAGTCGAATTAAATCGTGTGATACTGCGGGAATTAGATTAGGAAATGAGACACTTAAAGTAGTAAGTGAGTATTGATTTTGGGGAGCAACATAACTGATGATGGTCGAAGTAGAGAGGATATAAAATGTAGACTGGCAATGGGAAGGAAAGCATTTCTGAAGAAGAGAAATTTGTTAACATCGAGTATAGATTTAAAGGTCAGGAAGCCGTTTCTGAAAGTATTTGTATGGAGTGTAGCCATGTATGGAAGTGAAACATGGACGATAAATAGTTTAGACAAGAAGAGAATAGAAGCTTTCGAAATGTGGTGCTACAGAAGAATGCTGAAGATTAGATGGGTAGATCACATAACTAATGAGGAGGTACTGAATAGAATTGGAGAGAAGTGAAATTTATGGCACAACTTGACTAGAAGAGGGGATCCGTTGGTAAGGCATATTCTGAGGCATCAAGGGATCACCAATTGAGTATTAGATGGCAGCGTAGAGAGTAAAAGTCGCAGAGGGAGACCAAGATATGAATACACTAAACAGATTCAGATGTATGTAGGTTGCAGTAGGTACTGGTAGATGAAGAATCTTGCACATGATAGAGTAGCATGGAGAGCTGCATCAAACCAGTCTCTCGACTGAAGACCACAGTAACAACTATACAGTGATTCATACACTGTTTTTGAAAGACAGTTGGAGAACGTTTTCTGGTGTCAAACCCAAGTAATGAGATCAAATAACTATCAAACATGACCTGTAACTTACGAAGTACTATACAACTCTCTCTTTCTCTCTCTCTCTCTCTCTCTCTCTCTCTCTCTCTCCCTTCTGCAAACACATAACATTAAGCACGCCAGTTGTTAGTTGATCACGATTAGTTACTTTAAAGCCACCAGTATTACATGGAATATCAATATGTCTTGCTACACTGTTTAGCTAAACAAATACTATCAGAAAAATATAATAGCAGTTTTAATAATGTCGCAAATGACGCATTTCTTGACTTTTTAAAGACTGTTAGAACGTTTTCGAATTTGGTGGTTAGACGCATTACAGAACAAAATTTTCGACTTAGATTTTAAACATTACTAATGAGAAACTTACTGCACCGAAAGATCTTAAACATCACTGAAAACACATTGAAAATGTGAAAAAAATGTCGGAACAGAGATGTAAAGGGTGATCGAAAGATACCGACGAACCTTTGGAGGTTGTTCACGGAAACATTCTGACAGCGCTTGATTTGTGAAAAAAGGGATTCTGGTACTGTGACCCTCAGGTTTTTTCTTTTTATTTAGACGTCTTAAAATGCCATTTTAAAGCTTTTTTTTCGTCCCAGGTACAGGTAAGGTGTACCGGCGCGTACCGTCACAGATCAACCCCTTCGGCTTTTGAGTATTTTGGTATAAGGGCCCCACGGAATGGCTGCCCGTTACTGAGTGACAATTCTGTTGTTTCTGTGAAGACGCCTTTACAACAGTGAAGAAGCGTGTAACATGCGACAGCAGACATGTAAAACACACAACACAGAGTAATGCAACAACCATCAGACGAAGGAGGTACACTTCTATAACAGTGTGTTCACTCTGTTCTGCTAGTGCACTGTCTAGCACACACCGCACACAGGATTGTTCCTTTACAGGTACTGTTAAACAATTCGACCGCCATGATCACGGCAGATGCACCATCGACTGTCTTACATGTTCAGGAATTCCAGGAGTTTCGCGTACCATTTCCGCGGCTGCAATACTCCTAGTAAGCAGATCGGTGCTAGTATCGACCGGAGTCTCGTAAACTTTCTCTTCTTACACCCCTGAGGAAGAAGTCACTTTAAAAGTGAAATCAGTTGCTGATTTTGCAACGCCCTCAGTGGCATCGTAGCCAGAAGGAAGCGACTCTGCCTTACTTGTCTGGTTTCTGTATCACTAACCTGGTGTCTTGCTGCTTCGGTAGTCCGTCCCTCGTCGCACAGTCGTAGTGCTCAGGCGCCAGGTTCAATGTAGGTGATCCTGCTGGAGTGTTTCGGGATGCCAGTTGTTAAATGTCAACAACGATTTGTACTATACTCGTTTTAATAAAGAAAATACTTTGAAACACACTTCACAGAATTTCCAATATGGCGGCTCTTGGCTACGCCGTTATTCAACCCTTGACAACACATTAACACCTTTCTGACTTTCCATAATCGTGATACACACTGCCCACGACACGTGGCGGTCACTGATAACTAACCTTCATTTTCTCTCATGTTTTACAACTGGAATATTTACTCGCCACCGTTCTTTTAGAGCCGCCTACGGTTACTCGACCGTGCGTTTGGAGTGGCGCCTCGCTACTAACTCACCGTGTCTGCCCGACGGGCAAGAGAGGCCCCCCTTTTCTCCCTCAGCCAATAAGGACACTTCTCTCTTTTCCTACATATATCTACATCCAAACTTTCAGGCAATGGGCGTTCAGATTGCTGTTTGCTAGGCGGATCTGGGTTGTACAAAATTGCCTCCTATGATTTCATCTCTAATGCTCCTTGCTGACGCTTAAATGTCAAATGTACGTGTAGGCTGGCTGCTACTGAGCATTCCCGATCGCATAAATATGCCTAATACTTGGCTTAAACACATGATGGGAACACAAGTATGCATTACAATTTGCTCAAACTAAATTCAGTTCAATCTTTCAATAATTAAAAGTAAATTGCTTGCCTTTTTCCAAATTTAGCGTTAAGTTACTCGAGTTAACAAAAATTATTTCTTTACGTAATAAAGTTTGAGTTACAGTCAGCCATCTATTCAACCAGTTGCATCATTTAACTTTGTTTTCAAAATTTAATATTTCAAATTAAGTAACTGCAAACTTAGTGCTTTCTGATTCATTTATTTTCTCGTGAACTGTTGTGTTGTGGAAAAGCTTATTTTCTTAGTTTGTAACCTAATCGGCCTACTGGATTGCGATATAACTGACCGTGATCACGTACGCCTAATGAAATTTTACACTGAGTAAGGCTATCGTCTGTGGGACTCAGTAAACCTGGGCGCAGGTTTCAGAGACCTGCAAGGTCTGATATCCGACGCTCAGAGCAATGAGGTCTCGGTAGCCGGATCACCCATCAGGCCTGAAATATGCAGAGAGAATGTGCGGTCTCCGAAAACGAAATGAACATCAAAGTCCGCTGCAGGAACAGGGTGTTGAATTCGGTTATAAAAAGTGGCTCAGCATCAACAATTGTCCACAGTCTGGTTGGAGTCGAGACAGCGGGTACAACATACACTCATCACGCAGAACATTGTGACCACCGACCTACTATCGATATAAACCGTCCGCCCCGATAGCTGAATGGCCAGCGTGACGAACTGCCTTCCTAAGGGGCCCGGGTTCGATTCTCGGCTGGGCCGGGGATTTTCTCCGCACAGGGATTGGGCGCCCAATGTGACGTCGAATGTAATAAGACCTGCACCAAAGCGGCAGGACCTGCCCCGTAAGGGGTCTCCCGGCCAATGACGCCAAACGCTCATTTCCATTTTCATCGATATGAACCCGTCCACGGGATAGCAGCGTAACCTTGGGAGGAATGACTGCTAGTCACACACACGCACGGTGCGTATAGTATCAGAGAGCGTGCTGTCCGTCTGTAGAATCGGGAAGGCGAGCGGTCTACCAGGTGATCAAAAAGTCAGTATAAATTTGAAAACTTAATAAACCACGGAATAATGTAGATAGAGAGGTAAAAATTGACACACATGCTTGGAATGACATGAGGTTTTATTAGAACAAAAAGAAACAAAGTTCACAAAATGTCCGACAGATGGCGCTGGACAGTAAAACCTCAGTGACTGTGCATGACAATCGTGTATAAAAGGAGCTGTAATGAGAGAGAGAATCAGATGCGCCAGCAGTCGCAGCATGTTGACGTTACCTGAAAAGGCGAAAGGCGAATGTGCTAGTTCAGCGTTACGATCCTATCGCCATAGGAAGGGGATTCGAAGGGGTAAAGGTCCGTTGAAAAATGCAGCTGTGGCGAAAATGATTTCGAAGTTCGAAGCCACAGGTTGTTTAGACGACAGACCCCGTAGTGGCCGACCGAGCATAAGGCGTAATGCTGCTGAGACAGTTCAGGAAGAAATAGAGACTGTAGCGGGTTCGTCTATGCACAGGGAAGTCAGCGCTAGTGCAGTCGCACGTCGCACCGGCATTCCATACACTACTGTTTGGTTGGCACTGAGCCGTACTCTCAGATGCTATCCGTATAAAATCCATTGGCATCATGAACTGTTACCTGGCGATTGAGTGAAGCGGAGGGCATTTGCGGTGTGAGCGTTTCAAAAGATGGCGGAAGATGACGATTGGTTGAGTAACGTTTTGTGAACCGACGAAGCTCATTTCACGCTCCGAGGGTCTGTCAACGCTCACAACTGCAGAATTTGGGCTACCGAAACTCCTAGAACTGTCGTGGAAACTCCAGTGCACGACGAGAAAGTCACGGTATGGGTTGGATTTACCACATCTACCGTTATCGGGCCTTTTTTCTTCGAGGAAATGCGTGATTCTGCTTTTGTAACTGCTACCGTGACGCCGATATGTTGCAGAATCGCATCATCCCCAGCCTGGCTGATAAACACTTGCTGGAACGTACGATGTTTATGCAGCATAGCGCTCCACCCCATATTGCCAGACGCGAGAAAGATCTCTTGCGCGCTTCGTTTGGTGATGATCGTGTGCTCAGCAGCCACTTTCGTCATGCTTGGCCTCCCAGGTCCCCAGACCTCAGTCCGTGTGATTATTGGCTTTGAGGTTACCTGAAGTCGCAAGTGTATCGTGATCGACCGACATCGCTAAGGATGCTGAAAGACAGCATCCGACGCCAATGCCTCACCATAACTCCGGACATGCTTTACAGTGCTGTTCACAACTTTATTCAAAAAAATGGTTCAAATGGCTCTGAGCACTATGGGACTCAACTGCTGAGGTCATTAGTCCCCTAGAACTTAGAACCAGTTAAACCTAACTAACCTAAGGACATCACAAACATCCATGCCCGAGGCAGGCTTCGAACCTGCGACCGTAGCGGTCTTGCGGTTCCAGACTGCAGCGCCTTTAACCGCACGGCCACTTCGGCCGGCACACAACTTTATTCCTCGACTACAGCTATTGTTGAGGAATGATGGTGGACATATTGAGCATTTCCTGTAAAGAACATCATCTTTGCTTTGTCTTACTTTGTTATGCTAATTATTGCTATTCTGATCAGATGAAGCGCCATCTGTCGGACATTTTTTGAACGTTTGTATTTTTCTTGGTTCTAATAAAACCCCAAGTCATTCCAAGCATGTGTGTCAATTTGTACCTCTCTATGTGTTCGACGAGTACCGTGGTGAGTGTCTTCAACACGTCGCTAAATCAAGGTGAAACCACGTCCAGACGTCGTGGGGTTGGGCGGCCACTCCTCATTACAGATGTCGAACGTCGTAGGCTGGACAGACTGATAAAACAGGACAGGCGGCAAACTGAGGCGGAACCTACATCGGACTTTAATGCTGGGCAGAGTGCGGATGTGTCTGAACACACAGTGCACTGAACACTCATAACGATGGGCCTCCACAGCCGACGACCCATGCATGTTCCAATGTTAATACCATGACATGGGCAATTGCGACCCAAAAGGGCACGTGACCATCGGTGCTGGACGTTGGAGCAGTGGCAGAGCGTTGGATGGTCCGATGAATCCCGACAGCTTTTTCATCATGCCGACGGAAGGGCGCGAATCCGTGGTCTTCCAGAGTAACAGCTCCTTGACACCTGTACTGTGGAACGGAGACAAGTTGGCGGCGGCTCCATTATGCTCTGGGGAACATTCAGGTGGGTATCTATGAGTCCAGTGGAGCTTGTGCACGACACCATGACGATCAAGGAATATCGTACGCTGATTGCAGACCATGTACGTACGCTCCTTCATGACGATTGTGTTTCCCGACGGCAACAGCATTTCTCAACAAGAGAGCGCGCCATGTCAGAATGCCAGGAGCTTGATAGAGTGATTCGAGGAACGTAGTGGCGAGTTCCAAATGATGTGTTGCCCCCCCCCCCCCCCAACTCGCCAGATCTGAACCCGGTCAAACACATCAGTGAAGTGGCTCTGAACGTGTGGTCAGAGCTCATCGCCTCCCCCCTCCCCTCCCCTCCCCGGAGTGTACGGGAATTAGGTGACTTCTGTGTGCAGACGTGGTGCTATATCCCTCCATCGACCCACTAAGACGTCATTGCTTCCATGTCTTGTGACAGCCAGAGCGAGAGCACCAGCAGCAGCGAGTACTGTTTGTATAAAGCGTTTTTGTACTTATTTGCTGCGCTTAGCTTGTAAATAGTTTTTCTGGGAAAACCTAGCGTAGTTTTCGCGTCTCGTATTTCAGTGAGTGTTTCTTGATTATCAGAGTAGCTCATCAGAAGATTATCTTGGGAATTTGTCATCGTATAGAGTAGGGTAAACATAGTCATGTGTAGGGACTGTGGTTGTTGTGAGCGGACGCAAGGAGAATTGGCCACTCTTCGGGGGCAGGTGGAGGCTTTGTCTGTTAGGCTCATCGAGCTCGAGGCGCAGGCGTCGGCTCGTAGTGGCGTTGGGGCAACTGTGGTGAGACCTATGCCTACTTCGGTGGCCTTGGAATCACATGGAACCCCTGATGTCGCTGCGTCTTCCGGCAGTGAGCATCTTACCGGTCAGCCATCACTCCAGGGTGAATGGCGGACAGTGGTGGGCTCGCGCGTGCCTGGCCGAAAGGCGAAGGTGGGATCTGGCCGCGTGGCAGCTGCCTTACCCCTTTCCAACAGGTACGGGGTGCTTCCTAGTGGTGATGACATCGTTTCCGAGCCACCACAGGATGCCTCGCCTGTTGGGCCAGTGGCCGATTCTCCGGCAAGGTCCCGACAGTCACAGAGAGCGGGCCTATTAGTTATAGGGAGCTCCAACGTTAGGCGGGTTATGGAGCCCCTCAGGAAAATAGCGGGTAGGTCGGGGAAGAATGCCAGTGTGCACTCGGTGTGCTTGCCGGGGGGTCTCGTCCGTAATGTGGAGGAGGCCCTTCCGGCAGCTATTGAACGCACTGGGTGTGACCGGCTGCAGATAGTAGCACATGTCGGAACAAATGACGCCTGCCGCTTGGGTTCTGAGGCCATCCTTGGTTCCTTCCGGCGGCTGGCTGATTTGGTGAAGACAACCAGCATCGCACGCGGAGTGCAAGCTGAGCTTAATATCTGCAGCATAGTGCCCAGAGTCGATCGCGGTCCTCTGGTTTGGAGCCGTGTGGAGGGTCTAAACCAGAGGCTCAGACGACTCTGCGACTATAATGGTTGCAAATTCATCGACCTCCGTTATTGGGTGGAGAACTGTAGGGCCCCCCTAGACAGGTCAGGCGTGCACTACACACCGGAAGCAGCTACTAGGGTAGCAGAGTACGTGTGGCGTGCACACGGGGGTTTTTTAGGTTAGAGGGACCCCCCCTTGGGCGAAACGATAAAATACCTGACGGCTTACCAGAGAGGACATTATCATCGTTGATAAAGAACGTCCGTCCTCAGAGACCAAAAACAGGAAAAGTTAACGTAATATTGGTAAACTGCAGGAGTATCCAGGGCAAGGTTCCTGAATTAGTATCTCTTATTGAAGGAAATAGTGCGCATATAGTATTAGGAACGGAAAGTTGGTTAAAACCGGAAGTGAACAGTAACGAAATCCTAGACACAGAATGGAATATATACCGCAAGGATAGGATAAACGCCAATGGTGGAGGAGTATTTATAGCAGTAAAGAATTCAATAATATCCAGTGAAGTTATTAGCGAATGCGAATGTGAAATAATCTGGGTTAAGCTAAGTATCAAAGGTGGGTCAGATATGATAGTCGGATGCTTCTATAGACCACCTGCATCAGCAACCGTAGTAGTTGAGCGCCTCAGAGAGAACCTGCAGAACGTCGTGAAGAAGTTTCGTGATCATACTATTGTAATAGGGGGAGACTTCAATCTACCAGGTATAGAATGGAATAGTCACACAATCAGAACTGGAGCCAGGGACAGAGACTCTTGTGACATTATCCTGACTGCCTTGTCCGAGAATTACTTCGAGCAGATAGTTAGAGAACCAACTCGTGAAGCTAACGTTTTAGACCTCATAGCAACAAATAGACCGGAACTTTTCGACTCCGTGAATGTAGAAGAGGGTATCAGTGATCATAAGTCAGTGGTTGCATCAATGACTAATAAGAAATGCCAAGAAAGGAAGGAAAATATATTTGCTTAACAAGAGTGATAGGGCACAAATCGCAGAATATCTGAGTGACCACCATCAAACGTTCATTTCTGAGGAAGAGGATGTGGAACAAAAATGGAAAAAATTCAGAAACATCGTCCAGTACGCCTTAGATAAGTTCGTACCGACTAAGGTCCAAAGCGAGGGGAAAGATCCACCGTGGTATAACAATCATGTACGAAAGGTACTACGGAAACAAAGAAAGCTTCATCATAGGTTTAAGAGTAGTCGAACCATAGCTGATAAGGAAAAGCTGAACGAAGCGAAAAAGAGCGTAAAGAGAGCAATGAGAGAAGCATTCAACGAATTCGAACATAAAACATTGGCAAACAATCTAAACAAGAACCCTAAAAAGTTTTGGTCATATGTAAAATCGGTAAGCGGATCTAAATCCCCTATTCAGTCACTCGTTGACCACGATGGCACCGAAACAGAGGACGACCGAAGAAAGGCAGAAATACTGAATTCAGTGTTCCGAAACTGTTTCACTGCGGAAAATCGTAACACGGTCCCTGACTTCAGCCGTCGCACGGACGCCAAAATGGAAAATATTGAAATAAACGATATCGGAATTGAAAAACAACTGCTATCACTTAGTAGCGGAAAAGCATCCGGACCAGACGAGATACCCTTAAGATTCTACAGTGATTATGCTAAAGAACTTGCCCCCTTTCTATCAGCAATTTATCGTAGATTGCTGGAAGAACGTAAAGTACCTAGCGACTGGAAGAAAGCGCAGGTCGTTCCCATTTTCAAGAAGGGTCATAAATCAGATGCGAATAATTATAGGCCTATTTCGCTTACGTCAATCTGTTGTAGAATAATGGAACATGTTTTGTGTTCTCGTATTATGACGTTCTTAGATAATACAAATCTCCTTCATCATAACCAACATGGATTCCGCAAACAGAGATCATGTGAAACTCAGCTCGCCCTATTTGCCCAAGAAATTCACAGTGCCGTAGACACTGGCGAGCAGATTGATGCCGTATTCCTGGACTTCAGGAAGGCATTTGATACGGTTCCGCACTTACGTTTAGTGAAAAAAATACGAGCTTACGGAATATCGGACCAGGTTTGTGATTGGATTCAGGATTTCCTAGAAGAAAGAACACAACATGTCATTCTTAACGGTTCAAAATCTGCAGATGTAGAGGTAATTTCGGGAGTACCGCAAGGAAGCGTGATAGGACCTTTATTGTTTACAATATACGTAAATGACTTAGTTGACAACATCGGTAGCTCCGTGAGGCTATTTGCAGATGACACGGTTGTCTACAAGAAAGTAGCAACATCAGAAGACTCGTACGTACTCCAGGAAGACCTGCAGAGGATTAATGCATGGTGCGACAGCTGGCACCTTTCCCTAAACGTAGATAAATGTAATATAATGCGCATACATAGGGGCAGAAATCCATTCCAGTACGATTATGCCATAGGTGGTAAATCATTGGAAGCGGTAACGACCGTAAAATACTTAGGAGTTACTATCCGGAGCGATCTGAAATGGAATGATCACATAAAACAAATAGTGGGAAAAGCAGGCGCCAGGTTGAGATTCATAGGAAGAATTCTAAGAAAATGTGACTCATCGACGAAAGAAGTAGCTTACAAAACGCTTGTTCGTCCGATTCTTGAGTATTGCTCATCAGTATGGGACCCTTACCAGGTTGGATTAATAGAAGAGATAGACATGATCCAGCGAAAAGCAGCGCGATTCGTCATGGGGACATTTAGTCAGCGCGAGAGCGTTACGGAGATGCTGAACAAGCTCCAGTGGCGGACACTTCAAGAAAGGCGTTATGCAATACGGAGAGGTTTATTATCGAAATTACGAGAGAGCACATTCCGGGAAGAGATGGGCAACATATTACTACCGCCCACATATATCTCGCGTAATGATCACAACGAAAAGATCCGAGAAATTAGAGCAAATACGGAGACTTACAAGCAGTCGTTCTTCCCACGCACAATTCGTGAATGGAACAGGGAAGGGGGGATCAGATAGTGGTACAATAAGTACCCTCCGCCACACACCGTAAGGTGGCTCGCGGAGTATAGATGTAGATGTAGATGTAGATGCCACGACGCGTCGCCGCTGTTATCCGTGCCAGAGGCAGAGATTCCGGCTATTAGGTAGGTGGTCATAATTCGTTGAAATATTATGAGAAACATGGAACCAACAACTGGGCTCAACACCCAGAAGCACACCGTCAGTGGCTCGTTCGCTCTTCACTGGAATGCATTTCGTCGTTCTGGCCGGAGGTGCCACGCGGTCGCTAATAGGAAGCACTGTGATGGCAGTGCCAGTGGCCGTGTGGCGACCTGTCGGCTTGGGAAAGGGCCCCTTTGGCACAAACCCACAGACAGGCGGTGGGGTGCGGGACAGCGACCCAACTCCCCTTTATCTGCGTCGTCCTGGACGGCAAGCACGGCTTCCTCCTGCCGAGTGAACTGCGGCCCTCGCCGAACCAGAACAAGCCCGCAGGCTGAAGGCTCAAATTACCTGAATGCAGAGGCTTACCGTCTCGTAGACCAAGCATTCGGGACAAATCGACCGCAGATTATTCCGGGAAATGTGTCGGGAATTTAACTGGACACGTCAGTCGCCAGGAAAATCCGGAGCTGAATAGGATGAATTTGATAGGTTTGTAACCTTAGAGTTGGACCTTCCAGTTTGAGCTACGTTCGTGAATGTAGATTTAAGCTCTATTGTTAGCTCTTCCAACCCTCGTGTTTTCACTTCTAACACGTCAGCGAAGCCTTTAGAGTTTATACTCCTAAATGCGATTGGCGTGTAATCTTTAAGCCGTGTAGATTGTATACTGTAACATGAAAATAATATGACTGTACAATTTTCTGAATACTGAACGTGCCTCTAACAGAATTTTCTGAAAGCAATGAATTTAATAGGAAACATGTCCTGGCGTCTGTGACTGTTAATCTCTCAGCAATCTAGAGTTTGACGTTAATTAACATGTAGGACACCTATGTACCATTACTGGTACTAATCTGAATCTATTCAGAATTCGTAAGTATTCTCTGTTCCGTAACAGAACAAAAATGTGTTGCAGCGCGCTGATATTAAACAAAGATAACAAACCTCAGCTCTGGTCTGCCACCCTACCTGTGATGTAGTAACACTTTGCTACAAGTCGACAATTAACTAATACTGCATTTGCCAACAGCACGATTAAGCCAATCCCTGTTAATTAAATCGTGCCAGGTGGAATGCATGTGAACATGGTTGTACTCAGTTAAGCCTTCAAGAGGAAAATATGAAGGTCTGGAATTAAGTAGATTAAAAATTTAGTGAGTTTAGTTATTGTATTTTAACTGAGGAAGGCGGTTGAAGGCTTAGTATTTGAAAGGATGAACGTATCTTTTTTATACACTGTTGAACTAACAATCACTTTAGACACAAACACGTAACCATAAAACTATCTTAGTAATCAGAACAATTTTGACTAATGTAACTTCTGAATTAAGTATATTTAAAAGGATGAAGAATCATGTAATGTTTTGCTGACTCCATGCGTGGTAATCGTGAAGTAGCTGTCAAAACAGTGTTATTTTAACCAGGAGTTAACTCGTGAATTGAAAATCTTCCCACTCATATCGGTATGACGTTTGCTATCGTGAGTAAAACAATTGCCCCGGCAGATATAACTTTTTCCAGCGCACCCTGAGATGGTGGATACGACGAAAGTGAGTCCCCACACCATCACTGCCAACAGAAGAAGCAAGTCAGAAAGTGATGTCATTTACCCATAACAACATTAACTTTGGTAACATAAAGAGATCGTCTCCATACAAGCTGCCTGTGGCAAAGATTACAAAACTACTGCCACCTCTTCTCATATTGATTACTTACAGTGTGTAGGTGTCGGCTACAAAGACGCCGAATCCGGCTCAAAATGTCAAGATGCAGAGTCACATAATACGTGTTAATTCGTAGCGGATAACTGCATCCACATGATCTACTTCATCACAAATAATATGTTTAATATCTGTAGCCGTTCGTACTCAGTTTGTAACGGTTCTTCTATGTTTGGGCAAAATATTTTCACCGCAAGTTATCAAATACGAGTGGCTTTCAATAAGTAATGCAGCACTTTTTTTTTTCTCGGCCAGTTTCGCTTGAAAAAATCTGGAATTTATTGTGGGACATCATGGAATATTCCCGCTTCAACTCCTATAGTACCATGAAGTTCGGATAGGGGTAACTCTATACGTATACACCAAAATGGCGTCCGTAACGGAGGTGCGTTCCATGCAGACAGCTATTACTGAGTTTCTTTTGGCGGAAAACCAGAGCATCACAGATATTCATAGGCGTTTGCAGTATGTCTATGGAGACCCGGCCGTGAACAAAAGCACGGTGAGTAGTTGGACGAGGTGTCTGTCATCATCGCACCAGGGTTGCGTAAACCTGTCCGATCTCTCGCGTGCCGGCCGGCCGAACACAGCTCTTACTCCTGCAATGTTGCAACGTGCGGACACTCTCATTCGAGGTGATATACGGATCACAGTCAAACACCTCGCTGCTCAACTGATGACGTCTACCAGTTGGGGTACTCAAAGACTGTCTCCGCTGGCTTCCTCACCATCTTCCAGAAGACCATAGAGAGCAACGAAGGATCATCTGTGCTGAACTGCTTGTGGTTTATGGGGCTGATCGTGATAATTTTTTATCGAACACAGTCACAGGCAATGTAACATGGGTTCACCTGTCCGAAACGGAAAGTAAACGACAGTCTACGGAGTGGCGCAACACCATCTCTCCTCCGACGTAAATGTTCAAATCTGCAATCTCAGCCGATAAAGTCAAGACGGTAGTCCTCTGGGACTATGAAGGGCTCATTCTGTTTTATGTACCCCTGATGATGCAATGATCAACTCTGAAGTGTGCTGTGCGTCCCTCAGGAAATTGAAGAAACGACTTTAGCGTGATCGTCGCCACAAAAAAGAAAACGAACTTCTGCTTGTCCATGACAACGCGAAGTCTCACACATGAGCACCCGAGAGGAGCTCAGAAAACTTCATTTGACTGACCTGCCTCATCCATCCAAAAGCTCAGATCTCGCACCTTCCGACTTCCATCTATTCGACCCAATTTAGGCTGCACTCCGCCGGAACCAGTACGTAGATGTTGGGAGGTTATTGATGCAACAAGGCGTAGGTTCAGACGTCGAGCAGTTGAGTGGTAGCATGATGGAATACAGCCCCTGTCAGTAAGGTGGTGTAAGGCTGTCGCACTGAACGGAGATTATGTTGGAAAATACGGCTTTGTAGCCAAAATATGGTGTACTGGTATCCTGAATAAAATCAACCTCCTCTCTCGGAAAAAAATGTATTGTATTACTTACTGAACTCCCCTCGTACCGTGCAACCCTGTTGAAAGGTATAAATACGGACGGCTTCGAGTCTTCGACACAGCGCACAAAGACAAAGAGAGGCAAGTGTCACTAAGATGAGACCAGAAGCCTGTCACTGGCGGAAAATCTGGTGGGCAAAGTAAAACAAAAAACCTTTACGTTATTTTACAGGGTGTTCAAAGAAAGTGACGAATACTTTGAGAGGTGATAATACCCTTCAAAACAAGAGAAATAAGTCTAATAAACATGGATCCGGAAACGCATACATGTGTTTACAGGAGGTGTTCAGTTTGGCGTCCATTCATGACAATGCACTCCTCTGCCCTCCAGCGCCTTTGAAGTATAGCCGGTTGTTGTTGCTCATGATGATACGCATTGAAGACGTGATTCTGTACTGTCCGCAAATCATTGATTGGTCCGGCGTAGACCAATTCCTTCACGTGATACCATAACCGAAAGTAGAGGGGATTGACACCTGGGGAACGAGCAGGCCAAGGTGTGGGGCCTCCCCGACCCATCCAGATGTCCTGAAATGTCTGAACTGTGTTGGTGCGCCATCTTGCATGAACCACGTATGTATTCCTTGCTGCGATGGTACAGCCTCCAGTAAGGTAGGAAATACTAGGCAATACATGAATGATAAAGTCCAGATAATGCGCTCCAATGATAGCATGTACTGTCCTATTTATCTGTCGCCAAGTACGCCTGCCCATTCTTTTATTGAGAATCGGCGTTGATGCCCTCTTTCCTGAATTGGTTGGGAATTTACATCTGCCCATACATGCTTGTTATGGAAATTTACAACACCATCTCTTGTGAACCCTGCCTCTTCGGTAAACAAAATCTTGGGTGTGAACAGTGGATCTGCAGCACACTTCTGTAACAGTCATTGACGGAACTGCCGTCTGCCATGATGATCCTATGGCCTTAAGGCCTGCTCTGTAGGTGACTGGGGTACAGGAGTTGTTCGTGAAGTACTACCGAGATAAAAGAGCGAGACATGCCTTCTGCAGTGCTAACCGTCGCACAACACTGGTCCCAGGTGCTTCTCCCACAGAACGTAGCACTTGCTCCTCCATGTCAGGCGAGCGGACTGTGCGGGGCCTTCCACTGTCAGACCTCTGAGGTGACCCTCAGATGCTGGAAAGGTCTGCCGAACAGCTCATCACAGGGCACTCTGCGCTGTGGATATTTTTCAGTATAGAGGGTGCGGGCAAACAGCGCAGTGACAGTAAATACATAAGCGTTTAGAAGAATGTAAAACACCATGATACGTTCCCAGGCTTGACAGTACTACACTATTGGCCATTAAAATTGCTACACCAAGAAGATATTCAAATGGTAAACGGGTATTCATTGGACAAATATATTATACTAGAACTGACATGTGATTACATTTTCACGCAATTTGGGTGCATAGAGCCTGAGAAATCAGTACCCAGAACAACCACCTCTGGCCGTAATAACGGCCTCGATACGCCTGGGAATTGAGTCAAACAGAGTTTGGATGGCGTGTACAGGTACAGCTGCCCATCCAGCTTCACCACGATACCACAGTTCATCAAGAGTAGTGACTGGCGTATTGTGACGAGCCAGTTGCTCGGCCACCATTGACCAGACGTTTTCAATTGCTGAGGGCAGCAGTCGAACGTTTTCTGTATCCAGAAAGGCCCGTACAGGACCTGCAACATGCGGTCGTGCATTATCCTGCTGATATGTAGAGTTTTGCAGGTATCGAATGAAGGGTAGAGCCACGGGTCGTAACACATCTGAAATATAGCGTCCACTGTTCAAAGTGCCGTCAATGCGAACAAGAGGTGACCGAGATGTGTAACCAATGGCACCCCATACCATCACGCCGGGTGATACGCCAGTATGGCGATGACGAATACACGCTTCCAATGTGCGTTTACCGCGATGTCACCAAACACGGATGCGAACATCATGAGGCTGTAAAGAGAACCTGGATTCATCCGAAAAAATGACGTTTTGCCATCCGTGCACCCGGGTTCGTCGTTGAGTACACTATCGCAGGCGCTCTTGTCTGTGATGCAGCGTCAAGGGTAACCGCAGCCATGGTCTCCGAGCTGATAGTCCATGCTGCTGCAAACGTCGTCGAACTGATCGTGCGGATGGTTGTTGTCTTGCAAACGTCCCCATCTGTTGACTCAGGGATCGAGATGTGGCTGCACTATTCCGTTACAGCAATGCGGATAAGATGCCTGTCATCTCGACTGCTAGTGATACGAAGCCGTTGGGATCCAGCACGGCCTTCCGTATTGCCCTCCTGAACCCACCGATTCCATATTCTGCTAACAGTCATTGGATCTCGACCAAGGCGAGCAGCAATGTCGCGATACGATAAACCGCAATCGCGATAGGCTATAATCCGACCTTTAGCAAAGTCGGAAATGTGATGGTACGCATTTGTCCTCCTTACACGAGGTATCACAACAACGTTTCACCAGGCAACGCCGGTCAACTGCTGTTTGTGTATGAGAAATCGGTTGGAAACTTTCCTCATTTCAGCATGTTGTAAGTGCCGCCACCGGCGCCAACCTTGTGTGAATGCTCTGAAAAGCTAATCATTTGCACATCGCAGCATCTTCTTCCTGTCGGTTAAATTTCGCGCCTGCTGCACGTCATCTTCGTGGTGTAGCAATTTTAATCGCCTGTAGTGTATATAAGAAGGACACAAACACGATGAAAACTGACGTGGTCTACAACACGACTTGAGCCACACAACTGACTGCAGCCACCTAATGGCAGGTGGAGTATGTGAGTAAGACGTCATAATACCCTGGCGACAAAGGCAATGCAACGGCTGTCGTAATACCCTGCAACCAAGCGTTGCGCAGCCCTTTCTATAAACATATATTTATCTGGTGAAGTATGCGTTTTCGAACCCATATTTATTGGACTTAGTTTCCGTGTTTCGTTTATTACTACTACCTCACAGTCCGGCCCCGGTAGCTGAGTGGCGCCGGCACGGTAGCTCAGCGTGTTGGATCAGAGGGCTGCTCGGCTTCTGTAATAAAACAAAAAAAAAACTGAATAAAGGAATCAACTTGAACGGATGTCTTGTGACGTCCGCCTAGACCAAACGCAACGAACAATACCGAACAAAATGAGAAAAAGAAAAGAAAAATTAAAGTGGTCAGCGCGACAGAACGTCAATCCTAAGGGCTCGGGTTCGATTCTCGGCTGGGTCGGAGATTTTCTCCGCTCAGGGACTGGGTGTTGTGTTGTCCTAATAATCATCATTTCATCCCCATCGACGAGCAAGTCGTCGAAGTGGCGTCAAATCGGAAGACTTGCATCCGGCGAACGGTCTACCCGACGGGAGGCCCTAGTCACACGACATTTTTATTTACTACCTCACAAAAGAGTCGATACATTTTTTAACGCCCTGTATAAAATCTTATACTGTTATATTTATCAGTGTATAAGATTCTTGTACTGTTCTGAAACACTCAAGGATCTAAAGTATTAATGTTAGTAAGTGGGATGATAGACGACCAAGGAGTGTGATTCTTGGTGCGGGCAGCGAGTGGTTCTTTCTGAGACAGAAGCATACAGAAGGCAACTGTACGCGGTGACTCACCAAAGTCCTCCCGAGGAGATCACGAATGTAAAATTAGAGAGATTAGAGCGCGCACAGAGGCTTTCATACAGTCGTTCTTCCCGCGAACCATACGCGACTGGAACAGGAAAGGGAGGTAATGACAGTAGCACGTAAAGTGCCCTCCGCCACACACCGTTGGGTGGCTTGCGGAGTATAAATGTAGATGTAGATGTGATTGGGTGAGATACAGTATGGCAGGAGTTGCAATACGTTCTCCGGTGTAGCATTTGGCTCCACTGGGTGCTGACATTTTGGAGACTACATCCAGAATTATGGGCAAAGTCGATACTGCATGCGTTAGGTGCATAGTAGTCTCGAAAATAAAGATGGCTGTCATTTTCTCTGTCACATAATGGAAGAGACTGCCACGATCTTGTGAGACTGCTGTAGTTCAGATACTTGCTGGAAGGACATTTTACTTATTGGTCTTTATGCTGTAGTGATGGTTCAGAATTGCATTTACTTAGTCTACTGTGTTTGCGGGGAACACATCATTCTTAAAAGACATTGAATCAGGGATTTAATTTATCTCTAAGTCACTGCAGATTACTGACTCTACACATTTTCTTGCAGAAAATTTAGCGGAAAACAATATCAGAGCAAGTAGGGAGCTGCCTTGCATCACGGCATCGAAATCAGTGCAGTGAAGGCATCACAAGTTAGTGTATTTTCCGACTATAGAGAATTCTGAGCAGTAAAATTGCAAACCATAGATATAACTACTCGAAGTACCTTTCGCTTAATTATTTCTCTCGCTGTTGTGGCTTGATGCTGCAACGTTATTCAATAATTTCTTTCATTAATATCTCAGTAATTTAGGTATATGAATACTGCTTCCAAGTATTCGTGAGTTGCTCTGAGCATTGTAGGCCAAAGCATTGTGTTCAGAGTTGAGCTTAATGTGGGGTAGTGTTATGAATGTAGCAAGTTTTATTTTGCGGTGAGTCAGTTTGTTTTTCACTGAGTTCAAATATGAGTAACAGCGGAGGAAAGAGAAGGGAGAAAGGCCGGCTGAAGAGTGGTTGAAAGTGGGGGCAGTTGCGGACCACCCTGTTGCCAGAGAGAGAAAATTTTTGTACGGCTTTTACAATGCTAGCGTAGCAGGAATCGAGAATGCCACGTGCTTACATAGCAAGGGATTTTCCTTCGCAAAAACTTTTGTTTTGGTCATGCAGATGCTATAATATTCAAACTGACTCTGTACCATAACTAAAACGAAATTTCACAGGCAACCTGAATGGAAAGACAGTTTTTGTGAAAGCTATCGCATTATGAGCCACGGTATAAATATCCCAAACATCAGCGGAAGTTAAAAGTTGGTACTTCAAATATGTTTCTCATGTGGGTGAGAAAAATTCGGTCTTCTGCAACGGAACGTTCATTTTGTTTCTACCCAAACATGTTTTGCTTGTTCATAATAAGCATCATAAGTGTTAAACAATATAAAAACATTTAATTATACTAATTTTATTTGGAGATACGTAGTGGTTGTTAGCAACACATTGAAGTTATCTGTTTACAAATATATGGTTCTGAATTACACTGAAGCGTCAAAGAAACTGGTATAGGCATGCATATTCAAATACAGAGATATGTAAACAGGCAGAATACGGCACTGCTGTCGGAAACGCCTATATAAGACATCAAATGTCTGGCGCAGTTGTTAGATCGGTTATTGCTCTACAATGGCAGGTTATCGAGATTTAAGTGACTTTGAACGTGGTGTTATAGTCGACGCACGAGCGATAGGACACAGCATCTCCAAGGTATAGGTGAAGTGGAGATTTTCCCGTACGACCATTTCACGACGGGAATATCAGGAATCCCAAAAACATCAAATCTCCGACATCGCTGCGGCCGGAAAAAGATCCTGCACGAACGGGATCAACGACGACTGAAGAGAATCGTTCACCGTGACAGAATTGTAACCCTTCCGCAAACTGCTGCAAATTTCAATGCGAACCACTCAACTAAACATCATCGATATGGGTTTTCGGAGCAGAGGACCCATTCGTGTACCCTTGATAACTGCACGACACAAAGCTTTATACCTCGCCTGGGATCGTCATCGCCGACACTGGACTGCTGATGACTGCAAGCATATTGCGTGAGGCTCATTTCAAATTGTATCCAGCGGATGGATGTGTACAGGTATGGAGACAACCTCATGAAGCCATGTACCCCGCATGTCGGCAGGGGACTGATCAAGCTGTTGGAGGCTCTGTAATGGTGTGGGGCGTGTGTAGTTGGAGTGATGTGGAACCCCTGACACGTTTAGATACGATTCTGACAGGTGACACGTACGAAAGCTTCCTGTCTGATAACGTGCATCCATTCATGTCCATTGTCCATTCCGACGGTCTTGGGTAATTCCAGCAGAAATGCTACAGAGAGGCTCCAGGAATACTCTTCCGAGTTTAAACACTTCCGCTGGCCACCAAACTCCTCAGACATGAACATTATTGAGCATATCTGGGATGCCTTGCGACGTACTGTTCAGAAGAGATCTCCACCCCCCCCCCCCCCACCCCAGCCCCGTACTCTTACGGATTTATGGACTGCCCTGTAGGATTCATGGTGTCAGTTCCCTCCAGCACTACTTCAGACATTAGTGGAGTCCACGCCACGTCGTGTTGCGGCACTGTTGCGTGCTTCCGGGTGCCCTACATGATATTAGGAAGGTGTACCTGTTTATTTGGCTCTTTAGAGTATTACTTTTCATTTTCATATCATTTTCATATATCCATGGTTCTTTCTGTAGACATTAGGCGATGAAGACACTGTGTGTGTTTTAAATTTCTGTTTATTGCTTTTTTCCCTCCATCTCCAACCCAACACCATATTCCATAACATCCTTTGCAGCCTCCATGATTCCTCAGTCAACTGTACAGAAATTGAGGAGTATTATATGCAGTGTGCACAGGACAGCTTATGTGTAGCACACATGTCAGGATAAAAAGATAGAAATTAATAGTGATTTAGAAAGAACAAAAAACTAATGTACATTCTCACAAGAAAAAATTTTTAAACATATTTTTATTTCAGCATTAATACGAAACTTGTCATAAAACTTGTAAATGAATATACGCTGAAGAACATAAGCTAATTCCTAGGATGTTGATACAACCATTATCAAACAGGAAAAAAAGCATTTCACCATTAATTTCCAGAGATCACATTAGTGCACTGAAGATTTTCAGAGGTTAGTTTATACATAACATTCATTGCACTTTTACCAGATAAGAAGTAGGACTTACCCTCTAAAAATCTATTACGTTCCTCTTAAATTTTAGTTTTTTACTAGCTAACCTTTTTATGCCTGCTGGTACACTATTCAAATTTGGTTCTGTACAATGAGCACAGAAGAGTCTTTATGCTGTTATGTCGATTATTGTAGTAGTAGTGCTAGGAACTAAAGGACACCACTGCAAAATGTGTGATCCTGAATAATGGACACAGAAGAGACTTTATACTTTTATGTAGATTATTGTAATAATAGGGCTAGGAACTATCCAGGACACCACTGAAATGCAATGAATGCAGTCACATGATCACTTTGGAAGCAATGAATAGTGACATCATCGGGCCCCTCCCCCTTTAACAGGGACATCATCAAGTCACACCTGACCCTGCTTCTCCCCGCGAAGGTGGCCATTTGGCGGAAAGTGAGTGGAAGAAGTCATTTAAGAAACACTGCAGTAAGCTGAGCCTCAGTGCAAACGCTGGGACGGTCATAAAACTACAAGCATTCTCATGTTAGATGCTGGGACGATACGAACACAGTGGCTGGTGCACATGTTTGGTGGAGGCAAGACTGTAACTCTCCTGGCGCCAGGAAGTCGCCAGGCTTTTTTTTTTTTTTTTTTTTTTTACCGAGTGGAAAAACCATATGTTTCATAGGCACGCCGGCCGCGGTGGTCTAGCGGTTCTGGCGCTGCAGTCCGGAACCGCGGGACTGCTACGGTCGCAGGTTCGAATCCTGCCTCGGGCATGGGTGTGTGTGATGTCCTTAGGTTAGTTAGGTTTAAGTAGTTCTAAGTTCTAGGGGACTTATGACCTAAGATGTTGAGTCCCATAGTGCTCAGAGCCATTTGAACCATTTTTTTCATGGGCACGACTATCTGGGAAGTTACCTGCCTTCTTTTAGAAATTGGAAATGGTCAGCGTGGAAAGAATAGATCTCTCTGTACATGAGGGACTGTGGCCTCATCTAGGTAGACGTTTTTGCCGAAACCTGGCCATGCTTACCATGAGAACGACCCCTCCCTAGTCTAAAATGTTCTTTTTTCGGACAAGAGAGATTTTGAGTCACTGACTGGCTCCTCTCAGGTTATAAAAAGTAGAGGCTTGCTCTCCAAGTGTGGGAACCCTGGTGCTGTGTCTCGATTGGTTCCCAGGCGAGCAAAAGAGTCAAAAGGGGAGGTTCAATGAGTAGAGGATAGCTCATTTGGTTTGTATGAGTTGGAGGAGGGTTTTTTCTGCTAATTTGTCTCCCACACCGAAGCTTGGTGGGAAGTGATTGTGATGCTTTGCCGTTTTCGTTTTCTAGTACTTCCCCAGTGGAGAAATTCAGGTCTTTCCCTAGTTCGTGAGACTTGTCTGCAACTTGTGGTGGACTAAGAGCCAGTGGCAGTTTCCAGCTGTACTGACAGTGGAACTGCATATTATATTCGATGTATCATGTCCCACGAGGGTGAACTTATTCGTACTGAGACGGCCATCTGAAATCTGACAATTCCAGCACGACTCGTCGTGCCTGTGAGTGAAATTGGTTTCTCGAGATCAGTGAATGGATGCGCCTCATACTGAAATATGCCAAGATTTCAGGGCTCTCATGGGGAAGTTCCTCATGTTGACGCCAGTCCGCATAATTTGCAAATTATCGTGGATGTGTCAGAACATTACAGCAGCCGCAGTGCGCCGCTCCTCGCCCGCAGACTGCTGTTTTTGCTGCCTCCTGAATCAAGGTTAAAGGGTAAAGTATTGCTGCACTGGCGTATGGTTGATAAATGATATTCACAGCTCTCTGTTCTCCATGAACCATAGTTTGTGGTATACTTGGTTGTAGTTGATTCCGTTTGAATAGATTTGGGCCTCACAGTGAATTCATGTAAAGAAACTCAGATTGCGCTGTAAAAGGGATTAATTCAGGGAAGAAAACGTGTAGTTTCCACCCCAATGAATGCTTCGCCAATCAGACTCCATCCCTTTTCTGATTTGTGTGTGTCATTTTTTTTTGTAAGATTTATCACCTCCTTGTAAGTATAAAAGAATTAATAAAAACTTCTCATTATTTTTCTAAACTTTAATATGCCATTGCTCTCACTCATACTTCTTCAACTATTCACTGTTTTTATTTTATTCTGGGGATACGTGGATATACCAACAATTCAAAATTCAATCATATTAACTTAGTTAATTGGTTATGAAATTGAGTTCTGAAAGTGACTGCAGCCATAGACAACAAAAGTGCCACGAGTAGCTTAAAATTAAGGATGTAGCTCATGATTTGTAGGTTAATGAGATGATAATACTTTTCTTTAGGTGAAGATAATAACATTTAGCGCCACTTGGATATATATTTATGCTCAAAGCAAGCGACCACTTGCAAAGGTGTATGAGGATGCTGAACAGGTAAATCTAATAGTAATGGGCTATCGGAATGTGGTTGTTGGGGAGGGAGTAGAAGAGAAGATTATGGGCCAATATGGGATCGGTAGTAGGAACGAGAGAGGAGAGAGACTAATTGAGTTTTGCAATAAATATCAGTTTGTAACAGCGAATATTCTGTTCAAGAATCACAAGAGGAGGCGGTTTATATGGAAAAGGCTATGCGAAGCAGGATTATTCCGTTTCGGTTACATCATGGTCTGAAATTGGATATTGTGTTGGAAGGGATACCTAGGAGCAGATACAGATTCAGATTACAATGTAGTAATGATTAAGAGTATGTTGAAATTTAAGAGACTAGTCAGTTAGAAACACTGTGCAATTAAGGAATAAAGAGATACGATTGAAGTTATCTGAAGCTTAAATACTGCGATAATGCATAGCTTAATAGACAGTTCAGTTGAAGAGATATGGACATCTAGAAGGGGCAGTCACAGAAGTTGGAATGAAAAGGTATTTACAAGAAAGGTATCTGCGGATTAACCATGGATAACGCAAAAAATACTTCAGTCGATTGACGAAAGAAAGAAGTACAAAAACTTTGAGGAAAGTTTAGGAAAACAGTGGTAGGAGACACTTAGGAGCGAAATAAATAGGAAGAGCAGGGATGGATGAAAAATATGAATAAATCGGAAAAGAAAGAGTTTTGAAGGATCGACTAGGCATACAGAAAAGTCAAAACAGGCTTTGGTGAAATTTAAAAGCATGGTCGGTAAAATTAAGAGTGGATGGGGAATTCCACTGTTAAATATAGAGAACAGAAAGTATAGGTGGAAAGGGTACATTGGAGGGCGAGGAGTTGTCTTTTGACGTGATAGAAGAAACAGGATACAGTACTCCAAATTCCTTGGTGTAAATATTCATGAAAACTCCGATTGGAAAAATAATATTGAGCTTCTCAAGCATTCAAGTCCAGCTACTTCTGCTCTTCTCTTAATTGCTAATCTTTGAAACTACTGAGTTAACCTCCTGACATATTTAGCATATTTACACTCAGTAATGTCTTACGAAATAATTTTCTTGGGTAGCTAGCCATTCAGAAGGAAGTATTCACTGCACAAATAATACCTGGTGTTCATGCGCAGACTTCATGTACACTTTCTCAAGGAGTTAGGCGTTTTAACTGTGCCACCACAGTACATATTAATGAAATTCGGCATAAGTAATCTGACTCAATTCGGCAATAACAACGTGGTCCATACTGACAAGACTAGAGGGAAAAGTGACGTTCATTACCCCTTATTAAACCTGTTAGCGGCTCTGAAAGAAATTCAGTATTGCAGCAATAAAAATGTTTTATGAATTGCCTAATACCAGAAAATATCTGACAAGTACCAAACCAGATTTTAAATCTAGCCTAAGATCATTTCTTTTGGACAACTTCTTTTATTATACGGACGAATTTCTATTTCAAAAGTTGAAGCCTGCATTTGCTTTTTTAAAAAAAGGTTTTTTAAGTTTGGTTGCATGAGTGTGGCTAAAAAGGAATGCATTCATTAATGATAGCACTAATAATGTATGCGTATATACATATCTATTTCGATAAAACAATCTTTGAAATTATCTGTGGAATGTGTAACTATCTCAGTAATGACAGAAGTTCGATAAATATATCACACTTGTAAGCTTTTAACTTGTCTGTATAACTTACTAAAGCACACAGAGCTTGTGTGCGTACCATAACATGCATGTATAATTATTGATCTCTACGAAAATTCTAGCAAAATAAAATTATGTTTTATGTTAGATATCGCACACTTTGCAAGCACAGTGAACCTTCAGATATAATATTTCTGCGTTTAAATTGTCTGTATTACTTCTTAAAATAAACACATCTTGCTTATTGGCACTATTTAAATACCTTATAGGTTAGTAGAGGACTGTAGTCTTTGTACCTTGCATTAAATTCATCTATAAACGCCGCAAGAGTAAAATCACGTATATGAGCACTACTGCAGATATAACTTACAGATTGAAATGCAACAAAAAACCGCCGAAAGTTCGATATTCCTGCCACACGGTTTCAAATTATTTCCAAATCTAAGTCGTTTGTATTATTTGAGAAATTACATGCCACGTTAAATTCATCTAGAGCACTACTGAAGATCAAACTTATAGCCAAGAATTAGCAAAGTGAACAATGACAACATTAAAAAAGGCAGTTACAGGCTTGCCTCATCATCTTACCAAATCAAGACTTAATGTTCTGATATGCAGCTTATCTGTTTTTCATATCATTTTCCGCGACTTCAAGCAATAACTGGTGCTTCTCAAACTTCCTCTTCAGTAGATATTATTTCGTTATCGTATGAATAACTGCCCACCATTTCAAAGCCAGCTTGAAAACTAATCGCTGGGGTGACATCTTCCGCCAATTTGTTGGAGACCATCTTACATTCATGTAATCAGCGTAATCATCCTCGTATCCTTCTTAATAATTGTAATCATCGTAATCGTCCTCTTCTTCTTCTTTAACAACTCCATCTGTCTTCTTTCGGAATATTGTCTCAGTCTTTGAGAAGTGGGTCTGATGGGAGACCTAAGTGCATGCTTCTTGAACTACATTTCTCCCCTGTCAAAGTCTGGCGAGTTTTTTTTTATATACAACATTAGGCAATGCTGTATTAGGGTCTGAAATTGAGAGTGGTGTTTCGTTAATAGCTCTACATAAATACTGATATTTTACATTTTCACAGGACGAGTCTGATGGGATGTCGATGTGCATGATTCTTGATGATGTCTTCTTCTCCTCTGAGAACACCTGATGAGATTTTATGCACCAAGATTAGGCACAGCTGTATTAGGGTCTAAACACTGAGAATAATACAGTACCTCACCTTGGACTGATAAGAGACTCCACAAATGTTTTACTTAACCTATTGATTCAGTATGTTTCTTGTGGATGCCTGAAAAGTAATTCACCCTAAAATATTAACTCAATTACTTTGTATAAAATGTTGTTATCTGCAGAATCTGTTTCCATTTTTGAAGGATCACTGTAGAATCATGGAATGTATTCCATATTTGTTGGCAGTTTTCATTATTGAAGAAATAACTGTTAGTGCTTTTGCTGCTTCCCTATGTGTTTCGTTTGGTGTTTTGCCTCTGTTTTCTTTTTGTAGATCTTATATTGACTCCATAATAAATCGCAGCAACGAGAAACAAGTTGCCTTTTTGTACTCAATATATGCTTCTGGATTGTGTCAATCAGCTTTTGTACATATCAGGAAATGTAATAATAGTGGTTGCTAATGGAGTTAGGACTTATTCCTGGAAGTTGTAACAAGCAAAACAAGTTGAGTCTTATTAACTCAGATTATTAGAATGTTGTTTCCTCATAAAAATAAAGATTACAAGGAGAGACGCAATTTTCTGTGTTGTATACATCAGAGATATGATGAGACAGATGTGGAAATACTATACATAAATTGTTTGTGTTATGTCCACACAGAAACTGTATATCAAATTACCCCCAAGACTGTATCAAATTACCATCAACCTGTATCAGATTACCCCAAATTGTATTAAATTACCCCAAAAGTGTATCAATTTATCTCAAAATGATATAAGGTTACACCCAAACTGTATCAAACTATCCTATTACTGGTGCAGAAACATTTCAAACAGCAGGAATTAGCCACATCTGGAGAGAAAACTTGATGATAACAAATGTGAAAAAAATGATCACTGTCGTTTAATAGAGAGATTTTATGGAGCAGCATATGAAAACTGTATTTTAAGTTATAGACCCAATATTAATATGCCTGTCATGCTACACAATCTAATGAATTATAGTCATGAATATATGCGAATGAAAAGAAGAAACAACTGACTAAATCCTGACCAAGTTTCTGTAATTTGGGTGTAATATGATGCATTTTAGAGCAGTTGGATAAAATCTGGGGCTAATCTAATACAGATGCAGGAAGTTGGTAGATTTTATTGGTTAATTGACACAGCTTTGGGGTAATTTGACACAGTTAGGGGTTATTTTACAGTTTGGAGTGATTTGATACTCTCTTGTAGGTAATTTGATATAGTCTGGGGGTAATCTTTACAGCTCCCATGTGCACACAACACAGAGAAATATTTGTAATACGACTGTTGGAACTTAAATAGTGCCAAATATTAATTCACAACCGATACAAAAGAGTTTTTAACACCGAAAATGCAGGATGCATGGCACCTGCTACCGACATATAAATTTTTATGCTGAATTGTACGTAAATATTTATAATTTAAATGCTTTCTTTTAATAAGTAAGGACATTGCTTCACTGTATGTGTACATTTAGGTAGAAGTCTGTTGACGTTTCATTGTATTTATCTGTGTTTTACTGTGAAACTTACAAGGTCTGGAAAAAATCCAAAGGAATTGCTATTTGCATCGACTATCAACGATAATAGCAGTCCTTGTAAAATCTTTGGGTAGAGAGTTGCTGCGCGGAGCGTGCGTAAAGAAGCGACGGGTTCTAGCGCTTGTAGTGTGCGGAAGTGTGGTGTTAACAAATTGAGTAGTTTTAGCCAGTTTATTAATGAGTAACTTCACTTTTAAGTATTTTAGCCTCAGTCTACTTTCTGGCTGTTTGGTTTGGTACGTATTCTATTATTTCTGTTCAAATCAGTAAAAAAGAGGCTCAGTTGTTCAGGCAATAATTTGAAATCCAATTTGCAAAATAAGTAACTGCAAAGTAAAAAGTGCTTGCTTTTTTAATAAATTTCTTTGATGACGTTACGTTGAGGTTACTGAAAGTCATGGTTCACGTAACAAAGTTCAATACTAGCATACAGTTTAATTGCATATTTTTAAATCATTACACGATTGTTTTTTTTTTTCGAAATTTAATGACAAACGTAACGTAAGAGTGACTTCTCAGTTTTGTTTATCATTACATACTCACTTAAAATTAATGTCAAAAAACGTGACAACCTTCAGTTGCCACGTCAGTGTTTAATAATACATGGTTTTCTTTCCCATCATCTTGTACAGGAGTTTGGATGTAAATTGCCCTAGTGGGCCGGCGACCTTTAATTATTTCCTTTTCGTTCATTAGTGTAACTTTTAGTATTCATGATCAGTGGTACCCCTTTTCTGTCCAATGTGGTTCGTGAGTGAATGCACAAAATAACTTTCATTTTTACAAATTACAACCCCGTTCGGTTTAATTACTTTTTATTTTTAGCAGACTTTTCGATCAGAAGGGTCTACTGTACACTTTCCACATACCTATCGGTATTA
The DNA here is from genome assembly GCF_023864275.1 of Schistocerca cancellata. Taxonomy (NCBI): domain Eukaryota; kingdom Metazoa; phylum Arthropoda; class Insecta; order Orthoptera; family Acrididae; genus Schistocerca; species Schistocerca cancellata. The sequence continues at coordinate 1,182,049,701 of NC_064626.1, forward strand.
TTTCACCGGAAAAGATAGCCTTATCCAATTAGCAGAAATCCATTAGGCATACACGCGATCCTCGATCATAATTTATATCGATAGCAGGATAGGCCGATTAGTAAGGGAGAGGTTACAAGTTGCATGTTTGCACCTATTACTGTCCTTCAAAGTAGTCACCAGTGTTGTGGAGAGCCCGTTTCCAGCGATGTGGAAGGCGTAGTATACCGTTAGCGGAGCCTCTTCTGTTGATGGTGCGAATGGAGCGGTCTACTGCCTGTCGAAAGTCTCGAACAGTTGTGAAGCGAATGCCACAGTAAATGCACAGTATTACTGTTTTTTTTTTTTGGAGCATCACCTGCGACCAGCTTTTCGAAAGAAGCGGCGACGCTTTCTGCGCAACTCACCCATCATTTTGCACGACAATGTGCGGGCGCATACAGCGCAAGCTGTGGCTGCTCTGTTCGGTCAATGGGACTGGGAAGTACTGTACCATCCACCATAAAATGGCTCTGAGCACTATGGGACTCAACATCTTAGGTCATAAGTCCCCTAGAACTTAGAACTACTTAAACCTAACTAACCTAAGGACATCACACACACCCATGCCCGAGGCAGGATTCGAACCTGCGACCGTAGCAGTCCCGCGGTTCCGGACTGCAGCGCCAGAACCGCTAGACCACCGCGGCCGGCACCATCCACCATACTCCCCGGACTTGTAGAGGGAGTCTTCAAGAACAAACTGGGGACAGGAACCCGTGCCTGGACACGTCGTTCAGTGACGCTACAGAGCGTTAACTTTATAGCTGTCTTCGCCTGTCTTAAGGGCAACTCTATAGCAGCAAATGTGAGTTTGTACACTGATGTACCATAGGCGGAACGCCTCGCTGTGTTGTTTGTTGTTTAGCGATTGCGACTGATCAGCAGTGGAGATGATGGCAAAAGCTGTTGCATAGCCAGGCCTTCTCTTGTGTGAATGCGATGCTCTGTTGCCTTGGTGGGTGACGGTTTCCGACACAGGTTCCCATTTACAGTATATTTTTGTTCTGAAACCCTCTAACACCTCCAATTTTTTCATATCTTTATTTATTTTTGAGTCATCAGTCTTTTTTTGGTTTGATGCTGCCCAGCCTTTTCAGCTCCAGGTAACACTTGGCAACATACGTCCTCAGTCAGTTGCTGAATGTATTTTAATCCCTGTTTTCCGCTACAGTTTTTACTCTCTTCAGCTCCGTCTAGTACCATGGAAGTTGTTCCCTGATGTCTTAACAGATGTTCTACCATACCGTACCTTCTTTTTGTCAGTGTTTCCCATTTGTTCTTTTACTCGCCGATTTTTTGGACAACCTGCTCATTCCTTACCTTATCAATCCACCGAATTTTCAAAATTCTTCTGTAGCACCACATCTCAAATGCATCGATTCTCTTCTGTTAGGGGTTTCTCACAGTCCATGTTTCGTCCATGTGCTCCAAACGTACATTCTCAGAAATTTCCTCCTCAAATTAAGGCCAGTTTTTGATATCAGTAGACTTCTGAAGGCCAGGAATGCCCTTTTTGCCAGTGCTAGTCTGCTTTTTATGACCTCATTGCTCCTACGGTCCTTTATTATTTTGCTGCCTGTGTAGCAGAATTCCTTGACTTCATCTACTTCGTGATCACCAATCCTTGTGTTAAGTTGCTCGCTGTTCTCATTTCTGAAACTTCACCTTACATTCGTCTTTCTTCAATTCAATCTCAGTCCATATTTTATACTCATTAGGACATTTCATTCAGCAAATCCTGTAATTCTACTTCAGTTTCACTGAGGATAGCAATGTCACCAGCGAATCTTAGGATTAATATCCTTTAATCTTGAATTTTAATTCCACTATTGAACCTTTCTTTTATTTCCGTCATTGCTTCTACAGTGTAGTCGTATAGATTGAACGGCAGGGGTGAAAGACTACTTTCTGTGCAGCTTACCTCTATTTTTCTCAGAATTTCGAACATATTGCAACATTTGACATTGTCGAACGCTTTTTCCAGGTCGACAACTCCTATGAACATGTCGTGATTTTTTCTAATCGTCCTTCCATTACCAACTGCTACGTCCAAATTCCGTCTCTGATACCTTTACCTTTCCTAAACCCGAATTGATCGTCATCTAACGGATCCTCCATTTTTCTTTTCAATTCTTCTATATAATATTCTTGTCAGCAACTTGGATGCATGCGCTATTAAGCAGATTGTACAATAATTCTCGCACATGTCAAGTGTTGCCGTCTTCGGAACTGTGTGGATGACGTTTTCCCGGAAATCAGATGGTATGCCGACAGACTCATACACTCCACACACCTACGTGAATAGTCGATTTCTTCCCCCAGTGATTTTAGATTCTGATGGAATGTTATCTGTCCCTTCTGCCTTGTTCGATCTTAAGTCTTCCAAAGCTCTTTTAAATTCTGATTCTAATACTGGATGCCCTATATTTCTTATATTAACTCCTGTTTCTTCTTGTATCACGTCATCAGTCAAGTCAAGGCCCTCAGTGTGCTTTTTCCACCTATTCGCTCTCTCCACTGCATTTAACTGTGGAATTCCCATAGTACTCTTAATGCTTTTAATTTCACCGAAAGTTGTTTTGACTTTTCTATATGCTGAGTCAGTCCTTCTGACAGTCATTCATTTTTCGATTTCTTAACCTTTTTCAAGGAGCTGTTTCGCACTAGCTTTTCTGAACTTCCCATTTATTTCGTTCCTTTTAATTCCTGAAATTTCCTGAACATGTTTGCACTTCCTTCTTTCATCGATGAACTGAAGTGTTTCTTCTGTTACCTATGGTTTCTTCACAGTTACCGCCTATGTACCTATCTTTTTCACTCCAACTTCCCTGATTTCCCTTTATAGAGATGTCAATTCCTCTTCAAGTGAAATGCCTACTGAGCTATTCATTAACCCAGTTTCTACACCATTAAAAAACTTATCTCTTCATTCTTGAGCACTTCTGTATCCCATTTCTTTGCGCATTGGTTCTTCCTGATTAGTCTCCTAAACTTCAACCTGCTCTTATCATTACTAAATTGTGATCTGGGTCTATATCCGCTGCTGAGAACGCCTTACAATCCAGTATCTGATTTCGGAATCACGCCTAATCATGATGTAAACTAACGCTTATCTTCCCGTATCTCCCGGCCTTTTCCAAGCATATCTCCTCCACTTGTGATTCTTGAACAGAGTATTCGTTGTTACTAAGTGATAGTTACTGCAGAACTCACTCTCCTCGGTCCTACTACCAAGCCCATAGTGTCCCGTAACCCTCTTTCCTACTCCCTCTCCAACAATAACTCTTCAATCACCCTGATTATTACATTTTCATCTGCCTATACGTTCTGCCTTACCTGCTCAGTATTCTCATATACTTTCTCTAGCTCTTCATCCTCTGCTTGCGACGTCGGTATGTAGACCTGAACTATCGTTTTCGGTATTGCTTTGCTTTCGATTCTTATGAGAACAACTCCATCACTGAACTATTCGCAGTAGCTCACTCTATGCCCTAACTTTCTCTACATAACGAATCTTACGCCTTTTACACCATTTTCTGCTCTGTTGACTTTCCCCTATTCTCGTGTGCCGAGAAATATTTGTCCCCCTTTTTATTTCCCTTCACTGACGCCCAGTGCATCCAGATTGAGCCTTTGCATTTCCTTCAGATTTTCTATTTTCTCTACCACGTTCAAGCTCCCGACCTTCCACGCCCCGACTCGTAGAATGTTATGCTTTCGTCGGTATTCAGCCTTCTTATGGTCAGCTCCCCCTTTGCACTCCCTTCATGGAGATCCGAATGGCGGACTATGTTGGAATCTTCTGCCAATGGAAAGATTAGCGTGACATTTTCTCGATTACAGGCCATGTGTACTGATACACGTTGTGTGTCATTAAAGTTGTGGTTTCTAGTATATTCTGCACCCTCATGCCGTTTATCAGTGCTGATTCTTCCGCCTTTAGGGGCAATTTCCCACACCAAGGACAAGAGCAAGCCCCCTGAACGTCTGCCCGCTCCTCCGCCCTCATTGACAAGACCGTTGGGAGGATGAGGTTGACTTCTTATGCCGGAAGTCTTTGACCGCCAATGCTGATTATTAATCAAAATTTATACGGTGGCTGGTTTCGAGCTCGGGACCGAGTACGATTTCATTTTTAAGCAAAGATGCTACCTTCAGACCACAGATACGACAACACACAGTAACAGGAGAATAACATAATATACAACAAGGAATGTTGTCCCAAAACTCTCTTCTTCTTCTTCTTTCTTGGCTCTACAGCTCATGATGAGCCTTGCCCTCTTCTACAATTTCTTTCCATTTCTCTCGGTCCTTTGCCAATACTCTCCAGTTTCTATAGCCCTTCTTCCTAAGATCTTCGATCACTCCATCGTCCTATCTGGCTCTTGGCCGACCACGTCCTCTCTGCCCTCCTGGCTTTCCCTGCAATATTCTTTTGGTACTTCTGTATCATTCATGCGAGCCACAAGTCCCACCCACCTCAGTCTGGATGGGTTGGTCTTTGTAATGATATACAACTCATGGTTGTATCTCCTCCTCCATCTTTCTCTTTCATAGATTGGGTCAATAATTCGTCTAAGTACCTTTCATTCAAATGCGTCCAGTGTTTCAATATCTTTAGTTGTTAATGTCCAGGCGTCAGAGGGCTATGTAAGCACTGGTCGTATAAGTGATTTATACATAGTTAATTTCGTGGTACGAGTCAGGAGCCTTGAGGATAGAAGTCTTGTTAGGGCTAAATAGGCTCTGTTGGCTAGTATTAATCTCTGCTTAATTTCATAGGAGGTGTCACTTAGATCAGTAACTGTCGAGTCCAGGTACTTGAAACGTTCAACTCTCTCAAACGTATAATTGCCCATTGCTATTGAATTTGACGTATTTTCTCTAAGTGCATTTCCAGCTGCCATATTTTTTGTTTTTTGTTCATTAATAATTAACCTCATGTTCCTACTAGCCTGTTCAAGAGCTGTAAATGTCTCTTCCATTGCGTTTTGGGTTCTTGCTATTATATCTAAGTCATCTGCGTAGGCCAGTATCTGCAGGAGAATAGCATAATATACAGCAAGGAATGTTACCCCAAAACAGCCAACGCAAAATTCACTGTCCTTCTATCTCTTTCCGTAGATGCTCACGACAATGGCACCTGAACATTCGACAAGCTTCGCCGTTTTCGAGACCTTCGTTCACAGGCTCTGCCTGACAATAATCTGCCCTTTGTCAATGTCGTTTATCTCAATGGATTTCCCTATTTGCAGCCCATATCTTCGCTAGAACGCTCCCCCTTCTGTGTCTTCTCCGCTTACATACTTTTGTTACCGCGTCACGTACCCGTAACGCCACCAGCTAGCAACCAATGTCGCGGTGGGCACTGGACATAATGCTTTGGCTGTTCAGTATACATGCCAACAGTAACGACAGATAAAATTGCTACCGAACACACTACATAACTGCTAGAGCATTTCCACCTTGAAAACTCCAGGACCACCAGTGGCCTCATTGTGTTTAACAAAGATAATCAGTTGGTTACTCGATTTGGAGAGCCCTGGCGCTGTCGTCTGCACAAGACAGTGCTGGTCACACATAGTCTCCTGTAACTGCCGTAATGTAAAGTCATACCAAAACTAGCAACACTTAACTGCTGGCCACGCTACGTTCCCTGGATCCTTGAAGCCCAGGATCGTCTGCTGCTCCAGACGGGAACGAAGACTCCTGTTGACAGCAATCCACTGCTAGCCCCGCTTGCAAGTCCGCCACGCTGCCACTCTTCTCTGCTCCACGCTTCCTACAGCACACGTCCAGTTGGCGCAGTCATTTCCAAGTAGCCAGTTGAGTTGCTTCTCTGCTGGTCATCTAGACCCTCTGCTTCGTTGCGCCGTCTCTCCAAGTAGCTGATGACGTCAGCAGCTATCCTGTCCTTAGACAACCTGGAGCCGCGCTGCCACCGGCAGCTCCCTAGGCCAGCCTTGCCAATAATAAACAGGTTTGACTCGTGCGCCATGCGCAGCTCGGCGCTGAAATGATGACTCGTCCGCTGCTATACACCGTTATCAGGCAATGGCACCACAGTTAAGCATTCGGGAGGACGACGGTTCAAATCCGCGTCCGGCCGTCTAGATTTAGGTTTTCCGTTATTTCCCTAAATCACTTCCGGCAAATTCCGGGATGGTTTCTTTGAAAGGGCACGGTCGATTTTCTTCCCCATCCTTGAGACAATCCGAGGTTGTGCTCCGCCTCTTAAGACCTCCATGTCGACGGGACGTTAAACCAAACTTTCCCTTCTTTTTCCACAGTATAGTTGCTGGTTTAGCTCCAAGCACCACACTGGTGTCTCGTTTCCTATACCAGAACGTAGCTGCTTGTTTAGCTCTCTCGTATCTCATAAGGACACACATCCCCTTGCCGTGGCACAGTGTTTGACAACTCCCACAACTGCACGTCATCTGGCGAGACCGAACTGCGTGAGCGCACAGGCGCCGCTTACAAACAAAATGGTTCAAATGGCTCTGAGCACTATGGGACTCAACATCTTAGGTCATAAGTCCCCTAGAACTTAGAACTACTTAAACCTAACTAACCTAAGGACATCACACACACCCATGCCCGAGGCAGGATTCGAACCTGCGACCGTAGCAGTCCCGCGGTTCCGGACTGCAGCGCCAGAACCGCACGGCCACCGCGGCCGGCGCGCCGCTTACACTGCTGTGAGGTAATTCAACATACACTATGTGATCAGAAGTACCCGGACACCCCAAAATACAAACGTTTTTCATATTAGGTGCTTTGTGCTGCCATTTACTGCCAGGTGCTCCCTATCAGCTACCTCAGTAGTCATTAGACATCTTGAGAGAGCAGAATGGGGCGCTCCGCAGAACACACGGACTTCGAACGTGGTCAGGTGATTGGGTCTCACTTGTGTCATACGTCTGCACGTGAGATTACTAACTCCTAAACATCCCTAGGTCCACTGTTTCCGATGTGATAGTGAAGTGGAAATGTGAAGGGCACGTACAGCAGAAAAGCGTACAGGCCGACCTAGTCTGTTGACTGACAGAGACCGCCGACAGTTGAAGAGGGTCGTAATGTGAAATAGGCAGATATCTATCCAGACCATCACACGGCAATTCCAAACTATATCTCGATCCACTGCAAGTACTATGACAGTTAGGCGGGAGGTGAGAAACTCGCAGTTCATGGCTGAGCAGCTGCTCGTAAGCCACACATCACTCCAGTAAATGCCAAACGGCGCCTCGCTTGCTGGGAGCGTAAACATTGGACGATTGAACAGTGGAAGCACGTTGTGTGGAGTGAAGAATCACGGTATACAATGTGCCGATCAGATGGCAGGGTGTGGTGATGGCGAATGCCCGGTGAACGTCATCTGCCAGCGCGTGTAGTGTAAGTAGGCTGTTTAGGTTTTTATGTTGGTAACGCCAGGTAGCACTCTGTATGAAAATCACTGACTGTGCTGTGTGCAGTCTGTGACTTGTTAGACTCATTGTTGGAATATTCGCTGGTGTAGTGTTGGACAGTTGGATGTGAACAGCGCGTAGCTTTGGGCAGTTGGAGGTGAGCCGTCAGCAGGGGTGGATATGGAGAGAGAGATGACCGAGTTTTGAGAGGTTACTATAAGAGGACGATCTGGACGTGTGCCCGCCAGAAAAAGGAAATTTGTAAAGATGGAGGTCATGAATTGATATATATATATATATATATATATATATATATATATATATATATATATATATATATATGATGACTTTTGAACATTATTAAGGTAAATACATTGTTTGTTCTCTATGAAAATCTTTCATTTGCTAACTATGCCTACCAGTAGTTAGTGCCTTCAGTAGTTAGAATCTTTTATTTAGCTGCCAATATTGGTGCTCGCTGTATTGCGGTAGTTCGAGTAACGAAGATTTTTGTGAGGTAAGTGATTCATGGAAGGTATAGGTTATTGTTAGTCACAGCCATTCTTTTGTAGGGATTATTGAAAGTCAGATTGCGTTGCTCTAAAATATTGTGTGTCAGTTTAGTGACGATCAGAATATGTAAAGAGAGAAATATCTGAGTACGTTCAGTTTTACTCAACTGTCCTTTTTACTAGCACAGTCATTCATAATTTTTCAAAGGGGACGTTTCAGTAGTGCCAACACTAAAATTCAGAGGCGGAGAAGCGGTGGTGTTGTGGTGTGGTCGAGTTTTTCATGGGTGGGGCTTGCACCCCTTGTTATTTTACGTGGCACTTCCAGAGCACAGGCCCACATTGATGTTTTAAGCACCTTATTGCTTCCCATTGTTGAAGATCAATTCGGGAATGGCTGGCGATTGCATCTTTCAGCACGATCGAGCAGCTGTTCATAACGCTCGGGCTGTGACGGAGTGGTTACAAGACAATAACGTCCCTGTAATGGACTGACACGGAGTCCTGACCTGAATCCTACAGAACACCTCTGTGATGTTTTGGAACAGCGACTTCGTGCCAGGCCTCACTGACCGACATCGATACTTCTCTTCAGCGCAGCACTCCGTGGGATGCCATTCCCCAAGAAACCTTCCATCATCTGATTGAACGTATGCCTGTGAGAGTGGAAGCTGTCGTCAAGGTTATGGGTGGGCAAATACCATATTGAATTCCTGCATTACCTATGAATGGCGCCACGAACTTGTAACTCTAAAAATGACAAAGATTTTCCCTTTGTAATATATTTGTTAAAAATTCCATTTGATAACAAATGTAGAATTAAAATAAAAGTAAAAAAAGAAACATTGCTGTCACAGCGAGTTTTGAACAACAGATATCGTGATTTCATGGCTATCGTACTAAGCTCAAATTCGTTAAAATGATGTAAATGTTTTGTAGTTAACAGCTCTTGGGTATCCTCAAACCTATGAAGCCGATTTTTTCGATTTAATTACTTTGAAACTTGCGTCATACTGCTTTAGGAAACTAGAGTCTAAGTTCCGAATTTGCGACCCAATGTGAAACAAACAAAACAAAACAAAAACAAAACGCATGAGGTCAGTGCGTAAGGTCCTTTTCCAAGTAAGTAATATTTACCACATCTTGTTTTAACGTCGTGTGCCCTCAGGGTCTTCTGCGAAGTCGAGAGATGTCTTTCAGCGTTGTCGTCAAAACCGTCACATTCAGTGATCAAGTTCTCATGTATTACTGGATGAATATTGGAAGTTTGTGACGAGTCAGTGTCATACACCACAACTAAACGCAAGGGCTACAACTTTATGAGCCCTGGCAGTAGCAGCGTCTCGAAAGCATTAGATGATTGTGGAAATACTCGTTTCTCTTGCCAACAACGTTTTAGTTAACCGTGAAAGTTTCATGATTTTGACTTTGGAATAGTACCACAATCAAAGTGAAGTCCGATTGCCGAACTATCGTAGCGAGTTCAATTTTTGTAACAAGTAAACTGTCAAGCGCCGAAATGCCGCACTTGATAAAACACTCGTGGATAATATGGCGTGACTGAACGAATTTCATGAAGCAACGCAACGTTCCGGCCCAGTGTGCGGTGACGTCTTCAGAGAGGTCACAGCTCCTATTACGGACAGCGGTTATCGCTGAAATTGTCGGTTTTTGTTTATACCGATATTTATCATCTTCAGTTTAATTCTCTGTTAAAACTGCTCAAAATAACCGATTTCTGGAATAAGTGATTTTCGGTTTGTTATTGCCATTACTTCCAGCAATAAATGTAGACACCTAATAAAGAATGAAAAATTCCATGACTGTATCAGACCTTTGCATTACACGTTTCAAGATAAATAGAGTCAAAATATCAAGTAAAATAGTTAAATAAAAGAAAACTTATTCAGTTTGTCTTTCACTGCTTTTCTTGAAAAGTAGTGAGGGGTTTAATACCACAAAAAATTTCACCAGTATTATCCCACTGATTCTAAGTTTTCGAATCACGGCACAAAAATAATGGGTAATCCAGCATCAGACCACTATTTGCCACTTACGAATTGTCAGTGATAAAGGGTGAAAACTAAGGTCGGAGAACTCTGTTTTTCGTGTTAAGTTGTCTGTTTCATAGAGCTGCAGGCATATAAAGGAATATTATGTAGGCACTGGCAGTGCATAAGGTAGCTTCAATCTTCATTGTAAACTATGCATGAATTGTGAAGTTCTTAATTTATTACTGTTGCCATAACTTACTTACTCTTTTATTATATCAAACAAACGACAAATAATAAGCTTTTGTGTAAAATTTGTAGCGGTCGTCTTCTTTAATTATTGAGAATGAAATATCTCGTTGTTTTTGCAAATTTGTATCATTACGCATTAACGGGAATTTGAATAAAACTGATTTTTTTACTGACAGAACTAAAAACTTTTTATCAAAAGATTCAAACAAAGAATTCTGGCAAAATATAAAATTTACCAGGAACAATACAAGACAATAATTAAAATTTCAATACTGAATTAATCCATTAGCCAACATTTATTGTTTAGCCTCTTTGTAAATACTCGTTCTATAATGTGCTGATATTTTAATTCACTACTTTTATCAGAAAATACGTCATTGAAAGTCGATACCAACTTTCAGAAGCCACAGAAATTTCTTTCGATTTTCAAAAAAAAAAAAAAAATAATTGTGTCACTGCTATGGCAAACTGATATATCGGGTTTATATCCGGGCTGGTGGTCTCTTTGCCCTACTACTTACAGGTACTGAGACGACCTCGTGAATCTATGGACCCTGCATGTCAGCACGGGACTGTTCAAGCTGGTGGAGGATCTATTATGACGTGGGGCGTGTGTGGTTGGAGTGATATGGGACCGCTGATACGTCTAGATACGACCCTGACAGGTGACACGTACGTGAGCATCCCGTCTGATCACCTGCATCCATTCATGTCCACTGTGCATTCCGATGCACATGGGCATTTCCAGCAGGACAATGCGACACCCACACGTCCAGAATTGCTACAGATTGGCTGCAGGAACATTCCTCTGAGTTTAAACACATGCCCTGGCCACCAGACTCCGCAAATATGAACGTTGTTGAGCTTATCTAGGATGCCTTGCAACGTGCTGTTCAGGAGAGATCTCCATCCCCTCGTCCTCGTACGGATTTATGGACAGCCCTGCAGGATTCATGGTGTCAGTTCCCTCCAGCACTACTTCAGACATTAGTTGAGTTCATGCCACGTCTTGCTGCGGCACTTCTGCGTGCTCGCGGGGGCCCTACACGGTATTGGGCAGGTGTACTAGTTTTTTGGCTCCTCAGTGTATCTGCTTTCCAACAAACAGAAAGATTAACACAGACGAAATAAATCTCGCGTGAACAGCCTGGTGTAGTGTACAAAGGACACAATATTTCGGCAATCGACCTTTTAGCCATCATCAGGTGTGCTGATGTACTGTGGCGTATTCATGATGAAATAAATCTCGGGTGATCAGCCTGGTGTGAGCGTACAAAGGACACAATATTTCGGCAATCGATCTTGTTGCCATCATCAGGTGTGTTGATGTACGCCTGGGGAAATTGAAGAATCACAGATTAACACAGTATTATGAAGTTTATGCACCAGTTTTTCGAAGCCTTCATGTATTATGTTTCCTACAATTTTCTCTGTTTGACTAATTCTGTTGTATTTTATTTTTCGATATTATGTGGATATCATTGGATAATGGCCTTGGGGACCGAAACTAGTCGTGGTTTTTGAAGTAAAAAGTAAGTAATATTCGAAATCGGTACTACAGTTGCGGAACCTGCAATAACATGCTCCATAGAGAACAAACAATGTATTTACCTTAATAGTGTTGAAAAATCATAATATACATAGCAGTTCATGACATCCAGTCTTACAAATTTAAAAACTCCGTCATTTCTCTCCCCACATCCACCACTGCTGGCGGCTCGCCTGCAACTGCACAGCGCTACGCGCTGTTAATATCCAACTGCCCAACACTACAATGGCAGACAACAATGCAAACTAGCCACAGACTGCACACAGCACAGCCAGTGATTTTCATACAGAGCACGACGTAACATTGCCAATAAGAAAACATAAACAGCCTACTTACATAGCCCCCATGCTCCCCACAAAAAAATTTTACAAATTGTTTTGGGCAGTGGCCAATAATGATTTGATAAAATTTTTCATAATTACAATAACAAAGATAACAAATGACAACAATGCAAACTAGCCACAGACTGCACACAACACAGCCAGTGATTTTTATACAGAGTACTACGTAACATTGCCAATAAGAAAACATAAACAGCCTACTTACAAGTTCTCTACAGAGCTGTTATTTTCACACATGGTGAAGCTATTTCGGCGCTGGGTATGAGGTGGAAGTGGTGAGATGGAGGGAGGGGGAAATACGGGCTTTCACAAGTATGACCCTCGTGGCACGTCCCTTCCGAGACCGGCAGAAAGCCGCGCACTCCTCTGTCAGCGGCGGTCGCGCTTTCATCCGAGCCGGCAACGGAGAAAAGCTGTCCTTTGTGCGCGGCCAGAGATGAGAAATGCGCGCCGGGGCGGTGGGACGTGCAGGTGAGAGATTAAAGCTCTGTAATCCCGTCTCGCCTCAGCTGCGTCTTAAGTCGCACTTTCCAGGGCACCGCCCTATCGACCAGCCGCGGGAACGCATCGAGTGCGGCGTGCTAACTAGAGCAGACTCTCATCGCGGGCGGGTGCCAATTAGGTCACGAGATGGGCCGGAAGAGAACTTTGGAGCTTCGTATACGGGAAGTTGTATAGGCATGACAAGAGGGGTTGCTTCCAAGCCTGGATGCGTGATTCGGTTATGGCAAGGGAGGGGGGGGGGGGCGGCACAATTGGTTATTGTCTTCGTGCTCCTCCCCCTTTCCCAATAGTAACGTGTTGTCTCCCACATTCTTGACATGCCAGAAATGTCTACGGTTTTAATAATATAAGGGGCAAGCAAATGAAAACTAGATTTAAAGAAAAATAAGGAGACTGTTTATTATTTTAAAAAATCACGCTAACTGTTAAAACATTTATCCCACTTTGAGGTAAGACGGTCAGTGTATGAAACGTCCCCTTAGAACAATTATACAGGGCTGTGCTTAAACTGACACAATATTTTTTTTAGCGCAACGCAACCTGACTTTCAAAAACCCTACAAAACAATGGCCCTGACTAACATTAACCTATACTTTTCACAAATCACTTACCTCACCAAAAATCTTCGTTACTCGAACTACTGCAATACAGCGAGCGCCACTATTGCCAGCTAAATAAAAGATTCAAACTACGGAAGGCACTAACTACTGATAGGCATAGTTAGCAAATGAAAGATTTTAATAGAGAACAAACAATGTATTTACCTCAATAGTGTTCAAAAGTCATAATGTATATAGCAGTTCATGATATCCAGTATTACAAATTTCAAAACTCCGCCATTTCTCTCCCCACATCCACCACTGCTGGCGGCTCACCTCCAACTGCGCAACGCTACGCGCTGTTAACATCCAGCTGCCCAACACTACAATAGCCAACAACAATGCAAACCAGGCACAGACTGCACACAGCACAGCCAGTGATTTTCATACAGAGCGCTATGTGGCGTTACCAATAAAAAAAACCTATACAGTCTACTTACAAGTGTAATTTGACTTCTTCTTGCGCCGGTATAAATACGAGGGCTGTTCCGAAAGTAAGATCCGATCGGGCGCAGAATGGAAACCACAGTTAAATTTCGACGAAGCGTTGTACATACTTGTTGGCCCGTGTCTCTAATGTATCTGTCGATCGCGCCACGTCACTCTTCTCAGTTCTTAGCGTACACTAAGCACGCAAAGATGTTTATAAAACAATGTCTCCCGCCAAGTGTGAGGGGCGAGAGATTTCGCCTGATGTTATGCAGCCCAATAACACAACAGTCATACTGTTCCCTCTTCATCACAATTCTGGGTTGCTCTGTGCAGCGGTACTGAAGAAGCTCCTGCAATGTTTTCGATGGGAATGTTTGACCTCCCACAACACATCCCCTCTGAGTATCAGCTCTGCTCAAATGGGCTGCTGGTTATGAAGACAGCGTTTTGGCACAGACAAGGAGCTGTGGACCAGTATAGAGGATTAGCGGAAAGCACTGGCCACTGCCTTCTATGACAGGGGTATTTGATAGTTGGTACAACGCTACGACAGATGTCTAAGTCGGGGCGGCGACTATGTAGAGAAGTAACTGGAAGGTATAGCTAACTGTAGCAAATGAAATAATTTTCTTACACACGTGGAGTACTTCAAACATAAGGACTACTGAGTAATTATGAAATTTACTACTCCACAAACTTTATTGGCCATACTGAAAGAAGGTAAATGCTTTTCAGTCCAATAAAATTGGATACTCGAAAGAATCGTAGCACCTTGGGTAAGACCCTTTCTAATAAATGACTACGGAAAAATACCGTTGCTCAAAACGAAGTTTACAGAACTCAGTGTTATTATGAATAATAAAACACATAACTTGTCCATGCAGTTTTATACAGTACTCAACTGATTCTTTGAGACGAAGGTGATGGCTGTGTCAATCTCCTAGACTGTTCGGTAAAGGTGCAAAACTATCCATTACTCTTTCTCTGAAAATTCTCTTCTTAGCGTTTTTGTTTTCGTCTTTCAGAGCTAACCAGTGAATGCCATCAACAATGACCCTAATATCTTTCACATCCGAGAATCTATAATATAATCTTGTTGTGCTTCTTGCCTCTTTCCTCTCAGAAGATGCGAACGCTTTGGATGCTAGCCACCGACTGGCTCTTGCCACAAAAGAGCCTTGCAATTCTATCGCCAAATCCACCTTTTCTATGCCGGCCATGACAGTTACGTTGCGGAAGAAATTCCTTGCAAGTTTTGTCTTACATCATTACAAACCTAAGCACCCTATGCATGAAACAGTATTACAAGTAAAGTTTTAAAATTTCCATTCTTTTGTAGACTATTGCTTTTAAAAGTACATCCATAGATAAATTACAATTTCATAAATATTCATAAATAACGAATAAAACATTTACGCAGGTGTTACATCAAAGAGAAAGGTTGTGGAGATGTCACATTAACTAAAGCAGGCCTAGAAATTACATGAGAAAAGTACAGATAATATCGATTCTGGTGTTGGACGTGCTCCATGTTTCAGTGCTGTTTCTTGTTAGGGGTACATCAGTGAAACATCCATAACGCATTAAACTGTGCTGGGCGAAAAAAATTGCAATTGCATCAAAACAGCACACACTTTACTTAACAGCAATACAAAGACAAAAAATGTTATTTTATCTCATTCACGTAAGAACAGCATTAGCTACTTTTTACGTAAAGGGCTGCTTTGATTTTTGCGTACACCAGACAGTATGCGTTAGTGTGAGGCGTTCCTGGCACTCCAAGCTCATTATTGCAAATTTAGAAATAATCCTGCCTCGCATCTTGTAAATACGATGTTAGTATGAGCTACTGTACACAGTATAGTTTTATTTTCCCGTTCTTTCCATAAAAAGATTTAAAGGTGTCCAGTTCCATCCCAAGGGATGTTATTTACATTTATTTTGTGTACATGAGGCTCCTTTGGTTTTGGGATTTAAAATTATTTTCTGACTTGAATCCGTTTTTGATGACATATATAGCATCGTCCGGGCATCCTTTCCTCTGGTTCTTATTTTGAAATTGCCTCACCTAGTGGTAAAAAACATTTCATCATGCTTCCTTGATTTCTGTTACTTCACCATATTCTTCACCCAAACTATCTTCTATCTCTGACTATTGTGCCTCACTGTTCGGTTCAAGCAGAAAGACTTTTCAAAGACAGATGTTAATTTCCTTATCTGATCTTTTGTCAGTTCTTACAGGGTGTTTCAAAAATGACCGGTATATTTGGAACGGCAATAAAAACTAAACGAGCAGCGATAGAAATACACCGTTTGTTGCAATATGCTTGGGACAACAGTACATTTTCAGGCAGACAAACTTTCGAAATTACAGTAGTTACAATTTTCAACAAC
This sequence comes from Schistocerca cancellata, assembly GCF_023864275.1. NCBI lineage: Eukaryota > Metazoa > Arthropoda > Insecta > Orthoptera > Acrididae > Schistocerca > Schistocerca cancellata. Next base: position 1,182,065,705 of record NC_064626.1, read on the forward strand.
AGATGGCGCTGCGGTCTGGGAAACTCTATAGTACGATATTTTCCACATATCCACCATGCGTAGCAATAGTATGGCGTAGTCTCTGAATGAAATTACCCGAAACCTTTGACAACGTGTCTGGCGGAATGGCTTCACATGCAGATGAGATGTACTGCTTCAGCTGTTCAATTGTTTCTGGATTCTGGCGGTACACCTGGTCTTTCAAGTGTCCCCACAGAAAGAAGTCACAGGGGTTCATGTCTGGCGAATAGGGAGGCCAATCCACGCCGCCTCCTGTATGTTTCGGATAGCCCAAAGCAATCACACGATCATCGAAATATTCATTCAGGAAATTAAAGACGTCGGTCGTGCGATGTGGCCGGGCACCATCTTGCATAAACCACGAGGTGTTCGCAGTGTCTTCTAAGGCAGTTTGTACCGCCACAAATTCACGAAGAATGTCCAGATAGCGTGATGCAGTAATCGTTTCGGATCTGAAAAATGGGCCAATGATTCCTTTGGAAGAAATGGCGGCCCAGACTAGTACTTTTTGAGGATGCAGGGACGATGGGACTGCAACATGGGGCTTTTCGGTTCCCCATATGCGCCAGTTCTGTTTATTGACGAAGCCGTCCAGGTAAAAATAAGCTTCGTCAGTAAACCAAATGCTGCCCACATGCATATCGCCGTCATCAATCCTGTGCACTATATCGTTAGCGAATGTCTCTCGTGCAGCAATGGTAGCGGCGCTGAGGGGTTGCCGCGTTTGAATTTGTATGGATAGAGGTGTAAACTCTGGCGCATGAGACGATTCGTGGACGTTGGCGTCATTTGGACCGCAGCTGCAACACGGCGAACGGAAACCCGAGGCCGCTGTTGGATCACCTGCTGCACTAGCTGCGCATTGCCCTCTGTGGTTGCCGTACGCGGTCGCCCTACCTTTCCAGCACGTTCATCCGTCATGTTCCCAGTCCGTTGAAATTTTTCAAACAGATCCTTTATTGTATCGCTTTTCGGTCCTTTGGTTACATTAAACCTCCGTTGAAAACTTCGTCTTGTTGCAACAACACTGTGTTCTAGGCGGTGGAATTCCAACACCAGAAAAATCCTCTGTTCTAAGGAATAAACCATGTTGTCTACAGCACACTTGCACATTGTGAACAGCACACGCTTACAGCAGAAAGACGACGTACAGAATGGCGCACCCACAGACTGCGTTGTCTTCTATATCTTTCACATCACTTGCAGCGCCATCTGTTGTTGAAAATTGTAACTACTGTAATTTCGAAAGTTTGTCCGCCTGAAAATGTACTGTTGTCCCAAGCATATTGCAACAAACGGTGTATTTCTATCGCTGCTCGTTTAGTTTTTATTGCCGTTTGAAATATACCGGTCATTTTTGAAACACCCTGTAAATACTTTAAGAACTAACCTTATTAGTTCTTTTTATTTCACAGCAGGCCCTTGGTCTGAGCTGTCTTCTCCATCGGCTTTAATGAGGTCTACCTTTACTTCATTTTCTGTGTAGTCGTGGTGAATTTCAATAATTCGTAAGCAATCGTCCAAATCTACCTCTTCATGCTTACTGACAGTAGTCTGTTTTACTGGCTTTTCGTTAATCTAGAATATTTAGTCTCCAATGCTGAGGGTTCCCTATTCCTCCACCCTTTTTTTTTACTGAGATCGTATTTCTTTCCTTATTATTAGTTTCAGTGTTATCGGCAGCTCGCATACTTTGCCCAGCGCCCTTTCTCTTACTTGTGCTCGCGAACTATGCACGGCGCTCAATACATCCATTTTCTCCTTCCTATCGGGCCACGTCCTATTCTTGACGTCCCTTTTTCTCCTTTCGTCATTACCTAACCTTGGTCATAAAATTCCTTTTAAAAACCTCCCACTCGCACTGCTTTAGCCGTTGAGACACTCCAACTTGCAATCCGTGACAACCCATTTACACAAACTTTATTGTTATTCAAACTGTTGTCGGCACTCTCTTCCTCGCCTACGAATATGTACTCGTTTTCTCTTGCTGCGGTGTCGTTATCTACCGCAACAACTCATTGTATCAGTTATGATGTCCTCATTCTGTCCCGCTGCCGTAACTACAGCTTCCACACGGACAGCTGATTGATCTGGCTTATTCGCTACTGGCGACCACTTTGTCCGGCGCCTGATTCATTGTCAACCTGACGTGACCCATTCCTGAACACGCTTGCAGCGACCTGCGGTGTTCCGCTATTTCTATTTCATGTGCTTCATTTCTTATATCTACGTCGGTACTGTTTCTTATGTTTGGGCCGTGAAGATCTGTCCGCGTTAGTTTGGTTCGTAACATACGCATTGCTTAGTTTTCCGCGTTGTTGCTGTCGCGGCAACGTCGCGGTGAAAATGCTGTAGCGGAAGTGGCTGAAGTATCTGGACCTCTGCCTCTACCTCCCTGAACCATATTAACGCAATACGTATCTACATCTACAGCTACATATATACTCCGCAAGCCACCCAACAGTGTGTGGCGGAGGGCACTTTACGTGCCACTGTCATTACCTCCCTTTCCTGTTCCAGTCGCGTATGGTTCGCGGGAAGAACGACTGTCTGAAAGCCTCCGTGCGCGCTCTAATCTCTCTAATTTTACATTCGTGATCTCCTCGGGAGGTATAAGTAGGGGGAAGCAATATATTCGATACCTCATCCAGAAACGCACCCTCTCGAAACCTGGCGAGCAAGCTACACCGCGATGCAGAGCGCCTCTCTTGCAGAGTCTGCCACTTGAGTTTGTTAAACATCTCCGTAACGCTATCACGGTTACCAAATAACCCTGTGACGAAACGCGCCGCTCTTCTTTGGATCTTCTCTATCTCCTCCGTCAACCCGATCTGGTACGAATACCTATCGTCGTCATTCTGTTCATTCTCTACTGCTGTTACTATTCTGGCGATAATCAGGATTACTTCGGCAATGATCTTCATCCTTGACACTTTCTAGAAACGCAGAAAAGCTTTTCTGATTCATTCCTACATATCTCTTCGAATCCTCTGGTAGTTCTGTCCACAGCTCCCAAATACTCTCAGATCTGGAACGTCTACTTCTGAAGTGTGTCAGTTTTCCGTACCAGGATTCGCAGAAATCTGTCATGGAGTTTCTGTCCCACTTGTCATACGATGTGGCCATTGTGAATTCTCGCCATAAACAGTCTTATTTTATTCTGACTAATATTCTCGTACTTGTATTTTGAGTTGATTATCAAGACCACTAATTGTGCCTCAATCTGACTTAATGCTACTAACTTGTGCTTTACTTTTAACATTCATCTGTGTGGACAAAACTTCGAATAGGTAGTTCAAGCTTAATGGTTTTTTACTATCTTCCTCTACCGTATCCTCATGCTCTGATTCTACGTCATATGATTCTATCAGTTCTTTCTCAATTTGCGAAGAACTAAATATATCACTCAATTCATTTGCGTAATCATTATCTTCCCCGTAAGTTTCTTTATTCGGTCCTTCCTTCTATTCCTGTTTTATTTCTGACAGCCTCATCATCTGAATCTGATCGTTTACGTACGCGTGGTATTCCACGTAAACTAACTGTCGTTCACTGGCGCTATCCGTGTATTCATTTCGCTAACTGCTATCGGACTCTATGATTTTTCTCAGTACGCGCTGTACTGTCTCATTCTCATCACTTTGATCTACTGCTGTTGTTGTATCCATATTATTACTAAATATGAATTTCAGTTTACTTTCTAAACTCCCGAAACATTTGCTATGATTGCTTTATTGAATTTACTGCAAGTTCGTACCGCTGTACATTGAATGCTGTTCCGCGCTTAGTACATGTGCTGTAGTCTGTACTTCGGTATATCACAAACCAAAGAGAGTCCTGACACGCGGCGACAAGTACAACAGTACTATCAGTCCTATCACGGGAAGAGCCGATATAACACTACTGGTTATTTCTAAATTAGCAATACAACGATAGTTTTACTCCTGTTAAAGGATTTGGAAGTGACGGTGTTTGTGTGTAATTGGAGCCCATTTCACTTCTCTAAAAAATGACCACTGAAAGAAAGCAAGGACAGAACAAACGGCACCCAAACCAAGGTTCTATTAATAATGAAGTATACTGCAATTACGTAAAGAGAACCTTTTTCAGCCTAATTAGGCAAATTTGTACCAGGTACCTGCACAGCTTGTCAAGAAATTAAGCTGTTAGTATTTACTTTACTTGATACTGAAGAACTATTTTTTTTCTTAGGGGATACGAGATAGCAGTACACTTTAGCAAGCAGTATACAAGTGGTTTGTCTTGAATAACACACAAGGAGCAGTAAATCGTTTTGGCAGCAGTTGGCTTTCATCACGCTTACTATCTGTGTATTAATTTAGAAAGTTAATGATCATTACAAGTAAACGTTTATTAATGGTGGAATGCTACTAAATTGGACACTAGAATCTTCTATCAGTTTCATTATTGGGAAACACTATCAATGAAACGGTATTCAGGAAATTACATTCTCTATTCTGATTACTACTACGAGGATTTTTTATCAGTTTAACTTCCGAGAAACAACGTGAATGAAACGGTATTCAGGTAGTTGTATCCTGTATTCTGATTACTATTTGTATCAAGTGTAGTAACCACAACTAACAGCGGGAACGCCTTGGGCCGCGGATCGGAGCCGCCAGGCGGGGAAGCCGCCGGCGGTGGAGCACGCACCACCGGGTAAACACAGGACGAGTCGGACGACAGACCAACGACAACTGACAACGACCGACCAACACAATAAGGAAGAGATAAACAACGGAGGCTTTTGGAAACCACAACACCAAACACCAAACGTAAATCCACTCGGAACCAGAGCCAGGCAAATGTCAACAACGAGCAACGACCAGAACGCAGTACCACCGAGATAGAAACGAAATCCAGAGCGAGTACCAGACTGGCTGGACTAGGTTTTTCTTTTCCTTTATTGATTTTCAATTCCCCCCCGAAGGGGGCGGGCTGGCAGCAGCTTAGTACGCTGCTCTACAGCCTACAGACTTTTTTAAAAAACGGAAGAAGAAAAGAAACAAGAAAAACAGGCGATAAAACGGTGACTTAAAGTGTAAAAAGGCGGAAAAATGCGGAAAGTTAAAACAGAAAGCAAAAGGGGTTGGCAATGTTAATAAAAGACACAGGAATCAGACAAGTAACATAGTAGACACACAATTAAAAAACATGGCGACAGTCTGGTTTCTGTTCGCAATAGATTAAACAATCACACCCAGTGACAGTATGATGGCCGTTCGCAACACTTCCCAAAAGACACAACACAGAACACCCACTGTAAAGCACTCACTGTAAAACACTGCACGAAAATGGCGGCACAAAGATGACACTCCTGAGCCAAGGCAGATGGGGGGGGGGTGGACCTGGAGGAGGGGGGAAAAACAAGGAGGGAGGAGAGGAAAAAACCAAAATGGGGGGGGGGAACCGAGGAGGGAGAGGGGCAGTGCAGACACGAGAGGAAATGAGAAGAGGCAGAGGAGGGAAATGCAAAAGTACTCGGGGGAGAGAAGGGGACAGAGAGAGGGGAGGTGTGGAAGAAATAGGATGGAAGGGGGGGAGAGGGAGCCTGGGAAAAGGACAGAGGAAAGGAGGGGGAGTGAGGATCAGAGTTGATAGGAGGGATAAATGGAGGGAGAGAGGGCATCATCCTGGAGGGGGAGTTGATGGAAGCCACCTTGGGAAAGGAGATGAAGGGTGTAGAGATGAAGGGTAGGGGGGACACAACAGTGAAGACGTTGCAGGGGGCGGGGATGGGAGAGGAGAGGAAAGGAACAACCAGGGGGTGAGGGGGTTCAAGGCGGCGAGAGGTGTAGAGGCTGCGGATATGGTTGGTTGGTCGTTTGGGGGAGGAGACCAGACAGCGAGGTCATCGGTCTCATCGGATTAGGGAAGGATGGGGAAGGAAGTCGGCCGTGCCCTTTCAATGGAACCATCCCAGCTGCGGATATGTTCGAGGAATAGGAGCAGATGGGGGAAAGGAATGAGATCATAGAGGATCTGGACTAGGGCAGAGCGGGTCCCTATATACGAAACCGGAGGGAGCGGCTACTGGCACGTGGCTTAGCGGTGGCGCCCTCGCTGCGCGAGAGCCGCTGCTCGGAATAGCCGCCGCGGAGGCAGAGCCCTCTATGGGCTGACCACGTCCATTTGTTCTGCCGCGTGTTCGACTTCCGCGGCGGAAGGTACTAGATCAAGGATCATTCAATTCTTTATGTTATACAGCTCTAATGAAACATGTGGTTCTTGGATCTGTTACAGTCCGCACCATGTGAGCCAGTTACTGATTATAGAACACACAAGTTATAAGATTGAACGTTACGGTTCTTTAGAGCTGGTATTGTCATATATACCGAAAAACTGGCTCAACGACTGACATGGGATCCTAGAAACTATTGTATACACTGGCCCATTTTAGTTAATTCACAATATGAGAAACACTTTTAACTATCTATAAATGAAAATGCAAATATTGTTACTTACGAACCTATACAGTAATTATACTGGTGTTGACACTTCGAGTTTATTAGCTAATAAACAAGTTTTATTCATTGAATGTACTGGGATTTTAATAATAATGGCATTTAAGCAAAATACTTTAGATCATCTCTTTGCAAATTGTGGAACTTCAACTGTCCTTTTAGAAAAACTACTTGGATTGCGTCAAACATAAGGCCCACTGAATAATTATAAAATCTACTTCTAAAATTTTTCTTTTTAAAATTCAATCTTGATCACACCACGTATGTTACAAGAACACAGGTGACCGGTTTCGGTCATATCACATGACCATCATCAGACCTGTAATATAATTTAGAAAGTAATAGAAACCTTATTAGATTGACAATAAAATATGACAAAATGGTTATAAGGATAAAATACAATAAGACGTGTTATACCCATGGCATCCTTCGAAGATGGTAGGTGGAGCACTCTTCTCAGCTGCTGACACCAGTTGACATCACAGCAGCTGAGAAGAGTGCTCCACCTACCATATTTGTCATAAAATGTGTTGCTTTGTCCTATTTTAGCTGCTTTGCTCTATAGTTCTATGATTTAGTATTTGGCACTGTACATGGGGTCAGAATTAACGCCATGTCGTCTGCAAAAACTAAACAGTCTATAATGATGTTGCTTGTATTTCTTACTCGTTGAGTTCCCTTAGTATTGACAGATTTCTCCTATCATCTCACTACCTTCTCTAAAGTGACAAAAATGACTTTATTTCAAAAGGAATTGACAGTTCCCCCCCACATTTTTCTTTTGATTCTGGTTTGTTAAAGTTCCTTTCAATTATTTCTGTTGTTTTATTATGAAATCTGAATTCCTTCATAATGTTGATTAGTGCATTTCTATCGACTGAGCCATAGGAGTTTCTAAAATCACAAAAGATATCACATATTTCAAGTTTCCGATCTTCCTCGTTTCCCTTACATTTTTAGAATTAATGTCTGTTCTGCGCAAGACCTTCCCTTCTTGCCTGATATTCAGCCAGTTGTGAGGCGTACATTCCTCTCATTTAACGAAACGTAAACCCCGTTTGCTTACTCAGTTCTCGTAATTTTCTCTACGGGTTGCATAATTTCTTAGATGCTTCTGTATTCTCGGGATGTGATTCATGTAAATCAATTATATCAAAGGCTGTGCCAGAGCGTATAGCTTTTTTCGTTTTTTAAATTTGCAAAGCGTCTTCAGTGGTGTTTAATACATGTTTGTTTTTGTATATAATAATTACGTTATACAAGGTGAAGGTTAATAAAACCGACAGATTGCAGGGACGGATTCCTGACGGGAAATGAAGGATAAAAGATCCTATGAATATGTGTCCGGGAATGCATCGTTGCCACGGCAGCTGGTGCTGACGTATGACACTTCCTCTGACCACGTGCCGTGTGTTCCTTCGTGTATTGCGGGCTGTGTGTTGAAGCAACGCACTGTAAGCAGCAGAATGCTCCGGTATTCGTATCGGGAACAAGCTGGGATGGTGGATGGACGCAGAAGAAAATGACCAAGAGGCAGGACGGCTATAACCAAAACAAGTACCCTCACAGACACAAACCGCATCACACATTTCAAATCCTTTTTGGGCGCCGGCCGGAGTGGCCGAGCGGTTCTATGCGCTACAGTCTGGAACCGCGCGACCGCTACGGTCGCAGGTTCGAATCCTGCCTCGGGCATGGATGTATGTGATGTCCTTAGGTTAGTTAGGTTTAAGTAGTTCTAAGTTCTAGGGGACTGATGACCTCAGCAGTTAAGTTCCATAGTGCTCAGAGCCATTTTGAACCTTTTTGGGCGTTTGTGTAATCATGTGTCCTTTCTGGCTGATGAACGTGCAGGGAAGTGACAGGCTGTGTGTATACCACGTCTGGAGAAACAGGGTCAACAGGTTATTGAGATGAACCCCAGTGCACACTCCAGCCAAGTGGCCCTCCAACATGGTGTAAAAAATGGTTCAAATGGCTCTAAGCACTGTGGGACCTAACATCTGAGGGTATCAGTCCCCTATACTTAGAACTACGTAAACCTAACTAACCTAAGGACATGACACACAGCAATGTCCGAGGCAGGATTCGAACCTGCGACCGTAGGAGCAGCGCGGTTCCGGACTGAAGCGCCTAGAACAGCTCGCTCACCGCGGCCGGTCAACATGGTGTAAGCCAAAGTATGACTATGTGTATCCTGCATGATAACCGTTATTATCGCTATTACTTGAAATCCCATGGAGGCCACTTTGAACATTTGTTATGACGTGGGTGCGATGCAGTGGATGCGATGCACCTCTGTACTGTGTTCCTCGTCGATCTGTTGTCCTTGGACTCACACCGACGGGTTCCCGCCATTGTTTTTACGACCTTTTTTTTCATTTCGAGTCAGGAATCCATCCCTGCAATTTGTCGGTTTTATTAATGTTCACCCTGTACAATATTTACATATTTGTTATTACATTATAGTTTTTTTGTTTATTATTCTGTTGTTAGGCGACGAACGCCATTTTTGTGACACCGAATTACTGTTTGTGTCCATTTACGGTTTGTGGTCTTATTAGTGCAGATGTGCCATTGTGTGAGACGTATTTAAATGGTTTGCCGTCGCAATACGTCCGACTTTCGTCGTTTTACGATCACATTTCGACTTAGCTCCTCACTTCTACAAGTCAATGTGTTTTGGTTTGGTTTGTTTAGAGTGGGCAGAGTTGCTAACTGTCGCTGCGATGTACTCACACACTGCGAACAAAACAATATTAAACCACGTGTAGACGCCACAAACCAAACAAAAGAGGAACGAAAAGCACAGAGGGACTGTTGGCAACACTACATAGGGGAACAAACTAAACCGAAACACAGTGAACAGTGGAAGGGAGGTGCTAAGTCGACATGCATTCGTGAAACGCCAAAGATCGGGCATCTTGGGTACGCAAACTATCTAAGCACATCTCCAGGACTGCACATAAGCACTAGCAAGACAACGAATCGTAAGTACAAATAAAGAGTAATTTAACTTCATGAAACTCAGTCTACAAAAAAGTTGTTTCTTGCCTTACAGCAAAAGAATAACAAAAAATTGTTTTGTAGTAACAAATTTTTAATAATTATATAGTGCAGTTATTATACACAAAAACGAACACGTATTACAGGCTACTGAAGATGCTTCAGAATTAAAAAAAAAAAAAGAGCTGAACGCGTTTGGCACAATAAAGTCAGCTTTTCATTTAGTTGCATCAGACCAGTGGTTCCGAATCATTCTTAGACTGTTACCCCTGATTGCAATCAGACATTAGCTAGTAACCCTCTCCCCCTTGATACCGCAATCTGTTGCCCTCTCATCCCATACACTATGAGAGATGAATGATATTTAGTTAGTTTGTGTGTGTGTGTGTGTGTGTGTGTGTGTGCGCGTGTGTGTGTGTGTCAGTGTTGCAAGTGTTACAACGAGTGACAAAGGAAATCGTGGTGCGTCGCAAGTGCTAGCCACAACTATTTCTCAGAAAAGAAAGCTAACTACCAACAATGAGAGTACACACTTGTCGCAAAATATGCTTCCACTGCATTACTCCTCCCCACTACGGCGCTTGCTTGACCTGCACACTGCAACCTCATTTAAAATCAAACAAGTTCAGATATGTGCACTATACTTACTGTTCGTAAGTCACTTCATTGCTGCACTCCTTAATTCTGAACTGACAGAAATTGAACGACCTCGGGCAGTTGATGCTTTGTCTCGGACCACAGCCACTGATAGTAATTGTAATAATAATAATAATAATAATAATAATAATAATAATAAATCGTTCAAATGGCTCTAAGCATTACGGGACTTAACATCTGAGGTCATCAGTCCCCAAGACTTAGAACTAAACCTAACTAACATAAGGACATCACACACATCAATGCCCGAGGCAGGATTCGAACCTGCGACCGTAGCAGCAGCGCGTTTCCGGACTGAAGCGCCTAGAACCGCTCGGCCACAGCGGCCGGCTAATAATAATAATAATACGAGGGTCACACCAAAAGAAATGCACACTATTTTTTTAAAATCCATCTTTTATTCTACATGTTTGAAAGTTTTACAGTGTGCAGATACATCCTTTAGGAACAATATTTTCATTTCTCCACATAATTTCCATCCCTCTAAACTGCCTTACGCCATCTTGGAACCAGCGCCTGTATATCCGCACGGTAAAATTCTGGACCAACCTGTTGGAGACACTGTTTGGCAGTGTGCACAAGGGAGTCATCATCTTCAAACCTTGTTTCACGACGAGAGTCTTTCAGTTTCCTAAAGAGATGATAGTCACATGAAGCCAGGTCAGAACTGTAAGGTGGGTGTTTCAGTGTTGTCCATGCGAGTTTTGTGACCGTTTCCATGCTTTTTTGACTGAAATGTGTCCGTGCATTGTCATGCAACAGCAAAACAACCTGCTTTTGCCGTTGTGGTCGTACACGACTCAGTCGAGCTTGAAGTTTCTTCAGTGTCGTCACATATGAATCAGAATTTATGGTGGTTCCGCTTGGCATGATGTCCACAAGCAAGAGTCCTTCGGAATCGAAAAACACCGTAGCCATAACGTTTCCAGCAGGAGGTGTGGTTTTGAATAATTTTTTTCTTGGGTGAATTTGCATGATGCCACTCCATTGATTGTCTCTTCGTCTCTGGTGAAAAATGATGGAGCCATGTTTCATCACGTGTCACAATTCTTCCAAGAAATTCATCTTCACCAGTTTCATACTGTTCCAAAAGTTCGCTGCATACCGTTTTTCTTGTTTCTATGCGAACCACTGTCAACATCCTGGGAACCTACCTGGCACAAACATTTTTCAACGCGAACACTTTCAGTATTGTGCAAGCACTTCGTTCCCCTATCCCAACGTAGCGTGACAGTTCGTTCACTGTGATGCGTCTGTCCAGCAGTCACCAGTTCGTTAACTCTCTGCACATTGTCTGGAGTGTGAGCAGTACGAGGCCTGCCGCTGCGAGGAGAATCCTCAATACTGCCGTGCCCGCTTTCATCACACAACCTGCTTGCCCACCGACTAACTGTACTGCGATCGACAGCAGCATCTCCATACACGTTTTTCAACTACTTGTGTATGTTTCCCACTGTCTCGTTTTCACAGCACAGGAATTCTATAACAGCACGTTGCTTCTGACGAACGTCAAGTGTAGCAGCCATCTTGAAGACATGCCGTGATGGCGCCACTCACGGGAACAGGTTGAACTAAGTTTGAAAACAAGCGGGAAGGATGTATCTACACACTATAAAACTTTCAAACATGCAGAATGAAAACTGTATTTTTACAAAAATAGTGTGCATTTCTTTAGGAGTGATCCTCATAATAATAATAGTAATAATAATAATAACGATAGAATAGAATAAAAAAACTACAGAAAGCATATAAACTCATGTGGAACTTTTATAACAAAAAGTCCATATCCATTAACGCAAAACTGAGGCACTACAACACTGTCATACTTCCGGAGGCACTGTATGCATCTGAAACAACACAAATAGGTGGGCAAACTACAATCAAAGAAATAGAGAAACAAGAAAGGAAAATTCTCAGGAAAATTTTTGGCCCGATACAAGAGCAAGGAATCTGGATGAAGAGACCAACATCAGAATTATACAAATACACAGACGAGATTACGGATACAATAAGGAAAAGAAAAATGCAGTTCTACGGACATATCCACAGGATGAATGAAAACAGAATTTCAAAGCGAATTCTTAAAGTCATCAACTCAGGCAGGGGACAAACAAAATGCATAAAAGAAGTTGAAGAGGACCTCAGACAAGCACATATAACAGTAAACAATGCAGAAAATAGAACTGAATTCAGGAACATTGTCAAAAAACATAAATTTGACACCACAACACAGAAGAGACCAGGATGCAAATGGACAGCGGAGCGAAAGAAACAACACAGTGAACACATGAAGAAAATTTGGGCTCAGAAAAAACATAAACAATCATCACAAAGAAATTCAAGTTCAAACGCTCTCTTAAATGGGAATAATCGAAAATAATAATAATAATAACGATAACAATACTGTGTACAGCACTACAGTAGCCCTCATGTAGCTACTCCTTTGTCGTGCTGTCAAGTAAATCATTTATCTGTTTCGAAGCGAGTAATAAAGCAATTTCTGGACTACTGCAGGTGCTATCTACCACTTGGAAGAGACGTTTTCTTGAGACATTTAGTATTTGTTACGTACATGTCACACTTCTATCATCAGCGACGTATAGAACACAGCACAACATATGTACGTAGTGGTTACACTATGTGAGGAACCTGTAACCTCCACCGCATTAACAATACTGAGAAAAAGTAACTTACTTGATCAATATTAGAGTCTTACAAAATCATGATAACAGTAATTATCTTTTGAAAATAATTTAATTTCGTCACTAAAAGAAAATGTTGTTGTTGTTATGGTCTTCAGTCCTGAGACTGGTTTGATGCAGCTCTCCATGCTACTCTATCCTGTGCAAGCTTCTTCATCTCCCAGTACCTACTGCAACCTACATCCTTCTGAATCTGCTTAGTGTATTCATCTCTTGGTCTCCCCCTACGATTTTTACCCTCCACGCTGCCCTCCAATACTAAATTGGTGATCCCTTGATGCCTCAGAACATGTCCTACCAACCGATCCCTTCTTCTGGTCAAGTTGTGCCACAAACTTCTCTTCACCCCAATCCTATTCAATACTTCCTCATTAGTTACGTGATCTACGCATCTAACCTTCAGCATTCTTCTGTAGCACCACATTTCGAAAGCTTCTATTCTCTTCTTGTCCAAACTATTTACCGTCCAAGTTTCACTTTAATACATGGCTACACTCCATACAAATACTTTCAGAAATGACTTCCTGACACTTAAATCTATACTCGATGTTAACAAATTTCTCTTCTTCAGAAACGCTTTCCTTGCCATTGCCAGTCTACATTTTATATCCTCTCTACTTCGACCATCATCAGTTATTTTGCTCCCCAAATAGCAAAACTCCTTTACTACTTTAAGTGTCTCATTTCCTAATCTAATACCCTCAACATCACCCGACTTAATTCGACTACATTCCATTATCCTCGTTTTGCTTTTGTTGATGTTCATCTTATATCCTCCTTTCAAGACACTGTCCATTCCGTTCAACTGCTCTTCCAAGTCCTTTGCTGTCTCTGACAGAATTACAATGTCATCGGCGAACCTCAAAGTTTTTATTTCTTCTCCATGGATTTTAATACCTACTCCGAATTTTTATTTTGTTTCCTTTACTGCTTGCTCAATATACAAATTGAATAACATCGGGGAGAGGCTACAACCCTGTCTTACTCCCTTCCCAACCACTGCTTCCCTTTCATGTCCCTCGACTCTTATAACTGCCATCTGGTTTCTGTACAAATTGTAAATAGCCTTTCGCTCCCTGTATTTTACCCCTGCCACCTTTAGAATTTGAAAGAGAGTATTCCAGTCAACATTGTCAAAAGCTTTCTCTAAGTCTACAAATGCTAGAAACGTAGGTTTGCCTTTCCTTAATCTTTCTTCTAAGATAAGTCGTAAGGTTAGTATTGCCTCACGTGTTCCAGTATTTCTACAGAATCCAAACTGATCTTCCCCGAGGTCGGCTTCTACTAGTTTTTCCATTCGTCTGTAAAGAATTCGTGTTAGTATTTTGCACCTGTGACTCATTAAACTGATAGTTCGGTAATTTTCACATCTGTCAACACCTGCTTTCTTTGGGATTGGAATTATTATATTCTTCTTGAAGTCTGAGGGTATTTCGCCTGTTTCATACATCTTGCTCACCAGATGGTAGAGTTTTGTCAGGACTGGCTCTCCCAAGGCTATCAGTAGTTCCAATGGAATGTTGTCTACTCCAGGGGCCTTGTTTCGAGTCAGGTCTTTCAGTGCTCTGTCAAACTCTTCACGCAGTATCGTATCTGCCATTTCATCTTCATCTACATCCTCTTCCATTTCCATAATATTGTCCTCAAGTACATCGCCCTTGTATAGACTCTCTATATACTCCTTCCACCTTTCTGCTTTCCCTTCTTTGCTTAGGACTGGGTTTCCATCTGAGCTCTTGATGTTCATACAAGTGATTCTCTTATCTCCAAAGGTCTCTTTAATTTTCCTGTAGGCTGTATCTATCTTACCCCTAGTGAGTTAAGCCTCTACGTCCTTACATTTGTCCTCTAGCCATCCCTGCTTAGCCATTTTGCACTTCCTATCGATCTCATTTTTGAGACGTTTGTATTCCTTTTTGCCTGCTTCATTTACTGCATTTTTATATTTTCTCCTTTCATCAATTAAATTCAATATTTCTTCTGTTACCAAGGATTTCTGCTAGCCCTCGTCTTTTTACCTACTTGATCCGAAAATAGAAACGTTTAATTTTTATCCGTCAGAAAATTTCATTAATTTCATTTTACCCCTCAGGCGGTAACCACCCCACGTTGGGAACCACTGCATTCGACGAACCACATCATTGTTTCCACGGTTTTCACCGTTCATACTGCTCCTGTACGAGGTGTGGCTAGAAAAAAACCGGACTAGTACTGGTGAAACAATAAAACGAATGCAATAAGGCTGAAAGTCGCGTGGCCTGTCACGTGACTCCCGCTCCACCTACTGCTCGAGTTTCATCTGCCTCCTGCACTCAGTCTGCCCGTGGCGTCTGTTTTAAGTAGTTGACGTTTTGTCTGTGCGTCGGAAAATGTTGAGTGTACAGAAAGAACAGCGTGTTAACATCAAATTTTGTTTCAAACTAGGAAAATCTGCAAGTGAAACGTTTGTAATGTTACAACAAGTGTACGGCGATGATTGTTTATCGCGAACACAAGTGTTTGAGTGGTTTAAACGATTTAAAGATGGCCGCGAAGACACGAGTGATGACACTCGCACTGGCAGACCATTGTCAGCAAAAACTGATGCAAACATTGAAAAAATTGGTAAACTTGTTCGACAAGATCCTTGTCAACTCCTGTTAACTCAGACACTGCTCTGATTGTTAAACGGCGATCTTGTCGAACAAGTTTACCGATTTTTTCAATGTTTGCATCAGTTTTTGCTGACAATGGTCTGCCAGTGCGAGTGTCATCACTCGTGTCTTCGCGGCCATCTTTAAATCGTTTAAACCACTCAAACACTTGTGTTCGCGATAAACAATCATCGCCGTACACTTGTTGTAACATTACAAACGTTTCACTTGCAGATTTTCCTAGTTTGAAACAAAATTTGATGTTAACACGCTGTTCTTTCTGTACACTCAACATTTTCCGACGCACAGACAAAACGTCAACTACTTAAAACAGACGCCACGGGCAGACTGAGTGCAGGAGGCAGATGAAACTCGAGCAGTAGGTGGAGCGAGAGTCACGTGACAGGCCACGCGACTTTCAGCCTTACTGCATTCGTTTTATTGTTTCACCAGTACTAGTCCGGTTTTTTTCTAGCCACACCTCGTATTACCTACTGCACGCTCACCACTCATCGTCCCACTGTGCTGTGCAATCCCGGGCTCCATGCAGCGCTAGGGGCTATCCACTGTGCGGGCCGCCGATAACCATACCTCTCGCCCTGCAGTACGGCCTGGAGCTCATCGCCCCTGGCCGCCCGCGGTCGATGCTGATCCGCTAAGCTTTGTTTATGCGCCTGCCGCTGTTTACGCAACACGCGGCCTATAGCCTAAGATTCCGCGCAGGCCGTACGTCTTCGGCGGCGGAACCCGCTCGCTCTCACAAGTGGTTCTCGCCGTCTTCTCCGTCAGTGTAGTGATTTCACGTGCACGGGACGACGCGAAAACAACAGCGTCACTGTTTGTTTCACTGACTCTAATCGTCATTTACATTCTGAAATACATGAACGCTTTAGAGATCTTATATCATTCTGAAATATTTCATGTATCAGCCGACCGAAGTGGCCGAGCGGTTCTAGGCGCTACAGTCTGGAGCCGCGCGACCGCTTGGGTCGCAGGTTCGAATCCACCCTCGGGCATGGGTGTGTGTGATGTCATTAGGTTAGTTAGGTTTAAGTAGTTCTAAGTTCTAGGGGACTGTTGACCTCAGATGTTAAGTCCCATAGTGCTCAGAGCCATTTGAACCATTTATGTATCGTTATTGTACCGTGCAGCCAAAAATTAAGCAAAAGAAAGAGCTATTAGTTTCATAGTGTTAGGGAATTACAGAACTAAAAGAAAGATTCAAGAGTGGCATTAAAAGACAAGGTGAAAGGATATTAATGATAAGATTAGCTGATGATATTGGTTTGGAAATTTGGAAATTTCTGATAAGTTCTATGGGACCAAACTGCTGAGGTCATCGGTCCCTAAGATTAAGCACTACTTAATCTAACTTAAACTAACTTATGGTAAGGACAACACACACACCCATGCCCGAAGGAGGACTCGAACCTCCGACGGGGGGAGCCGCATGAACCGTGACAAAGCGCCTGAGACCGCACGGCTACCCCGCGCGGCCCATGACATTGCTATCCTTATTGAAAGTGAAGACCATTACAGGAGCTTTTGAATGGAATGAACGGTCTAACGAGTACAGAATACGGATTAAGAGTAAATCAAAGAAAGACTAAAGTAATGAGAAGTGGCAGAAATGAGAAAACCGAGAAAATTTATATGAGAATTGGTGATCACGAAGTAGATGAAGCTATGGAATTCTGCAACACAGGCAGAAAAATAAACCATGACGGATGGAACAAGGAGGATATCAAAAGCACACAAGCTCTGGCTAGGAGACATCTACCAGTATCGAACACACGTCTCAATTTGAGGAAGAAATTTCTTAGAAAGTACGTTTCGAACACTGTATTGTGTGACAGTGAGACATGTATTGTGGGAAAACCAGAATAGAAGAGAATCCAAGCGCTTGCGATGTGATGCTACAGAAGAATACTGAAAATTTAGGCGGATCGAAAAGGCAAGTAATGAAGAGGTTCTCCGCACAATCAACGAGGAAAGCACTATATGGAAAACAATGACAAGAAGAAAGGACAGAATGATAAGACACGTGGTAAGATATCAGGGAATGACCTCCATAATACTAGAAGGAGCAGTAGAGGGAAAAAACTGTAGAGGAAAACAGAGATTGGGTTATATCCAGCAAATAACTGAGGAAAAAAAAGTGTAACATAGACATGGAGTCTTTCTCCCCTACTGTTCATCATATACATCGAAGAAGCAATGACAGGAATGGAAGAAAGCTTCAACGGTGAGATTAAAGTTCATTGTGAAAGAATAACAATGACAGATTCGCTGATGCCAGAGCTATCCTCAGCATCACTGAGGAAGAACTACAGGAACTGTTGAATGGAGTGAACAGTCAAATGAGCACAAAATATGGATTGAGGGTAAACCAAAGAAAGTAGAAATTAACTGAACAGGCATTGTTTTTTTTATTATCTAGAACTTCTAACCGGATTTCCTCACACAGAGGAAAATGGGGCAAAACTCTGCCAGTTATCAATTGTAGAAATTAAAAAAAAACCATGTGTATATCTCCACACATATTATCTAATGAGCAAACTCAATTCAGTTATTCACCTCTTTTAGATGATATCACAACTCCTAGATAGACGTAAAACTTTGGGCGACAGTTCATCGGTAGATATTAAGTTCTAGGCTGATGCATAACTTGATTCCTAGGTATGTTTAGTCATATTAGTGTTATTGCTGAATAGTGTAATTTCGTACGTAATTTGTCAAAAAAATGGTCATTGAAGTAATTTTACTTTAAGCCAAAGATCGATACTTTAAGAAGTCGAGATGTGTATCTTTGCCTCATCATCATGTTTAGCTTTGCCAATCATCTCTGGAATTAGTAATGTACTTCAAAATGGGCTTATAACCCAGGTCCTAGGTTGTGCAGTAACCATAATAAAATTTGTGGAACACGCAAAAGCAGTGTTTCTTTAGTTACTTTACAATGTTTGACCAAGAACCTACAGTAGATTGAATTAAAATGAAAAAGTCGATATTATTGAGGAACAGCAGAAATGAGATTACTGATTAAACAAAATAAGAGACGACGAAGTAGATATCCTTCTGCTGAAGTTTTCTCAGTCTGAGAATTCTGAAGGAGCGATATTTTTTACCTGCTAAAAACATTCAACAGTCTCGATCGCCAAAACTATTTCTTAATTTAAGACAACCAGTTTCGACAGACTTTCATGTCATCTTCTGGTCTGAAAAATTTTTAAGACCTGTCGAGGAGATGCAGATGAAAAAGGTTAAAAGCGTTAAACTCTTAGGATTAAAACTAGGTAATAAATTCAATTGGGAATTGAATACAACAGAACTCCTGAAACAAACTTTTGCCAACAGAGCGACTGTTGCAAGAAGTCCAGCCGTTCGACAAAAAGTTGGAAACATCGCGAAAAATAAATGCTTTTTGAACGTAAAGGCAGTTATGTAACCCTGCAGGCTTTTGTGGCCGTTGTCACTGAAGTTAAAATCTTCTGGGTTATTAGGCCGCGTCATATTTCTACTAAAATGATCCACGTTTCGACCCCTCTGCTGGGATCTTCCTCAAGATCTTCTGGTGTCCACTACTTCTAGAACACTGTCAGAGATGAGTGTCGCGTCTCCTTATAAAGGGGAGTTTTCTCGCGTCCGTGCTGTAGAAGTGATAGTATTGGTTAAAATTCATATGGCTACCATTGGTGGGCCATAGTCATAGGCTAATATTCCCGCTCTGATAAAGACAGCCGGCCGGAGTGGCCGAGCGGTTCTAGGCGCTACAGTCTGGAACCGCGCGACCGCTGCGGTCGCTGGTTCGACTCCTGCCTCGTGTATGGTTGTGTGTGATATCCTTAGGTTAGTTATGTTTAAGTAGTTCTAAGTTCTAGGGGACTGATGACCTCAGAAGTTAAGTCCGATAGTGCTCAGAGCCGTTTGAACCATTTTTTGATAAAGTCAGTTGCCAGCCAGGCCTGCAGGTTACGCTGTTATATTTGACCACGGATGGCATCTATAAAACGTCCTCAATACGTTGCACGTGTCAGTCGGGGTCGGAATAGTGTTTTGTGTAGTTGTGAGCGCATTATGTCGGAGACAACGGAGTTAGAACGCTTGCAAATTGTTGGTGCTCGTATGGTCGGTCTTTCCGTAACCAATAGAGCAGAGGTCCGCGTTTGAAGAGGAACCGTATCGAAGATTAATACTGCTGTAAGTTGGCTGTTTAGGTTTTTATGTTGGTAACGCCACGTAGCGCTCTGTATGAAAATCACTGACTGTGCTGTGTGCAGTCTGTGGCTGGTTGGCATTGTTGGAGTATTCGCTTGTGTAGTGTTGGGCAGTTGGATGTGAACAGCACGAAGCGTTGCACAGTTGGAGGTGAGCCGCCAGCAGTGGTGGATGTGGAGAGTTTTGAGAGCTTACTATAAGCGGACAATCTGGACGTGTGTCCACCAGAAAAAGGAAATTTGTAAAGATGGTTGTCATGAATTGATAGATATATATGATAACTTTTGAACATTATTAAGGTAAATACAAGCAAAATAGCTGATAGAATGAAATTTTCACTCTACAGCGGAGTGTGCGCTGATATGAAACTTCCTGGCAGATTAAAACTGTGTGCTGGACCGAGACTCGAACTCGGGACCTTTGCCTTTCGCGGGCAAGTGCTCTACCGACTGAGATACCCAAGCACAACTAACGCCCCGTCCTCACAGCTTTAATTCCGCCAGTGTGAGCAGTGTGAGTTGTGCATGGGTAGCTCAGTCGGTAGAGCCCTTGCCCGCGAAAGGCAAAGGTCCCGAGTTCGAGTCTCAGTCCGGTACAAAGTTTTAATCTGCCAGGAAGTTTCATATCAGCGCACACTCCGCTGTAGAGTGAAAATTTCATTCTAGAAACATTGCCCAGGCTGTGGCTAAGCCATGTCTCCGCAATATCATTTCTTCCAGGAGTGCTAGTTCCGCAAGATTCGCAGGAGAGCTTCTGTGAAGTTTGGAAGGTAGGAGACGAGGTACTGGCGGAATTAAAGCTGTGAGGAAGGGGCGTGAGTTGTGCTTGGGTAGCTCAGTCGGTAGAGCGCTTGCCCGCGAAAGGCAAAGGTTCCAAATTCCAGTCTCGGTCCGGCACACAGTTTCAATCTGCCAGGAAGTTTCAAAATAGCTGATGATTGTCGAAGTAGAGAGGATATAAAATGTAGACTGGCAATGGCAAGGAAAGCGTTTCTGAAGAAGAGAAATTTGTTAACATCGAGTATAGATTTAAGTGTCAGGAAGTCTTTTCTGAAAGTATTAGTATGGAGTGTAGCCATGTATGGAAGTGAAACGTGGACGATAAATAGTTTAGACAAGAAGAGAATAGAAGCTTTCGAAATGTGGTGCTACAGAAGAATTCTGAAGATTAGATGGGTAGATCACATAACTAAAGAGGAGGTATTGAGTAGAATTGGGGAGAAGAGAAATTTGTTGCATAACTTGACTAGAAGAAGGGATAGGTTGGTAGGACATATTCTGAGGCATCAAGGGATCACCAATTTAGTATTGGAGGGCAGCGCGGAGGGTAAAAATCGTAGAGGGAGACCAAGAGATGAATAAACTAAACAAATTCAGAAGGATGTAGGTTGCATTAGGTACTGGGAGATGAAGAAGCTTGCACAGGATAGAGTAGCATGGAGAGCTGCATCAAACCAGTCTCAGGACTAAAGACCACAACAACAACCACATTGTTTGTTCTCTATCAAAATCTTTCATTTGCTAACTATGCCTATCAGTAGTTAGTGCCTTCAGTAGAATCTTTTATTTAACTGGCAGATTTGGCGCTCGCTGTATTGCAGTAGTTCGAGTAACGAGGATTTTTGTGAGGTAAGTGATTCATGAAAGGTATAGGTTATTGTTAGTCAGGGCCATTCTTTTGTAGGGATTTTTGAAAGTCAGATTGCGTTGCGCTAAAAATATTGTGTGTCAGTTTAGTGACGATCAGAATAAGTAAAGAGAGAACTGTTTGAGTACGTTGAGTTTTGCTCAGCTGTTTGAAAATCGAATAACGGAGAAGTTTACCAGCACAGTCATTCATAATTTTTCTAAGGGGACGTTTCAGTGCATACAGGGAGAGTCGAGAAACATCATCCACTGTCAGAATGCTGAATGTTCCCGACATGTTACTGGAAAGGACCGCGAGGAAAAATAAGACATCGACAACTGCAAAATTCACTGCAGTACTGAATGTTGCACTAGCGAATCCTGTCAGCTTCAAAACGACACCGAGTGAGCCCCATAATCTGGGAATTTCAGGGCTAGCTGGAGTTCCAAACCCACTAATCAGTGATGCAAATACCCGTAACAAGAAAACGCTGTGCCGAAGCCACAGAACCTTGACTACGGAGCAATGGAAGAATGTCATTAGGTCGGATGAGTCTTGCTTCGCACTGTTTCCAAATTCTGGCCGAATCTGCGTCTCAAGAGTGATACGTGAAGCGGGTCTGGTTATGATTTGGGCCTGTTGAGAGGCCAGACAAACGTGTGGTTCCTGAAGAGGGGCAGCAGCCTTTTCAGTAGTTGCAGGGGCAACAGTCTGGATGATTGACTGATCTGGCCTTGTAACAATAACCAAAACGGCCTTGCTGTGCTGGTACTGCGAACGGCTGAAAGCAAGGGGAAACTACGGCCGTAATTTTTCCCGGGGGCATGCAGCTTTACTGTATGATTAAATGATGATGGCGTCCTCTTGGGTAAAATATTCCGGAGGTAAAATAGTCCCCCATTCGGATCTCCGGGCGGGGACTACCCAAGAGGATGTCGTTATCAGGAGAAAGAAAACTGGCGTTCTACGGATCGGAGCGTGGAATGTCAGATCCCTTAATCGGGCAGGTAGGTTAGAAAATTTAAAAAGGGAAATGGATAGGTTAAAGTTAGATATAGTGGGAATTAGTGAAGTTCGGTGGCAGGAGGAACAAGACTTCTGGTCAGGTGACTACAGGGTTATAAACACAAAGTCAAATAGGGGTAATGCAGGAGTAGGTTTAATAATGAATAGGAAAATAGGAATGCGGGTAAGCTACTACAAACAGCATAGTGAACGCATTATTGTGGCCAAGATAGATACGAAGCCCACACCTACTACAGTAGTACAAGTTTATATGCCAACTAGCTCTGCAGATGACGAAGAAATTGAAGAAATGTATGATGAAATAAAAGAAATTATTCAGATAGTGAATGGAGACGAAAATTTAATAGTCATGGGTGACTGGAATTCGAGTGTAGGAAAAGGGAGAGAAGGAAACGTAGTAGGTGAATATGGATTGGGGCTAAGAAATGAAAGAGGAAGCCGCCTGGTAGAATTTTGCACAGAGCACAACTTAATCATAGCTAACACTTGGTTTAAGAATCATGATAGAAGGTTGTATACATGGAAGAACCCTGGAGATACTAAAAGGTATCAGATAGATTATATAATGGTAAGGCAGAGATTTAGGAACCAGGTTTTAAATTGTAAGACATTTCCAGGGGCAGATGTGGACTCTGACCACAATCTATTGGTTATGACCTGTAGATTAAAACTGAAGAAACTGCAAAAAGGTGGGAATTTAAGGAGATGGGACCTGGATAAACTGAAAGAACCAGAGGTTGTAGAGAGTTTCAGGAAGAGCATAAAGGAACAATTGACAGGAATGGGGGAAAGAAATACAGTAGAAGAAGAATGGGTAGCTTTGAGGGATGAAGTAGTGAAGGCAGCAGTGGATCAAGTAGGTAAAAAGACGAGGGCTAGTAGAAATCCTTGGGTAACGGAAGAAATATTGAATTTAATTGATGAAAGGAGAAAATATAAAAATGCAGTAAATGAAGCAGGCAAAAAGGAATACAAACGTCTCAAAAATGAGATCGACAGGAAGTGCAGAATGACTAAGCAGGGATGGCTAGAGGACAAATGTAAGGATGTAGAGGCTTATCTCACTAGGGGTAAGATAGATACTGCCTACAGGAAAATTAAAGAGACCTTTGGAGATAAGAGAACCACTTGTATGAACATAAAGAGCTCAGATGGAAACCCAGTTCTAAGCAAAGAAGGGAAAGCAGAAAGGTGGAAGCAGTATATAGAGGGTCTGTACAAGGGCGATGTACTTGAGGACAATATTATGGAAATGGAAGAGGATGTAGATGAAGATGAAATGGGAGATACGATACTGCGTGAAGAGTTTGACAGAGCACTGAAAGACCTGAGTCGAAACAAGGCCCCCGGAGTGGACAACATTCCAGTAGAACTACTGACGGCCTTGGGAGAGCCAGTCCTGACGAAACTCTACCATCTGGTGAGCAAGATGTATGAAACAGGCGAAATGCCCTCAGACTTCAAGAAGAATATAATCATTCCAATCCCAAAGAAAGCAGGTGTTGACAAATGTGAAAATTACCGAACAATCAGTTTAATAAGCCACAGCTGCAAAATACTAACACGAATTCTTTACAGACGAATGGAAAAACTAGTAGAAGCCGACCTCGGGGAAGATCAGTTTGGATTCCGTAGAAATACTGGAACACGTGAAGCAATACTGACCTTACGACTTATCTTAGAAGAAAGATTAAGGAAAGGCAAACCTACGTTTCTAGCATTTGTAGACTTAGAGAAAGCTTTTGACAATGTTGACTGGAATACTCTCTTTCAAATTCTAAAGGTGGCAGGGGTAAAATGCAGGGAGCGAAAGGCTATTTACAATTTGTACGGAAACCAGATGGCAGTTATAAGAGTCGAGGGGCATGAGAGGGAAGCAGCGGTTGGGAAGGGAGTAAGACAGGGTTGTAGCCTCTCCCCAATGTTATTCAATCTGTATATTGAGTAAGCAGTAAAGGAAACAAAAGAAAAATTTGGAGTAGGTATTAAAATCCATGGAGAAGAAATAAAAACTTTGAGGTTCGCCGATGACATTGTAATTCTGTCAGAGACAGCAAAGGACTTGGAAGAGCAGTTGAACGGAATGGATGGTGTCTTGAAGGGAGGATATAAGATGAACATCAACAAAAGCAAAACGAGGATAATGGAATGTAGTCGAATTAAGTCGGGTGATGCTGAGGGTATTAGATTAGGAAATGAGACACTTAAAGTAGTAAAGGAGTTTTGCTATTTGGGGAGCAAAATAACTGATGATGGTCGAAGTAGAGAGGACATAAAATGTAGACTGGCAATGGCAAGGAAAGCGTTTCTGAAGAAGAGAAATTTGTTAACATCGAGTATAGATTTAAGTGTCAGGAAGTCATTTCTGAAAGTATTTGTATGGAGTGTAGCCATGTATGGAAGTGAAACATGGACGGTAAATAGTTTGGACAAGAAGAGAATGGAAGCTTTTGAAATGTGGTGCTACAGAAGAATGCTGAAGATTAGATGGGTAGATCACATAACTAATGAGGAAGTATTGAATAGGATTGGGGAGAAGAGAAGTTTGTGGCACAACTTGACCAGAAGAAGGGATCGGTTGGTAGGACATGTTCTGAGGCATCAAGGGATCACCAATTTAGTATTGGAAGGCAGTGTGGAGGGTAAAAATCGTAGGGGGAGACCAAGAGATGAATACACTAAGCAGATTCAGAAGGATGTAGGTTGCAGTAGGTACTGGGAGATGAAGAAGCTTGCACAGGATAGAGTAGCATGGAGAGCTGCATCAAACCAGTCTCAGGACTGAAGACAACAACAACAACAACATCACGGTAATCAATGGACCCTATAGTTACTCTGCAAGGTCGCCTATATTGCCAAGGGTTATGTGACCATTTTAGCTGATCAGGTCCATCCCCATGGTACAATATTTGTTCCCCAAAATTGATGCAGAGTTCCAAGACTACAGGGCCTCTCTTCGCACAGTTCGCATCGTCCATGGCTGGTTTTGTGGGCACGAGAATGAATTGTCACATCTTACACTATCTCCACAATGACCAAATCTCAAGAGCCTTTATAATCCACTTTGGAGAGAAGGATGCGTGATCGCTATCGACCTCCATCTTCGTTACCTGAAGTTTCTACTATTTAATAGGAAGAGTAGTATAATATTAGCTTGGAAACCATGCAAGACATGTATTTATCCATTCAGTGACGGCTGGAAGCTGTTTTGAATACAGAGGTTTCCCTACACTGTATTAGGCTATATTAACGACATATGAGACAATCTGAGTAGCCGCCTTAGATCCATTGCAGATGACGCTGTCATTTATCGTCTTGTAAAGCCATCAGCTGATCAAAACGACTTGCAGAATGATTTAGATAAGATATCTATGTGGTGCGAAAAGTGTCAATTGAGCCTGAATAAGGAAAAGTGTGAAGTTATTCATATGAGTACTAAAAGAAATCAGCTAAATTTCGATTACGCGATAAGTCACACAAATCTGAAGGCTGTAAATTCAACTAAATACTTAGGGATTACAATAGCAAATAACCTAAATTGGAACGATCACATAGATAATATTGTGGGTACAGCAAACCAAAGACTGCGATTCATTGGCAGAACACTTAGAAGGTGCAACAGATCTACTAAAGAGACTGATTACACCACGCTTGTCCGCCCTGTTCTGGAGTATTGCTGTGCGGTGTGGGATTCGCATCAGGTGGGACTGACGGATGACATCGAAAAAGTACAAAGAAATGCTGCTAGTTTCGTATTATCACGAAATAGGGGAGATAGTGTCACAGACATGATACGTGAATTGGAGTGGCAATCATTAAAACAAACGCCTTTTTCGTTGCGACGGGATCTTCTCATGAAATTTCAATCACCAGTTTTCTCCTACGATTGCAAAAACATTCTGTTGGCACCCACCTACATAGGGAGAAATGATCATCACGATAAAATAAGAGAAATCAGGGCTCTCTTAGAAAAATTTAAGTCCTCGTTTTACCCGCGTGCCGATCGAGAATGGAACGGTAGAGAGACAGCTTGAAGGTGGTTCGTTGAACCCTCTACCAGGCACTTTGTTGTGAATAGCAGAGTCATCACGTAGATGTAGATGAAGCTTGGTAATGAGTTGAGTTTTTGGTGTTTCGATATTTTTATCCAACACTTGTAGGGGATGCATAAAAAAAGATCTGGCATACTTCGCTTACATTCGCCTCACAATGGTATCTTGTACCATATTTTAGTAGAACTCATTAAGTGAAATTAAAGTTTTCCGCGTCCACAAGCATGTAATCAGAATTATTTGTGGCTTGATATCAAGAACGTCTTACACAGCCCTGTTTAGAGAACTGGATGTGTTAATTCTGCTTCCCAGTATAAATATTCATTAATGAAGTAAGTCATATTTTAATACTCCTTAATTCCAGTGTATATCAACTGACAAACGCTTAGGTTCAAGCGTTGCAACAATTGAAATAAAAAGTATCTGATTCAAATGAAGATCTGATCGACTTCTTGTCTGCTCTAAATTTTGGGCGAAAGTCACTGAAGTGTCACGATTATGCTACATGGTTCTTTTTTGCAGGAGGATGTTCGAATAAAGGCTGTATTTTTATGCTCCGCATGCAAATATCGCTTTTTATATACTTTGAGACCACCCATTTTCGATGCAAATCGCCTGAAATTAAAGAAACGCGGTCTCGACAATCTTTCTTCGCACATAAAGTCCGCGAATGCAATAAGGAGGGGTAAATGTGATACTAGCGCCTAATGTACTCTACACCATACATCGCACATATACAGGGTGTAAATTTTAAGTTGACAAACCAGAATAACTCGAAAAATAAACTTCACACGAAAAAATTTGTAGAATCAAAAGTTGATTATTTTCGAGGGGGACATCTGCTGGCGCTAAAATTAGCCCGCCACCCCAGCCCCCTGGGGGTGGGGCGGGAGGCAACTTTAAAATTTCAAATGGGAACCCCCATTTTTTATTGCAGAATCAGGTTCTACATAAAAAACTACGTACATTTTGTCTTAAACATTTGCTTTGATTCTTGTTAGTTGGCGTTGTAATTCAAGAAAATCCATGTTCTCATTTTTGCGTGGAAAATGGTTATGGATAAATAAAAAATACTTATTTACTTCGTAAATTTTGATTCGCTAAAACTAAATCTCTCCCTCTCTCTCTCCATAGTGTGGGGTTTGAGAGAGAGGAATTAGAGTTTTACAAATGTTGACCCAAATATTATTTTTTTTCCGCAGATTCGGATAAGTTTTGTTTGTTTCGTGGTCATGAGGCCACACAACTTTTAATTATCAAACAAATCATCTGACTAGCTAACTAACTAACCAAACATCCTACTTACTAACGAGTGAACGTATTAACTAAAAAACTGACTCACGGACCTAATTTTTTATTTGATTCGGAGTAATCACTCTTGTTTGTCGAGTCAACATTTGTAAAACTCTAAGTCCTCTTTCTCAACCCCCATCCTATGGTGAGAGAGGGAGAGTTTTAGTTTAAGCGAATCAAAATTCACGAAGTAAATAAGTATTTTTTATTGATCCGTAACTATTTTTCCACGCAAAAATGAGAACATGGATTTTCTTGAATTACAACGCCAACCACCAAGAATCAAAACAAATGTTTAAGACAAAAGTACGTAGTCTGTTATGTAAAATCTATTACTGCAATAAAAAATGGGGGTTCTCATTTGAAATATTAAAGTTGCCTCCCGCCCCACCCCCAGGGGGCTGGGGTGGCGGGCTAATTTTAGCATCAGCAGATGTCCCCCCTCGAAAATAATCAACTTTGGATTCTACAAATTTTTTCGTGTGAAGTATATTTTTCGAGTTGTTCTGGTTTGTCAACTTAAAATTTACACCCTGTAGATGTAGGTGTAGATACTGGTGTACTACCTGTCAGACGGCCAGTACAAATATTGACAGGATATTGGTGACCTGTAACGATAAATTATTGCATTGCCAAAGTAAGTGTCACGGAATATCACTCACATAAAACTAAACTAAACTCCGCCCGAACAGGCCATGAAGGCCAAACGACACCGACCGGCCGCCGTGTCGTCCTCAGGCCACAGACGTTACTGGATGCGGATATGGAGGGGCATGTGGTCAGCGCACCGCTCTCCCGGCCGTGTGTCAGTTTATGAGACCAGAAATATCTCTCACATGCCAGATTATAATGTAGATATTGCAGTACTTGTGTTGTTAAGAAGAATTGTGCTATGTTCCTTTGGACATGCTAGCATCGCTCTTCTTAAGGATACAGGCACTGCAATATCGGATTTATCTGGATGCAGCGACTTTCAATTAAAATGCCCTCCCTTTTACGGCAACTACAAAATGTGTGTACCAGTACAGGTTGTGACTCAGGAACGACGACAAATAGGACTTTTGTGTCTGGCCGAGAGTCGTGCACTGGTAACGAAAGCGGTTAAGGCGACCGATCGTGTAAAGCGGGAAACCCGGGTTCGAGTCCTGGTCCGGCACAAATTTTCAATGTCGTCATTCCCTTATACAGCAGATAATTGTTCATATTCGCAACCGCGACTACATTTCGTGTAACATAATGATGTAGGACAGGCCGCAAGTGTAAAATACGACGCTAACCTGTGAGTGATCAGTTCACTGGTGGTGCTTGGTCCACACAGTTTCATAGACAGTCGTTGTGGGCCCTCGAGTTCTGCCACTAATGTGACGGTACTTCGCAATTTCCAGGGCAGAGTAAAATCCAGAATGTCGGCGAGAATTGCGCTGTTATATTTGTACGTGACCTCTGCCGTCTCCAGCCGAGCGTTCTATGCTGGAGCGAAGCCGGGAAGGCAACTACGGAAGCGCGGTCTGCTGAATGCGAAGCTATTCTTCTAGGGATCGGTCCCAAACCTAATCACATGTTCTCGCATTAGTTGCTCCCATGTCTGTACGTTTTGTTGCGGTCCATGTACTGGTAATTAAGTTTATATCATAAATAGCTTCCTCTTTTTCTTTCTCTAATTTTTCTTTAAAAATTGACTGTGACAACCGACATCTCGATTACTCCCATTCCGCACTATGGTTTTCTTGACTCCGCCAATCGCCCAGGGTATAAAGCACAACACCGAGCTAGATGGTTGGTGAGTGTGACAAAGAAGAGAACACGATCAGTCGACTTATGCTGTGTAAACCAGGACAGTTCAGTAAATACACTACTGGCCATTAAAATTGCTAGACCAAGAAGAAATGCAGATGATAAACGGGTATTCATTGGACAAATATATTATATTAGAACTGACATGTGATTACATTTTCACGCGATTTGGGTGCATACATCCTGAGGAATAAGTACTCAGAACAACCACCTCTGGCCGTAATAACGGCGTTGATACGCCTGGGCATTGAGTCAAACAGAGCTTGGATGGCGTGTACAGGTACAGCTGCCCATGCAGCTTCAACACGATACCACAGTTCATCAAGAGTAGTGACTGGCGTATTGTGACGAACCGGTTGCTCTGCCACCATTGACCAGACGTTTTCAATTGGTGAGAGATCTGGAGAATGTGCTGGCCAGGGTAGCCGTCTATAGGTGACAACTGAATCTCGCAACCACATTCAGTTGTAATAATAACAATTGTCATAATGACATTTGAGTTATACAGATATTATTTACGCAGCAGACACAAAAGTAATGACATGTAGAGTGTTTGTATAGGAAATTATTGCAGTTTTTGTCATGCAGAAATAATTACGTCAACAAAAAGGGAAAGTTTTTTTTGTTGTCGAGGTGCATTTAACAACAGATGATAAAGGATTTTGGATTTGCAATTTCAGTCTATCATTTGTAACTAAAACTTAATTTAAAAGAGGGAAAAAAAGGAAACTGAGTCTGATCATTTAATACGAAGGTTGCATTCTGCTTTATATGTTTGTTGATTTCCACCATATCCAGTAGGGTCACCTTTCTACTTTTCCTGACAGAATGTAAACCTCCATATTCTACGTCATGGGAGTGGTTTATTGTTGAAAGATAACAGCAAACGTTAAATATTTGTTTCTTAATCTACAGCTTCTCTGATGTTCACATGACATGATTGCCATAGTTCTGCCTGACTGACCAGTATGTACCTTCCCACAGTGCTTTGCAATTAATTTAAAGGTAGTTAAATTAAGTTCTTTTCATGCTACAGCGTTTAAGTTTCTGCCAGAGGACGGAAGTTGTTTCTGGAAGTTCATCGTGCTTAAAAGGCACGACGATAGTGTGCTGAATTGCTTCTTTAATTAATTCAGTATTATTAGTCTGTATTCAGCCCAATAATTTTTTAGTGGAATCTGAAAGACAGATATTTGTCTATAACAGATGAACAGATGACTCGATACAGTTGTCAGGAATTTGAAGAATTGCATGTTTGCTGATGCCAAACAAGTAATTCTTTTATTTTTTTATAATTTTAATGCCTGACTGTTTTATCGGGTTTAAATGCTTAAGTACACAGTAACAGTTATTACGAATTAAGCGTATCGCAAAACATTCATTTCAAAATTTTGTATTTACGAAAATAACTTATTTATAACTGTGGAAAAGTGCACAGGCGGTTAGAACATCTTGGAAAATAAAAATGAATTTTGAGGGAAATGTTATTTCTGATTGAGAAAATCTACCAGCACGCTACACTTTCTAGTTGACCCGTTCTCTAACAACACTGTAGACGCTATACACACATTATCAGTAACGCTTAATAACGCGTAGTACCTCGGAAAATGACATTTTTTCTCTTTTTTATGACGTCAATAATGACAAACACGTTTCAATATACAGTTACCAATTTCGACCAACCAATGCTAATCATTAGAATATCTACAGATAATAAAGAGAAGCCAACTAGACTCATTACACAATGAATAAAAACTTTGTAGTGACGAGATAAGAATAAAATTGTACGTTAATGTACTTGCCGCAAGCGTGTACCTCATATACATTTCTACAAACGAGTTAAACATGCAACTAATTATTTTCTTCCTTCATTACATTAGCTCCGTATGTTAGCTATTGCTCCTCTCGAATAATTATCATGGCCAAGACTAACTCAAAGCAACCACCCAACACAGTAGTACAAGTTTATACATCTGTATCAAACCAGGCTGCGGAGACCTTCCACATTTCTTATCATTCGACTTAATTTTCAGCATTTTCTGTAACACAACATACTGAACGCTCCGATTTCCTTTTTCTTTATTTATGCCCTAATCCGTAATTAGTGTTGAAACTTCATTGTCGTTGACCATCAGCTGTTTATGTTTATGCTCAGTGCTACCGGTTTTGATAAGTAGATCACTATCAGGCGGAAGCAAAGCGTAGATAATCTAGAGACAAACTATTGAAGAACGCGATGTACACCTTTAGTAATCATCTTTTACTAAGAACGCCAATGTTTAATATGACAACTTTTATTAAACCCTACCGTTGATTGTTATTCATTACGTCATATGCAAGCATAGTGAGCGACACTACTAGTATTACTTGATTATACAAAAGATATGTTTATTTGCCGTATAAACACAGTTATATTAATAGTCTTTTCATAATTACAAACAGAATTAAACGTATAGCAATGTGAAGTTCAGGCACAAATGTTTATAAAATGATAGAGAAAGTAACTTTGAGTTTAACTAAAATCTGTAAATCTCTGTCCGTTGAAAACTTTTACGATGTAAAACTGAAGATGAAAGAGTGTAAATTACTTAACTGTGACTAGATAGTCCGTGTTTACATTTCGTCAATTATGTCATGGAGCGTTTCAGTCATTCTTTAAACAACTTTCGTAATTTTAGTTCAGTTACAATAGCATTTTCAATTTCATTCATATGTAGTTTATTTATATACAAGCGGTTGCGTCCGCCAGACCACTTCACAAGACTGAAATCTTACTTCACGTGAGTTCCACTGCAGTCCCGGTTCAGTTCATGTTAGCAAAACATGAGTGCACGAATCATGCCAAAGTTGACTTTAAAATAGATTAAAAAGACTACTGATTGCAATAAAATAATATTTGCAATGGCAACCGTTTTCGGTCAAACTATGACCATCTTCAGATCATTTTCACCATGATGGGATGCGCTGGCGGTGGACGGCGCAGACATCTTGGCTCCACGGGCGTGAACTGCTGCCTCGTTCACCACCACCGCCTGCTATCATGAGATAAATGGTCTGAAGATGGTCGCATTCGGACCAAAACCTATTACCATTGCAAATAAATCTGTTATTTCGGTCAAGGCCGTTTGTAACCATGCTAGACATTTCCACCAGAAATGTTGTCAAAAAATGGTTCAAATGGCTCTAAGCACTATAGGACTTAACATCTGAGGTCATCAGTCCTCTAAACTTAGAACTACTTAAGCCTAACTAACCTCAGGACATCATACACATCCATGCCCAAGGCAGGATTCGAACCTGCGACTGTAGCAGCAGCGCGGTTCCGGACTGAAGCGCCTAGAACCGCTCGGTCACAACGGACGGCGAAATGTTCTCAAAAATTACTTAAGTTGAGGTGTTTTGTGAAAACTCAGCCAAAAATCTTAAAGTTGTTAGATGGAATTTGTGAACATGTTTAATGCGTATTGCTTTTTATTTGGAATATCATCCATATCAAATAATACAACTCAGGACCACATTACTGCAGCGAGCAAAGTCAGTTGTCTTCAATAATTGAACTTACGAGGGGGTGGACAAAAATACGGAAACACGAAGAAACACAATAAATTACCGTGTAGGAAACCCGTTGTCGTTAAGAACAGTTTCTAGTCATTCTGGAATGGATAAATACAAGTCCTTTACAGTTTTTAAAGGGAATCTGACACCATTATTCCTGCTAAATGGAGACAAATTCACGGAACGATGATCACGCACCATTCCCTCCATAGTACACCGCAAAGTCTGAATAATGTTGATATCTGGTGACTGTGGGAGGTGCCGCAATTCATCTTAGTGTTCACAAAACCAGTCATGGACGATGCGAGCTGTTGGAACAGAGCCGGCCACTGTGGCCGAGCGGTTTTAGGCGCTTCAGTCTGGAACCGCGCTGCTGCTACCGTCGCAGGTTCGACTCCTAACTCGGGCATGGATGTGTGCGATGTCCTTATATTAGTTAGCTTTAAGTAGTTCTATGTCTAGGGGACTGACGACCTCCGATTTTAAGTCCCATAGTGCTTAGAGCCATTTGAACCATTTGTTTGAACAGAGGCTCTGTCGTCTTCGAGCACGGCCTCACCACTGGTGGACAAACACTGTAGCATGGGATCGACCTGATCAGCCAAAATGGTCACGTAATCCTTGGCAGTAATGCAACTTGCAGAATAGCCATGCAGCTCATGGAATACCAGGGTATGGCTGCCGAAATCATCACCGAACCACAGTCATGTTTCAGTCTTCGGATGTAATCTCGGCCGTAAGTGGAAACAATGTGAAACAATTCACATACGACCAAATGAATTCTTCTATTGCTCCACAGTCCAGTTTTTGTAGCTAGGGCAGCCCATTTTACGGATACAGCCACTTAGATCACTAATGAATTGTGTATTGTGTGTATTGAACTGGGAACCTAGAAACGACGGAGAGGCTTCGTCCCTGCCGTAGCTGTCAGTGGTACACAACCTCACAATAGGCTACAATAGTCCACTCACCCCTCCGCCCCCCACAGAACCCAGGGTTACTGTACGGCTCGGCCCCCAGTGGAACCCCCCTCCCCGGGAACGTCTCATGCCAGACGATTGTAACCCCAATGTTTGCGTGGTAGAGTAATAGTGGTGTACGCGTACGTGGAGAACTTGTTTGCGCAGCAATCGCCGACATAGCGTAACTGAGGCGGAATAAGGAAAACCAGCCCGCATTCGCCGAGGCAGATGGAAAACCGCCTTAAAAACCATCCACAGGCTGGCCGACACACCGGACCTCGACACTAATCCGCCGGGCGGATTCGTGCTGGGGACCGGCACGCCTTCCCGCTCGGGAAGCAGCGCGTTGGACCGCGAGGCTAGCCGAGTGGGCTATGATCGGTTCTGGCAATTCCCTGCTTATGGAGCGCCTTCCGTATTGTTTTGGTGCCGACGGGGTTCGCCAGCTGCAGGCGTCTTACATCTCGTCATAATCCTCTCCAGTGACAGTCTTCCCACCGAGGTCGTTGTCTTAGCTGATGATTTCTTCCGCTTTCTCCGTACGCAGTACAAATCTTCTATACGATGTCTCTTGGAACACCAACAACTTCAGCCCCCTTGGTTACAGAAGCACCAACAATTTTTCCACGTTAGAATTCCCGTATCTCCTCTATAATGGACTCGTAACCACACCGAGCTCTATTTTGATCACTACTGACATTGCACAGGGGCCGTTGTGGTCAAATTCAACAGCGCAGTGTGCAGACTTAGCACTTTATGTTCAAGCATGCGTTTCTCGCTGAGTTTCCATAATTTTGCCCAACCCCTGTAAGTAACTGAAAAAGTGCTCCCTCGCTTTCACACTGCAGTAATTGCACGACGCTTCACGATTTTGTAGAAGCATAGACTACACAAACGCACATATTTTTTATCTGAACCAAAGAAAGGAAGTTTAATAGGTAGACGCATCTGAATCAAAGTAGAATATTTTTTTTCCTATATTAGGTTCAACAAACGTCAACCGAAACATCCCGATGTAGGCGCCACTATGCTTTGATGCTGCGAATCTCCGCTAGCGATATTTCCAGTGATCGGGTAAATGTTTCGACAAACAGGTTGTACGGTCTGTCTGTACACGCAGTGTAACGCTCTGTCGCATTTTAACGAGCGAACCGCTGGGCCGCAGGTCACAGCACACGATTCCGCGATGCGCGCGCTGTTGCAGAAGGGACGGAATTTGCAACCGGCGCCGGGACACGGCTTTGTGGTGCCACACTGGGCCGCAATTGGTTTGCAAATTTTGACGCAGTCGCCGGCAACATGTCAGCGCGTAGCCGCAGGCCTGGTACACCCAGCATCGATGCGGACAAATATGATAATTAGCTCACTGGCTTCCACTCTCTGTTAGGACCACGAACGGTGGTGTCGACACCCAAAAATCTTCATTTCTTCCATCTTACGAAGTCCTTTTACAACGGCTTAAACTTTATTTTGATAGAAGAGCTTTGGAAGACGTAAAGTCAAATAAATCAGAAGGGATAGATAATATTCCATCGGCATTTCTAAAATCATTGGGGGGGGGGGGGGAGTGGCAACAAAACGAATGACGACGTAAAGTCAAATAAATCAGAAGGGATAGGTAATATTCCATCGGCATTTCTAAAATCATTGGGGGGGGGGGGGGGGAGTGGCAACAAAACGAATGACTACGAAGTCTTTCGCGACGGAGTCCTTGCATAAAAAGATCTCGGTTTACTTGCTGCGTCAAATTTGGATAAAATCCCAAGCTTTCGATGACTACCTCCGTCATCTTCGTCAGGGGTAAAACTGACTGTCGTGGACCGGTGAGGCTTCCGCTTTCATAAGCAGTGGACGGCTTCTCATTGGCTGGATGACGTTACGGTGAAACCGATGCGTACTGAGGTGGCGGCCTCTATATCCATAGATATTGTTTGCGCGCTTTATCCAGCGTTGCTTGCAGCGCCATCCAGGAAGATTAAGGAAATGCTGCAACCCGTGAAAGATAATCTTGGCCTGAGAGTACCGGGAATTTACAGCATTCCTTGCGAGTGTGGCAAAAGTTATGTAGGCCAGTCTATAAGAACTGTCGCCGATCGCAGTGTGGAACATCAGTGTCACCTGAAATACAGGTATCTAGAAAAATCAGCGGTGACTGAGCGCAGTTTGTTAAATAAACATAAGATTTTATTCGATGAAACAAGACTACTTGCTCACGCTTCAAACTATTGGGACTCTGTCATCAGGGAAGCAGTTGAAATTAGACTCTGTGAAAATAATTTCAACAGAGATTCCGGTTATGCACTCAGCAATGCATGGAAGCGCGCAATTGATATAGAAAGAGCGCAGAGGGAGACTTCTTACATTCCTCGCAGTTCTCCACCTGTTGCGATGGATGGCGCTGCAAGCAACGCTGGATAAAGCGCGCAAACAAAATCTATGGATATAGAGGCCGCCGCCTCAGTACGTATCGGTTTCACCGTGACGTCATCCAGCCAATGAGAAGCCGTCCACTGCTTATAAAAGCGGAAGCCTCACCGGTCCACGACAGTCAGTTTTACCCCTGACGAAGATGACGGAGGTAGTCATCGAAAGCTTGGGATTTTATCCAAATTTGACGCGGCAAGTAAACCGAGAACTCTTTATGCACAAAACGAATATTTGCGTTGTGTGTTGAATGTATAAAACTGGCGATGTACCATCAGAATTTCCGAAAAACATCTTCCACACAGTTCCGAAGACTGCAAGAGCTGACAAGTGCGAGAATTATCGCACAATCAGCTTAACACTTTATGCATCCAAGTTGCCGACAAGAATAATATACAAAAGAAAGGAAAAGAAAACTGAGGCTCTGTTAGATGAGGATCAGCCTGCCTTTAGGAAAGATAAAGGCACCAGAGACGCAGTTCTGACGCTGAGAATAATAGTAGAAGCAAGAGAAGAAAAATGCAGCAATATTCATTGGATTAGTCGACCTGGAAAAAGCGTTCTACAATGTAAAATGGTGCAAGATATTCGAAATCTTGAGAAAAGTGGGGATAAGCTGTAGGGAAAGACGGGTAATATGCACTGAGACCCAGAAGGAAGTGCACGGATTAGAAAGCGTGTCAGACAGGGACGTAGTCTTTCGCACCGCTCTTTAATTTATACGTCGAAGAAAAAACGAGACAAATAAAAAAAAAAGATTCAAGAATGGGATTAAAATTCAAGGTGAATGGGTATCAACGTTAAGATTCACGGATGACATTGATATCCTCAGTGGAAGTGACCAAGGATTACGGCATCTGCTGAATGGAATGAACAGTCATATGTACAGAACACGGATCGAGAGTAAATAGAAGACAGGTGAAAGTAATGAGAAGTAGCAGAAAAGAGAACAGCGAAAAACTTAACGACATAATTGGTGATCACGAAACAAAGTGATGTAATTCTGCTAAATACACACCAAAATGAGTCATGACGGACGGAGCAAGGAGGACATAAAAAGTGGACTAGCACTGTCATAAAGGGCATTCGTAGACAAGAGAAGTCTCCTGGTAAGAAATATAGGTGTTAATTTGAGGAAGAAATTTTATGGAAGTGAGACACAGACCGTGGGAAAACCGGAACGAAAGAGAATAGCAGCATTTGATATGTTTTGCTACAGAAGAATGTTGAAGATTAGGTGGATAGTTAAGCCTGGTCTGGGCCTCACCCCCTCATAGTTTAGTTCGAGGCTGACGTAGAACTAACTCGAGTTTATACGACGTTGTTTCCCTTTCTGTTTCAATTTTTTGTTTCTGGTTATAAATGATTGTGGCTACAAGATCCAGTTGTAATATATCTTCAGTCATTTCTTTTCATAGTTTTATCTTCTGGCCAGCGTTCGGTTCACTTGCCTGTGTTGTGCGAGACGAATTGAGGCAGCGGCCCATAGGTGTGAGCCTGGGCGCTGGGCTGGCGAAAGTGAGACGGAAATTAGTTGACATTGTTGCGTCTGTAAGTGAGTAATTTTGGGACAGGTTAGTTTTAAGACAAGGGCTTGCTTGCTGAGAGGGCGCTGACCGTCAGAGAAGATCCTTGGTTTGAAGAAGAACGCTAGGAGGGCAAGGGATACACACTCCTGGAAATGGAAAAAAGAACACATTGACACCGGTGTGTCAGACCCACCATACTTGCTCCGGACACTGCGAGAGGGCTGTACAAGCAATGATCACACGCACGGCACAGCGGACACACCAGGAACCGCGGTGTTGGCCGTCGAATGGCGCTAGCTGCGCAGCATTTGTGCACCGCCGCCGTCAGTGTCAGCCAGTTTGCCTTGGCATACGGAGCTCCATCGCAGTCTTTAACACTGGTAGCATGCCGCGACAGCGTGGACGTGAACCGTATGTGCAGTTGACGGACTTTGAGCGAGGGCGTATAGCGGGCATGCGGGAGGCCGGGTGGACGTACCGCCGAATTGCTCAACACGTGGGGCGTGAGGTCTCCACAGTACATCGATGTTGTCGCCAGTGGTCGGCGGAAGGTGCCCGTGCCCGTCGACCTGGGACCGGACAGCAGCGACGCACGGATGCACGCCAAGACCGTAGGATCCTACGCAGTGTCGTAGGGGACCGCACCGCCACTTCCCAGCAAATTAGGGACACTGTTGCTCCTGGGGTATCGGCGAGGACCATTCGCAACCGTCTCCATGAAGCTGGGCTACGGTCCCGCACACCGTTAGGCCGTCTTCCGCTCACGCCCCAACATCGTGCAGCCCGCCTCCAGTGGTGTCGCGACAGGCGTGAATGGAGGGACGAATGGAGACGTGTCGTCTTCAGCGATGAGAGTCGCTTCTGCCTTGGTGCCAATGATGGTCGTATGCGTGTTTGGCGCCGTGCAGGTGAGCGCCACAATCAGGACTGCATACGACCGAGGCACACAGGGGCAACACCTGGCATCATGGTGTGGGGAGCGATCTCCTACACTGGCCGTACACCACTGGTGATCGTCGAGGGGACACTGAATAGTGCACGGTACATCCAAACCGTCATCGAACCCATCGTTCTACTATTCCTAGACCGGCAAGGGAACTTGCTGTTCCAACAGGACAATGCACGTCCGCATGTATCCCGTGCCACCCAACGTGCTCTAGAAGGTGTAAGTCAACTACCCTGGCCAGCAAGATCTCCGGATCTGTCTCCCATTGGGCATGTTTGGGACTGGATGAAGCGCCGTCTCACGCAGTCTGCACGTCCAGCACGAACGCTGGTCCAACTGAGGCGCCAGGTGGAAATGGCATGTCAAGCCGTTCCACAGGACTACATCCAGCATCTCTACGATCGTCTCCATGGGAGAATAGCAGCCTGCATTGCTGCGAAAGGTGGATATACACTGTACTAGTGCCGACATTGTGCATACTCTGTTGCCTGTGTCTATGTGCCTGTGGTTCTGTCAGTGTGATCATGTGATGTATCTGACCCCAGGAATGTGTCAATAAAGTTTCCCCTTCCTGGGACAATGAATTCACGGTGTTCTTATTTCAATTTCCAGGAGTGTAATTGTTAGAGGTAGTTGGCGATTAGAACCACTCAGGTAATGGTAACGCAATAGATCTGGAGAGTTTCCTCAAAACACGCTGACAAAACGGAGAAAGCTTTTTGTGGGAACTGCCATTTACACTGATGTGACAAAAGTCATGGGCTACCTCCTAATATCGTGTCGTATCTCCTTTTACTCGGCGTAGTGCAGCAACTAGACCTGCCATGGACTCAACAAGTCGTTGGAAGTGCCCTGCAGGAATATAGAGCGACGCTGCCTCTATAGCCGTCCGTAACTGCGAAACTGTTGCCGGTGCAGGATCAAACTGACCTCTCTTTTACATCCCATAAATGTTCGATGGGCTTTGATTTGGCCGATCTGGGTGGCCAAATCATTCGTTCGAATTGTCCAAAATGTTTGTAAGGTGGCGTGGTCTCCTGACCTTCATTTCTTAGATATTCCGTCCTCACAATCGTATTCTGCACATCAAGACGCTTCATTCGAACCCAAACTCGATAAGGTAGAGTCAATTTTGTATGAATTCATGTAAGTGATATGCAAATCTAATAAGTAAATCGCAGGTGCGCACCGGGGTCGAAAAAGTCGAGGCTGGTGTACACAACATGACGGCCACAGGAATTTTCGTTCTAGAGAGGAAACCAGCCTGCTGGGAAGACCGTCCCTTCAGAGGGCTGGGTCAACAACATACCTACTTCGGCCGAAGCGACCGCCCAGAGAGAAGACAGCCTTCGGCGGAGCGAAGGGATAACGACCCTCGTGTTCGACTTAAAAGCAAATTCCGCTACGTTGTGTGGGAGTGCCCACAAGATGCATTTTTTCACAGACCGACTGCGTAGTTACCCAGTTCTCACAGGAGGACAGTATACGCCTAACGGAACTGCTACAGATTTCCGCATTGGTCGACTTCAAGGAAACGTCGTTCTCCCGTTTAAAAGAGCAACGCAGATTGACGGAATATTTTTAATGAAAAGGGTCAGAGGAGTGAGGGAAGACAGCGAATGATATACCATTGCAACTTTTCCAGAAAAAGGGCCGTTCCATTGTCGCTCTTGGAGCAGGAACACATAAGGAGAGCGAGTGCGCTCGTACGTGTACGCAAAGAGCGAGGAGCAAAGTCTCTCCTCAGTGCTTCATTGGGAGAGCACCTCTGTCGTTAGCGAATCGGAGTGACACTTTAGATTGAGTCACTCACGATAAAGCGTTGTTCACTGTGTTGGCCGCCACACTTATTGTGCGGAGTGAACATGGACGGAGTACTAGTTACACGCCTGCGAGCGAGTATTGAGTGTCATCGCGGTGGACTGGTTATCTGACCGGTGTACCACGCCAGTAGTTAGACTAGGGGCGGATAGGAGTCCTTGACTTCATCAAGGCGTAGGGAGAGTTTGATTGTCGAAGGTCAATCCAGATAGAAAGAGATAGTTGTGTTATTTGTCAGCAGCGAGCGACGCAGGCAGAAGTCGTCGCAGCTCACGGTACTGTGCGCCACAGCGTATGCGAACCCCATCTGTCCACCCTAACAGTACACTGCACTACATTTCTCATGCGACAGCCTTGACCGTACCTAGAAAAGTTATTCAAGTTGTGTAGGTGCGGCTCTCAGCCATTCTGCCGAGTTAATAACATTCTTAAAGAAAAGGGAGCAAGAAACCTTTCCATACTTTGTAAAATAATAGCATTCCTATCCATAAGAGGCAATCTACTGTTCGGAAAAGAACCCGGAAATTTATTATTATTTTTTACGAAAAAGGTTCACTAGATTTCTCAGAATTTTTTGTAATAAATAATATTTTTCGGTCGTTTAATGTTTTTCTTACATTAACTAGCAATACTCCTGTACCCAAGAATCCCACTAATCGCATAAGAATATATAGAATATTTTTGTGTCTTTTGCTAACGGCAGACGACTCCAGAAGATATTTGTTGCTGAATGTTTTTCAGGCAGTTGTTGTTGGTACATTAGGAGCGTCTGTCACACTTCTGTGGTAGTGTGGGGTGGAAATTGTTTCTTGCAGGAGCCAAAGAGTACTTGTTGAATCAATCCATTGCTCAACTTGACAAAATAAAACCCACACGCTCTCAGATGTTCTTCAAATCAATAGCGAACAATTGTGTTCGGTGACACGGAGCATTGTAATCCATTAAAATACCATTGTTGAATCTTCCTGGCAGACTAAAACTGCGTGCTGGACCGATATTCGAACTCGGGACCTTTGCCTTTCGCGGGCAAGTGCTCTACCAACTGAGCTACCCAAGCACGACTCGCGCCCCGTCCTCACAGCTTTGCTTTTGCCGGTATCTCGTCTCCTACCTTCCACCTTGGGTAGCTCAGTTGGTAGAGCACTTGCCCGTGGAAGGCAAAGGTCCCGAGTTCGAATATCGGTCCAGCACGCAGTTTTAATCTGCCAGGAAGTTTCATATCAGCGCACACTCCGCTGCAGAGTGAAAATCTCATTCTGGAAACATCCCCCAGGTTGTGGCTAATCCATGTCTCCGCAATATCGTTTCTTTCAGGAGTGCTAGTTCTGCAGGTTTCGCAGGAGAGCTTCTGTAAAGTTTGGAAGGTAGGAGACGAGATACTGGCAGAAGTAAAGCTATGAGGATGGGGCATGAGTCGTGCTTGGGTAGCTCAGTTGGTAGAGCACTTGCCCGCGAAAGGTAAAGGTCCCGAGTTCGAGTCTCGGTGCGGCACACCGTTTTAATCTGCCAGGAAGTTTCATGTCAGCGCACACTCCACTGCAGAGTGAAAATCTCATTCTAAAATCCCATTGTTGTTTGGGAACATGAATTCCATGAGTCGCTACAGATGGTCTCCAAGCAGCTGATCATAGCCAAAGTCCAGTCCATTCCATGTAAACACAGCGCACACCATTATGGAGCCACCAACAGCTTGCACAGTGCCTTGTCAACAACTCAGGCCCATGGCTTTGTGAGGTCTGCATCACACTCGTACCCTACCATCAGTTCTTACCAACTGAAATCCGGACTCATCCGGCCAGGTCGGACAATACCGTGCTGTTAGCAATGGTCGTCTGTTGCCATACCCCATTAACGCTCAATTTCACCACACTGTCGTAGCGGATACGTTCCTCGTATGCTTGTCTATCAGCACTGACACTTCGAAGCAAACGCCGCTGCTCTAGGTCAAAAAGTGAAGACCGTCAGCTTCTGCGTTGTCCATTGTGAAAGATAATGCCTGAAATTTGGTGCTCTCGGCGCGCTGTTGACACTGTGGATCGCGGAATATCGAATACCCTAAAAATTTTTGAAACGTAATGTACTATTCGTCTAGCTCCAACTAATGTTC
This sequence comes from Schistocerca cancellata, assembly GCF_023864275.1. Taxonomy (NCBI): domain Eukaryota; kingdom Metazoa; phylum Arthropoda; class Insecta; order Orthoptera; family Acrididae; genus Schistocerca; species Schistocerca cancellata. The sequence goes on from NC_064626.1 coordinate 1,182,108,562, forward strand.
AGCGTTCATAGTCTATTAATTCCCGTCGTGCGGCCATAATCACGTCGCAAATTGCGCTTTTGTACCTTGTGTACGTGATACTATAGCCATCCGTATAGGAGATTATCACTATCCCATGACTTTTCAGTGTAACGTGGCAATAGGCGATAGTGCCAGCCCTGACAGTCAATTATATTATTGCTGGAGCCGATTTTTTAAATACGGCGCAGGAGGGTCATTCGGTTTCACTTTTGTTGGTGTCCTGAGGGAGTCAACACGAACTGTCCGTGTCCATTGGGGAGGATCTCGTGGGTAAGGACAACCTCGAGCTCCGAGATGCTGCGCCCCGTACGGCTTTGAGCGCATCATAATGCCCCGCCGTTGCTCTTCATAGGTAGCATTTCTCCGTCTCTCTCTCTATCTTCTCTGCCTTCTTTGCCTACATTTTGAAAACTTATTTTAAATTATGCTCGATAACATGTGAACTTGGTATTGAACACTAGTGCATGCTTTTCTCCAGATTTCAGTACTTAATATTCATTTTCTGTTGGTTTGTAAATGTTGAATGCAGAATATATCGCAACTAAGGAGCCGAATTTGGGCTCTTGCCATCGTCTAGATTGTGATACTACCCTTCCTGTTCACCTACATTCCCATGATTAGCTTCGCTTAACCAAGGTGACCGCTTGATTCACACCTGCAACCAGAGCCCACTCAGATGACTCCGAGGCCAGCCATTTACTAGCGGAAGTGGTGGATAAGTGAGGTGTAACGCCCCAACCTTCCACCGTTCAGGGAATGGGCCACAGCGTCATTAGTGATGGGAGCCTAGTTCCTGAACTAACTGCACACGGAATTTGTATCGTACGTGAAGTACCCTGTACGTAGAACATCCTGTAATGCATTACGCCATTAAGGTAAATATGGAAAATGTAGATGGCATAGGGCATTCTTGTCACGTATCACGCATATTAAGTTTCTACCTCGTATTTGGGTGTGCGTAAGTTCGTAGGGTTTCTGTTTCCCTTGTTGGTATTTCCGTGGCTAAGGGTTTATTTTATCGTTTGACATTTTTTATTTGTAGTTCACTGTTGCTATTTCAGTTGACATATTGTCATTTTGTCATTTGTCATTTTTCTGCTGACGCTAGAAAATGGAGCGCCAAGGGAGAAATCGGAACATTACGGACGTATTCTTCTGTTTGAGTTCAATAGAGGGTTGACAGCAGCAAGAAACAGTTTCGCCGTGTGTGGGGATAATGCCATTGAACAGAGCACAGCAAGAAACTGGTTTTCTTGTTTTAAGGAAGATAGTTTGACTCTCCACGTTCAGGAAGACCTCCAGGGTTTTATGAAGATCGTTCAAACGCATTAAGCCACAATGTTACACGTCTGCTTATTGAAGGACTCTCAGATGTGATGAGATGTGACAATTCCACCATCGTGAGACATTTTCATGTTATAGAGGAAGGTTCAAGAAAGGGTACGGCATGCTCTAACCCAAAATCACAAAAATCAACAGGTACCTAATGCTCGTCATGTCCACCTCGGTAGCTGGCTCTGAGCACTACGGGACTTAACTTCTGAGGTCTTCAGTCCCCTAGAACTTAGAACTACTTGAACGTAACTAACCTAAGGACATCACACACATCCATGCCCGAGGCAGGATTAGAACCTGCAACTGCAGCGGTCTCGCGGTTCCAGACTGTAGCGCCTAGAACCGCTCTACCACTCTGGCCGGCCTCAGTGGTCAGTGCGATGGAATGCCGTGCAAAGGGGCCCGGGTTCGATTCCCAGCTGTGTCGGAGATTTTGTCCGCTCACCGACTGGGTGTTGTGTTGTCTTTATCATGATCATCTAATCGAACGGGGTGGCGACAGGAAGGGCATCCGGCCACCCCTTCAAATTAACCATGCCAAATCCGACCATAACCATGCCGACCCTGCAAAAATGATGGACAAGGGCACAAGAGAAAGAAGAAGCCATAATGCTAGTCATCAATTGGCTGGTTAACAACATCGACTATTCCTGTCCTGTACAAGGTCATTCAAGTTCTAAGGCCTTCAATTTTTTTTCTCCGGACTGGAAAGAGATAGAAACATGCGCATTGTTTTAAAATGAGGCCGCGTTCATTGTCACTACGTCCCAGAGATGGCAGCACCGTACGGCAGATGGAATTTTACCGCCAGCGGCGAGAATGAGAACTGTTTTAAATACTTAAAATGGCGACGTTTTCCTTACTTGAACAGCGTGCAATCATTCGTTTTCTGAATTTGCGTGGTGTGAAACCAATTGAAATTCATCGACTGTTGAAGGAGACATGTGGTGATGGAGTTATGGATGTATTGAAAGTGCGTTTGTGGGTGCGACAGTTTAATGAAGGCAGAACATCATGCGACAACAAACCGAAACAACCTCGGGCTCGCACAAGCCGGTCTGACGACACGATCGAGAAAGTGGAGAGAATTGTTTTGTGGGATCGCCGAATGACTGTTGAAGAGATCGCCTCCAGAGTTGGCATTTCTGTGGGTTCTGTGCACACAATCCTGCATGACGACCTGAAAATGCGAAAAGTGTCATCCAGGTGGGTGCCACGAATGCTGACGGACGACCACATGGCTGCCCGTGTGGCATATTGCCAAGCAATGTTGACGTGCAACGACAGCATGAATGGGACTTTCTTTTCGTCGGTTGTGACAATGGATGAGACGTGGATGTCATTTTTCAATCCAGAAAGAAAGCGCCAGTCAGCTCAATGGAAGCACACAGATTCATCCGCCACCAAAAAAATTTCGGGTAACCGCAAGTGCTGAAAAAATGATGGTGTCCATGTTCTGGGACAGCGAGGGCGTAATCCTTACCGATTGCGTTCCAAAGGGCACTACGGTAACAGGTGCATCCTACGAAAATGTTTTGAAGAACATATTCCTTCCTGCACTGCAACAAAAACGTCCGGGAAAGGCTGCGTGTGTGCTGTTTCAGCAAGACAACGCACCTGCACATCGAGCTAACGTTACGCAACAGTTTCTTCGTGATAACAACTTTGAAGTGATTCCTCATGCTCCCTACGCACCTGACCTGGCTCCTAGCGACTTTTGGCTTTTTCCAACAATGAAAGACACTCTCCGTGGCCGCACATTCACCAGCCGTGCTGCTATTGCCTCAGCGATTTTCCAGTGGTCAAAACAGACTCCTAAAGAAGCCTTCGCCGCTGCCATGGAATCATGGCGTCAGCGTTGTGAAAAATGTGTTACGTCTGCAGGGCGATTACGTCGAGAAGTAACGCCAGTTTCATCGATTTCGGGTGAGTAGTTAATTAGAAAAAAAGTCGGAGGCCTTAGAACTTGAATGCACCTCGTATCATTTCCGGTGACTATTAATGGTGACTTTACGCTAAAATAAAGAAACAAAAGGAATGGATGAGCCCAAGAAGAGCAGCAACATCCCGTACAAAGACAAGCGCACATCGACAAAATGTTATGCATCGGGTGGAACAACGACGGTGTGCTGTACTACGAACTGCTTCCCCGAGGCGTAACATCGCTGCTGACATTTATAGTCAACAACTGAGGCGTCTTCAGACGCAGTCCAAGAACAGCCACCAGGAAGACTACTCCACTATAACGTCCACCCCTATTCTTCTACACTTACTAAAGAAACTATACAGGGGATGCATTCCGCACCCAGTTTATTCACCCTCAGATTTTCGCCTTTTCTGTTCCCTATTGAACAACCTTCAAGGAACACCCTTTTCCAGATGAAAATGCGGTCCGAATATGGCTCGACGAGTTCTTCGCCTCAAAAGCAAATGATTTCTACAGTTGCGGAATCGAAAAGTCACTCCAGCGTTGGCAAACTGTTGTAGATAGTGAAGGAGAGTATATTACTCACGACTAAACTCTGTGTTGTGTGTATCTGTAGTGTTTATTAAACTTTGGAAGAACTCTATGAGCTTATGCACGAACCCAGTAGATGACATTGTACATTCTTGTGACATATTATTTCTTCAGCCTATGTTTTTATTTTTTCTCTCACCTGTAGACTTCATGTAATATTTATTACCATTCTGGGACACCAAGTATACTGCAAAACGCAAGGACGAGATACATAATTTAACTACGCGGTTAGAATAATTGAAAGTGCGAGAGAATGTTGCCAGAGGTCTCCCAGTCGTGCACAAATAACTGGACGTCACGTGCCATGAGATCAGTGTGGGTATAGCCCCAAATAGAGCTGGCTCCACAACACGAGGCGTTGAAGGAACGGGAAGTCATCTCTCTTCTCGCTGCTTCCCCTAAAGTTTTCACACTCTTGTTTTGTAATTTATTTATTTATTTATTAACATTACATCATTACAACATAACATCTTTACAACTATACATGAGCAGAATTGTACAGGGTTATTACAAATGATTGAAGCGATTTCACAGCACTACAATAACTTTATTATGTGAGATATTTTCACAATGCTTTGCACACACATACAAAAACTCAAAAAGTTTTTTTTAGGCATTCACAAATATTCGATATGTGCCCCTTTAATGATTCGGCAGACATCAAGCCGATAATCAAGTTCCTCCCACACTCGGCGCAGCATGTCCCCATCAATGAGTTCGAAAGCATCGTTGATGCGAGCTCGCAGTTCTGGTACGTTTCTTGGTAGAGGAGGTTTAAACACTGAATCTTTCACATAACCCCACAGAAGTAAATCGCATGTGGTTAAGTCGGGAGAGCGTGGAGGCCATGACATGAATTGCTGATCATGATCTCCACCACGACAGATCCATCGGTTTTCCAATCTCCTGTTTAAGAAATGCCGAACATCATGATGGAAGTGCGGTGGAGCACCATCCTGTTGAAAGATGAAGTCGGCGCTGTCGTTCTCCAGTTGTGGCATGAGCCAATTTTCCAGCATGTCCAGATACACGTGTCCTGTAACGTTTTTTTCGCAGAAGAAAAAGGGGTCAACCGTTTCTTCGCTCACTGCAGGCCGACCGTTGATTTCCCCTTACAGAGGCATCCAGAAGCTTTAAACTGCGCATACCATCGCCGAATGGAGTTAGCAGTTGGTGGATCTTTGTTGAACTTCGTCCTGAAGTGTCGTTGCACTGTTACGACTGACTGATTTGAGTGCATTTCAAGCACGACATACGCTTTCTCGGCTCCTGTCGCCATTCTGTCTCACTGCGCTCTCGACCGCTCTGGCGGCAGAAACCTGAAGTGCGGCTTCAGCCGAACAAACCTTTATGAGTTTTTCTACGTATCTGTAGTGTGTCGTGACCATATGTCAATGAATGGAGCTACAGTGAATTTATGAAATCGCTTCAATAATTTGTAATAGCCCTGTAATTGTGAGTAGCTGGTCAATATTATACAGAATCGAAATCCTTTAAAGATTTTGGTAACAATGTTAAAGAAATGTGTATGAGTTGTGAAATTTAAACGAAATGAAATAAGTGTATCTTATAGTAAAGTAAAAGAAAATGGACAACTCTAATGAAAAATGGGAAAAAATGAATACTTCTAGCGAAGGTATTCACTGTAATTGTAACATCTTCTGATAACCATACAATAACGCAACTGATAAACTGTTTGCAAAATGTTCGCTGTACTTCGGTGAACGGTTCAGTCGTTGATGACCTTCCCACAGGTAGGCCATGTACTGCACGGCGTCACTCTGTTGTAACTAAAAAGTAGCGTAGGCAGTGTGTCCCAGTAGCCAGGCCACGGCGTTTCTCTTCGTTCTTGGGTGCAGTTTAAAGTCAGGAAAGAGAATCCACGTTGGTGCCACACTGGAAGGTGCAGTTTGGTTGATAAGCCCCACCATCAATCGGCATGACTGCCATACTTTCCACACGTAGCGGCACTATACGGTGATCTCTGTCAGCATCTCCACACTGGCTGCATTCGTTCGTCTTGTAAGAGGTCCGAGCAGATGTAATTTCGATGTATTGCCCACGCGCTGCCTGCGATATGTAAGGTATAAGAGAATCTCAGACCAGAGAGGAGTGTCGACTGCAGTAGGAACTGTGTAGCTGTAGCAGTAAGTTGTTGCTAGCGAGCAGTCTGGTCTGGTGTATCGTGTTGGCTGGGCCGGTCGCGGTGCAGCGATGCCGGAGCCTGAGCATTATTGTATAAGGTAAAAAGCAGCCTCGCGCATATCTAGTAATGTTATCTGAACTCCCATGTAAATGTTTTAAAAATCTCCTAATAATAATCTTTCTCATAATAAGTAACTTTTAACAACCATTCATTTCAATTTAAAGAATTTACTAATTTTTCCAATCCATGATCTTCCCGATTATTGCAAAAGAAAAAAATCAGTTGTTTCCTTTCATAAATGACAAATCTATCGGCCAGGATTGCACAGGGCTGTGCCAGAAAAATTTATTGTAAGAGCAGATATATATGCGTTATCCGGCGACCTTCATTGAGGTAAGAATTTTGCTTTTTTTATTCAGAATGATCTTTCAGGGCCATGACGCAGCACTGCTGACGTCCAAAATCTACCAGGTTAAATTTTCAGTCAATTATTGAAAAGTTATAAGTGAGCGACAATTTAATTGAGGGGTTAGTTAGATTGTATTATTACCAGATTACTGAATTTATTTTTTGTTGGGACGTTACATTGAATGTGAACGACATAATTATAATTTTTTACTGTTGAGAAGTATAGGAATTTTCCTGTTTTGAGGTTACACTAAATTAGAATATCATTCATATTAATTATTATTTAACCTGGTAGATTTTGGACGTCAGCAGTGCTGCGTCATGGCCCTGAAAGATCATTCTGAATAAAGAAAGAAAAATTCTTACCTCAATGAAGGTCGCCAGATAACGCGTATATACACTCCTGGAAATGGAAAAAAGAACACATTGACACCGGTGTGTCAGACCCACCATACTTGCTCCGGACACTGCGAGAGGGCTGTACAAGCAATGATCACACGCACGGCACAGCGGGCACACCAGGAACCGCGGTGTTGGCCGTCGAATGGCGCTAGCTGCGCAGCATTTGTGCACCGCCGCCGTCAGTGTCAGCCAGTTTGCCGTGGCATACGGAGCTCCATCGCAGTCTTTAACACTGGTAGCATGCCGCGACAGCGTGGACGTGAACCGTATGTGCAGTTGACGGACTTCGAGCGAGGGCGTATAATGGGCATGCGGGAGGCCTGGTGGACGTACCGCCGAATTGCTCAACACTTGGGGCGTGAGGTCTCCGCAGTACATCGATGTTGTCGCCAGTGGTCGGCGGAAGGTGCACGTGCCCGTCGACCTGGGACCGGACCGCAGCGACGCACGGATGCACGCCAAGACCGTAGGATCCTACGGAGTGCCGTAGGGGACCGCACCGCCACTTCCCAGCAGATTAGGGACACTGTTGCTCCTGGGGTATCGGCGAGGACCATTCGCAACCGTCTCCATGAAGCTGGGCTACGGTCCCGCACACCGTTAGGCCGTCTTCCGCTCACGCCCCAACATCGTGCAGCCCGCCTCCAGTGGTGTCGCGACAGGCGTGAATGGAGGGACGAATGGAGACGTGTCGTCTTCAGCGATGAGAGTCGCTTCTGCCTTGGTGCCAATGATGGTCGTATGCGTGTTTGGCGCCGTGCAGGTGAGCGCCACAATCAGGACTGCATACGACCGAGGCACACAGGGCCAACACCCGGCATCATGGTGTGGGGAACGATCTCCTACACTGGCCGTACACCACTGGTGATCGTCGAGGGGACACTGAATAGTGCACGGTACATCCAAACCGTCATCGAACCCATCGTTCTACCATTCCTAGACCGGCAAGGGAACTTGCTGTTCCAACAGGACAATGCACGTCCGCATGTATCCCGTACCACCCAACGTGCTCTAGAAGGTGTAAGTCAACTACCCTGGCCAGCAAGATCTCCGGATCTGTCCCCCATTGAGCATGTTTGGGACTGGATGAAGCGTCGTCTCACGCAGTCTGCACGTCCAGCACGAACGCTGGTCCAACTGAGGCGCCAGGTGGAAATGGCATGGCAAGCCGTTCCACAGGACTACATCCATCATCTCTACGATCGTCTCCATGGGAGAATAGTAGCCTGCATTGCTGCGAAAGGTGGATGTACACTGTACTAGTGCCGACATTGTGCATGCTCTGTTGCCTGTGTCTATGTGCCTGTGGTTCTGTCAGTGTGATCATGTGATGTATCTGACCCCAGGAATGTGTCAATAAAGTTTCCCCTTCCTGGGACAATGAATTCACGGTGTTCTTATTTCAATTTCCAGGAGTGTATCTGCTCTTACAATAAATTTTTCTGGCACAGCCCTGTGCAATGCTGGCCGATAGATTCGTCATTTATGAAAGGAAACAACTGATTTTTTTCTTTTGCAATAATCGGGAAGATCATGGATTGGAGAAATTAGTAAATTCTTTAAATTGAAATGAATGGACCGGCCGGTGTGGCCGAGCGGTTCTGGGCGCTATAGTCTGGAACCGCGCAACCGCTACGGTCGCAGGTTCGAATCCTGCCTCAGGCATGGATGTGTGTGTGATGTCCTTAGGTTAGTTAGGTTTAAGTAGTTCTAAGTTCTAGGGGACTGATGACCTCAGCAGTTGAGTCTCATAGTGCTCAGAGCCATTTGAACTATTTTGAAATGAATGGTTGTTAAAAGTTACTTATTATGAGAAAGATTATTATTAGGAGATTTTTAAAACATTTACATGGGACTTGAGATAACAATACTACATATGCGAGAGGCTGCTTTTTACCTCATACAATAATGCTCAGGCTCCGGCATCGCTGCACCACGACCTGCCCAGCCAACACGATACACCAGACCAGACTGCTCGCTAGCAACAACTTACTGCTACAGCTACACAGTTCCTACTGCAGTCAACATTGCTCTCTGGCGCGTGAGCAATACATCGAAATTACATCTGCTCGGACCTCTTACAGTCTGACTAAGGTGAATGTCTGCTAGTCGCTGCTTAGTCGAAAAGGTGTCATTGACTACTCTGTACCACAGCGATGGCAAGAATATGTTGTTGATATTAACCCATACCTACTTCCAGACGACCGTTGGCATCCGTATTTCCAGTTTGTGCGCTGGTGGACAGCCTAGGAGAGCTCCATAGATGTCGAGCCGACGTATTCCGATCTGTAGCCGCCTCCAAGACGTAACTGCGTCCGAGGTAAAATTCCCTGACGTAGGACATCTTAAAAGGGACGCCCACTATTGAAATTGGAGCACATTGTGATTGAGGCCGGTATCGATCCAATATTGCTGCTGTTGTCCTATTTGGATGGTCGGTTTGTAGCTTCGCTGTTCGGTGGATGAGGACTGCGGTGCACTTCCTTCGGAAGTAGATCAATCCCAGTCTTCCAAGTGATCGATCGAGGACGCAGGTGGTGGTTCGCACTTTGAAGATGGAGTGTCTCCACAGCATCCAGTACACTGCTTTCATAGTCGAATTACCCAGAAGTTTCGGGGCTGTCAGCAGCTATGCGACATACCATGCCTTGGCGAGTTGTTGTTGTTGTTGTTGTGGTCTTCAGTCCTGAGACTGGTTTGATGCAGCTCTCCATGCTACTCTATCCTGTGCAAGCTTCTTCATCTCCCAGTACCTACTGCAACCTACATCCTTCCGAATCTGCTTAGTGTATTCATCTCTTGGTCTCTCCCTACGATTTTTACCCTCCACGCTGCCCTCCAATACTAAGTTGGTGATCCCTTGATGCCTCAGAACATGTCCTACCAACCGATCCCTTCTTTTGGTCAAGTTATGCCACAAACTTCTCTTCTCCCCAATCCTATTCAATACTTCCTCATTAGTTATGTGATCTACCCATCTAATCTTCAGCATTCTTCTGTAGCACCACATTTCGAAAGCTTCTATTCTCATCTTGTCCAAACTATTTACCGTCCATGTTTCACTTCCATACATGGCTACACTCCACACAAATACTTTCAGAAATGATTTCCTGACACTTAAATCTATACTCGATGTTAACAAATTTCTCTTCTTCAGAAACGCTTTCCTTGCCATAGCCAGTCTACATTTTATATCCTCTCTACTTCGACCATCATCAGTTATTTTGCTCCCCAAATAGCAAAACTCCTTTACTACTTTAAGTGTCTCATTTCCTAATCTAATACCCTCAGCATCACCCGACTTAATTCGACTACATTCCATTATCCTCGTTTTGCTTTTGTTAATGTTCATCTTATATTCTCCCTTCAAGACACCATCCATACCGTTCAACTGCTCTTCCAAGTCCTTTGCTGTCTCTGACAGAATTACAATGTCATCGGCGAGTATCGTCGTGTTAATGAACGACACTGCCTGGTGAAGATTCAGAATTCGGTTGGTATGACAACAGCACAATCCTCTGACGGTGTTGAGGAGTAGTCTCCACATGAGTGTTTGCATTTTCTGAGGGCAGGCACACACCTGCAGTCCCAGCATTTTGTGCTCCTTAAAGATCTTATACCATCGGCGTTCGTCATCAGTAAGGTGGAGACCGAGTAGAAGGAGAACAGTTTTACGTTGGTTAATTGCAAACAAATGGTTCAAATGGCCCTGAACACTATGGGACTTAACTTCTGAGGTCATCAGTCCCCTATAACTTAGAACTACTTAAACCTGACTAACCTAAGGACATCACACGCACCAATGCCCGAGGCAGGATTCGAACCTGCGACCGTAGCGGTCGCGCGGTTCCAGACTGTAGCGCCTAGAACCGCTCGGTCACTTCGGCCGGCGGTTAATTGCAGCTCCAGATGCACGTTCATAGATTTTTAACGTGAGGATTCTATGTCTCCCGTGACGGCCAGAAAGACGCCGACGTCAACCGCGTAGGCGACGCAACGAAGAGTGATGTTGTGGAGAGGTACTCCACTGACTGCATTTCCTAAGGCCCTCAGTAGCGGGTCGATAGCCAACACAAAGAAGAACATCGATGACGGGCATGCCTGACGTACAGAGCCACGTATCGGGATAGAACGGGTACAGCATCCATTTATTGCCACCACGGAATTGGCACCTGATAGTATATTCCTGACTACATTGATAAAATGTAGTCCAAATCCCATTCTTTCCATGACACGAAACAGGTATTCGTGACTAATGCGGTCAAAGGCACTAGCGAAGTCAACGGAGAGTATTCCAATCCGAAGTCTGTGGACTGCTACGTGGGTAACGATGTCTCTGTACGCCGATGCTGCATTGAAGATGGTCCTTTGAGCAACTCCGCACGACTGGTATGGGCTGATCACTTTATTTATGATTGCTCTTAGTTTGAAAGCCACACACTTCGCCACGAGCTTGTAGTCGGTGTTTAACAACGTTACTGGTCGAGCTCCGTCGAGTATAGTGGAAACTGTTCAGTGATGCTTTAACACAGGGTCTGTTATCCTGACCCTTCTTCTCAATCTCTTCCACAAGTTTTTCTTCCCCCCGATTCTGCAGAGAACTTCCCCACTACTTATAAGTCGATCAAGTTTTTAACATTCTTCTATAGAACAGTACATCAAGCGCTTCAGTTCTCATTTTTTCCAGCTTGTTTATCCGTGAATCATTTCAATACAGTGCTGTGCTCCAAAGCTACAATCTCAGATAGGTCTTCTTCAAATTAAGGCTGATATTCGACACTAATAGACTCCTTTTGGACAGGAATGCCCTCTTCACTCATGCTGTTCTGCTTTTTGAGTCCTTCTTGCTTCTTCCGTGTGTTATTTAGCTGGCAAGGTAAGAGTTATATCGCTTTGTCTAGTCCCGATTTTGATATTAAATTCATTGCTGACCTCCTTTTTGCTACTCCTCCTTACTTTCATCTTTCTTCAATTTACTCTCAGTACTCCTGTACTCATTAGATAGTTCATGCACTCAACACGTCACATACCTCTTCTTCACTTTTACTGAGAGTAGGAATACCATCGAAGACTCTTGTCATTGATAACATCTCACACTGAATTTTAATCCAAACTTCCAAAGCTATCTTTTATACCTGTCATTGCTTTTCCATGTTTTGACTGAACAATAGAGGCGGAAGGCTACATTCCTGTCTTACGTCGTTTCTAATCTGAAGACTTCGTTCTTGGTATCTCACTTTTATTTTCCCCCCTTTGTTGTTGTACATATTGTGTATTATCCATCTTCACCTATAGTTTTTACGAACATCTAGCACTGTTCTACTTCGTTGAAATCTTTTTATGGGTCGAAAATTCGTATGAACATGTTGTGGCACAGCAGATTGACCCCACCCTCGTACTTTGTGTGGACTCTTGTTTCATGTACTAATGTCTATTTGAAAATTTCGCTGATGTTCTTCTCGAAATTAGCTAATTAGCTTCATTATAAATAACGGCCATCAAAAGTTATTGCAATTACAAAATTTCATACATCTAGCTGTGGGGAAAATCTTATGAGCTAAATTCACGAAGATAGACTACTTCCATAAAGAGCTACCTTTCCTCTTTTCAGTAAAATATTTACAGTGATCCAAACTTAATTAGTTTAAAAGACATTGTTAGTTAAAGATTTCACCTGGTACAAACTTTCAGTACCAGTTACAACCAAATTACTGTAAATTTGCGGAATCTATTTACATTTGATCACCTGATTTTTCTGAATCCAATGACACCCATATTGAGCGGCAAGTGTTCTTAATTAAAAATGTCTATATATTCAGTAGTTAAATATTGACAAGTGAGATGGATCCCATAGTAACAAACCCGGGATTCCCATTGCATAGGTATAAATTAGTACTGCATACCCTAGTATATACTGCTCACGAGAAATAATATACAAACAAAAAAGTCAAAAGGCGATAAAAGATTCACTTTTTTGGCCGCGGGAATATGTAAACTATTATAAATTTAAAAAGTTCGGTAATATCTTGGAGTGAGTACTTCTAAGACCCAAGATCGTGCCATTTTCTGTCGTTCTGTTCATTTCGCTTGTAGCCTTCGGCTGAGATAGCTAGTCTGTTGTTTAGCCCACAGAATCTTTCGAGTTGCATCTCCGTTCATGCAGACCGAGCTGAGAGAACTTGCTTTGTAATAATGAACAATAGACAATCAAAAGATGTTTTGGATCATTTGATCAACGTTTATGACTAACAAGTGCTTTTTCAACTTAACTGCGTGTGAAGTAACTTCTGGTCACTTCATCTGTACTGTGCGCTCTTCTACTATTTGGTAAAATAAGAACTTGTACGCTCCGCATATGTCCATAATAATTACCTGTGTATGAACATTATTAGAAACTGTAAGAGGCCCGGCCATCACAAGCAGTATATTGAACACGTGATTAAAGAAAGGTGAACTTCTAGTTTTGAACTTTGAACAGAAGCTTCCGGCTAATCCGTTTGTAACACCAGAGCTCTAAGGCTCTATTAATTTACTTTGCCTTTTCGTGTTTTATTTAACATCTGTAGCTAAACAGTTGTAAATATTGTTTGATTATTTCGATAACACAAGAGTGTTCGCTTTTTCCGTTGTAAAAACTTTGATGTTCTGATAAAAATATATGGAATGTATTGTCTTTATTAGTTAAAACTTTGTCTCACTTGGAGGGAGACAAAACTTATCATATGTAACTGGAATTTGTGTAAATTGTTTTTTTGTAGAAATGTCAATATATGCAAACCTTCCGTTTTGTTTAATATGTTTGGTTGCTCTTATGTAATTGTAATTGCTGATCCTCACTTAGGGTTATTAGTTCTTTATATGTATAAAAGGTGCTGTGGTTCCCCTCGGGAACGGAATCACGCAGCGCGCACAAAATTTGGTTGGCATGATGGAAGAGGTGGACAACGAGTTGATCGGGGACGAGCTACCAAACTGAAAACAGCTTATGTAAAAGTCGTATATTATACTGGTGCCGAGAGTGGCTTTTTTGTGCCTTTTTTCCAATGTGTCAAAGTCTCGGATGGATGGATTTGTAAGCTAGCTCTGTTTTGGAAATGGTATCTATCATTGCCACCAAGAAATAACAGAGCTTTATCATTACCAGCTGTAAATACACCTGCCAAGATGTACTCGCCACCACTTTGCGCAATCATTGTAACAGAACAGAAGAATTACAGTTATGTACAGTGAAGGATCTGCTCATTGGATGCTTAAGTGTGCTCAAATATAAGGCAACTTGTACTCGAACTCTTATACCTACCTTGATTTTTTATTCCCAGTCACACAACCACTTAGGGTCCTTCCCATGTCAAATATGCCTACCGTGTGTCCATATTGTGAAAATAGGAAAGCCCAGTTATTAATTCAATAATGCCACTTGAAGATAGTAAGAAGAAAGTAAGTTAAAGTTAATGTAGCAGGACTGAGTAATATAGTAAATGGTGCTTGCTGAAAGTAATTTTTCTACTAAAACTGCTTATTAATATTGTGTTGCCATCTTCAAAAGTGAATGTTCTCAAAACTGTGGCTTATAGAGTTTTGCAAATTAAATGATCATAGTGCAGCCTGTTGAAAATCACCCAAAGGTGAGTTATAGTCTTATAACTACGTCAAGTTGTGTTCTGCTGCAGTAAAAGTTGAGAACTATTACTGTTGAAAGTTACATGTTCATGCTTGTTAGGGGCTTGTTTCTCTAGTGTATTGAAACTGTGTTTAGTTTGCCCTACTACAGTGGTCAAGATTAAGGGCCCTCTCCATTGAAAGTAGTTCAAATGCACAAAATTACTTAATTATAGAAAGTTTCAATTACTCTTACTATTCAAGTCAAGTTCTGTGCAATATTGGGTACCTCTTGTGTATTAAAAATGTATATTATTAGTATAACAGGATACACAGTTTGTCTATTGTGCTCGTGCTAGATAACGATTAATAGAAAGACCACTATCTATGAAAACAGTAACTTCTTTACTCAAGGGACAGTGACAAGTAATTTGTTAGTGAACTCCATTTAATTTTCATTGTAAGTAGAAAGGTATTTAGTAGTGAGAGACTTAATCTATGCACAGTTCCTAAATTTGCAGTGAACCATATCCACATTTCATGCCAGATAGGAAAATATATGAAAAATGATACTGAATCTGTGCCTAATTTTATGATTCTAAAGTGCCATTCAATTATTGAGATTATTCGGTTTAGCTAAGCCCTGAAGGCAAAAGTGTATGTTATTATCTGTTGTCCTTATGAAAATAGCTATGTTCTTCTATAGCTTTTAGCACTTTCTTTAACGTCAAAATGTTAGTGACAGAGTTCATTGCACTTTCGTGTGATAAAAAATAGGCTGTGTCTGTCCATTAAAGTTACTCATATTTAGTTTCTTGAACAAAAATGCTACTTATTCTTACGCCTAATTAGGCTGTCGACCGTTTTCTTTACCATTTGGACAGTGTGGATAGACAAAATATTGTTTGTTACTGTTTAAATATTTACGTAATTCTGACTTTCACTTCCGATAAGCCACCTTCGTTAGGTACATCACGGTCAACACAACAAAATCCCTTTCAGAGTGTTACACTGCACTGTTGTTTCATACCATAATTGCTTTAACAAGATAGTTACATTATACGATCTGCCTCCAACTTTAAAGTTATGGTATAGCAGTAGCAGTAGTGGTAGTTCAATTACAGCAGTTTCAGTTGGTGATCCAGTGAAAATGCGCTGCTACCTAGGCTTACTCGATAGCAGGTAGGACTAGTTTGTGTGAAATTGTCTTTCTTCTTCGTAAGTCTTTCTTCCGCTATCAAGGACAAAGTCAGAACTGCCCCTCCACAAAGGTTGTTGATGTTGTTGTTGTTGTGGTCTTCAGTCCTGAGTCTGGTTTGATGCAGCTCTCCATGCTACTCTATCCTGTGCAAGGTTTTTCATCTCCTAGTACCTACTGCAACCTACATCCTTCTGAATCTGCTTGGTGTATTCATCTCTTGGTCTCCCTCTACGACTTTTACCCTCCACGCTGCCCTCCAATACTAAATTGGTGATCCCTTGATGCCTCAGAACATGTCCTACCAACCGATCCCTTCTTCTACTCAAGTTGTGCCACAAATTTCTCTTCTCCCCAATCCTATTCAATACCTCCTCATTAGTTATGTGATCTACCCATCTAATCTTCAGCATTCTTCTGTAGCACCACATTTCGAAAGCTACTATTCTCTTTTTGTCTGAACTATTTATCGTCCACGTTTCACTTCCATACATGGCTACACTCCATACAAATACTTTCATAAACGACTTCCTGACACTTAAATCTATACCCGATGTTAACAAATTTCTCTTCTTCAGAAACGCTTTCCTTGGCAATGACAGTCTGCATTTTATATCCTCTCTACTTCGACCATCATCAGTTATTTTGCTCCCCAAATAGCAAAACTCCTTTACTACTTTAAGTGGCTCATTTCCTAGTCTAATTCCCTCAGCATCACCTGACTTAATTCGACTACATTCCATTATCCGCGTCTGCTTTTGTTGATGTTCATCTTATATTCTCCTTTCAGGACACTATCCATTCTGTTCAACTACTCTTCCAAGTCTTTTGCTGTCTCTGACAGAATTATAATGTCATCGGCGAACCTCAAAGTTTTTATTTCTTCTCCATGGATTTTAATACCTACTCCGAATTTTTCTTTTGTTTCCTTCACTGCTTGCTCAATATACAGATTGAATAACATCGGGGAGAGGCTACAACCCTGTCTGACTCTCTTCCCAACCACTGCTTCCCTTTCATGCCCCTCGACTGTTATAACTGCCATCTGGTTTCTGTACAAATTGTAAATAGCTTTTCGCTCCCTGTATATTACACCTGACATCTTCAGAATTTGAAAGAGAGTATTCCAGTCAACATTGTCAAAAGCTTTCTCTAAGTCTACAAATGCTAGAAAAGTAGGTTTGCTTTTCCTTAATCCAGCTTCTAAGATAAATCTTAGGGTCAGTATTGCCTCACGTGTTCCACAAAGGTAGGTCAGAGTAAAGGGGAATAAAGAAAAAGATTCGTGTGGACTAGTATGTCAGACTTAGGGTCTGATTTAAAGGACTTTTGAGCTGATAAGATGTAAGGGTGCAACACTAGTCCTCCGTACCGAAACGTCAGCTTTAACATAAAGCTTCGAAACCCTTAAGCTCAGGTGGCGCCCTGTAAATTTCTTTCCGCTGCCTCGGCTCGGCTCGCGCGTGTCGGGGAGAAAGAGGAAGGTAAGTCAGTTCTGCGAGGGTTGTTACAACGCGCTTCTGTTGGCTTTTACCGCTCCTCAGATTTCGTTAAAAAATACGAACTAAACAAGGGATCCTCGTCGCTCATTAAGGTAGAGGGCGACCGGAGAGAGAGAGAGATAGAGAGAGAGAGGGAGAGAGGGAGAGCCGGAACACGTTCTTCGCTTTAAAAAGCGGCCAGTCCGTGCACTAATTGTGACCCGGAAGCGTCGAGGTAGGCGCCCGACCCTGCCCTGTGGCTCACTGGCCCTCGACGTGGACGCGCCCTCAGGGACGGGGCTAGACAAAAGGGCGCCGCGGAGCGCCATGCAAGATGAATGGCTGTGCCGCGACCTCGGCCTCACCCACCTACACAACTTTTTTTTCTCTTCCCTCCAGAGACAGAGGAACATTTAGATTGCCTTCAATGGCACACATCTCTTTCTGCTTCAATTACATCGAACTGCTAATCTTATAAAACCATTGCGAATCAAAGCGTGTCTCACTTTCAGCCATAGCAATACAATTATATCTTTGCCTGTGCCGAGTGGAGTACATCGACGACCACAGAGATGGACGATTTCATATCAACAATCAGAGTCTTCTCAATCTCCTCGTGTCAGTGATTATAACTTTCACAGACAAAGAGCTGAAACATAGAGCCATAAAACTATTCGACAATCTGTCCACGGAAATGAAATATCCAATTTGTAGCAGAAGTGGCTTAAAATGTGAAGTTAAAGATATTTCCCTTAATTTTTTTTTGAGTCGTCAGTTTTCTGATTGGTGTGATGCTGGCCGCCACGGATTCCTATCCGTGCAAATCTCTTCACCTCAGAGTAGCATTCGCAATTTACGTCCACAACTTGCAACGGTACTTTCGCGTTCTCGTCAGTACCGTACCAGAACGTTTAAGTTCTACCACTGTAAAGACGGAAGATCCGCGGTTCGGAATGTCAGAACTGTGTTGTAAGTAGCGGCAGGAACACCAACACAAAATTACGTAGCACTAACATTCCAAACCATCGACTCTCGGAGAGAGATTTTAACCGTGTTCAACCTAATGGTAAAGTATCGAACTATTTTTCTCCGAATCATACAGTTTGTTGGAAAAGCAGTGAGAATAATTACTTTTGGAAACCTTTTATCAGACAAAGCCTGTTATAACAATAAACTGTTTCGCTTAATAAAACGGCCGCCAGCCAAAATCGGGCATAGTGTCTACACAAAAAGATGAAGTCAATTTTCGACACTGAATAAATAACTACTTTCACTTGCTACGTAATTTAAACACAAACACTTAGTTTCCATTTGCCGGCCTCGGTGGCCGAGCGGTTCTAGGCGCTACAGTCCGGAAACGCGCTGCTGCTACCGTCGCAGGTTCGAATCCTGCCTCAGGCTTGGATGTGTGTAATGTCCTTAGGTTAGTTAGGTTTAAGTAGTTCTAAACCTAGGGGACTGATGACCTCAGATGTTAAGTCCCATAGTGCTTAGAGCCATTTGAACCATTTTTTAAATTCTATTTACTACGGTCACTTGGCAGCAAGTACTATTAATCCCACTTTCTGTTACTTATGGAATTTCTCACTATACTTCAGTAATTATTTATAGAAGTCACACATATATTTCAACAAGGATACAAAAAAAATATTAAACTTATAGCTATCATTCATATGACCAAAACTATTATTTAACATGACTAAATTTCATTTCTATAGGACTGTTATTTGTTAACGTTTTACTAACACCAATATCTGTCTGGTTTTCTTTGACATGGAGAAGCAACACGAACAATTACTGTTAAGATTGTTGCAGTTAAACAATTATGTTTACTTTCAGAAATGCTATTGAAAACTTATCCTCAAAGTCTCGCAAAGAGGTGGCCCTTAAACTGATACGTGCAAACTTTAGTATTTAATAATGATTTTCAGAATTTACTACCAAAACAGTACTATTGCCAGTAATTTACTATTATTCAAGCTTCAATAAACATCAGGATACTTGGAATAAATTCGTTTAGGTAAGGACCCTGTAGGGAAGCAGCCTACTCACACCTTATAAAATTCACATCAGTCTTTCCATTGTGTGCCAGCCAGTCTGCTGTAACTAGCTCTGACGTCATAAATGTTGCACAATACTTTAAAAATCAAGTAAATAACCTGAAACGTTTCTAGCTTGTCAGGAGTAATACTAAATCAATATGTGTCGAATATCAGTTCAATAACTTTAACCATTTTCGAAATTTGGATGTTTTTCTGTAAAAATCATTGGCGCAACAGAAAAGAGCTAGAAACTTAAAAATTTATATTTAGATTCCTTTTGCATAATAATTTAGTAGAAACAGTATTCTGGATCTCACAAATTAAAATTTTAGTTTAAATTCATGATTTTCTGGTTTTTATCTTAAAAATTAAGGAAGCAAGATAGATTAAGTAGGCGAATAAATAAAGCTAGGATGTTTAAATTTAAGTAGAAGGGAGATCCGCTATAATCATAAAAATGTGAGAAGTTTCAACTGAATAACTATAAAACTATAGCGATAGCGTATCTCCAAATGGCAAGTTCAGAGCTCGTCTACTGCGTGTAGTGTAATTAAATTAATTCTCTCGCACAAAATATTTGACTTAGCCACGTCAGACTTTTATTATGATTACTTACTTGTGTGCTGATTGCACAATTAAATTGAAAGCTTCTTCGGCCATCAGCAAAGGAAGCAATGATTTATTCGATAACTTAAAGTGGTGCATTGCTAGCCCTGCGGCTAGTCGGGAGAGCGGATTTGATCAGGCGTTCCCTTAGCAGTCCGCACCGCGGCTTTATATGTAAGAACGTTGCGCGAGAAGAGGAAGGCCCCAGTTCTCTACAGACGCTGATTAGCGCACCACCTGTGCCGGGAGTCGCGTCGCGTCGGTATCGTTGATATAAACAGCCTCGGATGCAGTAATAAGTTACTCGGGATACGCGTAACCATGAAATCGTTTTCGAGTGAAGTGTTTATTTTGGGATGACGTTAATGGTCTATCTTTAGTTTGCGTATGTCGTATTTTCACGTGCCGCCGCAGGACAGACATTCTACCATTATTAGCATGGCGTTTGATGAACATTATCATCAAATTATGGCGAGCGTTCACTTAAACATTTAATCAGAACAGTTATAGTTGCATCAGTGCATTAGACTCTGAACTGCTCTGGCAGTTGGACTGTGTGGATTCTGTTTGGTCTGTGACTTTCAGAATATAGTGAACATTTTAGAGAGAATGGTTTTTGATTATGAATCGCAGACAATCTCCTAATTCCTCAGAGCTATAAGCTGTAGCTATAAATGTATTTCTCAGATGAAGTGGGCACTAAGAATTCTAATTACAGGCTTCACGTTTTGCTAATCACTTTCTGGTTGCCAATATTGTAGTTAGAGAGCCAGTGTTGAGAACGGCAAACAACAGCATTAAATAAATAATAGGAACATTTAACAATTATTCCACCTGCCACCCCACAACCCTACTGAGGTAAATGAAATAAGAAATTTACGGTTAAACACAAAGGTACATTTCACACTTATATTCCACTGATTGAAGATCGATGGTTCATACTGTGATACACTTCTAAATAAAGTACTTTGCCTGTTACTGATGTCGAAGGCGGAAGGTGGCGTGAGGCGGTGCTGCGTAGTAACATTGCACAGGTACGGCTCTTGATGTACATAGCTCTGTCTTCCTTTTGGTGGCGACGATAAAATTGTAAATTTCTGAGCTATTAATATATTTCCATACTGCACCAATCACGTAGAGCACGTCCGAGGCGAAAACCCAGTCTTGCAGGTAAATTCGGGGCCTCTAGTGCTTGACCAACGTAATGCGTGTTCACCACTTGCAGGGCAGCTACCAACGGTCTGAACCACTTGCGCGCCAATTCTCACTCGCGCGCCCCACCACCTTTTCCATTCCACCACAGAACGGAGTTCTGTTCTACCTATGATCCCTACACCTTTTCAATTTACACTTCTGCTTACGAAAACCGTAAGTATGAACCATCTACAATTGCATGACAGCATATACATACAAAATAGAGATAATTAATTACAGTTGTACTTCAAATATTACATAATTATTTACAAAATATGTTTTAATACATCTATTCCACCTACATCAAAGACGTTAAAGAGGTTATTTTAAACAGATAAACTATACTTAACAAATCTTACTCTCGTTATAGTTCGCTTAATTTTTCAAAATTATTATGGAACAAAAATTTTTTAAATATACAGATTAATAGCAGTATTATATTTACAGTAGCATTACAAACTATCTGCTAGATGTATTCCAATCTCTGTCTTCCTCTACAAGTTTTAGCCCCTAGTACAATATAAATTATTCCTTGATGTCTTATCAGATATCCTATCATCCTGTCCCATCTTCTTGTCAGTGTTTTCCACATATTCCTTTCTCCATCATTGCTTCTTAGATGTATAGATTGTACCTGTCTTACTCTCTTTTTAATCCTAGCACTTCGTTCTTGGTCGTCCACTGTCATTATTCCCTCTTGGCTCTTGTGCATACTGTATATTACCTTTCTCTCCATATAGCCAACCCCTATTTTCCACAGATTTTCGAACATCTTGCACCATTTTACATTGTCGAACGCTTTTTCCACGTCGACAAATCCTATGAACGTGTATTGATTTTTATTTAGTTTTGCTTCCATTATCAATCGCAACCTCACAATTGCATCTCCCGTGCCTTTACCTTTTCTAAAGCCAAACTGATCATCATCTAGCACATCCTCAATTTTCTTTGACATTCTTCTGTATATTATTCTTGACAGAAACAGATCCATGAGGTGTTAAGCTGATCGTGCGATAATTCTCGCACTTCTCAGCTCTTGCAGTTATCGGAATTGAGAGGATAATATTTTCCGAAAGTCCGATGGTATGTCACCAGACTCATACATTGTACACACCAGCGTGAATAGTCGTTTTGTTGCCACTTCCCCCAATGATTTTAGAAATTCTGATGGTATGTTATTTATCTCTTCTGCCTAATTCGATCTTAAGTCCTCGAAAGCTCTTTTAAATTCTGATTCTAATACTCGTTCCCCTATCTTTTCTATGTCGACTCTGGTTTCTTCTTCTATCACATCAGACAAATCTTCCTCCTTATAGAGGCTTCCAATGTATTCTTTTCACCTATCCGCTCTCTCCTCTGCTTTTAACAGTGGAATTCCCTTTGCACTCTTAATGTCATCACCCTTGCTTTTAATGTCACCGTAGGTTGTTTTGACTTTCCTGTATGTTGAGTCCTTCCGACGACATTTCTTTATGGATGTTTTCACATTTTTCCTGCAGCCATTTCGTCTTAGCTTCTCTGCACTTCCTATTAATTTCTTCCTCCGTGACTTGTATTTCTATATTCCTGAGTTTCCCGGGACAGTTTTGTACTTCCTCCTTACATCGATCAATTGAAGTATTTCTTCTGGCCGGCCGGTGTGACCGCGCGGTTCTATGCGCGTCAGTATGGAACCGCGCTACCGCTACGGTCGCAGGTTCGAATCCTGCCTCGGGCATGGATGTGTGTGATGTCCTTAGGTTAGTTAGGTTTAAGAAGTTCTACGTTCTAGGGGACTAATGATGTCAGATGTTAAGTCCCATAGTGCTCAGAGCCATTTGAACCATTTCTTCTGTTACCCATGGTTTCTTCGCAGTTACCTTCTTTGTACCTATGTTTTCCTTCCCAACTTCTGTGATGGCCCTTTTTGAGATGTCCATTCCTCTTCAGCTATACTGCCTACTAAGCTATTCCTTATTGCTGTATCTACGGCATTAGAGAACTTCAACCGTGTCTCGTCATTTCTTAGTGCTTCCGTATCCCACTTCTTTGCACATTAATTCTTCCTGACTAATGTCTTAAACTTCAGCCTATTCTTCATCACTACTAAGTTGTGATCTGAGTCTATATCTGCTCCTGTGTAGACCTATAGTCCAGTACGTGATTTCGGAATCTCTGTCTGACCATGATGTAATATAACTGAAATCCTCCCGTATCTCCCGGCCTTTCCCAAGTGTGTCTCCTTCTCTTGAACATTCGCTGTCAGTAGCTGACATTTATTACAGAACTCAATTTGTCTTTCTCAGCTTTTATTGATACTACCAAGCCCATATTCTCCAGTAACTGTATTTTCCACTCCTTCCCATACAACTGCATTTCAATCTACGATGACTATTATATTTTCATCTCCCTTCACACACTCAACTACCCGTTAAACATCCTGATATACTTTCTCTACCTCTTCATCTTCAGCTTGAGAAGTCGTCATGTATACTTAAACTACCGTTGTCGGTGTTGGTTTGCTGTAGGCTATGATGAACATAACACTGTCACTGAACTGTTCACAGTAACACTCTCTCTGCCCTTCCCTCCAGTTCATAACGAATGCTACCCCAGTTATACCATTTTATGCTGCTGTACTACATAGAAATGTGTGTCACATGCATTACGGCTGACTCACATGGCTAGTGATACGAGGGCTCTCCAGAAAGTAAGTTCAGATCGTTGGAGAAATGGGCACTACTGCAAAAATAAAAAATGTTTTATTTGCAATAGCTAGCCACAACTCCCAGCTAATCATCTAAATGATCGCCGCTCCGACTTAGATATTTATTGTGGAGTTGTCATAAAAGGCAGCCGCCAGTTCTTTCCGCTAATTCTCTACGCAGGTCTACAGCTCGTTGTCTGCGCCAAAATGTTGTCTTCTTAGTAAGTTGTTCGTGCGAGCAGAGATGAAACTATGGGGGTCAATTGCGGTGTGTATTGTGGGTGATCAAACACTTCCCACTGCAAACGCTGTAGGAGGATCTTCATTGCCCCTGCAGAGTGCAGCTGAGAATTGTGATGAAGAAGGAACGGCGTGACAGTTGTGTTACGTGGGCTGCATAGCTTGAGGCGAAATTTCTCACCTGGCCCTCGTACTTGGCAGGAGACACTATTTTCTAGGTACATTTACGTGTTCAATGTGCGCTTAGAACTGAAAAGAGCGATGTGACGCGATCGACGGGCGTGCTACAGACACTGCCCAACACATCTGTGCAAAGCTTCATAGGAACTTACTTTTTGGATAGCCCTCGTAGATTATATGTGACTATGACGACCTACTTTAGTTTATACTTGACAATAAGAGTGATTCAACTGAACAGATTATGACAATGTTTAATGCCTGGTGTACGGTATACACGGAATCGAGTAATAAAAGTTTTATTGACCTGGAGATGGCTCGTGAGTGAGCTGACTGGTTATCAAAGTAAGGCATTTTTGAGATCTTGAAGAAGGACATTTCATCCACATATTTATAGATATAACAGGTGTGGCAATGAAACGGGCGATTTTCAAATCTCTGCGAGCGATACAAATCTATTCACAGTGATATGAAAGGAATACAACATGAATTTACAATGCCTGTGATTTAAAATGCACTTCACGTGAAAGTGACATCACGTAGCTGGCCGTCATTTTTCTTCACACACATTTCAAGTCTTTTACGTTAGTTAGACATCAGATCTTGCAAGACTAGCAGTGGAGTTCGATTAACTTCCTCCGAACTTTATCCGTCAGTTCCTGGAAGGTGTGTGGTGGGTCACACCGGACGATATGAGATTTCAAATGACCCCAAAGGAGAAAATCACTCGCTGAAAGGTCAGAGGGTCGTGGGAGCGCAGGAAATGTCCCCGTTCTAGGAGATGAGATAACCAGAAAAGATGTTCTGTAACGAGTTAATGGAAAGCCACGATGTTTGTCATGTGCCTCCGTCTTGGTGGAATATTGTGTTTGCAGTTACAGAAGATCAGTAAGCTGTCGCACTAGGAAATAGTTCAACATGTGAACGTAACGTTCTTTGTTCATAATAACAGCACTGCCACGACCGTGTTAAAAAACAAAATGCCCTTTGATTCGAAACGATGATATGCCGCACCACACTACCCTTTCTGACTGTGAAGTGGCGTTTGATGAAGCATTTCAGTATTTTCAATTGAGCATTATCTAAAGTTCTGCTTGTTTACAAAGTCTGATACGTAAATATTGTCCTCATCACTCATGATCAGATTGTCGCACAGGCCTGTTCATGAGTTCCTTTAATTACTGGCCAAAGCGAAGTCTCTTTGAGAGGTCGTCTGCATTCAGTTCATCTGAATTTTGTATGGGTGGTATTGCAGTTTCTTGTGCAGTATTCGCCGTACACGGTGTGATCAGATATGTAGAGTCGCAGCGCATGCGTGCTTGCAGAATGCTGGGGCATCGACTGAAGGCTTCATCCACTCTTGCAACATTCTCTGGTGTACACATGTCTTTTGCGCTTTCACCACTTTTTCGCGTCGTATCAGCTGTTTCCTCAAAGTTATGTATCCACACTTTTATAGCGTGTGGCGACGGGACTGTGCCATGACGTGTGAAATTGTAACGAGCACGAAATAAACGCTGCGCGGCCACGTAGCTGTCGTATTTGCAAAATGCCTTCACGGCAGCAACACGTTGTTCACCGGTCCGCGATGTCATCTCTGCTGAACACCGATATCAGGGTCAGTCAGGATCAATGGTAAAGATTTGTTGTCCAGTTGGCACCCTCCAGTTTTCTGAAACATAACATTAGACGCTATTTCCAGGGTTGCCAATTGGCCCATTCACTGTCGCATCTGTCAAATGAATATGATCTGTGCAACACGTAACTAATAAAATAACATACACTGCAATACATATCGAGTTAGTCATCCACTTCATTCTGTTTCAATAAAAAATTCCACTGTAGCTATTCAACTATTACGTACAGTGTTAGGAGGCTTATTGCAACGAAACTGGACTGTATTTGGTTATGTTGTCCTATACCATGTGGAAATAAAGTAAAGCTGGTTGAAGCAGTAGATATACTGTAGTGTATGGACAGTCGACACAAATCGCCATATACACTTCTAAAATCGTTGAAGTTTTGTGTATTGCATTATTATAGTGATAATGGTTATGTGGTTAAAATGAGTGATAAAGAACAGACCTGCCTCGTAGAATGTAGAGCTTCATAGCAGTAACTGGCATAAGCTTAGCCGGGAAACACTGAGATAAAACCATGCGTTTTGCCTGCCTAAGAAGAAATACCACATTGTGTACCGAAAGGTGTGATGCAACCATATCCGCCTGGGTAAAATACGTAGGCCGGAGTAGAAAAGCCTTAAATCCAACATGGTTCGATCTAAATCTGCAACACTACTCTGCTGTTCACGATTAAATGTTATCAGATGGCTCATAGGAACAATTTCGTTCCTTTCTCCCTATGTAGGTGAGAGTCTACATATTTTGGCATTTGGAGGAGAAAGCTAGTGATTTAAATTTTGTGAAAAGCTTTCGCAACAACAAAAAATGCCTTTGTATAGATGACTGCCACCTCAACTCGCTTTTCAGATCCCTGGCCTCTCTGCCTTAATCCACGATTATGCAAAACGAGCTGCCTTTCTTTTAACTTTTTCAGCCTTCAATCCAATGTCAACCTTCAATCCAGTCCAGGATTCCATGCCGCACCCCGGTACTCCAGAATAGGACGGACTCAGGACGGTCAAGTGTCGTGTAGACAAGTTTCCTTGGTAGATTTGTTGCATATTCTAACTGTCAATAAAACGTAGTCTCTGGTTCGCCATCCCCAACAACATTTTTTATGTGATGGTTCCAGATGAAGTTGTTCGTACATGTAATCCGTTGGTGCCTAGGTGAATAGACAACCTTTAAATTTATGTGATGTCTCGTGTAACCGAAATTTAAGAGAACTTTTTGGTACTCATGTATAGGACCTCACACTTTCTGTTGCGCAAGGTCAATTGTCACTTTTCACACCATACAGATACCTTGTGTAAATCGCTTTGTAATTTCCACAGTATTCGTCTTCTACATCTATTGTACATCTACATCGACACTCCGCTAGTCACCGTAAGGTGAGTTGCGAAGGGTATCCTGTATCACTACGTGTCATTTCCCTTCCTATTCCACCTGCAAACAGAATGAGGGAAAATGACTCTCTATATACCTCCGTATGAGACCTAATTTCTCGTAACTTATCGTCGTAGTCGTTACGCGAAATGTATGTTGGCGGAAATAGAATCGTTCTGAAGTCAGCTTCAAACTCCGGTTCTCTAAATGTTCTCAGTAGTGTTCCTCGAAAAGAACACCCTTTCTCTCCAGAAGTTCCCGTTTGAGTTCTCCAACCATCTCCGTTACTTACACTTGTGTGTTGATTAAAAACTTTTTTTTTGTCATCAGTCTTCTGACTGGTTTGATGCGTGATGCGGCCCGACATGAATTCCTCTCCTGTGCTAACCTCTTCATCTCAGAGTAGCACTTGCAACCTACGTTCTCAATTATTTGTTGGATGTATTCCATTCTCTGTCTTCCTCTACAGTTTTTACCCTCTACAGCTCCCTCTAATGCCGTGGAAGTCATCCCCTCATGTCTTAACAGATGTCCTATCTTCCTGTCCCTTCTCCTTATCAGTGTTTTCCACATATTCCTTTCCTCTTCGATTATGGGCACAAACTCCACATTCCTTAGCTTATCAGTCCACCTAATTTTCAACATTGTCTGTAGCACCACATCTCAAATGCTTTGATTCTCTTCTGTTCCGGTTTTCCAACAGTCCATGTTTCACCATGTACTGCTGTACCTCCAGACGTACATTCTCAGAAATTTCTTCCTCAAATTAAGGCCGATATTTGATATTAGTAGACTTTTCTTGGTCAGAAACGCTCTTTTTGCCATTGCTAATCTGCTTTTGATGACCTCTTTTCTATGTCCGTCATGGATTATTTTACTTCCTAGGTAGCAGAATTCCTTAACTTGATCTCCTTCGTGACCATCAACGCTGATGTTACGTTTCTCGCTGTTCTCATTTCTACTACTTCTCATTACCTGCGTCATTCTTCGATATACTCTCAGTTCATACTCTGTACTCATTAGACTGTTCATTCCGTTCAGCAGATCATGTAATTCTTCTTCACTTTCACTCTGGATAGCAAAGTCATCAGCAAATTGTATCATTGATATCCTTTCACCTTGAATTTTAATTCCAATCCTGAACCTTTCTTTTATTTCCGTCATTGCTTCCTCGATGTACAGATTGAACAGTAGGGGCGAAAGGCTACATCCTTGTCTTACACTCTTTTTAATACGGCCACTTCGTTCTTGGTCGTCCACTCTCATTATTCCCTCTTGGTTGTTGTACATATTGTGTATGACCCGTCTCTCCCTATAGCTTACCCCTACTTTTCTCAGGATTTCGAACATCTTGAACCATTTTACATAGTCGAACGCTTTTTCCAGATCGACAAATCCTATGAACTTGATATTTCTTTAGTCTTCCTTCCATTATCAACCGCAACTTCAGAATTACCTCTCTCATGCCTTTATCTTTCCTAAAGCCAAACTGATCATCATGTAGCGCATTCTCAATTTTCTTTACCATTCTTCTTTATATTATTCTTGCCAGAAACTTAAATGCATGAGCTGTTAAGCTGACTGTGTGATAATTCTCGCACTTGTCAGCTCTTTCCGTCTTCGGAATTGTGTGGATGATGCTTTTCCGAAAGTCAGATGGCATGTCGCCAGACTCATACATTCTACACACCAATGTGATTAGTAGTTTTGTTGCCACTTCCCCCAGTGATATTAGAAATTCTTATGGTATGTTATCTATCTCTTCTGCCTTATTCGATCTTAAGTCCTCCAAAGCTCTTTTAAATTCTGATTCTAATACTGGAACTCTTTTCAATCGACTCCTGTTTCTTCTTCTCACACATCAGACAAATGTTTCCCCATCATAGAGGCTTTCAATGTATTCTTTCCATCTGTCTGCTCTCTCCTCTGCATTTAATTGTGGAATTCCCGTTGCACTCTTAATGTTATCACCCTCGTTTTTAATGTCACCGAAGGTTGTTTTGACTTTCCTGTATGCTGAGCCTGTCCTTCCGACAATCATTTCTTTTTCGTTGTCTTCTCATTTTTTCCTAAAGCCATTTCGTCTTAGCTTCCCTGCACTTCCTATTTATTTCATTCCTTAGCGATTTGTATTTCTATATTCCTGTGTTTCCGAAACATTTTTGTACTTCCTCCTTTCATCGATCAGTTGAATTATTTCTTCTGGTACCCATAGTTTCTTCGCAGTTACCTTCTTCCTTCCTAGATTCTGTGATGGCCCTTTTTAGAGATGTCCATTCCTCTTCAACTGTACTGCCTACTAAGCCATTGTTTATTGCTGTATCTACTGCGTTAGAGCACTTCAACCGTATCTCGTCATTCCTTAGCACTTCCTTATCCCACTTCTTTGCGTATTGATTCTTCATGACTAATGTCTTAAACTTGAACCTACTCTTCATCACTACTATATTTTGATCTGAGTCTATATCTGCTCCTGGGTACGCCTTACAACCCAGTACGTGATTTCGGAATCTCTGTCTGACTATGATGTAATCTAACTGAAATCTTCTCGTATCACCGGCCTTTGCCCAGTATATCTCCTCCTCTTGTGATTCTTCAACAGAGAATTCGCTATTACTAGCTAAAAATTGTTACAGAACTCAATTAGTCTTTCTCCTCTCTCATTCCTTTTCCCAGGCCTATATTCTGCTGTAACCTTTTCTTCTACTCCTTCCCCTACAACTGTATTCCAATCTCCCTGGGCTATTAGTTTTTTAATCTCCCTTTACACACTGTATTACCCTTTCAACAGCCTCATACACTTTCTCTATCTCTTCATCTTCAGCTTGCGACGTCGGCATGTATACCTGAACTATAACCTACAGGTAACGAATATAGCAGCCCATAACTGAATTATTTCCATGTCTTCCTTTAATCCGAGCTTGTACAGATCCCAAGCAGGACACTACTAACGCTGTACCGGAATATTACAGGTTTGTTTATGCCAATAATCCGCATTAATTTACATTTTTCTACACTTAGAGCTAGCTGTCATTCATCACACCAACCAGAAATTTTGTACAAGTCATCATTTTTCCTCCCACACTTTCCCGTAAACGAACGCATCATCAGCATACAACCGCAGATTGCTGCTCACGCTGTCCGTCAGATCATTTATGTATATAGAGGATAAGAGCGATCCTGTCACACTTCCCAAGGAAACCCTGACGACACCTGAGGAACACTCGCTGTCGAGGATAACATACTGCGCTCTTATTACTTGAGAAGTCTTCGAGCCACTCACAAATTCGGGAATCTATTCCATGCACTCATACATTACCTTCGTTAATAGTTTGCAGTGGGGCACCGTGTCAAACGCTTTTCGGAAACATAGAAATAGTTGCAGGGGCAACAGTCTGGATAACTGATCTGGCCTTGTAACATTAGTCGATATGGCCTTGCTATGTTGGTGCTGCAAATGACTGAAATGAAGGAGAAATAACTGCTACAATTTTTTCCCGATTGCATGCAGGTCTACTGTAAGGCTTAAAAGAAATGCTAAACAGGTGAAACAAGAAGAGAATAGCAGTTATAAAGTGTGATAGTGGAGAAGAATGCTGAAAATTACATGGATCGACAGACTAAGTAATGAGGTATTTGGGGGGTAAAATTTAAGACATAACCTTGCTCAAAGACGGGATCGGTTGGTTGGATGCATTCTGAAGCATCAAGGAACTGTTCATTTGGTAATGCAGGGAAGTCTTGGGAGGGTGGGGGGGGGGGGGGAGGAGAAATAGTAGAGGCAGACGAAGCGATCAATACAGCAAACAGGTAAAATGAGTCTAAGTTGCAGTCGTTACGCAGAGATCAAGAGACTTGCACCGGGCATGCTAGCTTGAAGAGCTGCATCAAACAAGTCTGTGGGCTGAAAGACACAACAAAACCAACTTTTTTAGAATCGACGGTACGTTTTTCCGCTTATAATTTCAAAACCTAGCATAGATACACAAAAGTTCCACTTCCCAGTCCCCTTACCTGCGGACAAAAATCATATCTGACTTCGTTACAAAGAAGATCTCACGCTCAGTATCTTCGTTACAAAGGCCATTTTTAGGATCAGTGGTTTATGGTTTGTCATTGTGGTTTAAATGCGTCAAGCCTACTGTGATAATAACCAAGCATTATCAAAGTATCATGTACTACGTTCATACTGTTAACACTGTCCGCCCCCGGTAGCTGAGTGGTAGCCGGCACGGTAGCTCAGCGTGTTCGGTCAGACGGTTAGCTGCGCTCTGTAATAAAAAAAAAAAAACTGAGTTAATGGATCAACGACGAACTGAAACGGGTATCTTGCGACGTCCGCCCAGAGCAGATGCAACGAACGAAAACGGACAAAACGAGATTTAAAAAAAAGTGGTCAGCGCGACAAAATGTCATACCTAACGGCCTGGGTTCGATTCCCGGCTGGGTCGGAGATTTTCTCCGCTCGGGGACTGGGTGATGTGTTATCCTTATCATCGTAATTTTATCACCATCGACACGCCAGTCGCCGAAGTGGCGTCAACTCGAAAGACTTGCACCAGGCGAACGCTCTGCCTGACGGGAGGCCTTAGCCACACGGTATTTCCATTACTGTTAACACTCAATATTTGAAAAAAAAAAGACATTTCACTTTCCTTTTACCACCGTCAGGATGTTACTCAAAGCTGGGTTCCAGTATCTCTACGAGAACTTCCCTCATCTATGAGAAACTAAGTTGAAAGAACTCGAATTTGTTTGCCATTTGAAATATGATGTTCGATTCCAACGTTGAAAAAAAAAAAAAAATATGACAGCGCGTGCGATACCCGGAGATGACAGAAGGATGTTACTAAGGTCTTAGGCTGAAAATTCAATAAAAGCTTTGTTCATGTTGCAAATTTAATTACGTTTCATTCCAATTATATTATGTCCGTTCTTCTTGTCAGTGTTTTCTAGATATTCCTTTCCTCGTCGATTCTGCGGAAAACTTCCTCATTTCTTACCTTACCAGTTCACCTAATTTTGAACGTTCTTCTGTAGCATTACATCTTCGGTTCTCTTCTGTTCCGGTTTTTCCACACACCACGTTTCACTACCATACAATTCTGTGTTCTAAATGTACATACGCAGAAATTTCTTCGTCAAATTAAGTTCTATGCTTGATACTATCAGATTTCTCTTGGCCAGGAATGCACTTTTGTCAGTGCTAGTATGCTTTTTATGTTCATGCTCCGTCCGACTGGGTTTATTCTGCTGCCTAGGTAGCAAATTTCCCTCTTCTTCTACTTCGTTATCACCAATTCTAACGGTAAGTTTCTCGGTAGTGCTTCTTTCTACTACTTTCATCTTTCTTAAATTTACTCTAAATCAGTATTCTGTACTCAGTACATTGTTTATTCCATTTAACAGATCCTGTAGCTCTTCTTGACTATCCCCGAGGACACCAGTGTCATCAGCGAATCTTATTATTTGTACCCTGTCACGCTGAATTTTAATCCCATTTTCAACCGTTCTTTTGTTTCCGCCATTGCTTCTTCGATGTATAGACTGAAGAGTAGGGCCAAAGACTACATTCCTGTATTACACACTTTTTAATTCGAGCTCTTCGTTCATGGCCTCCCACTCTCATTTTTCGCTCTTGGTTCTTGTACAAATTGTATTTTAGCCGTGTTTCCCTACAGCCAACCTCTATTTCTCTCAGAATTTCGAACACCTCCACCATTTTACGTGTCGAACGGTTTTTACAGGTCGACAAATCCTATGAGCGTATTTTGATTTATCTTCACTCTTACTTACATTATCGACAGCAGCCTGAGAACTACCTCTCTGGTGCCTTTATCTTTTTCCTAATGCCAAACTGTTAGTCATCTAACAGTCCCTCAGTTTTCTTATCCATTCTTTTGTCTGTTATTATTGTCAGCAACTTGGATGTGTGACTGTTAAGCTCATTGTGCGATAATTCTCACACTTGTCGGCTCTAGCAGTTTTCTGAATTGTGTGGATGATGTTTAACCTAAAATTTGATAGTACATTGCCAATCTCATACGTTCTACACACCAAAGTGAACAGTCGTTCTGTTTCCACTTCCGATGGAATGTTATCTATCCATTTGCCTTATCTGATCTTAAAGTCTCCCAAAGCCCTTTCAAATTCTGATTCTAATAGTGGATCCGCTATATCTTCCCTATCGACATCTGTTTCTACTTCTTGTACCACTTCATCAGACAAATCCTTCCTCTCATAGAAGGCTTCAGTGTACTTTTTTCCATCTCTAACCTAAGAAAAAATAAATAAAATAAATTTTTTTCGTCGACCTATGTTATCATTCGAAATGTATGAGCTTCTATAATGTTTTAAGAATATTTTTGTAATTTATGCACGTGTTATATAACTAAGTTTCTCACAACCAGAAGTTCCTTAATAATTGCTGCAAGTACCGGAATTTTCTGTTTTGAAATAAAAGCGGTATTTGACGTATTCTGATGACAAGTGCGTGTTAGAATCTAGAGATACAGTGCATAGTTAGCAGTGGTTCGATTTTCGTATTGCCGCAGTCGGTATTTACACATTGAAAAAGGCGAGTTCATCTTTTGATGTTCGAGAACTCACTTTGAGAACAATGCGATTTCGCAGGGTAGAAAGCGCGGGGAGAAGTAGCGCGAGGAAGGCAGGGAATCTGATTTCGTGTGAAAACTTCAAAGGCGGTACTTTGGCCGTAATAGGGGGCGGGATGGTGGAATGTCGATACTGGGTGTGCTGAAGATTCCGGCTGCAAGACCTTTAGCCGACAGCGCTTGACGTACCGTATTGCAGACAAGGCGTGATGCATTTATAAAACGATGTCTACCCTTTGCTGCAACGGCAAACACAATTTAATCTCAAAGCAATACAACATTGACTGTTAATGAGGTACGTATGCTAAGAATTTGTTGCCTCCACTCCTTATAAATTTTAAACCTTGGTGTACATGAATGATTATGAAGCTGGTTTTGCACAAAAATTTACCGTTAAGATATTGAACATAGCACTTAGAAAAGCGATCCGATTGGGATGGTACTCTTCTGGAGATGGCAGAACCCTCGCAAGTGCAACTAAAGGGATTATTTCGAAGTGTTTCTGAAGAATTCGGGTTTGAATGCTGACTACCAGTACTGAAAGATGACTGTTTGTTGTGTATTAACCGGTGCCTTTTAGTACTGACTTGTGTGGGATAAAAGAACTTGCCATTTGTGATCTATGCTGTCTAAAAAATCATACACTACTGGCCATTAAAATTGCTACACCAAGAAGAAATGCAGATGATAAACGGGTATTCATTGGACAAATATATTATACTAGAACTGACATGTGAATACATTTTCACGCAATTTGAGTGCATAGATCCTGAGAAATCAGTACCCAGAACAACCACCTCCACCGGCCGCGGTGGACAAGCAGTTATAGGCGCTTCGGTCCGGAAACGCGCAACTGCTACGGTCGCAGGTTCGAATCCTGCCTCGGGCATGGATGTGTGTGCTGTCCTTAGGTTAGTTAGGTTTAAGTAGTTCTAAGTTCTAGGGGACTGATGACCTCAGATATTAAGTCCAATAGTGCTCAGAGCCATTTGAACCAACCACCTCTGGCCGTAATAACGACCTTGATAAGCCTGGGCATTGAGTCAAACAGAGCTCGGATGGTGTGTACAGGTACAGTTGCCCATGGAGCTTCAATACAATAGCATAGTTCATCAAGAGTAGTGAATGGCGTATTGTGACGAGCCAGTTGCTCGGCCACCATTGACCAGACGTTTTCAGTTGGTGAGAGATCTGGAGAATGTGCTGGCCAGGGCAGCAGTCGAACATTTTCTGTATCCAGAAAGGCCCGTACAGGAACTGCAACATGCCATCTTCCAATATCCTGCTGAAATGTAGGGTTTCGCAGAGATCGAATGAAGGGTAGAGACACGGGTCGTAACACATCTGAAATGTAACGTCCACTGTTCAAAGTGCCGTCAATGCGAGCGAGAGGTGACCGAGACGTGTAACCAATGGCACCCCATACCATCACGCCGGGTGATACGCCAGTATGGCGATGACGAATACACGCTTCAATTGTGCGTTCACCGCGATGTCGCCAAACACGGATGCGACCATCATGATGCTGTAAACAGAACCTGGATTCATCCGAAAAACTGACGTTTTGCCATTCGTGCACCCAGGTTCGTCGTCGAGTACACCATCGCAGGCGCTCCTGTCTGTGATGCAGCTTCAAGAGTAACTGCAGCCATGGCAAACGTGATGCTAAGCATTTCTCCGCCTTACACAGCTGATAGTTCATGCTGCTGCAAACGTCGTCGAACTGTTTGTGCAGATGGTTGTTGTCTTGCAAACGTCCCCATCTGTTGACTCAGGGATCGAGACGTGGCTGCACGATCCGTTACAGCCATGTGGATAAGATGCCTGTCATCTCGACTGCTAGTGATACGAGGCTGTTGGGGTCCAGCACGGCGTTCCTTATTACCCTCCATATACTGCTAACAGTCATTGGATTTCGACCACCGCGAGCAGCAATGTCGCGATACGATAAACCGCAATCGCGATAGGCTACAATCCGATCTGTATCAAAGTCAGAAACGTGATGGTAAGCATTTCTCCTCCTTACACAGGCATCACAACAACGTTTCACCAGGCAACGCCGGTCAACTGGTGTTTTTGTACGAGAAATCGGTTGGAAACTTTCCTCGTGTCAGTACGTTGTAGGTGTCGCCACCGGCGTCAACCTTGTGTGAATGCTCTGAAAAGCTAATCATTTGCATATTACAGCATGTTCTTCCTGTCAGTTAAATTTCGCGTCTGTATCACGTCATCTTCTTGGTGTAGCAAGTTTGATGGCCAGTAGTGTACTAATGTATAAGCTGGTGTGATGGCAGCGCTTCTGCAGCCGCATGTCTGCTACTGCTACATTACTTAGCTTTACTCTCACTGGTGTCAAAATCTTACAAAATATTGTAACAAGAGTGGTATGTAATTATGCGCTGTTGCCTATTTGAATTCTGCATTGCGAGTGGTTGGGGTCAGTTCGTTTTGAAATAACATTGACAATACGCATTATTCACAAGGGAAACGCCCCATCGTATCCCCCTTATATTTAATGACAAGAGCGCCCAGTGGATAGCCCGCCAATAACTGAAGACATATCAAGCATGGAAACAGGAAGAAGTTGTAACGACTGTGAAAAAAAGTACACTTCTGGCCATTAAAATTGCTACACCACGAAGATGACGTACTACAGACGCGAAATTTAACCGACAGGAAGAAGATGCTGTGATATACAAATGATTAGCTTTTCAGAGCATTCACACAAGGTTGGCGTCGGTGGTGACACCGACGACGTGCTGACATGAGGAAAGTTTGCAATCTATTTCTCACACACAAACACCAGTTGACCGGCGTTGCCTGGTGAAACATTGTTGTGATGCCTCGTGTAAGGAGGAGAAATGCTTACCATCACGTTTCCGACTTTGATAAAGGTCGGATTGTAGCCTATCGCGATTGCTGTTTATCGTATCGCGACATTGCTGCTCGCTTTGGTAGAGATCCAGTGACTGTTAGCAGAATATGGAATCGGTGGGTTCAGGAGGGTAATAAGGAACGCCGTACTGGATCACAACAGCCTCGTATCACTAGCAGTCGAGATGACAGGCATCTTATCCACATGGCTGTAACGGATCGTGCAGTCACGTCTCGATCCCCGAGTCAACAGATGCGGACGTTTGCAAGACAACAATCATCTGCACGAACAGTTCGACGACGTTTGCAGCAGCATGGACTATCAGCTCGGAGACCATGGCTGCGGTTACCCTTGACGCTGCATCACAGACAGGAGCGCCTGCGATGGTGTACTCAACGAAGAACATGGGTGCACGAGTGGGAAAACGTCATATTTTAGGATGAATCCAGGTTCTGTTTATAGAATCATGATGGTCGCATCCGTGTTTGGTGACATCGCGGTGAACGCACATTGGAAGCGTGTATTCGCCATCGCCATACTGGCGTTATCACCTGGCATGATGGTATGGGGTGCCATTGGTTACACGTCTCGGTCACCTCTTGTTCGCATTGACGGCAATTTGAGAAGTGTATGTTACATTTCAGATGTGTTACGACCCGTGGCTCTACCCGTTATTCGATCCTTGCGAAACCCTACATTTCAGCAGGATAATGCACGACCGTATGTTGCAGGTCCTGTACGGGCCTTTCTGGATACAGAAAACGTTCGACTGCTGCCTTGGCTAGCACATTCTCCAGTTCTCTCACCAACTGAAAACGTCTGATCAATGTTGGCCGAACAACTGGCTCGTCACAATACGCCAGTTACTACTCTTGATGAAGTGTGGTATCGTGTTGAAGCTACATGGGCAGCTGTACCTGTACACGCCATCCAAGCTCTGTTTGACTCGATGCCCAGGCGTATCTAGGCCGTTATTACGGCCCGAGGTGGTTTTTCTGGGTACTGATTTCTCAGGATCTATACACCCAAATTGCGTGAAAGTGTAATCACATGTCAGTTCTAGTATAATATATTTGTCCAAAGAATACCCGTTTATCATCTGCATTTCTTCTTGGTGTAGCATTTTTAATGGCCAGTAGTTTAGAACAGAGACGGTGAACGCTCCAAGGACAAGAAATCCAATGTTGAGCAGTCTGGAAGAGCTAAGGCGCCGTGGTTAACAATACCAAAACTCGCTCTGAACTGTATCTTTCGCCACACGATACGTTATATTTTTAATTCTGGCCGTAAGTCATTGCTAGGATTTTGGAATTATCCCAACGAACGACCCTAACACGCATCCCACTCTATCTACAATGCTTCTCCAATTTCTTGGAGAACTCCTTTAATGATCCGCCTCGCATCTGGAACATCCAAGCCATGACAAGTTGAAAACTGATCTCAACCTATCCAAACCAAACAGAACCGATAACGGAATCTACGCCCACTCAACGAGAAGACACGTTTGGACGTGCTGACCAACGCAAGACCCGCAACTCAAGGCGCTCATATATGAAACAAAAATAAAAATAAAAAAGTAAATAAAAAGCGAAATAAAATAAAATAAATAAAAAAGTAAAATAAAATAAAAGAAATAAAAACTAATTATGTTTAATTTTCATAGATCCCTTGTGGTTTCCTTCCCTTTATTCTTTCTCGTCATTTCATAGCTCTAGGTTAGTCGTATTGGGAGTATGTTTAGAATGTTTAGATAGGGCCAACGTCTATGGTGGTGTTTTTTTTTTTAATTTACGGCAAACTTGGCAACGGCAATTTTTCTTCCTTCTTTTTTTTTTTTTTGAATCCCTTTTATACTCCCCAGGTGAAAAATAAAAAAAAAAAAACGTGATCACGGTGTCGGCCTGCCAAGCGGACGTGCCGTGTTCAAACCTCCCTTGTGCCAATTTTTAGTTTTTTAATTTTTTTTCCGCTGTTCTCTGTATTCAAATTTATAGAAATATTTCAAAAGCCAAGATCGCTTAAATACTGTTTACTGGATAACCGGTTTCAATACACTAAAGGTGTCATAGTCGGATCAGAATGAAACGATTTGGATATAACGATACACGAGTCAGACCTCCGATTATTTTTCTAATTAACTACTCACCCGAAATCGACGAAACTGGCGTTACTTCTCGACGTAATCGCCCTGCAGACGTACCCATTTTTCACAACGCTGACGCCATGATTCCACGGCAGCGGCGAAGGCTTCTTTAGGAGTCTGTTTTGACCACTGGAGAATCGCTGAGGCAAAAGCAGCACGGCTGGTGAATGTGCGGCCACGGAGAGTGTCTTTCATTGTTGGAAAAAGCCAAAAGTCACTAGGAGCCAGGTCAGGTGAATAGGGAGCATGAGGAATCACTTCAAAGTTGTTATCACGAAGAAACCGTTGCGTAACGTTAGCTCTATGTGCGGATGCGTTGTCTTGGTGAAACAGCACACACGCAGCCCTTCCCGGACGTTTTTGTTGCAGTGCAGGAAGGAATTTGTTCTTCAAAACATTTTCGTAGGATGCACCTGTTACCGTAGTGCCCTTTGGAACGCAATGGGTATGGATTACGCCCTCGCTGTCCCAGAACATGGATACCATCATTTTTTCAGCACTGGCGGTTACTCGAAATTTTTTTGGTGGCGGTGAATCTGTGTGCTTCCATTGAGCTGACTGGCGCTTTGTTTCTGGATTGAAAAATGGCATCCACGTCTCATCCATTGTCACAACCGACGAAAAGAAAGTCCCATTCATGCTGTCGTTGCACGTCAACATTGCTCGGCAACATGCCACACGGGCATCCGTGTGGTCGTCCGTCAGCATTCGTGGTACCCACCTGGATGACACTTTTCGCATTTTCAGATCGTCATGCAGGATTGTGTGCACAGAACCCACAGAAATGCCAACTCTGGAGGCGATCTGTGCAACAGTCATTCGGCGATCCCGCAAAACAATTTTCTCCACTTTCTCGATCATGTCGTCAGACCGGCTTGTGCGTGCCCGAGGTTGTTTCGGTTTGTTGTCACACGATGTTCTGCCTTCATTAAACTGTCACACCCACGAACGCACTTTCGACACATCCATAACTCCTTCACCACATGTCTCCTTCGACTGTCGATGAATTTCAATTCACGCAAATTCAGAAAACGAATGATTGCACGCAATTTTAAGTATTTAAAACAGTTCTCATTCTCGCCGCTGGCGGTAAAATTTCATCTGCCGTACGGTGCTGCCATCTCTGGGACATATTGACAATGAATGCGGCCTCATTTTAAAACAATGTGCATGTTTCTCTCTCTTTCCAGTCCGGAGAAAAAAATCGGAGGCCTTAGAACTTGATTGCACCTCGTAAAATCATTGTCACAAAAAATCAAAAAACAACTGCTCTCATGGTTATTCTATTCCATAAAATATTTTATGGAAAAGAATGGCCATGAGACCAGTTATTTTTTTATTTTTTGTGACAATGATTTTATATCAGCGGGTCTGCCTCATGTATCGTTATGTCCAAATGGTTTATAAACTTTAATCTACATTCAGATCCGATGATGGCACCTTTAGTGTGTTGAAACCGGTCATCCAGTAAACAGTATTTAAGGAATCTTGGCTTCTGAATAATTTCTGCTACAGAGTGATCGCCCCACTATGCACTACGTGTTCACTACTATTCAAATTTGTGTCAGTGTCGTGGTGTAACGTCCGTTTGCAACAGCAAGATGTAAGGAAGGGATATATAAAGGCAGTTGATTCTGCGCAACTACTCTATTAGCAGTGGAAAGGAAGTGGGTTTTGAATGGGAACCGCAAACGCTTGACGACAAGATGACAAGTCAATCGAATCCTCCACCGAAAAACACGTCTGGTTTGTCGTAGACGGCATTAGTCACAGTAAGTGTGTCATATGAGAGGAATCTCTAACGGACGCACCTAATTTGTACGCCAAGTAAGTGAGTGAGACATGCCTTCTCGCCCTATTTAGTGATGAAAACATTATAGTTTGTCACATATGCTGCAACAAACAGACGCAACAGTTTCTCACTCACACAGTTTCTCTGTGCTCTGTTAAAACATATGGTTTTAACGTTTTCTGAAATTGCGTTCCGTTTTGGACGTTTTGAATCTTGAGTTCCCTTGTCGTAAAATAGTTCACACCCTTTTAATTGCAGTTCTCATTTCTGTGAGACTTCCAGGTGGTGTCTCGTCTGCTCTCACTATTCATCAAGTTTACTTGTAGTGGTATTGATAGCTACGATGCCACGGCGTAGGTGCAAGGTCTTAGGTTGGCACTACGACACAGACACCGACGACAGCGCTCTCTAGCCGGCGCTGTGCACATCTACAAGCTCCGCTTCAGATTCAGCCCATTAGATGAAGACCGGCCGGCCGGGATACTTCGCTCCAGCTTCGCTTTAAATAGAGAGTATTCCTCATTCCAGTAGTCTCTGCATGTTCCACACAGTGCACCACGTCCTTTCTGTTGTCACAAATGGAACCTCTGACAGGTTACACACTCTTATAACTCTAGGAAACTTTGAACTGCTCTCTTGGGCATTTGCCTATTTTCCTCGCCCATAGTTAAAGTGTGATATCAGTGGACCCTTTGTGTATTTTCCGTTCTGGATACCCAATTGTAGGGGTAACATACCGACATGAGACGATCTCCGAGTCCATTACAGATTTCCTGTATTGAGCTAACAAATCAGCTTCTCGGTACTTTAACTTACACTTCTTTAGAACGATGATAGTCGAGATACTCTCGTAGCACTACTTACGGCGGGTCTAAGTCTTCGCACCTACGTGCTCATCTGTACAAAGTTATGTATGCCTCTGTATATATTCATGCACCAGTTAACCACTTTTACTTACTTGCAGTACCGACGTATTTTACCTCACTTGCTCCTACTCGCTTCCTTCATTCGGCCAACCTTTCAGTTTTCAGGAGCAGATCCACGAGCCGCCTTCCAGGCGGGATACAAAACTTGTGACGGTGACATGTTCTTACCACATGACTCAAATTTTGTAAGCAATCTATTGTGTGACAACTGCCAAGACTACAAAAACAGAATAAACATTTCACTGACCGGGCGGCCAGTTCATAATGTTGCGAAAAAATAAGTAAATTTAAGTAAATTGCACGAGGGAGTTTTGAACACGGTTCGTCCGCATTATAGTGCAGCACTGTTACCACGACGCCGCAGCTGTTTAGCGTAGCTCAGTTTTGCACTTCTGAAGCTTGGACAGTTCACTGTTTCTGCTTTGCTTTTTTTCCATAATTCAGTACTCCTTTTTCCTGTTTTCATGCTTGATCTGTGTTCAGTTTCTGATGGGTTATCCATTGGGTCATCTTACCACTAAATCTGACGGGAATGCGATGAAGAGTGTCCTTTGTCAGGTGAGGGGCACGTGGTTGGAATCACAGACAAAGGCAAGTACGCAAAAAAAAGTACACTGGTGCCAAAAGTACTGAAAGAATATGATAATGATCAAGGTAAGACTATAGCATGAATAACCCTCATGGGTGGGGCCTCGATATACTGATGAGTCAAAACACTATAACCACCTGCTTAGTAGCTTGTTTGTCCGTCTTTAAAACGAAATACATCACTGATTGTGGGACCCTACAGCTTGTTGGTAAGTTTTTGGAGACATGTGAGTATTGGGACAAGGCCGCTCTCACCCCAAAGTACCGTTATCCAAGATGACTGCGATTACGTCATCCAAGATGGCGGCGATGGCGTCATTCAAGACGGCGGATTTTGGCGGGCGTTTGAATTTGGTGGGAAAGTGCCAGGCCCCCATCCCCAGAAAATTGAAGCAAGAAACACATCGAATGATATGCGACAGCAGAAACATCATGAAAGCACGCTGAATTGACACAATTGTGACGAAAAGTGCTGTATCGGCTGACAGTACGAATTATCACGTATCCTACAATGTTACAGGACCAGTTTCAGCTGCTGGATGGGTGCTGAGAATATGGAATATCTCGACTATCATCGTTCTAAAGAAGTGTAAGGTAAAGTACCGAGAAGCTGATTTGTTAGCTCAATACAGGAAATCTGCAATGGACTCGGAGATCGTCGCATGTCGGTATGTTACCCCTACAATTGGGTATCCAGAACGGAAAACACACTAAGGGTCCACTGATATCACACTTTAACTATGGGCGACGAAAATAGACAAATGCCCAAGAGAACAGTTCAAAGTTTCCTAGAGTTATAAGAGTGTAACCTGACAGAGGTTCCATTAGTGACAACAGAAAGGACGTGGTGCACTGTGTGGAACATGTAGAGACTATTGGAATGAGGAATACTCTCAATTAATACAGTACAAGACATTGCTTATAATCAAAATATGAAACAGGTTAGTATTTTATAGATTTCATAACAAGTTAAATAACAGTAATTCAAAAGAAGCAAGATTATTGCTATGTATCATCTAGTTGAGGCGTCTTATACTTCCAGTAGTACTGTAATCGTAAACAGTTATCATGCTCAATGAAAGCCTATATACTCGTAGATTTTGAGTTCTACAGTTATCTGACCCTGTCAAATGACCTATGTACATTAAAATGATTACCAACCAAAACATGCCTTAAGCGTGGTGTAAATGTCCCGCTGTAATTGTACACACTGTTGTATGTGATAACACAGAAGGAGGCTAGTACACTTCATTAGGTAAACCACAGCTGCAGTCAATTCCAACTAAAATAGAAATGTTTGACAACGCGTAGCTAGATTACTTATTGTGTGTCAAAAGTATATATCCACCATAAGGGAAAACTGAAACCTAATCATAGCTAACACTTGGTTTAAGAATCATGAAAGAAAGTCGTATACGTGGAAGAGGCCTGAGGACACTGGAAGGATTCAGATAGATTATATAATGGTAAGACAGAGATTTAGGAACCAGGATTAAAATTGTAAGACATTTCCAGGGGCAGATGTGGACTCTGACCACAATTGACAGCAGAGGATCAAGTAGGTAAAAAGAGGAGGGCTAGTAGAAATCCTTGGGTAACAGAAGAGATAATAAATTTAATTGATGAAGGGAGAAAATATAAAAATGCAGTAAATGAAGCAGGCGAAAAGGAATACAAACGACTCAAAAATGAGATCGAAAGGAAGCGCAAAATGCTAAGCAGGGATGGCTAGAGGACAAAAGAAATCATGTAGAGGCATAAGTCACTAGGGGTAAGATAGATACTGCCTACAGGAAAACTGAAGAGACCTTTGGAGAAAAGAGAACCACGTGTATGAATATCAAGAGGTCAGATGGAAAACCACTCGTAAGCAAAGAAAGGAAAGCAATAAGGAGGAAGGAGTATATAGAGGGTCTTTACAAGGGCGATGTACTTGAGGGCAATATCATGGAAATTAAAGAGGACGTAGATGAAGATAAAATGGGAGATATGATACTGCGTGAAGAATTTGACAGAGCACTGTAAGACCTAAGTCGAAACAAGGCCCCCGGGAGTAGACAACATTCCATTAGAATTACTGGTAGCCTTGGGAGAGCCAGCAATGAAAAAATTGTACCATCTGGTGGACAAGATGTATGAGACAGGTGAAATACCCTCGGACTTCAACAAGAATATAATAACTCCAGTCCCAAAGAAAGCAGGGGTTGATAGGTGTGAAAATGACCGAACAGTAAGTTTAATAAGTCACTTCT
Organism: Schistocerca cancellata; assembly: GCF_023864275.1. Taxonomy (NCBI): domain Eukaryota; kingdom Metazoa; phylum Arthropoda; class Insecta; order Orthoptera; family Acrididae; genus Schistocerca; species Schistocerca cancellata. The sequence goes on from NC_064626.1 coordinate 1,182,152,813, forward strand.
GCAAACTAACACGAATTCTTTACAGAAGAATGGAAAAACTGGTAGAAGCCGACCTTGGGGAAGATCAATTTGGATTCCGTAGAAATGCAGAAGCACACGAGGCAATACTGAAACTCCGAATTATCTTGGAAGACAGATTAAGGAAAGGCAAACCTATTTTTCCAGCATTTGTAGACATAGAGAAAGATTTTGACAATGTTGACTAGAATACTCTCTTCTAATTCTGAAGGGGGTTGGGGTAAAATACAGTGAGCGGGAGGCTATTTACAGTTTGTTCAGAAACCAGATGGAAGTTATAAGAGTCGAGGGGCATGAAAGGGAAGCAATGGTTGAGAAGGGAGTGAGACATGGTTGTAGCCTATCCTCGACGTTATTCAATCTGTATATTGAGCCAGCAGTAAAGGAAACAAAAGAAAAATTCCGTGTGCTGGTGAATGGACGGATTGCGGGCCCCTTTCCGATCCGACGGTCAGTTCGCCAAGGATGCCCACTCTCCATGATCCATTATGCGATCGCACTCGAACCACTTGTCGGAGGGTTGAAAAACAGGCTCTCGGGCATGTCATTGAGGGATTGCACCTTCTATTACTTGTCCGATCTGGTGACGATGTACGCTCGGTGATACAATGGATCAATCGCTATGGACTGGCAGCGGGCAGCCTCATGAATGTGGCCAAGTCGGCAGCGATGCCCATTGGGAGAGGTCTACAGGAGGACGCTTTAGCCCCACTCCCACTAATCAACAAGATCCGGTTCTTGGGCATAACATTTACACAGGAGGTGCGCCACACGGCTGCCATGAACTATGCACGATTACTACAGGCAATACGCACAGAAGTTCTCCGGAACCTACTTCGACGGATGGACCTCCTACAGCGTGTGGAATACCCCAACTTTCACGTGGCGACTAAGATGATCCACATGGCTCAGGTCCTACCGATATCGACAGCGATGGCACACAGACTGCAAGCAGCGTTTGGATATTACCTTACCGCCGGACACCTATTCAAAGTCCGCTACGAAACCCTCACCCTCCCTCCGCGTGATGGCGGACTGGGACTTATAAATGTACGAGCGAGAGCTGCAGCGTTATACTTGTGCAGAATGATGAAATTGTGGACCCACGAAGATGCTTCCCTTACGGGACGTCTGTTAGAGGAATTGCTGCCGGCGTCTCTTCTGCCACCTGTCACGACTGCGCACATTACACCCTCACTCTCGCACCTCTCGGCATTTATTCTTTAGTTACGTGCACCCAGACCTCCCCAACACTCGCACTCCCAAGGCGAGAGACGTTTAGAGGCTGCTGCTAAGGTCCATACCTCGCAATGTGATTGAGAGGAAGAGCCCTACGACCCTATGGCCTGCAGTGTGGAGAGCGGTCCAGAAGCCGTTCCTCCCCACGCGGGTACGAGCCGCGTGACACCAGGTGGTGAACGGGAAGGTTGTAACACGACAAAGGCTGCACGCTATTGGGATGACGGATTCCCCCCCTCGGCCCGCGTTGCCATCTCGTGGATACTGACGAACACCGTTTAACATGTGGATGGGCGTTACAGCTATGGCTGCTAGTGAAGAAGATCCTCGACTGCTACCTACGTGTCGCGCCTCGCACAATTGAGCCACGGCTCCCACTTTGTCCAGAGGATACTTATTTCCCACCTGCGAAGACTCACGCTCTCACATGGTTTAAAGGCATGTCCATATACTACCTCTTTCGAGATGATGAGAAGATGGTACTTGATTACTGGCAACTTCTCCAGGAGAGTCATGGCACACTTGAGTGTACACCCCGATACCGACAACTGTTTGCGAACTATCTGCGCAGTGTCTTCGATAACCCACCTCACAGTTGGGGAGTACCGGGCAGAGGATGACCGCCGTCATGGAGCTCCACACACTGCGAAATGTTTTATCAACTTGGAACATGGAATCTGTACGCAGATGGGCCATGCACATGGAATGGCGTGCGGGATTTGGTTACATTTTTCTTTCTTTATTATCTATCATCATACTATTAGTTTCAAATTCTATTTCATAGTTTAGAAGGAACTCTTGTTCTGTAGTTGCTACGGATGTACATTCTACTTTTGTTTGTCGTAACTGAAAGACGCCTTTTTCCATATAAAAAAAAGTTGGTACAGAAAAAAAATTACAATTAAAAAAAGAAAAAAACAAAAAAGTGGTTGGCGTCTAAGCGCCGTAAACGTAGGTAGTTGGTCGCTGGGTGGAGTCCCATTCGTTGCTTTTTTTTTACAACACAGTAATATTCTTTACTATTTACATTACAGTTGATATAACGGGAAAATTACATGTAATCGGATGAACTTTTATTAAATTTACAATGTTAAAAAAAAACGGTTCTAGGCGCTGCAGTCTGGAACCGCGCGACCGTCACGGTCGCAGGTTCGAATCCTGCCTTGGGCATGGATGTGTGTGATGTCCTTAGGTTAGTTAGGTTTAAGTACACTCCTGGAAATTGAAATAAGGACACCGTGAATTCATTGTCCCAGGAAGGGGAAACTTTATTGACACATTCCTGGGGTCAGATACATCACATGATCACACTGAAAGAACCACAGGCACATCGACACAGGCAACAGAGCATGCACAATGTCGGCACTAGTACAGTGTATATCCACCTTTCGCAGCAATGCAGGCTGCTATTCTCCCTTGGAGACGATCGTAGAGATGCTGGATGTAGTCCTGTGGAACGGCTTGCCATGCCATTTCCACCTGGCGCCTCAGTTGGACCAGCGTTCGTGCTGGACGTGCAGACCGCGTGAGACGACGCTTCATCCAGTCCCAAACATGCTCAATGGGGGACAGATCCGGAGATCTTGCTGGCCAGGGTAGTTGACTTACACCTTCTAGAGCACGTTGGGTGGCACGGGATACATGCGGACGTGCATTGTTCTGTTGGAACAGCAAGTTCCCTTGCCGGTCTAGGAATGGTAGAACGATGGGTTCGATGACGGTTTGGATGTACCGTGCACTATTCAGTGTCCCCTCGACGATCACCAGTGGTGTACGGCCAGTGTAGGAGATCGCTCCCCACACCATGATGCCGGGTGTTGGCCCTGTGTGCCTCGGTCGTATGCAGTCCTGATTGTGGCGCTCACCTGCACGGCGCCAAACACGCATACGACCATCATTGGCACCAAGGCAGAAGCGACTCTCATCGCTGAAGACGACACGTCACCATTCGTCCCTCCATTCACGCCTGTCGCGACACCACTGGAGGCGGGCTGCACGATGTTGGGGCGTGAGCGGAAGACGGCCTAACGGTGTGCGGGACCGTAGCCCAGCTTCATGGAGACGGTTGCGAATGGTCCTCGCCGATACCCCAGGAGCAACAGTGTCCCTAATTTGCTGGGAAGTGGCGGTGCGGTCCCCTACGGCACTGCGTAGGATCCTACGGTCTTGGCGTGCATCCGTGCGTCGCTGCCGTCCGGTCCCAGGTCGACGGGCACATGCACCTTCCGCCGACCACTGGCGACAACATCGATGTACTGTGGAGACCTCACGCCCCACGTGTTGAGCAATTCGGCGGTACGTCCACCCGGCCTCCCGCATGCCCACTATACGCCCTCGCTCAAAGTCCGTCAACTGCACATACGGTACACGTCCACGCTGTCGCGGCATGCTACCAGTGTTAAAGACTGCGATGGAGCTCCGTATGCCACGGCAAACTGGCTGACACTGACGGCGGCGGTGCACAAATGCTGCGCAGCTAGCGCCATTCGACGGCCAACACCGCGGTTCCTGGTGTGTCCGCTGTGCCGTGCGTGTGATCATTGCTTGTACAGCCCTCTCGCAGTGTCCGGAGCAAGTATGGTGGGTCTGACACACCGGTGTCAATGTGCTCTTTTTTCCATTTCCAGGAGTGCAGTTATAAGTTCTAGGGGACTGATGACCTCAGCAGTTAAGTCGCATAGTGCTCAGAGCCATTTGAACCATTTTGCAGTGAACATCACCTCTCACAGATCCGGTGCTCCTTGGGTATACAGATTAGACTCATGCTGAATCTATCACCCCAGATCATATAAATTGACAGATTTCTCCCATGAAACTACTAGATAGACTACTTGAAAAACCAAGTGGTGCTCACATGTGAAACATTGTTTGATGATTTTTAAATGAACACACGGCCACTTGACTATATTATTGTTTATTTAATTACGAACCAGGTTTCGGCAAATTATGCCATTTTCAAGTGACTGAGTTGATGTCTTTGCGTAGGCTTCCGTGGCCAGAGTCAGTCGACATAAAAGCTTTCTAGGTTTTAGTTTGGCCACAAGAAGGGCGCTGCAATCGTGGCCGAAACGTTGGTTTTTCTCAAGCAGCAGTAGTTTTCACATTATGACGCGGTACCAAACCCAGAAAGCTTTTATGTCGACTGAGTTTATGTCATTAACATATATTTCAGGACATCAAACTCAAAATTGGCCATAAATTAAGAAAACTTTTCACTCCCCACGAAATGCCAGATGTAAAATGATCATCTTGTTCAAATGGTTCAAATGACTCTAAGCACTATGGGACTTGACATCTGAGGTCATCAGCCCCTAGACTTAGAACTACTTAAACCTAACTAACCTAAGGATAGCACACACGTCCATGCCCGAGGCAGGATTCGAATCTGCGACCGTAGCGGTCGCGCGGTTCCAGACTGTAGCGTCTAGAACCGCTCGGTCACGCCGGCTGGCTTTAATTCGTTACTGAATAATAGTTCGATCTGCTAAAATAATATTTATTCAAACAATTTCTAAAAATTACTCACGACACATACGCGCCGAGGTTTTAAAACAATTTTTGAAGAAATATACCTAATAAAAAAAGCAACGATAGGAAAAAAAGGGATGGTTATTAGTGTCGCCACAAGCATGATGCTGGACAATTACGGTTGAGATGGAGCCCAGACACATAAAGGGCACGTATTACGTTTTCAACCGTGACTGTAAAACTATAAAGTTACAGAAGAAAGGTATGGATTCGACGAGAGCACACGACAGATCAATGAATAAAGGAAAATCAGAAAGAATCGTCACCAGACAGGTGAGCTCAACTGAACTCTATAACGAAACGAAGCATAAGTAGTTACGGAAAAAAGTCCTCTTTGAAAAAAGAATTAGATTACAAAGGAATATGCTTACTAGTGCGTCATATACGAGGATCCAGTGATGAAGACTAAAAATAGAAGCAGGGAATTAACTCCTCTTCCCTCAATACATCGCGATTTCTGAAATCAGTAGAGCTCATTGAAACTGAACACGTCGAGATCCGCCGAACTGCGTCCGCTGCTAACTGTTGCTGGGCTGAGCCGATTTGAAGTCGCTGCGAATCGCGGATCTCTTCATCCTCCTGATTACTCATCGCAGATGCGCGTAAGTTCAAAACGAAACTTCAAAGACTTGGCAAGAAGCCGAAGTCAAAGAAAAACCCGTATGAGCGTTGAGTCCAGAGCAGAATCACCAAGTAGAAGTCCGAATCAGAGGAGGAGGAGATTAGTGTTTAACGTCCCGTCGACAACGAGGTCATTAGAGACGGAGCGCAAGCTCGGGTGAGGGAAGGATCGGGAAGGAAATCGGCCGTGCCCTTTCAAAGGAACCATCCCGGCATTTGCCTGAAGCGATTTAGGGAAATCACGGAAAACCTAAATCAGGATGGCCGGAGACGGGATTGAACCGTCGTCCTCCCGAATGCGAGTCCAGTGTGCTAACCACTGCGCCACCTCGCTCGGTCCGAATCAGACCACGAATGCGTCTCTCAAGGAAGGACAAGAATTTGAAAATTTGTAGTCACACGAGTGGCTACATACTCTGCTTGTAGAAACAGGTCTGTAGACTATACCAGCAGTTTAACAGCAAATGGGCAACTGAGAAGTCCACCCATAGTTTACAGAGTTCTCTCCTCTCCGACCATTGGTTTACCGTTCTGCTATTGAGAACACCATTCTTCGGTTCTGCCGCTCATTGTCCACGGAAGCTGAGTCAGGAGGATAATCCTTGAAAGACTTATCCGACTGTCCATGCAGCCTGTTATCATTAGGCCCTGCACTCTTAAGTAACCGGCAGCTCTTCCAGAACGTTCGAAAGTTCCATCTGTTTTTGCCCCAGCGAAAAAGAATTCCCTCGGTTAAGACCAGCTGCATTTAAGGGAAAAACGACTACAGAAATGCCATGTTAGATTATGTACAGAGGGGTGGGTTACCTACACTGCTACTCCCTAACCACTGGTGTACAAGTAATAAGTGCGCAATACACAGGTTGAAAGTAGACAAGTAAAAACCGAGTCGGAAAGTAAATGAAACAGGCGCACTTCGTATACAAATTCAGTATGCAAATAGGATTAAATGTGAAGTGAAAGGCCCGAAACAGGTAGCCACCTCACATATATTCCACATACGTTTCTAAAAGTTGGTTTCTGGTATGGGTTATTGGTTCTTTTCAACCAAACTATAGCCAGAGTGGTTCATTCAGTTTACAAATACATAAGGTTGTTTTTCTATTCCGGAATATGTTTTACTACCAAAGGAAACTTTCGGGAAACCTTGAGTCGTGCCACAGGTATCTAATAAATTCTAACTTAGTAGCTGACCCAACACTGAAACAGTCGTAAGACGTACATGTGATCTACACTCTGTCATTGATATCATCACAAGTACTGCTTAAGGTCACGATCAGGGAAAAGTATTTGGAACAATAGATCACTAATTGACAATACCCAGTTTTGAGTGTAACACAACAGTGCAATTACCACAGTTCTGTATGGTTGTGACGTTTGGTCGAGTCTCTCGAGGTGAGAACATAGGTTAGACAGATTCCACCTCAGTGACCTCAGGAAATTTTTTAAGATTTCATGAAGTGAAGTCCCAAGCACCGCTGTTCTTCAGCGTGAAAGTAAATCTTGTACATGCAGCTAGATGGGTGACCAGTCGCTTCGACAGCTGGATCGTATATCTAGTTATGCAAATACCTCTAAGGTTCTGCCAATCGGAAAAATTCGTACTAGCAGATTTATTTGTGAAAGCAAAGAAAATCCTATGACTTTCTCTTTGTGTGTTTGTTGTTGTCGTTGTGGTCTTCAGTCCTGAGACTGGTTTGATGCAGCTCTCCATGCTACTCTATCTTGTGCAAGCTTCTTCATCTCCTAGTACCTACTGCAACCTACATCCTTCTGAATATGCTTAGTGTATTCATCTCTTCGTCTCCCTCTACGATTTTTACCCTCCACGCTGCCGTCCAGTACTAAATTGGTGATCCCCTGATGCCTCAGAATATGCCCTGCCAACCGATCCCTTCTTCTAGTCAAGTTGTGTCACAAATTTCTCTCCAATTCTATTCAATGCCTCCTCATTAGTTATGTGATCTACCCATCTAATCTGCAGCATTCTTCTGTAGCACCACATTTCGAAAGCTTCTATTCTCTTCTTGTCTAAACTATTTACCGTCCACGTTTCACTTTCATACATGGCTTTACTCCATACAGATACTTTCAGAATCGACTTCCTGACACTTAAATCTATACTCGTGTGTTTAAGTGCATGTTAATGATACAGAGCATCCAATTGTTATAACACTTTCTAACACACCATGTGCCAGATTGTACGTGTTTTCCTCTTTCTACTGATTTATTTATTTCATTCAGTATTGTTCTGACCGTAGTGGCGTGAACGTGCTAGTTAATACCCTCGGGCTTTCCATTTTATGACAGTGGAAAGAAAAGGAAACCAAACTTCTAAATCTGCTTGTCATCTAGTGAGTGTCTCTTGTGTCATGTGTCAGCTGTCGAGTGTGTGAACTTTGCCGAAAGTTTTATTTAATATCAGATTTTGGTGGTATATAAATAATGGCTTTATATACCGTAAGAATAACTCCAGATGCAGCTTTGTCGTCTCTGACGTGGACAGAAGTTTATCTGTTTTGTTTGCCATTTCATGTGATCACTATCAATTTTTGCGTACCACCCGCCCGCCCAGACTGTAGCGGAGGTTTCTTTCGCGCAGACTACCATGACACTTTTATCCCTCTGCCGTACACCGCTACCCTTCACATTTTTCTTTGTACATCATGCCAAATGGGACCGTAGCAATGAGTGATCACACCAAGAAGCAGGACAACTTCGCAGTCCCGCATCCCGTGATTTCTTTGGTGCTTCAGTGTATTATACACGGGGAGTGATATATCGTCAACAGAGAAGGAGTAACAGCAGAATAGGTCGTTCAGGAGAACTCATTGATTTCGTACATGGGTAGTCATTGAACGTCGCCTGAGTATAAACCCATCGAGGACGTCTGAACACTTCTAAAGCAGTCCAATGTCGATTGTCAGTGATGTGACTGTGGAGTGGAAACGCGAAGGAACAACCACAGCTAAAGCAAAACCAGATTGGTGGCAGGAGCCGTCGAGTATTGTGGAATTGTGTCAAATCGCTCGTGAGTTTCATTGCCTGCAGTGCAGATACGGTGTTAAAAAGAACGGAGTATGACGGTTGAGAGGCTCCTCATAAGCAGCCGATTTGTCTAGCCAGTTATATGCAACGCTTGAGGTGGTGTAAAGAGCGACACCATTTGACAGTGGACTGGAAACGAGTGATTTTGAGTGATGAATCACGCTATACCCCGTGGCAATCCTATGGAAGAGTTTGGGTTTAGAGGATCCTCGGAGAACACTACCTGTGATCATGTGTAGCGTCCACAGTGAAGTACAAAGTTATTGGAATGATAATTGAATGGACACCCTACCTTCAAACAGGCGTTGATGTACTTCGTTGGGGACATGTTGAAAATGTGTGCCCCGACCGGGACTCGAACCCGGGATCTCCTGCTTACATGGCACACGCTCTATCCATCTGAGCCACCGCGGGCACAGAGGTTAGTGCGTCTGCAGGGTCTTATCCCTTGCACGCTCCCCGTGAGATCCACATTCCCAACATATCCACACCACTACATTCGTAGTGCGCCTAATAGATGTTTGCCCATCATACTCATTACTCATGGCAGATTACTCTACCAAGTCCCGTACGAGTTCGGGCTTAGCGTGTGCGTTCACACAAGAAGGTCAATGGCCGGGAAGCCATATTTTAACTATATATGACGGTAGTATCTGTTTCCGAAAGAACAGTTACCAATGAAGAACATCAACGCCTGTTTGCAGCTAGGGTGTCCATTCAATTATCATTTCATTTCTAGCAAAGCTGCATGGTCATCCACGGTAACTGTTCTTTCGGGAACAGATACTACCGTCATATAAAGTTAAAATATGGCTTCCCGGCCATTGAACTTCTTGTGCGAACGCACACGCTAAGCCGAAACTCGTACGGGACTTGGTAGATTAATCTGCCACGAGTAATGAGTATGATGGCCAAACATCTATTAGGCGCACTACGAATGTAGTGGTGTGGACATGTTGGGAATGTGGATCTCACGGGGAGCATGCAAGGGCTAAGTCCCTGCAGACGCATTATCTTCTATACCCGCGGTGGCGCAGATGGATAGAGCGTCTGCCGTGTAAGCAGGAGATCCCGGGTTCGAGTCCCGGTCGGGGCACACGTTTTCAACATGTCCCTAATGAAGTACATCAACGCCTGTTTGCAGCTAGGGTGTCCATTCAATTATCATTTCATTTCTAGCAAAGCTGCATGGTCATCCACGGTAACTGTTCTTTCGGGAACAGATACTACCGTCATATAAAGTTATTGGAGTTAAAGTATGGGTGCTTTTTTCATGTAGGGATGTGGTCCTCTCGCCGGCCGCTGTGGCCGAGCGGTTCTAGGCGCTTCAGTCCGGAACCGCGCTGGTGCTACGTTCGCAGGTTTGACTCCTGCCTCGGGTATGGATGTTTGTGATGTCTTTAAATTAGTTAGGTTTAAGTAGTTCTATGTTCTAGGGGACTGATGACCTCAGATGTTAAGTCCCATAATGCTCAGAGCCATTTGAACCATTTTTGTGGTCCCCTCAATGAACTTAAGAAAATGCTAAATGCGGAAGGATACGAACACATTTTAAAATATTCTGTTTTGCACACGGTAGAGGAATAGTTCGGAGGCGATGACTGTGTTAGCATGTCATTGCACTCTGTCATAAAGTAGCAACTGTGAGTCAATGATTTACCGAGAGTAAAATTTCTGAAAATTTTGATAAGTCGCTTTAGGTAGCACATCCACACCTGTTACCGTTAAGGTGAATTTCTGAAATGGCCTTACCTTTCCAGAGTTCCGATTTGAACACAGTGGAAGAGCTCTGAGAGCAGTTAGAACGTCGACACTGCACCAGACTCCAGCGTCCAACATCACTACCTTATCTGGTTTCCGCTCGTGAAGAAGAAGACGATGCCATTCCTCCACAGGCATTCAGGCACCTCATTCAGAGCGTCCCCAGCAGGAAAAGGGTGGACACATCCCGTCTAATTTCCACTAATAAGTGGCCGGATACTTTCCATCAGCAAGTGTATACTGAACAGCCAGAGCATTACGACCACTTGCCTAATAGCTGGTACATCCACTTTGGCACGGATGACAGAAGCGACGCGTCGTGTAATGGAAGCAGTGACGCATTGATAGGTCGCTGGACGGAGTTGGCACCAGATCTGCACACGCAAGTTACCTAATTTCGATAACTTCCGGGGAGCGGGCAGATGAGTTCTGACCCCACCTTCAATCACATCCCAGATGAAGTTCGGTCTGGTTCAGATCTGGCGAGTTGCGAAGACAGCACATCAATTGGAACTCGCCTCTGTGTTCCTTAAACCACTCCATCACAATCCTGACCTTGTCACGTGACACTTTGTCTTGCTGAAAAATGCCACTGCCGTCGGGGAACATGATAGTCATGAAGGGGTATATGTGGTCTGCAACGAGTGTACGATACTCTTTGACCGTCATGATGTCTTTCACGAGCTCCTGTGAATGTTTCCCAGAGCGTAATCGAATCTCCGGCAGCATGTCTCCGTCCCACAGTATAGGTTCCAATGCCTCTAAGCACTATGGGACATCTGAGGTCATCAGTCCCCTAGACTTAGAACTACTTGAACCACTTAAACCTAACTAACCTAAGGACAGCACACACATCCATGCCCAAGGCAGGATTCGAACCTGCGATCGTAGCACCAGCTCGGTTCCAGGCTGAAGCGCCTAGAACCGGTCGGCCACAACGGCCGGCCACAGTACAGGTGTCAAGGGAGGCCCATTGTTAGCAGTGTTCTGTGCACTGTGTGTTCAGACACACGTGTACTCTGCCCAGCATTAAAGTATGATGTTAGTTCCGCCACAATTCGCCGCCTGTTTTACCAGTCGGCCTAGCTTACGACGTTCACCATTCTTAATGAGGGTTGGCCGCCCAACCCCACGACGTCTGATCGTAGTTTCACCTATTTGTATGTCCATCCTTCTGGCTGGACGTTTGAGGAACTTCGGCCGTTCACTTATGTAATAAAACGGAACGCCTACAGCCGTCCTTACGATGTTGTTTATTATACACTATGTGATCAAAAATGTCTGGACACCCCCAAAAACATACGTTTTTCATATTAGGTGCATTGTGTTGCCACCTACTTCCAGGTACCCCATATCAGCGACCTCAGTAGTCATTAGACATCGTGAGAGAGCAGAATGGGGCGCTCCGCAGAACTCAAGAAGTTCGAACGCGGTTAGGTAATTGGGTGTCACATGTGTCATACGTCTATACGCGAGATTTACACACACCTAAACATACCTATGTCCACTTTTTCCGATGTGATAGTGATTTGGAAATGCGAAGGGACGCGTTCAGCACAAAAGTGTACAGGCCGACCTCGTCTGTTGACTGACAGAGACCGCCGATAGTTGAAGAGGGTCGTAATATCTAACAGGCAAACGTCTGTCCATACCATCACACAGGAATTCCAAACTGCACCATGATCCACTGCAAGTACTATGACAAAAATGGTTCAAATGGCTCTGAGTACTATGGAACTTAACATCTGAGGTCATCATTCCCCTAGAACTTAGAACTACTTAAACCTAACTAACCTAAGGACATCACACACATGCATGACCGAGGCAGGACTCGAACCTGCGACCGTACCAGCAGCGCGGTTCCAGACTGATGCGCCTAGAGCCGCTCGGCCACAGAGCCGGCTAATGGAAGTTGTCATCAGGGCTAAGGGTGGGCCAGCACCGTACTGAATTCCAGCATTACCGACGGAGGGTGCCACGAACTTGTAAGTCATTTTCAGGCGGATGTCCGGATACTTTTGATCACATAGTGTATGGTTACCAGTTTCGGTACTTCAGTGCACCATCTTCAGGTGTTAATTGACGCTGATGGGGTTAATTCTGTTAACTGATTTTCGCAGACTAACTGTAACAACGATGGTGTGTGTGCAATCATCAACTACCAACTGACTGGAGAAATAAAGGCCTGAAGACGGTGCACTGAAACACTGAAACTGGTAGACAATAAACAACATCGTAAGGGTGGCTTTAGGCGTTGCATTTTATTACATAGTTTCACTTTGGTTTCGCCAAGTGTTGAAAACAGTACTCCTCGAGCACTCGACAAGTCGTGCAGCTCCCTAAATGCTCGTTCCGAGCCTTCGGACCATCACAATCTGTCCTCGGTCAAGCTCAGAACAGATCGCGCACCTTCCCATTCTACACACAAACAGCACGCTCACTGATACTAAATGTACCGTGCATGCGTCTGACTAGCATTCATTCTTCTCCAGATGACGCTGCTATCGCCTTTTTTTATTTTTTTTATTTTACTTTTTTTTTTCATCAGTCTTCTGACTGTCCCAGTCTTCAAGAAGGGTCGTCGAGCAGATGCGCAAAACTATAGACCTATATCTCTGACGTCGATCTGTTGTAAAATTTTAGAACATGTTTTTTGCTCGAGTATCATGTCGTTTTTTGAAACCCAGAATCTACTATGTAGGAATCAACATGGATTCCGGAAACAGCGATCGTGTGAGACCCAACTCGCTTTATTTGTTCATGAGACCCAGAAAATATTAGATACAGGCTCCCAGGTAGATGCTATTTTTCTTGACTTCCGGAAGGCGTTCGATACAGTTCCGCACTGTCGCCTGATAAACAAAGTAAGAGCCTACGGAATATCAGACCAGCTGTGTGGCTGGAATGAAGAGTTTTTAGCAAACAGAACACAGCATGTTGTTATCAATGGAGAGACGTCTACAGACGTTAAAGTAACATCTGGCGTGCCACAGGGGAGTGTTATGGGACCATTGCTTTTCACAATATATATAAATGACCTAGTAGATAGTGTCGGAAGTTCCATGCGGCTTTTCGCGGATGATGCTGTAGTATACAGAGAAGTTGCAGCATTAGAAAATTGTAGCGAAATGCAGGAAGATCTGCAGCGGATAGGCACTTGGTGCAGGGAATGGCAACTGACCCTTAACATAGACAAATGTAATGTATTGCGAATACATAGAAAGAAGGATCCTTTACTGTATGATTATATGATAGCGGAACAAACACTGGTAGCAGTTACTTCTGTAAAATATCTGGGAGTATGCGTGCGGAACGATTTGAAGTGGAATGATCATATAAAATTAATTGTTGGTAAGGTGGGTACCAGGTTGAGATTCATTGGGAGAGTCCTTAGAAAATGTAGTCCATCAACAAAGGAGGTGGCTTACAAAACACTCGTTCGACGTATACCTGAGTATTACTCATCAGTGTGGGATCCGTACCAGATCCGGTTGACGGAGGAGATAGAGAAGATCCAAAGAAGAGCGGCGCGTTTCGTCACAGGGTTATTTGGTAACCGTGATAGCGTTACGGAGATGTTTAACAAACTCAAGTGGCAAACTCTGCAAGAGAGGGGCTCTGCATCGCGGTGTAGTTTGCTCGCCAGGTTTCGAGAGGGTGCGTTTCTGGATGGGGTATCGAATATATTGCTTCCCCCTACTTATATCTCCCGAGGAGATCACGAAAGTAAAATTAGAGAGATTAGAGCGCGCACGGAGGCTTTCAGACAGTCGTTCCTCCCGCGAACCATACGCGACTGGAACAGGAAAGGGAGGTAATGACAGTAGCACCTAAAGTGCCCTCCACCACACACCGTTGGGTGGCTTGCGGAGTATAAATGTAGATGTAGATGTAGATGTAGATGTAGACTGGTTTGATGCGGCCTGCCACGAATTTCTCTCCTGTGCCAACCTCTTCATCTCAGAGTACCAAAGGGACCGATGACCTCGTAGTTTGGTCCCTTTCCCCGTCTTTTAAACCAACCAAGCATCAGAGTACCATATGGAACCTACTTCCTCAATTATCTGCTGCATGTGTTCCAATCTCTGTCTTCCTCTACAGTTTTTGCCCTCTACAGCTCCCTTGTCAGTGTTTTTCACATATTTCGTTCCTTTCCGTGTCTGCGCAGAACCTTATCAGTCCACCTAATTTTCAACATTCGTCTGTAGCACCACATCTCAAATGCTTCGAGTCTCTTTTGTTCCGGTTTTCCCACAGTCCCTGATTCACTACCATGTAATGCTGTGTTCCAAACGTACTTTCTCAGAAATTTCTCTCTCAAAGTGAGGCCTATGTTTGATACTTGAGCCGTGGTAAAAATTGCTGTTTTGAAGAGCGCGCCGCAGCGTGTAGTGTGAAGCAGTCGCCATCCGTTTCTGGCGGTGGCGCCGCTGTGGCAATCGCAACTTTGGTGTCTCCCTCTGGTGGGAAAGGGGAAAGGTTGCCTGTTCAGGTGCGCTATGAGCTCGCCAGTCCGTCAGTCTGGGTCAGTCTCTCGTCCCCAGCTTGCTAGTCTGTCTCTCGTCCGCATTTGTTAGGCAGTTAGTGTCTGTCTATCGTTTGGAGTGCTACCATGTCTGTCGTTCGGATCAACCTTTAAAGCCGGCAAAATGAGAGTCTTTCCACTCCGCCAGTAAGAGAACTCAGCGAGTGGTCGCCCGGTCGGTGCTTAGTTCCTGCGTCTGAGTCTGCACGTTAGGCCGTCAGTCTGCTCGAGTTTGTTCAGGCAATGGTCATTGGCGGTTGGATCGATCGGTTGGTTGGTCGCACACTGAGACACAAGATGACTTGTCCGTCTTGAGCGTCGGTGCATGTGAGGTCGCCGCGTGAGTCCAGTGGGCCGCGGCGTATAGCGAGGGGTAGTGACGTCGCGGTCGACACGAGGGTAACAGGAGTCAACCCACGACATCGATCTGGCCGGTGCGAACTGCGACGCTGTGAGACGGGAGATCGGCGCGCCTTCCTGCGTCCGTTGAAGCGGCTGGCAGCGGACGGTTCGGGAGAGCAATTTGGGGGTGCAGCGCCAGGTCTTCTCCAGAAATCGCAGTTTATTAGAAGTTAAGTGATTGGTGATATGTTGTCTGAGTTACTCTTGTTAAATTCTACTTGTTTTCTTGGTGAGGTCACCAGCCGTTTTGCTTTGGGGTCGTCCCACCATTCTTCTCCGTTTGCCCACCCGCGGGAAGGTGGTTGTTTATAAACTGGGTGGTCCGTTTTTGCCTTGTGGGGTAGGGGCGGGTTAGAGCAACCTGCGGTTCGGATTGTTCGTTAATCTACCTATCAATCTACCGTACGTTAGTAGCTGCCTATGTCATGTTTGTCGGATTTGGTGCGTTAACGAATTTATTGCTTGGAGTGTAACGGCCTAATACCTGAAATATGTTTTGATCTTTGGAAACTTTGATATTATTGCCTATGATCTTGAGAGGCGGTATTGTATACTGTAGAGCATCTTAACTATTGTTTGGCCAACCTTGTAGAATTTTATATAAGATTGAATTTCATGGGCTTTTATTTAAATGATCATTTTAGTATATAAGGTTGCCACCCTTTCACTGTAAGACTTTTCTTAGAAGTTAAAATCAAGTTGCACCTTCGGTGGAAAGGTTAATATTTTAATTGTTAGTGTTTTGTACCATTTCCATCCCTCCTACAGGGGGGTGCATAGTTTGTGTGCTTGTGTAAATTGTTAAAACTCTTAGTTTAAAGTTATCTGGTATGTTGCAGATTTGCACCAGTGTAGTCTTTCAGAGGCTGTTGTGAGCGGTCGTAACTACGGCCGTGTCAAAAGGGTGTGGCAAGGTTCTCTGCCCGAAAGCTCACACAGTCAAAACTTGTTTCTTTCTGCCTCTGAATAAATTATAGCTTTGATTCGGAACTCATCAAATACAGTGGAATATCAGGTCTTAAATGGCTACATAGGATAATTGAAATGGCCTGGGAGTCGGGACAGGTTCCATCAGACTGGACAAAAGCAGTAATCACACCAATTTTTAAACATGGAAACAGAAAAGATTGTAACAACTACAGAGGTATCTCTTTAATCAGCGTTGTGGGTAAAATCTTCTCAGGTATTGTTGAAAGGAAAGTGCGAGTATTAGTTGAGGACCAATTGGATGAAAATCAGTGTGGGTTTAGGCCTCTTAGAGGTTGTCAGGACTAGATCTTTAGCTTACGGCAAATAATGGAGAAGTGTTATGAATGGAACAGGGAATTGTATCTATGCTTTATAGATCTAGAAAAGGCATATGACCGGATTCCTAGGAGGAAGTTATTGTCCGTTCTACAAGATTATGGAATAGGAGGCAAACTTTTGCGAGCAATTAAAGGTCTTTACATGGATAGTCAGGCAGCAGTTAGAGTTGACGGTAAATTGAGTTCATGGTTCAGAGTAGTTTCAGGGGTAAGACAAGGCTGCAACCTGTCTCCACTGTTGTTCATATTATTTATGGATCATATGTTGAAAACAATAGACTGGCTGGGTGAGATTAAGATATGTGAACACAAAATAAGCGGTCTTGCATATGCAGATGACTTAGTTGTGATGGCAGATTCGATTGAAAGTTTGCAAAGTAATATTTCAGAGCTAGATCAGAAATGTAAGGACTATGGTATGATGATTAGCATCTCCAAAACGAAAGTAATGTCAGTGGGAAAGAAATATAAACGGATTGAGTGCCAAATAGGAGGAACAAAGTTAGAACAGGTGGACGGTTTCAAGTACTTAGGATGCATATTCTCACAGGATGGCAACATAGTGAAAGAACCGGAAGCGAGGTGTAGCAAAGCTAATGCAGTGAGCGCTCAGCTACGATCTACTCCCTTCTGCAAGAAGGAAGTCAGTACCAAGACTAAGTTATCTGTGCACCGTTCAATCTTTCGACCAACTTTGTTGTATGGGAGCGAAAGCTGGGTGGATTCAGGTTACCTTATCAACAAGGTTGAGGTTACGGATATGAAAGTATCTAGGATGATTGCAGGTACTAGTAGATGGGAACAATGGCAGGAGGGTGTCCACAATGAAATCAAAGAAAAACTGGGAATGAAATCTATAGATGTAGCAGTCCTGGCGAACAGGCTTAGATGGTGGGGTCATGTTACACGCATGGGAGAAGCAAGGTTACCCAAGAGACTCATGGATTCAGCAGTAGAGGGTAGGAGGAGTCGGGGCAGACCGAGGAGAAGGTACTTGGATTCGGTTAAGAATGATTTTGAAGTAATAGGTTTAACATCAGAAGAGGGACCAATGTTAGCACTGAATAGGGGATCATGGAGGAACTGTATAAGGGGGGCGATGCTCCAGACTGAACGCTGAAAGGCATAATCGGTCTTAAATGATGATGATGATGATGATTTGATATTTAGAGGATGCTTTCTGATTATAATTTTAAATCTATTTCTTAAAAAAATGCTTTTAGGCACTATTAAAGTGAATAAAATCCCTATTTGTTAAAAGGAATTTGGCTATGATTTCATCAATTACTCCCTGGCAACTACTTCCATGCTTACATGGTGTGATTAAATGTGTTAATGTTCTTGATGAATCGCTGGTAAATAAAATAAATTCTTCAGAATATTCTTTTAAAATAAATCACGGTACAGTACTACAGTAGACTTCTCTTGGCCATCACCTAAACGGTTTTATATCGATAGTAGGTCGGTGGTCATAATGGTCTTGCTGATCCGTGGGTGGGTGTTGTTATTATCTAGTTGTCTGTTTATCTCACTGCGTTACAACTAGCGAGCGGAGAGACGTTTGTCAGAGTCGATGAACGTGACGTCAGCGCCGCTTCCCGAAATTACGCCTTAGCCCGGTGCGCAGCGAGGAAGCCCGGGCGAGAGTGAAACGAGGAAACAGCGTACGCGAGTAATAATTACGGCCGCGGGCAAGCAAATACGCCCGCGGCGGAAGAGACTCATTGCGCCGGCGAAGATGGCGACCGTGATTGAGGAAACGCGTCCTTAGGGACGAGATGACGGGGAGGAGGGGTCAGAGGAAGGAGGGAATGGAAAGGGGGGCGGTGTGGGGAGGGGGGGCTGCGGCTAGAAAGGAAGCTAGGCCTCGCGGTGTCGCCAGCGGCGCTGCGCCGTCCGAGAGTTTGGCCACCGGCGCCTGGTGACTTCCGTCAGCGCCACGGAGCGTCAAAGCCGGCGGCCCGGAGGAGCTGGCTGGTCTGGGGCGGCTGGAGCCGAGGAAGGAAGGCGGTAATCCCGTGATCAAAGGAGCCGTCGCGCGCCGGATGAGCCGCCGACTGCCGCGTCCGCCGACGCCGACGCCGCCGTCACCGACGCCGCAGACGCCGGCGTCGCCATTAAGGCTCCTTGTTCGGCCTCGCAAGTCGCCGCCGCGGCGGATGAAGCAGCGCGCAGCGTCCCCGATTAAGCGAATTTTCCTTTTCTTTTTATTCGGGCGCGTTCATCAGCGCGAGTTCTTCGCGTCGCGACGTATCTAGCCCACGCTGAGTGGCGCCGTGTGCGGAGCAGAAATTCCGCTGCCGCGGAACCTCTCCCGCCTAACTTCGAAGAGATCCCATTCGTCAGAGTTTTCCACTTTTAGAAACCAGTTGGGTGTCTCTTGTAAGAGACGCTTGACTAATTGATATTATTGTGACATCTTCAACGAACCTATTTACGAGACGTAACGGTATCAAATAGCAAATTCAGTACTTATTCAGAGAATTTCGCACTATCAGAGAATCACACATTCAGTTCTGCAGGCCAAGTCGCCAACTCACGCTTCTGTGTTGATTAGGCTCGCAGGCCGCTGGTTCGAATCCAAATGGTTCAAATGGCTCTGAGCACTGTGGGACTTAACATCTGAGGTCATCAGTCCCCTAGACTTAAGACTACTTGAACCTAACTAACCTAAAGACATCACATACATGCATGCCCGAGGCAGGGTTCGAACCTGCGACCGTATTATTCGCGCAGTTCTGGACTGAAGCGCCCAGAGCCGCTCGGCCACCGCGGCCGGCGTTCGAGTCCAAGTTGGGGAGGAAACTTTCACCGCCAGTGTTTGACAGCAGAGTTGCGATTACGTACAGTTCCTGAGCTCCAGATATTGCTCTTAATGACGTGAGTTCTACATCTACATCTAGAAACGTACTTCGCAAGCCACCGTACGGTACATGGCGGAGACTAAAACTAGTCATTTCCTTTCCTGTTCCATTCGCAAGAGAGCGAGGGAAATGCGACTGTCAGTTAACACCCTCTCGAGCCCTAATTTCTCTCATCTTATTGGTCGTTGCCCGAAATGTATGTCGGCGGTAGTAGAATCCACCTGCAGTCAGTCTCAAATGCCATTCTCTAAATTTCTGCAGTAGTGTCTCGCGGAAAGAACGATTTTTTCCCCTTCAGGGATTCCCATTTGAGTTTACAAAGCATCTCTATAATATTTGCGTGCTGATCGAACCTACCAGTAACAAACCTAGCAACCCGTTTCTGAATTACTTTGATGTCTTTCTTTAATGCGACTTGGTACGGATCCAAAACACTCTAATAGTATTCACCAATGGGTCGAACTAGAGTTCCATACACTTCCCGAAATTCTCCCAGGAAAGCAGTCGACCATTCACTCTTCCGTACTGCCGTCCTTCAGAGCGCGTTCCGTTTCATGTTCAAATGTGTGTGAATTCGTAAGGGAGCCGCCCTGTTTGGCGAGCGGTTCTAGACGCTTGCCGGCCGCGGTGGTCTAGCGGTTCTAGGCGCTCAGTCCGGAACCGCGCGACCGCTACGGTCGCAGGTTCGAATCCTGCTTCGGGCATGGATGTGTGTGATGTCCTTAGGTTAGTTAGGTTTAAGTAGTTCTAAGTTCTAGGGGACTGATGACCACATATATTAAGTCCCATAGTGTTCGAGCCATATGAACCATTTTTTTTTCTAGGTGCTTAAGTCTGGAACCGCGCAACCGCTACGGTCGCAGGTACGAATCCTGCCTCGGGCATGGATGTGTGTGATGTCCTTAGGTTAGTTAGGTTTAAGTAGTTCTAAGTTCTAGGGGACTGATGACCTCAGATGTTAAGCCCCATAGTGCTCAGAGCCATTTCATCTATTCCTAAGGGACCAAACTGCTTAGATCATCGGTCCCTAGACTTACACATTACTTAAACTAACTTAATCTAAGTATAACACAAATACCTATACTCGAGGGAGGACTCGAACCTCCGGCGGGAGTGGCCGCGCAGTCCGTGACATGACGCCTCAAACCGCGCGGCTACTCCGAGCGGCCCATTTCATGTCGCTTTGCAGTGTCACGCGTAGATGATTAATCAACGTGACTGTCAGGCAGTGCACTGCTGATACTGCATTCGAACATTATTGAATTTTTTTCCTACTCGCCGGCAATGACTTGCTTTTTTCTACATGTAGAAGAAGCTGCCGCTCACCACATTAATTAAAAATTTCCCTTGTAATCTCCTACGGTCACTGAAAGACGACCCTTCCCCGCACACCACGGCTTCATCAGTAAACAGCCACAGATTGCTGCTCACCCTGTCGTTTAGGTTACACTCCTGGAAATTGAAATAAGAACACCGTGAATTCATTGTCCCAGGAAGGGGAAACTTTATTGACACATTCCTGGGGTCAGATACATCACATGATCACACTGACAGAACCACAGGCACATAGACACAGGCAACAGAGCATGCACAATGTCGGCACTAGTACAGTGTATATCCACTTTTCGCAGAATGCAGGCTGCTATTCTCCCATGGAGACGATCGTAGAGATGCTGGATGTAGTCCTGTGGAACGGCTTGCCATGCCATTTCCACCTGGCGCCTCAGTTGGACCAGCGTTCGTGCTGGACGTGCAGACCGCGTGAGACGACGCTTCATCCAGTCCCAAACATGCTCAATGGGGGACAGATCCGGAGATCTTGCTGGCCAGGGTAGTTGACTTACACCTTCTAGAGCACGTTGGGTGGCACGGGATACATGCGGACGTGCATTGTCCTGTTGGAACAGCAAGTTCCCTTGCCGGTCTAGGAATGGTAGAACGATGGGTTCGATGACGGTTTGGATGTACCGTGCACTATTCAGTGTCCCCTCGACGATCACCAGTGGTGTACGGCCAGTGTAGGAGATCGCTCCCCACACCATGATGCCGGGTGTTGGCCCTGTGTGCCTCGGTCGTATGCAGTCCTGATTGTGGCGCTCACCTGCACGGCGCCAAACACGCATACGACCATCATTGGCACCAAGGCAGAAGCGACTCTCATCGCTGAAGACGACACGTCTCCATTCGTCCCTCCATTCACGCCTGTCGCGCCACCACTGGAGGCGGGCTGCACGATGTTGGGGCGTGAGCGGAAGACGGCCTAACGGTGTGCGGGACCGTAGCCCAGCTTCATGGAGACGGTTGCGAATGGTCCTCGCCGATACCCCAGGAGCAACAGTGTCCCTAATTTGCTGGGAAGTGGCGGTGCGGTCCCCTACGGCACTGCGTAGGATCCTACGGTCTTGGCGTGCATCCGTGCGTCGCTGCGATCCGGTCCCAGGTCGACGGGCACGTGCACCTTCCGCCGACCACTGGCGACAACATCGATGTACTGTGGAGACCTCACGCCCCACGTGTTGAGCAATTCGGCGGTACGTCCACCCGGCCTCCCGCATGCCCACTATACGCCCTCGCTCAAAGTCCGTCAACTGCACATACGGTTCACGTCCACGCTGTCGCGGCATGCTACCAGTGTTAAAGACTGCGATGGAGCTCCGTATGCCACGGCAAACTGGCTGACACTGACGGCGGCGGTGCACAAATGCTGCGCAGCTAGCGCCATTCGACGGCCAACACCGCGGTTCCTGGTGTGTCCGCTGTGCCGTGCGTGTGATCATTGCTTGTACAGACCTCTCGCAGTGTCCGGAGCAAGTATGGTGGGTCTGACACACCGGTGTCAATGTGTTCTTTTTTCCATTTCCAGGAGTGTATTTATGTAGACAGAGAATTAGAGCGGTCCTATCATACTTCCCTGGGGCACTCCTGATGATACCCTAAGCTGTGATGAACACTCCCCGTCGTGCACAACGTACTGGGTTCTATCACTTAAAAAGTCCTCGAACCACCCACAGATCTGAGGACATAATCCATATGCCCGATCCTTCGTCAACAGTCTCTGCAGTGAGTCACCGCGTCGAGCGCTTTCTGGAAATCTAGGAATGTGGAATCTACCTGTTGCCCTTCACCCACGATTTGAGGTCATCATATGAGAAAAGGGCAAGTTGAATTTCGCACGAACGATGCCTTCTAACTCATGCTGATTTGTGGATAGCAGCTTTGATGTCTCTAGGAAATTTATTATAGTCGAGCTCATTTTTATAAAGGATGGGGCCCTCCACGCCCACACCAACTTGGTGACCAAACCAAAAGTTCTACTGTCACCTCCGTATAACATGCTAGTTTTTGAATCAGGAGTCACAGGATGCGGGCTGTGATGTTGCGTCTGGGTAAGATTACTCATTGACATGGTCCATCAGGAGACAGAAAGTGGACGAAAGCGATCGAAGGGTAGCGGTTTGTAAGGGCAGAGGGGAAAAAGTGGCAAGGCAAGCGCCAAGGGGAAAAAACCTCTGCGACAGTAGGACGGGTAGTAAGGGCAGTAGCGGCTTTCTAGCTGCGACAGTGCATGCAAGGTGTGGTTATGTTAGTGCGAGGTATCGTGCATCGTTACCTTTGTCGTTGCGGGTGCTCGTTGTAGGGCTTGCTGCAGCTGCTGCGTCACTGTAACAGTTCAAGGTCGTCATACATTAGTGGGCGATCGGCGATAGGTCAGCTCTCAGTGTAGGGTGTGTGTGCTGTGTACAGTACGGTTTCCCTGCGATTGCCTGTTTTTCGGCGGGTCGAGCATCTGGGGTTGCCAGTAGTAGCTGTGTTGCAGGGGCTCGCCAGTACTGTCGTGTTAGCGTGCTATGGACCATAGATGTTTAGTTTCTTGCTAATAGTGTCTTTGGTCTATTATGTTTCCATCTCTGGTTGTGTCCGCCCCGGTAGCTGAGTGGTCAGCGTGACAGCCTGTCAATCCTAAGGGCCCGGGTTCGATTCCCGGCTGGGTCGGAAATTTTCTCCGCCCAGGGACTGGGTGTTGTGTTGTCCTAATCATCATCATTTCATCCCCATCGACGCGCAGGTCGCCGAAGTGGCGTCAAATCGAAAGACCTGCACCAGGCGAACGGTCTGCCCGACGGGAGGCCCTAGCCACACGACATTTCCATTTTATCTCTGGTTGTGGTCGTAGTTACCCAGAGAAAGGATAAACGGGTTACGCGAGTGTCTCGTGTTTCTGTACAGTCGTGTGGCGAGTTTTTGGAATACCTGCAAGATGGTATCCAGCCGATATTCCCGGTGAAGATCCGTGGTGCGTGTGTAGCGCGGAGCGTTGCTTATGAATCTGAGTACTCTGTTCTGTATGAGCTGCAGACGGCGCAGGCGTGTGGGCGCAGCGTATCCCCAGTCAGGGGCTGCGTACGTCATCAGGGGTCGAATAAGTGTCATGTACAAGGACTTGGACACCCTCCTATTCAGTGTACTACGCCTGTTAAGCACATGGTAGAGTTGTTTGAGCCGTGCGTTTACTTTGTTGGTCACATGTTGAATGTGGTCCACCCCAGAGTAGTTTCCGGTCCAGCCAGAGACCGAGGTATTTGACCTTCTCGCGTGTTATTGGGTTGCAGTGTTGATGTTTGCGCAGTAGTTTCGGTCTTCTAGTGAACAGAACGGCTTCGCACTTCGAGCTCAGAAAGCGTGCAGTTCTGCAACAAACCGATGTTAAGGATAATGGTATGTAAGCATGTGGGTCCGATCTTTCGTACATGCAGGAGTCAAGTGAGCTTTTCTTCAGTCGCCTGGGACTTTGCGCTGGCCGAGAGATTTGCGATAAATGCAAGGCAAGTAAGGCACTATTGCCGCAGAGTACCCTCTGTAAAACCGAATTGGAATTCTGTCTGGAGCTGGAGACATATTTAGTTTCAACTCTTTCAGTTGCTATTTGACGCCAGGGATGCCTCTTTCTATTTCCTGCATGCGCGAGTCCGTGCATGGTCGAAAGAAGATATGTTTGTACGATCCTCCGGCTTAAATCATTTATTACACGAGTATTTAAAACTGCAGGTTTGCTTTTGTGTCTTCTATTGCCATCACAGACTGGATAGAAGCCTTCGATACATTTAGTGATTTTTCCCTGTGACAAGAATTTTTCGGGTTCTCGATAAGGTTTTCCGCTAAGGTATGACGGTGGGAATTATTATATGCCTTCTGCATTGATGCACGAATTTCTAATAACTTTTGCCTGTCGTCATTTGCGCGTTCTTTTTTGAACTGAGAGGGTAATAATCTGTGTTTTTTTAGCATTTCCGAATCTGATTATTAAATGACGGAGGGTCTTTTCCGTCCTTAATCCACTTACTTGGCACACACTTCTACAGAGAGTGATTTATCATCCGTTTAAACTTCGCCCATAAATCCTCTACGTCCGTCATATTTGAACTAAATGGTGTCCGGTTATTGTCTAAGTGAGATGCTAACAGCCGCCTGTATGCTTTTTTCAGCATGAATACTCTTCTAGTCTCTTTGATAGATTTATTAGCTTTAGTAAACATTGTCGCTATGGTGACATCACGCTCACTAGTTCCTGTCTCCATACTGACACTGTAGATCAGGTTAGACCTATCTGTACCTACAAGGTATAAAGTATTTCCACTGCGTATTGACTGTATAACTAGTTCTTCAAGGCAGTTTTCGGCAAACGGTGCGTAGACTTTCCTTAAATGATTCTATGACTGTTCCCCGCAAACTGTTAACCTACAAATATCTTCCTATTGTCTCGTGCAGTGAGGGAATGAGAAAGTTTCAACATAATCTGCACTCATAGTCCTTGACAAACAAACCATTGATATAACCTGTGTTTGCGTACTGAATTATATGCATATCAAAACTGCAGCTTCCATTACACTTTATCGTGATTGTAAAAACTTCAGGAATGAAAAAATAATCAGACAATGTCATTTAAATAATTCTGAGCACACCTATAAGATGTTTGGAGATCCTTAAACTGAGAAAACGAACAAGGATACCAGTGATAGTAAGATATACGTCAACACTCTTTGTACAGTTGATGACAGTGCACTTTTAGGTTCTAATGAATATACACGTCAACAACAAATGTAAGGACTTAATAGAACAAGGTTGAAATAGGTTTCAATACCAATTATAATAAACTAAATCATGGACTACCAACATATCGAAAAAAATATTAAAATTACCAAAGAAGTCTTACAACCGATTGACGATTTTTTTGTGTTTACGGCAGTTCCAGACTGTAACTAGATGGGCGGTGCGATGTAATCAAGCCTGAGACATATTTGGAATTCTTTCAATATTTGTATAAAATTATACCCACTTAAGTTGGTTATTTCCTACATAACTATTTATATCTTATACATGTAAAATAAATTTTGAAAATTTAACATAAAAATTTGTAAATTAATGTCGTTTTGCTAAGTAGTTATCAGTTACCGTGTTTGACAACGATGTAAACCTCCTTGCCTCAACTGTTTTCTTTGTACTTTTTCTTTTTGAGCACTTGTTGTTGTGTGTAGTAGTGGAGACTAGCCGTGTGTATATTGCTATAAAAAACTAATATTGTAAGCGGAATGCATAGTTCAAGGAAGCAAATGAATTTTACAATTTGTTATTCCGATGTTTGAAGAGTTAATTTAGAAATATCCGATGGGTGGATATCTTCTTATTTCATTGATAGTGATTCACTAAACCTCCAGTACCATCGAATCAGTGGATGTACTTTGTACACAGCAGACCTGCGGCGTTATCGTATCTCTACGAGAAAACATCGAAACCAACTTCAAGATAATCAGCTAAGTAAAAATTATATTTTAGTAAAGTGATATATTCTTCGATGGAACTCCCTCAGGAATGACAACAAACGTCCATTCCATGGAAAAGTCATTGTGTTAACAGTATTGATTCGGTATAAACTTAAAAAAAAATTAAAAATTTTTTAAAAAAATCCAAGCACTTCGAAGGAATTATCCCAGTGGAATACGGGGAGTCTCTGGATACGTTTTCGGCGTGAAATCTATAGACTGTAGTATGTCTTCAGTGATGAGTCCCGTTTCTAATTAGATCCCGATGACCTGCAAAAATGTGTCTGGAGACCTGTAAACGCCTCCGACAGTGATGGGATACCAAGGTGACTGACGCTCCCCCCCCCCCCCCTCCCCCCCATTTGGCCAGACAACCAAGAGCGAAGATCTGGGATGCCATTTTGTTTCATTGCAGGACCTCTTTGGTTGTCATCTGCGGCACCCTTGCGGCACAGAGGTAAGACGACGATATTCTACGCCCCGTTTTGTTACTCTTTTGTGGCAAGCCATCCTGGGCTTACATTTTAGCAAGATAATGCCCGCTCTCACACAGCTCGTATCGTATTTTGACCAGGAAGGACGACGATTTCTCCCCAGCTGAGAACGTTTGGAGCGTTACATGCAGGGCCCTTCAACGAGCTATGGACTTTGTCGATTTAATGCACCAATTGGACGTAACAAAGCACGACATCCCCCCAGAGGACACCCAACAACTCTATCAGTCAACGCCAAGCTCTCATCAGCTTACATAAAGACCAGAAGTGAACCGATACGTTATTGACTTGTTCAATTTTTGAAGCTCTTTCTCTTGAAATCATCCAATCATTCACAAACTATAATCGTTTGTGTGCATATGTTCATCACATCTACCGATTTTGTCCCATTTGGTTAATTTCTTCGTGATGCGTCGTATTTTTGTGTCTCAGAGTGTACATTTTAATAAAATGAATTTACTCGTGAATGCAACTCATGCAGAAGAATGACAAGCGTCCATTTAATGGACAAGTCATTTACTAACTAATACTAAATCGGTATATTACAGCTGGAAAAGGAGAAAAGGGACAGTAAACTGTTGTAAGTAGGCTGTTTAGGTTTTTTTAATGGTAACGCCACGTAGCGCTCTGTATGAAAATCACTGGCTGTGCAGTGTGCAGTCTGTGACTGGTTGGCATTGTTGTAATATTCGCCATTCTAGTGTTGGGCAGTTGGCTGTTAACAGCACGTATCGTTGCGCAGTTGGAGGTGAGCCGCCAGCAGTGGTGGATGTGGGGAGAGAAATGGCGGAATTTTGAAATTTGTAAGACTGGATGTCATGAACTGCTATATATATTATGACTTTTGATGCCTATTAAGGTAAATACATTGTTTGTTCTCTATTAAAATCTTTCATTTGCTAACTATGCCTATCAGTAGTTAGTGCCTTCCGTAGTTTGAATCTTTTATTTAGCTGGCAGTAGTGGCGCTCGCTGTATTGCAGTAGTTCGAGTAACCAAGATTTTTGTGAGGTAAGTGATTTGTGAAACGTATAGGTTAATGTTAGTCAGGGCCATTCTTTTGTAGGGATTTTTGAAAGTCAGATTGCGTTGCGCTAAAAATATTGTGTGTCAGTTTAGTGTTGATCAGAATAGGTCAAGAGCGAAATGTCGGAGTGCATTCAGTTCTGCTCAGCTGTTTGAAAATCAAATAATGTAAGAGGTTTATCAGCACAGTAATTAATTAATTTTTCTAAGGGGACGTTTCACTGTAATAATTGACATGGACAACCTCCGGAGTACTAAATAGGGTTTTTACTACAAAGTCTCCGGTATGTCTGAAGAGGGAAGTTTTAAGTCATCGTGTGCTATCAGTTGGGCTAGCTGGCCATGAGACATAACCTGCTGTTGGACATCTAAAGGTCATCCTTAACGATTTAAAGAAACTATGGGAAACGGAAACCTGGGTGGCCAGACAGGCATACGAAGCGTGCACTCTAGCATAATGTGGGCTCAGTGTGCTGAGCAATACGCCATTCACTTGGTGTCTCCCACTTCGTTTAACATGGCAATACTGTCCTAGATATTTTATTGATGGGACTCAGTACACCGGCAGATTGCTAAATATTTAAATAGCTGCCGGACTTATTCCTTCTACATCTGAGCACTGCATCAAATTTACCCCCATTTAAAGTGTGATGGCCTTGGTATTTAGCTAGTACGACTGAGGACACTGTACACCGAGAATGTAGCCGTTCCGCTCTGTACGCATGTATCGGAAATTATTCTTTTAGGGTTTCAGCTGCGCAGCGACAGTGTATAGAAGTGTCGTGAAGACACATTCAAAAATGTGTCGAGTCGAGAGAATGATGAAAACGAAGCGGCGAAACTGTGAGTTCTACGGACAGTGGTTGGGAACTATGTGGGTCACATCGCAAGTAGGACGCGAGAGGGCTGTGAAGGTGGGCGATAGCGTCAAGTTGAAGGAAGCGATATGTAAAAATGGAAATCTACAGATACGAAGATATCTATCGGAAGTGGGGAAAAAAATCGCAGTTGAGCTGCAGCGAACCTATAAAATGCAGGAACTCCTTTACATATTCCTGCAAAACATACAAGCTCTTAGCGCCCAGAGGGAAATGCTAAGTGGGTCGCCAAAGTTGGCTTGGTGCCGGGAAACGCCGGCGATCAGCGGTGATAGAAGATGCGGGTCATGTCGTAATTCCCTAAGTTTCGTGAGCGTATTGTAACCCAAAACTACCTGCAGAAACAAGGCCAGCACTGTACCAGAGACTATATAGCGGTAGTTTCTGTGACAAGATGCAAGTCGGAGTTTAAAATTGTTTAACATCGTTGTTTGCAGCATTTAGTACGGTTAAGATTACGATGGACAACACTGTAGAAAGAACCTTTGCTGTACTTTAGCTTACAATATTCACCAGCAGTAGGCATTCCTTGGCCGTAAACTAAGAAAATAATATCATCAAAAATAGTTAATCTAACTATCAGCTCACTTGCATGGCTAGCAGTTATACCTCAATGTCCCTTCTAGGCCGAAATTTATATTAAATACACCACGCACATGTTTCGAACTATGCCATCATCAAGGCCTTGGAAAAAAAAAAGGGAGAGAGAGAGAGAGAGAAAACGAAAAAATAAGCTACTATGTAATTACGTGTGAAGCTT
Source organism: Schistocerca cancellata (assembly GCF_023864275.1). Lineage (NCBI taxonomy): Eukaryota > Metazoa > Arthropoda > Insecta > Orthoptera > Acrididae > Schistocerca > Schistocerca cancellata. The sequence goes on from NC_064626.1 coordinate 1,182,182,102, forward strand.
ACTTGAACTGATTGTTTAGAATGAAAATAAACATTATGAAAAGCAGAATGAAATAAAGAAAGATTTAGTACTAATTTAGTACTATGTGGAGACATGCTTAGTAATGTGATCACTGAATAAGCGTTGCGTCGAACATAAAGCTGGCAGGAAGAGAAACCCACTTCCACAGAAGGCAGTTGCTGTAATTAATGTGGCACGATAAGCACGCAGCAACTAATCAGCTCCGTCACAGGATAAACTAGGTGTTAACAGAAATTTAAGGCGATTAAGATACAATTAACAATATTTTACTGAAACTTTATAGAGCAATCAGCTCTGAAAGGGGTTTAGTATTACTACGGTCTACCATTTTACCTACACACTTCCCGCAGCATCGGCGATTATGTACAGTGAGCGGTAGTTTAGATTAGTTTAGCACTCAAAGCAAGATGTTACATGCAGTAACTCGCCTCAGGGGCGGATGAACCGTTCTCTGCACGTGCAGTTGTTGCACTGACACGGAGACCATCAGACTTGTAAATGACGAATTTTGATGAGTCTTAGGTATGGTGTGGAGGTGCCTGTGCTGAGTAGCAGGCTAGTGACTTTTCACGCGACGTTCGCTAGTTTCCGAGGACATCGATGTTGAAGTTTTATGCGTATCTCTGACATCCATAACGTTACATATGTTTAGAGCGAACGAGCGTAGCGCAGAGGTTAGGTTCGCAGCTGCCACGCTGGCGGTACGGTTTCAAACGCTACCCACGTACCTTCTTTCGTCTTTTCAGTTTTGTCCAACAGAATAACACGCAAAATTGTAATTTTATTAATAAATCAATCATTACGGATTGCATTTGTGGTTCGTAGTTAAAATTCAAAATACATGGTAAGCTAGAAAGAATTTTCAGGGATGGACGAGGTAGTAGGAGATGTAAATGGATTCCAGATGCAGATGAAAGTACTCATCCCTAATTTCGGTACCGATTAAGTAATTGACTGGCTGTCAACGCCTATTGACGTAAAACAGATTCTTTGCGGAACACCGAGCAAAAACCGATTTGAAGAAGATTAGTCATTCCTTTACAGTACAGTATACTATAATCGCGTCAGGAAATTAGCTTTTATGAAGCATGCAAGAACAATTAGGGAAATTTGATCGCATTGTTCAATAAAGAGTGGATGACTTGATTCACAAAAAAAAGAAGAAAAGTATGTAATTGTAACTTGCACTAAACCAGGAAAATTCACGAATATGCTGCACTAAGAGCTTTTAAAATCTATCATTCTTCCGCACATGGGACAAGAAAGATTTCTATGCGTAATTGATTCCTGGGGAGGTTAGACTAATAAGACACTTTACAGTCAAAGCTTTATAGATGAAAGACAATAATGCAGATGCTTTATAAAAATTATCCCACCCAAATGTACTCTACTTTCTCAATCCTGTTTATTATTACAGAAAGTTTAAAATTTTCTAGAAAAACATTACAAATCATCCCGACGCGCTGAAGACGAATAGAGAAAGCACTTCGATGGAATATTTCATAAAAATACATTCCTTAATTTTGCATAACGTGTGCAGTTGGAGTGATATGGGACCCTTGATACGTCTAGAGACGACCCTGACAGGTGACACGTACGTAAGCATCCTATGCGATCTCATGTATCCATTCATGTCCATTGTGTATTCCGACGAGCTTGGGCAATTCCAGCAGGACAATTCGATACCCCACACCTTCAGAATTGCAACAGAGTAGCTCCAGGAACACTCTTATGAGTTTAAGCACTTCCGCTGACGGCCAAACTCTCCAGTCAAGAACTTGATTGAACGTATCTGGGATCCCTTGCAATGTTCTGGTCAGTAGAGATTTCTATCCCCTCGTACTCCTCACGATTCATGGTGTCAATTCCCTCCAGCACTACGTCAGACATTAGTCGAGCCCATGCCACGTCTTGTTGCCGTACTTCTGCGTACTCGCGGGCGCCCTACACGATATTAGGCAAGTGTACAAGTTTCCTTGGCTCTTCAGTGTACCACCTCAATGGCAGCGACCAGCAACCATGAGGCGTTCGATCCCAAGTTAGCACAAGTCAGATTCACTTGACACTACCTCCAGAAATACTGCGGAGTGAGTGGTTCGCGTTGCTCCGTTTGATGATCTAAAGGAAAGTGTCATGATATGACCGTAGGGATTGTTCGTGGCTAGCACAAGGCCCATGTGCTTGATCTAAAACGTGATACGAAATTATTAAGTAACACCGGCAATAGTCAAAACGAATGTAATGAATCAGTCTCTACTTCCACTGGCGCTGATGCCATCAGGTTTGAGTGCTAGCTAACTTATAAATTTCAGCCATAATTAGCATTTAGAGCCACGTTCTAGCAGTAATGTGAGTAATCACCGATGTCTGGAACAAGACTGGTTTCTCTCCAAGAAATTAACCGCCACCGTCGGACGCTGAATCCAGAGCATCAACACGGCACGAACGCTATGCCAATCAAATGGACTGGAAAAAGTGCGGGCCGTTTACGGCCTCAGTGTTTTGAGGACGGAGGAACCTCTAGCACAGTCTGAAAGTTTCCTCACGCGATCTCCCCCATGTCAACCGAAAGACTTGGTTTTTAAAACGGCGGAACAGCGCGTTGCTGACTTTGTGGCTGGCTCCCGCTGGCCAGGTTTGAAGAAAATCAACGAATTTGCCTTGCACTCGGCGAGGAACTAGGACAGGACAGGAAGGAATCGTCTCAAACTCGACCCAAGTACGCCATGCTGCTGTTTTAATGGAAGTGGTCACATAAGGAATTGGGATGTAAAAGTAATAAGGGCACTGATCTCCATTAGAAATCCTTTCCCAGGCCTGTCAGAACATTGTGGATTATATAAAAATTAAATACAAACCCTCCACAACTCAAAAATGAAATTATGGAAGATACACACAGGTAACACCCCTTTTTGAACATAAGTATGAAGGTGAGGCGTGACATGATTGTTCAACAGCGCTATCATATATATAACATTGACTATTGTGCTAGTCTCTGATTCCAGTGAACGAGGACGGACTGAATCTGCGCAGCAAAATTAAAGGATCACTTTTTCGAAACCATGGCGCCACGTACGATTCAAATTTGGCTGAAAGGTGTGCAATGGCAATAAAGCAAGACACCCTGCAACGTCACCCTGGGGCTCAGCGACGCATCAAACGGCAAGACGTCGACACATACGAAAAAAGGACCGCACGTCAGAAGTTCACGTGAGTTGTAAGGTGGGTTAATGATGTCACGTTGGCACCACTTTCCACTGAAATTGTGCCCGGTGCCACCTTGGACGTGTCACACAATGAGGAGGTAGTCGTAGTTCAAATGTTCAAATGTGTGTGAAATCTTATGGGACTTAACCGCTAAGGTCATCAGTCCCTAAGCTTACACACCACTTAACCTAAATTATCCTAAGAACAAACACACACACCCATGCCCGAATGAGGACTCGAACCTCCGCCGGGACCGGTAGTCGTAGTCCCGCTTACCCTTAAGCGACCGCAGTTCTTGCTCTCGTGTACTGGTTGGAATCACTAGCGACCACTCAAACTATTTGACGAAATCTGAACGTGACCGGAAGCAGCAAAGGATACTTATGCTTTTTCAGTCCTCCTGGTTTCCGTTAAGCCCTCCTGTGGCGTGCTCACGCGGGAGTGCAACATTAACATGTACTTGAACAAAACGGCGAAGGAGGTCCCTCTAAGACGCCCCCCCCCTTCCATCCCCACTGTCACCGCTTCGGCAACACCCTCGGTGCCACGTACCTTTGTTGAATACGTTGGAAGGGTACCTTCAGAAATTTCTACATCAAATCAACCTGGGAAATTCTCTAGTTGTAGAATGAAGGCTTTCGACCGGGTGACATGGCTGTTAATATACTTTCCGGGATGTGAGGTCGTGGTCCAAGAACTTTTCTGCTCCATACGTTTCGTCCAGGACTGCGCTGGACTTCCTCAGAGGCGCTGCTCCGCTGAGTCTTGCCGACTGACTGGTCGGTTTTTTTTTTCTTTATTGTTATTTTCAAACCTGGGTACAGGCAGGCCAGCAGCAGCATGCTACGCCGCTCTTTGGCCTCAGAGATACACACAAGATATAAAGGAAGACATCGAGAGAAAAAACATGGTGGACATAGAAACGGAGACAATCACTATTTAAAACACATGGAGCCGTTCACGGGCATAGAGTCCAAAATAAAATTTGTTCAGACACTTGGACAGAGACGAATATTGTCACACGTGAACAGAGGTGCACAAAACGAATAATACAGAACCACTAAAGCACAAAACGACGATACACACAGAACACGAGGCGGAGATCTCCGGCGCGCGAATGTTCACTAACCGTGTTCGAGTCCGGGGACCTGCCAAGAAAGGAGGAGGGGGGGTGGGAGAGGGAGAGGGAGAGGGAGAGGGGAGAGCAGATGCCAAGGGCAGGGTAGACGGGTGGAAGGGAGGAAGGGGGAGGGGAAGCCCGGGGGAAGAGGGGAGGAGACAGGGGAAAAGGAAAGAGAAGGGAAGGGAAGAGAAGGGAGGAAGGGTGCCGAAAGGAAAGGACACAGGAAGTGAGGGGGAGGATCAAAGTTGGTAGGAGGGGTAGATGGAGGGGAGGAGGACATCATCAGGACGGGGGAGCTGGCGGAAACCACCTTGGGAGAGGGTAAGGAGGGTGGAGAGATGGAGACCGGGTGGGACGTGGGAATACAGGCGCGGCAGCGGGCAGGGGTGGGAGAGGATCGGGGAGACTAGCGGGTGAGGAGGATCAAGTTTACGGGAGGTGTACAGGATCCGTATCCTTTCAAGGAAAAGGAGGAGGTGGGGGAAGGGGATGAGATTGTACAGGATCCGCGTGGGGGAGGGGAGACGGATGCGATAGGCCAGGCGGAGAGCATGGTGTTCAAGGATTTGGAGGGATTTGTAAAAGGTAGGGGGGGGCGGAGATCCAAGCCGGATGGGCATAACAAAGGATAGGGCGGATGAGGGACTTATAGGTGTGGTGGATGGTGGAGGGGTCCAGACCCCACGTACGGCTGGAGAGGAGCTTGAGGAGACTGAGTCGGGCGCGTGCCTTGGCTTTTATTGTCCGGAGGTGGGGAGTCCAGGAGAGGCGACGGTCGAGGGTGACGCCAAGGTACTTAAGGGCGGGAGTGAGGGCGATAGGACGGCCATAGATGGTAAGATAGAAATCAAGGAGGCGGAAGGAAGGGGTGGTTTTGCCTACAATGATCGTCTGGGTTTTGGAGGGATTGACCTTGAGCAACCACTGGTGGCACCAAGCGGTGAACCGGTCAAGATGGGATTGGAGAAGGTGTTGGGAGCGCTGCAGGGTGGGGGCAAGGGCAAGGAAGGCGGTGTCATCGGCAAACTGGAGAAGGTGGATGGGGGGTGTCGGCTGCGGCATGTCCGCCGTGTACAAAAGGTACAGAAGGGGGAAGAGGACGGAGCCTTGGGGCACACCGGCAGAGGGGAAAAAGGTGTAGGAATCTGCGTTATGGATGGTGACATAGGAAGGACGGCGGGAGAGAAAGGAGCCGGTCAGACGGACGTAGTTGATGGGAAGGGCGAAGGTTTGGAGCTTCAAGAGGAGACCGGAATGCCATACGTGGTCATAAGCTCGTTCGAGGTCCAGGGAGAGAAAGATTGCGGAGCGACGGGAATTAAGCTGGTCGGAAAGGAGATGAGTGAGGTGAAGGAGAAGGTCGTCGGAAGAGAAGGACGGCCGAAAGCCACACTGGGTAACGGGAAGGCGGCGGTGCTGGCGGAGATCCTGCTGGATGCGTCGGGTGAGGATAGATTCCAGGACCTTGCTGAAGACCGAGGTAACGCTGATGGGACGGTAGGAGGAGACGGCGGACGGCGGTTTGCCAGGTTTAAGGAACATGAGGATACGGGAGGTTTTCCACAGGTCGGGGTAGTAACCGGTGGACAGGACTACAGTGTAGAGCCTGGCCAGGGTGGAGAGGAAAGAGACAGGAGCTTCACGAAGGTGACGGTAGGTGACACGATCGCGACCAGGAGCGGTGTAGCGTTTTGTGCGGAGTGTAGCAATGAGATCCTGTGTAGTGATAGGGGCATTGAGTTCCGTGTGTGCAATGTTGTCCAAGTACTGGAAACCAGGAGCGAGGGGAGGGACAGAGGTGTCAGTTCGATCGCGGATATCGGGGCAGAGGGAGTAATCGAACTGGGGATAATCGGGGATGGAAAACACATCGGACAGGTAGGAGGCAAAGTGATTGGCCTTACTAAGGGCGTCAGGGAAGGGGTGATCATCATGGAGAAGAGGATAGTAGGGGGAGGGCTTAGTTCCGGTAAGGCGACGGAAGGCTGACCAGAACTTGGACGAGTTGATAGGTAGGGTAGCATGTAAACGGGTGCATGTCTGTCGCCAGTCCCGGCGTTTCTTAGCCACGAGCAAATTACGAATGTGTCGCTGGAGTTGCCGGTGGCGTCGTAGGGTGTCCGCATCACGCGTGCGGAGGAAGGCACGGTAGAGACATCGGGATTCACGGAGGAGGAGGACGGCCTGCGGGGGTAAGGTAGGACGGTGGGGGTGGATGGCGACAGTAGGGACGTGGGCCTCCACGGTCTCAGACAAGGTCTGCTGGAGAAAGGAGGCGGCAAGGGTGACATCATCTGGGTGGTGGTAGGTGAAAGGGTGGCTATCGACCTGGGTGGAGAGGGTATCCCGGTAGGCATTCCAGTTGGCACGGGAATAGTCATGGACATACTTAGGGGGAGGGTCATTACGAGGGTCGGGGCGGGGGCGACGACCGTCTGAAACGGTGAGGAGGACAGGGAGATGGTCGCTACCAATAGGCTCCAGGACATCCACCGTTATGCGACCAAGGAGGTTGGGGGAGGAGAGAATAACATTGGGAGTGGAGTTGGATTCGGGACGGGTGGCCTTGAAGGGAGGAGAGGAACCGATGCCACCGCAGTAACTGGGCAGCGGAACGGCTACGGATGTTGAGGTCGGCGGCGATCACGTAGGAGGAGAAGGTACGGTCGATGTGGGAGAGGAAGTCGAAGGGAATAGGAGCGTTGGGGCGGACATAGATGGTGGCGCAGGTAACGGTAAGGCCGGCGAAGAAGAGACTAAGGATCAGGTGTTCGGTACTAGTCGGGTGTCTGAGAACGACTTATATATTGTGAGAAAGGGGGGCGTGGTTCAGGTGACACGTGATGAGCAGTGATAATCCATAGCAAAGATAAGGTTGACTATCGATTACCACCTTGTCAAAGATAAAAATTGTTAGCAATTTTGTAGAGCCACTGTCCATATATCGCTAAGTTTCATAGCCTCCTCTTTCCTATTAAAATTATCGTGATGTTTATAAATTTCGATAGCTTCTCTATAAAGCCGTGGATAGTAATTTAACGTTGTAGATAAAACTTCGGTATCCGAAAACTTCACTTGGTGGTTGCCTGGTTGAGCAGAGCAGCGAAGCTATCGAAATTTATAAACATCACGATAATTTTAATAGGAAAGAGGAGGCTATGAAACTTAGCGATATATGGACAGTGGCTCTACAAAACTGCTAACAAATTTTATCTTTGACAAGGTGGTAATCGATAGTCAACGTTATCTTTGCTATGGATTATCACTGCTCATCACGTGTCACCTGAACCACGCCCCCCTTTCTGAGAATATATAAGTCGCTCTCAGACACCCGACCAGTCAGTCGGCAAGACTCAGCGGAGCAGCGCCTCTGAGGAAGTCCAGCGCAGTCCTGGACGAAACGTAAGGAGCAGAAAAGTTCTTGGACCACGACCTCACATACCGGAAAGTATATCAACAGCCAAATGCTCTAGTACCTGAGGATTACCCAACCCCCTTCGACATTCCTTGCATGCGGTTTTCCTAACCTTTGCCGTTTTATTCAAGCACATATTAATGTCGCACCAGAGGAGGACGGAAACCGAAGGGTTGAAAAAGAATAAGTGCCCTTTGCTACTTCGGATCATGTTCAAATTTCGTCGAATTACTTTGAACGGTCCCTGGTGTACCCGAAAGCAAAAATTGTGGTCGCACTGCAATCCAAAAGGGTGCGATCACGTTCAACGTCGATGTAGGTCTCAATGTCCTTAGGGAAGGGCTGAAACGTCAGCGGGTGTCAGCAGCGTCAAAATTGTCAAGAACATCTGCCTGTTGCTCATCGTCGTTTCCCTTCGCGCAATGTGTGGGAATCGACGCCCCAGTGGTAGGGATGGTCTCATTGGCGCCATTTATGCCACTCCTGAAGTCTCTCCGTGTTGTTTCTGAGCGGCGGTACGCCTAAAATGTTCCCCTCGTCCACCTATAAGAAAATCACGTAATTTCAACACTGGGTTTTGCAATTGTGACCAACATAGCAGATACTCCAAAAGAAGCCGTGAAATGTGGGTCAGAGAGGCTGTGGGGAGACACTCTTCGTGATACACGTCCACAATGGCTTTGGGCAGCATTGTGGTGCAATATGATCCCAATGTGACGTCATTAATCCATCTTACAGCCCACACGAACTTCCAAGTTATGGCGTCTTTTTAGCGTGCATGGACACCTTGCTGTTTGAAGCGTCGCGAGCCCGTGAGCCGCGCAGGATAGCCGCATGCTCTAGGCCGTCTTGTCACGTTCCGCGCGGCTCTCCCCGTCGGAGGTTCGAGTCCTCCCTCGGGCCTGTATGTGTGTGTCGTCCTTAGCGTAAGTTATTTTAAGTTAGATTAAGTAGTGTGTAAGGCTAGGGCCCGATGACCTCCGCAGTTTAGTCCCATAAGACCTTACCACAAATTTCCAAATTTTCCGAGCCCGTGGATGACATTGCAGGGCGCCACCCATTTTCAACATTACACAGGATGCATGTATGAGCCAAATTTCAAAAATGGCTCTGAGCACTATGGGACTTAACAGCTGTGGTCATCAGTCCCCTAGAACTTAGAACTACTTAAACCTAACTAACCTAAGGACATCACACACATCCATGCCCGAGGCAGGATTCGAACCTGCGACCGTAGCAGTCGCGCGGTTCCGGGCTGCGCGCCTAGAACCGCGAGACCACCGCGGCCGGCGAGCCAAATTTCAAACTTATGGATCGGAATGGGAGTCAACTGCAGGATTTCGGAAAAGAGAAGCTTTAATTCTGTAGCACTAGCAGAATGTCCAGTTTGAAACCGCTGGCGACGACAGCAGGTACGTCGTGCCACTGTTTGGTGATACACGCTCACTGCGACACTTAGCTGATGTTGCGACACTGTGAGACTGAAGAGGCAGTGGCTGTGCGGAACTGTGCGACCGATTAAAATCGCGGTTGGCAGAGTATGTTGATTTACGAACTATTTTCCTGACGTCAGACAAAAGCAAGGTATAGATCGTGTTTTGAGCGCTGTCTATGGCGTCGAACAATAACTATTCTAGATGAACAGCGATATTTGAATGACATACGGTGGGAGCATATTATGGTCCATTGATGCCATCGCCAGAGACCTTTACGTTCGTTATGTGCTCCCTGTATGGCTTCCGACCAGAAATATGTGGTACGAAGATGGTATCTGTTCTTTCGGACATGTTCGAAAGAATAGGTACCATTGGTGGCCGTGCAGCTCTCTACAATGAATTTACAATTAAATCAATACCATTAGCTGCTGACAGGCGTTGAAACACATCAAGGAGGACAGTTGAAAATGTGTGCCCCGACCGGGACTCGAACCCGGAATGCCCTGCTTACATGACAGACGCTCTATCCATATGAACCACCGGCGGATATGTCCGAAAGAACAGATGCCAACTTCATATCGTTAGAGTTAACCGGCTGATGACCTTCTTCAGTGCGGATGCACACGAATTGCCTGAACTCTTACGGTACTCGGTGGATTGTCTGCCACGAGTAATGGGTATAATGGCAGGGACCCTATGAATGTAGTGTGTGGACTATAAGCTGAGAATGTTGGTCTCACGGGGAGCGTGCCAAGGATAAATCCCTGCAGTCGCACTAACCTCTGTGCTCTCGGTGGCTCAGATGGGTAGCGTGTTCGGTCAGAAGCCTGGCGTGTTTCTCCAATAAAAATAAATAAATAAAAAAATAAAAAAAATAAAAAGAATTGAGTGAAAAGGTCAACAACGAACTTCAGTGGATGTCATGTGACGTCCGCTTCGACGAAATTTTCAACTGTCCCCGTTGATGTATTTTAAGGCCTGTCAGCAGCTAATGGTATTGATTTAATTGTAATTTCACAAATATGTGGCATCGCACTGGAGCCTCGCCTTCCCGTGTGGCGCTCCCTGGGTGTGTGGCTGTGTACCGTACCTACAGGGGACACAGCACTTACAAGGGAACATTCCCAAGTGTCAATAAACGATCTCGATAAATCGTGTCGGTTGTGTATAGGGGGCAAAATAGTGGAATACGTATCTTTTGTTTGTGCCCATTTTCTCTTTTCAGGGTTAAAACACATGCCGAAAGATACTTCAGCACTATAGTTTTAGAGGGAATACATTCGAAACGATGGTGTATAAAAAGTGTTTTTCGTATAAATGTTGATATGTAACTAATGTTCTTGAAAACTGTATAAACAGCTTTCGTAATAGTTCGAAATTCTGCAAAATACTTCACCACTACTAATTTATTTTGAAAAATGAAAACTTTTGTTACACATAATTTAAAGAAACTTTCAAGCTACATACATCCCTGTGCATTAAAGCTGAAATACCATTTTTGGAAACTAAGCTGTACACAATGTGCTGCCAGAGTATTTTCAACACACATAATTAAAATATCTAAACACTCATTACTATTCTAATTCTTTATTTTTCTTATATTTCTTTTATGTTTTACATTATTATTTTACGTTTTAAATTCGTGTTTTTGTTTGTTAAAGTTTTGAACATGGCCGCGTTATGAGCGACCGTTTACAAAGTAAAATTAAAGCAATAACAGCCGTCGGTCGCAAAAATGTCTTTTTGACATAGGTTTCGGCAACTACTAAGAGCACCTCCATCAGAAGTAAAACACTCAAACTAATATGTCACGTATAAAATAAATATCAAGCGATAAAGGTTTAGTCACAAAATTTTAAAATAGACAGTATAGAAGCAAGCCACTATGGGCTGCTCACATACGTCGAGCTACGGTAGCGTCAGACTGAGGCACCCGCGTTAGTAATTGCGAGCAGGTGAACATTGCAACAAGAACGCCATCTAGTAGCCGCAAACACAAACAGGCTACTTAAGATTCAAAATATAGGCAGACAAATATTATGATGAACATTATTTTTGTTTTTCAGTTTACAATTTCACATACGTATATTTTGTTAATTGAAATAATAAGTAACTCATTACTGTGGTAGAAAGTAATTACTATAGTGGTAATCTGTAAGGAAATACTTAAAAGATAACGTGTCTTACACCATGAACATAGAATGAACGAAATTTCTTCAGATAATATACACGACAGAAAAGACAATATAAAACAAAATTCAGCAGGATTTCACGTTGTCACGACTCTATATATATTCTGATTTGTGTCAGGCATAATTCTGTACATTGGTAAGCCTTGGTGAAGATAAGTGATTGTGTACTAGTGACTACAGCTTGACTGTACTGTTTCCCCGGTGGAGATTGACGTCATAATCATTCAGTAGAACTAGATTTGAAAATCTTCTCACAAAGTTCTTCCAGTATCGAAAACTGCAACCGTCCAAAGGCTGCACCTATGCCACCGAGCCCTTGGGATCACCAGATGTTTTTTGTACTCAGTTACGACGCTCAGAACCGTTTTCTTCACATTACCACCCGCCTTTTTATAGCTTTAAGAGAAACTAATAGTGAGTTTGGATCGACAATTCGAGATACTCTTTTTGAAGCTCCGAATTTCCTTGTGACAGCATTGAAATCGGGTAAACAAACATCTGACGAGGTCTTACCAAGTGAGGGACAAATATCTATTTTTTTTAGATTAGAGCGTCGCAACCCAGGACAAAAAACATCTGGTGATCCTAAAGGGCTCGATGGCACAGTTACAGCAATCAGACTGTTTCTGCTTTCAGTGTTGGAAGAACATTGTGAGAAGATTTTTAGATCTAGTTCTGTTGAATGATTATGGTGTCAATATCCTCTTGGGAAACAATGTAATTAAGCTGTAGTTATTGGTACATAATTAATTCACTTTGCCAAGGCTTATCAATGTATTGAAGTACGCCTGATGCAAGTAAGATGTTTAGAGGATTACATTGACAATTTAAAATCTTGCTGAATTTTGTTTTTAATTGTCTTCTCCGTCGTGCGTATAAGGTGAATTTCGTTGATTTCATGTGCATGGAGCAAAAAACGAAACACTATGTTTTAAGCATTTCCATACAGATTATCATTATTATAATTATTTTGTGTCATAATACTGAGTTACATATTGTTTTCAGTTAACAAAATACACTTATTTGGACGGTAAACTAACAAAAATACATGAATATAAAACTTAAAATAACAACTGGAAGTATAAAAGAAATATAAGTAAAATAAATAATTAGAACAGTAATGAATGTTTGAATATTTTAATTAGGTATGTTGAAAATAGTCTGACAGCACGACGTGTACGTACACCTTATTTTCAAAAAATGGCATTTCAGAAAACAGTTTTATTAGACAGGAATATACATATGTGGGTTGAAATCTTCTTTAATTTATGTTGTAGCAAAACCTTTCATTTTTCAAAATTAATTGTTGGTGGTGGGGTATTTTTCAAAATTTCAGATTATTACAAAAGTTATACAGTTTTCAATAACACTAATTACTTAGTAACATTTTACGAAAAATAGTTTTTATATGCCATCATTTCAAAGATATTCTGTTTAAACCTAAAATGCCAAATTACCTTAATGGGGAAATCGCACCCCGTAAGGTAACGTGGCATTTTCGATTTACCCCTTAAAAGTGAAACTGGCCTCAAATAAAAAAGTATGTATTGTGTTATTTTGCCCTCTCCACACACGTCAAGTTTCATCAGATCGTGTATTGGTATTTGGTAATATTCCCTTGTTAGAATTAACGTGACCTCTGTATCAAAAGTTACGTCAAACGACTATGTTTCGTCATCATACGTTCTTTATTCTGCAATTAATTAAAATTCGCTTCTCGTTGTTGTAGTTTGTTCACGACGTCACGACTCAGTTACCAGTGAGGCGCGGGTAGATTAGTAAGCATGCTCCACCTACGTAAGCCCAACATCGACAGCTGCGGGGAGATGTCGGGTAGGAGGGGAACGCTGTCTGTACGCTTTGCTAGCGCTACACATGTGCTTACCGGTTTGGCATGAAACGGCCCTACAATCAATTCGGAACGGCTGCGATAAACACGGGTACTGTACTGTTAAATCGCCAGTGCAGCCAGCGGCGGGACACACAGCACTCGTGGCCAGAAGCCGACCGTCATCTAACTGCTGTAGCTGATCTAGAACTTGGGGTCCCTAATCCAGAACTTCGTGTTACAAACTGTATGAGTTTTTGTGTTTTTTGACAATATATCGCCTGAGTCGAAACATGTTAGTGTTTCTGTCTTATGCAATAAGAATTGCTATCTGCGTGGAACCTTAAAAAAAATCCTGACAAATAACTTGAAGTTCATTAAGTATCAGTAGTTTTTCTGTTTTAAAATAAGTTATCTAGAATGAGATTTTCACTCTGCAGAGGAGTGTGCGCTGATATGAAACTTCCTGGCAGATTAAAACTGTGTGCCGAACCGAGACGCGAACTCGGTACCTTTGCCTTTGGCGGGCAAGTCCCGAGTTCGAGTGTCGGTCCGGCACACAGTTTTAATCTGCCAGGAAGTTTCATAAGATTTATCTAGTTACATGTTTCATGAAAGAATGGCAAGATTTGTCAGTACAATGAAAATCCTACCAAAGTGGCAAACTTCACTTTATTTATTCACTCGATGACTAGTTTCGGGCCGGGAATCATTTTCAAATCATCATAACATAGTAAAAAATGGTTTTTCCGATAATTCAAAAACAATGTAAAACATGTGCAAACGAACAGTTACAGAGCATAGAGGTAACTGTATATGCTGTAATTGTTCGTTTGCAAATTTTTGACACGGCTTTTGCATTTTCTGAAATGTGCAACTTTGGCCGGTTTCTCGTTGTACTTATTAATAGAAGTTGTTGACTCACAGCTACTCCAGCATGCTGGAAGTTCGTGGCAAGATTTGTGTTGAAATAATGTGGACCGAGTCAGCTTACAGCATAATAGTCAACACACATTATATGATACGATTCTCAAACCAGTAGGGAACTTGGTGAGAACTGATGTATCAATGTGAATGTGGAAAAATCGGGAGGGACGGGTGGTGGGCTGACAAAACCTATGTCTGCCTCTCGGTGGGTAAGCTCTAAAAAGTTGATTTGGGTTGATTTGCGGAAAAGAGACCAAACAGCGAGGTCATCGGTCTCATCGGATTAGGGAAGGATGGGGAAGAAAGTCGGCCGTGCCCTGTCAAAGGAACCATAGCGGCATTTGCGTGGAGCGATTTAGAGAAATCACGGAAAACCTAAATTAGGATGGTCGGACTTGGGATTGAACAGTCGTCCTCCCGAGTGCGACTCCAGTGTGCTAAGCACTGCGCCACCTCACTCGGTGTTAAAAGTATGTGGCTCTTAAGAATGTACAAACGTGTTACGCAGTATTTTGTGCTCGTATAAAAACTGTGGGTATAACTTCTTAAACGCCATCTGTTCAAAAGTATCTGGACACCATACGTAATGCGGAATTGACCACTAGATGTCACTAGATGTGGACCTGTCAGGATACAAGAGACGGGGAGTATTTTGTTGTCAGCAGAGAAGCAGCAACAGCAGAATGGGTCTGAAATCTGGTTTGGCAGGACAGAGCGGATCAGGTTGTGGAAACGGGCCAAGTTCAATTACTGTTAGTTATACAAGAAGACGCACAACTTTATTCCTCAAACCAATGCTCAGTTTGCTCTTTAAAACAACAAAGATCAATTCACGGCTGAGGGCCCAAGTAACTTCTGCAGAATAAGTTTACATGATTACTTTTAAAACAGCAGAATTTAGACTAACGGCTGAAGGCCTTACGTAAGTAAAATTGCAATATCTTCTCGGCTAAAGGCCGAAATAATATTTCAGGTCAGCTAGGGAAACTCTTTAAAAGCCAAGCATTTACAAATTCCGGCTAGAGGCCATATTAAGGAAAATTGAAGTTAATTATTCGGCTGAAGGCCCAATAAACAATGTTTCTTTACATAATAAAAGAGAGGCCTTAAAGATAAGTTTTTACACAGTACAACAGAAAAACATCTTAAGAAAACTTGAATTATCTTGTCGGCTGAAGGCCCAAACAATTGCTCAAGAATAATTAAAGACAACCTTAAGATAAACATTTACAGAATACGGCTGGAGGCCGTTTCAAGAATTCAAGATAATTAAAGAGAAACCTTACAGACAAGGATTTACATGTTAAAGCCACAGATTCTGAAACAAACGCGGCTGATGGCCTAAATACAGAGACACAAGAATTTTAAATGAAACACGGCTGAAGGCCTAGTCTTAAAGTTGTTATGAAGTTCGGCTGAAGGCCATATACTAAATATAAAACAGACGATATTAATACGAGGCTGAAGACCTGGCACAGTACCTGCGACCAAATAAAATGACAATCACATACAACAAACAGTGGTGTTCAGAAGTGTTCAGAGGGTCGGCCTGGGGAGGAAACTCTAACCACAGTTTAGGTGATACAGGTAGCCGAGCGTAACACTGAACAATCGGGTGGCAACGCTACCTAGGGATGGCTGAGGAACCAACCAACAGCCTAATCATTTCCCTTCCACCCGACATACATACTCGCTACTCTATTACAACCGACCAACTGACTAGTCCAGTACGCCGGCCGAAGTGGCCGAGCGGTTAAAGGCGCTACAGTCTGGAACCGCACGACCGCTACGGTCGCAGGTTGGAATCCTGCTTCGGGCATGGATGTGTGTGATGTCCTTAGGTTAGTTAGGTTTAAGTAGTTCTAAGTTCTGAGGACTTATGACCACAGCAGTTGAGTCCCATAGTGCTCAGAGCCATTTGAACCATTTTTGAACTAGTCCAGTACGCAGACAGCATTCATCTGCTCAGTGGAAATCACAGAAGCTACAAACGGTTCCACGTACACACACTTGCACAAGAACCTCAACAATCGTAAAAGCAATCACTGCGGCACAACAAGGACGAATCAATTCGACACACAGGGAGTATCCACAAGCGGTGGGCGACCAAATACACGTCGTCCGATGAGAAGACCGACCGAACGACCAACCGAGGTTGTTCCCATTCAAGTTACGCGTGTCCGCAACGGTCAGGCGAGTCTTGGCTGTCCGAAGCTGATTGCAGCTCCAACCCGACTCAGCTTCATGTCCGTTCGGAACTCCGAGACACGGCGACCCCGGCACTCTGGCTCGGACCCATGCATGCAGAGGTAACTGTTGCCCATTGGCCACGACATCTCTACGCAAGGCAGGAACCGACCCACGTCTGGAACGATGACCAAGTGACGAGGCCCAGAAACGGTGAAAGGACCAAATACACATCGCCCGATGAGACGACCAACTGAACGACCAACCAACGGTCGTCCTGCTCCAATCTCCTTCAGTTGGACAGTTCATGTGTGTCGCCAGCGGTCGGCGAGCACTGGCTATCCGCACCTCACTGACGCTCCGTCGCCGAATCACTGCTGCTGCATCCTGACTTCACTGCTGCTGCGCCCGGACTCAGCTCTTGCAGACGACGACTCGGAAATACTAGCGGTCGCTCCAGAGATGGTACGACAGTGCACTTATCGATAAGCGCCGCTACTGCCACTCACGGGCAAGCAAACCAGCAACCAAGTGACGCCAATAAATCGAATTAAAAGAAAAAATGAGGCGACGGAACCACAAAATGGCTCTGAGCACTATGGGACTTAACAGCTGTGGTCATCAGTCCCCTAGAACTTAGAACTACTTAAACCTAACTAACCTAAGGACATCACACACATCCATGCCCGAGGCAGGATTCGAACCTGCGACCGTAGCAGCCGCGCGGTTCCGGACTGCGCGCCTAGAACCGCGAGACCACCGCGGCCGGCAAGCGATGTACGGAAATCACAAAAAAACTAAATTAGGATCGCCGGACGCGGGTTTGAACCGTCGTTCAGTGTGCTAACTACAGCGCCACCTCGCTGGCTGGTACAGTGATTGCGCAGCTCCTTATAAGCCACACATTTCCGTAGTCTGTGCTAAGCGACGCCTGACGGGCACAAAGAGTGACGCCAATGGACGGTTGGATTTGGCGAATGCCTAGCGAATGTTACTTGTTATCGCGTGTAGTGATAACAGTGAGGTATGGAGGCGGTGTTGCTACGTTATGGGGTGATTTCCGTGGTTTGGGGTGTGGTCGCCGCACTGGGATTAATAAAACGGTAATCGCGAGACGATATGAACACATTTTACAGCATTTTGTACTGCCTACAGTAGAGGGACAGTCCGGATGCGGTAATTAACTGCCTGAGAATGTACCTTGTCATAATGCAGCATCTGTGGGACAATGGTTTGCGGGCTGCAACATTCTTGAAACGGGTTGGGCTTCCCAGAGTCCCAACCTGAGCCCAACAACTTTGGGATGACTTAGAACGTCAACTTAGCTACAGATCTCAACGTCCAACAACACCACATTCTCTGGTTTCTGCTCTTGAGCAAGACTGAGCTGCAATTCCGCGAGAGATACCTCACTGAAAAGTCTCTGTACGTCCATATTTTTAGCGATGGTTTCGTGCTCGGCTGTTCGATAGAGGATGTCAAATTAACGCCTTTCAGCAGTCAATTATCAACCTTAAGTTGTTGGGCAACAAGTTTAAGCGTTTTACTACGCCATTTTCAGGCCCCTGACCGACGGGTAGGAATAATCTACCTCAGTTGTGATCAAAACAGGGCCAGCAATACTGGTATTAGTATACAGGGTGTAAATTTTAAGTTGACAAACCAGAATAACTCTAAAAATAAGCTTCACACGAAAAAATGTGTAGAATCCAAAGTTGATTATTTTCCAGGGGGACATCTGCTGGTGCTAAAATTAGACCGCCATCCCAGCCACCTAGGGGTGGGGTGGGAGACAACTTCAAAATTTCAAAAAGCAACTCCCATTTTTTTATTGCAGAATCAGATTCTACATTACAAACTACGTACATTTTGTCTTAAACATTTGTTTTGGTTCTTGATAGTTCAAGCTGCAATTCAAGAAAATCCATGTTCTTATTTGTGCTTGGAAAATGGTTACGAACAGATAAAAAATACTTATTTACTTCGTAAATTTTGATTCGCTACAACTAAAACTCTCCCTCTCTCCCCATAGGTTGGGGTTTGAGAGAGAGAAATTAGAGTTTTACAAATGTTGACCCAAAAATTAATTTTTTCCGCAGATTCGGATAAGTTTTGGTTGTTTCCTGGTCATAAGGCCACACAACTTTTAATTATCAAACAAATCGTCTGATTAGCTTACTAACTAACCACAAATCCTACTTAATAACGAGTGAAGTCATTAACTAAAAAACTGACTGACTCACGAACCCAAATATTTGGGTCAACATTTGTAAAACTCTAATTCCTTTCCCTCAAACCCCACCCCATTGGGAGAGAGGGAGAGTTTTAGTTTTAGCAAATCAAAATTTACTTCAGTCTGGAGCCGCGCGACCGCTAGGGTCGCCGGTTCGAATCCTGCCTCGGGCATGGATGTGTCCGATGTCCTTAGGTTAGGTAGGTTTAAGTAGTTCCAAGTTCTAGGGGACTGATGACCTCAGATGTTAAGTCCCATAGTGCTCAGAGCCATTTGAACCATTTTTTTTTTCAAAATTTACGAAGTAAATAGTTATTTTTTATTTATTCGTAACCACTTTCCACGCACAAATTAGAACATGGATTTTCTTGAATTACAGCGCCAAGTACCAAAAATCAAAATAAATGTTTAACACAAAATATAGATAGTTTTTTTGTGGAATCTGATTCTCCAATAAAAAATGAGGGTTCCCTTTTGAAATTTTGAAGTTGCCTCCCGCCCCACCTCCAGGGGGGCCTAATTTTAGTACCAGCAGATGTTCCCCTCGAGAATAATCAACTTTGGATTCTATACATTTTCTCGTGTGAAGCTTATTTTTAAAGTTATTCTTGTTTGTCAACATAAAATTTACACCCTGTATATTTGTTGCAGTGAGCACTTCAACCATCACCTGACAACAGGTTGCAGTGGTCACTAATACCAGTATTGCTGACCCCTGTTTTGATCACAGGCGAGGTAGATTATTTCCACACGTCGGTCAGGGGCCTGAATACGACGTGGTGAAATGCTGAGGTTGAAAATTGAAGGCTGAAAGGCGTTTAATTTGACATCCTCCTCGCTGAAAATGTCCACTGCGGAGTTCAATCAGTGATCGAGGCGAAGGATGGCCGCACTCCATGTTAATATCTACTAACAGATGTCTGGAATATTTTTAATCAGATAGTGTGGTTCATGGTGTGGGTTCCTGTAGTCATGTCCTAGTTCATGAACCACGGGCAACGTATGAGTGGCCAAGTAAGTGGTCCCGACAGTCGGGATACCAATTACTTTGGAATAAGGCTGGGCATCTCGGACATATTCTGAGTCGTGGTCACCTTTGTGCTCATACGGCAAAGACTACCAAATCCACCGGTTAGTCCCTCAGCCGTTAGGGGTAAAACCCAATGGGACTCGGGGCAAGTAAGGCTAGCAACCTGCTTCCCTGGTACTTTAAATATGATGCTGGAAACAATCAGAGCAAAATGCCTCGGACCTTTGGAGGTGACGGAGTCCCACCTCTAACTGACAAACCAGGGACTCCTAAGATACGACTTGGCAAACAAATGGTAATGAGATGGGGAGCTATTAATATCAATGGGGGCTACTCTGGGAAGAAGGTAGAGCTGGCAGAGGCTGCAAGTAATATGGGGCTGGACGTTTTAGCTGTTAGTGACATTCGGGTAAGGGGTGAGAAAGAAGAGGAAGTGGGAGAATACAAGGTCTACCTGTCAGGAGTCAAAGCAGGAATAGCACAATGGGGTGTAGGGCTTTACATCAGGAAAGAAATGGAACCCAGCGTAGTTGCAATAAGGTATGTAAACGAACGACTGATGTGGATAGATTTGACAGTGTCTAGCAAGAAAATTAGGATTGTGTCAGTATATTCGCATTGTGAAGGGACAGATCAAGATAAGATGGATAGTTTTTATGAGGCACTCAGTGATGTAGTTGTTAGAGTAAAGGACAAGGACAGTGTTCTGCTCATGGGTGATTTTAACGCCAGGATTGAAAATCGAACAGAGGGGTATGAAAAGGTTATGGGTAAATTTGGAGAGGATATGGAGGCCAACAGGAACGGGAAACAACTCTTGGATTTCTGTGCCAGTATGGGCTTAGTAATCACAAACTCCTTTTTTAAACATAAGAACATTCACCGGTATACTTGGGAAGGCAGGGGAACCAGATCTGTCATTGACTATATAATAACAGATCAGGAATTCAGGAAGGCTGTGAGGGACACACGTGTATTCAGGGGATTCTTTGATGACACTGATCATTATTTAATCTGCAGTGAAATTAGGATTGTGAGGCCGAAAGTGCAGGAGGTCAGGTCCATATGTAGGAGGATAAGAGTGGAGAAACTTCAGGATAAGGAAATCAGGCACAAGTACATAACAGTGATCTCAGAAAGGTACCAGTTAGTTGAATGTAGTCAATTACAGTCATTGGAAAAGGAATGGACAAGGTACAGGGACACAGTACTAGAAGTGGCTAAAGAATGTCTTGGAACAGTAGTGTGTAAAAGTAGGATGAAGCAAACAGCTTGGTGGAATGATACAGTCAAGGCAGCCTGTAAAAGGAAAAAGAAGGCGTATCAAAAATGGCTACATACCAGAACCCGGGTAGACAGAGAAAGTTATGTTGAAGAAAGAAACAAAGCCAAACAGATAATTGCAGCATCCAAGAAGAAATCGTGGGAAGACTTTGGAAACAGGTTGGAGACTATGGGTCAAGCTGCTGGAAAACCATTCTGGAGTGTAATTAGCAGTCTTTGAAAGGGAGGTAAGAAGGAAATGACAAGGATTTTGGACAGGTCAGGAAAACTGCTGGTGAATCCTGTGGATGCCTTGGGAAGATGGAGGGAATATTTTGAAGAGTTGCTCAATGTAGGTGAAAATGCGATCAGTAATGTTTCAGATTTCGAGGTAGAATGGGATGGGAATGATGATGGAAACAGGATCACATTTGAGGAAGTAGAAAAAATGGTCAATAGATTGCAGTGCAATAAAGCGGCTGGGGTGGATGAAATTAAGTCGGAACTCATCAAATACAGTGGAATGTCAGGTCTTAAATGGCTACACAGGATAATTGAAATGGCCTGGGAGTCGGGACAGGTTCCATCAGACTGGACAAAAGCAGTAATCACACCAATCTTTAAACATGGAAACAGAAAAGATTGTAACAACTACAGAGGTATCTCTTTAATCAGCGTTGTGGGTAAAATCTTCTCAGGTATTGTTGAAAGGAAAGTGCGAGTATTAGTTGAGGACCAATTGGATGAAAATCAGTGTGGGTTTAGGCCTCTTAGAGGTTGTCAGGACCAGATCTTTAGCTTACGGCAAATAATGGAGATGTGTTATGAGTGGAACAGGGAATTGTATCTATGCTTTATAGATCTGGAAAAGGCATATGACCGGGTTCCTAGGAGGAAGTTATTGTCTGTTCTACAAGACTATGGAATAGGAGGCAAACTTTTGCAAGCAATTAAAGGTCTTTACATGGATAGTCAAGCAGCAGTTAGAGTTGACGGTAAAGTGAGTTCATGGTTCAGAGTAGTTTCAGGGGTAAGACAAGGCTGCAACCTGTCTCCACTGTTGTTCATATTATTTATGGATCATATGTTGAAAACAATAGACTGGCTGGGTGAGATTAAGATATGTGAACACAAAATAAGCAGTCTTGCATATGCGGATGACTTAGTTGTGATGGCAGATTCGATTGAAAGTTTGCAAAGTAATATTTCAGAGCTAGATCAGAAATGTAAGGACTATGGTATGAAGATTAGCATCTCCAAAACGAAAGTAATGTCAGTGGGAAAGAAATATAAACGGATTGAGTGCCAAATAGGAGGAACAAAGTTAGAACAGGTGGACGGTTTCAAGTACTTAGGATGCATATTCTCACAGGATGGCAACATAGTGAAAGAACTGGAAGCGAGATGTAGCAAAGCTAATGCAGTGAGCGCTCAGCTACGATCTACTCTCTTCTGCAAGAAGGAAGTCAGTACCAAGACTAAGTTATCTGTGCACCGTTCAATCTTTCGACCAACTTTGTTGTATGGGAGCGAAAGCTGGGTGGATTCAGGTTACCTTATCAACAAGGTTGAGGTTACGGATATGAAAGTAGCTAGGATGATTGCAGGTACTAATAGATGGGAACAATGGCAGGAGGATGTCCACAATGAGGAAATCAAAGAAAAACTGGGAATGAACTCTATAGATGTAGCAGTCAGGGCGAACAGGCTTAGATGGTGGGGTCATGTTACACGCATGGGAGAAGCAAGGTTACCCAAGAGACTCATGGATTCAGCAGTAGAGGGTAGGAGGAGTCGGGGCAGACCGAGGAGAAGGTACCTGGATTCGGTTAAGAATGATTTTGAAGTAATAGGTTTAACATCAGAAGAGGCTTCAATGTTAGCACTGAATAGGGGATCATGGAGGAACTTTATAAGGGGGGCTATGCTCCAGACTGAACGCTGAAAGGCATAATCAGTCTTAAATGATGATGATGATGATGATGAGTGTATAAATGTCTCAACAAGTCAGATAATTTACATACCAGTAGACTATCTCATAAATTCCTCCTCGTGTGATCAATTATATAAAGGTTTATACTTAATAAAGTTATGGGAAATGATGTGGAAAATGTTTATACTGCTCAACTACAAACGTTCAACTCGCACTCCTATCAGAACAGCATACATAGGACTGAAATAAGGACAGGCTGACTGCAGCAGGCTGCTCACGTCCGGAATACGCAAGGGAAAAAGAAATTACTTCCGTCTATTGCTGGGAACAGGAGATACCTTGAGAACTGAATACATCTCATTTCACTGCAGGCAAGAGTAAGAGGAAATAGACTTTCGAACGTATTCTGCAGTCCATCTCCGGCTTCTGTAGAAACCGCTCCCTTCTCCAGGCGCAGTACGCGGAAATGTTCACCCATCTGTATTAAGCCTGCTAGCAATACATCATTTTGTTCTTGTCTACGACGTGATACGACGCCTGAGATAGTATCCCACTTTCATGATACCATACCGATGGCAGTGAATTTACGACTGAAAATACACAGAAGGGGAATCACCACACGAATAAACAATTCATGAAGAGTAATGAAATATCTGGAATACATTTGTCTAGCTATGATATTTTAGTGATTAATAATTTAAGATCACAGGTTAATGTAAACGCGAGATAAGCCATTGCAAACGTGAAATGCTGCTACATTAATACACGATGTGAC
Organism: Schistocerca cancellata; assembly: GCF_023864275.1. Lineage (NCBI taxonomy): Eukaryota > Metazoa > Arthropoda > Insecta > Orthoptera > Acrididae > Schistocerca > Schistocerca cancellata. The sequence continues at coordinate 1,182,205,672 of NC_064626.1, forward strand.
CGTAAGAATGTTCAGTGCATGCATGCAGACATGCATGAATTGTGTTGTACAGGTGCCGAGTCCGCAGCTCGTGGTCGTGCGGTAGCGTTCTCGCTTCCCGGGTTTGATTCTCGGCGGGGTCAGGGATTTTCTCTGCCTCGTGATGGCTGGGTGTTGTGTGATGTCCTTAGGTTAGTTAGGCTTAAGTAGTTATAAGTTCTTGGGGACTGATGACCATAGATGTTAAGTCCCATAGTGCGCAGAGCCATTTGACCCATTGTTTTGAACAGGTGCCGAATGTCAGTTCGTGGGACGGTGTTCCACGCCTGCTGCGCTTGGAAAGTCAATAGAGGAAAGAGTAATGATGTTTGTGGATGATACTAGAGTTACCGTCAAATGATATCCTATATCTGCTCGACTGAACACAGATCTGATGATCGAGCTGGCCAAGGAAAAATGTCGACACACTGTCTGTTAACGAATGGCAGCACGACAGGTCGAATCACCACACTGACGTACAATTTTACAGTCAAGGTGCGTGTGACAACCGCGTAGAACTTCTGCTGTCATACAAATTTCACCACAAGCCAAAGCTCCAGATGTAGGTCCAGGTGTGTCTAGAATGCAGACAGGATGGATGTAGGTCCTCTACTGGCTTCATTCTAGCCAAGTCATGGCCACCACTGGTAACGAGGCAGAACCAGCTTTCATCAGAAAACATAACAGACCTCCATCCTGCCCTGTAAGGAGCTCTCGCTTGACACCACCGAAGTCGCGAATATGGTTGTTTGGGGTCAGTGGAATTCCGCTGCAGGGCGTCTGGCTCGGAATGTAATTGAAGTAACCATTTGGTAACAGTTCGTTGTCTCACTGTGGTGCCAACTGCTGCTCAAATTGCTGTTACAGATGCAGTACGATGCGCCAGAGCCATACGCCGAACATGATGGTCTTCCCTCTCGGCAGTGCCACGTGGTCGCTCAGAGCGCGGTCTTCTTGCTACTGCACGTTCTCATGACTACCCCTGCCAGCAGTCATGTGTATTGGCCTCATTCCTGCCAAGTCTTTCTGCAATATCGCGCAAGGAAGATTCTGCTTCTCGTAACCCTTTTACGATCTAGTTCAAACTCGTGTTGAGAATGGTGTCTTTGTCGCCTTAAATGCATTCCTGACTAACATCATCTTACCACGTCCAGTCTCAAATTCAACTAACGATCACGACCGTTATAATGCTTATTTAAAGCAAACCTGACTTGCACTTCAAGGTGTATGGCAGAGGGTACTTTGTGTACAATTGTCCCTTCCCCATTTTCGTGTCCCAACCGCGAAAGGTTCATAAGAAGAAAGATTGCTGGTGTAAACTCGAATACCTCCAATTTTACTTTCGTGGACCTTTCGCGACTCAAACGTAGGAGGAAACAATACTGAGGTTGAATCGTCCAGAAAAGTACTGTCACCAATCGGTGATACAGAAAGCTTCTCTTGCATTGTCTGCAACTGGAGTCGGCTGAGCATTTCCGTGACGCTTTCGCACTTACTTAATGAACGAGTAACGAAACGCGCCGCTGCTCTGCTCTGGTTCACCGCTGTATCCTCTGTCAATACTGTTTGGTACGAATCCCAGACTGACAAGCAATATTTAGTTATTGGTCTAACTGAGAGCTTAAGCCAGCACGTTTGTGGATAGACTATATTTCCTGAAGATTCTTCTAATGAATCTCAGTCTGCCACCTGCCCTTCCTGGATTAATTGTGTGTGGCTGTCCCACTTTAAATCGCTCCGTAGTCGCACCCCTAGATTTATTATGGATGTTACTGCTTCCAGTGATTATTCTGTTGTCGTGTAATCATACAGTGATGGATCTTCCTGTCTACGGATACGCAGTACGTTGCATTTCCTTATGACGAGGGTCAATTGTCAGTCCCTGTACCAGTCGCCGATGCTTTGCAGCTCCTCCTGTATTTCGAAACAGTTTTCTAGCGTTGCGACTTCTCTGTGTACAGCAGCGTCATCCGCGAAATGCTCATGGCACTTGTGACATTATACATCGTGAAAAGTAATGGCCCAGTATTACTTCGCTGGGCTAAGACCGAGGTAAATTTTATGTCTGAAAGTTTCTCTTCGTTGAGAATGACTTTCTGTTCTCTGAAACTTCCTGGCAGATTAAAACTGTGTGCCGGACCGAGACTCGAACTCGCGACCTTTGCCTTTCGCGGGCAAGTGCTCTACCATCTGAGCTACCCAAGCACGACTCACGCCCCGTCCTCACAGCTCTACTTCTGCCAGTACCTCTTCTCCTACCTTCTAAACTTTACAGGAGTTCTCATGTGAACCTTGCAGAACTAGCACTCCTGAAAGAAAGGATATTGCGGAGACATGGCTTAGCCACAGCCTGGGGGATGTTTCCAGAATGACATTTTCACTCTGCAGCGGGGTGTGCGCTGATATGAAACTTCCTGGCAGATTAAAACTGTGTGCCGGACCGAGACTCGAACTCGGGACTTTTGCCTCTCGCGGGCAAGTGCTCTACCATCTGAGCTACCCAAGCACGACTCACGGCCCGTCCTCGCAGCTCTACTTCAACTTTTCTCTATTTGCTTGAAACTCTTCACTCCAACACATGACTGATCTGATATTCCCTACGTTCGAACAAGTCCGCAGCAGTATTCCCGTGCAGTGCATAAGAAAAACTACGGATATTCAAGGGAAAACAAGGTGCACGTTTCAGGGGTGCTCGATACAGCTTGCGTGAAGTGCATGATAGTGACCTACTGCGTTATGTACATCAAACTGCGCGCTACATAGATAACAGTAATTTCAAGGGAAGCAGGAGATGGTTGCATAACTTCAAACAGTGATAGAGATTTTGAAGAAATAGGGTAACGAAATTTTAAAGAAAGCGTGAACTTGACAATGCACAGCAAACTGCTGAACCGGCCCGACAATTTGTAGTTGAGATAAATAAACTCATCCCGTCGTTCACTAAGGAAAAGGAAATGCATATGAAAGGAACCCCGGAAATTAAACGTACCAAGAGGTTTGTATCAAGCTCAACTAACGCCGACACCGTAACGCATTCGTATACAATTATACAGCCGTTGATCTGCATGGTAAATTGGATGGAAAGTTATTCATTGTGTTGCGAGGAGTTGGAGGTGCTCTGCCCCTACGATTCTTTCTCGTGTGCGTGATCTTGCAAGGGTAGTAGGGAATATTTACGTCATAGCTGGCAAGACATCGAAAATGGCCATAAGAGAACTACAGCTGTGGTATGAGCACTACTTTTGGCCAATAGCTGGTCAAAATAACTTGCTTTTGCTTGTTTGCTGGTCTGCGTATAAAAATCATAGCCCTTTAGAGCAAACTATCCCTCCTGAAAAGTGGGTGGCATTGCAGTTCATACCACCTGGAACCACTGGACAAATTCAGCATCTGGATGTTAATTTTTCTCGTGCCTATGAAACATAGTATGGTACTATCTGCAGCTATGTCTTGAAGGATAGCCCATTTCACGATAAGCTCCACAACAGACTGTTTCGCATTCGGTTGCATGCCATTACATTACATTAGCTCTCACCCTCCAGTTACACCAAAATAATCATCAAACGAAAAACCTACAAAGAACGAAACTCGTCTAACTTGAAGGGGGAAACCAGATGGCGCTATGGTTGGCCCTATCAACTGCGTTTTTTTTAAATAGGAACCCCCATTTATATTACATATTCGTGTAGTACGTAAATAAATATGAATGTTTTAGTTGGACCACTTTTTTCGCTTTGTGACAGATGGCGCTGTAATAGTCACAGATGTATAAGTACGTGGTATCACGTAACATTCCGCCAGTGCAACGCTATTTGCTTCGTGATACATTACGCGTGTTAAAATGGACCGTTTACCAATTTCGAAAAAGGTTGATATCGTGTTGATGTATGGCTGTTGTGATCAAAATGCCCAATGGGCGAGTGCTATGTGTGCTGCTCGGTATCGAGGACGACATCATCCAAGTGTCCGGACCGTTCGCCGGATAGTTACGTTATTTAAGGAAACAGGAAGTGTTCAGCCACTGTGAAACGACAACCAAGAGCTGTAACAAATGATGATGGCCAAGTAGGTGTTTTAGCTGCTGTCGCGGCTAATCCGCACATCAGTAGCAGACAAATTGCCCGAGAATCGGGCATCTCAAAAACGTTGGTGTTGAGAATGCTACATCAACATCGATTGCACCCGTACCATATTTCTGTTCACCAGGAATTGCATGGCGACGACTCTGAACCTCGTGTACAGTTCTGCCACTGGGCACAAGAGAAATTACGGGACGATGACAGATTTTTTGCACGCGTTCTATTTAGCGACGAAGCGTCATTCACCAACAGCGGTAACGTAAACCGGCATAATACGCACTATTGGGTAACGGAAAATCCACGATGGCTGCGAGAAGTGGAACATCAGCGATCTTGGCAGGTTAATGTATGGTGCAGCATTATGGGAGGAAGGATAATTGGCCCCCATTTTATCGATGGCAATCTAAATGGTGAAATGTATGCTGATTTCCTACGTAATGTTCTATCGATGTTACTGAGAGATGTTTCACTGCATGACGGAATGGCGATGTACTTCCAACATAGTTCGCGTGCGGCTGAAGCGGTATTGAATAGCATATTTCATGACAGGTGGATTGGCCCGCACGTTCACCGGATCTGAAATCCCCGGATTTCTTTCCGTGGGAAAGTTGAAGGATATTTGCTATCGTGATCCACCGACAACGCCTGTCAACATGCGTCAGTGCATTGTCAATGCATGTACGAACATTATGGAAGACGAACTACTCGCTGTTGAGAGGAATGTCGTTACGCGTATTGCCAAATGCATAGAGGTTGACGGACATCATTTTTGGGCATTTATTGCATTAGTGTGGTATTTACAGGTAATCACGCTGTAACAGCATGCGTTCTCAGAAATGATAAGTTCACAAAGGTACATGTATCACATTGGAACAACCGAAAAAAATTGTTGTAACGTATCTACGTTCTGTATTTTAATTTAAAAAGCCTACCTGTTACCAACTATTCGTCTAAAATTGTGAGCCATATGTTTGTGACTATTACAGCGCCATCTATCACAAAACGAAAAAAGTGGTCCAACTAAAAGATTCATATTTCTTTACGTACTGCACGAGTATGTAATAAAAAATAGAGGTTCCTATTAAAAAAAAACGCAGTTGATATCCGTTTGACCTATGCCAGTGCCATCTAGCGGGCCAATCATAGCTCCATCTGGTTTCCCCCTTCAAGCTAGACAAGTTTCGTTCTTTGTAGTTTTTTTGACGCTTTGACGCTTATTTCGTGAGATATTTGGCCCGGTCACGATCAATGGACCACCCTATATATGCATTCTTTATGAGTGGATACCTAGCTGAACCTCCTGCACCGTTTGTGACTTTCAAGGATTTCCTCTTAGATCTTGATGGTGCGAACCTTTGTTATCACTGTGGTGCTCCGTTTCTCATGGTGCAAGTTAAAGGTTTGTTTTGGACTTGTGAAGCGTAATACATATATCTCATGGAAGGTTGATCTCTAGACCTCTCGGACACTCCGGATGCACACAGTGACTCATTAGCAGTCGATATTCTTCTGTCATGATTCGTAACACAATACTTGCATATGAGCCTTACTAAAGACTGAATTTGCAAATCTCACACCTAAGGTATTCCTACTAAGATCATAGGATGCCATGCAGACACGCTAAAACCTCAAAATAGACAAGAGTGTGCTTTAGACCTTTATAGTTCTCAGCTTCTCAGTTATTTATTTAATTGTTTATTGATTAATAATTCATTAATTTTAATTATAATTATTTGTTATTTAGTTAACTAAAGTGAATTCAGTAGTACAATTCTAAACAGAAAATAAGGCGTATTGCCGAGTACTAAGTAACAGAATGTAATGTAGAAAAAAATGAATTATAAATAAATATTCGTCCGACAAACTATCCCTCTAGACATAGGAATGGGCCGACCGCTGTGACCGAGCGGTTCCAGGCGCTTCAGTCCGGAACCGCGCTGCTGCTACAGTCGCAGGTTCGAATCATGCCTCAGGCATGGATGTGTGTGATGTCCTTAGGTTAGTTAGGGTTAAGTAGTTCTAAGGCTAGGGGACTGATGACCTCAGATGTTAAATCCCATAGTGCTTAGAGCCATTTGAACCATTTTGAACATAGGAATTGTAACCTCCCCCTCACTTATCGACCTTAATGACAGTGAAAAATTAAACCGCGTGTACCTAATGGAAATTTGGGAAAAGCAATCGTCACCGAAGTTAGACTGTCGGTAAAGAGGGAGGAAAGGGTTACATCTAAATGAAAGGAAAAATGCAAATGAAACTGGTGGAAATTAATATTGAAAAGGGGTAATGTTAATAAAGAAAGTAAATGTGCGGCCGTTACGTTAACAGTTAACTAGCGGTAATTAGATATTTGAGATTTGTGGGAAATTACGGTCGCCAGTCCTAAGGACAATTACTATAGTAACTGAAAAAGAAAGGATATTACACATATAATTAGCACTAGAAGCGTGGCAACTGAAGGTTGACACGTGTTGTGTGAAAACTGAAAGTTTGTCAGAAGTAATAAATTTCGCTACACTCTGACTTAATTTAGCAAAAGAATTAATAAAACTGGAAAATTGAAAGTTAATTTAGTGACTGAAGTTAATAGTGAGCTTTCTTTCTGAAGCACATCGAAATTCAGTAAAATACGGTTAGTCTTGGACTACCTCAACAATCATTTCAAAAGCTACTTGACTCTACGCAATTTAGAAATAAGAGATTTAACTTTGAACTTGAATTAAATGATTCTGAACAATTAACAATAGTAAAATTTAGTACGTACTGTAATGACACATTCCGACGCAGAGACATACAATACGTTAAAGGCTGCGCCAAAGATTAAATTGAGAGGTATGTAAGTTATAATCTTTGTAATGTTCACATTGGATTCTCTTTTGTTTCATACTCCAAGGAGCTAAGGGACACTTTTGATTGTTGCCTCGTGGAGGATGGACGTAATTTTTGGTGTCTGCGGAAAGGCAGCCATATTGTTAGTAATTATGGTTTGTGCAACGAGCAGATCAAGTCTTATTGTCTTGTGAATAAAAAATAGTGAGAAGTATCGAAGTGTTACGAAAATTATTTAAAGCAACGTAGCATTGTATTCCTTGGTTTCCACCGTCTTCGTGAAGTGAACCGATGCCGACTTAGGAAGATACACACGGTCAACAAAGAGAAGAACTTCGATGGCGACTGATGAATTAATATTGTGGCAGAAGGACTAATTCTACGTCTAAGGTGAGAACTCTGAGTAAATCAACAATGACATAGAATTCAAAATGTAATTAATCGAAATGGTAAATTATATTACAGGCATATTTCACGCAGCACTGAATTTGTCCACATTCAAGCCGGTCAATACAATCCGTCAAAAAGCCTTTCAAAAATTATAAAGTTAAAAAACACAATAAAATCAAATGTTTTTTTATTTATTTCGCCACACTGGCGACCGCTGACAGGGACAGTGCTGGTGGAACAAAGAGTAAGTACTTCATTGTTGTGCTACAAATGTACTTGTACTAATTACTGTTTCTCTGTTACATGACGCACATGGAAAATGACGAATAAGGTGAAACAATATTAAGTGTATAAACGGATGGCACAATAACCAGAAGGAACAAGGACAAGGATTTACAAAACTAACGTAATCGTGAGTGACGCAGCTCAGCCGGAATTAAGGTAGGAAAGCGCAAACGCATGCAGTGGCTGTACCTTGGCTTAGCTCCACTTAAAGCAGAACCTTTTCCTTTCCATATTAAAATCCTGGTAGTGTTTGTGGCAACACACAATTACACTTTGATAATTACTTTTTTATGTTCAACAATCGCAGAATTAGAAGACGTAGTGCGCCATCTTGTAAATTTCCGACGCGCAACAAATAACAATCGCGAGATATTTTTATTAATTCAACTGCGAGAGAATTTAAAGATTTAGATTAACAGTAAAGTACAGATAAAAATAATATCTCCACAATGGAATCGGAGAACTTTAATTTGACAAATGTTCATGGACACGTCACCGATTCTGACAATAGTGACGTAAATGATGACGCAATTAGTTTTTCAGCACAACATAATGTAGAAGTAAATACGATTCAATTGCACTCCACAGGGATTAACAATAATGAACCACTTGCAAATGAAACCTTGTGCACAGTCGATGAAGCATCGATTACCAAATCAGATGAAAATATTTCGCGTGAAACCAGTGAACCTAGCCCGGTTTCGATTCAATCAGATCGTGGTAGAGAAACAATGGCTACAAATAATGGCATAAATACAAACACACAAGCTTCGTCAGTTACGCTTGAGGCATTATATAGTCTTATGTCAAACGTGAGCGAGCAATTATCTGATTTAAAGATCAGTCACAACACAACGAACACAAAACTGGCGAATCTAGAAATCAGCCACAACATGACAAACACAAAATTGTCAAACATGGAAATTGGGTTCCAACAGCAGTTTTCAAGTGTAAACACGCAATTTGAAAACATGCACAGACATTTCGATCAACGCTTAAATAAGCTCACCAATGAAATCGATCAAAAGATCGAAGACAAAGTCATCAAAACCGTCAATAGTGTATACAATGTATTGGCAAATGACTTAGAAAAGAAATTGTCAGATCTCACAAACAAACAGGAACAGGAACTGTCAGAAATAGTAGAAACACACAATCAAACACAAACCGTACAAAAAGAAATACATGAAAATGTACAGGCTATTCAATTAAATTTAACAAGAGTACAGTCCGCATGTGAAGAAATACCTGACCAAGTTAATAAAGTTAACGAAGAAGTCGGTTTTCTGAAACAGGAGACTCAACGTATCAAGGCGGACATTATCAAAATAAATCAAACTTTAGAAAACGGTAATGTAAATGAATCAATAACTGACCGGGAAACAAAAACTTTTCGAAAAATTAGGTAATGAAATCAAAGTAGCCGAGGACAGAATACGCAAGGAAACTGCTGGTAGACTGAATGTTTCAAATGACTTGCCTACGTCAAGCAGCAGGCAGCGCGACACTTATTCGCCCGTGCCAGATTACGATGTCAATAACACAGAACATCACGCACCCAGTCCGGCGTATGTGCACGCACCGGCGCAGGCAAACAATGGCTATTCGCCAAACGCGGTGCTGCAACAGGCAGTAGGCGTGTCGCCTTGCATCTCGACGATTCTAGTCGATGAGAGCCTGTTGAAACATAGACAGTTTCCAGTTTTCTCCACAGAATCCAGAAAAACTCATCCAGTCGTATTCGTAAGAGCATTTAAAAATGTCTTACCAAGAAACTGGACTGAGGCACAGAAAATTAGATATGTAGTAGGCTTCACACAAGGCGACGCACTTTTGTGGGCCACAGACATGGCTGAACAGTGCGTCACCTACGAACAATTTGAACGAGCTTTCTTGGAGAAATATTGGTCTGCTGGGGTCCAAGAAAGACTGCGACGTGAGGTATTCAACCCGCAACCGTTCAACCTAAAAAACGGCGGGTTGAGAAAGTATTTCGAAAAGTACTTGAATAAGACGCGCTATTGGAACAATCCAATACCGCACGTAGACGTTCTCAAAATTCTGAAAAACAGACTACCCGCGAACTTACGCGAAAAATTGGTAACCATACCGGAGAACGACCTTGAATACTTTCTTTCCGTGCTTGACTCAATTGATCTAATATACGAAGAAGAGCCGAGCACAAGTAATCGGAATGAATATTCCGGAACCAATCAAAACAACGGTAACGGATATCATTTTAATGGCAGTGGACAAAACCCACACAGTTGGCATCCGTATGCGACAAGGCCAAATAATGGAACCTGGAATTACGGGAATCGGAGGAATTCGGCGCCACAGAGACGTGAAGACCGAAGGTATAGTACAGATTACGGTCCACGGCGGTATGGAAATGATAGAAATCACGTGAATGATTGGTCAGGCCCGCGTGATGAAAGGCGGCACACAAATGAAAATTACAATAGTTACAGTAATAGGAATGACAGACCAAGGAGGAATAGCGACGGCCGGTCGCAAGAAAATGTTGCACGCAGCGGTCCGGAAACTAATTGGCGACAGAATAACCACTCAGTACACTTTGTAGATGTAACGGACAGTACTGAAGCAACGCCGTTGTCTCCCCCGGTAAACAACAATCGGTCGTAATGAGCCCCCACCGGCCGACCGATTTGACAACAGGGGGCACAAGCAAGCACACATTACATCTTAGACAATTATTTTTAAGATATGATCAGGATGCGACCGTAGAAGATGATCTATGTGAAGAAGAGATAAAAGCACCAGACAAGGTAAGTGACCTCGTGCAGGCTGTAATAACAGCAAAGATAGGAACTATAATTACCAACGTAATTTTAGATACAGGCGCATCTACGAATATTATTTCTAACAGTTTATTTAAAGAAGTTTCGAAAGCATTAAAAGTACCAGTGTTGCCAACGGAAAATTGTAAAATCTTGACAGCTGTAGGTAACACGTCAAAAAGTATTAAGTGGCAGACGCAAATACCTGATACCATTAGCGATGTCATGATAAACTGTACATTCTTAATCGTTGACAAGTTAATCGTCAATTGTATTTTTGGTATGGAAGTTTTCCGGCAGCATAAAGTAAACATCGAAACTAGTAACCAACTGGGGGCATATGCCAGCTGAACAACGCATAGTCAACCACACCTAATGAAACATGTGTTACTGGGAGTCTTAACACTATAAAATAAACCACACGGTACTTTTGTAGTCTAACTCAGTTATTTAAGAGAGAGGAACAATGTCAAATTAACGCGAAGGCCAGAGTTTGTTCGCTTGAGACGAGCAACAAACCACGCGTCAAAGGCGCAATACAACGCTCAGCTGACGAGCACGCGATAGCGGTACGGCAAGACGAGGTCATTGGCCGCGCTGTAGGCAGCGAGCCGGGGAGAAATCTTCCCCCTTCCCTGTCCGATCAGCTGAGTGTATACAAAGCGCGAAGGCGCATGCGCGGTCGAGTCCAGACGACACGTGACTCATATTACACGATGGCGGCTATCACGAATAATGATCACCAACAATGCAGAGTTTTCTCCGCGCCTACAGTCCAGTCATGGTACACAAGCGCGCATGCGCGGAACGTTTAAAAGTTTTGAGACCACGCTTACTATGAGACACAGTGAGGAGAGCCATTCAAAAACAAGAAAGAAAAGGGTACACAAGTCTTGTAAATAGTAGCTTAGAAAATTTAATTATAAGCTGGTACTACGTAATAAAAGTGAACATACAAGTACATACTGGTCATGGACGGTATTGTAATATTATATTATACTGAGTAAAAAATCTTAGCTTGTACGGAAGGAGAAAGAAAATAGAAAAAAAAAATGCAGATAGATAACCGGAAGAAAGGCTATGTACACGAGAACAACACACCATTACATATAGGGAGAAAGCAGCAAAGAGGAAAGCAAAGAGATAACGCATACATTTACATTACACAGTAGCTAGCGATTTTCAGAATGAACAACAAGGTAAACGTGTGAATTTTTGTGACTAAGGAAAAGAATGACACAAGCCATAAAATAGGAAAATAATAAACAGATTTATGCAGCGTGAGTAATGATCTGAATCGCTCTCAAAGCAAATACCTAGGATTTATAGAGAGAGAAACACATTAACGTTAGGAAACACCTAAAGCACTCAGCAAACAACTTTGTAGAATATATAAGCTATACACGAGGGTACATGTACGAAAGCTAAAGTGTAAAGCAGGAAAACATGGAATGATTGCGCATTAATGGACCGTAAGGCAGTTATGCATGTAAGAAGGAATATTTAGTTGTAAGTATTATTAGTATAAGGGACGATGCTCAGCACACCCTGAATTATTTTGGAATATTGAAGGAATGGTGCAGGGTACCGAAAAAGGGCCCCACCAGCAATGTGTATATTAAGTGGTAGATATTTTTTGTGTGTATAAACGTATGTATGAATGTGTGAAAGGCGAAAGAAGCTCTGTACATGTACGAAACTTAAACAACGTAGAAGTGTTTAAGGAAAATTAAACTCTAAGTCAACCTCGTATAAACAGGTATACCTAACGTCAAGAAACAAACCGTAAGACTCGACGAGTTTACGAGAAAATACAAAAAACCTGATACAAAGTGCAACATTAGCGATGCTTCACTCATGTATTCAGAAGGAAGGTATGGATTACTTTACACACTTGAAACATGAAATGATAAATCATGTCAAAATTATATCTTTCATACATATCACGATTTACAGTCACAAAGAATGAAAATGATATCGCCGCTATACGAGAAACAGGTAAGTAGTGTGATCGACGATCTGTAAGCAAAGGAATCGTCTATAAAATAAACTATGAAAAAAAAAGTCATACAGAATTTCATGCTGCACTGAAGCTATGCAAGTCTGATTATTCGTGTACATAGATTTTCATGACAACCGATGCATTAAAATGTCTGTCTTTTTTCTCCCATGATAACACAAGACGCCTATAAGCGCACTGTAATTGAAAATGATACACGCACGCAAGGTCGTGCCGCTATTATGAAACACTGTACATATTAATAGTAGTTACACCCTGAACTTCAAAATTTTATGTTTATATGTCCATGGTAAGATAGGAAGTTTTATTAGGGTTAATGATTTACAAGCACACCAGAATGTGCTTACGCCCAAAACACTGTACATATTAGGGTTATGCTGCATATAAATGATTATTTCGTGCATTTTCATATTTTATAGGTAAAAACCGTAGCATACACGTAGTCGTTGCCATTACCCTAAGTAGAACGTAGAAAATTCCCTTCCCAAGCTGCAGTGGAGCGGTTACAGGTGTGTTCTCTGCATGCTGAGGCATGTCGTTGCGTATGAAGAATACGTAACGAAGGTAAACCTTAACTTACACTCGAGTTCAAGAAAGAAAACAAAGGACTTGTTCCTTCTAACTGATTAATGGAAAAGGGTGTGTGTGTCAGTAAAATCCAAGACGAAGAAGCCACTATGAGTGGTCAAAAATTTTTTCAATTTTCGTCGATAGTTTTTTCCTGTAATTAATGTAACCAATGTATTGTATGTGTTATACGTTATTCCATTGTATGTGATGTACTTTGTATTTCATGCCAAGTCCCGTGACTTACAAATTTGTGAATATTTATGTACATTGACCAGAAGTATTGAGGGGAATGAATCTCGGTACAATAGATAAAAGGGGTTAATGCGAAGAAAAAAGTGTAGTGAAAAAGGAAGTTTCGATCGCAATACTCGCGATTAAAGTGGTGTGTGTAGAAATTAAAATTGTGCAAAGTAGTGCTACGTTGCAAGTGTCAGCGAGCCTAAACAAGTGACATCGAAAAATTGAAGCTAGTATCGTCAAACGACTCATGGCGTCACAATAGGAAAGGACAATGCCAAACAAGTTTGCACATAGTGTGGTGTGTTCTTCGGGGCACATATTCCAATGTACCTCGTCGTATCCAGTCTAAGTACTGGAAGGAACTACAAAAGGCACACGCATACTGAGGTTCGGAAGTCTCGACGGTACCCGCACGTCGGTGTATATTCAGTGCACTGGCGCGCGCATTCAACCAACGTCGCCCGCTAACGGACGACCAAACAATCAGGCGCGCGTATCACCCGCCCATATTCAATACGGGCTAGCGAACAAAGCTCGTCGCCCCAGAATAAATACAGAAAGCAATATAAGGACTTAATTTTCACCTCTGATGAGGAAGGAAACTTTTGTGAATAACGTTGTATTCATTGTATATTTTATTGTACAAACTTTACCACATGATGTTGATTTCTCAGTGTTAACCAAAACTTTGTATATTAGGATTAAGGTTTGTAAATATTAGCATAAGTATACCAAAAAACTGACACACACTCAGTAATACCAAAGAATTCACAGTGCCATGAAAATGAGACAATAGAAATGAAGTTTGTAAATAAAAGAACCCCAAACCTATCAATTGCAAGGTCGACTACTGTATCCTGTCAACCAAATAAAATTTTCTAGTGACAGTATACAGTAGGGGGGCAGTTGTAATGACACATTCCGACGCAGAGACATACAATACGTTAAAGGCTGCGCCAAAGATTAAATTGAGAGGTATGTAAGTTATAATCTTTGTAATGTTCACATTGGATTCTCTTTTGTTTCATACTCCAAGGAGCTAAGGGACACTTTTGATTGTTGCCTCGTGGAGGATGGACGTAATTTTTGGTGTCTGCGGAAAGGCAGCCGTATTGTTAGTAATTATGGTTTGTGCAACGAGCAGATCAAGTCTTATTGTCTTGTGAATAAAAAATAGTGAGAAGTATCGAAGTGTTACGAAAATTATTTAAAGCAACGTAGCATTGTATTCCTTGGTTTCCACCGTCTTCGTGAAGTGAACCGATGCCGACTTAGGAAGATACACACGGTCAATAAAGAGAAGAACTTCGATGGCGACTGATGAATTAATATTGTGGCAGAAGGACTAATTCTACGTCTAAGGTGAGAACTCTGAGTAAATCAACAATGACGTAGAATTCAAAATGTAATTAATCGAAATGGTAAATTATATTACAGGCATATTTCACGCAGCACTGAATTTGTCCACATTCAAGCCGGTCAATACAATCCGTCAAAAAGCCTTTCAAAAATTATAAAGTTAAAAAACACAATAAAATCAAATGTTTTTTAATTTATTTCGCCACAGTACCAAGCTGAGCTGCAGTCACAAGTAAGCTAAAATACGGTCACAAAACTCGCGCTCTTAATTTGTGCTTGTGTAATCTAAATATTGTAGCCAGCTATGAATACCTTAAATGAACTTTGAAATTAAAGCAGTGAAATCGAATGATTTTCAACGACACTCGGGTTCATTCCGGAAAAGAAAGGGACCCTGCTTGGTAATGCAATTGGGACAATGAGCAACAAAGGTTCATGCTAAGTTACTGTAATTTTGTGATGCAACAATTTTAAAAGTTTGAAAAGCTGAGGTCTGCCATACAGTTCTAAAACTTTACGTGCTTCCAGTCTTCCTTGTTGGTTGATTGAAGGTTTGAAGCCGTCGATCGAGGAGGTGGCGACAGTCACTCATTGTCGGCCGTCGCTGTTGCAGAAGCTAGATGTTGGCGCGCCTTCTTCTCGACACGGTCACCAGGCGAAACGGGCTCTTGATGTGCGCCAGCTAATGCTTCCCGTCCGCGACACCGTGTCAGAAACTATCATAGCAAGTCGAGCGCAATTACATGCTGCCAAGCCCCGAAAGCGCGGCAACTCGCGGGAGCTTCACACAACACACCTGCTCCACTGCACCACCCCAGCCAGACTCCCTCTGCCCGCGCTCCACGCGGCCGAGTTAACACTACCAAAGATTCTACACACTTTGATTCTTCACACGACCTATCGATGTAATCGTTCATAGCAGGTTTCCCTAGGCAAGACCCAGCGTAAAAATACAAATAATATTTACGAAACAAACCAATTATACATCGACATAAATGCATACATACATATATATATATATATATATATATATATATATATATATATATATATATATATATATACAAATAGTAAAACAATTACAATATGTAAAGACACAGAAATGTCATATATTCAGGTAACAAAAAGAAGGAAAACAAATTTATAGTACAATAGATGGAAATAGGATGATATGCATTTCCGGCGTTACAGAATGATACAAACACCCTCTGAACAGGCCTCGAAGGCTCAACGCTAGCGTCCGTCTTCCGTGTAATCTTCAGCCCTTAGGCGTCACTGGGTGCGAATATGGAGGGACAGGTGACCACCGCTGTCCCGGCCGTTGTCAGTCTTCGTGACTGGTGCCAGTACTTGCCTGTCAAGCAGCACCTCAACTGGCCAAACAGGGAGTTAGTGCATCCCGCGTGTCAACAGCACTCAGCAGACCCGGACAGTGACCCATCAAAATGCTAGTCTGGCCCGACAGCGGTTAACTTGGGTGATCTGGTAGTAACTGATGTTACAACTGCGGCAAGCCTATGACATGGGAACGATACGTTACACACTGTATGGAATTTGTTGTGCATCTCTACACACTGCATGATGGAAAATGGCAAGCACCCAGAAGGGGGGAGGGAACGAAGTGAACTTCACAGGCTGGGAAGGTATGTGTTATTGTCTCAGTTATTACGTAATCGAGTCACATTTGCAAAGAACTTGACATTATGAACCTTCATATCAGTATGAAGTTGCATGTACTGATTCAGTTGGGAAGGGCGTCATGAAGCCTCTCTGAGATAGACGGGTCCGAAACTACTGTGACAGGTGCTCGATATCCTGGATACCAGCAGTGACGCAGAGTGGACGCCCGAGATGGCCAGACAGCTTTTCTTTCGTGGATAGATATGGGAATCTTGTTGACTGCAGGGTAACTCACCATCACCCAGGCAGTTCACAGAGACACGTGCCGTGTGTGGACGAGTATTGTCCTGCTCCAAAATGTCATCACGATACTGTCACATGGCAACTTACAAATGAGGATGCAGGCTGTACGGATCATGCCGTTATTCCATGATAGTCACTACCTGTTGCGACCTGAATTCATACCATATGGATCCCCACACCACGACGTCATAAGAAACACCGCTGTTCGTATCCAAAACTACACTCTGAGTTGACAAAGGTCGTGGGATGTAGATATGGCGGTAGTATCGCGTACGCAACTCCCTGGTGGAGCTGTCATTTGCACTCAGGTGATTCATGCAAAAAGGTTTCCGACGTGATCATGGCCACACTACAGGAATTAACAGACTTTGAACGCGGAGCAGTATTTGGAGTCAGACGCATAGGACATTCCATTTCGGATATCCTTAGGGAATTCACTGTTCCAATATCCACAGTGTCAAGACTGTGCCGAGAATACCACAGTTCAGGCATTACTCTCACCACGGACAACGTATGGTCGACGGCCTTCACTTAACGATCGACAGCAGCGGAGTCTGGGTACAGTAGTCAGAGCTAACAGACAAGCAACAGTGCGTGGAAAAAACTTCAGAAATTAGGCGCGGTACAGTGAACGTGTCCATCAGGGCAGAAGTTCGAAATATGGCGGGTACTTCAATGCGAGATGCTATTAATAATTTCCACAACGAACTTCTGTCTCGAAATCTGGCAAAAAGCCCAAAGAAATTCTGGTCATACATAAAGCACACCAGTGGCAAGACACAATCAATACCTTCACTGCCCGACAACAACGGTGAAGTCACTGATGAGAGTGCCACTAAAGCAGAGTTATTAAACACGGTTTTCCGAACTCCTTCATCAAAAAGAAGACGAAGTAAATATTCCTGAATTCCAATCAAGAACAACTGCCAAGATGAGAAACATAGAAGTAGATATCCTCAGTGTATCAAAGCAGCTTAAATCACTTAATAAAGGCAAGGCGTCCTGTCCAGATTGTGTACCAGCCAGGTTCCTCTCAGAGTATGCTGATAAAATAGCTCCATATTTAGCAGTTATATACAACCACTCGTTCACAGAAAGATAAGTACCTAAAGACTGGAAAATTTCTCAAGTCACACCAATACCCAAAAAGGGAAGTAGGAGTAATCCGCTGAATTACGGGCCTGTATCACTAACGTTGATTTGCAGTAGGGTTTTGGAACATATACTGTATTCGAACATTATGAACTACCTGGAAGGAAACGATTTATTGACATATAGTCAGCACCGATTCAGAAAATATCGTTCTTGTGGAACACAACTAGCTCTTTATACTCGTGAAGTAATAAGTGCTGTCGACAGGGGTGTCAAATTGATTCCATATTTTTAGATTTTCAGAAGGCTTTCGACACCGTTCCTCACAAGCGTCACTAACAAAATTGCGTGCCTACGGAGTATCGCCTCAGTTGTGCGACTGGATTCGTGCATTCCTGTAAGAAAGGCCACAGTTCGTACTAATAGACGGAAAGCCATCGAGTGAAACAGAAGTTATATCCGGCGTTCCCCAAGGAAGTGCTATAGGCCCTCTATTGTTCCTGATCTATATTAACGAGATAGGAGACAATCTGAGTATCCGTCTTAGATTGTTTGCTGATTATACTGTCATTTACGTCTTGTAAAGTCATCAGATTATCAAAACGACTTGCAAAATGATTTAGATAAGGTATCTGTATGGTGCGAAAAGTGGCAATTGACCCTGAATAAAGAAAAGTGTGAAGTTATTCACATGAGTACTAAAAGAAATCACCTAAATTTCGATTACGCGATAAGTCACACAAATCTGAGGGCTGTAAATTCAACTAAATACCTAGCGATTACAATTACAAATACCCTAAATTGGAACGATCACATAGATAATATTGTGGGTAGAGCAAACCAAAGACTGCGATTCATTGGCAGAACACTTAGAAGGTGACACAGGTCTACCAAAGATACTGCTTTCACTACGCTTGTCCGCCCTATTCTGGAGTACTGCTGTGTAGTGTGGGATCCACATCAGGTGGGACTGACGGATTACATCGAAAAAGTAAAGGGCAGCTCGTTTTGTATTATCGTGAAATAGGGGAGATAGTGTCGCGGACATGATACGTGAATTAGAGTGGCAATCATTAAAACAAAGGCGTTTTTTTAACTATATATGACGGTAGTATCTGTTCCCGAAAGAACAGTTACCGTGGATGACCATGCAGCTTTGCTAGAAATGAAATGATAATTAAATGGACACCCTAGCTGCAAACAGGCGTTGATGAACTTCATTGGGGACATGTTGAAAATGTGTGCCCCGACCGGGACTCGAACCCGGGATCTTTTGCTTACAGGGCAGACGCTCTATCCATCTGAGGCACCGCGGGCACAGAGGATAGTGCGTCTTCAGGGACTTATCCCTTGCACGCTACCCGTGAGATCCACATTCCCAACATGTCCACACCACTACATTCGTAGTGCGCCTAATAGATGTTTGCCCAACATACTCATTACTCGTGGCAGATTAATCTACCAAGTCCCGTACGAGTTCGGGCATAGGGTGTGTGCGTTCGCACAAGAAGGTCAATGGCCGGGAAGCCATATTTTTTTTAACTATATATGACGGTAGTATCTGTTCCCGAAAGAACAGTTACCGTGGATAACCATGCAGCTTTGCTAGAAATGAAATGATAATTAAATGGACACCCTAGCTGCAAACAGGCGTTGATGAAATTCCCGGTCGGGGCACACATTTTCAACATGTCCCCAATGAAGTTCATCAACGACTGTTTGCAGCTAGGGTGTCCATTTAATTATCAAAGGCGGTTTTCGTTGCGACGGGATCTTCTCACGAAATTTCAATCACGAGTTTTCTCCTCCGATTGCGAAAACATTCTGTTGGCACCCACTTACATAGGGAGAAATGATCATCACGATAAAATAAGGGAAATCAGGGTTCGCACGGAAAAATTTAAGTGCTCGTTTTTCCCGCGTGCCGTTCGAGAGTGGAACGGTAAAGAGACAGCATGAAGGTGGTTCATTGAACCCTCTGCCAGGCACTTTATTGTGAATAGCAGAGTAATCACGTAGATGTAGATGTCGTTTGCAGCGCCTCTTCTGGACTCGTCACGATATCGGTTGGACACTAAACGACTGGAAAACTGTTATCTGGACAGATGCGTCCCGACTTCAGTTGGTAAGGGTTGATGGTTGGGTTCGAGTGTGGCGCAGAGCCCATGAAATCGTGGACGCATGTTGTCAACAGTGCAACGTGCAAGCTGACGGTGGCTCCGTAATGGAGACAGACTGGGATCTCTGGTCCGATCGTTGAACCGATCATAGAAAAGGTTACGTTCGGCTACCTGGGGTCGCAGCCATTGATGGAGCTCGTGTTCCAAAACAATTATGGAATTTTTAAGGACGACAATGCACCATGTCACCAGGTCACAATAGCTGTTGCCGATTGGTTTGGAAGACATTCTGGACATCGCGGGTGAATGATTTGGCAACCCAGATCGCCCGACATGATTCTCAACGAACATTTGTGAGACGTGATAGAGAGGTCAGTTCGTGCACAAAATCCTGCACCGGCATCGCTTTCACAGTTATGGACTGCTGTAGAGGCAGCGCGGCTCCCACGAGTTGTAGAATCCATGCACGTCGAGTTGCTGCATTACTCTAGACAAAAGGAGATCCGACACGATATTAAGAGGTATCCAATGACTTACGTCTCCTCAGTGTAGTGGAATGAGTCCTCTTGTTAGGCCCGCCCGATGGGCTGTGCGGTCTAACGCACGGCTTTCTGGGCGGGAAGGAGCGCCGGTCCCCGCCACGAATCAGCCCGGTGGATTTGTGTCGAGGTCCGGTGAGCCGGCTAGTCTGTGGATGGGTTTTAGGCGGTTTTCCACCTGCCTCGGCAAATACGGGCTGGTTCCCCTTATTCCACCTCAGCCACACTATGTCGGCGATTGCTGCGCAAACAAGTTCTCCACGCACGCGTACACCACCACTACTCTACCACGCAGACACAGGGGTTACACTCGTCTGGTTTGAGACCTTCCCTGGGGGGTTACACCGGGGACCGAACCGCACAATAACC
This sequence comes from Schistocerca cancellata, assembly GCF_023864275.1. NCBI lineage: Eukaryota > Metazoa > Arthropoda > Insecta > Orthoptera > Acrididae > Schistocerca > Schistocerca cancellata. The sequence goes on from NC_064626.1 coordinate 1,182,226,306, forward strand.
CTGGGTTCGGTGTGGGGCGGCGGAGGGGTGAAGTGGACTGCGGTATTCGTCGTGGGTTGCGGACCACTGCAGCTGCGGCGGGGACGGAGCCTCACCGTCGTTTCTAGGCCCTCGGTTAACATAACATAGCATAACATCCTCTTGTAATGCATAGACTTTTCGTGTGCAGATTCAGCACGTAGAGTAGCTACAAAGGACCACAAACAAAGAGGGAATGAGGGAGAGAGAATTCGTTTGGATAACCTGATCAGTGATTCAAATTGCTGGCGACATAACTAGTCATTTGGTACAGAGTACGTTAATCGATCAATTCAAAAGCTCGTTCGTTAAAACATGTGATTTGAGAATGAAGGCTAATTTTCTATGACTATTAAACCACACCTAAGTCATGACTTAGAGGTAGAGTAGTGGGTGGAATGGAGTAACTAATTTTTCCGTTGTAAAATTAATTAATATCGTAATTCGTCAACATGGCTGGTTTTCTTGAGTTTTGTAGTCAGGTTTAAAGATATCCAGCAGGGACATGAATACGGTGTGTCCTGGGACGAGTTGGCGCCCATACCGGCACGGTAACCTCAACTTCGGACGCCTCCAGCCCGGGCCACAGGACCGTTTACTCTTCCCCCTTCAGTTAAGTTGGTAAGGAGCTCCCTTAGGTGTATCGCAGAAGTGCAGTCTGTGGAGGTGCTCGTGTTAACAAAACTCCCAGCCCAGTCGCCCTCAGTACTTCGGAGATGCAAGCCTTGCCGCTTCGCAAGTGTCAGTAACGTGGAAGTGTCCGCCGTTTTAGCGCAGATCGTCCCTTCAACAAATGGAAGCAGTTTCACGTGTCGTTCGATAGTTAGGGTGTACGATGAATACCGTTCGGCATATTGCAGCGAATACGGGGGCCGCTTACGTGCCATTACGCGAATTCCCGTGCTCGCATCTCAACTCTTGCGGTGGGCCGTTCAAAATGATCGAGGTAAAATTCCCGCTAATATTCTTACTTTCTCTGTAGGGTCCAGTTCTCAAGTGCTTTACTTCTTTGAATTTCGTGGCTTTGTCGTTTATATCCTCTGGCCTACAGCAGGATAAAACCTCATAGTTTACGTTAGCATTCGTAGTGAGACTGTCTATTTGCTTGTAACGGGGTTGCCACTTATGGATACAACACAGAAGCAGTTTCAATTTTAAGAAAGGCGTCTTTTTCTGAAGCTTTCCCCTGACCACTTTCAACTACAATCCTTTCAGAAACTACATCCCCTGAAAGTTGGTGAAGAATTCGACACCTTACACTGTCAAGAGGCAGTATATCGGTAAGTGAGTGAAAAACTTTCTGGCTGTTAGGGAAAGTGTGTGAGATGCTTCACAAAATCTCATGCCGGTCGCCGCAGACGCATCGATTGTGATAATCACCGCAACTCTTCGTTTCATTCAAGTGATAGGCACAAACTTCAGTCGCTACACTCTCCCAAGGTCACTGCCATATCGGCCGATGATGGTCATGACGGATACAGGAGAACCGCGATTAATTGATGAACGACATGCGACGCCATTCGTCAAAGGCCATCCTACCTAGTCACACCACGACTCAGATGCAGCCGTTTGTGTTGTGGTGTTACGGAAAGCCACTCACGGGATAATTCCCTAGGCTGGCTATCGCTATTCTCCAACCTAAGGTGTGGGATGACACAGAATGTTGCAAGGAGGTGTGGCCGATTGGAAACTTGAGCTTCGACGTGGTTTCACTATTCACCAGGGTGCCTCTACGAGAGTCAGTCGAGCTTATTGGGCAGAAATTTGACGAGAAGGCCACCGAAGTTTTTAGGCATGTCTTGACCTCAACGTATTTTCTGTATACTATGAGCAAACGGATGCAGTCACAATGAGCAGCCCACTCTCGCCGGTGGTCGCGAATTTGTACATGGAGTACTTCGAGGAGGAAGCCTTGGCGTCATCCAATTGGAAACCTACTTGTTTCTTCCGTTATGTTGATGAAACGTTCGTCATCTGGCACCATGGTAGGAACAAGCTCCTGGATTTCCTTACACACCTAAATTCCATACATACAAACATAAAATTCACTATGGAGACCGAAGCAGAAGGAAGATTACCATTCCTGGCCGTCATGGTCAAGAGAAGAGCTGATGGTACCCTGAGCCACGGTGTGTACAGGAAGAAAACGCCCACTGACCTGTACCTGCATGCAGACAGCTGCTACCACCCTTCTCAGAGGAAATGAGTACACAGTGCGCGCAGCATCTCAGACGCAGAGAATCTGCCCCAGGAATTGGAACACCTCAAAACCGTGTTCCGAAAAAACGGGTACTCGGAATGGCAGATTAGACGCGCTCTCCGTCCCACCACCACAGCACAACCTGTGGAGACGGTTGAAGTCACGGAAGAAGAGGTATTCACTGCCTTTATTCCGTACAATGGCGCACTATCGGGGAAAATCGGCCGTACATTAAAGAAACACCGAGTTACAACCGTCTTCTGCCCGCCCAATAAAACACGGGCATTACTGGGAAGTGTGAAAGATGACCTCGGTTTGAGGAAGGCCGGCATATACCAAATTCCCTGCGAGTGTGGGAAGACTTATATCGGACAAACAGTACGCACCATCGAAGATCGTTGCCGAGAAGATCAAAGGCAGACTCGACTGAAATACCCAAATAAGTCGGTGGTAGCAGAGCACTATTTGTCCGAGAATCACGAGATGAATTATGAGCGCACCTAGATCCTGGTTCAGGCCTCTAAATATTGGGACAGCGTTAAAGGGAGGCTATCGAAATTATCAACCGAGATTGCGGCTACAATCTCAGCAAGGCTTGGGACCTGGCATTGAATGTAATTAAGAAGACTCTCAGCAAGAAGTACGAACTGGCGACCAGGGCGGACGTAGCAAGCACATCGACGCTACGACAGATTCCGACGCCCACGTCTTCGCGACCGCCGGCGTGCGGGCGCGGACGGCGAAGAGAGCGGCCCGCGGGGGGAGGGGATTTAAATCGGCCGCCCGCCCTTACGAGCTCAGTTCGCCAGCGCACCTGACGATGGCGACATGTCTGATGCCGAAATATTGTGCCCGTTGGACACTATGAACCGGCAGTATACCCGTGGACTGTTCGAGCAACTAATACGCCGGGAGAAACTGAAGAATCACAATTTCAGTATTAATCAGAGTAGCATCTGAAAGGAGCATCTGCACCTAAGATTAATAATTACCAAATCACAAATCCAAACATTCAATTTTCAGGATAGAGAACAGACCCGCATTCGGTAGGACGACGGTTCAAACCCGCTTCCTGCCATCCTCATTTAGATCAGTCGTGATATCTCTAAATCGCTTGAGGCAAATACCAGGACTGTTCCTTCGAAAGGGCATGGCCGATTATATTCCCCATCCTTACATAATTCCATGGGACCGATAAACTCGCTGTTTGGTCCCCTGCCCCAAATCAACCAACCAATCAGAACAGATCAACCATGAAAGTCAAGTGGCGGAGTTACGATCCAGCAAGATTTTCTTTTACATGGATGGAATGAATGCAGTACAGAGGTGATGGCAAAATAATTAGGAAAACATTTCACTGACCTCTAGAGAAAGAAGGTTTAAAGATTCTAAATAATAGCACAATAAGTACAGGCTGAAGTAATCTGGGTTAGAAAATCTAGAGGTTAATCATAAATCGAATAACATTACCCATTTCAGGAGAGACATAAATATTAACATAAGAGCTTATAAATAAGAGCGTAGGCTAAAAAACTTAACAAATACGCTACTAGTACGAACAGCTCCACTAAGGTAAAGTGGGGCAGCCACAAATACTCCAGGAAAACAACTCGCTGGTGCGTAACAGTAAGAAGTCCCCAACTGCCACCCCTAACAGGAGACTCGTAACTCGTAAAGCTTAGAACTGTTAACGAACACTACTCAGATGAAACATGAGCTAAATGACACATGTTAAGAAAATGTTATTCGCCCACGCCTTAAGAACTTAATGGCATAAAACCTTCAAAATGTCATGATAATCAAACAATACGTTACTCAAAATTGCACAGAGCACAGTCCTCTTAGCAACATAAAGCAGTAAAATGGTGGCATAATAAACAGCTCCCCCCAAAACAACGTAACTGACTAGGATGAAATCACTAATCTTAGAAAGTTAATTCAATAAGTAATATAGGCTATTCAGCCAGGTAATTGTTTGAGCCAAACTGAAATTTCTATGAGAAACAGAAGTTTATCTCTAGGAGGTGGTATTTAATTGCCAGCATTTACAAGTTAGGCTCTCTTCCATGGAACTTTGATTTTTGAACGATCTAAAACACAATTTAAACAGCATAAATTAATTCGACAAATTTCCTTAAAACAGTTAAAATATTAAATAATAAATCCAACACAATATCCCAAGGCGTTAAAAACAACCACTTAATAAATCAGATTCACCACAAAGCTTATGAGGCAGTTTAACAACACTAAATACCCAATTTCATGAATTACTAGGGTCATGACGAGCGGCCTGACGCCTCACATGAAAATAACGCCATAAGATTTAAAGTACCAGACAGCTTGTGGCGTTAACAACTAACAGACAGTCAGATCTTCATGTATCACCTATAATGGCAAACAGGCACCGTTACACGTGCGGAACAAGCAGTAACTCAAACAGACCAGTTGTGATTAACAGTAATTACAACGGGTGAAAAATGTTTTGAGACTCATAAGTGAGTCACAGAGGCGGGTGTATCACAGCGAGAGCAATACCAACAGTTGCTACATCAAGAAGTCGTTATTCCATAATTTGAGCTCAATGAACGCCTGCATCCAAAAGCGTACTGAACGGAGATAAGGAAAGACAGTGCAGTTGAAACATACTGAAGGGCGTGGTGAAAACTTCGATGAAACCACTAACGGTACACTCGTAACTAATTAGCCTCCGCACAAGTACAGCCAACGGACCACACAGCCACTGTCTGTGTTGCCCTCTCCTCACGTACCCAGACACTTCCCAACTCCACACGCTCCGACGTGTTTCCGAGACTCCGCGCCAGCGATAACGCACAGGAAACTAAGGGTAACTCATGGCACCTAGCAGGCGCCAGTAAATGAAGGGGGAAGAAAAGATTAAATGAAGCCGCCATCGCTCGGGCATCTCCGTGTCTTTCACGGCGATCAGTCAACATACACTCCTGGAAATTGAAATAAGAACACCGTGAATTCATTTTCCCAGGAAGGGTAAACATTATTGACACATTCCTGGGGTCAGATACATCACATGATCACACTGACAGAGCCACAGGCACATAGACACAGGCAACAGAGCATGCACAATGTCGGCACTAGTACAGTGTATATCCACCTTTCGCAGCAATGCAGGCTGCTATTCTCCCATGGAGACGATCGTAGAGATGCTGGATGTAGTCCTGTGGAACGGCTTGCCATGCCATTTCCACCTGGCGCCTCAGTTGGAACAGCGTTCGTGCTGGACGTGCAGACCGCGTGAGACGACGCTTCATCCAGTCCCAAACATGCTCAATGGGGGACAGATCCGGAGATCTTGCTGGCCAGGGTAGTTGACTTACACCTTCTAGAGCACGTTGGGTGGCACGGGATACATGCGGACGTGCATTGTCCTGTTGGAACAGCAAGTTCCCTTGCCGGTCTAGGAATGGTAGAACAATGGGTTCGATGACGGTTTGGATGTACCGTGCACTATTCAGTGTCCCCTCGACGATCACCAGTGGTGTACGGCCAGTGTAGGAGATCGCTCCCCACACCATGATGCCGGGTGTTGGCCCTGTGTGCCTCGGTCGTATGCAGTCCTGATTGTGGCGCTCACCTGCGCGGCGCCAAACACGCATACGACCATCATTGGCACCAAGGCAGAAGCGACTCTCATCGCTGAAGACGACACGTCTCCATTCGTCCCTCCATTCACGCCTGTCGCGACACCACTGCAGGCGGGCTGCACGATGTTGGGGCGTGAGCGGAAGACGGCCTAACGGTGTGCGGAGCCGTAGCCCAGCTTCATGGAGACGGTTGCGAATGGTCCTCGCCGATACCCCAGGAGCAACAGTGTCCCTAATTTGCTGGGAAGTGGCGGTGCGGTCCCCTACGGCACTGCGTAGGATCCTACGGTCTTGGCGTGCATCCGTGCGTCGCTGCGGTCCGGTCCCAGGTCGACGGGCACGTGCACCTTCCGCCGACCACTGGCGACAACATCGATGTACTGTGGAGACCTCACGCCCCACGTGTTGAGCAATTCGGCGGTACGTCCACTCGGCCTCCCGCATGCTCACTATACGCCCTCGCTCAAAGTCCGTCAACTGCACATACGGTTCACGTCCACGCTGTCGCGGCATGCTACCAGTGTTAAAGACTGCGATGGAGCTCCGTATGCCACGGCAAACTGGCTGACACTGACGGCGGCGGTGCACAAATGCTGCGCAGCTAGCGCCATTCGACGGCCAACACCGCGGTTCCTGGTGTGTCCGCTGTGCCGTGCGTGTGATCATTGCTTGTACAGCCCTCTCGCAGTGTCCGGAGCAAGTATGGTGGGTCTGACACACCGGTGTCAATGTGTTCTTTTTTCCATTTCCAGGAGTGTATTAGGTTGTTGACTCCCTTTGCACATACATCAATAAAAGTTTTGCGTCACCCCGGCTCCCAGAACTCTTGAAGATAGACGTTGAGTGCGGATATTGTATCACAGACACACTCCCTTTCACTGTTCACTAAACCCGCCCAAAGATGTAAACAAGCATGCATGAGCACCGTCTATGAGACGGAGAGGGTCCGAAAGTCGATCAGTTCCACTCATTCCACCAGGAAGGAGGTACACGGCTCGTGATGCCTGTAGTCCAACCATGCCTAGACGGTCAAAACCGCGGTTCGATCGCGCCCGCATTGTTACTCTGTGCCAGGAAGGGCTCTCAACAAGGGAAGTGGCCAGGCGTCTCTGAGTGAACCGAAGCGACGTTGTTCGGACATGGAGGAGATGCAGAGAGATAGGAACTGTCAATGACATGCCTCGCTCAGGCCGCCCAAGAGCTACTAATGCAGTGGATGGCCGCTACCTACGGATTATGGATCGGAGGAACCCTGACAGCAACGTCACCATGTTGAATAATGCTTTTCGTACAGCCACAGGACGTTGTGTTACGACTCAAACTGTGCACAATAGGCTGCATGATGCGCAACTTCATTCCCGACCTCCATGGTGAGGTCCATCTTTGCAACCACGACACCATGCAGCGCGGTACAGATGGGCCCAAAAAAAATGACGAATGGATCGCTCAGTATTGGCATCACGTTCTCTTCACATGAGTGTCGCATATGTCTTCAACCAGACGATTGACGGAGACTTGTTTGGAGGCAACCTAGTCAGGCTGAACGCCTTAGACACACTGTCCAGCGAGTGCAGCAAGGTGAAGGTTTCTTGATGTTTTGGGGTGCCATTAAGTGGAGCCGACGTACGCCGCTGGTGGTCATGCAAGGCGCCGTAACAGCTTTACGATACGTGAGTGCCATCCTCCGACCGATTGTACAACCATATCGGCGAAGCAGTCGTCTTCATGGACCACAATTCGCGCCCCCATCGTGCACATATTGTGAATGACTTCCTTCAGGATAACGACATCGCTCGACTAGAATGGCCAGCATGTTCTCCTGACATCAATCCTATCGAACATGCCTGGGATAGATCGTGAAAAGAGCTGTTTATGGATGACGTGACACACCTGCCACTCTGAGGGATCTACGCCGAATCGCCGTTGAGAAGTGGGACAATCTGGACCAACAGTGCTCTGACGAACTTGTGGATAGTATGCCACGACGAATACAGACATGCATCAATGCAAGAGAACGTGCTACTGGGTATTAGAGGTACCGGTGTGTAGAGCAATCTGGACCACCACCTCGGAAGGTCTCGCTGTATGGTGGTACAGAATGCAATGTGTGGTTTTGATGAGCAATAAAAAGGGCGGAAGTGATGTTTATGTAGATCTCTGTTCCAATTTTCTGTGGAGGTTCCGGAACTCACGGAACCGAGGTGATGCAAAACCTTTTTTTGATGTGTGTATATCCTGCCAGGCCTGGTAACACCACTAACCACGAACAGTTTTAATGCATTCTGGAAACAGTTCAATTGTCGCAGAGAATTGTAACTCTACTCTTATATACACTGGAGGGAGGGGGGGGGGGGGGGGGTTGTACGTGTACGAACTTAAAACTGACACCGAAAGAAGTTACAAGTCAGAACTTTTAGTATATTGTTCCTGGCAGTCCTCCTCCACCCCCCTTCCGCCCCTCCCCAACTGTGCAAAAATTCGTAACCACACAAGTTTTTTATTCTTTCTTGACTGCCTTACAGTATGCACAGTGTGCGGCGGCGAGTAATGATCAGACGGTCGTTTCTTCGTTGTGTCCTTATGAAAAAACTCTTTAAATTAAATTGTTTGTGTGTGTTTTCCCCCTACCTTCGCCGTCTCTAAGAGCCTGAAAACTACTTTTGCGGTCATTCAGAATGTGACACAGAACATATTGACCATAATTTAAGTTTGGAAGTCCACATTCCCTTTGAGTCACTGAAAGAAAATGTTCCTACCAGCTATTTACTCAGCTGGATCAGGAAACCAGGAACTATGACTATAAATGAAGCTTTTGAGATTTAACTGATTGATATATTTTGTAAAAGTTTTAGCTAGACTGTATTTAAACTTCCCTGGGTAGAATTTTTAGAGCGGTACTGACAATAGAACATGACCTGTGAACTGTCTCTTCAAGATTCCTTGTAAACATTGTCATTTACAATCGTCATGATACTTAGTACAGCTGTATTATTACATGAATGAAATTGAGTGTTGTAGTTAGGACTTTCGATAAGTGCAAGTGATATTTAATCTACAATGAATAAGGCAATTTTTGTTCCAAATTTGATTTTTAGTAAATAAGTTGAAAACTGATAGAATGTGCTTACTGGTGTCACATATTTAATGTTTTTATATGAAAGTGACGTTTACATATGAATTGTAATGTTTCTGAGTAATATTTAAAAGAAGTGTCGTAAATTTATTGTAAAAAACACCGATTTCAACCAAAATATTGCTCTGATCAAGTTGAAACTTGTAGCTTTTAATTGTGACTTACATTTGTATGTTGTTGTTGTGGTCTTCACTCCAGAGACTGGTTTTAATGCAGCTCTCCATGCTACTCTATCCTGTGCAAGCTTCTTCATCTCCCAGTACCTACCGCAACCTACATCCTTCTGAATCTGTTTAGTACATTCGTCTCTTGGTCTCTCTCTACGATTTTTACCCTCCACGCTGCCCTCCAATACTAAACTGGTGATCGCTTGATGCCTCAGAATATGTTCTTCCAAAGGACCCCTTCTTCTAGTCAAGTTGTGCCACAAATTTCTCTTCTCCCCAATTCTATTCAATACCTCCTCATTAGTTATGTGATCTACCCATCTAATCTTCAGCATTCTTCTGTAGCACCACATTTCGAAAGCTTCTATTCTCTTCTTGTCTAAACTATTTATCGTCCACGTTTCGCTTCCATACGTGGCTACATTCCATACAAGTACTTTGAGAAACAACTTCCTGACACTTAAGTCTATAATCGATGTTAACAAATTTCTCTTCTTCGGAAACGCTTTCCTTGCCACTGCCAGTCTACATTTTATATCCTCTCTACTTCGACCATCATCAGTTATTTTGCTCCCCAAATATCAAAATTCTTTTACTACTTTAAGCCTCTCATTTCCTTATCTGTTTCCCGCAGCATCACTCGATTTAATTTGACTACATTCCATTATCCTCGTTTTGCTTTTGTTGATATTCATCTTATATCCTCCTTTCAAGACACTGTCCATTCCGTTCAGCTGCTCTTTCAGGTCCTTTGCTGTCTCTGACAGAATTAAAATGTCATCGGCGAACCTCAGAGTTTTTATTTCTTCTCCATGGATTTTAATTCCTACTCCGAATTTTTCTTTTGTTTCCTTTACTGCTTGCTCAATATACAGATTGGATAGCATCGGGGATAGGCTACAACTCTGTCTCACTCCCTTCCCAATCACTGCTTCCCTTTCATACCCCTCGACTCTTATAACTGCCATCTGCTTTCTGTACAACTTGTAAATAGCCTTTCGCTCCCTATATTTTATCCCTGCCACCTTCAGAATTTGAAAGAGAGTATTCCAATCAACATTGTCAAAAGCTTTCTCTAAGTCTACAAATGCTAGAAACGTAGGTTTACCATTCCTTAATCTTTCTTCTAAGATAAGTCGTAGGGTCAGTAATGCCTCACGTGTTCCAACATTTCTACGGAATCCAAACTGATTTTCCCCGAGGTCGGTTTCTATCAGTTTTTCCATTCGTCTGTAAAGAATTCGTGTTAGTATTTTGCAGCTGTGACTTATTAAACTGATTGTTCGGTTTTCACATCAGTCAACACCCGCTTTCTTTGGGATTGGAATTATTATATTCTTCTTGAAGTCTGAGGGAATTACGCCTGTCTCATACATCTTGCTCACCAGATGGTAGAGTTTTGTCAGGACTGGCTCTCCCAAGGCTGTCAGTAGTTCTAATGGAATGTTGTCTACTATGGGGGCCTTGTTTCGCCTCAGGTCTTTCAGTGCTCTGTCAGACTCTTCACGCAGTATCATATCTCCCATTTCATCTTCATCTACATCCTCTTCCATTTCCATGATATTGTCCTCAAGTACGTCGCCCTTGCATAGACCCTCTATATACTGCTTCCACTTTTCTGCTTTCCTTTCTTTGCTTAGAACTGGGTTTCCATCAAAGCTCTTGATATTCATGCAAGTGGTTCTCCTTTCTCCGAAGGTATGTTTAATTTTCCTGTAGGCGGTATCTATCTTACCCCTAGTGAGATAAGCCTCTACATCCTTACATTTGTTCTCTAGCCATGCCTGCTTAGTCATTTTTCACTTCCTGTCGATATCATTTTTGAGACGTTTGTATTCCTTTTGCCTGCTTCATTTACTGCAGTTTTATATTTTCTGCTTTCATCAATTAAATTCAATATTTCTTCTGTTACCCAAGGGTTTCTACTAGCCCTCGTATTTTTACCTATTTGATCCTCTGCTGGCTTCACTGTTTCATCCCTCAAAGCTACCCATTCTTCTTCTACTGTATTTCTTTCCCCCATTCCTGTCAATTGTTCCCTTATGCTCTCCCTGAAACAATGTACAACCTCTGGTTCTTTCAGTTTATTCAGGTCCCATCTCCTTAAATTCCCACCTTTTTGCAGTTTCTTCAGTTTTAATCTACAGTTCATTATTATATTATTCAGTATTATTAGATGAATGTAATCGAGTGTTGTAGTTAGAACTTTCGGTAGCAAGTACAAGTGATACTTAATCTACAATGAATAAAGTCGTTTTCGTTTCAAATTTGATTTTTAGTAAATAACTTGAAAACTGATAGAAGGTGCTTATTGGTGTCACGTATTTAATGTTTTTTACATGAAAGTGTGGTTTACAGATGAATTTTTAATGTTCCTGAAAAATATTTAAATAAAGTGGCCTAAATTTATCGTAAAAACACCGATTTCAGCCAAAATACTGCTCTGATCAAGGTGAGACTTGTAGCATCTAATTGTGACTTACATTTGCATATTCTGAGCAATTTTTAGCTTTCTAGTTTTATTAAGAGCGCCACTTTTCTTAAGTCTTATATTTTGCCTAACATATTCATTTGATCATTCTGAGACTTAACAATGTTAACATTAACATACGACTGGGTGTTGTGTGATGTCCTTAGGTTAGTTAGGTTTAAGTAGTTCTAAGTTCTAGGGGACTGATGACCATAGATGTTAAGTCGCATAGTGCTCAGAGCCATTTGAACCATTAATATACTTAGGCGTACACTGACGAAATTTGGAGAAGTTAATTTAATTTTTGATATCATTCATACATTGTGGTGCAATGCTTTGTATGTTGAGTACAGGCGCGGTGTGATGACGTCGTGCTGGTAGTAGTGAACTGGGGTTAAGCCGCGGCATACTCGCTCGCCTCTGTTGCGCCTCTTACGGTGATAACAGCGCCTTTTTCGCCTCATCAGCAGTGAGTGACTGGTGTCGGCAGGCGGGTGCTACGCAGCTGTGATACGCGCCGTGTCGAAAGTCTGGCAGCTCGAGCGCCCCCTCTGCGTGTCGCCGTAAATAAAGATTGCCGCCGGGGCGTCTCCCGCGTATCTGCGGCATAAATCAAAGGCGAGCCGGCTCTCGCCGCAACCACGGCGGGAGCCATTCAGGCCCCCCTACCGGTAGCCGCGCGCATTCTCGTATTTCACTCTCGCTCCGCGGAGAGGAAATAAACAGATATTCGTAGTGTGTGGCCAGTTTTAGACATTTAAAAGTATTGAAACTATGTTATGTCGCACGATTAACAGCTACCTTGTAACATCTCATTTCCTGTGTGGTCTCCCTGCTGCTATTGTCTTAGACAGGGGCTGTTCCTAGAGGAGGTGGGGGTGGGAGGGTTTGGGGAGGGGGACCTTGTATTGTGTTGTATGGAACTCGGAACGTAGAAACGACAGGGAGGCTTCGTCCCTGCCGTAGCCCTCAGTGGTCCACAACCACACAACAGGCTACAGCAGTTCACTCACCCCACCGCCGCCCCACACCGAACCCAGGGTTATTGTGCGGTTCGGCCACCAGTGGACACCCCCCCCCCCCCTGCCCACTGGGAACATCTCACAGTGCGTTAGCCCTTGCGGCTAATGGGCTGGGGGCTGGTGAGGAGAAACTTTCTTCAGTGTGGAGTTGATTAATAGTTCCATAATCCTCGTAATTGGTAGTGGTTACGGAACTAGTCTGATCTCAAGGGCGAGTAATTCTCGTGAAAACTTGGGTTTTCCAACAGCGGTTGTAAAAGAGCTTCTGAAAGTCCTTGCAGGAAGTATATAAGCTTTCATCACTGTTCTTTCAGAGACTCTAAGGTGGCGTGGTCTCCTGACCTTCATCTCTTACATATTCCGACCTCACCATCGTATTCTGCGTATCAAGACGTTTCATTCGAGCCCAAACTCGATAGGGTAGAATCAATTTTACATATTTCCATTTCATCGATATGCAAATCTAATAAATAAATCGCAAGTGCCCACCGAGATTAAAAAGTCGAGGCTGGCGTCTACAAACATTCAAGATGCGATGGCCACAGGAGTTTTCGTTCAACAGAGGCAAACAGTCTGCTGGAAAGTCCGTAGGAGGATGAGTTAGCATGCAGCTGCGCTAACTTGCTGACCGCCCACGGACCAAAACAGTTTTTGCCAGAGAAAAGAGATAATGGCCTGCGTGTTCACCTTAAAAGCAAAATCCGCTGTATTGTTTGGGACAGCACCAGAATATGCATTTTTTAATGGATCTAGTGTGCAGTTTCAGACTTCTCACAAATGGTCAGTAAACGTCTAATGCAGATGCTATGTACTTCCGGATTGGTCGGCTTAAACGGAGCTCCATTCTCCCATTTGTAAGAGTAACACTGATTGGTGGACTATTTCTGACGCAATGAGCCAGAGGAGTGAGGGAAAGACAGCGGATGATATACCCTTTCGCTTTCTGCATGGAGGAAGTCGTTCCGTTGACGCTCTTATAGTGGGAACTCGTACCGGGAGCGAGTGCGCTCGTGCGTGTACGCAGAGAGTGAGGAGCAAAGTCTCTACTCAGTACTGCACTGAGAGAGCACCTCTGTTGCTAGCGAATCGGAGTGATACTCTATATTGAGTCGCTCACGATTAAGGGTTTGTTCACTGCGTTGGCCGCGACACTTAATGTGTGGTGTGAACACAGAGTATTAGTTAGTGCCTTGGACTGGTTATCTGACCAGTGTACCATACCAATAGTTAGACTAGGGGCAGATAGGAGTCCTTGACTTCATCAAGGCAAAGTGAGAGTTCGATTGGTGAAGGTCAATCCAGATAGAAAGAGATAGCTTTGTTATTTTTCAGCGGCGAATGACGCAGGCAGCACTCGTCGCAGCTCACGGTATTGTGGGCTACAGCATAGGCGAGCCCCATCTTTAATCCATTAGAAATAACATACTTCATTCAAGTCACTCCATTACATTTCTCACACGACAGCCTCGAATGTACTTAGAAAAATTCAATTGGATAATTATTCAAGTTGAGTAGGTGCAGCTCTCTGCCATTCTGCGAAGTAAATAACATTCTTAAAGAAAAGGGATAAAAGAGCTTTCCCACGCTTTGTATATAAATGTCATTAACAGGATTCCTATCCATAAGAGGTAACCTCCTATTCTGAAAAGAACCTAGAAATTTGTGTATCAGTTTATAAATAAAAGTTTCATTTGATTTTTCTTAAATTTTACAATAAATAATATTTTCTGTTCGTTTAATGTTTTTCTTACACTAACTAGCAATACTCCAGTACCCAAGTATCCCACTAGTTATGTAAGAAAATAGAATATTTTTGTGTCTTTTCCTTAAGGCGACGGGGTCAGGGATTTTCTCTGCCTCGTGATGACTGGGTGTTATGTGCTGTCCTTAGGTTAGTTAGGTTTAAGTAGTTCTAAGTTCTAGGGGACTGATGACCATAGATGTTAAGTCCCATAGTGCTCAGAGCCATTTTTGAACCATAAAGCGAACGACTCCAGAAGATATTTATTGCTGAAAGTTTTTCAGGCATTTCTTTTTGGTATGTTAGGAGCGTCTGTCTGACTTCTGCAGTAGTGTGGGGTGGAAATTGTTTCTTGCAGGAGCCAAAGGGTACTTGTCAGATCAATCCGTTGCGCAACTCGTCAACATAACACCCACACACTGACAAGACTTACTTCAACCTTTTTTTATAGGAAATTTAATGTAGTTTAATTTTGTACTGGGAACCGTTTGGCTAGAAGCCGTGGTTTTCGAATTATATAAATATAGCAGTGTGACAACTTTGGTCTCACACGCCACCGGTCAGGATTCTTACTTAGTATGTGGTTCTTGGCTCGGAGCGGCTGTCTTGCAGGTCGAAACTGCTGAAGAATACATGACGAATTCACAGAGATGCTCAGACAAAACCGTCGATGACCGTCATCCTCTCTTTGGCGCTGAGTGTGAACCTGGACTACTTAGATCCAGAAAATGTTCTTAAGTGCGACCATTGAATAACCACTACCTGACTTATCTAACAGCACAGGTAGTGCCTGGGGGCTCCACAAGAAACTGGAAAACATCGTGGACGCTGAACCACACGAGAATAGGGTTGGACCTGGTGAAAACAAACATGATCAGGTCGGTCATGGTAATGTGAACGGCGACAAATGCGCTTGTGGTACGGTGTAAGACATGGAACACCTCCTGGCCTCTCCAAATGGTCCATACAGATAAAACCTCGGCGATTTGTGGCTGTACAAGAAAGGAATCCTAGCCGTGGCCCAATACTGGGCTGAAAGAAAGCGATAAACTACAGTCTTACTGTACTTGGCGCATGTAATTGTTTACTACAAAATTAGTCATAAAAGATGGTTAGGTTCCTATAAAATAAAATATGATGTCCTTTAACTTAATTTATTCATACTCAAATAATAGAAAACGCGCCTAACTATAAGGAGCAATGAAAAAGTTTCCGTTCTAAGGCCGTACAGCCCAGAATCGGTGTGAAAATCAGGCAGAATCGTTGTGAGCATTGAGGCAATCATCTAACCGACTCACCAGCCTAAAGATATCCGTCTGGTAAAACAACGTATCTTTCTGAGTGAAGAAGTCCGTAACTTCCTGCTGCCCTGGAAATGTCGAACCTTCAAGGGACCGAAACCGTGATAATAGTTCGGGGAGAGATAAGGACTACAGGACGCGTGCTTGAATGTCTCCCACTTGATTTGGTGTGGGAAATGACTCTGAACTAAAAGCAGATGGTCTGGATGGTTTTCCTACAGATTAGCATTTTGAAATATATGTGAATTTTAAGCGTATTTCCTAACATAATTTTGAAGAGCTGCAGGTTACACATATCTACAACAACAAATTATAAAAAAGGGCCTGAGACATTTTTTACTTTCTATCGAAAAAAATTGTGACTAAAATATTAACTTTTAAAGGGGTCAGAGGAGAAAAAGAATTGACATAAAAATTGTATTGTGTGTAATTTGACATGACTTGCTACCTTCCCCGTTGCGAGCTAACATCCCAAAGATGTTCGGGCTCACATGCAGTTCCTCTTCGTCGAAATGTCTTGGCTCAAACTCGCCTAGGGGTTGAACCGCAGGTGTCGCATTACACGCCCTAAATTATACACTTGTGACCCTTTGGTTAGAATAATGTTTATTCAGAAAGCAATCTAATACCGAAAGTGGTCGTATGTAGAATTACTATTACACTCGAGCGTTTATACATTTGACACAGATCATTCACAATCTCATCGTTAATTGCACGGATAGGTTCAGTTCACACCACGCGCGCGGCTGCTGACCAATCAGAGACTAAGTCCCGCGATACCACACAACGCGAAATTTTCTACGTCGTTCCACTTCCTAGCCACCCAAAGACCGACCATCCGCTTTCGCGTCTCCACCAATACTGTCTCTCTGCCCGTCTCCGGCCGCGTCTCCCGCACGCCGAACATTCTCGCTCAAATGACTAGGGCAGATCCCTTTCCCGAATCTGTCCATCTGATTGGCTACAGCTTATTCTACATTATTTTACATTTTGACATACTTAAATAATTAATGATTGACCACTTTCACGTTCTAAACAAAGTAACAATAATATCAAAAATGGCTCTGAGCACTATGCGACTTCTTCTGAGGTCATCAGTCGCCTAGAACGTAGAACTAATTAAACTTAACTAACCTAAGGACATCACACACATCCGTGCCGGAGGCAGGATTCGAACCTGCGACCGCAGCGGTCGCTCGGCTCCAGACTGTAGCACCTAGAACCGCACGGCCACTCCGGCCGGCAACAATGATATCCATTACATAATAAACGTTAAATTATTTTACATAAAACCAATACAATTTCCTTCTTAACTTTGAATGTCATGGCCAGTAGCCTTGCACCACTATGCTTTCTGATAAATAAATAACCAACAAAAGTGACTATTATGCACTAAACTTTACAAGAAATGTTGTATTACCTAATGGTTCAATAAGGTGCCACGCTACCATCGTTCTATGTATATTGTGTGGAGGAAATGATGATCTGATGCTTAACTGAATATATTGATAATTTTAATTTACTGTATCTTTTAAACAAATAAAGTGACAGATTTGATATTTACAACGTTTGTCATTTTAATGATGCTCTTCTATATGAAATGTCGAGATAGTTAAGAACGAACAAAGCGTTCAGATTTTAGCATTCAGGTCTGTGTTACAGAACTTGTTAATTTCACTTTAGCAGTAAATCGTATACTATTATAGATATGATCAATATTCAAGTTTTATTGGGATCACCATGAAAATTTATGAAGGATG
This sequence comes from Schistocerca cancellata, assembly GCF_023864275.1. Classification (NCBI taxonomy): domain Eukaryota; kingdom Metazoa; phylum Arthropoda; class Insecta; order Orthoptera; family Acrididae; genus Schistocerca; species Schistocerca cancellata. Next base: position 1,182,243,738 of record NC_064626.1, read on the forward strand.
GTAGATTAAAATTGCTGTGGCTTCATTAAATAGTTTTCTAAATGTTTCCCCTTATGGCCGATCTTAGGTCAGCCATATTTAACACTGCTACAGCTCCCTGGCCACAAACAGCTTCTATGCGGTTTCCCTATGGCGTCAGTTCTCGTCTGTCTCACTCGCACACTACAGCGCTTAGGACTCATTTAGCACAATAGACGCCTCTGAACTTCCCCATCTCATGGCGAATCTGCACTCTTTGTGGCACACGGTCCTGGACGACAGGTTTCGTTTCACAATTCCTGAAGGCTGACTTTTTCGGTCATATACTTAAATGAGAGCGAAATGCTCGTTAACTCACAACATCGTAAATGTGCAAGGTGTTAGCACCTTAAAGGATTACGTATTTCTTATTTCAGTAGTTACTCTTTTCTAGTGTATCTTTTTTCTGTTTCTCGCTCAAACTGTTTTGTGTGCATGTTTTAATTGATTGTATGGGAGCAGTGAACTCAGTGATTGGAGATAATCATGGGTGAGGCTGATCAAGTTCCCATGTTTGTCGCTTGTCTTCTTCAAAAGTACGAACAGCCCTATAAACCATTTGACTGCGGAATTCACGTATTTCTTTTGAAAATTACTGCCATGTATGTTAGTTTGCGTTGGCTGATTTTATTATGTATTTCTACATCTACATCTACATACATACTCCGCAATCCACCATACGGTGGTTGACGGAGGGTACCTCGTACCACAACTAGCATCTTCTCTCCCTGTTCCACTCCCAAACAGAACGAGGGAAAAATGACTGCCTATATGCCTCTGTACGAGACCTAATCTCTCTTATCTTATCTTTGTGGTCTTTCCGCGAATCGTAAGTTGGCGGCAGTAAAATTGTACTGCAGTCAGCCTCAAATGATGGTTCTCTAAATTTCCTCAGTAGCGATTCACGAAAAGAACGCCTCCTTTCCTCCAGATACTTCCACCCGTTCCTGAAGCATTTCCGTAGCACTCGCGTCATGATCAAACCTACCAGTAACAAATCTAGCAGCCCGCCTCTGAATTGCTTCTATGTCCTCCCTCAATCCGACCTGATAGGGATCCCAAACGCTCGAGAAGTACTCAAGAATAGGTCGTATTAGTGTTTTATAAGCGGTCTTCTTTACAGATGAATCACATCTTCCCAAAATTCTACCAATGAACCGAAGACGACTATTCGCCTTCCCCACAACTGCCATTACATGCTTGTCCCACTTCATATCGCTCTGCAATGTTACGCCCAAATATTTAATCGACGTGACTGTGTCAAGCGCTACACTACTAATGGAGTATTCAGACATTACGGGATTCTTTTTCCTATTCATCTGCATTAATTTACATTTATCTATATTTAGAGTTAGCTGCCATTCTTTACACCAATCACAAATCCTGTCCAATTCATCTTGTATCCTCCTGCAGTTACTCAACGACGACACCTTCCCGTACACCACTGCATCATCAGCAAACAGCCGCACAATGCTATCCGCCCTATCCAAAAGATCATTTATGTAGATATAAAACAATAGCGGACCTACCACACTTGCCTGGGGCACTCCAGATGATACCCTCACCTCCGATGAACACTCACCATCGAGGACAACGTACTAGGTTGTATTACTTAAGAAGTCTTCGAGCCACTCACATATTTGGCAACCAATCCCATATGCTCGTACCTTAGTTAGGAGTCTGCAGTGGGGCACCGAGTCAAACGCTTTCCGGAAGTCAAGGAATATGGCATCCGTCTGATATACTTCATCCATGGTTCGCAAGGTATCACGTGAAAAAAAGGCGCGTTGCGTTTCGCAGGAGCGATGCTTTCTAAAGCCGTGCTGATGCATAGACAGCAACTTCTCTGTCTCAAGGAAATTCATTATATTCGAACTGAGAATATGTTCGAGAACCCTGCAACAAACCGATTTTAAGTATATTGGTCTGTCATTCTGAGGATCCGTCCTTCTACCCTTCCTATATACAGGCGTCACCAGCGCTTTTTTCCAGTCGCTCGGGACTTTACGTTGGGCAAGTGATTCGCGATAAATGCAAGCTAAGTAAGGAGCCAATGCAGTAGAGTACTCTGTGTAAAACCGAATTGGAATCCCATCAGGACCTGGCGATTTATTTATTTTCAACCCATTCAGCTGCTTCACAACCCCAGGGATGTCTATCACTATGTCTTCCACACGGGAATCTGTACGAGACTCAAACGGCGGTATGTTTGTACGATCCTCCTGCGTGAAAGATTTCTCAAATGCTAAATTTAAAATTTCAGCTTTCGTTTTGCTGTCTTCCGTTGCCAGGCCAGACTGATCAGTGAGTGACTGGATGGTAGCCTTCGACCCGCTTACCGATTTTACGTAAGACCAGAATTTCCTTGGGTTTTCAGCAAGATTTTTTGCTAAGGTATGACGGTGGTAGTGGTTGTATGCTTCGCGCATCGCTCTTTTTACAGCAGCACGAATCTCTACTAACTTTTGCCTGTCCTCATTCTCCCGATCTTTCTTGTACCGCGAGTGCAACTATCTATGCTTCCTGAGCATTCTCCGAATGGCACTGTTAAAAGACGGTGGGTCTTTTCCGTCCGTAACCCACTTTTTCGGCACATACTTCTCAAATGCGTGATTTACAATGTGTTTGAAATTTGCCCATAATTCTTCCACGTCCATCGTACCGGAAGTAAATGACGTCGATTCATTTACTAAGTGGGATGCTAACAACTGCTTATCTGCTCTTTCTAGTAAGAAAGATTCTATGACGTCTCAGAGGAACTCTGCAGGGTTTCGCCCTGGAGCACTTTCTTTCTTCTTCAAAGATTTGGATAAATCGTTTGGTTTAGATTTTAAGTTGGAACCTTTCTTTTTTAGATCTGTTTATGTTTCCTTTTTGCAGGTAACTGTGAGTATATTTTCTGTTCGAGTTTTTTTTAGTCTTTCTCCGTTTTCTTAAAGCAATTTGGTTTTGATTCTTCAGTTTCTCTCGGCGTATTTGTTGCTCGAACAGTCCACGGGTATACTGCCGGTTCATAGTGTCCAACGGGACATAGTGTCCGTTGGACACTATGAACCGGCAATATACCCGTGGACTGTTCGAGCAATTTGGTTTGTGTCCACCTCCTGAACAGTATTACAATTTATATTTTATTCTCAAATAGTTTGGTTCTCTTAAGGGATTACTTTTAAATCTTCCGTTCATTATTCAGAATCCTTACACGTGCCCGTTTAAACCTTGCAAGAAATACGTTCCAACGCTGTATTTTTAAACGCTAGACAAGTTGCACGTTTCGTAACTTTAAATAATATTTTTCAGCAGTGGATCATCAAGACATCTTTTTTGCAGCGAGGAAGACGTCGATACCTCACCTTTAAATGAGTCATTTACAATTTGTTAGGTATTGTCCTAAGGAGTACAGTGTACAGGTCCATCTGCAGTACTCAGATCATTTCTGTAATCGGTGATTTACCAACTGTAATAGGTTGCACTAGATCAGTCGTAAATATTATGGGTTCAATTTGTCTCGATTTACTTTATGTTAAGTGGATCTTTACTACCATTGCGCTATGAGGAAGTTGGTTCACTGCAGCATATTTGCTAAAGGAAGTCAGATCGCGTTGTTTTCACTTGTACGTCATATTTCACATAAAATGGAATGTTTTCAGGGCCGTAACATGCTCTGTACACACAGGCTGAAATGTTAATGTAGTGGCCGCTTTCACAATAAACCAGTTCTGCGAACGTTTTCAGAAGGTTTCCGTTTGACATCAGACGAATGCCGAAACTGGAAATCCACTCTCAAGGATTCACTACTGGAATTTCGTCTGAAGCTTCCTGGAAGATTAAAACTATGAGTCAGATCGGGACTCGAACATTGGACCTTTGTCTTGTCTGGGCAAGTGCTCTGTCGGTGGAGCTGTCCAAGCACAAATCACGAACTCTGCCCAAGTTACAGCCAGTTGAGATTTTTGATCGAGTAGGACTTTGTCTTGCAATAATCCTCCATATCCTCAAGACTTGGAAAGAAAAAAGACCTTGAGAGTGAAGCGGTATAGTGATTAAAGCAGCGAAATGCTGTTTGGGATGAGCGTTAGCCAGATTCCTATCCGGTGTAGGCCCTATGTCTAACGGTTTTATTTGTCAATTGGTAGCTCATATTGGCTTTAGAGCTCTCTCATTTTACTGGTGACCTACCACTTTTCTTACTGTTTGATCTGTCTTGTATAGTAGTTCGTAGAGGCAGCATTTGCTAACGAGAATGAACGTCTCGAAACCTGTCACGCGAGTAATTTAAGAAAAATTACCAGCAGCGGCTGAGGAAGTATTTATCCATTGTGTGCCTAATCACACGTACGTACACAGTTTAGTCAAAGTTAAATGACAGTTCACTTGTGAAGGAAGGTCTGCTGCAGCGCATTATTGAACGTATTCACACGTATGAAAAGCATCGACGAACATGCGATGAATGTCTGATCTAATACGCTGCCGATTACGTGTGTATAATGACATCGTTCACATAGCAGAAAATTCAGTTTTATTGTCGCTATCTGCTCGCTCAATAGCGCACTGTCAGAGTTTATCCTCGTGGCGAGAGCACTCCGATTTAATTGGAACAAACAGCACTGAACATCGAATAAACAAGCGCCGTAGCTTACCTCTGGCCCCAGCAAAATCAGCAATAAAAGTGCGCAATTGCGCTCCGATGAAATACCCTCCAGGTACCACCTATACACTTTACAGTTCGTCAGTTTTCATTGTGCTAACAAGGATACGTTGCCAGGAGATTGTATTCGGTTGTGTAAGTTTGACGAAGCGTTTTCAAGATGTATGTATATAAAAATAGTTAAAGAATAATATTCAAAGCTCTTAAAAGAGTTTAAAACGTCAAGGAACTCCAAAATATAGTAACTTAATAATATTTACGTAATTTTAGTTTCTTTAAGACTTGCTATATTTGTATCGGCGTTATGTTTTAGAACATGTACACATCTATATGATCATTACGGCGTCTACTTCAGCTCTAACAATGTTTCAAAGGAGGCATTACTAGAACTTTACGGTAAAAATACTTCCAACATGTAACGAAATTAGTAGGAAAACACGTTTAGAAATAATAGATTAAAACTGAAATATCACTTTGTGGACTTTTGGCGAATTAATTATCACATGAAATGGATTCTAAGGTGTACAATGTGATTTGCTGCTTACGTGTTGTACGAAGCAATGCACTATGTGATTCGAAGCATAAGATTTCTGGGAAAGTTTAGGAACTTCAGCTGAGAGGAAATTTTAATTTTAGATACTATCAATCTTCTTAGGACTGAGCCACGTTAGGATGATGATTATTACTGTTATTATTATTCATTGGTCGTACCAGCGCTTGTATGAAAATAATTGATGGAAAAGTTGAAAGTAAATTCAAAACTAAAAAAGAACGAATGCAACATTGTAATTAATGCTGTCTAAAATTACATCCCTTTGTGTGATTGTAAATGTTCCGTAAGTCTGCAGTCGCTAAAAGTATGTTTATTGTGTTCTAGTTTTCATTCTTAACCAGTAAGTTATAATCCCTTACTCAAGTTAGTTTGAAAGTGATATATATCAGCGAGACCAGTTAATGAGTGTCGCATTATCCATCATTTATTGAGCTTGATTGTGACTGTTTGGGTCAAGATGGAAATATAAGTGAAACAGTACAGTTGTAAACGGCCAAGTTACGGCTTTCATCGATCTGTGAGGCGTACTAAAGGCGTTATTGATTGCATATGGAAACATCTGTGAAGCAGCATAGTTATGACTTTTATTTTGTCTGTGAGGTGTACTCGAAAGGCGTAATTGGCGGTACTTTTGACATCGTTAGCAACATTAACGATGTAATTCAAAGTTATGCTGGCCGTTATTCTACCTTGCCAGTTCCTTAAAATTTATAAACAAATTGTTCAAGGCCACTACCAGTCACAATTATTTGTTGACATTCTTAAATTATTTAATACTGGAGCATATTATAAGGTAAGATCTCATCATCAGGCAAAAATTGACAATACAAAAACATTTAACTTGGATAGATACATTGATCTTAATGTAGTAATTTTCCGTCTTCGTATGCGCTGTGGCTTGCCTGCGAAGAAAGAAAAGTATAATTATTTGACAGGGTATTTACTTCGTTTTGTGGTCTGTTGCTAACAGAAAAGAACGTAAATCATCACTCGCTCCGTTCATCAAATAATCTGCATGGTGCACTTTTTTCTTCTTCCATTTCTGTGGCTATATGGGTTTTTGCTGTCGTCTGTTTGCAAACTTGTGAAAAATATTTACAGCACATTGTTTGTTCTAGTTAATGTAGCTGTGCAGTGAAAATAATATGATGCTCAAAATTACGCTTGGTTCGTTTTCTGTATTTATGAATCTATGTTGGTGATTTCAGTTGATAAAATCTCCTATTATAAGAGGGAATATGAACTATTTGATATTCGTATAACTACTCTAAAAATGAGAAATATTGAACATCTATATTCGAACACACTGATGATCATAACGGATTTTCTAAATTAACAGAACTTAGTTAAAGTTGTTGAAGAGCGGTGCGTTCATTTCGTTTACGGTCTCATCATTTTTTCTGTTCATCTATTATATATGACAGTGCGTACTGTCTCCAGTTTTTTAGCCTAGTTTTCTAAAATAATGGAACAATTACCTCTGTATGAAACGTTATTCAAAAAGTGAATGTGCTGTCCTATATACTTCCTTATTTTTGAAAACAGTGGGACAATTGGTGTTATACATGAAGAATTGTTCCATAAATTTTATGTTTTTAAGTTTTAGTACATTTGCTACATTTCTTAACCCTCATACACTAAGAGGCTTACTGTTTATCTTGAACGCATGCTTATAAAATATTGAAGTAAGGATTGTATATGTGGGTAACACTGCGAATATTGTGTACATTTGTTTCCTCCTTCTCTCCTCCTCCCCGCTTTAGTCCACTTGTTTTATAAGAATACTCTCCCCCATCCTTACCCCTCCTACACCACTCAAAACACTCCACCCCTTCTCTATCCCTTATTCGTTTCTGCTACGCCCCCCTTCCTCCATTTTTTTTCCTATTCTTGACTGCTTGGCCTTTGGTGAGGGTCTTTAAAGCTTTTGTGTAAAGAGTGTTGTAAATTTTAACGATGTTTATAGTCATTTATTTTATGTTATGGACCTTGTCTCACACATGCTCTTGTGTCAGGTTTGTAGTAATCCTTAACGATGTTTATAGCTACTTATTTTTATGACAGGCCTTCTATCAAATATTTAAAGGTCTCACAAGGTGTATGTCGCGATGTGAAATTGGTTCTCTGTGTCATATAATGTAAACACTGGCAGCCCGCCCGGTTAGCCGTGCGGTCTACGCACTGCTTTCCGGGCGGGAAGGCGTGCCGGTCCCCGGCACGAATACGCCCGTCGGATTAGTGTCGAGGTCCCTTATTCCACCTCAGTTACACTATGTCGGCGATTGCTGCGCAAACACTTATCTCCACGTACGCGTACACCATAATTACTTTACCACGCAAACATTTGGGTTTACACTCGTCTGGTGTGAGACGTTCCCGGGGGGATCCACTGTTAGCCGAACCGCACAATAACCCTGGGTTCGGTGTGGGGCGGCGGTGGGGTGAGTGGACTGCTGTAGCCTGTTGCGGCGTTATGAACCACTGAGGGCTGCGGCGGCGACGAAGCCTCTCCGTCATTTCTAGGTCCTCAGTTCCATACAATACAATACAAACACTGGCACCTTGTATCTATTGTAACCGACTTGTCGAATAAACAGTTGCACTGCCTGGTTCCCTGCCGTACCATAGACTACGTAGTCCAGATTGTCAAGTCTCTGTGACGATCTTTGACGATCGTTTTACTTATGTTTATTTTGATTGCTTCCTGGACATAGTGAAACTAAGTGTAAACTTGTCATTTGGTCATCGGTTTCATTTCACAGCCTTATCCTGTTAATAAGCAATGCAAGACGCCAGCCAATTAACATACCACAAAAAATGTACTCACTTTTGCTTACGAAACATCAGGTTTATGTAACCGAAGATATATACATTGCCAGAATAAGAAACTGATGCACCCTTTTAGAGGTTTCCAGTCCACTCAAGACTTATTGTTGCAACAGTGCATATGGAGTGCTTGAAATTATTACATTTACAGACCAATAGCACAAGCTGTTCTGGGGTAGCAGGTATCGATCCATGGTAAAAAACGCATATCAGAATCTGGTGACGTCAATGAAGGCGCTTACTCTGGTATCCAGTCGACAATACAGGTGACGAATACGGTCCTGGGACTCGTTATGCCACGCCTACTTGACCTGTTCACGTATTTCTGTAAGAGTTGTTGGATGGACAAGCCACTTCTCCAGAGTGAGATTTTCACTCTGCAGCGGAGTGTGCGCTGATATGAAACTTCCTGGCAGATTAAAACTGTGTGCCCGACCGAGACTCGAACTCGGGACCTTTGCCTTTCGCGGGCAAGCGCTCTACCATCTGGCCACAATTTGACCCCTTTCGAAGTCGCTCAGTTGGCTGTGGCAAGCACGATTGTTTCTCCGTGGCATGTTTGCCTGTTTTCTTCACACTGTGCCATCTGGCTGTGAGCATTCCCTGTTAAAGGGTAGGCACAGATGGCGCCCTGGTAGCTATGCCACTTCGCTACCTATTGGCGGACGACGCTGAAAGCATTATCAGTGCATCTACCATCCACCAGGTGACATACGCCGTCATCAGATCAAAACTGAAGTCGTCTCAAAAGGTGTACTATTTCTGTCGGCCGTGTATATTAACAAAAATGGTTCAAATGGCTCTGAGCACTATGGGACTCAACATCTTAGGTCATAAGTCCCCTAGAACTTAGAACTACTTAAACCTAACTAACATAAGGACATCACACACACCCATGCCCGAGGCAGGATTCGAACCTGCGACCGTAGTAGTCCCGTATTTTAACAGTGACGTGTATTCCATACCGGTCAGATGACTTTTGACAAGTAAGGAAGAAAACAAATAATGCAAAATACACGTTAATTACATTTTTGGCCTACTTTTTACTACTTTTCTGCTATTTATTCTTTCATTGGGTATTCATTTATTCCAGTTGTAATACTTGAAAATGGCCTAAGGCTGAAACCTAGATCGTGTAACAAAGAATATCATACAATGAAATGGCCATTATATCTTTCTGTAAGATGAGTAGTATGTTCGAATATCTATAACTGATTTGTTTTATGGAACAGCCATTTGGAGATGAGTTTTGAGATTTCTGTCCATTTCATGTATGTATTACTTATTAAAGTTAGTATTTGCTTCGTGATGTGGCCATACATCGAACAATATAACAAATAATTGTGACTGGTAGTTGTCTCCAAAAATCTTGTTTATAAATCAACGACGTAATACCTCCTATAAGGTATAAATAAGCTGCAGAGATCCAAAAAGTTTGCCTCGTGGATTTTAAATTAGTCTGAGATTGTCGTATAGCCTAAATAAGTCAACAAAGAATAAAAATTTTAACTTGTACTGTTTTAAAATCTGTCATATTCATTGAACACAGCATATAATTTGCACAGAGTCTGTGCTGTCTGTAGTCTTAAGAGATGTAACATTTAATCTTACCCAACATTCAGTTTTCAAAAGTGAAGAAAACCGCAGGACAGTCTTTTATCTGGTACACGACTGATTTCGGAACTATTACAGTACCATCATCTGGTGTAGAAAATAAAATCACTTGATCATCTAAGATCCTCCTCATTCCAACGTTGTCATGGAAACAAAGATTCCGTGTTTCATGACAACATTGGGGTGAGGATGACGTCAGATGATTAAGTAATTTTATTTTATACACGAGATGACGGTACTGTAACTGTTCCGAAACTGGTCTTGTACCCAATAAAAGATTGTGGAATAAGCAACTGTCCTTCGGTTTTCTTCATTTTTCAAAATGGATTTGTAGAGCTGCAGCTGTCCCACGAGAAGAACACTTTACTCAACATTGGCTTCTGTTTTGTTCTCTCGCTGTTCTTATTGTTTGGACCTGTTTTCCATCCACGTTTTTCATTTTCATTATGTCTTCTCACTTACTCTCGAAGCCATCCCGAATAGTTTTGTTTTATTCGGTGTTTATTATTACATCCCTGGTCTCTTTTTCTCGACACTCTTGTCACATATCCTGCAATTAGTTCCGTTTGAGATTTTATTTTCTGTTGTTGTCTTGCCTGCATACTGGCCGAGCAGCTTGAGAACCTTTTTTTACTACCAAACTGCCGAGTGTGCTGGCTAAATCACCGTACACAGTCCTTTCTTCCAGGAGTGTTAGTTGTGCAGGTTCGCATAAAATCTTCTGTGAAGTCTGGAAGGTAGGAGACGAGGTACTGGCGGAAGTACAGCTCTGAGGAGAGGGTCTCACTCATGCTTGGGTTGCTCAGTTGGTAGAGCAGTTGCGCTCAAAAAGCAAAGATCCCGAGTTCGAGTCTCGGTCCAGCACACAGTTTTAATCTGCCAGGAAGTTTCATATCAGCGCATACTCCGCTGCAGAGTGAAAATCTCATTCTGGTACACAAGATTAGTAATCTTGGCTCATACTGACATCAAATATCCAGGGTTAAAACTTCGCTACATACACTTCTGGAAATTGAAATAAGAACACCGTGAATTCATTGTCCCAGGAAGGGGAAACTTTATTGACACATTCCTGGGGTCAGATACATCACATGATCACACTGACAGAACCACAGGCACATAGACACAGGCAACAGAGCATGCACAATGTCGGCACTAGTACAGTGTATATCCACCTTTCGCAGCAATGCAGGCTGCTATTCTCCCATGGAGACGATCGTAGAGATGCTGGATGTAGTCCTGTGGAACGGCTTGCCATGCCATTTCCACCTGGCGCCTCAGTTGGACCAGCGTTCGTGCTGGACGTGCAGACCGCGTGAGACGAAGCTTCATCCAGTCCCAAACATGCTCAATGGGGGACAGATCCGGAGATCTTGCTGGCCAGGGTAGTTGACTTACACCTTCTAGAGCACGTTGGGTGGCACGGGATACATGCGGACGTGCATTGTCCTGTTGGAACAGCAAGTTCCCTTGCCGGTCTAGGAATGGTAGAACGATGGGTTCGATGACGGTTTGGATGTACCGTGCACTATTCAGTGTCCCCTCGACGATCACCAGTGGTGTACGGCCAGTGTAGGAGATCGCTCCCACACCATGATGCCGGGTGTTGGCCCTGTGTGCCTCGGTCGTATGCAGTCCTGATTGTGGCGCTCACCTGCACGGCGCCAAACACGCATACGACCATCATTGGCACCAAGGCAGAAGCGACTCTCATTGCTGAAGACGACATGTCTCCATTCGTCCCTCCATTCACGCCTGTCGCGACACCACTGGAGGCGGGCTGCACGATGTTGGGGCGTGAGCGGAAGACGGCCTAACGGTGTGCGGGACCGTAGCCCAGCTTCATGGAGACGGTTGCGAATGGTCCTCGCCGATACCCCAGGAGCAACAGTGTCCCTAATTTGCTGGGAAGTGGCGGTGCGGTCCCCTACGGCACTGCGTAGGATCCTACGGTCTTGGCGTGCATCCGTGCGTCGCTGCGGTCCGGTCCCAGGTCGACGGGCACGTGCACCTTCCGCCGACCACTGGCGACAACATCGATGTACTGTGGAGACCTCATGCCCCACGTGTTGAGCAATTCGGCGGTACGTCCACCCGGCCTCCCGCATGCCCACTATACGCCCTCGCTCAAAGTCCGTCAACTGCACATACGATTCACGTCCACGCTGTCGCGGCATGCTACCAGTGTTAAAGACTGCGATGGAGCTCCGTATGCCACGGCAAAGTGGCTGACACTGACGGCGGCGGTGCACAAATGCTGCGCAGCTAGCGCCATTCGACGGCCAACACCGCGGTTCCTGGTGTGTCCGCTGTGCCGTGCGTGTGATCATTGCTTGTACAGCCCTCTCGCAGTGTCCGGAGCAAGTATGGTGGGTCTGACACACCGGTGTCAATGTGTTCTTTTTTCCATTTCCAGGAGTGTAATTACATCCGGGGATATTGTAACCTAAAGTTGACGCATGAGTACCACTCCTCCGCTGTTCGATCGTGTGTATCGGAGAGCATCGAATTACGTAGGGATCCAAACGGAACGGTGATGGATCTTAGGTACAGAATAGACTAGAACAGCACATTACGTCCACATGCTAACACCTTTTTATTGGTCTTTTTCACTGACGCACATGTACATTACCATGAGGGGTGAGGTACACGTACACACGTGGTTTCCGTTTTCAATTACGGAGTGGAATAGAGTGTGTCCCGACATGTCAGGCCAATAGATGTTCAATGTGGTGGCTATCATTTGCTGCACACAATTGCAATCTCTGGCGTAATGAATGTCGTACACGCCGCAGTACATCTGGTGTAATGTCGCTGCAGGCTGCCACAATACGTTGTTTTATATCCTCTGGGGTTGTAGGCACATCACGGTACACATTCTCCTTTAACGTACCCCACAGAAAGAAGTCCAGAGGTGTAAGATCAGCAGAACGGGCTGGCCAATTTATGCGTTCTCCACGTCCTATGAAACGCCCGTCGAACATCCTGTCAAGGGTCAGTCTAGTGTTAATTGCGGAATGTGCAGGTGCACCATCATGCTGATACCACATACGTCGACACGTTTCCAGTGGGACATTTTCGAGCAACGTTGGCAGATCATTCTGTAGAAACGCGATGTACGTTGCAGCTGTTTGGGCTCCTGCAATAAAGTGAGGACCAATGAGGTGATCGCCAACGATTCCGCACCATACATTTACAGTCCACGGTCGCTGTCGCTCTACCTGTCTGAGCCAGCGAGGATTGTCCACGGACCAGTAGTGCATGTTCCGTAGATTCACTGCCCCGTGGTTTGTGAAACCCGCTTCATCGGTAAACAGGTAGAACTGCAACGTATTCTCTGTTAATGCCCATTGACATAATGGCACTCGATGATTGAAGTCATCACCATGTAATTGCTGATGTAGCGACACATGAAACGGGTGAAAACGGTGACGATGCAGTATGCGCATGACACTACTTTGACTCAGTCCACCGGCTCTCGCAATGTCCCGTGTATTCATGTGTGGGTTCATGGCAACAGCAGCTAACACACCAGCTGCACCCGCTTCTCCTGTGACGGGCCTGTTACGGACCCGTTTGCGTGCTACGACCATACCTGTTGCATACAGTTGGCGGTAGATGTTTTGCAATGTGCGGCGCGTTGGATGCTCTCTGTCCGGGTACCGTTCTGCATACACCCTGCAGGCTTCAGCTGCGTTTCGTCGACACTCTCCATAGATGAGTATTATCTCCACCTTTTCAGAGTTCGAATACACCATGGTCACAGTTCCAACAACACTACACTATCACAGACGTCTGGTAACACGGTGCACTACAGTTGGTCTTCGTGCGGAGACGAATGCAGTATAACAGTAGCAGCAAGCTCTACACGCGGACACTGCGACAGCTTGACCAAACCACATCAGTGCACTACAGCCACACTCGTAAACACGGTCGTCATCGTAAACATGTCCCCGCAGATGCTGCTCGCCGACCGTGGCCCGTGTTTGTTACCACACGCAAGTGAACGTCGGAGGTTTCAAGCGTCAACTTTAGGTTACAATATCTCCGGATGTAATTAACATTTTACAATGCAACAAACGGCACTGATTACGTATTTGTTTATATGTTCAGATGTGCTAACAAAACTAACGTGGTTCAATTTAAAAAAAACGTAGGTTTGTGTTAAAAAACATACTTCCGTGAATTTTTGGATGGTTTGTATTAAACAATTACACTAGCCCCTCTCCTCACGTTCGGTCTGTGGAATCGGTTCGTCAGTATTTGATGTGGTTTACGAAATATATCCAGCGGTAACGTTAGGTGACTCACCCTGTATATCCATTCATCAATGTTGAAAGGAAAAAAAAGTTTGTCGCTTACTGCATTTTCTCTGCTTATCTGTTCATGTAGAAAAACTTATGTATTAGACATGATGTTTTAATTTATTACTTCTTTACTGCCGACTGTTCGCAACATAGTCTGCACAGAGTACCCACGAATACCACTGAATGTACCTCCAAAATTATATCGTTGTACAACATACAGATCAGGAGATATATCGGCAGAGACATTCAGATGCGCTGGCTGGAGTGGCCGTGCGGTTCTAGGCGCTACAGTCTGGAACCGAGCGACCCCTACGGTGGCAGGTTCGAATCCTGCCTCGGGCATGGATGTGTGTGATGTCCTTAGGTTAGTTAGGTTTAATTAGTTCTAAGTTCTAGGCGGATGATGACCTCAGAAGTTAAGTAGCATAGTGCTCAGAGCCATTCAGACGCTTGGAAAACTAACTTCTGTTTAACATGGCGCGCAGGAAAATTTCAAAATCTTCTGTTTACTACTAACTCTAATCGCAACACATTTTGCAGGGAGAATCAACATAAACTGAGAGAAAAAAACTGCAACACAAAAAAGTAATTAATTCAGAGTAATGAAATTTCGTGAATTCATTTCTGTAGGTAACATATTTGAATGATTAACATTGCAAGATAACAGTGCAAGAGAGCCATTGAAAATGTGAAATGCTAGTACATTAATAATCGGTGTAACTGTCAGAATGTTGAATGCAAATGTGCATGGACTGCGTATATAGGTGCTGGATGTCAGTTGTAGGATAAAGTTCCATGCTTGCTACACTTGGTGGGCATATGCAGGAACGGTTAATGCTGGTTGTGGGTGTCGTCCGGTGATGGTCCAGTATGTGCTCGAGTGAAGAAATATATGGTTTATCGAGCAGGCCAAGGCAACATGTCGACACTCTGTAGAGCGTGTTTGGTTACAACAGCGGTATGAAGGCGAGCGTTATCCTGTTGGAAAACACCGCCTGGAATGCCGTTCGTAAATAGCAAGACAACAGGTCGAATCACCAGACACACGTACGTATTTACAGTGAGGTTGCATTGAATAACTACGAGACTGCTGTCATACGAAATCACCCCTGAGATCATAACTCCAGGGGTTGGTCCAGTTTGTCTAGGCTGTAGACAGCTTGGTTGTAGGTGTTCACCTGGCCTCCTCCGAACTAAAACACGACCATCACGGGCACCGATGCAAAACCAGATTTCATCAGACAACTCAAAAGACCTCCACTCCACTCTGCAATGAGATCTCCATTGCCACCAGTGGGTTGGAGCTGTCCTTGAATTGAAGTAACGGAATCGTAACAGTTCGTTGTGTCACTGGGGTGGCAACTGCTGCTCGAGCTGCTGCTGCAGACACAGTGCCGCGCGGTTTGAGGCGTCATGTTACGAATTGCGCGGCCCCTCCCGCCGGAGGTTCGAGTCCTCCCACGGGCACGGGTGTGTGTGTGTTGTTCTTAGCATAGATTAGTTTAAGTTAGTTTAAGTGGTTCACCACAGCCATACGCTGGACGCTACGGTCTTCCCCCGCTGTAGTGCATCGTAGTCATCCGGAGCCCGGTCTCCTACCGACCGAATCTTTCCGTGACCACCGTTCCCATGAACAGTGTCTACGTTCCTCCCAAATCTTTCTGCAATGTTGCGAAAGGAACATCCATTTTCTCGTAGCCCCAGATCTCGTTGAAACTCGCTCGGGGGGCTGTTGATAATGGCGTCTTCGTCTTCTTAAAGACTGACTTGACTAACATCCGCTCACTACGTCTAATCTCAATTTCTTTGGGGGGGGGGGGGGCGGCAGTTGACTAATGCACAGCGTCACCGGTTCAGATCCGGTCCAACTGTCCCGGTGGACAAGTGAGAGGAGACTCAAAGCAACGGCTGAATAACAGCCGAGCATAGCACGTTGAAGGTATGGCGGTGGAACTTTAAACTTCTGTGCCACCCTCCGACGGTGGAAGTACAGAGGAGGGGTGCAGTAATGCGCCAACTCTATTGTCAAAGAATAAAGTGGCTGGACGAGAAAAGGCCACTGCTAGTGACTGTATCAATGGTAACTAACAGAGCGTATTTAAAGCAGACCTTACGTGCATTCTCATAGTGGCGCTACTAACGCCACTGTCACGTGACTAGCACGAAATAGAACTGACGTCAGCTTTCGTTTATCTCGCACAAAGCAATGTGAAGCCACTGCCGGTTTTATACGTATGCCACCTTTTTCTAGGTACTATCTTTCCTCTATTTTACGTCCACACCATTGTGCTCCCTTTTCGTAGAGGCAAAGTAGTGTGCTTTTTTATGCAGCTAAACGCTGGATAATGACTTAAAACGCCGAACCTGTGCAACGGACAAGATTTTAAAATGAATTCAGTCAATTTGAAAAATGTATTCATTTAACGAATTTGTGATCATCTCTACGGGCAACGGCCTTGCCGCAGTGGTTACACAGGTTCCCGTGAGATCACCGAAGTTAAGCGCTGTCGGGAGTGGTCGGCACTTGGATGGGTGACCGTCCAGGCCACCATGTGCTGTTGCCATTTTTCGGGGTGCACTCAGCCTCGTGATGCTAGTTGAGGAGCTACTCGACCGATTAGTAGCGGCTTCGGTCAAGAATACCATCATAACGACCGGGAGAGCGGTGTGGTGACCCCACACCCCTCCTATCCGCATCCTCCACTGAGGATGACACGGCGGTCGGACGGTCCCGATGGGTCACTTGTGGCCTGTAGACGGAGTGGCGATCATCTCTACGCAGGATTTCAGGAACTTGTTGTAGCTAGAAGTTAAAACAGTTAAGTTATTTTTCAAGACAATCACTATATAGGTGTACGACGGCACTGCAGTTCTAATCGTACGCAATTCACGAATCATTTACAGCACATTATTGAAGGGTAACGTTACTAAAACACGATTGTCTGTTTACAATTTGGTTTTTATTGCAGTGCAATCAAATTGGTATGGTAAGCTATTTCAATGACTGTAATTATCGTATAGTTGACTTTTTCGGCAGGCAATCAATTATTGGACGTAGCAATGCGTCTACCTGAGATCGAAAAATGTATTCCAGCTCTAGCAATAACTTGGGATTGATTTTGTGTCGGTGCCACGATGACTGTAATATTTTTAAGCTACACTAACATTGGAAAAGGGCAAGTCAGAGCAAATCCTGTGTCCCTACCCAATGAATAATTTCCAGCTATTAAATTGTTACGGCGAGGCAATGATCATCTTACTAACACAGTGAAGAAGTTAGTTGTCCTATTTAAGCTACTCATCAACACACCAAGGGAAGTGCGAGAACCTGCTCACAAGGGACGCAACGCGTAATTGGTGTCGTCATTTTTATGATTTCTGTCGATCTTTAGTTGCTTCTATATTATTATTATTGACTTTTTTTTCTCAGACTTAAGTCTGGTTAAAAATGGAACGTGACGCGGACCTCGGTCAAGCGTGACTTCCTTGTAACTGTGTGGTATATGTTATATTGCATTTAGGAACTTTCGGGTAATTGAACATGTATCAATAATTACAGATTTTTGTAGTCGTATATATATGTTTGGATGTAGCTGTATTGCATTGATGTACTGGAGAATATTGTGAGGTATGACTCCTGTAGTTGATAGTATAATTGGGATAATGTCGACTTTATCCTGATGCCACATGTCCTTGACTTCCTCAGCCAGTTGGATGTATTTTTCAATTTTTTCTCCTGTTTTCTTCTGTATATTTGTTGTGTTGGGTATGGATATTTCAATTAGTTGTGTTAATTTCTTCTTTTTATTGGTGAGTATGATGTCAGGTTTGTTATGTGGTGTTGTTTTATCTGTTATAATCGTTCTGTTCCAGTATAATTTGTATTCATCATTCTCCAGTACATTTTGTGGTGTGTACTTGTATGTGGGAACGTGTTGTTTTATTAGTTTATGTTTTATGGCAAGTTGTTGATGTATTATTTTTGCTACATTGTCATGTCTTCTGAGGTATTCTGTATTTGCTAGTATTGTACATCCGCTTGTGATGTGATCTACTGTTTCTATTTGTTGTTTGCAAAGTCTGCATTTATCTGTTGTGGTATTGGGATCTTTAATAATATGCTTGCTGTAATATCTGGTGTTTATTGTTTGATCCTGTATTGCGATCATGAATCCTTCCGTCTCACTGTATATATTGCCGTTTCTTAGCCATGTGTTGGATGCGTCTTGATCTATGTGTGGCTGTGTTAGATGATACGGGTGCTTGCCGTGTAGTGTTTTCTTTTTCCAATTTACTTTCTTCGTATCTGTTGATGTTATGTGATCTAAAGGGTTGTAGAAGTGGTTATGAAATTGCAATGGTGTAGCTGATGTATTTATATGAGTGATTGCTTTGTGTATTTTGCTAGTTTCTGCTCGTTCTAGAAAGAATTTTCTTAAATTGTCTACCTGTCCATAATGTAGGTTTTTTATATCTATAAATCCCCTTCCACCTTCCTTTCTGCTTAATGTGAATCTTTCTGTTGCTGAATGTATGTGATGTATTCTATATTTGTGGCATTGTGA
Organism: Schistocerca cancellata; assembly: GCF_023864275.1. Taxonomy (NCBI): domain Eukaryota; kingdom Metazoa; phylum Arthropoda; class Insecta; order Orthoptera; family Acrididae; genus Schistocerca; species Schistocerca cancellata. The sequence goes on from NC_064626.1 coordinate 1,182,262,266, forward strand.
TCGTGTAAGTGTATTGAGTGCTTCTAGGTCTGTGTCACTCCATTTCACTACTCCAAATGAGTAGGTCAATACTGGTATAGCATAAGTATTTATAGCTTTTGTCTTGTTTCTTGCTGTCAATTCTGTTTTCAGTATTTTTGTTAGTCTTTGTTTATATTTTTCTTTTAGTTCTTCTTTAATATTTGTATTATCTATTCCTAATTTTTGTCTGTATCCTAGGTATTTATAGGCATCTGTTTTTTCCATCGCTTCTATGCAGTCGCTGTGGTTATCCAATATGTAATCTTCTTGTTTAGTGTGTTTGCCCTTGACTATGCTATTTTTCTTACATTTGTCTGTTCCAAAAGCCATATTTATATCATTGCTGAATACTTCTGTTATCTTTAGTAATTGGTTGAGTTGTTGATTTGTTGCTGCCAGTAGTTTTAGATCATCCATGTATAGCAAATGAGTGATTTTGTGTGGGTATGTTCCAGTAAAATTGTATCCATAATTTGTATTATTTAGCATGTTGGATAGTGGGTTCAGAGCAAGACAGAACCAGAAAGGACTTAATGAGTCTCCTTGGTATATTCCACGCTTAATCTGTATTGGCTGTGATGTGATGTTATCTGAATTTGTTTGGATATTAAGTGTGGTTTTCCAATTTTTCATTACTGTGTTTAGAAACTGTATCAATTTAGGATCTACTTTGTATATTTCCAAAATCTGTAGTAACCATGAGTGGGGTACACTATCAAAGGCTTTTTGGTAATCAATGTATGCGTAGTGTAGGGACCTTTGTTTAGTTTTAGCTTGATATGTCACCTCTGTATCTATTATCAGTTGCTCTTTACATCCTCGTGCTCCTTTGCAGCAGCCTTTTTGTTCTTCATTTATAATTTTGTTCTGTGTTGTATGTGTCATTAATTTCTGTGTGATGACTGAAGTTAATATTTTGTATATTGTTGGTAGGCATGTTATGGGGCGATATTTAGCTGGGTTTGCTGTGTCTGCTTGATCTTTAGGTTTCAGATAGGTTATTCCATGTGCAAGTGTATCAGGGAATGTGTATGAGTCTGCAATGTAACTGTTAAATACCACCGTTGGTGGTGGGTGATTTTAAGATCCAGGAAGTTTATGCTTTTGTTGTCCTAACTAAATTATTATTATTATTATTATTATTATTATTATTATTATTATTATTATTATTATTATTATTATTATATTGGAGATATGAGTTAAATAACGCCTTCAGTGACAACTTTTTCGTGTTTTATGAACTACACCGTTGGTGGTGGGTGATTTTAAGATCCAGGAAGTTTATGCTTTTGTTGTCCTCCAACAAAAACACAAGTACAGTGTACTCAAAAACGCACATACATAGACATAACACTGGACAACTCATCATGCCATCCCACCACAGAGAAACATGCTGCATTTAGGTCCATGCTACACAGAGTACACTACTTTTATTTAGAAGAAAACACAGTCAAGAATGAGATAGATACAATAAAGAGCATTGCCTCAGACAATGGTTACACAGCCAAAACACTTGACAATGTAAGCAGACAAATACACAAAAGCAAGACAACGAATGGACGAACTGTGAAAGAAGAGAAAATACTCGCCAGTATCGCGTACCTGGGCCCCATATCACAAAAAATCGCCAACCTTTTCAGAAAAACAAATGTAACAGTTGCATTCTCAACCAATAACAAGTTAGGAAACCTACTCATCTATAACGTAAAATCAAATACACAAACGTACAACAACAGCGGAGTGTACAAAGTATCATGCCCCCATTGTCTTGCCTACTATGTAGGGAAAACAGGCAGAAACTTCAAGACCCGTTTTCAAGAACATGTAAATGCTTTCAGGCTCAAGAATTTCGAAAAATCAGTCATTGCACAACATATGTTGGTAAAGAAACAAGTCATCAACAGTCTAGAAAACAATTTGGTAATACTACATAAGGAAGTCAAGGGTAGGACCCTAAGTCTGTTAGAACAACTGGAGAGATAGATTAGATTTACTTTCATTCCAATTGATCTGTAGTGAGGAGGTCCTCCAGGATGTGGAACATGTCAGAAAAACAATAATACATGACAAATATTTACAACTCAAACAAATAAGCTAATGTACCATTCCACAGGTCCCAAGTGGAATGATCTTCATTTTTTTAATGAACACTATATGAAAGAACCATTTTACAAATACTAATGCACTGAATTTAAAATAAAAAAGTTTTTTATTTGTTTATAAGATAATAAACGTGTAGTGCAACTACTGTAATAATTATTTACAATGAACACATTACTGCACTGAAATGGTGCAGTAGTTAGATTGTACTTGCACACACACACACACACACACACACTCTTATCTACAATGAACACATTACTGCACTGAAATTGTGCAGAAGTTATATAAATCAATTGGTTCTATTGAGAAATTCATTAATGGAGTAGAAGGAGTTGGCCAACAATAAATCCTTTAGGCTTCTCTTAAACTGAATTTCGTTGGTTGTTAAACTTTTCATTATTGAAGATGTGTGTTCCTGAATAATGCACACCTTTTTTACAGGACTAAGTGACTTTAAATCCTTGTGAAGATTATTCTTATTTCTAGTATTGATCCCATGGTTAGAAAAAGTGATACATTTTTAATGACAAATTTCATTAAGGAATAAATATATTGGGAAGCTCTAATTAGTATTCCTAGTTCCCTAAACACGATTCTGCAGGATGTTCTTGAGATCGCACCATATATAACTCTTACTACACGTTTTTGTGCCCAGAAAACTTTAGCTTGTCTTGATGAATTACCCCAAAAAATAATCCCATATGACGTTATGGAATGAAAGTAAGCATAGTATGCCAGCTTTTTCATTTTAATATCTCCTATCTGTGACACAATTCGCATCGCAAATATAGGTTTGTTAAGACGTTTCAGCAGTTCTGTGGTGTGCTCCTCCCAGTTGAATTTATTATCAAGCTGTAATCCCAAAAATTTAACACTGTCCACTTCTTCTATCGGCTTGTCATCATATGTTAGGCATATACTAGTGGGACACCCCTTACAAGTTCTGAACTGCACATAGTGTGTTTTTTCACAGTTTAGTGACAAAGAATTGGCTAGGAACCAGTGATTAATGTCCACAAATATTTTATTAGCCGATCTTTCTAAGACTACACTTGATTTGCTATTTATTGCAATGTTTGTATCATTGGCAAACAAAACGAACTTGGCATCAGGTGTGTTACTGATGAAAGGTCATTGATATACATAAGAAATAGTAAGAGCCCTAAAATGGAACCTTGTGGGACCCCACATGTAATTAGTTCCCAGTTGGATGATGCCAGATAGCTTGATAAATGTCTCTTTCATAATAACACCCTTTGTTTCCTGCCAGACATAAGATTTGAACCATTTTGCAGCATTTCCTGTTACACTATAATATTCTAATTTACTTCAAAGGATATTGTGAAGTACACAGTCAAATGCCTTTGAGAGATCACAGAATATACCAGTTGCCTGCAATTTTTTGTCTAATGAATTAAGCACATTTTCACTGTACGTGTAGATAGCCTTCTCAGTATCAGAACCCTTTACAAATCCGTACTGTGACTTTGACAGAATGTTATTTGAGATAAGATGGTTACAAAGCCGACTGTACATTACTTTTCTAAAATTTTTGAGAATGCTGGAGAAAGTGAAATTGGACAGAAATTTGATGCTATTTCTTTATCTCCCTTCTAAGAACAGTGGCTTAACTTCAGCATATTTCAATCATTCAGGAAATATTCTAATGATAAACGACTGGTTACACAGATAGCTTAATATGTTACTTAACTCAGGATCACATTCTTTAACTTTGTTGGTATTTCATCATACCCTCTAGATGGTTTTGATTTTAAAGATTTTATGATGGACATTATTTCTGCCTTGGTAGTGAGGGTCAAATTCATATTATGGAAGTTACTTGAAATGTCTGATCGTATTACCCTCCTGAACCCACCGATTCCATATTCTGCTAACAGTCATTGGATCTCGACCACCGCCAGCAGCGATGTCGCGTTACGATAAACCGCAATCGCGATAGGCTACAATCCGACCTTTATCAAAGTCGGAAACGTGATGGTACGCATTTCTCCTCCATACACGAGGCATCACAACAACGTTTCACCAGGCAACGGCGGTCAACTGCTGTTTGTGTATGAGAAATCGGTTGGAAACTTTCCTCATGTCAGCACGTTGTAGGTGACGCCACCGGCTTCATCCTTGTGTGAATGCTCTGAAAAGCTAATCATTTGCATATCACAGCATATTCTACCTGTCGGTTAAATTTCGCGTCTGTACCACGTGATCTTCGTGGTGCAGCAATTTTAATGGCTAGTAGTGTAAAAATAAGCGGACAACAGCTGAAAAAGTCGCTGCAGAAGTGAATGTCGTACTCGCATATCCCGTCATCACCAAAACACCAAGAAAGGAGCTCCATAATCCGGGAATCGCAGGGTGGACTACAATTCCAAAACGACTCATCAGTGGTGCAAATGCCTGTAACAGGAAAACGTGGTGCCGAAGCTGTAATCCTGGACTATGGAGCAATGCAGAATCTCATTTGGTTGGACGAGTCTTGTTTCACACTGTTTCCAACTTTTGGACGAGTTTAAGTGAAACACGGCAGGGGGGGTTCTGTGATGATTTGAACAGCCATATCGTGGTATTCCATGGGCCTCATGGTTACTCTGCAAGGTCGCACGACTGCCATGTACTATTTGACCCTTTTCGCTGATCGTGTCCATCCAGGACGACAGGGCCTCTGTTCAAACGGCTCGCATCGACCAAGACTGGTTTTGTGAACACGAGGATTAACCGTCGCACCTCCCACGGCCACCACAGCCATCAGATCTCAATTTATTTTTGTGTGTCATGACTCTTCTGACTGGTTTGATGCGGACCGCCACGAATTCCTCTCCTGTGGCAACCTCTTCATCCTAGAGTAGCACCTGCCACCTACGTCTCAATTATTTGCTGGATGTATTCCAATCTCCGCCTTCATATACAGTTTTTGCCATCTACAGCTTCCTCCCTGCCGGAGTGTCTGAGCGGTTCTAGGCGCTACAGTCTGGAACCGCGAGACCGCTACGGTCACAGGTTCGAATCCTGCCTCGGGCATGGATGTGTGTGATGTCCTTAGGTTAGTTAGGTTTAAGTATTTCTATGTTCTAGGGGACTGATGACCTCAGAAATTAAGTCCCACAGTGCTCAGAGCCATTTGAACCATTTTTGCAGCTTCCTCTAGTACCATGGAAGTCATTCCCTGATGTGTTAACAGATGTCCTGTCATATTGTCCCTTCTCCTTTGTAGTGTTTTCTTCATACTCCTTTCCTCTCCGATTCTGCGCAGTACCTCCTCATTCCGTATCAGTCCACCTAATCCTCAACGTTCGTCTGTAGCACCACATCTCAAATGCTTCGATTCTCTTCCGTTCCGGTTTTCCCACAGTATATGTCTCACTACCATACAATGCTGTGCTCCAAACGTACATTCTCAGAAATTTCTTCTTCAAATTCAGGCCTCGGTCGATGAATCCGAGATAGAAGCCAACAGGTAATCTGGCAACAAGTGTCCACAAGAACCTTAACATTTTTGCACCCCCCTACATTCGCCTTATTACCTAAATGTGTTGCTCGTGATTTTGGACTGTAAGAGAAATTCGAGGCGTGTTTTTTTAAGTAAGTACCGTTTTCAAATTAAAAAAAAGAAGTACTAAGATATCTCAATAGTTTTAGTTTTACGTGAAAGCCTGTACCTTAATCTACGCACTGACGCCATTACAGTCTGATTCTTCCTTGTTTACGTTGTGCACTGAGTGTTTAAGATGCCTCCGATAATCGTGAGTCCCGCCGACCTTGAAGTACGGGCTGTTATAAGATTTCTTAGTGATAAAGGTGTAAAAGCGATCGATATTCATCGTGAGCTCTGTACAGTTTACGGAGAAAACATTATGAGTGATGGAAAGTGGGTGAGAGCATTTAAAGATGGCCGCACATACGTACATGATGAATAACGGAGTGGGCGTCTTTCCGTCGTTAATGAAAGTTTGGTGCAATAAGTGGACAATAAGGTGAGAGAAAACAGACGCTTTACGATTTGCGGGATGAATTTCCTAGTGTTTCTCATAGTGTTTTGTATGGCATTGTGACCGAGCACTTGAATTATCGAAAATTGTGCGCATGTTGGGTACCGAAAATGTTGACGGATGTGACAAAACCAAACGTTTAGACAGTGCATTGACTTTCCTTGAGAGATACCACAACAACGGTGATGATTTCTTAAGCAAAATTGTTACGGGAGATGAAACATGGGTGGCCTACGTCACACCAGAATCAAAGCAACAATCCATGGACGTTGAGCAAGGGCATCGTTTTGCTACAAGGCAATAGCCGTCCGCATGTGGCGAATCAGACCAAAGATCTCATCACATCTTTTCGATGAGAAACTCTAGATCATCCTCCGTACAGCCCCGATCTTGCGCCCGGTGACTACAATCTGTTCGTGCACTTGAAGAAACACCTGGGCGGTCAGCGTCTTCAAGACGATGACGAAGTCAAAACAGTGGTGATGCAGTGCTTAACAAGTCAGGCGGCATACTTCAATGAGGACGGTATTCAAAAACTGATACAACGTTATGACAGTTATGTAGAAAAGTAGATTAAGGTACGGGCTTTCATGTAAAAATAAAATTATTGAGATATCTTATCACGTCTTTTTTTAATTTCAAAACGGTACTTACTTAAAAAAACACGCCTCGTAGAATCTTTGGAAACGAAGTACTTGTGGCAACAACAAGGAGCAGGGATTTCGGAGTGGTTTCGTTCGGCGTCACACAAGAGGTGCACCGCAGCAGCCGAACGGGACTGTCGTTTTTGTCGCCTGTGACGTCGTTGAGGTCTGCTGACGACGTGACTCATGGCTGGTGGGCTGTTGTTTGCTGCCGCTCGCGACTGCCGTATATCAGTCTCTCAATGGTGCGGTGCTCGGCTGATTCGCTACTCAGGTACTTTGTTTATGTCTCTCTCCGCACACGTTTCGCGTTTATTTGCATAACTGCGGCAGCACATTTGAAGAGCGATTATTTATGGATGCGCCTTTATTGGTGCGAAGTAAACAGACTGTTTTGGGGCGATATATTTACCATGTTAGAGACCGGTGGAATGCCATAGCGTTCTGTATTCAGCATGTTCACAGCTAACCGTTTATGGAACCTACAAACATTTCGAAACTGGTAAAAGTTATGTGGACACCTTTCTAACCTCAGTTAGAGTGCGGTTTTTTCCCTCACGAAATCACTTTACATGAACAGGAAAGAGAACACAAAATAAAAGATAAAACAAGTAAATTATAGTCCCTTATCATCATTCGCTTCTCACAATGCTATCTTCAGGACATTTTCAAAGGTTTCGCTATATTTCTTTCGTGTTTGTTCCCTACCGTGTTCATTTCACAAATATTCCAGGAAATCCAACTTATTAGACATTTTTAGGGACAACATTGCATAAATACACGTCGTAGCATTTTTCTTTGTTTTGGGATATGGGTTTCTTTGTGACATGATGGCGTCTGACATCGTGATGCGATTCATAGGGACTCTGCTTATCAATCGCAGCATGTCTTTTGCAATGTCCCAGACGGTACGAAATTTGCGGCTCACAAAACGATATTCGATTGTGTCCTCTTCTGCACGCATCTCACAGTCAATGGATAGGACTAAGTGAATTGAATGAAGTTTGGAGTTTGTTGGAATATAACAGTTACGACCTTGTACCACGTTGCGCGCACACTCCCAGATAGAACCTTGGAGGCTAGGTCTTGCCACAGAATATTCCTCTTGTGGCAGTCGAAACTCCCATTTATTCCGTACTGGAGATCCATGAAGTGCGGTAGCATCACTATTCAGCACATTCGAGATCATACGACCATTTTACTGGCATGTTTTTTATTTTTATTTTTATAGGTACTTCTTGGTGAATGGCATCAAGAGTAATGTTCCGTCAACACCAAATTCCATGGAAAACAGAACACACCTGGGCATATATCGATTGGTCATTTGTCTGACGAAGAATGTCTATAACCTGTGTGTGTTGTAGCGACGACGAAATTAGGTAGGTATGATGTTGTGCTTATTTTTATTGCTTTGGAATCGGACCGACTTGACAAAAAATACTAGGAAGTTCTGGTCTTACGTTAAATCAGTAAGTGGCTCGAAACAGCATATCCAGACATTCTGGGATGATGATGGCATTAAAACAGAGAATGACACGAGTAAAGCTGAAATACTAAACACCTTTTTCCAAAGCTGTTTCACAGAGGAAGACCGCACTGCAGTTCCTTCTCCAAATCCTCGGACGAACGAAAAAATGGCTGACATCGAGATAAGTGTCCAAGGAATAGAAAAGCAACTGAAATCACTCAACAGAGGAAAGTCCACTATACCTGACGGGATACCAATTCGATTATACACAGAGTACGCGAAAGAACTTGGCCCCCTTCTAACAGCCGTGTACCGCAAGTCTCTAGGGGAACGGAAGGTTCCAAATGATTGGAAAAGAGCACAGGTAGTACTAGTTGTCAAGAAGGGTCGTCGAGCAGATGCGCAAAACTATAGGCCTATATCTCTGACATCGATCTGTTGCAGAATTTTAGAATATGTTTTTTGATCGCGTATCATGTCATTTCTGGAAACCCAGAATCTACTCTGTAGGAATCAACATGGATTCCGGAAACAGCGATCGTGTGAGACCCAACTCGCTGTATTTGTTCATGAGACCCAGAAAATATTAGATACAGGCTCTCAGGTAGATGCCATTTTCCTTGACTTCCGGAAGGCATTCGATACAGTTCCGCACTGTCGCCTGATAAACAAAGTAAGAGCCTACGAAATAACAGACCAGCTGTGTGGCTGGATTGAAGAGGTTTTAGCAAACAGAACACAGCATATTGTTCTCAATGGAGAGACGTCTACAGACGTTAAAGTAACCTCTGGCGTGCCACAGGGGAGTGTTATGGGACCATTGCTTTTCACAATATATATATATATATATATATATATATATATATATATATATATATATATATATATATATGAATGACCTAGTAGATAGTGTCGGAAGTTCCATGCGGTTTTCGCTGAAGATCTGCAGCGGATAGGCACTTGGTGCAGGGAGTGACAACTGACCCTTAACATAGACAAATGTAATGTATTGCGAATACATAGAAAGAAGGATCCTTTATTGTATGATTAAATGATAGCGGAACAAACACTGGTAGCAGTTACTTCTGTAAAATGTCTGGGTGTATGTGTTCGAAACGATTTGAAGTGGAATGATCATATAAAATTAATTGTTGGTAAGGCGGGTGCCATGTTGAGATTCATTGAGAGAGTCCTTAGAAAATGTAGTCCATCAGCAAAGGAGGTCGCTTACAAAACACTCGTTCGACCTATATTTGAGTATTGCACATCAGTGTGGGATCCGTACCAGGTCGGGCTGACAGAAGAGATAGAGAAGTTCCAAATAAGAGCGGCGCGTTTCTTCACAGGCTTATTTGGTAAGCATGATAGCGTTACGGAGATGTTTAGCAAACTCAAGTGGCAGACTCTGCAAGAGAGGCGCTCTGCATCGCGGTTTAGCTTGCTGTCCAGGTTTCGAGAGGGTGCGTTTCTGGATGAGGTACTGAATATATTGCTTCCCTCTACTTATACCTCCCGAGGATATCACGAATGTGAAATTAGAGAAATTCGAGCGCGCACGGTGGTTTTCCGGCAGTCGTTCTTTCCGCGAACCATACGCGACTGGAACGGGAAAGGGAGGTAACGACAGTGGCACGTTAAGTGCCCTCTGCCACACACCGTTGGGTGGCTTGCGGAGTGTAAATGTAGATGTAGATGTAGACCAGTAATTTGGATTAACAGCAGAAACGAAAAGAGTTTTTCATAAAAAAAACTGGCCAGACGCGAGCAGGACTCGCACACTGAGTCTTCCGTACAAACTTAATTACGAGTGTAGACACTTCGCCCATTCCGGGAATCGAGAATCTCGATCACTGTTACCTGTTATCGACATTGATAGTGGCGAGGTATCGGTCCCATGGATTGGGATTCCAAGATCTTCGCGGATGTTTCAGTTTCAATAATATAAATGTGGCATGAAGTCATGCAAAAAGAAGGTGAACATTATTATAATAAACAGCACTTCTCTAATCAGGCTGACGGGGTCGCAATGGAAAAATGTCAAACATCAAGAAAGGAATGACTTAATTGGTCATATTCCGAAACACGTCATATGAGCAATAGGGTCATTCCTTGGTTGATGTTTGGTTTTTGCCATTGTGCACCAGTCAGCATGAATGAAGAATTTTGACGTCGGATAGCAAGTGATAAATGAAATACTTTTTTCTGTTTGATATAATTACAAATTAACAATTTTCGAATTTTTTCCTTTACTTGTACTGTGAAACCTTGCTTCTTGCCGAATTTCATGACTGTGCACCAACGGGAAGTAACCTGCAGGTTTTGATGAGTGAGTTAGGTAGTATCAAAACATATGACATAAATGGCCGTACCTTTCGACTGCACTGATTTAATAGCTAACGTTTATTATATCACCAAACGACCATAGACCTTAGTATGTGACAAATTTATAGTATGTGACATAAATTTCAATTTAATACATTTGTCTGCGGCTGAGAAAAAGGTTTTATAACAGACGACGGACAAACATTCTGACAACAAATGACTTTTTTTTCGTGTAATGTAGTTATAACGTTACAGTTTTCGGATTTTTTCCTTTGGTTGTATTATAAAGTATAGTTTCTTGCCAAACTGCGTGATTCTAAGCCAACGGGAATTACCATATAGATTCTGATGAGGGAGTTTGTTAATGTCAAAATATGTGTCCAAAATGGCCTTATCTTTTGGCTGCATTTACTTAGAAGCTTACATTTATTACACTGGTAAGGATCTGTAAAGGAAGATACAAATTGATACGTATTCGCGTTCCTGAGAAATAGGGGTCTTAACAGACGGACTCACAGATAGTCGGGTAGTAAATGACAAAAATATTTTCTAGTTTGATATAGTTAGAAATCCACCATTTCCGGATTTTTTTTCTTTTAGTTGTACTGTGAAATCTTTCTTTCTAAAATATCATGATTTTAGGCCAACTGGAACTAGCCGACAGGCTTTGATGAATGAGTTTGCCGCTGTCAAAATATGAGATATAAATGGACGTATCTATTGATTGCACTGACATAGATGTTTCATTGGGTAACACCGCCAAGAAACCATAGACGTCAGTATATGACATACCTTTCAAATTGATTTCTGCCTGTTTCTGAGAAAAAATTGTATTTAACGTTTGGACAGACAGATGGACTGACGAGCGGCGAAGAGATTCGATAAGGGTTCCGTTTTTACTGACTGAGTTACAAAACCATTAAAATAGTCAATGATAAGCCTGTCCTGATAGTTTAACATCCCTGTTTAATATCTCATGTTCTCTAGAAGATGTGAATACTTTCCTCCACAAATCAAGGACAATCTGGTCTTACTGGAGTGACCTGCTCAAAAATCCAAACTGAACGTCATGGAACGTCTTTGGGATGAAAGAAAGGGCAGATAATTTCGCTCTCAAAGATAAGAAGAACTTTTCGTGCTGACAGAGACAGAATGAAAACAAGTTATGCTTTCAGTTCATCACAGCTTTTTGTACAGTCTTTCTGGAACATAACTGCAATAATAAGTAATAATACCCACACAGGTTGTTTTTGAGAACAGAAAGCTTATTGTGCCTCGGGTCTTCTGTCTATATATTTCAATTTTCTGTAAGTTCATGGACTGAAGAAAGTTTTAGTAGCTACGGGGGAAAAGGGGAACTTCGCATCTTTTGAAAGTCCAATGTTGTGGTTGATTAGGTCACCAGCCCTTATTTTTGTTTGGTGCCCTTCTTCATTGATGCCGCCATCCACCTATCCTCGTAAGATTAGTCTAACTACAGCGCCCTAGTTGTGAGAGCTTCTGTAAAGAAGGTAGCCAAAGTGTTTGTTGTTTCATGAGGCACCGTGTCGAAGATACTTACTGCATGCGGGGAAAGCCGAAGAAAATCATCCACTAGGACGCAATACCAACAAAAGGGTGTGTTCAGTGCTGGTAACGGATGGCCGCAGAAGAGGATCGCGAAGAAAAATAAGAGGATGACAGCTTCAAAAGTCACTGCGGAAATGAATGTCGCAGTCGCGAACCCCGTCAGCGCTAAAACAATACTATTGGCGCTCCATAAGCTGCAAAATGTAATGCGAGCTGGAATTCCTAAACCATTCATCAGTGATGCAGTTTCCCGTAACAAGAAAACGTGGTGCCGAAACCATAAAACCTGGACTATGGAGCAGTGAAAGAGTGTCATTTGGTAGGCTGTTTCTTGCTTCACGATGTTTCCAACTTACGGCCGAGATTACCGCCCAGTAGTTTGGTGGTGATTTGGAAAGCCATATCGTGCTGTTACATAGGCTCTATGGTTATCCTGCAAGGTCGCCCTACTGGCAAGGATTCTGAGACCATTTTAGCTTATGAAGTTCATCTCGTGATACAATGTTTGTTCCCTAGTAGGGGATGCTGCGTGCCAGGACAACAGCGCCTCAGTCCAAAAACTTGCATCTTCCAGAACTCGTTTTGTGAGCACGAGGATTAATTGTCTCGCGTCTTCCCTGGGCGCCACTGTCACCAGATATCAATGTCATTGAGCCTTTCAGGTCCAATTCGAAGAGAGGGCTGCGTGATCGCTATCAGCCTTCATCATCAGGTCCTGAATTTGACATTATTTTGCAAGAAGAATGGTATAAGAGTCCCTTGGAAACCGAACGGGACCTTTTATATCCATTACGAGATGTCTGGAAGTTGTTTAAAAAAATGGTTCAAATGGCTAAGCGCTATGGGATTTAACATGTGAGGTCATCAGTCCCCTAGACTTAGGACTACTTAAACATAACTAAACTACGGACATCACGCACATCCATGCCCGAGGCAGGATTCGAACCTGCGACCGTAGCAGGTTCCGGACTGGAGCGCCTAGAACCGCTCGACCACAGCGGCCGGCGAAGTTGTTACCCTACACCGTGAAACGTCCCCTTAGAACAATTGTACATATGAAATGTCCACTTAGAACAATTTATACATGACTGTGCTTAACCTGACACACAATAATTTTAGCGCAACGCAATCTGACTATCAAAAATCCCTGCAAAAGAATGGCCCTGACAAACATTAAACTATACCTTTCACAAATCACTTACCTCACAAAAATCTTCGTTGCTCGAACTACTGCAATACAGCGAGTGCCACTACTGCCAGCTAAATAAAAGATACAAACTACGGAAGGCACTAACTACTGATAGTCTTAGCAAATGAAAGATTCTAATAGAGAACAAACAATGTATTTACCTCAAGATTCATAATATATACAGCACTTCATGACATTTTTCAAAACTCCGCCATCTCTCTCCCCACATCCACCACTGCTGGCGGCTCACCTCCAACTGCCCAGCGCTACGCGCTGTTCGCATCCAGCTATAGCAGTTCATGACAACAATGGCAGACAACAATGCAAACTAGCCACATACTGCACACAGCACAGCCAGTGAGTAACGTTGCCAATAAAAAACATAAACAGCAAACTTACATAAAGAAAACATAAACAGCCTACTTACATAACATAAACAGCCTACTTACAACCGTTTAAGGCGTGATAATATGTAGCATTTTGGTGTTTCCTCACTTTTGTCCATCTCTTTATGTGTGGTAGCATGAGCGGCTAAATGAGAACTATTAAAAAGTTTTTTTCGATAGCCAGCTATAGACAACGAAATTCTTCACAAAGTTTCCACTATCGTCTTGCGGAGAACGACTTTCGGCTCGGAGCAAATGTAGTCCTGCGACTCGAAGGCTTCATATCGCACCAGAAGATGCATATGACTGCGTCATGTCACCGCTTCAAGCATGCAGCAGATAGGAAACACGGACAGATATTTTATACTCTTTGGTAAATACCTGTAATAATATACTACTGGCCATTAAAATTACTACACCAAGAAGAAATGCAGATGATAAACGGGTATTCATTGGACAAATATATTATACTAGAATGTGATTACATACTGTTCTGATTATATCATTAATGTCAATACTAAAATAGAAAACACAAGGTCCATCGACCAGTGCAGTTGCAGTAACACTCTTAACTGGTATGCGATTCTTCTTGTCTCCAGATGTTGTGGCGAACTCGATGTTCTCGATCGTTTTATAAACTGTCTGTTTAGAACGGCGACGAATTCTCCTGTAAGGAATCGTCACGGGTCATAAAACATCTGAAATGTAACGTCCACTGTTCAAAGTGCCGCCAATGCGAACAAGAGGTGAACGAGACGTGTAACCAATGGCACCCCATACCATCACGCCGGGTGATACGCCAGTATGCCGATGACGAATACACGCTTCCAATGTGCGTTCACCGCGATGTTGCCAAACACGGATGCGACCATCATGAAACTGTAAACAGAACCTGGATTCATCCGAAAAAATGACGTTTTTCCATTCGTGCACACAGGTTTCCTCGTTGAGTACACCATCGCAGGCGCTCCTGTCTGTGATGCAGCGTCAAGGGTAACCGCAGCCACGGTCTCCGAGCTGATATTTTTTCACTTGTCTCCTGTGTATCATTAGTTTTCGCATTTCACTTTCAAATGATTGCATTTACTAACGAAAAGCAACGCGTTATTAATAACGGAACTTACCTCTGCGGCACCCGTGAAGGAAATTTTACTTCAGAATAATAGGCGTCCCTGAACCTTTTTCTATTCGCAGTTGTCCGTATCCATCTACACTTGACATTATCAAATTACACTGAAGAGCCAAAAAAACTGGTGCAGCTGCCTAATATCGTTAGGGCCCCCGTAAACAAGCAGAAATGCCGCAACCCTTCGTGACATGGATTCGACTAATGTCTGAAGTAGTGCTGGAAGGAACTAACACCGTGAATTCTGCAGCGCTGTCCATAAACCCGTAAGACTACGAAGGGGTGGAGATCTCTTCTGAACAGCACGTTGCGAGGCATCCCAGATATGCTCATTAATGTTCAGTTTGGTAACCAGCGGAACTGTTTAAATTCAGAAGAGCGTTCCTGGACCCACTCTGTAGCAGTTCTGGACGTGTAGGGTGCTGCATTGTCCTGTTGCAATTGCCTAAGTCCGTTGAAATGCACAATGGACATGAATGGATGCAGGTGATCAGACAGAATGCTTACGCACGTGTCAGCTGTCGGAGTCGTATCTAGATGTATCAGGGGGCCCATATCACTCCAATTGCACGCGCCCTACACCATTACAGAGCCTCCACCAGCTTGAACAGTCCTATGCTAACTTGCAGGGCCCATGGCTCCATGAGGTTGTCCCCGTAACCGTACACGTCCATCCGCTCAATAAAATTTGAAACGAGACTCGTCCAACCAGACATGTTTCCAGTCATCAACAGCAGTCCAATGTCCAATGTCGGTGTTGACGGGCCCAGGGGAGCGGGTGGGGAGGGGGGCGTAAAGCTTTGTGTCGTGCAATCATCACGGGGTATAAGAGTGGATCTTTGGCTCCGAAAGCCCATATTGATGATGTTTCGTAGAATGGTTCGCAAGCTAACACTTGTTAATGGCCCAGCATTGAAATCTGCAGCAGTCTGCGGAAGAGTTGCGCTTCTGTCACGTTTAACGATTCCCTTCAGCCGTCGTTGGTCCCCTTCTTGCATGATCTTTTCGGGCCACAGCGACGTTTTACTGGATTCGTGACATTCACGGTACACTCGTGAAATGGTCGTAAGTGAAAATCATCACTGCACCGCTATCTCGAAGATGCTGTGCCCCATCGCTCCTGCACCGACTACAACACCACGTTGAGACTCACTTAAATCTTGATAACCTGCCATTGTAGCAGTAACCGATCTAAAAACTGTGCCAGGGACTTCGTGTCTTATATAAGCGTTGCCGACCGCAGCGCCGTTTTCTGACTCTTTACGTATCTTTGCAGTTGAATACCTGTTTATTTGGAGCTTCAGTCTAATTCCATAAATGCAATGGATATTTGTGTTATTGCAATAACTGGTACAGTTTTCCATGAAACAGCTGAAAATTCCTTCCGGCATAAAGCCAAACTGTAAGGCAAGAACAAGCCTTGTTAATGATATTGTGGAAAGAGTTCGAAAAGAATATAATTATTACGCTTCCGAGGCAAGCAACAACGGATGGTTGTGAAAATTGCAGCACCATCAGTCTAACATCTTATGAGAAAAAAAATAATCATGAGAACTGTTTGTTGAAGAACGGAACGTGTAGTGATACAGCGCCTATAATGTACCAGAATGAATTTTACCTCATCAGCAAAATACGATGACGTATCTAATATAATCCATTTTTATGGTTGTTAATGAATTTTATGTTACACTACTGGCCATTAAAATTGCTACACCACGAAGATAACGTGCTACAGACGCGAAATTTAACCGACACGAAGAAGATGCTGTGATATGCAAATGATTAGCTTTTCAGAGCATTCACACTAGGTTGGCGCCGGTGGCGACACCTACAACTTGCTGACATGAGGAAAGTTTCCAACCGATTTCTCATACACAAACAGCAGTTGACCGGCGTTGCCTGGTGAAACGTTGTTGTGATGCCATGACGTTTCCGACTTTGATAAAGGTCCGATTGTAGCCTATCGCGATTGCGGTTTATCGTATCGCGATATTGCTGCTCGCGTTGGTCGAGATCCAATTACTGTCAGCAGAATGTGGAATCGGTGGGATCAGGAGGGTAATACGGAACGCAGTGCTGGATCCCATCGGCCTCGTATCACTAGCAGTCGGGATGACAAGCATCTTATCCGCATGGCTGTAAAGGATCGTGCAGCCACGTCTCGATCCCTGAGTCAAAAGATGAGGACGTTTCCAACACAACAACGATCTGCACGAACAGTTCGACGACGTTTGCAGCAGCATGGACATCAAGGTGTTACTTCATGGATGAGACACAGGAGACAAGTGAAAAAATATGAGAATCAAAGTGTTACTTCATAGATGTTACTGCTAGGGGAGAAAGAGTTTTCTATGAAACCCTAGGATTACTGCTAGCGTTGTTTCGTGGTAAGCGGCCCCTGGACGGTCCAGCCTTCACTGAGCTGCTAGCATACACTCTCTCCCAGGTTATTCCGGCTGCACAGCCTCTCACGTGAGATCGGCTATGCAAATGCAATTAACATGCAGGTGTTCACGAGGCCGTAACACCGAGTAAGCAAGCAAACAAGCTATCCTCTGGCTGTATCCACAAGCCACGTGCTACTCAGGGCAGTGAACTGCGAAGGACGCTGCTCACAACACGGCAGCCTACGTTTCTTGGTGCGTTAGTCGATAGTCAAGATGTAATTCTTTGAAATAAGGAAGATTCATCAGAAAAGTAGTATATATATGTCTCTAAGAGACTAGGGAACTTCTCCGCGTGTTTCCGAAACGATATCTTAGATGTCATTTCTATTCTCAGTGAAAGTGAGGAAGAATCACATGTGTTGTTGACTGACTAAAGTGAACACAGGATGTGGACGGAGAGTGAACCAAAAAAGATAAAGGTAATGAGAAATTGCACAAATTAAATTGACGGTAAACTTAACATCGAAATTGTGGAACACGTAGAAGCCGGAATAAAGAAATTCTGCTAGCGTGGAAGGAAAATAACTTATAACGGGCGAATCAAAGAAGCAAACTAGGTACAGGAAAAGAGATCATTCCTGCCCAAAAGATATCTCCTGTCATCAAACATTGACTTTAATTTGAGAAAGGAATTACTGAGAATTTACGCCTGGAGGACATAATTGTATGGAAGTGGGAAAACCGAAAAAGAAGAGAGGCAGTCGTAGCAGACCGCTTCAAACCAGATAGAAGAGTGATGATCCAAAAAACAATTTTATATTATCGTTAGATCACACTTCGCCACTATTTACGTCTAAGCATTTATTGAAACAGATATTGTAGACTAACACATTGCATTACCATTGACGATACCGTTTACTGTTATTTTCATTTTGACTCTCGTAATTACCATCACCATCTTTATCATTACTTCAATGTCGTAGATCTTATCAGCTGTTCCGATCCGTGCCGAGCAAAACTGTGAGGGACGGGAAAAACCCACCGTGGTACAACAACAAAGTTAGGAAACTACTGCGAAAGCAAAGAGGGCTTCACTCCAAGTTTAAACGCAGCCAAAACCTCTCAGACAAACAGAAGCTAAACGATGTCAAAGTTAGCGTAAGGAGGGCTATGCGTGAAGCGTTCAGTGAATTCGAAAGTAAAATACTAGGTACCGACTTGACAGAAAATCCTAGGAAGTTCTGGTCTTACGTTAAATCAGTAAGTGGCTCGAAACATCATGTCCAGACACTCCGGGATGATGATGGCATTGAAACAGAGGATGACAAGCGTAAAACTGAAATACTAAACACCTTTTTCCAAAGCTGTTTCACAGAGGAAGACCGCACTGCAGTTCCTTCTCTAAATCCTCGCACCAACGAAAAAATGGCTGACATTGAAATAAGTGTCCAAGGAATAGAAAAGCAACTGGAATCACTCAACAGAGGAAAGTCCACTGGACCTGACGGGATACCAATTCGATTCTACACAGAGTACGCAAAAGAACTTGCCCCCCTTCTAACAGCCGTGTACCGCAAGTCTCTAGTGGAACAGAAGGTTCCAAATGATTGGAAAAGAGCACAGGTAGTCCCAGTCTTCAAGAAGGGTCGTCGAGCAGATGCGCAAAACTATAGACCTATCTCTCTGACGTCGATCTGTTGTAGAATTTTAGAACATGTCTTTTGCTCGAGTATCATGTCGTTTTTGGAAACTCAGAATCTACTATGTAGGAATCAACATGGATTCCGGAAACAGCGATCGTGTGAAACCCAACTCGCTTTATTTGTTCATGAGACCCAGAAAATATTAGATACAGGCTCCCAGGTAGATGCCATTTTCCTTGACTTCCGGAAGGCGTTCGATACAGTTCCGCACTGTCGCCTGATAAACAAAGTAAGAGCCTACGGAATATCAGACCAGCTGTGTGGCTGGATTGAAGAGTTTTTAGCAAACAGAACACAGCATGTTGTTCTCAATGGAGAGACATCTACAGACGTTAAAGTAACCTCTGGCGTGCCACAGGGGAGTGTTATGGGACCATTGCTTTTCACAATATATATAAATGACCTAGTAGATAGTGTCGGAAGTTCCATTCGGCTTTTCGCGGATGATGCTGTAGTATACAGAGAAGTTGCAGCATTAGAAAATTGTAGCGAAATGCAGGAAGATCTGCAGCGGATAGGCACTTGGTGCAGGGAGTGGCAACTGACCCTTAACATAGACAAATGTAATGTATTGCGAATACATAGAAAGAAGGATCCTTTATTGTATGATTATATGATAGCGGAACAAACACTGGTAGCAGTTACTTCTGTAAAATATCTGGGAGTATGCGTGCGGAACGATTTGAAGTGGAATGATCATATAAAATTAATTGTTGGTAAGGCGGGTACCAGGTTGAGATTCATTGGGAGAGTCCTTAGAAAATGTAGTCCATCAACAAAGGAGGTGGCTTACAAAACACTCGTTCGACCTATACTTGAGTATTGCTCATCAGTGTGGGATCCGTACCAGATCGGGTTGACGGAGGAGATAGAGAAGATCCAAAGAAGAGCGGCGCGTTTCGTCACAGGGTTATTTGGTAACCGTGATAGCGTTACGGAGATGTTTAACAAACTCAAGTGGCAGACCCTGCAAGAGAGGCGCTCTGCATCGCGGTGTAGCTTGCTCGCCAGGTTTCGAGAGGGTGCGTTTCTGGATGAGGTATCGAATATATTGCTTCCCCCTACTTATACCTCCCGAGGAGATCACGAATGTAAAATTAGAGAGATTAGAGCGCGCACAGAGGCTTTCAGACAGTCGTTCTTCCCGCGAACCATACGCGACTGGAACAGGAAAGGGAGATAATGACAGTGGCACGTAAAGTGCCCTCCGCCACACACCGTTGGGTGGCTTGCGGAGTATAAATGTAGATGTAGATGTAGACGTAGGCTCATTCCTGAGTAGGCTCATTACTGCGAAGGCCGTCCGATGTTTACTCTGCGCTTCGGTTTGATTTTACCAGTCTGACTGGTATTATTTTGGCTTCTTAATCTTTCAGCGTGAACATATTCGCACACATTCTTCCTTACATTAAGCATTTTGTCTTAGTTCTAGTTTTACATTCATTTCTTTGTGAATATCTTCGGTGTGGAGTCTATCCAGCCTTGAACGAACCTTCACGTACGTCAGAAAATCTATTTATGTGGTTAATATTGAAAAAAAGTCCCTGGTTGCTCAGTGTTCTTTATTGGTTCAAAAACGACGTGTAGGGCATCATCAGATTATCTCGTACGGAGTTCGTCATCTGTCATAGCAGCGTAATATATGACCACTAATCTGGTGTGACTGATGGCCCACATCGTACGAGATACTCTGATGATGCACTACCCGGATGAAACTTGTTTTTGAACCAATAAAGAACACTGTGCAATCCGGGACTGTTTTTTTTAATATAAATCACAAAATAAGATTGCCGTACCACCGCGCCACAATGGATTGGAATAAATTTATGTTGCTTATCTTCCACTTCTTCACCTCCCTCTCACATTCCATGTCTCGTTTACGCAGCTAAAATACAAGACAATAAATAATACCCACTGTAGACTCTGCTGCTGTGTCTAAAATTCTGAATGAGGTTCTGCACTCTGCTACAAAGGTTTTTAGCAAGTTGGTTTGGACTTATAAGAAATTGGAAAAAATCTGCATTTTGACAAGCTAATGATGTAACTCTTCTACATTCTACCTATTAGATACAACTAAAATCTGCAGTAGCAACATAAAAGTTAAATGACTTGAGGCTTTCTGGTTGTTACAAACTTATTGGCTCGGCGGCACTTTAGCGGCTTGCTAATTGTCGAGGATGATTGTTTTGGTGGTCCAGGTGTTATTGTGTGTAGAGAGATAATGCAGCGCGGGTGTACTGGCCTCCAGACGTTTGAACACGGAACACTTATCTGAAAACGTTATTGTGACGCTGAACTCCATACCCATCCGTGTCTTTCCGAGGGTGCATTCTGTCCGGACATAGCTTTTGTGGATGACAATGCGCGACCGCCTCGAGCGGCGCAGAGGAGGAGCCTTTGGAACGAGAAGATATACGGCGAATGGGCTGGCTTGCCTGTTACGCCGACCTGTTTCGATTGAGCACTTATGGGATGCGTTGGGGAAACGTATTGCAGCGTGTCCACATACTCCAATGGCTATTCGGCAGTCGCCAATCGCTCTGGTGGAGGAACGGTTCAAATGGTTCTGAGCACTATGGGATTTAACATCTGAGGTCATCAGTCCCCTAGAACGTAGAACTACTTAAACCTAACTAACCTAAGGACATCACACACACCCATGCCCGAGGCAGGATTCGAACCTGCGACCGTAGCAGCAGCGCGGTTCCGGACTTCAGCGCCTAGAACCTGACCTCATTTCCTCACACTCCCCTTACCAACCTTGTGGCCCAGATGGAAACACGTTACGGAGTATGCTTTGCCGACCGTGATAATCTCGCATCCTATTAAGTGCCATGTCCCGCCTTTTGTAATGTTCAGGGACCATATCAAATCACGATGACTTCAGCGCAACTATTACTATTCAATAAAAGTGTCATTTCTATTTGTCTCTTTGCGCTTTTCTATTTCTTTCAGTAACCTTGTGTTCTGTGTCTTAACAGTATAATGTATTTCATGAACGGTTACGCGTATCGAAACGCGGTTTCCGGCAAATGCAACAGAGTCGAGGGCACATAGGTTTGTTTAGTGTTTTTAGCACTGGTATCAGCAGAGATACTGAAATACACTACTATCCATTAAAATTGCTACACCACGAAGATGACGTGCTACAAACGCGAAATTTAATCCACAGGAAAAAGATTCTGTGATATGCAAATGATTAGCTTTTCAGAGCATTCACACAAGGTTGGCACCGGTGGGGACACCTACAACGTGCTGACATGAGGAAAATTTCCAACCGATTTCTCATACACAAACTGCAGTTGATCGGCGTTGCCTGGTGAAACGTTGTTGTGATGCCTCGTGTAAGGAGGATTTATGTGTACCATCACGTTTCGACTTTGATAACGGTCGGATTGTAGCCTATCGCGATTGCGGTTTATCGTATCGCGATATTGCTGCTCGCGTTGGTCGAGATCCAATTACTTTTAGCAGAATATGGAATCGGTGGGATCAGGAGGGTAATATGGAACGCCGTGCTGGATCCCAACGGCCTCGTATCACTAGCAGTCGAGATGACAGGCATCTTATCCGCATGGCTGTAACGGATCGTGCAGCCACGTCTCGATCCGTGAGTCAACAGATGGGGACGTTACCAACACAACAACGATCTGCACGAACAGTTCGACGACGTTTGCAGCAGCATGGACAATCAGCTCGAAGACCATGGCTGCGGTTACCCTTGAAGCCGCATAACAGACAGGAGCGCCTGCGATGGTGTACTCAACGACGAACCTGGGTGCACATGTGGCAAAACGTCATTTTTTCGGATGAATCCAGGTTCTGTTTACAGCATCATGATGGTCGCATCCGTGTTTGGCGACATCGCGGTGAACGCACATTGGAAGCGTGTATTCGTCATCCCCATACTGGCGTATCACCTGGCGTGATGGTATGGGGTGCAATTGGTTACACGTCTCGGTCACCTCTTGTTCCCATTAACGGCACTTTGAACAGTGGACGTTACATTCCAGATGTGTTACGACCCGTGGCTCTACCCTTCATTCAATCCCTGCGAAACCCTACATTTCAGCAGGATAATGCACGACCGCATGTTGCAGATCCTGTACGGGCCTTTCTGGATACAGAAAATGTTCGACTGCTGCCCTGGCCAGCACATTCTCCAGATCTCTCACCAATTGAAAACGTCTTGTCAATGGTGGCCGAGCAACTGGCTCGTCACAATGCGCCAGTCACTACTCTTGATGAACTGTGGTATCGTGTTGAAAAAAAAATGGCTCTGAGCACTATGGGACTTAACATCCGTGGTCATCATGTAAGTAGGCTGTTTAGGTTTTTTATATTGGTAACTCCACGTAGCGCTCTGATGAAAATCACTGGCTGTGCTGTGTGCAGTCTGTGGCTAGTTTGCATTGTTGTCTGCCATTGTAGTGTTGGGCAGCTGGATGTGAACAGCGCGTAGCGAGCGTTACGCAGTTGGAGGTGAGCCGCCAGCAGTGGTGGATGTGGGGAGAGAAAGGGCGGAATTTTGAAATTTGTAAGACTGGATGTCATGAACTGCTATATATATTATGACTTTTGATGACTATTAAGGTAAATACATTGTTTGTTCTCTATTAAAATCTTTGATTTGCTAACTATACCTATTAGTAGTTAGTGCCTTCAGTAGTTTGAATCTTTTATTTAGCTGGCAGTATTGGCGCTCGCTGTATTGCAATAGTTCGAGTAACGAAGATTTTTGGTGAGGTAAGTGATTTGTGAAACGTATAGGTTAATGTTAGTCAGGGCCATTCTTTTGTAGGGATTTTTGAAAGTCAGATTGCATTGCGCTAAAAATATTGTGTGTCAGTTTAAGGACAGTCATGTATAAGTGTTCAAAGGGGACGTTTCAATCAGTCCCCTAGAACTTAGAACTACTTAAACCTAACTAACCTAAGGACATCACACACATCCATGCCCGAGGCAGGATTCGAACCTGCGACCGTAGCGGTCACGCGGTTCCAGACTGAAGCGCCTAGAACCGCACTGCCACACCGGCCGGCATCGTGTTGAAGCTGCATGGGCAGCTGTACCTGTACACGCCATCCAAGCTCTGACTCAATGCCCAGGCGTATCAAGGCCGTTATTACGGCCGGAGGTGGTTGTTCTGTTTACTGATTTCTCAGGATCTATGCACCCAAATTGCGTGATAATGTAATCACATGTCAGTTCTAGTATAATATATTTGTCCAATGAATACCCGTTTATCATCTGCATTTCTTCTTGGTGTATCAATTTTAATGGCCAGTTGTGTAGGTAGGTTTTTAAAAAATGGAACCGTATACTCTTTATAACTACATTCGATAGCTCCTGAGAAGAAAATTACAGCGATATTGCTTTTGTTACTGGTGATGTTGAAGCCTACCACAAAAAAAATCGAAAAATGCCCTAGAAAGCGAGAGAACGGTGCTCGGAAGAGTCTGCCTAGCAAGCGTCTCGGTTCAGTCTGCGTAGTTGTACACCGTGAGGTCGTCCTGCGCTACGAGAATAAAGCTTTATTTCCCCTTGAACCAAGTTACTGTCTACACGTAAGTTCACCTACGAATGTCGTATATGGAAATACGACATAGGGTAGAATCTAGAGTATTAAAAAAGATTTATGAAAACTAGTTCACATTTGTGCATCGTCCCAGTTTTACGTGAGCTGAAACCGAAAAATCAACTGTTCGTTCTTCAAAAATAAAGAGGTCTGATACGCTGTTAAAAGCAGCTACCGTATTAAATATTTAAATGTTAGAAGGAAGATTTGACCAATCTTTTTCTGTACGTGGCTGTGTGCTTCTTAGAGGTAAAATACATGCTGTCTGACAACTGTTTATACCTGCACTGCTCTAAATTATATTATATGGGATACATACATTGAACTTAACATTTTATAAAGAATACTTTGGTGACCATCTGTACACCGCAAAATAAATATACTTCTTAACGAAAGATCGTTTTAATGTTGAACGCATGCGCGTAATGACAGTGTCACCAGCTACTTACAATACACGCTGTCGACTTACATGACATTGCAGTAGAATCTAGTACACAATTAAATGAAATAAATCATTTACTAACCATGTTTTCGTAACCACAAATATCACATAACATAAATTTCGTTTTCCAAAATAATAACTTTATCATTTTTAAGCATCTGTTCAAAATTGTTGACCCAGGATCGAAAGGCACATGTTCAATCGCCGTTCGAAAGAACTATGAACGGATCTAATTACACTGGGTGACACGATAGAGCAAGCACTGCCGATTCGACGACACATATCGTCTGGTGTAGTTGGGGCTTCGTCATGAGACTGCATCTTTGAGTGCTTCCCACAGAAAGAAATCAAGAGGAGTGGAATCGGGGCACCTCGCAGGCCGTTTTTCAATAGAATTTCGTCGTGTCGAACGTTCAGGAAAGTTCTCATTCAGTATTTGCACAGTGGTACCTCTTCTAGAAGAACCGTCAGAATGTTTGTCAGAAAGTATGCGTAAGAATGTTCATGTAGAGCGCCTGAGATGAAGTAAGGTCCCATCACGTAATAAACCATTGTAACATCACAACAGGTGTCGTTACATGATTAAAATTAGTGCTATAACAAATCTTCATACTATCTGATATACAAAATCAGAATTAAATCTTTTAGGCAACTAATTAACTGTGAAATAATCCCAGCCCCAACAACAGCATGCCTGTAGAAGTAATATGGGTCGACATATTTTCTTTTTCATTCTTATGTGCACGTACTGTGTCGTTATTTCCGTGTTTTTCACCCTTCCTTAAAGTGTGTGGTCATGTGTGACTGATTTGAATGTAGTAGCAGACGAACCAGAGACGTGGTGGGTTTCTTAATCTTCTACCAACCTAAACGGTGTCTGTGGAAGGCGGAGAGCAGAAACAGGAGGGTTTAGCCAAAGAGGTGTAAAGGTAAACGTTTTCCATCCGAGGTTGGTCATGGGTCTCCCCCACCACCTAGGGCTGCTCGGGAGAGCTCCGCGTGACAGTTACTTATTTGTTACTTATTTGTTAAACTCAATTTTTCTCGTACCTATTTTTGCAATGATCATTTAGCTACCGGTTATAAATTTTAGTCCAATTAATCGGGTGCAGAATAATGTGATTTCCGTTAGGTGCGACCACGTGGTCTATACATTCAAATCTCAACCCAAACCTTAAAAGTTACAGCTTGCCTTCTTATTTTTATTTGTGGTGAAAATTTTTAAATTATAAAAAAAACTGTATCGAGTGTGCATTTTGCAAGATGAGTCGATTTGTTTCCAAGTGCTTCACGCTAGAAATATGCCGCCACCAAATCCAGCTACGAGTTGTATACAATTCTTCTGACTAAAAATGCTGTTGACAAAAGCCTGCCCGTATGAATTTAGTGCATCTGAATGTCTGTGTTTTAAAAACAGAGCAGTGACCATGTGCTCCCCAGATCTTCCCATCCATACAGGACTATGCAGATTAAAGCCAACGCAGCTTGTAATTGTCAAGTGAGAAAGACATAGGATCCCTCATAAAAATATCAAGAGTGTTTATCCATCTGTTAAATGCAAAAAGATTACTGTTAAAATGCAAAAGATTGATCGAAAATAAAGATCTTGTCGTTTGAAGCCAATTTTCGTTATCGCTAATTTATTTCTCAATATGCCGGAAAAGAGTGTCATATTAGTAGCATTTGACGAATACGCTCCCCAGATCTAAAGCTCTTGGCACAAGATTAGTTCACAGCACGTAGTTTTCTCTGACTGCCCCCAAAAATATTGTTGCGTTATACGTTGCGGCCTAATAATATCCACAGGTGAAAAGGAACACGCAGAAATAATAAATTCAATCGGTATAAAAATTGTTCTGAAAACTTATGTGGGCCTAAACCTTAATCAAATAACGGGCAAAATAATCAGAGAAGGCTACGTCACCAAAAAATAAGAATGTGCCCAAGATGTTCTATCACAGCAGTCTCGAATAAAAAGAGTAAAAGAAATTCCTGCGAGCAAAAATAAGCTGATGTAGTGACAGATGGTAGGGATGGAAATTCTGTCGATGGAGGATGCGAAAGAGAGTCGTCTTGCTGATTCCACATTCCTTAGCAATATGTCTCATACCACTGTGCGGATTTATTAGCAGCGTAGCCAAATCAGCTGTTTCTTGTTCCATGTCTACTGCATTCTTATTTCGTGTCGTGTTTTTGACTTTCAATATCCTGTCCTCACTAGCGTCTTCATAATTCTCGCAATTACTTGGAGCGTCAGACATTGGCTATCAGGATAGATAGCCTCATAGCTCTGTACTGTTTTTACGGCATTCCGTTTACATTCAGCATATGAAAGTAGGATACAGAAGTTTCTCTCATTGGTCTAAATGTCTGCACGCAACGAATGTTGGAGTATAAATTAGCAGCCGTACGTGCAAGCAAGTAAACAGATAAAAATGTTGACAGTCGGCCGGAGTGGCCGAGTGGTTCTAGGCGCTACAGTCTGGAACCGTGCGACCGCTACGGTCGCAGGTTCGAATCCTGCCTCTGGCATGGATGTGTGTGATTTCCTTAGGTTAGTTAGGTTTAAGAAGTTCTAAGTTCTAGGGCACTGATGACCTCAGAAGTTAAGTCCCATAGTTCTCAGAGCCATCTGAATCATTTTTTTATGTTGACATTCTGACCCAACGTAGCACGAGAGCTTTGCTTGGCTCTGTTAGCACTGCTAACACCGATTCCGGCCACCGTGATCTCACATTCTAGGACATTTCTCGAATTTTTTACGACAGGTTTCAAGGTCCACATTAACAAACACTGTATCGCTGTAACTGTCTTCTCAAGAGCTATCGAATGCTGTTATAAAAAGTATACAGTTTCATTTTAGAAAACGTAACTTGTTCATTATTTCTGTTGATAAAAACATTAACAAAAAAATACTTGCAATTCGACGCTCTAACAGTAGCCGAAAACCGAGTTTCGGTATGTGTAACCATTCACGGAACAAAAGGAATAAGGGGCGTTACGTATTATGTGACTCACGCTGTACATATACCATGGTTCCTTACCTCAGATTGACAGATTTACCCTCCTCCATCATCGCTGAAAGTTTTAACATCATCATAGAATAAAGCTACTATGATCTGTGCAGAGAAAGAGAAAGAGAGAGGGAGAGATAGAGGGAGGTGGTTTAATATTTCTGGCTTTGCAGCCATCATACCGGAAGCTCTTTTTACAGCAGTTGAGAAGGCAGCTGTGACAAGATAACGTAAGGTGGTCTGAGGTACCGATGACAAATGGTTTGTTCGGTACGGGTATCGTAAGAAAGACAGCCTAAATTGTGGTCCTCCTCCGCGATTGCCTGCTGCCTTCGGAAATTGCGCGCCAAAATGGTAATCTTATATTATTAAAATTTGAAAAATTAAACAGCGTATTTACTTGAATTCCAAATTAAAGCATCTCTCAATATCGTGCTATCATTCCGTTATTTCACAAGTATTAATAACCAGCAGAATAATAAGCAACTGAAAAACGAAAAGGCAGACGAAGCACTTCGGTGATCTTCGGGTCGCGCCTGACTTAGATGGGCGGACAATGTGGTCCGGCTGTAAGATCAGGGCTAGTTCGACAGTCTCGGAGGAAGGACATGTTGTCGGCCGCGGTATCAGTTAAGACTTAGTTAGCGATGTCTAGTGTGTAAATCAGAGCTGTTCGTCAGTGTTGGTAGATACACCTGTAGTCTGCCGCTGTCAGTGTTAGGTTAAGACTTTATTAGCAATATATGGTAATTTGGACATATCGTTGAGAACACTGTGATAGTATTTACGGAAATATGAAGTTCATTACTTTTATGAAGAATAAAAGTCATTTTTTTCTCTAAAAAGAAATGTAATTGTGCATTTTTCGTGTTCTGCCAATAAAAAAAAACTGATCTGAAATTTAATCATTCCTAAAACAACACTTCCCCGCTAAGAGTTTCTTACAGCTGCAAGATTACGGACTCACGACCTACGTGCTGTTTTCTGCTCAGGGGCAACGACTATAGAAGACTGCAGGTTGGTGAACATTTATTAGAACTTATACATTCAAGTCAGGGCGGTCGAAGCAAATAGACATCTCGCATGTACTGAAATCTTAGTGCAAATGGGATGAGTGAGACGTCATCTGTGGTAACACAGAGGAGGTATGAAAAAGAGAAATATTTTTGAGGGAAAAAGGCTGATAATTCGCACGTATATGTCACCCAATATCTGTCGCTCCCTCTCTCTCTTTTGCGACTTGTCATAGTGTGAACAACATACAACGAAGAATTACTTCTCGTGATCTTCTCATCAAATGCATAGAAGACTATATTACCCAGTTAGTAATCGTGTTATGAGCGCAGCCATATTAGCATGGATCAGTATGCTATCAGATTTGATGAGGCAGGTGGCAGCGGTGCAGACAACCAAGTTGTCGGGGCTTTAACGTGTGTAGCTGGCTTAGCTGGGAAGCGACGTTTGCTGTGTCCTCTCAGCGTGCGAAACCAACAGCGAAGGTGTAAGCGGTGACAGGGAAGGGGGTGCGGGGGGATGGAGAAACCTGTTGATAGCGTGTGATGCGCCACATCGACGCCTGGCGAGGCGTCGCCGAAGCCGACGGCGCGGCCCCTAACTAGCTCATTCGGCGCACGCAGATTGCCGCCGCCGAGGTCGGTAATCAGTTTTCTGTCGCTGTATTAGTTCGGGTAATTACCACGGCGGCGCGGCAAGCGGCAGACAAGCGAGAGTCGCAGAGGGGAAGCGGTGGGGCTAAGAGGCGTGCGGAGGCGGTTATCTCTTCGCCCTTGAAAACGTTTTCTTTGCTCAGCTGCTAAAGCCACGTTCGAAATGTCTCTTGTGGTTTTCTTAACTTTATTAGTCTTCCATTTATTGCATTACCGCCGAATGTACCCTTTGACACAATTCTCCTTCTTTCGTTACGCCCCTTTGTGTCCTACATCGTTGGTAGTTTTCTTTCCTCCCCTCCCTCACACCCCCGCCTCCTCATCATTCTCTTCTTCATTCTGGCTAGTTTTCTGAAACCTTGTTTTTCTTGCTTGTCAGTGTGATATCTATAACCTTCCCTGCTGCAGAGCACTGATGTATGGAATAGCGTACTTATTTCCTGGTTTCCTTCTGTTGCAGATCGATGTCTCAGTCTCGTCGCTCCTAAATGATAGATGTATTTCTGTGCTTCTTCTTTAATACTCTTTTCGTTACTCTATCGGTATCTAAACTAATATCCTAACCAGCAAATCTTACACACTTTCAGTTTGATTTGTTCTGTTGCATTAGTGATTTTGTAGTATACTTCTCATGAAGATATTTGGTGGCACTTTGATTTTTATGATGGTCTTCTTCGAACACTAGTTTTATGAAGCTGTACACGCAAGTATATCATGCGAAAGACTCTTTATCTCTGCATAACTACCGCTACCTACATCTATTTGAACATGCTTACTGTATTCATACCTTCTCCGTCTGCAACTATTATGCACCCACACTTTCATCCATTACGAAATTGGTGTGTTCTTAATGCATCAGGATACGTCCTATCAACTGATCCCTTCTTTTATTCAACTTGTGTCATGAATTTCTTTTTTTCCCTCATTCGAGTCAGTAATTGCGCTGCCCATCCAAACATTTCAAAAGCTTCTATTTTCTTTTTGCCTGAAAACCTTATCTTCCACGTGTCACTTCTGTACAAGACTGCACTCCAGACACTTACTTTCAGAAAAGACTTCCTAACACTTCAATTTATATTGCATGTTAACAAACTCCCCTTCCTGAGCAATGGTTCTATTGCTATTCCCAGTCTGCATTTTAAGTCTACTCTGCTTTGGCCAACATCAGCTGTTTTTCTGCCTACGTAGGAAAATTCATGTACTGATTTTATTGTCTCATTTTCTAATCTAATTCCACACATGAGATACTACTTGCAGGCACCACGGAGGAAAGGACACTTAGAGAAGAATGGAAAGTGCTTTAACAAGATTTAAAGATTGCAATAAAGAAACTACGAAACAAGAAGGCCACAGGGGAGGACGGAATAAAACGACAATTAACAAAATCGGGAGGTGAAAACTTATAGTTAGAAACACACTCCTGGAAATTGAAATAAGAACACCGTGAATTCATTGTCCCAGGAAGGGGAAACTTTATTGACACATTCCTGAGGTCAGATACATCACATGATCACACTGACAGAACCACAGGCACATAGACACAGGCAACAGAGCATGCACAATGTCGGCACTAGTACAGTGTATATCCACCTTTCGCAGCAATGCAGGCTGCTATTCTCCCATGGAGACGATCGTAGAGATGCTGGATGTAGTCCTGTGGAACGGCTTGCCATGCCATTTCCACCTGGCGCCTCAGTTGGACCAGCGTTCGTGCTGGACGTGCACACCGCGTGAGACGACGCTTCATCCAGTCCCAAACATGCTCAATGGGGGACAGATCCGGAGATCTTGCTGGCCAGGGTAGTTGACTTACACCTTCTAGAGCACGTTGGGTGGCACGGGATACATGCGGACGTGCATTGTCCTGTTGGAACAGCAAGTTCCCTTGCTGGTCTAGGAATGGTAGAACGATGGGTTCGATGACGGTTTGGATGTACCGTGCACTATTCAGTGTCCCCTCGACGATCACCAGTGGTGTACGGCCAGTGTAGGAGATCGCTCCCCACACCATGATGCCGGGTGTTGGCCCTGTGTGCCTCGGTCGTATGCAGTCCTGATTGTGGCGCTCACCTGCACGGCACCAAACACGCATACGACCATCATTGACACCAAGGCAGAAGCGACTCTCATCGCTGAAGACGACACGTCTCCATTCGTCCCTCCATTCACGCCTGTCGCGACACCACTGGAGGCGGGCTGCACGATGTTGGGGCGTGAGCGGAAGACGGCCTAACGGTGTGCGGGACCGTAGCCCAGCTTCATGGAGACGGTTGCGAATGGTCCTCGCCGATACCCCAGGAGCAACAGTGTCCCTAATTTGCTGGGAAGTGGCGGTGCGGTCCCCTGCGGCACTGCGTAGGATCCTACGGTCTTGGCGTGCATCCGTGCGTCGCTGCGGTCCGGTCCCAGGTCGACGGGCACGTGCACCTTCCGTCGACCACTGGCGACAACATCGATGTACTGTGGAGACCTCACGCCCCACGTGTTGAGCAATTCGGCGGTACGTCCACCCGGCCTCCCGCATGCTCACTATACGCCCTCGCTCAAAGTCCGTCAACTGCACATACGGTTCACGTCCACGCTGTCGCGGCATGCTACCAATGTTAAAGACTGCGATGGAGCTCCGTATGCCACGGCAAACTGACTGACACTGACGGCGGCGGTGCATTCTGCGCAGCTAGCGCCATTCGACGGCCAACACCGCGGTTCCTGGTGTGTCCGCTGTGCCATGCGTGTGATCATTGCTTGTACAGCCCTCTCGCAGTGTCCGGAGCAAGTATGGTGGGTCTGACACACCGGTGTCAATGTGTTCTTTTTTCCATTTCCAGGAGTGTATTTATTCTTCCATGTATTTAAAATTTTCTGCCTCTTTACGTTGCCTTGTGGTGGATCGTTATGGATATAGGGCCATCCTTCACTCCATAAGTCTCCAGTACGGCGCCAGTTGCATCAAATTACTTCTCATTCAAGCTGCATCCAGTGACATGCTACCACAATAATGGAGATAAAAAAAGAGATAACCGTGGATCTTCATCAGTAAGCAACAGATTAAAGATTTTCAAAGAATCTATTTGAATATGACTTTGTAAAAAAATATGTATGCGAAATGTGTTTAAAAATTAAGTCAGTGCATAGTACCTGTGTAATGTTTCCCGTGCCTCGCAGCGCTTTTTTGCAGAGCGCCGTAATCCGACACGTTTTCGGGCTTTTCTCAAATGAAATGATTGTTGTGATTGAAAGTTGTCAAAAATTCAAGGTCTTCGGCGGCAGGAATGTGTACTAAGAATATAAGCACGATAAAATTGATTTGTTTTGACAGTCTCATGAAGGTTTTTACTGCAGGAGCGAACGCGCACACAATACTATTCGGAAAACACATGTTTTAAAGATATCTTCCCTTGAGTAATAAATTTCAAAATCGGGCTTCTGAACTTTGACGTTTGGAATAACATTATGAAAAAAGAATACAAATCTCTGTTGTTGGTTGTTACCCATTTGTACACATGCGATCGTTGTTTCAGTGCACTCACATGCAAACTAAGAAACAGTTCATCATATTTGTTCGTCTCATTAATTATTATTATTAAGAACACATCGTCAAAAACGAAGAAGAAATTATCAAGTGGGTCCTTCCGGCTCTAAATACACTGTGTGGAGCCTACCGAATGTTGCCATCTGCGCGCCTGAGCGCTGTTCGTCGAGCTGGGGATGGCGGTTACCGCTGAAACAACCCGCGGTTTTAGTTTATATAGGTTTTTTCTCTTTTATTTCTTTTACCTGTGTGTTAAAACCACCGAAAATGACAGGTTTCTGAAATAACCGATTTTCGTTTTTTATTCCCATTATTTCCTGTAATGAATGTAGAAATCGAACAGAGACTGGAAAAATTTGACTCTCTCAGTTTCAAACTACATAGAATCAAAGTATTAAATGTGCAACCAAAAGAAAATTTCATCCTTCCACCGTTCGCTCTTGTCCCCGATAAGTGACAAGCGGTTAAATGTTACAAAAATCACCAGCATTCTCCCACTGATTCTAACTTTATGAAGTATTTAATATAAAAATCATGTTGTAATCAGGAATCATACCACTATTTCCTTCCTCTTTTATTATGTCCTGGGAATGGCAGACAAATCTTTAATCTCCGAAAGCAAACGAAGCATTGTACTTCATTGCTACCTCACTTCCAGAATAGGGTTTGTGGCAGTCTGTAATACGACGATGCCCGGCGTCGGAGGCGAGAAACTACTGTATATACCAGCCGGGGGCGTCTTGCATACTGCAGGTACACGCTTACCTTAAGACACTACACACGGCGACAGGGACATATTGTCTCAGCAATGTGATGTACCAATTCTTACGCCATGTGTCTGTTGCTCGTTTCTTTCGGTATCGATTTTAACCGTATCGGTTTTAATCCTTCGATTATTTTCCATCTCTACATGGAGTGCGCGAACTCAGTTCGTCGAGCGCAGTTCAGGAGATCAAGCGCCACAGGTGTAAGTAACTTCAACACACCAATACACCACACATCCACAACTTCACTTTGCGACAGGTTTCGGAATGTTCCCAGCAACAGATCAAGTAGAGATAAGTGGAGCAGTTATGTCCATATTGAGTGTAATTTGAAATGATACTCTGCATTTGTGGCAGTGTTTTGGTGGAAATGTTCCGGAAATCATTAGGAGATGGAAGTATAATAATATTTTGGCGATTAAGACAAGTGTTTTATTTAGTCATGTAAGTCGGCTTCAAACTTGAACCTTCTTGTACAGCGCAACGCGCAGTGTGCTAGCTTGCGATACAGTTCCTCACAAGCGACTATTAATCAAACTGGGTGCATATGGATTATCGTCTCAGTTGTGTGACTGGATTCGTGATTTCCTCTCAGAGAGGTCACAGTTCGTAGTGATAGAAGGTGAGTCATCGAGTAGAACGGAAGTGATATCTGGCGTTCCATAAGGTAGTGTCATACGCCTTCTGCTAGTCTTGATTTACATAAATGATCTAGGTGATAATCTGAGTAGCCCCCTTAGATTGTTTGCAGATGACGCTGTAATTTACCGTCTAGTAAAATCATCAGACGATCAATTCCAATTACAAAATGATCTAGAGAGATTTCTGTATGGTCCGAGAAGTGGCAATTGGCACTAAACAAAGAAAAGTGCGAGGTCATCCACACGGGTACTAAAAGAAATCCGATAAATTTTGGGTATATGATAAACCACACAAATCTAACGGCTGTCAATTCGAATAATTACCTAGGAATTACAATTAAGAGCAACTTCAATTGGAAAGACCACATAGATAATATTGTAGGGAAGGCGAAACAAAGACTGCGCTTTGTTGGCAGAACACTTCAAAGATGCGACAAACCCGACTAAAGAGACAGCCTACATTACACTTGACCTTCCTCTGCTGGAATATTGCTGCGCGGTGTGGGATCCATACCAGGTAGGATTGACGGAGGACATCGAAAAAGTACCAAGAAGGGCAACTCGTTTCGTGTTACCGCGCAATAGGGGTGAGAGTGTCACTGATATGATACGCGAGTTGGGGTGGCAGTCGCTGCACATAGGTGGTTTTCCTTGCGGCGAGATCAATTTACGAAATTTCAATCACTAACTTTCTCTTCCGAATGCGAAAATATTTTGTTGACACCCACCTACGCAGAGAGAAATGATCATCATAATGAAATGAGAGAAATCAGAGCTCGAACGGAAAGATTTACGTGTTCCTTTTTCCCACGCGCAGTTCGAGAGTGGAATGGTAGAGAAGTAGTATGAAAATGGTTCGATGAACCCTCTGTCAGGCACTTTAGCGTGAACTGCAGAGTAACCATTTAGATGTAGTAACATGTGTCAGACAGGGTCGAATCCACGTGGTGCAGTGACGACCCTTGGTCTGGTAAACCGGCCGGCCTGAAAGTGGTTTTTATGCTGTTTTCAACACTATTTTAGGCGATTGCTAGTCTGGTGCCCCATCTCCCCCTCAGAAAATACAGTAACATGAAGAACAATACACATTTCACAGACAGTTGGGGCACACGACATAACTTCGTTACGTTAAATGACGGCTGTGGAGAAAGTAAGGGCACTCTTCTATAAACTTGACATAAACAGACAACAGGCAGATACGGTATGTCTAGATTTCTCGAAAGCTTTTGATATCGTGCCCTACCGCAGACAGTAGAAGAAGGTGCGAACGTATGGAATAGGTTCCCAGATATTTGAGCGGCTCGAGGACTTCTTAAGTAATAGAAACTCGAACGTTCTCCTCGACGGCTAGCGTTCATGAGAAACGAGGGTATCGAGAGGGAAATATCATACTACCGCAATTGATCCGGCGGACAGGATGGGCAGCGATCTGTGATAGTTCGCTGATGATGTTGTGGTTTACGGGAAGGTGTCGAAGGTGAGTGATAGCTGGAGAATACAAGACGGCTTAGCCAAAACTTGTGGTTGATGTAATGTATGTAGAAAACTATAAAATAATTCCCAATAGCAGGAAAAACAAAACTGTAATGTTTGTATAGAGCCCTAGTAGGTCCTGCTACACACATAATGTTGCAAAGCGCCATGAAAGGAGCAAACGTGTCAAGGTTGTGGTAGGGAAGGCGAATAGTCGAGTTCGGTTTATTGGGAGAATTTTGAGAAAGTGTGATTCGTTCGCGTATAGGACGCTAGTGCGAGCTATTCTTGAGTACTGCTCGAGCGTTTGGGATTCGCACAAGATCGGATTAAAGGAATAGATCGATGCATTTCAGAGAAGAGCTGCTGAATCATGTGTAGAAGTTTGAAATCGGAAATTGTTTCCAATAATTACACGTCTGTTGTTTGGAACTGATAAACAATATTTTATTCAAAGTAATCTTCATTGCTATTTATACATTTTTTCCACCCCTCCGGCAGGCTCTGAATGCCACGCCAAAAACAGTTCTTCTTTTGAAGCGAACCAGTCAGCGAACCATTTTCGTACATTGTTGAAACGTTGTTCAGCGAGACCGTATTCCACTGGTGCAAATAGATGATAATCGGACGGAGCCAAGTATGGAGAATAAGCCGCATGTTGTATCATTTCCAAACTGAGCACCTTGATCGTTTACCTGACCCGTTTTGCTGTGCGTGATGGGGTATTATCATGGCGAAATATTACTTCGTGTTGCCTTTTTCCATATTCCGGTCGTTTTTCACTTAATGCTTGATTTAAATCCATCATTTCCTGTTGGTGGCGATCAGTGTCAACGGTTTCAAAAGGTTTTAGCAGCTCGTAATAGATGACACCTTCTGATACTACCAAACACAGAGCGTTGTCTTCTGTCCAAAGCGATTTGGTCTTGCAGTGGATGTCGATGGGTTACCTGGATTCACCTATGATTTCCGCCGCTTTGGATCCATTTTACATCACCTGTCTGTATGCTATGGAGATAAAACTTTGCTTTGTATCTGGCGAGTAGCATTTCACAGGTGGTGTTTGGATTTCCTTGCTGTCTTTCATTCAGTTCATGTGGAACTTTTTTCGTACTTTCTGCACCTTTCCCATAGCTTTCAATCGAAGGGAAACGGCTTTCTGCGTCACATTCAATTGTTCCGCGACTTCCTATTGAGGTTGAGTATCGTCTTGATCCAATAAGACTTACACTTCCTAGTTTTGGAACTTTTCGATGGTTTCCCGCAGTCGTAGTTTCTCACGTCAGAATCATCACTTTTGAATTTTTTGTAGCACACGTAAAACTGTTTTTTTCCCAAGATCATGTTCACCGAAAGCTTCAACAAGCATTCGATGAGGTTCTGCAGCAGTTTTCTTGTAATGATGACAGAAAACCAATTCTATCCGCAAATCGTAGTTCGTAGGCACAAAACTCGACATGTTTACGGGCTTGAAACAGACACCGATGTATAGAACTTGAGTTACTGTGTGTTGACATTCGTCGTCAGCCGTTACAGTAAGCAGATGGCGCTGCAGACGTGGTCTCACAGGCCCTACACTGACGGCTAGCACCATCTATACGAAAATTCCGGTTTCATACTTCCACACCTGGTTTTTGTAACCGGTAGATTCTAACAACTGACAGATATGGGACAGTAGGAGGAGATACTTCGGGAACTCAATCGGAATCCCTGAAGAAAAGGCGACGTTCTTTTCGAGGAACACTGTCGAGGAACTGTTGAGAAGCTGATAGCAGAACGATTCTACTGTCATCAACATACCTTGTGCGTAAGGACCACGAAGATAAATTTTGAGGAATTAGGGCTCATATGGAGGCATATAGACAGTTGCTTCTCCCTCGCTCTCATCTCCGGCGGTAATTCGGTTCAATACCGCCCTTCGATTGTGCTCTTCCAGTACCAATCGAAGCGTTAGGTGTTGCAGGTTCCGCCAGCCAGCCAGCCAGCCCGTCGGCGTGCAGCAGTCCAGCCAGCAGCGGTCCCCACCAGCAGCCAGCAGTGGTCCCCGCCAGCAGCCAGCAGCGGTCCCCGCCAGCAGCCAGCAGCCAGCAGCCAGCAGCGGTCCCTGCCAACAGCCAGCAGCCAGCAGCCAGCAGCGGTCCCTGCCAACAGCCAGCAGCGGTCCCCACCAGCAGCCAGCACCGGTCCACGCCAGCACCGGTCCCGGCCAGCAGCCAGCGGCCAGCGGCCAGCAGCGGTCCCCGCCAGCAGCCACCAGTGGTTGCAGCCACCAGCGGTCGCAGCCGGCAGCCAGCAGCCAGCAGCGGTCCCCGCCAGCAGCCAGCAGCCAGCAGCGGTCCCTGCCAACAGCCAGCAGCGGTCCCCGCCAGCAGCCTGCAGCGGTCCACGCCAGCACCGGTCCCGGCCAGCAGCCAGCGGCCAGCGGCCAGCAGCGGTCCCCGCCAGCAGCCACCAGTGGTTGCAGCCACCAGCGGTCGCAGCCGGCAGCCAGCAGCCAGCAGCGGTCCCCGCCAGCAGCCAGCAGCCAGCAGCGGTCCCTGCCAACAGCCAGCAGCGGTCCCCACCAGCAGCCTGCAGCGGTCCACGCCAGCACCGGTCCCGGCCAGCAGCCAGCGGCCAGCGGCCAGCAGCGGTCCCCGCCAGCAGCCACCAGCGGTCGCAGCCACCAGCGGTCGCAGCTGGCAGCAAGCAGTGGTCCTAGCTGCCCCCAGCAGCAGCAGCAGCAGCAGCAGCAGCAGCAGCACCACCACCACCACCACCAGCAGCAGCAGCGTCACCACCACCAGCAGCAGCGGCAGCAGCAGCAGCAGCAGAGGCGTCGCCACCATCCTCCCAGCTGGGTCGCCCACCCCGCCAGCAGCAGCAGAGTGGGGCTTTGGCCCCAGTCTCCTTCGTCCTTCGTCATTCTCCGTCCCTTTCTACTCTGTGTCTCTCGACGCCCTGCCCGTCTCTCATTTGCTTCTTGTCTTGTCCTGTGTTTTTTTCCCCCTTCTCATAATGTCGATCCTCCACCACCTCTTCTACAGCCACCACCACTGCCATCATATACACCTTCCCCTCTGCCGCTGCCACCACTATCACGTGGTGTGCCACATCACTCCCCCCTCAGTCCATCCCCCCACTCCTCACTCTCCCGTCTCCCTCCCTATTTGTCATCCCATCCCTGGCTCCTCCCTCACACGCCTCCTCTGACCCCTTCCCTCCACTCCCTCCCTCTGCTCCTTCCGTTTCTGCGGCCCCCGCTCGGGTGGTCGCCCGGAGGGCTACGGCCCACGCTCCACTCTCCCCTTCGTCGTCATCGTCTTCACCGTCGCCTTCGCCATCGCCCTCACCATCTCTGGAACCACCTCCAGCACCAGGACCTGCCACTCCCTGCCACCTTCCAGTCGCTCCCATCCCCCACACCTCCTCCATCGCCGTCAAGCGCCCCAGTGGCACCCCTGCCTCCTCTACTCCAAAAAGGCTCCGCTTCGTCCCCCTTCCCTCACCCATGATGACATGGATGTCTCCCCGCCTGTCTCTGCCCCCTCCTCCTCCTCCTCCTCTACCTCCTCCTCCACTACCCCCTCCTCCTACCGCTACCTCCTCTCTCGTCCTGATCCCTCCCTTCTTGAAGCCCAGAACCTCACCCTCTTCCTTCGCCAGAATTTTCCTGGTGCCCCCATCTCCCTCCTCACTCCTCGCCATGATTCGGTGCTCATCTCCTCCCCCAGCCCTACCCTCCACACAGACTTCCTTTCTCGCATCCCTGTCACCCGCTTTGGCCCTAATGCCTCCCTCACCCCTGCTCCTTCCCCGTCTCTCTCCCGCCAACCCCAACCCCTGCGTCGCCTGCCGACCCTCACCGCCATGATCACTCGGCTTAGTCTGATGATCACAGAGGAGGAGGTGTTGGCGGAGCTTCAGGCACATCCCCATCTGGAGGTGCGTGCAGTTCGTCGCATACACAACGCTGCCGGCCCCACCCGCCTTATGCGGGTCTTTTCCGAGCACGCCCCCTCCATAGACTGTCTCCTGAAGGAGGGTGCCCTCCTTTTTAACCAATGTTATAAAGTTGACCCCTCCCGTTCCCCTCCTCAATCCCTCCGCTGCGAAAGGTGCTTGTGGTATAATGCACACCCGACATCTGAGTGCCGCGAGGCCCCCACCTGCCCGCTCTGTAGGCAAGCCCACATTTTACGGCAGTGCCCCAATCTCCAGTCCCCCCCCTCCTGTAATACCTGTAACCTCCCTCATCCTACCTACTCCCAGAAATGTAAGGCCTGACCCCCTCCCACCACTCCTGAACTCACCGTTCCTGTCCGCCCTCTGGACGCCCCCACCCCTCCTGGCAATTCCCTTCGCCCACCCCCTACCGCTGTGGACATCATCAGATTCCTCACCATCGTCCTTCAGAATGTTCATCCTTTTCAGCACCCGCACACCCTCCAACAGATCTCCCTCACCACCCGTTCCATTTTCCAATTCGAAATGTATGCCACCTACTCCAACAACCAGGCCCATTTCACCCTTGCCCATCTTGACACCCTCGTTTAAATCCCTGTCATGGCGCGACAGCACCGTATCCTTTTCAACAACATCCACTCCCTTCCCGCCAACAAGAACCTCTTCCTGCACAGCCTTGCCACCCACCGTGTGGATGTCTTCCTCCTCAATGAAACCTTCCTTCAATCCCACCACACTGTCCATACTTCGTCCTACCTCCTCCACCGCTCCGATAATCCCCTCCCAATTGCGTGTGGTGGAGTTGGCATTGGTCGCCACCGCCAGATCCCCGTTCGGCTCCAACCTCTCCTTCCTGAACCCACCGAACACCTGACCCTTAGTCTCTTCTTCCCCGGCCTTACCGTTACCTGCGCCACCATCTATGTCCGCCCTAACGCCCCTATTCCCTTCGACTTCCTCTCCCACATTGACCGTACCTTCTCCTCCTAAGTGATCGCCGCCGACCTCAACATGCATAGTCGTTCCGCCCGGTGGCATCAGTTCCTCTCCTCCCTTCAAGGCGACCTCATCCCCATCCCCCAGCACACCCGTCCCGAATCCAACTCCACTCCCGATGTTATCCTTTTCTCCCCCAACCTCCTTGGCCACATAACGGTGGATGTCCTGGAGCCTATTGGTAGCGACCATTTGCCTGTCCTCCTCACCGTTTCAGACTGTCGTCGCCCCCGCCCTGGCCCCCTAAGTACATCCATGACTATTCACGTGCCAACTGGAATGCCTACCGGGATATCCTTTCCACCCAGGTCGATAGCCACCCCTTCACCTACCACTACCCTGACGATGTAACCCATGCCGCCTCCTTTCTCCAGCAGACCTTGTTTGAGGCTGTGGAGGCCCACATCCCTACTGTCGCCATCCACCCCCACCATCCTACCTAACCCCCACAGGCCATCATCCTCCTCTGTGAATCCCGCCGTCTCTACCGTGCCTTCCTCTGCACGGGTGACCCGGACACACTACGACGCCACCGGCATTCGTAATTTGCTCGCAGCTAAGAAACGCCGGGACTGGCGACAGACATGCATCCGTTTAAATGCTGCCCTACCTATCAACTCGTCCAATTTCTGGTCAGCCTTCCGTCGCCTTACCGGAACTAAACCCTCCCCCTACTATCCTCTTCTCCATGATGATCACCCCTTCCCTGATTCCCTTAGTAAGGCCAATCACTTTGCCTCTTAGCTCTATGATGTCTTTTCCATCCCCAATGATCCCCAGTTCGATTACTCCCTCTTCCCAGATGTCCGCAATCAAACTGACACCTCTGTCCCTCCCCTCGCTCCTGGTTTCCAGTACTTGGACAACATTGCACAAACGGAACTCAATGCCCCTATCACTACACAGGATATCATTGCTACACTCCGCACGAAACGCAACACAGCTCCTGGTTACGATCGTGTCACCTACCCCCACCTTCGTGAAGCTCCTGTCTCTTTCCTCTCTACCCTGGCCAGGCTCTACAATGCCGTCCTGTCCACCGGTTACTACCCCGACCTGTGGAAAACCTCCCGTATCCTGATGTTCCTTAAACCTGGCAAACCGCTGTCCACCGTCTCCTCCTACCGTCCCATCAGCGTTACCTCGGTCTTCAACAAGGTCCTGGAATCTATCCTCACCCGCCGCATCCACCAGCATCTCTGCTAGCACCGCCTCCTGCCTGTTACCCAGTGTGGCTTTTGGCCGTCCTTCTCTTCCGACGATCTTCTCCTTCACCTCACTCATCTGCTTTCCGACCAGCTTAATTCCCGTCGCTCCACAATCTTCCTCTCCCTGGACCTCGAACGAGCTTATGACCGCATATAGCATTCCGGTCTCCTCTTCAAGCTCCAAACCTTCGCCCTTCCCATTAACTACATCCGTCTGATCAGCTCCTATCTCTCCCACCGTCCTTCCTGCGTCACCATCCATAACACCGACTCCTACACCTTTTTCCCCTCCGCCGGTGTGCCCCAAGGC
Organism: Schistocerca cancellata; assembly: GCF_023864275.1. Taxonomy (NCBI): domain Eukaryota; kingdom Metazoa; phylum Arthropoda; class Insecta; order Orthoptera; family Acrididae; genus Schistocerca; species Schistocerca cancellata. Next base: position 1,182,304,758 of record NC_064626.1, read on the forward strand.
ACCGTCCTCTCCCCCCTTCTGTACCTTTTGTATACGGCGGACATGCCGCCGCCGTCACCCCCCCGTCCACCTCCTCCAGTTTGCCGATGACACCGCCTTCCTTGCCCTTGCTCCCACCCTGCAGCGCTCCCAACACCTTCTCCAATCCCATCTTGACCGGTTCACTGCTTGGTGCAACCAGTGGTTGCTCAAGGTCAATCCCTCCAAAACCCAGGCGATCATTGTAGGCAAAACCACCCCTTCCTTCCGCCTGCTTGATTTCTCTCTCACCATCTATGGCCGTCCTATCGCCCTCACTCCCACCCTTAAGTACCTTGGCGTCACCCTCGACTGTCGCCTCTCCTGGACTCCCCATCTCCGGACAATCTAAGCCAAGGCACACTCCCGACTCCGTCTCCTCAAGCTCCTTTCCGGCCGTACGTGGGGTCTGGACCCCTCCATCATCCTTTACACCTATAAATCCCTCATCCACCCTATCCTTTGTTACACCCATCCGGCCTGGATCTCGGCCCCCCCTACCTTTTATAAATCCCTCCAAATCCTTGAACGTCATGCTCTCTGCCTCGCCTATCGCATCCGTCTCCCCTCCCCTATGCGGATCCTGTATGATCTCATCCCCTTCCCCCACCTCCTCCTCTTCCTTGAAAGGATACGGATCCTGTACACCTCCCGCAAACTCGATCCTCCTCATCCGCTTGTCTCAACCATCCTCTCCCACCCTGACCTGCTGCCGCGCCTGTATTCCCACGTCCCACCCGGTCTCCATCTCTCCACCCTCCTTACCCTCTCCCAAGGTGGCTTCCGCCAGCTCCCCCTCCCTGATGATGTCCTCCTCCCCTCCATCTACCCCTCCTATCAACTTTGATCCTCCCCCCCACTTCCTGTGTCCTTTCCTTTAGGCACCCTCCCTCCCTTCTCTTCCCTTCGCATCTCTTTCCTTTTCCCCCGTCCCCTCCCTCCTCCGCTCTTCCCCCGGACTTCCCCTCCCCATTCCTCCCTTCCCCCTATCTCCCCTGCCCTTGGCATCTGCTCTCCCCTCTCCCTCTCCCACCTCCCCCTCCTCCTCTCTTGGCAGGTCCCCGGACTCGTACACGCTTAGTGAACATTCGCGCGCCGGAGATCAACGCCTCGTGTTCTGTGTGTGTCGTCGTTTTGTGCTTAGGTGGTTCAGTGTTATTCGTTTTTGTGCACCTACGTTCACATGTGACACTGTTCGTCTCTGTCCAAGTGTCTGAACAAATTTTATCTTGGACTCTACGCCCGTGAACGGCTCCATGTATTTTAAAAAGTGTTTGTCTCCGTTTCTATGTCCACCATGTTTTTTTCTCTCGATGTCTTCATTTGTATCTTGTGTGTCCTCTGAGGCCAAAGAGCGGCGTAGCATGGTGCTGCTGGCCTGCCTGTTAACAGGTTTGAAAATAACAATAAAGAAAAAAAAAAGTCCCTCGCTCTATTTGTGAGTGAAACAGGAAAGGAAATGACTAGTGGCGGTACAGGGTACTGTCCACTACGCACCGTACGGTGCCTTAGTATCGATGTAGATGTAGCTGTAGATGTAGACATAAAATCTGCCAAATTATGAAAACACTGGCTCTTGTATGACGCAAGAAATTCGAGGGAAGGTAGAGTGTCTGTGACTATCGTCCAGTATCCTTGCACCCATTTGTTTTAGAATCTTAGAAAGTATTCTCAGCTCAAATGTAATGTATCTCAAACAGAATGACCCATTAAATGGCAACCAGCATGGATTCCGAAAACATAGATGATATGAAACCCAATTCGCGCTGTTCTCAAGTGACATACTCAAAGTCGTTGATGATGGCAATCATGTAGGCGCCGTATTTCTTGATCTCCGAAAGATTGAAATTGGAATTTTAGGTAAGGTCTTTATGGGACCAAACTGCTGAGGTCATCGGTCCCTAAGCTTACGTAGTACTTAATCTAACTTAAACTAACTTACGCTACTCCTCGTGGCCTCCGAAAGGTATTTGACTCAGTATCACGCATACTTCTATTATCGAATGATCGTATGGGGTATTAAGTGAGATTTGCGATATAGAGGATTTCTTGGTGGGGAGATCACGTATGTTATCTTGCATGGAAGTCTTCGACACATGTAGAGGTAACTACAGGTGTGCCCCAGGAAATTTTACGTAAGGACCCTTGCTGCTCATACTGCGTATTAAGAATCTTGCAGACAATGTTAACTGTAACCTCAGATTACTCGCAGATGATGCAGGTAACCATAATGAAGTACTCAAGCCGTGCCGCGGAGGTCAACAGCTCACGCCATGCTTATAGATTTTACAGAATTTTACTCCCGACAGAGTATCGGTCGCTAGGAAGCGGGCATCTCCCAAACCGAGGTCCTTAGCGTGACTGGAGACGTCGGAAGCGGTCGGTCTGGTCACTTGAAGAGCTCAGTACGCCTTTAGCCGCAGAGATAGGAAGTTTTCCAGCTGGAACAAAAAACATGCAACCTCAGTCGGTCTTGGAGCTAGGGATGGCGGTTATCGCTGAAACAACTGGTATTCGGTTGTATTGATTTTTTTTCACGCCAGTTTAACCTGATTGTTAAAATTGTTCACAATAACTGGTTTCTGAAATAACCGGTTTTGGGATCCATATCCTGTAATAAACGTAGAAATTTAACGAAGACTTCAAAATTATGATTCTCTTAGTTTCAAGACACATAAAAGCCAAAAATTAAATTAAATGGACAAATAAAAGAAAACTTTGTCCGTCTACCATTGGTTGCTTACTAGAAAAGAGATAAGTGGTTGAATACTAAAAAGAACATCACCAGAATTCTTCCACTAATTCTAATTTTTCGAAACTTTGGTCAAAAATCATCTTGTAAACAGGGATCATACCACTGATCTGCCATTGCGAATACACGGTGCTAAAGCGTGAAAACGGAGGTTGAAGAAATCCATTTTTCGTATTAGTTTGTCCGTTTTCAGTGGTTACAAGCAGATAGACACATATTATTTAGTCACAGACAGAAGATCAATACTTTTTATTTCTGTTGTTTTCTGACGGATCAACCTGAAAATTGTAACCACCGACCTCCTCTCGATATAAACCTATCCAGGCGTTAGCAGCTTAACCTGGCGAGGAATGAACTCTAGCCCGTCACAGGCCCGATGCATATAGTATCAGTGAGCTTGCTGTCCTTGTATACAATGGGGAAGGCGAGCGATCTACACTACTGGCCATTACAATTGCTGCACCAAGAAGAAATGCAGCTGATGAACGGGTATTCATTGGACAAATAGATTATACTGGAACTGACATGCAATTACGTTTTCACATAATTTGGGTGGAAAGGTCCTGAGAACTCAGTACCCAGAACAACCACCTCTGGCCGTAATAACGGCCTTGATACGCCTGGGCATTGAGTCAAACAGAGCAAGGGATGGCGTGTACAGATATAGCTGCCAATGCAGCTTCAACACGATACCACAGTTCATCAAGAGTAGTGACTGGCGTATTGTGACGAGCCAGTTTCTCGGCCACCGTTGACCAGACTTTTTCAATTGGCGAGAGATCTGGAGAATGTGCTGGCCAGGGCATCAGTCGAACATTCTCTGTATCCAGAAACGCCCGTACGGGACCTGCAACATGCGGTCGCGCATTATCCTGCTGAAATGTAAGGTTTCGCAGGGATCGAATGAAGGGTAGAACCAGGGCTAGTAACACATCTAAAATGTAACGTCCACTGTTCAAAGTGCCGTCAATGCGAACAAGAGCTGACCGAAACGTGTAACCAATGGCACCCCATACCATCACGCCGGGTGATACGCCAGTATGGCGATGACGAATACACGCTTCCAATGTCTGTTCACCGCGATGTCGCCAAACACGGATGCGACCATCATGATGCTGTAAACAGAACCTCGATTCATCCGAAAAAATGACGTTTTGCCATTCGTGCACCCAGGTTCGTCGTTGAGTACAAAAAATGGTTCAAATGGCTCTGAGCACTATGGGACTTAACATCTGAGGTCATCAGTCCCGTAGAACTTAGAACTAATTAAACCTTACTAACCTAAGGACATCACACACATCCATGCGCGAGGCAGGATTCGGACCTGCGACCGTAGCGGTCGCACGGTTCCAGACTGTAGCGCCTAGAACCGCTCGGCCACCCCGGCCGGCGTTGAGTACACCATCGCAGGCGCTCCTGTCTGTGATGCAGCGTCAAGTGTAACCGCAGTCATGGTCTCCGAGTTGTTAGTCCATGCTGCTGCAAACGTCGTCGAACTGTTCGTGCAGATGGTTGTCTTGCAAACGTCCCCATCTGTTGACTCACGGATCGAGAGGTGGCTGCACGATTCGTTACAGCCATGCGGATAAGATGCCTGTCATCTCGACTGCTAGTGATACGAAGCTGTTAGGATCCAGCACGACGTTCTGTATTACCCTCCTGAACCCACCGATTCCATATTCTGGTAACAGTCATTGGATCTCGACCAACGCGAGCAGCTATGTCGCGATACGATAAACCGCAATCGCGATAGGCTACAATCCGACCTTTATCAAAGTCGGAAACGTGATAGTACGCATTTCTCCTCCTTACACGAGGCATCAACAACGTTTCATCAGGCAACGCCAGTCAACTGCTGTTTGTGTATGAGAAATCGGTTGGAAAATTTCCTAATGTCAGCACGTTGTAGGTGTCGCCACTGGCGCCAACGTTTTGTGAATGCTCTGAAAAGCTAATCATTTGCGTATCACAACATATTCTTCCTGTCGGTTAAATTTCGCGTTTGTAGCACGTCATCTTCGTGGTGTACCAATTTTAATGGCCAGTAGTGTATCTGAGTTTGACCGAGTCCAGATTGTGATGTTCTAGAGGCTTGACACGAGCATTTCGGAAATTGCACGAATTGTCGGGTGTTTGTAGAGTGCTGTGGTGAGTCTCCCCAGCGAAGCCAAGGTGAAACTACGTCCGGACGTCCATGAGGTTGGTCGGCTATTCCTCATTACATTCCTCATTACAGATGTCGGACGTCGAAGGCAGGGCAGACTGTTAAAACATGACAGGCAGCGAACTGTGGCATAACTAACACCAGACATTAATGCTGGGCAGAGTACAACACACGGTGCACCGAACACTCCTAACGATGCGCCTCCGCAACCGACGACTCATGCATGTGTCAGTGGTAACTACGACTGAAATGGGCACGTGACCATCGACACTGGTTGTTGGTGCAGTGGCAGAGCGCTACATGGTTTGATGAATCCCGATACCTTCTTGATCAGGAAGGCGCGAATCTGTCGTCTTCGAGGGGAACAGCTCCTTGACAACACCTATCTGAGTCTGCTACCACTGGGGCAGGCCCTTTCCGAAAGGTGAACACATTTTGGAACAGAGTTAGAATCGCCATTCCTCGACTGGGATGTGCGAACTGGAATGAAATGAGCACGCCCAGACAGCCAGTTTGGAGGGCAGGTTGTCTTGTATTTAGCTGCGGCTGTAAGTTCTGTTCGGTTAACCCTGTGGTAATCTGAAATGTTCAGAAAATCAGTGCCTTGATCATTGACACAGCCCAATATCTCACGGCATACATTTACTAAAGAGTTTCATTCTGGTTCTCCGTTTAATAATGAGTTCTTGTTAATGTTCAGAAGCTGACAGCTGACTCTCTTGATCAGAAGTACAACTTATGCTCTTGTGGTGTACATTTACTAAAGAGTTCCATTCCTTTTGTCTGTAACTGATAAGTTTTAAGTGCGTTATCTATATCATTAATGTGTGCTAAATCTAAACTGGACTTTCTCACGTTGTTTTTCTTTATCTTGCTGAGTATGCTGTAGAGGTTCAAATGGCTCTGAGCACTATGGGATTAACTTCTGAGGTCATCAGTCCCCTAGAACTTAATACTACTTAAACCTAACTAACCTAAGGATATCACACACATCCATGCCCGAGGCAGGATTCGAACCTGCGACCGTAGCGGTCGCGCGGTTCGAGACTGTAGCGCCTAGAACCGCTCGGCCACCCTGGCCGGTTGCTGTGGAGGGTAAAACCTGCAGAGGAAGACAGAGATTCGGATACATCCACCTGTTGTGCAAGCAATGAACTGTGAAGGAAAGGAGCTTTACGTTGATAACTTGGCGCCAGACTACCATCTGAATATCACTATATGATGTCTTTTTAGAACGGGGTTTGTGTTTTATTCTATGTTGTTAGGTTAAACTTTGGAATGCCCTTTGACTGGCAGACAACTCATCTATTTTTCGCAGTTGTTCCATCTGTAAACAGTGAGAATTGTTTGCTGTATTTGCGCTTGTTATATGTTTATTAAGATATTTTGCATATGTGCTTTAGAAGTGATCGCTGCTTGAGTTTCTCAAACAGTTTGTGTAGCGTTACGTTAGACTGGTGGGTAGCGCCGCGGTTTGAGTCCTGCCTACCAATCTGTTTCTGGGAATCGAGCTTCTTATTGTATTGTAATTCTTATGTTGCTCATTAGTACCATGGAGCTTCATAATTTGTGTGTTTTTACGAATGAGGCCCAGTTTCCCACGGCCAGGTCCTTGACCTCCAAGCAACCACTAACGTGTGGCCATGTATCAGTACTACCTGCAAAAAGATGCACGTATATTGTCTGATCTTGATAAGATGTCAAAATGTTGCAGATATCGGCAGTTCATTTTAAATGTCTATAAAAGTAGAATTGTTACCTTCACAAAACAATGTCAGTCACAGCTGGAAAGGATCAACTCATACAAAGACCTGGTTGTAACTGTACGTACAGATATGAAATGGAATTATTATAAAGTGACAGTCGTAGGTAAAGCAGGTGGCAGAGTGCGATTCATTGGTGAATACTAAGGAAATGTAATCAGTCTACAAGGGAGATTGCATACAAAACACTCGTGTGACCCATCCTAGAATATTGCGCAAACGTGTGCAATCTACATGAAATGAGATTAACAAGAGACATTCAATGGATACAAAAAAGATCAGCAGGACTGGTCATAGGTTTGGTTGATCCACGGGCCAATTTCATAAAGATGCTGCAAGAACTGAAATGTCAGTTGCTTGAAGATAGACTTAAACTACCCCGTGAAAGCCTACTTAGAAAGTGTCTAGAACGAACATTATGTGATATATTTAGAAACTTACTAGATATCGCTACGTATCAGTCACAATGGGAGAGTAGAGCCAAGATTACAGCGTGCTCAGAGGCATTTAAATAATAGTACTTCCCGCGCTCCACATATGAATGTAACTGGTACAAGGAGACGTACCCTCTGCCGTGTACTTCACAATGGTTTGCAGAGTATGCTTAAAGAATTGTAATTTTACCACTTCATTGTATTAAGCTATCGTTCGCATGAGACCTTAACACATAGACTAACACTACACTAAGAGATGATATCTTTCTGTTTGTGCCGGCTAATATACGTCACATGTATGATAGTGTATTGTTTTTGTGTCACATATGCACAGAAATACGATGTATTCCTACCCACACATACCAGCGATATATTATAACGTAAAATGAAGCTAGGAGCTTAAGACATGTGCTTGAAAATGACCATAGGTTGAAATTGGCCAATTACATAGATAATAAGAAGAATATAGCCTACATGGATCTTGTTTTCATTCTCGAAAGATGTTGAGGCTGTGGACGCCTCGTACTCCTCAATAAAGGACACGAAATACGAATATGAGTCTGCGATCATTATAACACTAACTAATAAAATGTTCAGTAATGATAATTAATCTAAGCCCTCAGCTGCCATCAGATGTTGTTGATATACCTCGATGGGGACAGTTGAAAATGTGCGTCCCCACAGGGACTCGAACCCGGGATCTCCTGCTTACATGGCAGACGCTCTATCCATTTTTTTTTTCTGTTTATCGTTGTGTTTGGTCGTTGCGGACGTCACATGACATCCTTTCAAGTTCGTTTGTTGATCCTTCCACTCAGCTTCTTTTAATTTTTTTTTTTATTACAGAGGCCACCCAGTTTTCTGACCGAACACTCTGAGCTACCGTGCCGGCAACCCATCTGAGCCACCGAGGGCACAGAGGAGAGCGCGACTGCAGGGACTTATCCCTTGCACGTTTCCCGTGAGACCCACATTCCCAGCTGTCCACAACCTACATTCGTAATGGTCCTAAAGGATATTTGCCCATTCACTCATTACTCGCGCCAACCAAGGTGACGATTCCCGTAAGAGTTTGGGCAAAGTGTGCGCATTCGCACAGAAGAAGGTCAATGTCTGGGTAGCCTTTAACTACATGAAGATAGTAAGTGTTCCGAAAGAACAGGTAATTAATCGAAACCCTCAGTTCAGTCTTTAAAGCTTCTATTAAATATGTAAATAACAGTGACGAGGACTGAACCTTGCATTAATTAGAAGTTTTTGGTTGGGAGTAGTTTTCTACTAGTGGCGACAGGACTATATTTTGTCGTAGCACGAGGAAGAAGGGGAGTGTCAGTGGTTGAGGCTACCGTGATAACCTTACAGCTTAATTTGTTGGGCCTTTGTTTTTTTCGAAACGAACGTTGATGGTTAGAAGACATATAGCAGGCAAGTGAAGCTCCGCCCCCACGTCTAGGCGGACCATTCGGGACCGACCGATCGCCGTGTCATCTTGCGTCCATGGCGTCATTTGGATGCGGTATGAAGGGTCATGGAGTTCGCATACCGCTCTCCCGATCATTGTCGGATTTCTTGACCTTAGAACCTTTAATTTCTAATCAAGTAGCTTCTCAGTTGGCATCACGAGCCTGAGTGCACCCGTTTCATTCCTCCGGCCAAGAAAAAAAGCCCTAAGAACAGCGGTAATCGAACCCCGGTCCGCTGCATAGTAGTCAGACACGCTGACCACTTGTTTTTTTTAGCATTTATTTAAGGAACAATGTTAGACATTCCAAATACATAATAAGTACATGTACTAACCATGCACACATGTTGTATATGAAATGATTTAAACAAAAACACTTTGTTCATTGCAATTATGCTAATGTTAAAGAAATACAGTAGAAGACTGTGTTACTAACTAAAGAACCAGAAAGAATTAATTTGAACATCAAGAAAATGTTTTTAAAGACATTCAATCTTCTTCAAACATGAATAAATAAAAAACTGCACTTTGAATTACATGTGCTCCAATCTTTACAGAAGCATAAATAGCACTTTATGAAGGATATCAGCAAGTTTTTGGGATAATTTTTTTATATATTAATGTACACGAGGAAATCGTCTCCGTGACAGACAGGTTAAGGGAAGAAGCTGATCTTTAACCTTCTCAGCTCAGTCAGACTAGCTATGAGCACACAGTTGTATGGACGTCACCACAACTTATAAAGAATATGGAAGATTAATGCCCATAACATGTAAAAACACTTAAGAATCATATTGGACACTCAAAAGAATGTTCAAATGTGTGTGAAATCTTATGGGACTTAACTGCTAAGGTCATCAGTAGTAAGCTTACACACTACTTAACCTAAATTATCCTAAGGACAAACACACACACCCATACCCGAGGGAGGACTCGAACCTCTGCCGGGACCAGCCACACAGTCCATGACTGCAGCGCCCTAGACCGCTCGGCGAATCCCGCGCGGCTATTATACAATCTCTTACATACTTGAAAATGTCGGAAAAGAGGTGTTATAAAGTCGACTAGCCTTCCTGAGCTGCGGAGGTGGACCTACATGTCATGCAGATTATACAACTAAGATCATAGCCTGCATATAAAAAAAATAAATAACGTGGATCTTTGAAAGTTTTTCATGAGTTTTTCATCAAAGTGGGTCGCGCGAAATTTGCATACGAAAGTGAGATGTTGGCGTCGCGTTAATAGGGCAGAACGGTTAACAATGCAAATGCGGGTATTTAACAGGGATGGCGTGGCACGCTTGCCGACAATTTCTTAACCCATTGTTTTGTTTGCAGTGACGGCAGCTCTAACGCACCATGAAGCCCTTGTGAGGGTATCAAGCACCGAGATTCCCGGCGCAATAGAAGCGCTGACTCGTAAACGGGCCACAGCTTGGGAAGATTCCGCCGTTGGTTTTCAGTACGCCGCAGCCTCGGTTTGCTGCTCTATCCGATAGTTTCTGTTTTTATGGGTAGGTTTCGTTGTCCCTGACCTATCAGCATCGTGATTGTCTATATTTATAAATGACTGAAACAGTCGCCTTGTTCCATTGCGGGTTGCCTATCTAACCGACTACAGGGACAACAAAAATCTGATTTTCATTATTTCATACAATTACTGAGCGAATTTAAAAATTTAAAATGGTGTCATAATCTACTCATTAAGAGGTATAGCCTTACGTTAATCGTTTAACGAAATAAGTCAAGTATTATAGTGAGGAACTACGACTATGTATGCGCCTTGAGGCAGTGCAACGCATGGCTCGCAAGTCATCCAGACTATAATCGTCCTGCATTCGTAAATGAGAGCGCTTAGCGACTTCCAAAAGTTTATCATTTACTACATTCCCGCTGTTCATCAGAAATATCTTAGCACCAGGCATGACTTTATAATTTATTACTTCACTACTCACTCTTTTCGTGTCCATTTACAAGAAATAAATTTTAAGTTGACAAACCAGAATAACTCGAAAAATAAGCTCCACACGAAAAAGATGTGTAGAATCCAAAGTTGATTATTTTCGAGGGGGCATCTGCTGGTGATAAAATTATCCCGCCACCCCATCCCCCTGGGGATGGGGCAGGAGGCAACTTTAAAATTTCAAATGGGAACACCCATTTTTTTGCAGAATCAGATTCTACACAAAAACTATGAGCATTTTGTCTTAAACATTTGTTTTGAATCAATATTCTCTTTTTTGCGTGGAAAATGGTTACGGATAAACAAAAAATAGTTAGCTAGTCAGATAATTTGTTTGATAATTAAAAGTTGTGTGGTCTCATGACCACGATACAAGCTAAACTTATCCGAATCTGCGGAAAACATTAATACAGTATTTGGGTCAACATTTTTAGAAACTCTTATTCCTCTCTCTCAAATCCCACCCTATGGGAAGAGGGGGAGAGTTTTAGTTTTAGAGAATCAAAATTTACGAAGTAAATAAGTATTTTTTATTTATCCGTAACCATTTTCCACGGAAAAATGACAACATGGATTTTCTTGAATTGCAGCGCCAACCACCAAGAATCAAAACAAAGGTTTAAGACAAAATGTACGTAGTTTTGTTATGTAATATCTGATTCTGCACTAAAAAACGGGGGTTTCCATTTGAAATTTTAAAGTTGCCTCCCGCCCCACTCCCAGGGGGGTGCGGTGGAGTGCCAATATTAGCACCAGCAGATGTGCCCCTCGAAAATAATCAACTTTGCATTCTACAAAATTTTTGTGTGAAGCTTATTTTCGAGTTATTCTGGTTTGTCAACGTAAAATTTACACACTGTATACTACTAAATGTACCCGCAATACTACTGTACGATAGGTAGTACAAGAGATATGATGTCATGCACCATGAGAGGCCTAAAAAACGGAGGGCAAATTACCTAGACGTTTGAAGCTGTTTTAGCCTGGTAGTTACAGTCTTAAAAGAATCTTGGGTGGTGGAGCAGGGGTCCCTGGTTTCATCCTGTTGTGGTCTTCAGGCAGAAGACAGGTTTAATGCAGCTCTCTATACTACTATACGCTGTACAGGCCCCCTCATCTCCTAATAACTATTGCAACCAGCATCCTCCTGAATTTGCTTACTTTATTCATCTCTTGGTTTCCCTCCACTATTTTTACCCCCCCTCCCCCTTTCCCAAACAACACTACAATACTAAATTGGTGATTCCCTGATGTCTCAGATGAGTCCTACGGACCAATCCTTTCTTCTAGTCAGGTTGCGTTACAAATTCTACTCTGTACCTCCTCATTAGTTACGTGTCTACCCATCTAATCTTCAGCATTGTTCTACAGCAACACATTTCAAGAGCTTCTACTCTCTTCCTGTATAAACAATGTATCGTCCATGTTTCACTTCCATACATGGCTACACTCCTTACAGGTAACTTTCACAGAATACTACTTAAATCTATATCCAATGTCAACAAATTTCTCTTGTTCAGAAACACTTCTCTTGCCATTCTCAGTCTACACCTCACATCATCTCTACTCCGACCATCATCAGTTACTTTGCTACTTAAATAGCAAAGCTCATTTATTTCTTTAAGTGTCTTGTTTCCTAATCTAATTCCCTCAGCATCACCACATTTAATCCAACTACGTTCCATTGTCCTTGTTTTGCTTTCTGACCTGGTGGATGACATCGGAAGTTCACTGAGGCTTTTTGCAGATGATGCTGTGGTGTATCGAGAGGTTGTAACAATGGAAAATTGTACTGAAATGCAGGAGGATCTGCAGCGAATTGACGCATGGTGCAGGGAATGGCAACTGAATCTCAATGTAGACAAGTGTAATGTGCTGCGAATACACAGAAAGATAGATCCTTTATCATTTAGCTACAAAATAGCAGGTCAGCAACTGGAAGCAGTTAATACCATAAATTATCTGGGAGTACGCATTAGGAGTGATTTAAAATGGAATGATCATATAATGTTGATTGTCGGTAAAGCAGATGCCAGACTGAGATTCATTGGAAGAATCCTAAGGAAATGCAATCCGAAAACAAAGGGAGTAGGTTACAGTACGCTTGTTCGCCCACTGCTTGAATACTGCTCAGCAGTGTGGGATCCGTACCAGATAGGGTTGATACAAGACATAGAGAAGATCCAACGCAGAGCAGCGCGCTTCGTTACAGGATCATTTAGTAATCGCGAAAGCGTTACGGAGATGATAGATAAACTCCAGTGGAAGACTCTGCAGGAGAGACGCTCAGTAGCTCGGTACGGGCTTTTGTCAAAGTTTCGAGAACATACCTTCACCGAAGAGTCAAGGAGTATATTGCTCCCTCCTACGTATATCTCGCGAAGAGACCATGAGGATAAAATCAGAGAGATTAGAGCCCACACAGAGGCATGCCGACAATCCTTCTTTCCACGAACAATACGAGACTGGAATAGAAGGGAGAACCGATAGAGGTACTGAAGGTACCCTCCGCCACACACCGTCAGGTGGCTTGCGGAGTATGGATGTAGATGTAGATGTAGATGTTTACCTCGTACGCTCCTTTCAAGACACTGTCCGTTCCGTTCAGCTGCTCTTCCAAGTCCTTTGCTTCTCTGGCAATATTACAATGTTACTGGTGAACCTGAAAATTTTTGTTTTCTCTGTCTGAACTTTACTTCCCACTCTAAATTTTTCTTTGGTTTCCGTTACGTCTTTCTCAGTGTACAGATTGAATAACATTAGGGGAACGCTAGAGCCCTGTCTCACTTCTTTCTCAACCACTTCATTTTTAGGCCCCTGGACTTTTGTAACTGCCGTTCGGTTTCTGTACAAGTTGTAAATAACGTTTCGCACCCTGCATTCTGCCTTTTGGAACTTCAGAGCTTCGCAAAGACAGTATTCCAGTCAATATTGTGAAAAGCTTTTTCTAAGTTAACAAATGCTATAAATGTAGGTTTACATGTTCTTAATATGTATTTTGAGAAAAATGGTAACATCAATATTGTCTCACGAGTTCCTACATTTCTCCGGAATCCAAACTGATCTTCCCCGAGGTCTGCTACTATCATATTTTCTATTCTTCTGCAAATAACTGGTGTTAGTATTTTGCAACCATGAGTTATTAAAGTGACATCTCAGTAATTTTCACACATGTCAGCATAAGCTTTCTTTAGAATTGGAAATATTACATTCTTCTCGAAGTATGAGAGTATTTAAACCGTATCAATATCTTATACATGTAATGGGATAGTTTCGCCATGGCTGGCGCTCCCCAGGCTACCAGGAGTTCTAATAGAATGTCGTTTATTTCCAGGGCCTTGCTTCGACTTAGGTCTTTCACTGCTTTGTCAAATTCTTTAGGCGGTATCATCTCTTCCTTCTCATCTTCATCTAAGTCCTCTTCAATTTCTATAATAGTGCCACCAACTTCATCTCCCATGTACAGGTCCTCTATATGCTCCTTCCACGTTTCACCTTTCCCCTCTTTGCTTAAGAATGGTTTTCCATCTAAGCCCTCGATTTTCGTACAGTTGCTTCTCTTTCCTCAAAATATCTGTTTAATTTTCTTGTATGCGCTATCTATCTTTCCGCTAGCGATATATACTTCTAAATCCTTACATTTGTCCTCCAGCCATTCCTGGTAAGCTATTTTGTGTTTCCTGTCAATCTCAATTTTAGACTTTTGTATTCCCTTTCTCCTACTTCATTTGCTGCATTTTTATATTTTCTCCTGTCATCAATTAAATTCTGTACCTCCTGAGTTATCCAAGGATATCTACTAGGCCTTGCCTTTTTATCTACTTGTTCCTCTGCTGCCTTCACTATTTCGTCTTCTACTGTATTCCTTCCCCCTGTTCTAATTAACCGTTGCGAATGCTCCCTCTAAAACTATCATCAACTTCTGGTTTTTTCAACTTATCCAGGTCCCATCTTCTTAATTTTTTTTCATTTGAAATTTCTTCAGTTTTAATGTACAGGTCATAATCAGTAAGTTGTGGCCAGAATCCACATCTGCCGCTGGGAGTGGCCTACAATTTCAAATCTAGTTCCCAAGTTTCTGTCTTAGCATTACATAATCAGGAAACCATGCGGTGTCTCTAGGTCTCCTTCACGAATACAGCATTCTTTCAAGACTCTTAAACCAAGTATTAGCGATGATTAAATTACGCTCTATGCAAAATTTTACAAGAGGCTTCCTCTTTCATTCCTTCCCGCCATTCCATATTCACCTACTATTTCTCCTTCTTTTCCTTTTCCTACTATCGAATTCCAGTCCCACATCACAAGTCAATTTTCGTTTACCTTAAATATCTGAATAATTTGTATTATGTCATCAAATATTTCTTCCCTCTTTTCATTCTCTGCGGAGCTAGCTGGCGTATGAACTTGGCATATAAACCTGTACTAACCTTGTGGGTATTGACTTCGTTTCTATGTTTGCCAAGATAATGAGTTCACTATGCTCTTCACAGTAGCTTACGCGCATCCATATTTTCTTATTCATTATTAAAAATACTCCTGCATTACCCATATCTTATTTAGTATTTATAACCCTGTGCTCACCTGACCAAAAGTTCTGTTCCTCCTGCCACCTAACTTGACTAATTACCACCGCATACAACTTCAACCAATCCATCCCGAGATTTTCAAAAGCAGATGTAAATATGTTGTAATGAAGAACGGAGAGCGTAGCTCAGCTTGATGACCGATGAAATCACGCAACAACTAGGCGAAAGACTACTTTCTGGTCGACTATTGACAACTGGTGCTCTGGCTGGTGAAATTCGTCATGTTGTATAACGGACCCACATATAAGGTTAATTAAGATTATTCAAGAACATGTGCGCCTAATATTCCCCGTTGTTTGGGAAAGGCATCTATGATGAAGAATAACGAAAATCCGAATAAGTAACGAACGACACAGTTACAACTGAATCGTCGCCGAGCGACCTGTTTCGCACGATAACGATTAAAAAAGAAATTGACAAAAAGGTAAAAATAAGAAACAGTTAGTGAAGTCTGCGGTAAATGAACTGAACTTGTTTTAACTTTAGTTGCAAATTACGGAAGAAGTGTCGCCACTCACAGTGTGAGCAAAAACTACTGTAGAGTTATTGATTGTTTATGGACTGTAATTAACAACTAATAACTGAACTGAAATCAGGCGAGAATGGAAACAAAATCACTGACTTGAGCTCAGATGTGAAAACACGCCTAATACTACGAATTAAAGTTAATTAGAAAACCACCGAAATAATTTGTATTGAACAAAGGAACGTAACAGTTAACTGTTTGTAAAATAGTTCACTTAATGAGTAGCTTTGCGTTACTCACTGTAATGCTAACAGTTAGTGTTTTTAGAAACGCAGATGTTTGTAAACGCTTGTTTTCTACTATAGTAAGTTATTCCTGGGAAGTACGTGTTGGTTAGTTCTCAGTTTCATAAACTGCACTTTATATAAGTTACCGAAATTAAATAAGCTCATCACTTTCAGTATCTTACTATTCTTTACTGGTGTATTCTGGGAGTCAATAATGGTGACAGGATAGGACCCTGTTAGGCAAATGATCGATTTAAAGTTAATTTATACTAAAATAGTTGCCACACTAAACGCAATGGAAATGAGCGTATGGCATCATTGGCCGGGAGGCCCCTATTGGGGGAAGTTCGGCCGTCAAGTGCAAATCTTATTTCATTCGACGCCACCCTGGGCGACTTGCGTGCCGGTGATGAGGATGAAACGAGATGGGGACAACACAACACCCAGTCCCAGAGCGGAGGAAATCTCCAACCCGGCCGGGAATCGAACCCGGGCCCCGCTTGCATGAGAGGCGAGCACGTTACCACTCAGCTAAGCAGGCGGACACTAAACTCACTCTATTCAGTTAGGAAAAACTACTACGCTGGCTAGCCTTGAACAATCTAAAGATGAAACTGGTCGCACCTTATTTTCATGAGTTTTTGCTGGTGCGATGTAGGGCATTATTCGTCTGCAATGTATGGCAACAGACTCTTCTTTATCGTCGCTCTACATAACAAGTTTGGTCCCACAGTAATCTACTGGAATATTAATTCCTCTTGATGACAGTGTACTACGCTCATCTACAACCACATAAAATGCCTGGCCATGTATTAAAAAATCTTACAGTTTACCCGTTACATTTCCTCTCACCGCGTCGACACTTGGACCACTTGTCTCTAGCATATCGTATCCGTCGACTACTTTTCCCGACTCCGCACTCACTTGCCCAGCGCCAATATTCCATATTTCAAACGTGTTCTTTGGCTCTATACAATAGTGAACTTCTTTGAGTAGGCCTTCGTTTTTACTACATCATGTTTACTACATTCCTTTTTAATTAGCTCGTTTGAATCAGATCTTCGACATTTAATTAATGACACCATTAATAAAATAATAAAAGGTACATATGGCAGAAATTACATCACTGTTACGTTATGGCTACAGAAATAATTATGCAACAAATTTATTAGCCACTGTGTTGCTGCGTTACAGTTGGACTGACCACTATATTCGCGACTTTCATGTGCAATCTAAACATTTTTGCCATATTACAAAAGCTCTACTAGTTTCGTACAGATTTTATTGTAACGTCTTTTTGCTTTCTTTTAATCATTCACTATAGTTGCTATCACAATGTATCATTGACTCACAGGTATTTTAATTTATTTCGATCCTATACGTAGCTTGCAATTTATTTAAAAGTTTTGCAGATCTGTCACATTCTAGTGGTTCATATACAATAATTCCAAATCGTTAGATTTGTCAGTTCCCGTCACATGGACAGTGCCTTCTTTTTGCTTCGGAAGAAGAGGTGGACGCCTGTGTACAATCATGGTTCATTTGGCAACCACAGATATTATTCCGTGAAGGCACTGAAAGTGTCGTGTCGCAGTGGGATAAATGTATTAACAGTTATGGCGAATGACTTTTGAAACAATAAACACTCTGCTTACTTATTTGCATCTTTCTCGTTTTCATTTGACTGCCCCTTATATATACATACTCCACAA
Organism: Schistocerca cancellata; assembly: GCF_023864275.1. NCBI lineage: Eukaryota > Metazoa > Arthropoda > Insecta > Orthoptera > Acrididae > Schistocerca > Schistocerca cancellata. Next base: position 1,182,322,367 of record NC_064626.1, read on the forward strand.
GCCAGCGTATCGTGCATGGCGGATGGTAACTTTTACTACTATTACTAGTCTTTTTCTTTCCTGCTCCTGTCGCAAGTAGAACGAAGATAAACGACTATCTATATGCATCCGTACGAGCCCTTATTCCTCTTCTCTTAACTTCGTGTTCCTTATGTGAAATGCACGTTCTCGGAAGTAGCATAATTCTGCGGAAAAGAACGTTGTCTTCCCTCCAGGGACACTCATTTGAGTTTCAGTTCACCAAGCATCTCTGTAATAATTACGTGTAGGTCCAACATACCGATAACAAATCCATCAGCAGACTTCGGAACTGCTTCCTTGGCTCCCTGTTATTGAAACTCAATGCAACAAAAATGGTAAAATGTACTTTTCTTTAGTACAAAAAGGTGTTATAAACTGAAACGGATTTTTAATTTTTTATTGTGTGTGCCTTGTACACTAAGAGAAATAAAATATATTATTTTAATACTATTAGGATAACCATCCATGCAAGTTCATACTCGTTATAAGTGAAAACATACAAAAACAGTCCTTGAACGATTTTCTAAGCTTAAACAGGGAGAGGATATCCTGTATTTAATTTTGTAACAATCTCAACCCAAGGTCTATGAACTTAGACTAATTAGGTATCAGTGTAAATACCTAGCGATATATAATTATAGATTTTGTTAAGTTTCGCTTTTAACCTGCCTTCCATAAAACATAGTACTACTGAACAAGATGGGAGACTTCAGATTCGACTCTATACCACGATTCCGTCTGTGTAAATGTAGATTCGCTATGTTTATTCGCGATCTACTTGAAGTCTGGCTGCAAGTTGTCTTTCGCTTTTGATAAACTGAATGTAATATTCTTATCGAATGTGAAACTGTCAACTTCTTTACGTTACAAAAGGGATAAAGTGTAGTGGGATGCGAAATAAGCGATTCCAGGCGTGCGTTCTGCACAGTGGATATTTCGTCGCCAGATAACGCTAGAGCGCCGTGACAACGAAGAGCACATCTGGAATATCCAGGCCGCGCTGTCCACCTAACTCACAAACTAGGGTACAAATTGAATTTTGCACAGCATTTCGCTTCCCATCAGAGTTTCTGCAACCACGAAAAGGGAATTAGAGGACGAAATTGAAGTGGTAACAAGACTGGTGAGGTCGCACGATGAAACGAGAACAAAATGAGTCGCCTACCACTCAAATGAAATAAAATCATTTTTCTATCCCACTGTTTATAGTCTGCCGAACTTCAGCTTCATAAAGAAGACGGTTTGTAGATTCATAATGAATAGATGCAGTCTGCTCACAGAACTGAAAAACACTCTATGTCCTAGATACTATCCGCACCGAATTAATGAATACCGTACAGAGAATGAGAGAAACACTTCATGAGCTTTCCAATTTCTGGAAATATAGGAAACTTGTTAAAATAGAAAACTTGCTACTACTTTCATATCTGCATAATTTCGGAGTATACTTGTCAGTTAAGTTGTAAAATACGAGGACATACTGAAAAGTAATGCCTCCGAACTATTTTTGTGAAAACTCTTAAAGCTTGTTAAATAAAACGAACGTTTTAACATTCTACAAACTTTTTCTTCGTATCTACGTATTTTTTTCTCAGTCACTCTGGCGACGAACACATTTCTCCGAACGATAGACCAGTTTGTTGATTCCATCGCTGTAGACTCTTTCACTTTGTTGATGCAGCCACAATCTCACCTCTCTATTTTACAGGTCCGTCTTGATCACAAAGACTTTTACACTTCACTATTGCCGGTTTCGGCTACTGCCATCTTCAGATCATAAAATATTCTGATGTAGTATCAACGTCAAACTAATCATGTAGGTACATAGTATGGTACCACGTACCTGTGTGTTTAGTTTGTCGTTGATACTACATAGATAGTGCCTTTTTCTCATGCGCCGACGTAGGTATATTACAAACCACAATGTTCTATGCTGCAACTCTGAGTGCTCTAGAGGCAGAGGACTGAAAATATTTAGACATGAAGAGCACAGATGTAGAATATTAATAACGTTTGTCTTATCTGAAAAGCTTTGAGAGTTACAATATAAAGTTTCGGAGGCCTTACTTCTCATCATTCCGTCATATACCGTTTCAAACTTCAGCAATAATTGTGGCCGGAAGGGAGTAACGGAGACCTAACAGTTGAAATGAAGTCTGTTTGATGATCCATTTTGTTTATTGCCTGCGACCAAGAACAACTGTTTGTTGAATAATTGTTTCATTACAGCTGCTCGTAAATTGTAGTGCCTTACTCAGGAACAAGTAAGGGCTGTAGCTAGAGAGGTATTACACACGGCCATCAATCCGTCAAACAAGAATATTCAAGAAGGTACCTTCTCCAAGCTGAACAAAGATTTTAATTCCACTTCTACGCCAGAAATGCTGATTACTATGGTTATCATCAATGGAGTGGAACAGGCAGTACAATATCTTTCACATTACTTTGCTAATGAGGTAAGACTCGCTACAAATGACATACAAGCGACAGCCAAGCCTCTTAACACAGATATTAGCTTGGCAGAGAGTGAAGAGATCTGTGCTTTGCGAAGAGAGGGGAAGATATACGAGCGCGCGCCTCAGAATTTCTTATGTGAACATTCTTGAAGCTTTTGGGATAATACAAATGTTATTAACATTCTACATCTTTATTCCTCATGTCTACTTATTTGGCACCGTCTGGCGCTGGAGGGCTCCAGATGTTTAACATAGCGGTGTTTAATGTAACTACGTTGGTGCGTGACAAACAGCGTGCTGTAATTGAGTTTCGAATTTGAATAGTTCGTCCACAAACGGAAGACCCTTTCCTTCAGCACGACAATGCCACACTCCAGCGCTACAACATCGGCATCGATCAGACACCTTGGCTTCACCGTCATCGATCATCCTCCACACAGTCCTAAATTGGTCCAGTCCGATTTTCGTCTGTTTCCAAAACTGAAAGAACAGCTCAGAAGGCTTCACTTTGATAGCGATGAAGAGGTGCAAACAGAGTTGAGGTTGTGCCTCCGCCAACGAAGTGAAACATTGCACAGTGACGGTATCAACAAGCGGGTCTCTTGAATGAGATTTTCACTCTGCAGCTGGGTGTGCGCTGATATGAAACTTCCTGGCAGATTAAAACTGTGTGCCGGACCGAGACTCCAACTCGGGACCTTTGCCTTTCGCAGGCAAGTGCATCTGAGCTACCCGAGCACGAATCTCACCCCGTTCTCACAGGTTTACTTCCGCCACTACCTCGTCTTCTACTTTCCAAACTTCACAGAAGCTCTCCTGCGAACCTTGCAGAACTATATCCATGCAGAACTACAACCTTTCTTCCAGGAGTGCTAGTTCTGCAAGGTTCGAAGGAGAGCTTCTGTGAAGTTTGGAAAGTAGGAGACGAGGTACTGGCGGAAGTGAAGCTGTGAGAACGGGGCATGAGTCGTGTTTGGGTAGCTCCGCTGATGGAGCACTTGCCCGCGAATGGCAAAGGTGTCGAGGTGGAGTCTCGGTCCTGCACACAGTTTTAATCTGCCAGGAAGTTTCATCGGGTCTCTTGTTGGGAGAAATGTGTTTGCCGCCAGGGTGACTGTATTGAGAAATAAATATGTAGACATGAAGAATAAAGACGTAGACAGTTAAAAACGTTTGTTTCATTTATAGCATTAAGTGTTTTCCCATTAGAAATTCGGGAACATTACTGTCCTGTATGCCCTCGTAAATGTGCGTCCTTATGACGAGGGGAACGCCACAGTCGTCCTTAACGCTATAGCTTAACGTGAAAAAAGTGTCGGTACTTTTAGAAGACAGCTTGTACAAAACTACGAAAAACTATCTTATTTTACTACTAAAGAGAAAAACGACGAGGCTACTGAAGATTGCTGAGCTACCCGGCAATGTGAAGAACAATCTGGGAATACGAGCGCTTAGATCGCCAAGGCTGTATGGTTTGCTTGAAATCCACAAAGGCGCAGTTTCATTGCGAGCTATCAGTAACCTGTAGGCTAGTGAATTATGTTACGAAGTTACTTAAGCCAACTCTTGGTCACTGTGTACATCGTACTGTAAACTCTCAAATGATATGGGACATAATTAAACGAATTAGAATCAACCGAGACGGAATTATGGTCAGTTTGGATGCCGTCTCTTTGTTCACAAAGTCCCTGTGGAATATACATTACAATTATATGAGTCCACTTTCCTTCCAAGGCCATCAAATGTTTCGCCATACTTTGACGAACGTCTACTTTTCGTATAGCGACTGAAGGTTATCCATGGGTTGTCCGTTGTCTCCGTCAAAGGCTAATTTCTTTACGGAACACTTCGGAGAACCTGCAGTAAATTCATCCCCTCTTCTTTCGCTATGTTGATGACGTATGGTCTGGTTACATGATATCGAAGCTTCATCTTTTCATTTATCATATGAATACTATTCACCCTAACACAAAGATCATTTCTGAGCTGGAGAGAGAATAAAAATAACAATTTTTAAGATTTCTGCTTGAACCAAGATCAGATGGGTGGCTAGGACATTCTGTTCACCAGAAGCAACGCAAGCTGATACGAGGGCTATCCACAAAGTACATTACGTTTTGGAATTAAAAATAAATAACGTATTGGAATTTTTTTTTATTATATACAGATGAAAGCCACACTTAAATACTACTTTTCTACATAGTTGCCATTTAAATCAAGGCACTTATCGTAGCGATGGACGAGCTTGGAAATTCCTTCGTCGTAAAATTCGACCGCCTGCGCTTTCAACCACTCTTTTGGGACAGAAAAGGTGTGATTTTTGTGGATTTCCTGGAAAGAGGCACTACAATAAACTCTCAAAGGTATTGCCAAACTCTGCACAACCTCAGAAGAGCAATACAAAACAACCGCAGGGGAAAGTTGGGCTCAAAGATCTTGCTGATTCACGACAACGCCCGGGCCCACACAGCGAATGCCACTCGTGAAGTTTTCGAATCTTTTAAGTGGGAGTTGTTTCCTCATCCGCCGTACAGTCCCTACCTGGCACCGAGCGACTTCCACTTATTCCCAGCAATGAAGATGTGGTTGGCTATGCAGCGTTTTGATGACGACCCACAGCTTCAAGAAGAGGTAACCACGTAGTTGAAGGCGCAGGCGGACGAATTTTACGACGAAGGAATTTCCAAGCTCGTCCATCGCTACGATAAGTGCCTTAATTTAAATGGCAACTATGTAGAAAAGTAGTATTTAAGTGTGGCTTTCATCTGCATATAATAAAAAAATTTTCCAATACTTTACTTATTTTTAATTCCAAAACGTAATGTACTTTATGGATAGCCCTCGTATATATGTAAGTTTTGAAAAACTGTCATCATCCAATTCAAAGAGAGCCGTTTTAAAGACGCTGATACATAGAAGTAAAACTCTGCAAGGAATACCTGGATTCGGAGATCAGATATCTAACAAACTTACTCCAGAATAGCGGCTATAGTGAACGACATATTAAGTTGGACGTCTCTAAAGCCATCGTCACACGGGACGAGGCAGCTAATGTGGATTTCCATGCAGACGAGACCACCCACGTCACGAAACACATCGCCGTCGGCACACAGCAGGAGCTGCTTGACGTGATTTTGCGCTCTCCGCGTTCTCCAGTGGCGGTTGTCGCATTTATTTGGCGCGCAAGCCATACAGCTTGTTCACAAAAATGGACGCACTTAGAAGTCCTACCCTATCTCTATCAAAAAGAACATTTCCTTTCCTGACTATATGTGCTTGTTAAGTTTTTCTGTCCGCGGTATACATTAAGAAAAACTTCAATATCCGTGAAAGTGTTATAAGAGAAAAACGAAAGATACATGTCCACTCAGGAAAGACGTCAGCTTGTGTAAGTTCACCAAATCAAACAAACTCACTCTTGACAGAGAGCGCACTTATATTTACATAACATCAAATATCTCAGAAATTACGTCTATAATTTCATGGGAAACTCCCACAACCTTTTAGAAACCGCGAAAGAGAGAGAGAGAGAGAAAAAAATGATGATAGTGGGGCGCGAACCAAATCCCGATGTCAGCACAGTTTCGTATCACGATGCCTTAACCATTTTTTTTTTTGACTTGGTTTATTCACACGATATTACAGAGCTTAATCACGTTAAAAATGTTACAACTCATACCATTGAAGTGAAAGTCTTTCGAGTGTGGCCACCGGTAGACTGACTACACTTTAAAGACGTACCTGACATTCATTATTCATTCCTTTATTTCATTGTAAGAACGTAATAGCTGCAGGAGATGTGCACCTTCACGCTTCTTCCTACGCAGGATACCTGTCGATCGGGTGAGTATTTTATCCGCGTGAAGTGTAGCCGGAGCCGTCTACGCTCGCTTTTGCTGCATGAGAAATCCCAACTCAGTGACTGCTTAAAGCTGGTCTTTTCGAAGGGTAGTTTCTTGGTTTTCCGTTTCGTGTCAGGTATGCAGCCACACTCTGGCTTCCGAGTTTGGGTTTCTCTCTTTATCTTCTCTAAAGACTCAGCGTCACGCTATGAAAGATCCTTTCTCCAGCTTGGGTGAGTCAGAATATGAAGAGAGTATCACATTCATGTAGTGGGATTCTTCTTTTAATATCAAAATGAATGTTGCGCATGAATGCTATACACAACAATAAACGAAAAGAAAAGGAAGGAAATTTGCATCTTCTGTGGTGGTAGCTTCTCACCATTTGGAAATGAAATTTACTTCGCAGCAATATGTAACCGTCAGTTTAAAATGAAGAAAATAATAGCAAAGAAAAGATTTCTCTAACAAATTACAAAACATTACTCCTTTGACTATTTAGAGTTTTCTTGACGGGCGTGTGTACATGTGGTTATGCCGCGCTTGCGCTCCTCAAATAAATCGCTTTTCCGACCATGAAGTAATACAATGAAGAGCCCGCCCGGCTAGCCGTGCGGTCTAAGGCCCTGCTTCCCGAGTGGGAAGGCATGCCGCTACCCGGCACGAATCCGCCCGATGGATTAGTGTCGAGGTCCGGTGTGCCGGCCAGCCTGTGGATGGTTTTTAAGGCGGTTTTCCATCTGCGACGGAGAGGTTTCGCCCCGCTGTAGCCCTCAGTGGTACACAACCCCACAACAGGCCACAGCAGTCCACCCACACCACCGCCGCCACACACCGAACCCAGGGTTATTGTGCTGTTCGGTCCCCAGAGGACCCCCTGGGAATGTCCCATACCAGACGAGTGTAGCCCCAAATGTTTACATGGTAGAGTATTTATGGTGTACGCGTACGGTGGAAGCGGTGTTTGCGCAGCAATCGCCGACACAGTGTAACTGCGGTGGAAGAAGGGAAACCAGCCCGTATCCGCCGAGGTCGAAGGAAAACCACCTGACAAACCATCCACAGGCTGGCCGGCACACCGGAACTCGACAGTTATCCGCCGGGCGGATACAAAAATACAATGGACTCAATTATCAGAAAAGGTCCATCCTTGTAGCACTCCGTACTTTTTCCGGAGTTACAACAAATAAAACAGGCAGAGTCCAAGGCATTCCTGGTATTCAATCAATTTTAATACCATCTGAGAAAAACAGTTCGATTTTTTAAAGGCTCAGGGGTGGAGGTGGGGTCAGTCAGAGCCAAAAATTTGATGGTAATTATTGCAATGACGGGGTCACTGTGGGCCAGCTCACATGTTGCCAAAATTGTTTCAAGTTCACTGAAAAAATTCCGTTGTGAAGCCACTTCTCATCCTCCATACAGTCCGGGACTCTCCCCATGCGATTTCCTTATTTTTGGAGCCCGTGACGTAACCTGACAAAGGCAGACCGGTAGAAGTGTACAGACGTCGCATCGGAGGGTCGTTGTGGTAGACACACATGTGTGAAGACGAGTGAGATCCGTTCTTGTGTAACAATTCTGAGAGTAAAATTGAAGCAATAAGAGCCTTCGGTCGCAAAATGAAGTCTTTTTAACTTAGATTTCGATCAATACTAAGAGTCCCTTCATCAGAAATAAAAAATTTTAAACTGGCCTATAACGTAAGTACAAAGCTTTAAGAAAATTTTTTTGTTAAGTGTAAGTACTGACTAGTCGTATAAAATAAGGCATAGTACTTAAATGTCACGTATAAAATAAATATCGAGCGATAAAGCTTTAATCACAAAATTTTAAAATAGAAAACATAGAAGGCACGGCACTATGGGCTGCTTACACATGTCGAGCTGCGGTAGCATCAGAATGAGGCGACTGCGGTAGCAATTGCGGGCAGGTGAACATTACACCGAAAGTGCCATCTAGTAACCGCAAATACAAACAGGCTACTTAACATTCAAAACATAGACAAACGAATATTGTGATGAACATTATTTAATACATGAAGTAAGAGGCAAAAATTTATCTGACAGCAGCAGACATGGTAACAATTTGTCTGCATAAGAGCTTAGAGGTACAGTTTAAAGGCTGAAAACGCCATTACAGATTTACAAAGGGAGATGAATAATTCAGCGAGTAGAAAAACGGTATAAGCTTTGTCGCTTGATATTTATTTTATACGTGACATGTAATACTACGCCTTTTCTTTTTATACTGCTAGTCAATACTTACACTTAAACCAAAATGTTTTCCTAAATATTTGTACTATGTTGTAGGCCATTTTAAAATGATTTATTTCTGATGAAGGCACTCTTAGTAGTGGCCGAAACCTGGGTCAAAAAGACTTCATTTTACTTTGTGACGGTCGTTGACAACACAGCCATGTTTAAAACTTTAAGATTTCTACCTGACAAGCATCCAAAGCTGCCTCTAAATATAAAGACCGAAAGAAGAAATTGCTAAGTACAGGTATGGCCATTCAGTTTAATAAACAATGTGAAAAATGGGGCCTAATCTCTAATTATGTGAAAGCTTATATTAATTTCGCAAATTATAAGAAAGATCCCAATTTTTTAGACCTGTAGTTAAAAATCCCATTTCTCATCATGTTAAAAAGCTATATGTTAAAAAAGATGTTCTCAATGAAGAGGCATATTATCTATATTTAGGGCTCACAAATATCTTCTGTATTAATTATAATTACAGTGTTGACGATTTCTGGATGCAGATTAACGAACATTTAGAAATTTGTAAGCAAGGTATATTGCGTAAGCACGAAAAGGAGCCATGTAAACTTTTTTGGCTGTTTCCTGCTGAAAAATGTTCTCAAAGTACTTTTAAGAAAAGCAGTCACGTATTTTATAAAAGAACTTTAAAAAGACTAACATTACTTTTACACAGAACGAAACAGTCTTACTACCGAGCGGGGTGGCGCAGTGGTTAGACACTGGACTCGCATTCGGGAGGACGACGGTTCAATCCCGCGTCCGGCCATCCTGATTTAGGTTTTCCGTGATTTCCCTAAATCACTCCAGGCAAATGCCGGGATGGTTCCTCTCAAAGGGCACAACCGACTTCCTTCCCCGTCCTTCCCTAATCTGATGAGACCGATGACCACGCTGTCTGGTCTCCTTCCCCAAGCCAACCAACCAACCAACCAACCAACCAACCATCTTACTCGAAAAAGCCCTTATGTACATTGTCACGCCCAACTTGGCAGACAAAAATGTAACAGAAAAGATGCTTGGCGACCTAAAAACTGCTCTTGATTGTATAAAAATGGATAATTCATGTCAAACTAGAATTGCCTTTGATGTAGCTAACATTCTTAGTAAAAACATGGCCTGTTTTCAAAATGTTACGTATAAAGATAGGAAATTGGTTAAATCTATCAATAATAAGCTTAAAGAAGCTGATGCTTTGATAACTAAGAATGACAAAGGTTGCTCTTTGGTTATTGCCTACAATTCTGAATATACAACTAAAACCTTAGATTTTTGTAACGAAAATAATATTTCGGAGCTGCGTGAGGATCCGACTCGGGAATTACAAAAAGAAGTCAGCTCAGTTATCAGTAACGGAAAATTTTTAATCAAACCTTTCCATAAGAAAATGCTTGTCAACATGAACACTCAGCCCCCAAAACTTCGTTCTCATTTCAAAATTCACAAACCTAACCCTCCGGTAAGCCCGATTTCTAATAGTATGAATAGCGCGTACCATGATTTAGCCAAATTTCCGCAATAAACTCTGAAAAAAAATTCGTTTTCGAGAACAATTATTCCAGCTCCAATAGTGAAGCTTTACTCCATAGAATAAAAGATTTAAAATGCAGCCCAGATACCAAATTTTTTTCACTAGACATCAAAAATATTTCTAGAAACGGTCCCGTACAAGAAACGCTTACAGCCGTAGAAAAAAATTTAAGTCATTTCAAAAAATAACTTTCCGATGAACAAATCATAAGCTTTATGAATTTAACTGAAGTCGTAGTCAAATACAACTATTCTGAATTAAATAAACAATTGTATCAGCAATCTGACGGTCTCGCTATGGGCAATCCTTTAGCTGGTATCCTTGCTGACATTTTCATTAACTCTCTAGAAGAAAAGTTTTTGAACTGTTTCTCAGCTACAGCTCTAGGCATTCTCTCCTAGTTCAGATACGTTGATGATATTTTAGTCATTTACAGAGGACCTGTTGATGGCATTGACCGTATTTTCAATCTCTTCAATGAACACGAGAAAATACCCTTCACCAGTGAACTCGGAAACGAGTCCCGTCAACTGACGATTACAGAAGAAAAAATAAAATTTAATTTAATGTTTTTTCTAAAGAAACATATACCGATCAGATCACACCTGCGTCTTCTTGCACCCACAATCTCATGAGAACGCTTTCTTTAACTCTGCTATTCACAGAGCTACTTCTATTGCACTATCAAAAGAAAAACTCGAGGAAAAAATTAATTTAATGAAAATGATAGCAGTTAATAACGAACACGAACCTGCCGTAGTGGATAACATCCTTAAAATGAAAACTGTTATAAGAGTTATAACAATCGGCATCTCTGTCATTGAGTCCAGCCTAAAGGAGAAGTTCTTACCTGTTCCTTGCTTGGCGCCCAACTCATATCAGATTCTACGCCGTATTCGTAATAAATACAACTGTAATGTTGCCTTTTCAACCAATAATAGCTTGAAAAAAATTTATTCACAATTCAAAATCGACTCGTTCCCCTTTGAAAAACTCTGGTGGCTATAGATTCTTTGCAACACTTGCACTTCTTACAACATAGACAAACCGGACGTACCTTTACAGTCAGATACAAAGAACATCTTTTAATAAAATGGTACTAGTAACCAAAATTCGTCTTTTGCCGATTACCTTCGGATCACAGGTCAAGGTGCCTAAAGCTGTTCACGATATCAACATTTTGCACTTTGAGAAAAAAGGGCGTAGATTAGCTGCTATCAAAGAATTAGAAATTTTTAAACATCTTTCTCAAAATGATGGCCTAATTCTTAATGTGCAGCTGCACTTCATGTATTAAATAATGTTCATCACAATATTCATCTGTCTATATTCTGCTGCTGTCAGATAAAATATTGCCTCTTACTTCATGTATTAAATAATGTTCATCACAATATTCGTCTGTCTATATTCTGAATGTTAAGTAAGCTGTTTGTATTTGAGGCTAGTAGATGGTACTTTTGGTTTAATGTTCACCTGCTCGCAATTGCTAACGTGGGAGCCTCAATCTGAAGCTACTGTAGCTTGACGTGTGTGAGCTGCCCATAGTGGCTTGCCTTCTTTGTTTTCTGTTTTAAAATTTTGCGACTAAAACTTTATTGCTTGTTATTTATTTCATACATGCCATGTAAGTACTATGCCTTTCTTTTTATACAGCTAGTCAGTACTTACACTTAAAATAAATTTTTCCTAAAACTTTGAACTTATGTTATAGGCCCGTTTAAAATGTTTTATTTCTGATGAAGGTACTCTTAGTAGCGGCTGAAACCTAGATCAAAAAGACTTCAGTTTGCGTCCGAGGGCTGTTATTGCATTGATTTTACTTTTTAACGGTCGCTGACAATTCTGCCATGTTTAAAACTTTAATGTTGAGAGTGGTTATTTAGATGTGGATGTGTCAAGACTAAATATAGCTGGGTTGCATAGCAGGAAAAGTCGTCTCCATTACGTAAGTGGTCGAACTGCAAGAATTTCCGACTGAATTGATGGCAACGGAGCGTGCACCTAACGAGGGCGTAATGGCGTTGATATGCACGAAGGCGTACATAAAACAATGACTACCAGTACGGAGACGTGAAGATGTCATACAGCATCGATTCCACCTCAACTACGGCATCTCAACTTGTAACGACAAAAGACAAGGCAGAAAACTTTCGTCAAACAAATTTCCGAATTGTTCAGAAAATTTTTGATCAATTTAGTAGCAATACAGAACAATTTATTGGAATTCTTTAAAGTTATTTTACCTTAAGTAGCAGTTCTCTTTCCTAAAGTAAATTCAATTTAAATATCAGTAGTACTACTCAAGTTTATTTGTGGCATAGCGTAAAGACAAGAACTTGTTGTCTTATACAGTGCATCGTTACATTACGATCTCATATGCTCTTTCAGGGCAGCATATTAGTGAAAAGGTAATAAGGTCGCCTTTTTATAGGTCATTTTTTAATATTATCATTTATTTAATTACAAAAATTATAGCAAAGAATTATTTCAAATAACAATCAACTCAATGCATTTGTGGTAAAATATTATTGCATTAGTAGGAAGTGTGCTTAGAATATTAAAATTTCAGTTCGATTTTCGTTTTACATCTATTTACAGAATATTATTCACAGGTAACTTTTCAAACAAGTCAGCAAAGTCGTTTAAGTACGATAAAAATAATTCAAGATTGAGCTATCAATACGTTGAAATTTCTCTCAGAAAGCGAGACTAAATTTGTTCCTTCAGAGCTGGTGACCGATCTTCGTAGAATTTTCATTTCTCTACAAGAAATAACTTACGGTTAGTAATCAAGGCTTTCGTCGTGTCTTTTTGAGGTTGTCTGCTGTTACGGCCGCTTACAGGGATCCAAAACTCAGAGGAATGTGTGTATGGTAGGAAGTGCGACTGCGTACGAAAAGTAGGGCAGTGTTCTACCTAGGACTGAACTCCCATTCAACGCTTTGCTTCCTTGACAGAGTTCGATTTGCAATTTAATTTTTCGATAGTGTTCTACACGGAGCGCCACGTAACCGGCCACAGCAGCAAAAAATCACTGAATGCTCAGGTGTAAAAATAGTGTGTGACCGCCGATTCTAGTGAAGTTACCAAATTAAAATTTCAGTTAGTCACTAAATTTCACAATTTAGCAATAAACAAAAGTCTGTTGATGAAATTAGGGGTACAGAGAGCCAGTTGTACGTAACATTACAGGGACTGAAATTAAATAATCGTCACATACGTTGTAGGCGAAAGTGACATCAGAATAACAAAACACAAGCACAACGATTTGGGTTTGTCTTTCAGGGTACAACTCTTGACCTCCCAATCTTGATTATATTACCAAATAAATGTTTTTACCGTTGCAAGCCCTGAAGAAGTACATTCCTGGCCGTCGATTTGCTTTGAAGGAAGAGGAGTACACCTGGACACAATCTTGGTTCCGCAGTCAAACACAAACATTTTTCCATAAAGGGATTGACCGTCTTGTCTCACACTGGGGTAAATGTGTTAACAATGATGAGGATTACTCTTGAAATAGTAAAGAATGTACTGTTTCCCTCATTTGGATGTCCTTATAGATGAAGATGATGGCTCTGAGCACTATGGGACTTAACATGTGAGGTCATCAGTCCCCTAGAACTTAGAACTACTTAAACCTAACTAACCTAAGGACATCACAAACATCCATGCCCGAGGCAGGATTTGAACCTGCGACGGTGGCGGTCGCGCGGTTCCAGACTGAAGCGCCTAGAACCGCTCGGCCACACCGGCCGGCTATAGATGAAGATGCAGGGTACGTACATGCTCTTCTATCACGCCAAAATCCTGCACATCTTCTTTGAATATGACTCGAATAAGAAAAACCATCTACTATTTTCGTGAACCAGATACAAGACAATAGAGACTTTTCTTATCCGAATTTTGCTTAAGCCGGAGGTTTCTATTCCAATATTAGCTGCAAGTCTTGCTGTCAGGCAAAAGAGTGACGTTGTAGTAAATAGGCGTTAAGATCCTGTATAGAGATATGTGGCTTTTCTGTTTCATAACTCTTTGTCTTTTATTTATTTTGCAATTTCTTTAAGTGCAGTTTCCTCGTCAGCAGTCATTTATTCAGTTCGCTAGCCGTTATCTACCCTCGAGCTCTCGACGTAACAAGTTTATTTCTCTTAATCCCTGTCTGTCTGGATACTGTGGTTCAGGGATCCCCACGGACAAAGCGGTCAGAAGACTGCTACGCCTAAGGAAACGCTATGAAGTTGGTGAGATGTAAATTATTTATTCATTCATAATTGCTACAACTACTAAGTTATGTTGAATAGTAATGGAGCTACAATAATGTAGGCGATATCAAGACTATAGATAAAAAAAGAAAAAAATGGGCGAACAATTTGTGTATTTATCAAAACATACAGTACTGAGGTCGCCAAAAGCGTCACTTATGGCTGACAGAATGTCTGTCTGGAACAACTTAGTACAAAGAAACATATGAAGTTAATATAAGGGAAATAAATACAAATGGACATTGACTCATAATAGTGGAGGAAAGACAATGATTGAATTAAGAAAGAGACCACATGTCCTCACAGATCTAATTCATCAAATAAGTGGTCACTTAACTCCAATAAGAAAAGAAAGGCAGAAGATTTGCACAATTTGTCTACGTTCTGTTCCCCACTTTACCCCATTATTATTTCTAACTTGAATCCCATCTCTCTTCCTACGAACATCAACTCAGTGCTTCGCACTGTGCAATTCTCACCGTGGCTTACTCACTGGTTACGGTAACAGACAGCACAATGCAGCTGCACGTCCCGCCCTTGACTCGTACACCAGTAGCAGACGCGAATACAATGCTACCTTAGTCTGCCTCCCATGTCCGTCGACGCCTAGTGTGAAGTCTGTGACGTAACTCAAGGCAAATCGAGGCATACGAGAAAGATAGGTTGCGGCGCCTACGTCACGAAGGTAGTTCTGAATTCGCTCGCTCGCTCAACTCAGCAGACAAAATGCGTTTCTAAACCTGTTAACTCGCAACTAGGCGCGTACGTGTTAACGAGAATTGCATCTTCTACTGGAATCTGATATTATGAAGTTTTACTGATTAACAGTACTACAACAAAATTTAAGATCGATACTCGATAAAAGTGGTGTGACGGCTTGTTTATAGCATTAGTCTCTTCTGCTTAACAGTCCTCATTTCATACAAGAAGTGATGCCTTCTGCAACTGATAATAATTTTCGCATGATTTTAATTTTATTGTGCCCCAGTACAGCCGTAACAAATTATAAGAAGGCCTATGGACTTCTGATGATTGTAGGACTAATAAAAGTAATACTCCATAATAGGGGATTCCAGTACAAGATGCAATTCTCGTTTGTTTCTAGTTAGTTTGTAGTTAGTTTAGAAACGCATTTTGTCTGCTGAGTTGAGCGAGCGAGCGAGCGAGCGAGCGCAGGCTTATCTTCCTGAAATACGTGCCGCGGCCTGTCTTTCTCTTAAGCCTCGAGGCAAATCGCAAATGTTTGACTTTAACTGTGGCAAGGTACAGCTTATTGAAAACTTTCTAAATTCCATGAAATGAGCAATTGCTCTTTGGTAGCTAGTTTGGACAGCAAACCTACCACTAAATACTTAATAAATGATGAGGTCCAAACAATGAGTCCATCTCTTCTCAAGTCCAAATCCCAGATAGATAATACCTCAGTATTGAGACTCCCTATCCAGCCTCAGAGTAATGTGTCCCAAACCAACTGCTGGGAACATGTCACATAATCTCCCAATCAGAATAACTTACAGTACAATTTAGCCTCTCCATCAGAGAGGAGCTAATCGGAATCGGTCTTGCATAACACGTGCGCCGGACTTAATCATGTAATTTTGAATGCTGATCTGATGAATCTGGGGATGATGGTGTCAGACCTAAAATCTCTGCTGCCTGTAGTCTTCCATGTCAGGCTTGACTCAAAACCAGCGTCTTTTTGTTGTACAATACCGGCGAGTGGACTCAACTTTGCACAGAAATCTGCTCCTCAGAACGTCACATGCGCTATTGGAATACTGACTGCAAGATAAAATTATGCAATTAACTGAAGGAAATTATAGCTAAACCTCATAGCCACTCATTTAGTGATACAAAAATTTTAACTAAAAGAAAACGAAGTCGCATAGATTCGAATTTATTTTATATCAAACTGGAAGTAAAATGGCAGGGGGAGGCCCCAACTAGGCCGATGCGTCACAATAATTATTTTATAAATGGCAATTAACGAAATACGTAATAAATTTGCCATAAATAATGATACACCATAGATGTGACTGATTTTTGTATGACGATGGTCAAATATCAGTAATAAGAAGGAAAAGGAATTTGAAAAAGATAAATGATTTGTGTGTTGCTCATTATGGAGGAAATCTTACTGAATCGATCGACCCCGAGAGAAGACAATTTGAACATTAGTCTGTCTAAGTAACTTTGTTAAAAGGGCCTGAAAACGGAATCGCAACTCGTGTAACCTCACATAACTCAGAAGTGGCCCGTGTTTGCAACGCATTTTTGTGTTCGGAATGTAACCAACAATGGGCTGTATCCATTTCCCTGTACTACAGAACGCAGATTATTCAATTCTCTCTTAGCAGCACTGTCAGAAAGAAGGGGCGCTCACAAATTCTTACAACAGCAGCTCATTACTTATTTATTTTCGAAATCGGTGGTTTCGCAGAATGTACAGCCGAATATATCGGACAGACAGGGAGGTCATTTACTGCTAGATTCAGCGAACATTTGCTAAAAAGAAAAGAGCAAATTGAAAAATATTCCCCCTTCGCTGAAATCTAAAAGTTTCAGCACATCAGGGTCCTAGTTTCGAGAATCTTGTAATCCTGCACGTAGATAATAAAGGGCTAAAATTAAATTTGCTTGAGGAATTCAGAATTTCAGCTTTTGCCGATAGCCAGGATTCGACGACCACAGCCTGAATATGATGGTAAGAGGAATAGTCTTCGAGTGTTGTGTGGGTTCACAGTAATTTCAGTATTTGAGTCCATGGTCTTGAAAGTACAAATACGCCGAGGGTAAGTATAATACTGTTACATTTTCATTTTTAGTAAAATTCTTGGAAGTAAATCAGTCCATTACTTTTGACGATTTTACTTCTCAGTTGCGAGTTATGTAAAAATAAAACAAGTTTTGAAATAAGTTTCAAAATAGTTAACTCAGCAGTCAAAAATCAAAGTGTGTATTTAAATCTCTTTGAATGATGGATTTCAAGTAAAAATCACTTGTATATTGGACCACACAATTACACTCACACGTGTTTTTAGAGACACCGAAGAAATGAGGAAAGTATAAATAAATAAATAAATATGCTCGTTCTGAAGAGCTACTTCAATATTTTAATTGTGTTGTTCTGCAGATGATTTTTTTTGCTGTTGATAGAAACAGTACTTTTCAAAAAGTCAGTTTTAATCTTACCATATGAGAGTTCTCTTTTATTACCATTACTGGCTTGCATTGTGTTACCACATTTCTGCAAACCGTCACAAGGTAGGATTTTGCCTGATTTATATGGTTGCTGCTAACAATGCTGTATACGGCCTAATGTCCTTCTTGTTTAATGTACATATATAGTAACATAAAGTAGTCAATTTATGGACTCTAGAAACAAATTCTTTACTTGTGTCCTTGAGTAAGGACAGTTTATTTGATTTTCAGAAAATACTAAACTTGAAAAATACTTAAAGTGAATTTAAATTTGGGGACTCGTCAATGAGGGAATTACTGTACTGGCCTTTGAAAGCCATGGAACTTGTTGACTACAGTATGTTCCAGCCAACGTGGAAGCGAGAGATCTGTGCGCGCTCGTCTCAAGAGGTCGTAATTCAGCTTCAGTAGCGTGAGAACGTTTGGTTTGGGGTTCGAGTAGTTTTGTAAAAGTTTAATTTGCTGCCAATGAGAAGTTTAGTAAACTCTAGCATCACCGGGGAAGGGTTGCTGTGTGTGTGTGTGT
Organism: Schistocerca cancellata; assembly: GCF_023864275.1. NCBI lineage: Eukaryota > Metazoa > Arthropoda > Insecta > Orthoptera > Acrididae > Schistocerca > Schistocerca cancellata. The sequence continues at coordinate 1,182,340,464 of NC_064626.1, forward strand.
GTGTGTGTGTGTGTGTGTGTGTGCGCTTGTGTTATATTTCCGAACATGTGGTGCATTCCGATGTTTTAAGTTTCCTTGCATTTGTGCCTTGAACATTGCAGAGTGTGTAGCTGTCGAAATGTCAGCGGTTGTTGAAGACGTCACATGGCTTCATCCCCGTAATTTATCAGGATGTTTCCAGAAGATTTGAGTTTTATGGAGAACTGTGTGAGTCCCTTTCGGTGGGGTAGAATAATTCCGCATGGCATGCTCGATAGTCGCAGTTCCAAAATTTCAGATTACTGAATAAAGGGGAACTCTGCAGAATTTGAGAAACCATGAAAGACTGGTAAATATCGTGTGAACTTTCCAGCTGTTTCTTGACTGGTAGACGCTGCTGTTCTTTTGTTCTTTGGACAGCATGTCTGCAATTAATGAGAAAATGTGCTATGTGGGTGAAGGTAATAGTACAAACTGTGGGGAATTAATAACTTTTACGTCAAAAATTGTCTGTTTGGGTGGACTTGGTAACAGAATGTGTATCGCGAAAATGAATATAGCTCAGGCGTTTCAGACAAGTACTTGTTCTGTTTAATAGCCTCGGGCCTGTTAGACTGAACCTTTTTGCTGCAAGATCCAGAGCGTGTTGTGTGCCCTACTGACACGTAGTGGTCAGCCCATCACTTAAATAACTTTTCCGAGGTGAAAAAGTTGCATCGGAGTTGGCTGTGGTTCTGCGAAGCTCTCTAAGGTAAGTGAGTAAAGCTGCAATAGAAAGAACGACCCCGCGTCACTACACTCGTGAGGTTTGTTTTGTGTTACGTAATAAATAGCTTTTGGCATGCCTACAAAAATTTGTCAATTGGGTGGGGACGTTAGGCTCTGTGCCTTTCTTTGTGCTGTTCGGTAGAAGACTGAATGCAGACTTCAGGTCGGTCTCTGTTGTCATCGCAGTCCGGAACCGCGCGACTGCTACGGTCGCAGGTTGGAATCCTGCCTCGGGCATGGATGTGTGTGATGTCCTTAGGTTAGTTAGGTTCTAAGTTCTAAGTTCTAGGGGACTGATGACCACAGATGTTAAGTCCAATAGCGCTCAGAACCATTTGAACCATTTTTTCTGTTGTCATCAACAACACGAACATAATACACTCCTGGAAATTGAAATAAGAACACCGTGAATTCATTGCCCCAGGAAGGGGAAACTTTATTGACACATTCCTGGGGTCAGATACATCACATGATCACACTGACAGAACCACAGGCACATAGACACAGGCAACAGAGCATGCACAATGTCGGCACTAGTACAGTGTATATCCACCTTTCGCAGCAATGCAGGCTGCTATTCTCCCATGGAGACGATCGTAGAGATGCTGGATGTAGTCCTGTGGAACGGCTTGCCATGCCATTTCCACCTGGCGCCTCAGTTGGACCAGCGTTCGTGCTGGACGTCCAGACCGCGTGAGACGACGCTTCATCCAGTCCCAAACATGCTCAATGGGGGACAGATCCGGAGATCTTGCTGGCCAGGGTGGTTGACTTACACCTTCTAGAGCACGTTGGGTGGCACGGGATACATGCGGACGTGCATTGTCCTGTTGGAACAGCAAGTTCCCTTGCCGTGCTAGGAATGGTAGAACGATGGGTTCGATGACGGTTTGGATGTACCGTGCACTATTCAGTGTCCCCTCGACGATCACCAGTGGTGTACGGCCAGTGTAGGAGATCGCTCCCCACACCATGATGCCGGGTGTTGGCCCTGTGTGCCTCGGTCGTATGCAGTCCTGATTGTGGCGCTCACCTGCACGGCGCCAAACACGCATACGACCATCATTGGCACCAAGGCAGAAGCGTCTCTCATCGCTGAAGACGACACGTCTCCATTCGTCCCTCCATTCACGCCTGTCGCGACACCACTGGAGGCGGGCTGCACGATGTTGGGGCGTGAGCGGAAGACGGCCTAACGGTGTGCGGGACCGTAGCCCAGCTTCATGGAGACGTTTGCGAATGGTCCTCGCCGATACCCCAGGAGGAACAGTGTCCCTAATTTGCTGGGAAGTGGCGGTGCGGTCCCCTACGGCACTGCGTAGGATCCTACGGTCTTGGCGTGCATCCGTGCGTCGCTGCGGTCCGGTCCCAGGTCGACGGGCACGTGCACCTTCCGCCGACCACTGGCGACAACATCGATGTACTGTGGAGACCTCACGCCCCACGTGTTGAGCAATTCGGCGGTACGTCCACCCGGCCTCCCGCATGCCCACTATACGCCCTCGCTCAAAGTCCGTCAACTGCACATACGGTTCACGTCCACGCTGTCGTGGCATGCTACCAGTGTTAAAGACTGCGATGGAGTTCCGTATGCCACGTCAAACTGGCTGACACTGACGGCGGCGGTGCACAAATGCTGCGCAGCTAGCGCCATTCGGCGGCCAACACCGCGGTTCCTGGTGTGTCCGCTGTGCCGTGCGTGTGATCATTGCTTGTACAGCCCTCTCGCAGTGTCCGGAGCAAGTATGGTGGGTCTGACACACCGGTGTCAATGTGTTCTTTTTTCCATTTCCAGGAGTGTACACTCATGTTTATTCCTGGATTGTTGTAGCAAATCTGATTGCGTGGTATACCGTATGAGCGGTCTTACCGCTTCTACCCTCATTGTTCTACTTTTGTACCAGTTGTACTAACCCTTGTGTTTCGTGTTGACTTACTGTATCCCACTTAAAACTTCCGGGCTGATAGGCCGTGGTCGATGTATAAAACTCCCCCCTGACGTTTCGTCTCCGACTGCGGGGACATCCTCCGAGGTAAAGCGGCGAACTGCAAAGAGAACTCGAGGAAGCGCTGATTAGTTATGGACAGTGCAGTGGGAGCCACTGTCCATCACGTGGCGTCGGCTACGAGACTGTCTCTGTTTATGGGGACCTTTGAACAACGGGCGTTGCAGACTGCCAGTAAGAGACCAGCCAGATGGTATCGCTATGTCTATGACACGTTCGTGGTATGGACACAAAGAGCAGAGGAGTTGGATGCCTTCCTGACACATTTAAACAGCATTAATGCGAAAATCCAATTTACTATGGAGACGGAGAGCAATGGGGCAATTGAATTTCCTGGATGTGTCTGTGATTAAACGACGGAACGGAACGTTGGGCCATAAGGTCTATGGAAAGGCCACACCATACTGATCGTTATCTGCATAAAGATTCGAACCACCACCTAGACAAAAAAAGAGGTGTATTAAAAACTTTGGTAGACAGGGCGCACAATATTTGTGAATCTGTTTATTTAAAAGATGAGATTGAATATCTACGGTCAACTTTCGTCAAGAATGGCTATTCTAGCAAGGATATAGATCGAGCACTTCGCTTTAGGCAGAAATTCGGGAGCAACGACGAACAACAGTTGGCCGACGGCAAGGTTTTTCTTCCGTTCATTAGTAAGGTCACAGACCGCATTGAGAAAGTGTTAAACATGTATGGGTTGGAAATTATTTTCAGACCTACCAGGAAAACAAAAGAATATTTAAGATCGGCAAAAGATGGACGTCACCCTTTGGCTACACCGGGGGTATATAAAATTCCTTGTAGTTGTGGACAGGTTTATATCGATAGCTCAAAGAGAAGTGTGAAGACCAGTCTCACTGAATACAAGAGGAATTGCCGCCTGGGTCACACGGATAATACGGAGAACATGCTTTCCAGGAAGGTATTCATAAAATAAAATTTAGCGAGACGAGCGTCATATCTAGAACCTCGCATTATTATGCGCGCATGTATAGAGGCTATCGAGATTAATAAACACCGTAATAATTTTAACAGGAAAGAGGAAGGCGTTAAAATGGATAAAATTTGGATGTCACCGTTGCTCCGAAAGCGCGACGATCGATTACTTTCAATCGAGAATGTTGGCATCACCAGAGACTCCAGAGAGAGTTTAGTAGCCGACGCCACGTGGTGGACACTGGCGCCCTCTGTATGCCTATATAATCAGCATTTCCTCAAGTTCTCTTCGCAGTTCGCCGCTTTACCTCAGAGGATGTCCCCTTCAGTCGGAGACGAAAAGTCACGGGAGAGTTTTATACATCGATCACGGCCTGTCAGCCCGGAAGTTTTAAGTGAAGACAATACCGGCCGTGAAAGCCCACATCGTATGAATACTGTATCCAGCCTAGAGTGTCCTCTGACACATTCAGAGAGAAAAAAAAAGACATACCGCGAAGACGTTGTGCAAATATTCATAGCGTTATCGATGAAAAATGTAAAATTTTAAATTTCGGCCACCGATAGATGATAGTGTGATGCTGCAGCGTATTTTCAGCACACAGCTGGCAAGGATGAAAAGTGGACGTCGACACCAGAGCATGAAGCCTTTGCGAATTTCGGTCCGTGCACCCAGTTGTATAGTAACGGCGGCCTCGGAGACAGGCGAGTGAACTATGCACTCATAAGCCAAAATATTATGACCGCTGCCCACCGCTACGCTGGATAACCCCTGGTGGCGTTGCGGGCACGCTTCCCGGTAATAAAAGTATGTAAGCGGAGCAGCCACAGACCGGTGTCACCCTGAAACGTCCCCTTAGAACAATTTCTGAATTGCTGTGCTGATAAACCTCTTGCACTATTTGCTTTTCAAACAGCTGAGCAAAACTGAACGTACTCAAACATTCACTAAAGTGACACACAATATTTTTAGCGCAACGCAATCTGACTTTCAAAAATCCCTACAAAAGAATGGCCCTGACTAACATTAACCTATACCTTTCACAAATCACTTACCTCACAAAAATTTTCATTACTCGAACTACTGCAATACAGGGAGCGCCACTACTGCCAGCTAAATAAAAGATTCAAACTACGGAAGGCACTAACTACTGATAGGCATAGTTAGCAAATGAAAGACTTTAATAGAGAACAAACAATGTATTTACCTCAATATTGTTCAAAAGTCATAATGTATATAGCAGTTCATGATATCCAGTATTGCAAATTTCAAAACTCCGCCATCTCTCTCCTCACATCCACCACTGCTGGCGGCTCACCCCCAAGTGCGCAACGCTACGCGCTGTTCACATCCAGCTGCCGCTGCCCAACACTACAATGACAGACAACAATGCAAACTAGCCACAGACTGCACACAGGACAGCCAGTAATTTTCATACAGAGCGCTACGTGGCGTTACCAATATAAAAACCTGAACAGCCTACTTACAACCCTAGCGAGGATGTGGGCTTGCAAATGGCGAAATCCATTGAGATAAGCGACTTTGACAAAGGGCAGATTATTATTGCGCAGAGTCTGTGAATGAGTATCCAGAAAACGGCGAAGCTGGTTCAATCTTCACGTGCTACTGTCGTGAGAATATGCGGAAAGAGACAGGACAGTGAAACTACCACAAAGCGCTAAATGGCTGGACGTCTTTGAAACTTCACAGAACGTGCGGTCGGAGGCTTGTGTGCTCTGTAAAGTAGGACAGATGGTGATCTGTGGCACCTTTGCCGAAAGCGCACAGTGCTGGTGCACGCAGAAGTGTTTCGGAGTATACCGTCTATCGTAATTGCCGTGGTGCTCCACAGCAGACCACTCCTACGTGTTCGCATGTTGACCCAACGACATCCTCAATTACGATCGCAGTGGACACGAAACCGTCGGGATTCGACCGTCGATCGATGCAAACGTGTCGGCTCCTCGGGCGAATCACATTTTTGCTACACTTGATCGATGGTTGTCTCCAAAAACGGTGTCATCGAGGTGAACGGCGGCTCGAAACGTGCAGCGCTCCACGGACGCCTGTACACTGATAAGTTCGTTTGCAATAGTGTCGGGCACATTCAGTCTGGGGTCTCATGGCATGGAGTAGAACTGTGTTCAGTGATGAGTCTCGCTTCGAACTGAGCCCGGATAACCAGCGGAGACATGTCTGGAGGCTCCCCGGTCTGCGTCGGGATACCAACCTGATTGTCGCCGCCATACGGCCCGACAAGCAGGTGTGATGGTCTGGGGTGGCATTTCTTTTCATATCAGGACTCCTTTGGTTGTTATCTGAGGCACCCTTACAGCACGCCCCGTTTGTTGCCTTTCAAGGCAAGCCACCTTGGGCTTACATTTCAGCAAGATAACACCCGCCCGTACACGGCGAGAGTTTCTGCTGCCTGTCTTCGTGCTTGTAAAACCCTACGTTGTCCAGAAAGGTCACCGGATCTCTCCCCAACTATGAACGTTTTGAGCATTATAGGCAAGACCCTCTTACCAGCTCAAGATTTTGGCGATCTAAAGCGCCATTTAGACACAATTCGGCATAACACCCTTTAAGAGGACATCCAACAACTATCAATCAATGACAACCTGAATAAATTTTTCCTTAAGGTCCAGAGATGGATCAACATTTATTGTCTTGCTCAATTTGTGAAACTCTTTCTCTTGAATAAATCATCCAACTGGTTCAAATGGCTCTGAGCACTATGGGACTTAACATCTGAGATCATCAGTCCCCTAGAACTTAGACTAACTAACCTAAGGACATCACACACATCAATGCCCGAGGCAGGATTCGAAACTGCGACCGTAGCGGTCGCGCTGTTCCGGACTGTAGCGCCTAGAACCGCTCGGCCACTCCGGCCGGCTAAATCATCCATTTTTTATGAAATTGTAATTATTTGTTTCTCTGTGCATGTATATCACATCTATCGATTGCCGTCGCTTTGCGATAATTCCTTCCTGGTCCGTTTCCTTTTTCTTTGTCATAATGTATTTCAGAAATGAAACTTCCTGGCAGATTAAAACTGTGTGCCCGACCGAGACTCGAACTCGGGACCTTTGCCTTTCGAGGGCAAGTGCTCTACCAACTGAGCTACCGAAGCACGACTCACGCCCGGTACTCACAGCTTTACTTCTGCCAGTACCTCGTCTCCTACCTTCCAAACTTTACAGAAGCTCTCCTGCGAACCTGCAGAACTAGCACTCCTGAAAGAAAGGATATTGCGGAGACATGGCTTAGCCACAGCCTGGGGGATGTTTCCAGAATGAGATTTTCACTCTGCAGCGGAGTGTGCGCTGATATGAAACTTCCTGGCAGATTAAAACTATGTGCCCGACCGAGACTCGAACTCGGGACCTTTGCCTTTCGCGGGCAAGTGCTCTACCAACTGAGCTACCGAAGCACGACTCACGCCCGGTACTCACAGCTTTACTTCTGCCAGTACCTCGGCTCCTACCTTCCAAACTTTACAGAAGCTCTCCTGCGAACCTGCAGAACTAGCACTCCTGAAAGAAAGGATATTGCGGAGACATGGCTTAGCCACAGCCTGGGGGATGTTTCCAGAATGAGATTTTCACTCTGCAGCGGAGTGTGCGCTGATATGAAACTTCCTGGCAGATTAAAACTGTGTGCCCGACCGAGACTCGAACTCGGGACCTTTGCCTTTCGCGGGCAAGTGCTCTACCAACTGAGCCACCGAAGCACGACTCACGCCCGGTACTCACAGCTTTACTTCTGCCAGTACCTCGTCTCCTACCTTCCAAACTTTACAGAAGCTCTCCTGCGAACCTGCAGAACTAGCACTCCTGAAAGAAAGGATATTGCGGAGACATGGCTTAGCCACAGCCTGGGGGATGTTTCCAGAATGAGATTTTCACTCTGCAGCGGAGTGTGCGCTGATATGAAACTTCCTGGCAGATTAAAACTGTGTGCCCGACCGAGACTCGAACTCGGGACCTTTGCCTTTCGCGGGCAAGTGCTCTACCAACTGAGCTACCGAAGCACGACTCACGCCCGGTACTCACAGCTTTACTTCTGCCAGTACCTCGTCTCCTACCTTCCAAACTTTACAGAAGCTCTCCTGCGAACCTGCAGAACTAGCACTCCTGAAAGAAAGGATATTGCGGAGACATGGCTTAGCCACAGCCTGGGGGATGTTTCCAGAATGAGATTTTCACTCTGCAGCGGAGTGTGCGCTGATATGAAACTTCCTGGCAGATTAAAACTGTGTGCCCGACCGAGACTCGAACTCGGGACCTTTGCCTTTCGCGGGCAAGTGCTCTACCAACTGAGCTACCGAAGCACGACTCACGCCCGGTACTCACAGCTTTACTTCTGCCAGTACCTCGTCTCCTACCTTCCAAATTTTACAGAAGCTCTCCTGCGAACCTGCAGAACTAGCACTCCTGAAAGAAAGGATATTGCGGAGACATGGCTTAGCCACAGCCTGGGGGATGTTTCCAGAATGAGATTTTCACTCTGCAGCGGAGTGTGCGCTGATATGAAACTTCCTGGCAGATTAAAACTGTGTGCCCGACCGAGACTCGAACTCGGGACCTTTGCCTTTCGCGGGCAAGTGCTCTACCAACTGAGCTACCGAAGCACGACTCACGCCCGGTACTCACAGCTTTACTTCTGCCAGTACCTCGTCTCCTACCTCCCAAACTTTACAGAAGCTCTCCTGCGAACCTGCAGAACTAGCACTCCTGAAAGAAAGGATATTGCGGAGACATGGCTTAGCCACAGCCTGGGGGATGTTTCCAGAATGAGATTTTCACTCTGCAGCGGAGTGTGCGCTGATATGAAACTTCCTGGCAGATTAAAACTGTGTGCCCGACCGAGACTCGAACTCGGGACCTTTGCCTTTCGCGGGCAAGTGCTCTACCAACTGAGCTACCGAAGCACGACTCACGCCCGGTACTCACAGCTTTACTTCTGCCAGTACCTCGTCTCCTACCTTCCAAACTTTACAGAAGCTCTCCTGCGAACCTGCAGAACTAGCACTCCTGAAAGAAAGGATATTGCGGAGACATGGCTTAGCCACAGCCTGGGGGATGTTTCCAGAATGAGATTTTCACTCTGCAGCGGAGTGTGCGCTGATATGAAACTTCCTGGCAGAGCACTTGCCCGCGAAAGGCAAAGGTCCCGAGTTCGAGTCTCGGTCGGGCACACAGTTTTAATCTGCCAGGAAGTTTCATATCAGCGCACACTCCGCTGCAGAGTGAAAATCTCATTCTGGAAACATCCCCCAGGCTGTGGCTAAGCCATGTCTCCGCAATATCCTTTCTTTCAGGAGTGCTAGTTCTGCAGGTTCGCAGGAGAGCTTCTGTAAAGTTTGGAAGGTAGGAGACGAGGTACTGGCAGAAGTAAAGCTGTGAGTACCGGGCGTGAGTCGTGCTTCGGTAGCTCAGTTGGTAGAGCACTTGCCCGCGAAAGGCAAAGGTCCCGAGTTCGAGTCTCGGTCGGGCACACAGTTTTAATCTGCCAGGAAGTTTCATATCAGCGCACACTCCGCTGCAGAGTGAAAATCTCATTCTGGAAACATCCCCCAGGCTGTGGCTAAGCCATGTCTCCGCAATATCCTTTCTTTCAGGAGTGCTAGTTCTGCAGGTTCGCAGGAGAGCTTCTGTAAAGTTTGGAAGGTAGGAGACGAGGTACTGGCAGAAGTAAAGCTGTGAGTACCGGGCGTGAGTCGTGCTTCGGTAGCTCAGTTGGTAGAGCACTTGCCCGCGAAAGGCAAAGGTCCCGAGTTCGAGTCTCGGTCGGGCACACAGTTTTAATCTGCCAGGAAGTTTCATATCAGCGCACACTCCGCTGCAGAGTGAAAATCTCATTCTGGAAATATTTCAGAAATGTTTCCACTGTTTGGGTATTGTTTTAAGTCCCCCACGTGTTAAGTCAGAATGGTTATAGCTATTAGTTTATAGATCTTTGCACATATACCCTTCCTCCTCTTGTTATTCAGTGTTGTACTGATGGTGTTTAAAATGGTTCAAATGGCTCTGAGCACTATGGGACTTAACTGCTGAGGTCATCAGTCCCCTAGAACTTAGAACTACTTAAACCTAACTAACCTAAGGACATCACACACATCCATGCCCGAGGCAGGATTCGAACCTGCGTCGTAGCGGTCGCGCGGTTTCAGTCTGTAGCGCCTAGAACCGCTCAGCCACTCTGGCCGGCACTGATGGTGTAATGGTGTAACATATGCGCTACAGTTGTGTATTACAGCTTATATGTCAAGTATTTCAACTGAATGAGTACATAGAATCTTTCATGTTATCATGGCTTTTCTGACTATTGACCAAAATAAATACAGGACAGCTTTTTACTTCAGTAACCTGGCGATAGTTAGGATAAATCCATAAGAAACTTTGCGTAGATTCTTGATGGCAGAGAAAATTGTACACATCTATTTATCTAAAGTGGGTTATAATAGCCTCTTAACTATCATCTCGAAGCCAATGAATTAACATAATTAGCCGGCCGGGGTGGCCGAGCGGTTCTAGGCACTACAGTCTGGAACCGCGCGACCGCTACGGTCGCAGGTTCGAATCCTGCCTCGGACATGGTTGTTTTTGATGTCCTTAGGTTGGTTAGGTTTAAGTAGTTCTACGTTCTAGGGGACTGATGACTCAGAAGTTAAGTCCCATAGTGCTCAGAGCCATGTTTGAACATAATTCAAACCGTATTTCCTTACAGCTGCCTTAGGTCAGTCCATACAGCCTAATAAGTAATCCAGATTGGCCTGACACAGCTGAAACGCTTCCGCGGCTGCCGAAAACGACTTATCGCACGATACTCCACTTTGAAAAAGAGCTGCACCGTTTTGTGTTGACGTATCTATTGGAGTGCTATGGTGCAGGAATGCAGGGATTTTAATGTAGACAAGAATTGCCGATGTATATCTGGAAATAAAAAAAAATAATTGGAACTTGCTATCAGATTAAAACCCTGTATGGTACTGAAAGATGAACCTGGTCCCAGGTTCGAGTCCTGGTGTGACACACAATTTTAATCCGACAGGAAGTTTCAGATCAGCTCACACTCTGCTGCAGAGTGAAAATTTATTCTGGAAACGTTCCTCCGGGCTGTGGTTGCTATGGCTCCTCAGTATCCTTCCTTACAGGAGTGCTAGCTTCAGGAGAACTTCTGTGAAGTTTGGGAGGTGGAAGATGAGGTACTGGTGGGAGTCAAACTGTGAGGGCGGGGTGTGAGTCGTGCTTGGATAGCTCAAAGGCAAAGGTGCCAGGTTCGAATGCTAGCCCGACAGTCAATTTTAGTCTCTCAGGAAGTTTCAAATCAGAGAACATTTCGCTTCTTTCCCGAGAAAAAAAGAGATGATTATTGAACTTCACCCCTCGTATCTATCTACTTCATAACTCAAAGCCCAAGTAGCAATGAAAACCTGGCCAAAGACATCTGAGAATTCACCGAAGAGGGCAGAGACCATGACAGAACATTTTATAGTTTTAAAAGATCGAAAACTTGCTGCTTTAAGTGTACTGTCATCGAAATAAAAATTTGTATTCAGAATATTTTAGGTCGATAAAAGTGAAGAAAAGATAGAAGTGGTGAATCAAAGTGTTTTATACTGATAAAATATGTGCACTTAGTTCTGTTAAAACAGAGCAATCGTTGTCAGTGAAGTTTATTTATTTGTTAGTTCACTTTTACATTATAAGGAAAGCGGCATCGAGTGCCTCAAAGATTAATCATATCACATACTCAGTATTTCCAAATACATTCTGAAGCCAAGGTCCGATAAATATTTCTTTATTTAAAACAACCGGTTTCGACAGACATTTCTGTCATCTTCAGGGCTTAAAAATTGTTTTTTTATGAAACGTGTTCATTTTATGTTTAAACACGTTTCATAACAAAAAACATTTATTTAAAACCTGAAGATGACAGCAAAATCTATCACAACCGATTGTTTTAAATAAAGACATACTGATTCGATCTTGGCTTTAGAATGTATTTAACTAGTAAACCAGGTAGCTCCTTCTGTCTTCTCAAAATGAGAAAATTCTGTCAGTACTTCCAGTTGAGATTTCTTAGCGACGTGTAGAAAACGTCTAGCCATAAACAGTCGCATCGTGTATCCACCTAGTACCACGGTTAATTGCAATTCCCTGTCTGTATGCTCGGTGCCTTCATGGTCATGATGGGACTACTTACTAATGACTGAGAATTGCAATTACAATCAAAGAACTGAACCGGTCAACAGCTACATCTAACCGCAAGGTCCCTCTTTTGTTTAACGACAACCTGTGCCTTTTTACACTTGTTCCGGCTACATTTACGACCAAGAGCTGATTAATTAATGATCGCGTACCAACCAGAGAGGAAACGCAATATAATAGCGGGACAAAGTTTCAAACGACAACTAGTGTCTTAGTACAATACTACGGCCTATATTCACGATCAAATAGCCGCCCGAGGAAAACTCTGGAAGTCGGGTACAAAGGAGAAAATAATAAGGAGGGCAGGTAGACAATGAAACATATCACCAAAAGGATTACAGAATGTTCCCCCTCTTTCCATGGATCAACGGTGCGTCGCAGCGGTTACTGAGTGGTGACGGTGGAAGCCAGGTAGAAGAGGGCAGCCAGGGCACGAGTGGTTCGTCTGACACGAATGTTGCCAACCAACCTACGGGATGCCGACCTGCTGCTTGTAGTTGACGCTGACCCCGGTGAAGTACTCCGGTATCCTCGCTCTAAGCAGGCCCTCATTGCGCAACTCGTGGCTTCGGCCGCTCGGACCTGGTGACCACCTCTTGTCGCGACGCTACCGCCATTCCCCAAACTTCGTGCCTCCCTCTCTGGCCAGCGAACCCCGTACATATGTCGCCAAGCAAAGACTTTCTAAGGACACAACCCACAGATAGCAACTTTTTCTCAAAGATATTGGCAATGGGGCCGCAAGAGGGATAATCGATACCGGTACCTCAATGGCTACTCTACTAACTCAATGGTGCCACGGCTCACATAGTATTTCTGTATCCCACTTCTCTGCGTACTGATTGTTCCTGACTAATCTCTTAAACTTCAGTCTATTCTTCATCACTATTGTGATCTGACTCTGTGTCTCCTCCTGGGTACGCCTTACAATCCAGTATCTGATTTCTGAATCTCTGCCTGACCATGACGTAATCTAACTGACATCTTCCCGTATCACCTGGTCCTTTCCAGCTGTACCTCCTCCTCTTGTGATTCTTGAACATGGTATTCGCTATTACTAGCTGAAATTTATAACAGAGCTCAATTAGTCTTTCTCCTCTCTCATTCCTTGTCCCAAGCCCATAATCTCCTCTGACCTTTTCTTTTACTCCTTCCCCTACAGCTGCATTCCAGTCTCCCATGACCATTAGATTTTCATCTTGACCATTAGATTTTCATCTCTCTTTACATACTGTATTACCCTTTCAGTATCCTCATATGCTTTCTCTATCTCTTCTTCAGCTTGCGACGTTGGCATGTACACCTGAACTATTGTTGTCGGTGTTGGTGTGCTGTCGATTCTGATAAGAGTTCAGAATGGTTCAAGTGGCTCTAAGCACTATAGGACTTAATACCTGAGGTCATCTGTCCACTAGACTTAGAACTACTTAAACCTAACTAACCTAAGGACATCACCCACACCCATGCCCGGGGCAGGATTCGAACCTGCGACCGTAGCAACAGCGCGGTTCAGGGCTGAAGCGAATAGAACCACTCGGCCACAGCGGCCGGCTTCTGATAAGAGTAACCCTATCACTAAACTGTTCACAGTAACACACACTATGCCCTACCTTCCTATACATAACGAATCCTACTAATGTTATACCATTTTCTGCAGCTATTGATATTACTCTGTACTCATCTGACCAGAAATCCTTGTCTTCTTTCCATTTAACTACTCTGACCACTACTACGAGGGTAACCCCAAAAGTAAGGTCTCCTATTTTTTTATAAGTACCTAGACTTGTCTATTTCTATTTTTATTATTAATATTTTGAGCTTTTCCTCATTACAGAGGAATATCTCCAACATAATAATTTACTTGGAAATTACAACACAAACAATAAACGTTCTTAAACTATAATCTCAAAATATTTCTCCAGGTGTTTCGATCTTGTGTGTCTTCTTCCTCTGCGCCCATTCTCCTCATTGTGTGCTGTACATTTTGGAGCCAGGTGGTCATAGGTCGTCCACTTCTTCTTCTCCCCTCCGGTTCCCACTCCAGTATCAATTTTGGTATTCTGGTTTTCTCCATTCGTCGTACATGCCCGTACCACTGTAATTTCTTCCTATCCATTACGTCATATATTCTTTCTTTTATTTCCATTCTCCTTATTACTTCGATGTTCCTTATCTTTTCTTTCCTGGAGATTCTTGCCGATCTTCTCCAAAAGTCCATCTCTAGAGCTTGTAATTTTTTAATGTGCTTCATGTTAATTGTCCAGGTATCCGTTCCATACAGAACCGAGAGTGTCTATTTCTACAATGGTTTAAATCAGTTTACACCATGAACATTTAGCTATTTGTCGACATAATCACCATTTCTGTCGATCCATTTCTGTAGACCGATTTCGAATAAGTCCGCAGCAATAAGTTCGTGTAGCGCATAAGAAAAACTGCGGATATTCCAGGGTGGACAAGACTCACTTTTTACAAAAACTGGTGTTTGCGCGTTTCGAAGATGCTCTATGCGATTTACAGGATGTTCGACATCGCAGTTCATACCACGTGGACTCACGTGACAAATTCAGCCTTTGGACGTTTTTTTTTCCGTGCCTATAAAACATATTATCGCATTATCTGTAGCTAACTCTTAAATGAGACCCACATTCACGATGAAACTTCCTGGCAGATTAAAACTGTGTGTCGGACCGAGACTCGAACTCGGGACCTGTACCTTTCACGGGCAAGTGCTCTACCATCTGAGCTACCCAAGCACTACTCACGACCCGTCCTCACAGTTTCAATACTGCCAGTACCTCTTCTCCTACTTTACAAATATCACAGAAGCTCTTCTGCGAACCATGCAGAACTAGCACTCCTGGAAGAAAGGATATTGCGGAGACATGGCTTAGCCGCAGCCTGGGGGATGTTTCCATGGCTAAGCCATGTCTCCGCAATATTTCCATTCGGTGCTCATGGTGCAAGTTAGTGTTTGTTTTGAACATTTCTTAAATGTCGATGATGTCCACTCTGTGAAGTGTAATACACATGCCCAATGGGAGGTTGATTTCTGTATCTCCCGGACACTCATTTTCCGCAGCCCTCCTGATGAGTCATTAGCAGCTAATATTTTTCCTGTCATAATTGTTAAGACAATACTTTAAAATGAGCCTGAACTTGCAATCTCTGACTCAAGGGGTTCCTTGTTAGTCTTTGTGCCTTCCCAGCTAATACCCAATATTGTTCAATATGTTCTAGCGTCGTGGTCATGTGGTAGCGTTCTCGCTTCCCGCGCCCGGGTTCCCGGGTTCGATTCCCGGCGGGGTCATGGATTTTCTCTGTCTCATGATGACTGGTTGTTGTGTGCTGTCCTTAGGTTAGTTAGGTTTAAGTAGTTCTAAGTTCTAGGGGACTGATGACCTCAGAAGTTAAGTCCCATAGTGCTCAGAGCCATTTGAACCATTTGTTCTAGAGTCAACACCGTCTTCTCAGCATTGTACTTAACGTTGTCCTAGGGATCAAAAATTGTTCTCTTGCATTTGCTGTTTTTATTCCACTTGTAGTTTTCGACGAGACCAGTGTGATACGATGGGAAATATGGCGTAATAACCCATGTTCATCACTATTTTCTTACCTCGTCGGACATACTACAATCCCGTACCGTTTCGGACACTTTTTAATTCATTTCGACCTGTTGCTCGCCTTCTTAGAAAAAAAGGAGACCACGGTCTCTCTCCCCTTGTAATGAAGACATAGGTCTGACATTCCGAATTGCGGGTTTTAATTTCACTTCGGCCGTTGCGGCTTAACCTCCACTCGGCGCGGAGGCGTACTTCTACGTAATAGTAGCTGGTAATACCGCAATCTAATTAACCGGAACGAACTGCCAGCAGCGGGGAATCTGTAAGTACGTCGGTTCCCTGCGGAAATGGAAACCGAAATGCAGATGAGCACCTTGCAGATTATTCGCAGAACGTTTGGCGGCAACGGGTCGTGGAAGAACGGACTTGAATACCACCTCGCCGCCTTCATCCGATAGTCGAGTAGAAATTATTTTAGTAATGATAAGTGGGGAGTTACTGAAATGTCGATTTGATAGAAAAAATAATAAATTGCACAGGACGTTGTTCAGTCACTTTTCGAGCATAAATTCGAGACAAGATTATTTCCTCTTGACAATATTTCCCCTGAGAAACCTTTAGACCAGTGGTTTCCAACAGGTCGTCCGCGGACCCCCAGGGGTCTGCGAGCTATGCCAGAGGGTTTCACAAGATGCTATTAGAATAAAAAATATATTGTATTTCTTAAGGCTTTCACGGCGATCTAATGACATCTTGGGTTGTCGGGTGTTCTGCCGGGTGTCAGCGTCATACTTGCACGATATTTCGGTCACGTAGCTAGTGACCTTCATCAGGTGCGACCTGAGACTGCTCCTCGAGTGGACCTGGTCCAGTATTTATGCCTATGGCCTTCCCCCTCCACCAAAGGCTGCAGGCGCTTCCTCTGTGGTCCGCGCCCATTCCCTGCGACCTGCTGGAGCGTTGCTGCTCCGTTTTCCGTCCGCTGCGGAAACCCCCAGCAGCGGGTTTGGTGGGCGCGGACCGCAGAGGGAACACCTAGATCCGCAGCGGACGGAAAACGGAGCAGCAACGCTCCACAAGGTCGCAGGGAATGGGCGCGGACCACAGAGGAAGCGCCTGCAGCCGTTGGTGGAGGGGGAAGGCCATAGGCATAAATACTGGACCAGGACCACTCGAGCCAGACCACAGATGGCGCACCAACCATCCCCACGGAAATCTGCGTGCGTGTCGAAGAGGGCACCCAGACGTCGTCCAAACGGTACAAGCGCCATCGAGGCACGCAAACCGAAATGGCAGCTATGGAGCCCACTAGGTCTCCATGGAAGCTACATAAGGTCACAACAACGAGAAGCAAACCTCTCACTCGGAGATCTCCCTCTTCAGAGGTAGAAGAACTCGGAATAAGACGAATATTAGGCGACGCCCAAGAAAGTGGCCCCAGCACAACATCGGCCGTGCCACTGAGAAGACACCCGTGCTCTAGGGAGTACGAATATATAAAACATTGGAAACCGAGATAGGTCCAATCAAACCAAATCAGAAGGTTGCAAACAACCAGCAGCTCCAGCCGGGTTTTGCATGTTTTCCTTAGGCTGTAAGGTGAATACCGGAGCTGTCCCCAAACGTTCCTGCAAATAAATTCCCAACTTGGAGATACAAGCCCCCCCCCCCCCCCCCTTATACCCCAAACCAAAAATAAACAGAGCCAAAACAGCATTCCATTAA
The DNA here is from genome assembly GCF_023864275.1 of Schistocerca cancellata. NCBI lineage: Eukaryota > Metazoa > Arthropoda > Insecta > Orthoptera > Acrididae > Schistocerca > Schistocerca cancellata. The sequence continues at coordinate 1,182,357,667 of NC_064626.1, forward strand.
ACTAAGGCCAGATAGAGCAAGAAGCTCTCAAGTGGCCCGCCCATTACCACTCAGGTGTGGGAATGAAAAGGTTAAAAAAAATAATAAATAAAAATTAAAAAAAACTCGAGGAGCAGGCTCAGGTCGCACCTGATGAAGGTCGCGAGCTACGTGACCGAAATATCATGCAAGTACGACGCTGATATCCGGCAGAACACCCGACAACCCGAGATGTCAAAAAATATATTAAATATATTTCGTATGATAACAGTTGTTTTGTTTTGGCCGCTTCCTGCATGAGCAGAGCTTTAGCGAACGCTAACTTCTGCGCCTAGCGTCTTCCTAGAGCCACCTGACACTAGCACACTCTAGCGCAAAACTAGAATTAGATAGAGGCAAACAGTTCTGCTTTATGCCGTTAAACTGTGCGCGCTGCCTCTTTGCAGCTGACAACTGACAGTCACTTTACACAGAAACTCGCATTTCAGACGACAATCGACCATTGTTAATTTATTGCCAGTGCTTTAACAGACCGTGTTGTTTACATATTCAATATTCTGTATTGAAACAGTAGTGTTTGTAAAGCGTTGTATTTCGCGGAAGTTACAGCTCGCGTAGTTAAAAATGGACCGTTGGTTAAAAAGTGGTTCGTTAAAACGAGAAAGGCCTACAGATGAAGAGGTAGATAATGGATTTTATGTTCAAGCAACTAAGTCAGTGACTCTCGAACCGAAGTTGTCAGTGTCCATTGAACCTAAATCGTCGGCGTCCCTTGAACCTAACCCTTCCAAGATCAGTGTTAAGCTTACTGGAAAAATGAGAAAATATAACTCTGATTACTTGGAAATCGGTGTTACGTTCACTGGACCTGAGCAACAGCCTAAACCTCAGTGTGTAATTTGCTATGAAAGCCTTTCGAATGAATGTATGAAACCAGCAAAACTCCGGCGCCATATTGAAACAAAGGACCCAGAGTACAAAAGTAAGTCATTAGATGTTTTCAAAAATAAATTAGGAGAGTTGAAAACATCTCGTAAAACAATTACCAAACACTGTGGTGCAAATGTAAATGAAAATGCAACCCTTGCATATTACAAGATGGCTCAACTTCTTGCTAAATGTGGGAAAAACCACACAATGGGTGAGGAACTTATACTGCCATCAGAAACAATAGTTTGCAAGAGAATATTAGGTGATGCAGCTGCTAAGGCAATAGGAACTGTCCCGCTCTCAAATAATACTGTTCAAAGATGAATTACTGATACGGCAGTTAACATCGAAGAAACATTGCTGGCTAGACTTTGCATGAGTGACTTGTACGCTCTACAGTTGGATGAAAGCACAGACATATCAAAAACAGCTATAAAGTTGGTTTTCGCACGATTCTTATGGGAGGACCAAGTGTTCGAAGATTTTCTTTTTTCATGCGAACTACTGCATACAACAGCAGACGATATTTTTACTGCATTAAATAATTATCTCAATCAACACGATGTCACCTGGAAAAAATTTGTAGGCTTGTCGACGGATGGAGAAAAGTCAATGTAAAAAAAAAAAAAAAAAAAAACAGGACTTCTAGCTCGTATCAAAGCAGTAGCCTCTGAGATGAAATGAACTCACTGTTGTATCCATCGTGAAGCCTTAGTAGCTAAAAGATTGCCTGAACCTTAGCAAAAGATACTTAACAAAGTAGTTCAAATCATCAATTACATTAAAACTCGGCACCTGAAATCCAGATTATTTTCAAGAGATCGGCAGTGAGCATGAGCAACTTCTTATTCAAGATGGCTTTCTCGAGGTAGGATCTTGTCAAGATTTTTTGAACTTAGGGATGAGGTTCGTGACTTCCTTCTTGAATACAAAGTACGCGGGTTTTCTCAGTAACTACTCTTGGCTTTCCTCAGTTGCGTACTTAGCTGACGCGTTTGAACAATTCAATGTGTTAAACTTGAGTTTACAAGCAAAAAATGTAGACATGTTCAAAGTTGAGGATAAGATTAGCGCCCGCATCTCGTGGTCGTTCTCGCTTCCCACGCCCAGGTTCCCGGGTTCGATTCCCGGCGGGGTCAGGGATTTTCTCTGCCTCGTGATGGCTGGGTGTTGTGTGCTCTCCTTAGGTTAGTTAGGTTTAAGCAGTTCTAAGTTATAGGAGACTGATGACCATAGATGTTAAGTCCCATAGTGCTTAGAGCCATTTGAACCATTTGATAAGATTAGCGCTATGGTCAAAAAGTGTCAGATCTGGGCGTCAAGGGTAGAAAATGAGTCACCAACTAACTTTTCTACTTTAAAACATTCTTGGAGTCATCAGAGTAGAGTTTGTCTGACCAGATCAAGATCAATGTAGCTGAGCATCTACGCAGCATTTTTAGAGAGTATTCCCCTGAACCTGACTCTGACCACAGATGGATTCGAAATCCCTTCAGCTGTGAATAAATAGACAAAAGCCAAGGCCTCACTGAAGAAGAGCAAGATCAACTTGTGGATCTGTCCAGTTGTGGTACGATGATAAACATTTTCATCGGTGATAAAATTACAGACTTCTGGGCATCAGCACACAAGGACTACAAGAAACTTGGAGATAAGGCAATGAAAAATATCCTTCCATTTGCAACCACATATCGGTGTGAGCAAGCATTTTCTTCCATGTGTTTCATGAAGACAAATATAGAAAACGGCTCGACATGCTGTCGGATTTCAGAGTGAAAGTTTCAAGTTTGGTACCTAACATTTCAGAAATATTCGACTCAAAGGTTAGATATAACTCATCTCATTAAGAACTGAAAATTAAAACTAACTGTATATTGATGGAGTACTCTATTGTAACTGTATTTCTTCAAATAAACTTTTCAAATAAATTTTTCACACTTGTCTACTCAATGCAATCTCAAGTGTAGTACACTTGAAAGACTAATACACTCAGTTTTAATTTTTTCCTGTCATTTTCAGTCCATACTCAGTTTCTATTTTTTAAGGAGTTTGCTATACTAAACACACAGATTTGAAGACGAAGACTGAGCAATAATCAAAAATTTAACAATAACAATGACGGCTAAATTGAAAAAGTTTTAATCTCAATATATTTTCAATAATGAATATATTTCAATTTTTTTTCTAAGTGCCAAAAATAGAAGACGCATAAAAAGACTCTTAATTTGGCTTTTTAGGTACTTGATACTGTGATATGACAAGGTACCAATCATGCTCGATGAGGGGATCCTCGAGAAAATTTTGTTGGGAACCCCTGCTTTTGAGACTACGGAGGTGTGTCGATGTCTGACTTTTGAGGGAGAAAGCGTTCATGTTTTTTTTTCTTTGAGACGCCGGCAGACGAAAGCCGATATTTCGCCGAAGAGTTTACATTTAAGGACTGAATCGATTTAGCTATTCCAGGCAAATATCAGGTTCTGATCGACAATAGTTTACTGGAATGACCTGTAAGAAACAACTGTTTCTGTTTTTCTCTTCAGTTAAGTATAGAACATGGATAAATTCTTGCACATTATAATATTTCTTCTTTTCGTCTAGATAAAATGTTACTCCGTCTGGATTAGCCGATATTTTTAACAGAAGTTAGAAACCTGACAAGCACGTTTCAAAAATGCAGAGCGTCTACAAGGGAACGAATACTGACTGTGGCAGAGGAAATCCGGAAGCTGGAAACGCGTGTCCAGAATTGATATTGCTGTGGTTACGTCACCAATTAGAAGCTATAATGGGAAACAGGTTTACCAACGCTGGATTTGGGAGCTCTGTGTAATTGTAATGATTGGAGAGGTCGTACACTGACCGAGAAGATCGCAACACAAAGAAGTAATTGATGTAGAGTAATGAAGTTTAGGGAATACATTTGTCTAGGTAACACACTGAAATGGTTAACATTGCAAGATCACAGGTTAATGTAAGCTGGAGATAGCTATTGCTAATGTCAAATGCTGGTACATTAATAACCCATGTAACCGCCAGAATGTTGAGTGCAAGCATCCAAACCTGTGTGTATGTTGTACAAATGCCGTATGTCAGTTTGAGGGATGGAGGTCCATGCCTGTTGCAGTTAGCCGGTCAACACATGGACGGTTAATACTGTTTGTGAAAGACGCTGGAGTTATCGTTCCCCATGATGTCCCATATGTGCTCGACTGGAGACATATCTGGTAATCAAGGAGGCCAGGGAAGTCGACACTGTATAGGGCATGTTCGGTTACAACAGTAGTCTGCAGGCGTGCTGTATCTTGTTGGGAAACACCCCCTGGAATGCTGTTTACGAACGGCAGCACAACGCGTCTTATCACCATATTGACGTACAAATTTGCAGTCAGGGTGGCTGTCATACGAAATCGCATTACAGACCATAACTCCAGTTGTATGTCCAATATGTCTAGCATACGGACAGGTTGGTTGTGGGCCCTCAACTAGCCTTCTAGTACCCAACACACGGCCATACTGGCACCGAGGCAGAACCAACTTTCTTCAGGAAACACAGTAGGCTCCACCCTGCCCTCTAATGAGCTGTACCTTTAGACCACTGAAGTCGCAAATGGCGGTGGTTTTGGGTCAGTAGAATGCACGCTACAGGGTATCTGGCTCGGAGATGTCGCTGAAGTGACCAATTAGTATGTTTTCGTTGTGTCACTGTGGTCCAAATTGCTACACAAACTGCTGCTACAAGACGCAGTACGATGCGCCACAGCCATACGCTTCCCTCTGGTGTCCGGACCCCGGTGTTCTTGCGACCATACATTCTCCTGACCGCCGCTGCCAGCAGTAATGTACGGAGACTACATTCCTCCCAAGTCTTTCCACAGTATCGTAGAAGGAACACCTCGTAGCGCTATTGTACGACTTCTCTGTTCAAACTCAACGCGGTGTCGACAATGACCTTTTCATTGCCTTAAAGGCATTGTTGACTAACATCAACTCACCATTTCCAGTCTCAAAGATAAGTAACGGTCGCGACTGTTTCAGCGTGTATTTAAAGCAATCCCTCATAGTTGGCCTAGTAGCGCCACTCTTATGTGACTGGAGCAAATTATGAATAGACATCATCTTTCAAATGGAGAAACACGCCTACCAACTTTCATTAATTAAAACTTCCGGGCTAAGATGCCGTGGTCGATCACTAGAAATTCTTCCACATGACGTTTCGGTGCCAACTGGGGGCAACATCCTCCGAGATGAGCCAACGAGGATCATCAAAAATGGTTCAAATGGCTCTGAGCACTATGGGACTCAACATCTTAGGTCATAAGTCCCCTAGAACTTAGAACTACTTAAACCTAACTAACCTAAGGACATCACACACACCCATGCCCGAGGCAGGATTCGAACCAGCGACCGTAGCAGCTCCCTGCAGCGCCAGAACCGCTAGACCACCGCGGCCGGCTCCGAGGATCATCAGGAGTAAGCATTTCTACTGTGCGACACGGCCTCTTAGCCCGGAAATTTTAATTAATGAAGACGCCGGCCCTGAAAGTCTACACCATATGATTAGAAACGCCTACCAACTTTCGTTCAAGTCGTACAACTCCTTATAGAGGTTGCGATATTATTCCATCAGTGTATGTCAACAGCGACACATTAAAGTTTGTGGTGGGGACTACTTTAGAAATACTTTCTGTTCTTTCTTGTTTCCTTCGCGAATGGTGCGTGTGAAGAACGACTTGGCTGTATTTTCCATCGTGGTCATCTTGCGAGATAAATGTGGACGGTACTAATAATCTGACCAATGCTCTTGTAATTTTAACAGCAAACCTCTCTGTGATACACAACGCATCTCTTATAGCGTCTGCCACAGGAATAAAGAAAGAAGATAACGAAGCCCCGGTGACGATAGCGTCATTACCGACAGAGCACAAACTCGGTTTGGGGAAAGGGTGGGAAGGAAATCACCTGTGGCCTTTCAAAAGGACCATCCAGGTATTCGCGTCAAGCTGCCTAGGTAACTCAGGCAAAATACACTCCTGGAAATTGAAATAAGAACACCGTGAATTCATTGTCCCAGTAAGGGGAAACTTTATTGACACATTCCTGGGGTCAGATACATCACATGATCACACTGACAGAACCACAGGCACATAGACACAGGCAACAGAGCATGCACAATGTCGGCACTAGTACAGTGTATATCCACCTTTCGCAGCAATGCAGGCTGCTATTCTCCCATGGAGACGATCGTAGAGATGCTGGATGTAGTCCTGTGGAACGGCTTGCCATGCCATTTCCACCTGGCGCCTCAGTTGGACCAGCGTTCGTGCTGGACGTGCAGACCGCGTGAGACGACGCTTCATCCAGTCCCAAACATGCTCAATGGGGGACGGGACAGATCCGGAGATCTTGCTGGCCAGGGTAGTTGACTTACACCTTCTAGAGCACGTTGGGTGGCACGGGATACATGCGGACGTGCATTGTCCTGCTGGAACAGCAAGTTCCCTTGCCGGTCTAGGAATGGTAGAACGATGGGTTCGATGACGGTTTGGATGTACCGTGCACTATTCAGTGTCCCCTCGATGATCACCAGTGGTGTACGGCCAGTGTAGGAGATCGCTCCCCACACCATGATGCCGGGTGTTGGCCCTGTGTGCCTCGGTCGTATGCAGTCCTGATTGTGGCGCTCACCTGCACGGCGCCAAACACGCATACGACCATCATTGGCACCAAGGCAGAAGCGACTCTCATCGCTGAAGACGACACGTCTCCATTCGTCCCTCCATTCACGCCTGTCGCGACACCACTGGAGGCGGGCTGCACGATGTTGGGGCGTGAGCGGAAGACGGCCTAACGGTGTGCGGGACCGTAGCCCAGCTTCATGGAGACGGTTGCGAATGGTCCTCGCCGATACCCCAGGAGCAACAGTGTCCCTAATTTGCTGGGAAGTGGCGGTGCGGTCCCCTACGGCACTGCATAGGATCCTACGGTCTTGGCGTGCATCCGTGCGTCGCTGCGGTCCGGTCCCAGGACGACGGGCACGTGCACCTTCCGCCGACCACTGGCGACAACATCGATGTACTGTGGAGACCTCACGCCCCACGTGTTGAGCAATTCGGCGGTACGTCCACCCGGCCTCCCGCATGCCCACTATACGCCCTCGCTCAAAGTCCGTCAACTGCACATACGGTTCACGTCCACGCTGTCGTGGCATGCTACCAGTGTTAAAGACTGCGATGGAGCTCCGTATGCCACGGCAAACTGGCTGACACTGACGGCGGCGATGACAACAGAGACCGACCTGAACTCTGCATTCAGACTTCTACCGAACAGCGCAAAAAAAGGCACAGAGCCTAACGCCTAGAACCGCTCGATCACACTGGCCGGCAATTTCAATTGCTTCTTACGCTCACTGTGAAGAATGGCTGGACGGTACAGAGCCGAAATGTCAGAAGAAGAGATCGAATTTATGAGGCTGCACGCCCGAAATTTTATGGAACAATCTTTGCACCGCGAAAATATGAAGATGCACAATTTTCTTAAATCTTTCCATCTGTCTTATTTTTATTTGTGTGCACATTATACACTAAAGCGCCAAAGAAACTGGTATAGGCATATGTATTCAAATAAAGAGATATGTAAATAGGCAGAATTTGGCGCTGCGGTCGGCAGCGCCATGTAAGACAAGAAGTGCCTGGAGCAATTGTTAGATCGGTTACTGCTGCTACAATGGCAGGTTATCAAGATTTAAGTGAGTTTGAACGTGATGTTATAGTCGGCGTACGAGCGATGGAACACAGCATCTTCGAGGTAACGATGATTGGGCGATTTTCCTGTACGACCATTTCCCGAGTGTGAGTGAATTTCAGGAATCTGGTAAACATCAAACCTCCGACATCGCTGTGGCCGGAAAAAGATCCTGCAAGAACGGGGCCAACGGCGACTGAAGAGTATCGTTCAACTTGACAGAAGTGAAACCATACCGCAAATTGCTGCGGATTTCAACGCTGGGCTAACAAGTGTTACCGTGAGAACCATTCAATGAAACATCATCGACATGGGCTTTCGGAGCCGAAGGCCCACTCGTCTGCCCTTCATGACTGCCTGACATACAGCTTTACGCTTCGCCTGGACCATCAAAACCGGCATATGACTTGTGCCTGGAAACATGTTGCCAGGTCAGGCGAGTCTCGTTTCAAATTGAATCGAGCGGATGGACGTGTAGGGGTATGGGGAGAACCGCATGAACCCATGGTCCCTGCATGTCAGTAAAGGACTGTTGACGCTGGTGGAGGCTCGTAATGGTGTGGGGAGTGTGCAGTTGGAGTGATATGGGAACCCTGATACGTCTAGATACGACTCTGACAGGTAACACGTACGTAAGCATCCTGTCTGATCACCTGCAAGCATTCGCGTCCATTGCGCATTCCGGCGGACTTGGGCAATTCCAGCAGGACAATGCGACACCCCACACGTCCACAATTGCTACAGAGTGGCTCCAGGAACACACTGCTGAGTTTAAACACTTCTGCTGGCCACCAAACTCCCCAGACATGAACGTTACTGAGCACATCTAATTGTCATTTATTGTAATTCAATAATCTTTACAACCAATGCGGCACATAGTCGAATCTTTACCGAATGCCACTCTCTCACGGCTGAAGGCCTCCAACAAGAAATCTTAACAAGATAAAAATCCAATTAAGATAGCAATAAAATAAGTCAAAGAACAACATACGCAAGGCGCAATACGAATGGCTGAGGGCCACAATGAAATTCCAGAATTTTAGAATATGTTACCATAGAACTTTAAAGGCAGAAGGCCGACAAGAAATTATGAAACGTGCAACACAAATGGCTGAGGGCCAGAATGTATTACCATATACCCTTAAAGGCAGGCCGGCCGCGGTGGTCTAGCGGTTCTAGGCGCTCAGTCCGGAGCCGCGCGACTGCTACGGTCGCAGGTTCGAATCCTGCCTCGGGCATGGATGTGTGTGATGTCCTTAGGTTAGTTAGGTTTAAGTAGTTTTAAGTTCTAGGGGACTGATGACCATAGATGTTAAGTCCCATAGTGCTCAGAGCCATTTGAACCATTTGAACCTTAAAGGCAGGAGGCCAGCATGTCTAACAGGAAATCTTAAAATCCAAGTAAGATAGCAATAAAATAGTTTAAAGAAGCAACATATGCAAGGTGCAATGCCAATGGCTGAGGGTCACAATTAAGTTTCAAATGTTTTAAAATATATTACCATAATATTTAAATGCCAAAGGCTTGAAAGATATATCTAAAAATTAATTATGGAAAATTTTAAGAAAACAAACAAATAACCATAGATCTAAAATTTAAAATAGCTGACAACAGATAATAAAACACCGGGGGCACTCAGAAAGCCTCCAGGGAGGTCGATGTGCTCTCGTTCACTTAGGTGTGACAGATGGTGAGCCCAACTGTACTTGATCCATCGGAACCCAACCAGGGGACAGACACGGACCGATCGACACAACGACTTGCTTCCCGTCAATCAGTACGTGAGAACTCAAACGGGAAATGTTACAAACGTGATAATTCACCATGGAGTAAGTATTAGCTGTCAAAACTACACTCAACTTCGACGTCCTGGGTCGGTGAACCACGAAGCTCGTAGCGATCGGACAGCTCCACGCACGCTGTGACACTGCGCAGGGTTCGACTGCGGACCCAGGCTACTGCACCGCACACAGATGTTCTCCCTGGTCCGCACCAACTGACCGATTGCCTGGTGATCCGTCTGCGACTGCTGCTCCGTCACGACTGCACTGCTCGTGCGTCTCCGACTCACTTCTAGGCACACGACGGCGGAAATACTGGCTCGGACCCAACCATGCAGAGGAAACACGCCCACTGGCTAAACGACATCCCTCCACCTGGAAAGGACTGACCCAAGTTCCAGAAGACGGTAATTGAAGGGACCCAGAAACGCTCGGAGAACAAGTTACACGTCGCCCGATGAGACGACCGATCTCTCAGAGCCAATACGCCGACAACATTTAAAATAACTTGTCAATCCAAATCACACAAACTACACACACAAGCTGACAAACACTTGCACGAAGACCTGAACGATACCAAACAGTAACTAAACACACGCGAAGACAAATCGGGAGCCGATGCACACTCTAACAACCCTACCACAACAAAGATAAAATGTAATTATGATTGTAGTGTTGCTCACGCTACTAAATATTGCATTTTCGGGCAACAACAAAGTTATATTATGTGGCAGTTGTCATTAGAGTACAGTTCATGAAGTCATTTAATGAAATAAAGGATAAACTAGGCACTCATCTTTTCGTGTTTCCCACGCTGGTCTCGTTGTGAACTCATTGCTCAATCGTCGAAAGTCTAGGTAGTGATGATTCCAAGCTCGGATGTAAAGAGGCCTAGGTGTTATTCTGCGAAATTCAAAAGTTTTATAGATGCGCTTCACAAACCATTCTTGAAGATTAAACTTTTGCAAGTTAGGACAATGGTGATGTAAAATAGTAATCAGCACTCCGAATTTAAGTTACACTTCTTTTTTATTACTTTTGTTGCAATATCACGTAACTTACAAAACATCACTTCACAATATAAAACATACTTGAAAATATCTTCCTCACTGTTAAATTTCACATTTTATAAACTGTCTACAATTTGCGTCTTTTCAACATGACGACCAGGACTTGACTCTCTAATAACTGCTTACGCGCCCAAAAATCAGAGTTACAAGTACATCAAAGATCATAGTGACAAAAGAAAGAATACACTTAAGAATAATATCATTGCAATATAAACATATCGATGCATCAAAGTACCTCTACATTAATGAAATCAAATCTGAATGTTGTCTCAGAAATACGTTAACTACTTTACAGAAACACAGTAGAATATTGCTGGTATCGAGAGGTGGAGGTGAGGTGCCGCGATGGTTACGTAATTCAAGTACCATTACAACACACACACACATACACACACACACGCAGCCGACTCATGAACGATCGGCGAACTAAAACTCGTCGCCCAGTTGGACGACTGACCGACGATTCAACACGACCGTGGCGGCAACGGTCGGGTGAGCCATGTCGGCGCAGACCTCACTGCTCCAACCCGACTGCACTAGTGCCGCATTGCAACTCACCGACTGGCAGGTCCTGACTGTGCTCCAGACGCGTTCCAACTGACTGGCAGACCCGAACTCGCAACCCGAACTCCTTAGCCGAACTGCGACAAACTAACTTACAACAGACAACGAGTGGGAAGTAATAACAGTCGAGGAGCAAAGATATTATGAGAAAGGATATATCGATACGCGCTGCTAACGCAGCTCACAATCACGCAAAACAGCAACTCAGTGATCGTAGTAATTAAAATTAACGTAGTGAAATGGAAGTACGTTAATAACAGGGTGTAAAATACACGATGGCGGGAACAGAGCCACGCACGGCTCACCTTTCAACATGGTTTTCAGAAGAGATCTCCACCGTCTGGTACTCTTACGGATTTATGGACAGCCCTGCAGGACTTACGATGTCAGTTCCCTCCAGCACTATTTCAGACATTAGTCGAGTCCATGCCACATGGTATTGCGGCACTTCTGCGTGCTTACGGGGGATCTATTACTTAGGCATGTGTACCAGTTTCTTTGGCTCTTCAGTGTGTATCAAGTACAATGTCTCTCGCAACACTAATGAGAGAAGAAAATAACTTTTGACGTCATAGTAGAACGACAGCAATTGTATTTAACAGTGTAACAGAAACAGTTAGTCCAGATTGCAACAGTTACTTATTTATTAAGTCCGTTAAGTCGAAGCGAACGACTTCAGACCAGAAACTGCAGGACGACGTCTGAAGCCGGTTCATGGAGTTGTTGAGTGTCTTACCAGTCGACTTTAACTTTTTCTTGTTCTGTTGGGTACGCGCATCAAATTCTTTAATCGGCTTCAGACGTCATCAACGAGCTTCTGGTCTGAAGATGGTCAGCTAGACTGTAAAAAATTACCAGAATTAATAAACAAATATTTTTTGCCGTAATAACTGATTGTTTCTGTTATACTTACTTACTTTTTCGTGTCCGGAGATTTGTTTCAAAGCCTTTTAGCCCAATGTCGGGCCACGTCCAATGTTTCTCTCTTCTCAAGCCATAGTTCGTCAAGGGTACACCTTGTGGGGCAGATGGAACACTGTAGAAGGTGTTCCATATCCTGAACTTCACCACAGTCGCATTTGTTGTCTCCTTCGTCCTTGAAGCCCCATTTGACTAGGTTTGCTTTAACTGGTGCTACGCCTGTTCTGATGCGGTTCAGTGTTCTCAAAATCTTCCAGCTTGATGGACTGCCGCTGGGCATTTCTCTTGAGGCAGGGTAGTCCTTCGGAGGCTCGCTCAATTCACTAGTGAGAAATCTCTTCCGGGATTTAAGTCTGCTACGTCCAGATGAAGAACCATGCAGCGGGTGGCGCTCGTCGAAAATCTGTTTAAATTTTTCTGTATGTTCGTGCGCAATTGTTCGGGATTCAGCAGACGAGAATCCAGTTGCTTTGTATATTTTCCCAAGTGGAGTGGGTTTCATGCATACTGTTGTTAGCCTGCATGTTTCATTAAGGACTGTAGTGACTTTTTGGCATGTTTGGATCGGGACTATACAGGGCATGCATATTCTGCCGTGGAGAAGCAAAGCGCTTGAGTAGTTGTTCGTAATACAGTCGGACTAGCTCCCCATTTACTATTCGTCAGTTTTCATAAAATATTGTTCCTGGCAGCAACTTTTTGGCAGGTTTTTTCACAGTGATATCTGTACGTCAGTGATCTATCCAGCACGACACCAAGGCATGTTGGTTTGTCCGTATGGTCCAGTTTGTTGCCATTCCAGGTGACGTTCAGCTTCCTGTTTGCCTGTTTTGTGCGGAGGTGGAAAGCGCTAACCTGTGTCTTAGATGGATTTGGTTTGAGGGAGTTCTCTTTATAGTATTCAGACATTACGTGTAGCGAGCTTTCTAATTTCCCTTCTACTTCCTCGAAGCTATTTCCTTGCGCTGTGATAGCCAGATCATCGGCATACAAGAAATGGGTAGTACGTTCCGGTGTTGGTTGATCATTGGTGTACAGGTTAAATAGTAGGGGGGCCAGCACACTGCCCTGGGCGAGACCGTTCTTTTGTCGACGCCATCGGCTTTTTTTTTCCTGTCCAGCATTACATAGAACTGTCTGTTTTGCAGCAGAGATTCAATGATTTTTGTGAACTGATGATCCTTAAATGTACAGTACAGTTTTTCCATGAGCTTTCTGTGGTTGACAGTGTCGTATCAAGAACTTAAGTCCACCAATGTTACACCTGTTATTTGTTTGTTTTCAAACCCTTCCTCTATGTGTTCTGGATTTGACTAGTTCATGATTTCCCGGGTCTGAATCCAGCCTGTTGGGGAATGAGCTTGTGGTCTGCGATATTTGCTATGCAGTTTAGGATCATTCGTTCGTACAGTTTGTACAGATGGCACAGGAGTGCTATTGGGCGGTAGTTCTTCGGTTGACCTGCGTCTTTCCCAGGTAACAAATGAAAAGACCGTAGCGCAGTCCCGTTACCGGGTATTTTGTCTGTCTGCATAGAGAGTGCAGTAGAAAGTGTGGAGGGAGGGTAGCGGGCATGCCGCACTAGCCGCTTTTTACCCCCGGTAAGATAGCAGACTCAGTTGACATTGGACCGTCCTAGAGGGACTGTAATGCCGGAATTTCGTTTAGATATCAGCATACGATACAATAAAGAGAAAATATAGACTATGACAGCTGCTAAAATACAGACGATACATATCGAAGATGTTGAAAGTGAGCTATTTTTTCCGAAGGCGGAGCACCGTAGAACACAACAGCCTTTACAGTCGTCGTTACACTCCCATTATATTGTCAATGTCAGCAGCAACATGGCTGTATATTCTTTAGGGGACATTAAATTGAAGGCTGGCTTGCCGGATTTATTGTCGTAAGAACCGCCTTGACGATTAAATGAACCATTCATACGAATCATACAGCTTCCCTTACAGCAATGTCTCGTAAAGATGGCGTGGAGACTGAGATTTTAACGTTCTAATGAAAGAAATGGCCGGTAGTGATGTGTCTCCTGCCGAAGTAGGTTTGATAGTCTGTAAAACCTGGACGTCCTCAGGGCTCAAATACACACGATTCGAACTGTTGGAGACAATGATAACCCTCAAGAAAAACTTGTGCATTAGAAAAGATGCGTTTCATGATACATTATTTGATCAAAAAAACTTAATAAAATGATCATTTTCAAGCGCAAAACAGTAGCGAAACGTTCTGAAATACCGCCAGGTGTTACTGTTCAAGTACATGACAAGGGCTGGATGGACGAGGCTGGTATGAAATAATGGATTAACAGAATGTGGGAGATAACGAAAGGTGCTTTATGGAATAAAAGTTCTCTTCTTGTGCTAGATCAGTTATGTGAAAGAGAAACTGAGACAGGGAAGTACAGAGCCTGCTGTTACGCCGGGAGGACTTACTTCAAAACTGCAACTTTTTTCCGATGATGGATGAAACCCAACATGAATTCAGGCAGAAGGAAGCTTTAAACGACCTATAATCATACAAGTATGTTTAAGGATAAAACAATCGTGGTCTAGAGTGAGAGAGTACATTATTGTTAAATCTTTCAAGAAGAGCGGCGTAAGTAACGCTCTCGATGGCAGTGCAGACCATCTTACAGATGAAGATGTCGGAAAGGCAGAAAAAAGCAGTAGAAAATTTAAATAACAATTTTAAGGGGTTTTAAAGATTAGTTCGGTTTTATAAACTAAGAATTTTTTTTTCAGTCTGGCTTTGCAATATAATAATAAAAATGGTATTTTTTTTTTAAACTGCTTGACAGTTAAGGTGCGTCTTATAATCTATAGCGTCTTTAGTCCACAAAATACGATTTTTTGGTATAAAAGGGCAGATGATTGTGGAATCTCTTGTTCTGACGGCGGGACAGTGGTTTTATCAACTCATACACACGTTATGTCGTTAAAGTAGTCTTAGAGGCTCGTTTCAAATGCCACAGAAAATGTGTATAGTTCCAGTAGAAAAAAAATCGGTGTCATAATTCGGTGACTATGAAAGACAAAATTACCTGTGAAGTCAGAAATTCACCAGCTTGCCGCTATAACTCGGCGAGTATATTTGGGGTCGATATGTGTCATAAGGTGAGTATTAAAAGAGCCCCTTTAAATTTTTTCATCTTCCTTTTTTTGTGGGATTGTTTTTAGTATTTACACAATCGCTACTGTGACTTGTTGACCTCCGTTCTGACTGACTTGCATTTTCACTGCAACTGTGCACTCGCCTTTCTCTAGAAAACCACAAGATTAAGGCCTGCGTATTTTATGAACTTTTCTGCTCAGAAAAGCTTTCTGCCTAACTTTAATCTCTGTTGGCATCAAACGGCTTACTGAAATCTTAATTAACGAGCGAATAACAGTTTTACGACGACAATTGATTGCGGGCCTAAGTCTCTGACACTCGTTGCCATTTTGATCCTTTGGCTCCACGGGGGTGGCGTCCTCCTCCGACAAAGAAACGTCCGGACCAGGGCACTCTTTGTCGGCATGGCCATGTAATTGCACAAAGAGCCGCGGGGGCATCAGAAATTCGAAGTGGGGAGAAGACGGAAGCAAATGGATTCTCGGATCACTGCGAATTCTTCGTGGGATTAAAAAGGCATTGTTCCGGCGTTTTAGTGGTGCGTCCCCGAACCAATAAAACACCGAGTTTTGCATTCTTCTGACACAAAGTTGTATAGCGTCTCATATAATCGCGTTAGGGCCATTGTCTTAGTCCTGCTCCTTAACAACCTGGATATGTGCAGGCTGCCATACGTTGCTAACGAAGAAGTGTCATGCGCCATTCGTATACTTTCTGTACAATGCAAGACAATTTCGATTCAACGGAAGTCAGCGAATTGAAGTCGATAAAAGATAAGGGGTGTAGTGTTATATCAACAACAGAAGAGAATCGCATAACGCGAATGAATTACTGTGAACAATGTGGCGATAGGATTACTCTCATCAAAACCTGAAGCGAATAAGCATCAACAACAATAGACCAGGTGCACATGCCGACTTCGCAATCAAAAGATGTAGTGTAGATGAGCCACTAAGCGGGTAACTCAGTGCGTAAATGGAGATGAGACTCAAATAATCAAAGGAAACGGGAGCGCTAAGGTAGAGGAAGGAACTGAAGACAATGTGACAGGAGAATAGGGGCTCAGTATTTGGAGTGAGAGAGGAGAAAGCCCCTATACTGTTAAAGAATCGTAAGGGGAGGAGGTATGCTTGAAAAGATCTGTAGACGCGTGTATATACCAGCCGGCTTGCATCATGCTGAGACAGAAATTACTAAATCAGTTACTGGATTGTAAGGCGTACCCTGAAGCAATTTTGTAACAATGACGATTGGACTGAAGTGTAGGAGAATTGCGAAGAAAGATCAATGTGTAGGGAACTGGGATACTGAACACTGCGGATGATGATGTTCACTTGGAGTGTAGAAGACCAAGAAAAAAGTACACGGATTAAAAAAAGGGCGTAAGGCAAGCAGGCAGTCATTCTTCCTGACTATAAACAGAAGAGGCAATGACGAAAAAAAAAAAAAGATTCAAGAGTGGGATTAAAAAATCAGAGTGAAAGGATATCAGTCAAAAGGTGTGCTGATAACACCGCTTGCCTGAATGAAAGTAAGGACGAATTAAGAGACCTGTTGAATGGAATCACAAATCTAACGAGCACAGAATTGAAAATTACAGCAGTTAGCAGAGACGCGAAGGAGATTTTATCTGTTCGACCAAAGAAAAATCTGGCAGTGCTTCCAAAAGCAAACATGCTTGCACATGGAGACTGTAAAAACCTTGCAAGTCTAGTTAGTGACAGACTTTATGGTGATACTGAGATACAGGAGCTATGGTCCTTAGGACCTTTCCAAAAGTCAATGGAAGCCAAGATTTTGGCGCGAAAACACTTCAGATGGAACCAGTATAAGAAGCCTTGGTCGCTCTACATGGTTTGGAGGAAGAGTCAGAGATAGCCGGCCGAAGTGGCCGTGCGGTTAAAGGCGCTGCAGTCTGGAACCGCAAGACCGCTACGGTCGCAGGTTCGAATCCCCGTGGTGTAGCTGGATGAGTGATGTTACAGACAAGGAATATGGCCAGAGACATTTCTTGCCCGCCACTGCTATGAAACAGATATTGTAAATTATTGATCTGCAAGCTAAATAAGAGACAAATGCCTTAGGGTACTCTCTGTAAAACCAAAATGGGTTTCCATCTGGACCTGCCGACTTATTTGTTTTCAACTCTTTCAGTTTCTTCTCAGCGTCAGCGATACCTATTTCCGTGTCCTCCACACGAGAGTCTGAGAGACGGTCAAACGATGGTATGTCTTTACGGTTCTCCTACATAAATAACAGTATCAAACATCGTCACAAAATTGAAAAAGAAATTTCTGAAATGTATGTTTGGAAAACAACTTTGTATGGAAGTGTGAAAACCGGAAAAATAAGAGAATCGAAGGGGTCGAGTTGTAGCGATACAGAGGGTTGCTGAAAATAACGTGTATTGATTTAGGTTCCCCAGAGGTTCTCCTGGAAATCGCAGAACGTGCAACGCCTCCATTATATAAAGGGTTTGGGTGACAGGAAATGTGTTAAGACATCAAGGCATAACTTTTATGGCATCTGAAGGACTCTTAGCGGTATATTCCGATTTTTGAACTTATAATTGTGTTCCAATCCCGATGATAGTTAATTAGATTTTGACCTTCCTTTACATATTGATTTACCAATTGAATGTTCTAATATAGCCGCGCGGGATTAGTCGAGCGGTCTAGGGCGCTGCAGTCATGGTCTGTGCGACTGGTTCCGGCGGAGGTTCGAGTCCTCCCTTGGGCATGGGTGTGTGTGTTTGTCCTTAGGATAATTTAGTTTAAGTAGTGTGTAAGCTTAGGGACTGATGACCTTAGCAGTTAAGTCCAATAAGATTTAACACACATTTGAACATTTTTTTGTTCTAATATACACTGGAACTTCTGATTTTGTCCTTGCTTTGCTATCGAGTCTGACGAGAATATTCCTACTACTGAACTGTTCATACACACTCTATATCCCCCCTTCCAATTTTTAACGATTTCTACTCAAGTTATTCTGTATTCTGCTGAGTTGATTTTGTCCTTTATTCGCTGTCTTCAGTCATCCTCTCCTTCCTTTTACACATTTCTAGCTTCAGTCCCATATTCAAATATATGAGATGCCACGCTCAGGTTCGTGGAATGCCTGTTCGTTGGTTTTTCCATCTTGTTCTCATGGTCACCTCCCCACTGTCGGATTCACTTTGTAAGGGGTCAAGCGCCCCTTACGTGTTGTGAACAATACATCTTTGAGTTTCCTTTCATTTACGTCTATGGTCACAAACTTTTTGTGACCATAGGCGTAAATTAAATGAAACCTATTGTATATAAGGGTCACTGTTTTATTCGCGACAATGTCGCAACTTGTGAAATATATCTTTGCCTCACGCAGGTCGCAGTAGGTACTATCGATAGTCGAACGCCCAGTGCGCCAGTGAGTTGTCCGTGCTGACACTCCGAGCAAGTAAGTTGTTGGTTGCTAAGAAAGCAGGGCGGATTTCGGCAGGAACGCCGACCGCGTTTACAGTCGTTTAACGGCTGTGTGTGTGACCCAATCCGTGGGCCTCACCTCCAGCAAATACGCAAATAGCGTTAATTGAGTGATTTGTTTGATGTGTTTAAGTGTTCATTTGTGCGCCGTGATCACGCGACAACCGCGCCGGACACCGACGATTTAGACTGCAGTGAGGATTGTGTATTCAGTGCTACATGAAAAATATTGGAGTGTGGCGACATTAATTGGCGACCTGTGATGACTTAACCGTTATTACTTTGTCAGTCGAAGGGAGTAAC
The DNA here is from genome assembly GCF_023864275.1 of Schistocerca cancellata. NCBI lineage: Eukaryota > Metazoa > Arthropoda > Insecta > Orthoptera > Acrididae > Schistocerca > Schistocerca cancellata. The sequence goes on from NC_064626.1 coordinate 1,182,376,547, forward strand.
TGCCTCATTCGTGCTGTTTAGACAAAAGATATAGATAATTAACGACAAAGTATGTACCGATTACTGCTATCTGACATCCCAATTAGCTTTAGTGGATTTAAAACGAAACAGCTCCCGTGCAAATATTAACTGATCAGCCTTTATCAGTGGCACATGCTCAAAATATTTTAAACTGTTAGGCTATACTCCACTAGCCAATAACGGCGGGTTTTACATAGGGAGTGTTTCAACTCCCTCCTCCTCTTACCCCTACACCTTTTTGTGGGGCGGCGGGTGGAAATTATTTGGTTTTTATCCTGTTATTTAAATGTATAATGTAGAATGTAAAGTAGAAAAGATGCATTCCCCGGCCGATTAACCATATGTGAGGCGGCGGGTGGAATTAATTGTTGTTAAATGTTCCTATTATTTATGCAGTCTTTTGCCGTTCTCAACACTGGCTCTCTAACTACAATATTGGCAACCAGAAAGTGATTAACAAAACGTGAAGCGTGTAATTAGAATTCCTAGTGCCCACTTCATCTGAGAAATACATTTATAGCTACAGCTTATAGCTCTGAGGAATTAGGAGATTGTCTGGGATTTATAAAAAAAAAAAAAAAAAAAAAAGATTCTCTCTAAAATGTTCACTATATTCTGAAAGTCAACAGACCAAAAAGAATCCACACAATCCAACTACCAGAGCAGTTCAGAGTCTAATGCGCTGATGCAACTATAACTGTTTAAATTAAATGTTTAAGTTAATGCTCGCCATAATTTGATGATAATGTTCATCAAACGCCACGCTAAATAATGGTAGAATGTCTGTCCCGCGACGGCACGTGAAAATACGACATACGCAAACTGAAGATAGATCATTAAAGTCATCCCCGAATTAACACTTCACTCGAAAACGATTTCATGGTTACGCGTATCCCGAGTAACTTATTACGGCATCCGAGGCTGTTTATAGCAATGATACCGACGCGACGCGGCTCCCGACACAGGTAGTGTGCTATTCAGCGTCTGGAGAGAACTGGGGCCTTTTTGTCTCTCGCGCAGCGTTCTTATATATAAAGCCGCGGTGCGGACGGCTAAGGGAACGCCTGATCAATTCCGCTCTCCCGACTAGCCGCAGGGCTAGTAATGCACCACTTTATGTTATTGAATAAATCATCGCTTCCTTTGCTGATGGCCAATGAAGCTCCCAATTTAAATGTGCAATCAGCACACAGGTAAGTAATCATAATAAAAGTCTGACGTGGCTAAGTCAAATATTTTGGGCGAGAGAATTAATTTAATTACACTACACGCAGTAGACGAGCTCTGAACTTGCCCTTTGGAGATACGCTATAGCTATAGTTATGTAGTTGTTCTGTTAAAACTTCTCACATCTTTATGATTATAGCGGATCTCCCTTCTACTTAAATTTAAACATCCTAGCCTTATTTATTCGCCTACTTAATCTATCTTGCTTCCTTAATTTCTAAGACAAAAAGCAGAAAATCATGAATTTCAGCTAAAATTTTAATTTGTGAGATCCAGAATACTGTTTCTACTAAATTATTATGCAAAAGGAATCTAAATACAAATTTTTAAGTTTCTAGCTCTTTTCTGTTGCGCCAATGATTTTTACAGAAAAAGTCCAAATTTCGAAAATGGTTAAAGTTATTGCACTGATATTCAACACATATTGATTTAGTATTACTCCTGACATGCTAGAAACGTTTCAGGTTATTTACTTGATTTTTAAAGTATTGCGCAACATTTATGACGCCAGAGCTAGTTACAGAGGACTAGGCTGGCACACAATGGAAAGACTGATGTGAATTTTATACGGCGTGAGTAGGCTGCTTCCCTACCCTTTCCCCCCTCTACCACTACCCTTTCCTGTCACTGACTATCCTCAGTTTGAGAACCTCTGCTATACATCTCATTGCTGGCCTTGAATACAATTAAATATACGCAAATGTCTATCTTCCGAAATTGTCCTTGATTCAGTATCTTAGAGTATTAAGAGTAGAATAAAACTATTTCATGTACATTCAAGAGTGGAATAAAATGATTTCATGTACATTCATTATCTTGAACAGAGTAAGAAATATCGTAGTTGACCATGTTACTTGGTAAGTGGTGTATTTACTGCTAGGGTTCACTAGAACTCAAAACTGACATATTTATCACGTGAAGAGTTACACTTCCGTGACTATTTCATACATTGGCTTCATCTGAGGACATTTTGCAATGATTGATTTCTACCATTGAGGAATGTATTCCTTCGTGAGCTATGATGTTTTATCAGTTTGCGGTTTACACCATTCGAGATACTAGCGAATTAATTTTTGAATATTATCGCCGTGGATGCAAATGGGTGTGAAACGTAAGGAACAAACACCTCTCTGACGATTTTTACGGTGTCACCGAACACGCTGACAGCTATTAGATGCTCAGTATTCATTCGATACACGGAACAAGTACCGGCGCTGAGAGAGGACAAAACGTTTTTGCCTCTATCATTCTCTCTCTCTCTCTACATTTTTCTTTATCTCCCTATCCCCGCTCTGCTCTCCCTACTGCCAAGAAACTGAAGAAAAAAGAACAAAGTCATAATGTAGTGGCTCGAAGAAGGTGGTCACCCTGATTTTTCTCCGACCCAGTGTGGCGGTAACTTGCGTCGCAAAGTAATCTGATCCGGAAGGTACCTGCGGGACTTCGAAACTAACTTTTCTGTGGAAGGTTCTCGTCTAAAGTAGGCGGCGGTGACACAGACCATTTGCATTGCATTACCCTTGAAAGAGCACAAGGCACAGAGATCCGATACTTGTGCTACTGTACCACTTGGTAACACTTCAGTTGACCATCCGACTAGATCAATGCTGCGCAGAATTTTGTCAGAAGAGAACAGTTTGCAAAATGCACTCCTTTTCAGTATTCCTGTTCGTGAATTATATCCCAAGTGCCAGTACAGATTCACTGGAAGTATGGATAAAAAAAACGCCTTCAGTCACAAATTTTCGTATTTTATAAAATACACGATGCGTTTCGGACCCTGCGTGTCCATCATCAGGTGTAAATTGTCTAAATACATGATTTATTATTGCTCCTGAATGAGGTGAAACGCAAGAGCAAAAATAAATCGTATATGAAGAGAATTTATACTTGACAATTGACCGACAGGGTCCTAAATGCACCATGTATTTAATGACACGAAAATTTGTGACTGGAGGCGTTTTTTAATTTATATTTCCATTTTACTGAATAGTCACGTTTACAGCTGTAAAATGTGGATAAAATTACATTAATACACATTAATTCTTCTTTCACGCTAGTTTTATGCACGATTGGAAATCAACTTCTGTTACAGGTATTTCTGTAATATGACAGCAGTTTTTATCAGATCAGGAATGAAATACAATCTAAGTCGCATTTGAGAACATTTACTAGTAAAACAGCTATCCATTGGTAAAGGTATGTAAAAATTATGCCCACGTGCATCGATGAATGCTAAATAATGCGAAGTTATCAAACAGCTAACTACACTCCTGGAAATGGAAAAAAGAACACATTGACACCGATGTGTCAGACCCACCATACTTGCTCCGGACACTGCGAGAGGGCTGTACAGGCAATGATCACACGCACGGCACAGCGGACACACCAGGAACCGCGGTGTTGGCCGTCGAATGGCGCTAGCTGCGCAGCATTTGTGCACCGCCGCCGTCAGTGTCAGCCAGTTTGCCGTGGCATACGGAGCTCCATCGCAGTCTTTAACACTGGTAGCATGCCGCGACAGCGTGGACGTGAACCGTATGTGCAGTTGACGGACTTTGAGCGAGGGCGTATAGTGGGCATGCGGGAGGCCGGGTGGACGTACCGCCGAATTGCTCAACACGTGGGGCGTGAGGTCTCCACAGTACATCGATGTTGTCGCCAGTGGTCGGCGGAAGGTGCACGTGCCCGTCGACCTGGGACCGGACCGCAGCGACGCACGGATGCACGCCAAGACCGTAGGATCCTACGCAGTGCCGTAGGGGACCGCACCGCCACTTCCCAGCAAATTAGGGACACTGTTGCTCCTGGGGTATCGGCGAGGACCATTCGCAACCGTCTCCATGAAGCTGGGCTACGGTCCCGCACACCGTTAGGCCGTCTTCTGCTCACGCCCCAACATCGTGCAGCCCGCCTCCAGTGGTGTCGCGACAGGCGTGAATGGAGGGACGAATGGAGACGTGTCGTCTTCAGCGATGAGAGTCGCTTCTGCCTTGGTGCCAATGATGGTCGTATGCGTGTTTGTCGCCGTGCAGGTGAGCACCACAATCAGGACTGCATACGACTGAGGCACACAGGGCCAACACCCAGCATCATGGTGTGGGGAGCGATCTCCTACACTGGTCGTACACCACTGGTGATCGTCGAGGGGACACTGAATAGTGCACGGTACATCCAAACCGTCATCGAACCCCTCGTTCTACCAGTCCTAGACCGGCAAGGGAACTTGCTGTTCCAACAGGACAATGCACGTCCGCTTGTATCCCGTGCCACCCAACGTGCTCTAGAAGGTGTAAGTCAACTACCCTGGCCAGCAAGATCTCCGGATCTGTCCCCCATCGAGCATGTTTGGGACTGGATGAAGCGTCGTCTGACGCGGTCTGCACGTCCAGCACGAACGCTGGTCCAACTGAGGCGCCATGTGGAAATGGCATGGCAAGCCGTTCCACAGGACTACATCCAGCATCTCTACGATCGTCTCCATGGGAGAATAGCAGCCTGCATTGCTGCGAAAGGTGGATATACACTGTACTAGTGCCGACATTGTGCATGCTCTGTTGCCTGTGTCTATGTGCCTGTGGTTCTGTCAGTGTGATCATGTGATGTATCTGACCCCAGGAATGTGTCAATAAAGTTTCCCCTTCCTGGGACAATGAATTCACGGTGTTCTTATTTCAATTTCCAGGAGTGTATTAACTATCATTTCCTGATGGGTGGTTATAATTGAAGTGCAACTACTTACAGAGGTCCAGTGTGGGCTGTAACTATCGTATAGCCAATTTTGGCCGCCACGTGCTAATATATCTCTTTGAATGCAAGAAAGACGTATAGAAAGTTTCAATGTGCAATCGATTAGGAACGGGACGATGGCAGAAATAGTCAAACAAGTGTGAAAGGAATAATGCTGATTTCGTTATTAACCACCAGTTACACAATTTGTTCAGTACAGAAGTCAGACAATCAATTGAACACAATGTTACAAAAATCGCATTGTAATAAAAACACAAGAAGTGTCGTGCGTAAGTTATTCTGGTATAACGTACTCTACAAATACTGTGAGCAGTATGAGAAGAGGTTTGCAACACTTTCAGTGAATACATTACTGATTTTGGGATAAATAACAGCAATTGTAAGAAACTGCCCGACGTTTAAAACACAAAACTGATGGCACAGGAAACACCTTAGCAATCATTCACACAGAGGTTAAATACGAAAGCGCAAAATTCTTTTTAGTAGCAGATCTGCAAATGCATACTGACGGAAAAAAGATTGCGACGGCGAGAAGGAGCTGCGCGACGCAAAATAAAATTATAGGTGCGTTTCTACACGTGAAAGTCCGCCCCGATAGCTGAATGGTCAGCGTGACGGACTGCCGTCCACAGGGGTCCGGGATCGATTCTCGGCTGGGTCGGGGATTTTGTCCGTTCAGGGACTGGGTGTTGTGCTGACTTCATCATCATTTCGTCCCCATCCGGCGCGCAGGTCGCCTAATGTGATGTCGAATGTAATAAGACCTGCACCAAGGCGGCCGGACCTGCCCCTCCCAGACAATGACGCCAAACGCTCATTTCCATTACACGTGAGAGGTTATGTCTATTCAGATTTCGCGCCAGTCGCATAAGAGGGGCGCTGGCAGCACCACTATGAAGATGAGAACGAGGTTTGCTTTAAACACAAACTGTAAAAGTCGTGAGCGCTACTTACCGTTGAGACTGGATTTGGTGAGTTGATGTTACTCAAGAATGCCTTGAGGGCAACAAAGACGCCTTATCAGTAGGGTACTGAGTTTGAACGAGTTTGTGTAATAGGGCTACGGTGGACTGGACGTTCCTTCTGCGATATTGCAGAAAGACTTGGTAGGAATGTAGCCACAGTACATGACTGCTAGCAGTGGTAGTCACGAGACAGTACGGTCTCAAGATAGCCGGCCTTTGGACGTCCGTGTGGCACTGCCGAGATGGAAGACTATGGTTCTCGGCGTATAACTCTGGCGCATGGTACTGCATTTGGAGCAGCAATTTGAGCAACAGCTGGCACCAAAGTAACAATGAACTGACAAGAATCGGTTATTTCAAGGACAGCTTCAAGCCAGACGCCGTGTAGCTTGCTTTCTAATGACCACAAACCACCGCCAATTACGATTTCAGTGATGACAAGCGAGATTCTATTGGAGGGTTGGGTGAAAGCCAGCTGTGTCTTCTGATGAAAAAAGATTATGCCTCAGTGTCCTTGATGGCTCAGTGTTGAAATGGCTCTGAGCACTATGGGACTTAACAGCTGTGGTCATCAGTCCCCTAGAACTTAGAACTACTTAAACCTAACTAACCTAAGGACATCACACACATCCATGCCCGAGGCAGGATTCGAACCTGCGACCGTAGCAGTCGCGCGGTTCCAGACTGCGCGCCTAGAACCGCGAGACCACCGCGGCCGGCCTCAGTGTTGACTAAAGTGCGCGTCATTTGTGAGGGCGGCCGAGTTTAGGTTCGTTCTGCGCATCTGACGTCACAAAACACAGTCAGCCAATGAACAGAGAACGACGATGCCAGAGCGCGACTGCAGTGCAGAGAACGGACGAGTGTCTTCAGTGTTAGAAACGTTCAGTCATAAATAAAGTGATTGAACAAAAGCAATGTCTTGATAGCAGACTTTCTTTTATAGAAAGTTTGGAAAAAGCATTCTTTATACCAATTGCTTCATATTCTATTAATTAATTAAACCAAACAAGCAATAAGCGTCCTAATTCAGGCGATAGCATGGAAAGGTGTTTATATCATTCTCACTAACCGCTTTTTCGCAATAAAGAACAGCGGTAATTGTTTATTTCCTATTGTACTTCGACGAAACGTGAGTAATTCATAGTCATACCAACAGCGTTTGTCGGTATTCTGCGTGATATTTTAAAGTCCTCCGGGAGATGTATTGAATGACGAGCTGCGTTAGCGTAATGGTTAAAATGTGTGGCTGATAAGTGAAAGGTTCTGAGTTCAAACGTGGGTCGGTGCTTAGTATTTTCTTCACTTAAAAACAATATCGAAGTGTCTTTCTTCATGCATTTTATTCGTTTGAATGTAATTTTTTGAAATTTCTAGTGGCAACTAAAATCGACCATACGGAAAGTATACGCTATGGACTTTTACCTCCGGAAACTCTTCAAAATTTCGTGCAATGGTTTACTACATCTAATGCTGTACAATAACTGCGTTGAACATCGAAACAAAATTAAGTTATTTATGGGGGGAAGGTATCAGTCATGAAGATGTGTAAAAATCAAATTTTTGGGCCTAATAGTATTTGTGAAATCGAATGATAAAGTGTGTCAAAGCAGTCGAAACACCATGTGTCTGCACAGGCGAGCAGCGCGATGATGACAAAATTGCGCCCATCGCGGAATGCGGGGAGCACGTCTCTGTAGCAGCGAAAGGGTTAATGCGGCCGTGGTGGCTTTCCTTCATAAACTGCGCGCTCCCCCCTAAACGTAAGTCTGCGAGCTATACTATAGTATGGCGCTGCTTCTCTTGGCGCGTGCAACTGGCAACGCAGCAATCTCCCGCGTCTGGGCGGGCATGCGCGAACCGCCAAGATAAAAGAATTGAACTATAGGAGGAGGCGAGTTGAAGGTCTGAAACCAGCCTGTCTGCGTGCTAGACGCTCTGGATCTACACCTGGAGTTATGGTATCGGGTGCGATTTCTTATCAGGAGCACTCTCGCTATCACACACACCCTGACTGCAAATTTGTATGTCAATCCGGTGATTCGATCTGTTGTGCTGTCACTCATGAACAGCTCTCTAGGAGGTGATTCCCAACAAGATAGCCGGCCGCGGTGATCTAGCGGTTCTGGCGCTGCAGTCCGGAACCACGGGACTGCTACGGTCGCAGGTTCGAATCCTGCCTCGCGCATGGGTGTGTGTGATGTCCTTAGGTTAGTTAGGTTTAAGTAGTTCTAAGTTCTAGGGGACTTATGACCTAAGATGTTGAGTCCCATAGTGCTCAGAGCCATTTTGAGCCCAACAAGATACCGATCGCCAACTTACAATTGTCGTAACCCAACATCGCCAACGGAGTGTCGACATGTCTCTTGGCCTGCTCGATCACCTGAACTGCCTTCAGTCGAGCACATATGGGACACCATCCGACGATAACTCCAGCGTCATTCTCAAACAGCATTAACCGTCCTGTATTGACCAACCAAGTGCAACGGGGATGGAATTGCATCCCCCAAACTCACATCCGGCACCTGTACAGCACAATGTACTCCTATTTGTACGCTTCCATTAAATTCTGGCGGCTACATCGCACACAGGGGTAGGTATTTCGCCCTAAAATCTGGCCGAAAGTCCATGTTTAAAATGCGAATAATTCTCGAAATTCGCCATATCCTATAATAGTCAAATAGATGGGGCAGTGTTGACGCAGCATTGTGTTTGTGTATTGTGCATTGATAGGCGCTGGAGTCAGGCTTTATCTACGCCTCGCCGCTAGCGCACGTGAAGCTTCTCATTTGGCTTGATAACTCTCTGTGTTTGTGGCTGTTCTAACGTGTGTTGGTACTTGAAACGAGGTGAAAATCGATATGGACTCTAACCATCAGGGTATGTACTGTTATTTATAATTGTTGTCATTTATAGTATTTAGTATTTTGATTAGTAATAATTCGTTTAAAGTTAACCTGTGAAGCAAAGAAAATATATTTTGTTAGTACACAATGTAGAGGTTTTGTTGTAGTTCAGGGTGTTTCCCTGCATACATTTGAATACAGTATAATAGAAAATTCTTTTGTCTACTGGGCATTGCAGAACGTACCCGCAGAATACCGCCGATATATTTTATACGATTTATTTACTTTCAATTTTTGGTTATCGTAGGTCCTTCGAGCCACAAAATTATCACAAGAGAGAGTCTCTATTACATTATGAAGAGATGTTCTAGAAACAATTTCGTAAACAAAATTGATTTTATGGAAAATTATATATTATCAGACCCTACTTTCCCTGACGAAGAAAAGAAAAATTTTAAACCTAAACTGTCCTGCAAAAAGTCACAATTAAAGGAAAGGTGGTTTGCTTCACACAAATTTGAAAGGTACTTCTTAAAAAAGAATCATAATTGGCTGCAAAATACCATTGAGATTCTTTGTAACAAAACTCGAGTTGATCGACCAGCAAAATCGTTCGTAAAGTTAAGCGAACGCAGCAAAAGGCGCAAGACACAGCACTTGAGAGAACATTTTGAAGCCACAGAAGTACCGTATGCCAGTCTAATGATGCTCCGAGAATCTGGAAATGTTAAAGCTTCCAAAGCGGTGAAAAATATTACTTCATCCTCTACAGGAGGGATAAATACAGACAAGCATTAGACCGCATTCACAGAAGAGACTTACAAGACAGAACACGACTTTCACCTATCCAAGCCTTATCTATCTATATGGAAGCCTCGATGACAAGGAAACAATACGAACAGGTGTTAAAAAGGACTATCCCTGTTACAGTGTCATTCAAGATGTTAAAAAGAAGTGCTACCCTTTGACTGAATCCTATCATGTGATTGCCACATCCGCGGAGATTCAACTGCAAGCCTTGCTTAATCACACGAGTGAGCAATTAACATAGTATGTAGAGGAAACTTTAAGTAATTTTCCATATGATGACATAAATTCATTGGAACTTATTTATAAATGGGGTTGTGATGGTTCACAGCAAGTTCACTTTAAACAAAAAATTGAAAACAGTGCCTCTTCAACTTATTAGTCGCAAGAACAAAGACCTCATTGTTTGGAAAAATCCCACACCATCATCACCTCGCTGTTGCAGACCAATAAGAATTAGATTTATTCATGAAACAATTGATGTTACTAATGAAGAAATAGGTTATATCAATAGTCAAATTAAAACATTACAGGAAACATGGATTTTAAGAACAGAGGGTGATTTATCCATAAAACATACATTGCTGATGACCATGGTAGATGCAAAGGTCTCGAATGCAGCAACGGACACAGCATCGACATTGAGATACTAAATTTGCAAGGCTACCTCAAAAGACTTCAATGATTTGTCAAAAATCAAAGAGATAAACACAGAATCTCTTCGGTTCGGTCTGTCTGTACTGTATACCCGAATTAGATTTTTCGAATTTTTGTTGCATTTATCATATAAAATTAACGTCAAGAAATGGCAAATTCGTTCAAAAGAGGAAAATAAAATTGTTCAAGAGAGGAAGAAAGTCACAAAAGAGACATTTAGAAATCGATTAGGCTTAATATTTGATGTTCCCAGGCCAGGATATGGAAATAGCAATGATGGAAACACGAGTAGAAGGTTTTTTGCACACCTTGAAACATCTGCAGAAATAACAGGTGTCGACCTGCAACTCATCTATCGATTCAAGGTAATTCTAGAAATTATTTCCAGTGGATATAAGATAGACCATAGCCATACTTTCTGCTTATACTGTTGAAACTGCAAGAATGTATGTTGATTTATATCCATTCTATCCTATGTCTCCCACCGTTCACAAGATTTTGGTGCATGGCCCAACTATCATCGAACATGCCCTCTTACCCAAAGGCAGTTTATCAGAGGAAGCAGCCGAGGCGCGCAATAAGCGTTTCCGTTTGTACAGACAAAGTTTTGCCAAGAAATTCTCACAGGAAGCTTGCAATTTGGATATACTAAACAGGCTACTATTGACGTGTGATCCATTGATAACAGATATGAGACAGACGCCAAAGTAAACAAGCAAACCTTTGTTAACAGAGTCATTGCATTTACTTCTCCCAAGTGAAGAAGGGGTTAGGCAGATGTCTCAAGCTGAAAATGAAGATGAAGAGGGGGTCTCAAGTGAAACAGAACGCTAAGATAAATAAGACTGGGACGCATAATCTGAATAACAAATAGTCTCGTAATTATGAATTAAACAATGTGATAAACATACCATAATTTTGTTTCATTTCATTCTATCAAATATGAAAATCCATTATTATCCTAAAAATATGTTGCGTATGGTATCACAATGCAGAAAATTAAGAAAATAATTTAGGCCAACTTTTTGTATCAAATATCCCTCAGTGCATCGGTTATTAATGTACCAGAATTTCAGATCTGCAATGGGTTATCTTAACCTGTGATCTTACAATATTAACCATTTAAGTTTGTTGCCAAGACAAATATATTCCCGAATAATCATTACTCTAATTATTTTTTGGTGTTGCGATTTTATTTCTGTAAATATATGTCTATAATTTTAAAGTGCTGAACGATATGAATAACAGAAAATTAGATAGCGGACTTTTTTATGATAATTTTCACGAAGATTGTTCAACTGCTCACGTGAGTCAAATGTCTAGAGCACGTCACCGTATATCTCACTAACAGAGCGTGTTTCATGATAGGCGGATTCTAACATAGCTGTTGTATAACTGTTTCATTAAAAATGAAAACTTGAATGCTATTTCTGTTTAGAGAGTAGATTTGTTGGATTGTAGAGAGGGATTATTACAAAAAACTGTGCTGTTGTTGCATGCTGATCTCTGTAAGTCAAGGATATAAAAAAGTGCCTTGTGATGAATGAGGCTGTTATATAAGATGGACTTATTCGTAGACAATCTACATACAATATTGTACCTGAAATATCGATCCTAAGAAGTCACTACAGTTTACAACCCGTAATCTTTATGCTGTGTTTTGAAGGTGATGCCGAATTTTTATCGGCGTATGGTTAGCATGTAAATATCTTTTTTCGATGAAACTCATTCCAAATAGTTTCATATTGAAACGCCCCCTTAAAAAAAATTATGCATGACTGTGCTTAAACTGACACAGAATATTTTTAGCGAAACGCAATCTGACTTTCAAAAATCCCTACAAAAGAATGGCCCTGTCTAACATTAACCTATACCTTTCACAAATCACTTACCTCACAAAAATCTTCATTACTCGAACTACTGCAATACAGCGAGCGCCACTACTGCCAGCTGAATAAGAGATTCAAACTACTGAAGGCACTAACTACTGATAGGCATAGTTAGCAAATGAAAGATTTTAATAGAGAACAAACAATGTATTTACCTTAATAGTCATAATATATATAGCAGTTCATGCACAAATTTCCAATCTCCGCCATTTCTCTCCCCACATCCACCACTGCTGGCGGCTCACCTCCAACTGCGCAACGCTACGCGCTGTTAACATCCAGCTGCCCAACACTACAATGGCAGCCAACAATGCAAACTAGCCACAAACTGCACACAGCACAGCCAGTGATTTTCATATAGAGAGCGCTACGTGGCGGCGGCTTTACCAATATAAGAACCTAAACAGCCTACTTACATAAAGAAAACATAAACAGCCTACTTACAATATATTTCTTAAATTATAAAGTTTTGTGTCGTTAATTTCAGGTTCAGTTTTCTTCTCTAGGCTCGTATTATTTTCGCTTTTCGTAACAGCCAAACTAATCTTATGATGATTTGTAATTTAAACCAGCAACTCTGTACAAATAACTAAGATTTGAACTGTTATTAATCAGCATTGTTTTTTAAAAAGTCACTGACATTTTCTTCTTACAACAATATATATATATATTGTAAGACGTATGCTTTGCCGGCGATGGGCGAGGCATGACAGAATCTCTGACCAGAGAGTAGTTTGTCGTTAGTTGTTGCTTGTCGCTAGTCTGCGCTTGACTGCGCGAGTCGACAGTAGTAGTCTGGTGTAGTCTGCGTGAGTCGGCAGGAGTCGGCATGTGTTGGCTGTGTGCTCTGCTCGGTACTCTGGTCAGGACTCTGGACGATGAGTATTGTTGTAGAAGGTAAAGAAGCAGCCTTGCGCATATTTAATAATGTATGTTAATTGTAATTTAATTTGTTCAAAAAATGCCCCAATAATAATTTTTATAATATAAAATAACTCCTTTAAAGAAAAGCATTCATTTCAATTTAAAGAATATTTCCAATGCACGATCATTCCTTCGAAGAATCAAAAAAAAAAAAAAAACATATACGCCAGCATTGCACGAAGCTGTATCAAAAAATATCTAATTAAGAGCAGATATAATTGCAGTTTTTATTGAGGTAAGAATTTTTGCTTTTTTATTCAGAATACAGGGCCGAAGGGCAGCGCTGCTGTCCTAATTTTATCAGGTTACTAAACTTTTTTATTATTTTTGGTGTTTAGGAATTTTTCTGTTTCGAACTTGACGTTAAATGAGAAAAGAATTTTGTGGGAACATTAAATGTGAATGCATTTCTGCGCACAGACTATAAATGGGAGCCAATTTTGTTCAGAGGTTACAATATTTAAAATTCATTTAATTATTATTTTCTGGGGAGTTTACGCATGGTTCATATTTTAAAAATAAACAATTCTTTGGGGAGGTTACACTTGGCTCATTTTCATTTTCATTTTTCTGTGGGGAGGTTACAATATATATATATATATATATATATATATATATATATATATATATATATATATATATATAATTCTTTTTCTGTATTGGTTTCTTTTAGAAATGGAAGTTGTTTATGTGTTATAAAACACATGCTGTTCTCTGTCAACTACTTGTAACTTCCACAATGCTATTCTGCTTTTACAAATTCTATCTATATTTTACACTATAAACTGGCGCTCGTAATACAAAAGGCTTTTATTAAACGATTAAGTGCGACGGAAATGGAAGTGTCAGAGAGAGGTAAATTAATCCAATGAGTGTGTCAGCTGCACGAATACTGCCCTCATTAATGGCGAACAGCGTCAGGAGCCCCTCGGATACTAGCGGTGCTGTATTTAGCGGTGCACAATTTATAGGGTGGTGTTGATGGGTCTAGAATAAAAGAGGATTACTGTCGCAGAAGTGAATCATGGCTAGGACAAGCAATTAAACAAATGAAGTTTCATTGGTGTTTTAGTGGATTTCCTAATTTGTATTCTTCCAGTCAATGTAAACACAGTTGTTTCTATTGTATGCTGTCCCAAAGTGTGATAATTTGGGCTGCGTTCCTTTATGGTGCATAAACTAATATTAAATGCCCAGCTTTGTAGCGCAGTAAAGTAGGGATGCTGTAGTGAATCTCGAGTCGACAGTGTAGTGGGTCTTAGCGAGACTAGATTTACTTCTGGAGGAGGTCCAACAGATACTACGACAAATTATTATATTTTGAACAGTCTGAAATACTTAGCTTAGAAACAGTCCATCTCTACAGTAATGCCAGTTACATACGAGGTTTGGAGCTTAAACAGTGGCAACAGGAGGGACGTGTGGTCAGCACACCGCACTCCCGGTCGTTATAATGGTTTCCTTTGACCGGAGCCGCTACTATTCGGTCGAGTAGCTCCTCAGTTGGTATCACGAGGCTGAGTGAACCCCGAAAAATGGCAACAGCGCATGGCGGCCCGGATGGTCACCTATCCAAGTGCCGGCCACTCCCGACAGCGCTAATCTTCGGTGATCTGACGGGAACCGGTGTATCCACTGCGGCAAGGCCGTTACACCTACTGCACTCACATGAATTCAGCCCTCATGAGTTCAACTCGATTTCCAAACTGAAGGGAACACTTCAAGGCATTCGCTTCAGAGCTGCTACAAATTCGTCGGGAAACAGACCGTGCCGCTCGAACTGTCAACACAACTGGCACTGCTAAGAGTATCCTACGACTTCCACATCTCTGGCAACGGTTATACACAATGCTGGTGACTACTTTGAAGGTCAGTAAAACTTTCAAACACATATCTATTTTGTACGAGCTGTAAACAAATAGTTTCCACTATTAAAGTTCCAACCCTCATATTTATGAAATTTACTCGTAGTTGCGAATACGAGCTACCGCTAGGTATATGGGCGAATGACGAGACTGAAAATTTGTGCCGGACTGGGACTTAAACCTAGATATCCCACCTTAACCATTTTGGCTATATGTGCACGACTCAGGGCCAGAACATTGCATTGTTCTTCTTAACAACACAGGCACTTCAATATCGTATTTATGTATTTGTTACTGTCGTCAAACTATAGCTTATTACTTGACACAATACAGAATGACGTGTCATTTCGAAATGTACGGTTGACTATTTATATCGATGCAGTCAGACTTCTAGTATAACTCGCGCTACTGGATCTGAAGTAAGACGATGCTGTCGTTGTAAGCGACGATTGCAGATTGGGCTGAGCGGCACTGTTCTATCAGGCAAGTACTGTTCCACCTGTGGTGGCATATGAAAGCTCTTGACGGCGTGTCTACGCTCACGTCTCTCATTAGTTGCTGCGTCAGGCAGCGACTGTCCTTACCTGTGGTTCCGTCGTGAGTTACCGTCTTTGACAAAGAATCTCGTTCCTCCGAGACACCACATTCCTCCCTTCCCATCTCCCCCTCCCCCCTCCACAACAAACCGCCGCATCGTCGTCGTTTAGTGCTACCACGTAGCAACGACTGGGCGGGAAGTCTGGCTGGGGGGGGGGGGGGGGGAGGGCGAGAGGCCTGAAGGGAAGAGGCCCGATTGTTGACTTAGATGGGGAATGAACCCGTGGTCTAGGGGTAGCGTCTTCGGTCCCGGGTTCGATCCCCGCCACTGCCTAAATTTTGATAAATAATCAGCATTGGCGGCCGAAGACTTCGGCACAAGAAGTCAGCCTTATTCTGCCAACGGCCTTGTCAAAGAGGGCGGAGGAGCGGATAGAGGTTCAGGGCACTCTCTTGTCCTAGGGGTGGGAAATTGCCCCTAAAGGCGGAAGAATCAGCAATGATCAACGACATGAGGATGCAGAAGGCAATGGAAACCACTGCATTAAAGACACGTAACGTGTATCCACAGGACATGTGGCCTGTAATTGAAGAAGTGTCATGATGATCTCTCCATTGGCAAAAGATTCCGGAATAGTCCCCCATTCGGATCTCCGGGAGGGGACTGCCAAGGGGGAGGTTACCATGAGAAAAAGATTGAATAATCTACGAAAGGATAACGTTCTACGAGTCAGGGCGTGGAATTTCAGAAGCTTGAACGTGGTAGGGAAACTAGAAAATCTGAAAAGGGAAATGCAAAGGCTCAATCTAGATATAGTAGGGGTCAGTGAAGTGAAGTGGAAGGAAGACAAGGATTTCTGGTCACATGAGTATCGGGTAATATCAACAGCAGCAGAAAATGGTATAACAGGTGTAGGATTCGTTATGAATAGGAAGGTAGGGCAGAGGGTGTGTTACTGTGAACCGTTCAGTGACCGGGTTGTTCTAATCAGAATCAACAGCAGACCAACACCGACAACGATAGTTCAGGTATACATGCCGACGTCGCAAGCTGAAGATGAACAGGTAGAGAAAGTGTATGAGGATATTGAAAGGGTAATGCAGTATGTAAAGGGGGACGAAAATCTAATAGTCATGGGCGACTGGAATGCAGTTGTAGGGGAAGGAGTAGAAGAAAAGGTTACAGGAGAATATGGGCTTGGGACAAGGAATGAAAGAGGAGAAAGACTAATTGAGTTCTGTAACAAGTTTCAGCTAGTGATAGCGAATACCCTGTTCAAGAATCACAAGAGGAGGAGGTATACTTGGAAAAGGCCGCGAGATACGGGAAGATTTCAATTAGATTACATCATGGTCAGACAGAGATTCCGAAATCAGATACTGGATTGTAAGGCGTACGCAGGAGCAGATATAGACTCAGATCACTATATAGTAGTGATGAAGAGTAGGCTGAAGTTCAAGACATTAGTCAGGAAGAATCAATACGCAAAGAAGTGGGATACGGAAGCACTAAGGAATGACGAGATACGTTTGAAGTTCTCTAACGCTATAGATACAACAATAAGGAATAGCGCAGTAGGCAGTACAGTTGAAGAGGAATGGACATCCCTAAAAAGAGCCATCACAGAAGTTGGGAAGGAAAACATTGGTACAAAGAAGGTAGCTGCGAAGAAGCCATGGGTAACAGAAGAAATACTTCAGTTGATTGATGAAAGGAGGAAGTACAAACATGTTCGGGGAAAATCAGGAATACAGAAATACAAGTCGCTGAGGAATGAAATAAATAGGAAGTTCAGGGAAGCTAAGACGAAATGGCTGCAGGAAAAATGTGAAGACATCGAAAAAGATATGATTGTCGGAAGGACAGACTCAGCATACAGGAAAGTCAAAACAACCTTTGGTGACATTAAAAGCAACGGTGGTAAAATTAAGAGTGCAACGGGAATTCCACTGTTAAATGCAGAGGAGAGAGCAGATAGGTTGAAAGAATACATTGAAAGCCTCTGTGAGGGTGAAGATTTGTCTGATGTGATAGAAGAAGAAACAGGAGTCGATTTTGAAGAGATAGGGGATCCACTATTAGAATCGGAACTTAAAAGAGCTTTGGAGGACTTACGGTCAAATAAGGCAGAAGGGATAGATAACATTCCATCAGAATTTCTAAAATCATTGTGGGAAGTGGCAACAAAACGACTATTCACGTTGGTGTGTAGAATATATGAGTCTGACGATATACCATCTGACTTTCGGAAAAGCATCATCCACACAATTCCGAAGACGGAAAGAGCAGACAAGTGCGAGAATTATCGCACAATCAGCTTAACAGCTCATGCATCGAAGCTGCTTACAAGAATAATATACTGAAGAATGGAAAAGAAGATTGAGAATGCGCTAGGTGACGATCAGTTTGGCTTTAGGAAAAGTAAAGGGACGAAAGAGGCAATTCTGACGTTACGGCTAATAATGGAAGCAAGGCTAAAGAAAAATTAAGACACTTTCATAGGATTTGTCGACCTGGAAAAAGCGTTCGACAACATAAAATGGTGCAAGCTGTTCGAGATTCTGAAAAAAGTAGGGGTAAGCTATAGGGAGAGACGGGTCATATACAATATGTACAACAACCAAGAGGGAATAATAAGAGTGGACGATCAAGAACAAAGTGCTCGTATTAAGAAGGGTGTAAGACAAGGCTGTAGCCTTTCGCCACTACTCTTCAATCTGTACATCGAGGAAGCAATGATGGAAATAAAAGAAAGGTTCAGGAGTGGAATTAAAATACAAGGTGAAAGGGTATCAATGATACGATTCGCTGATGACATTGCTATCCTGAGTGAAAGTGAAGAAGAATTAAATGATCTGCTGAACGGAATGAACAGTCTAATGAGTACACAGTATGGTTTGAGAGTAAATCGGAGAAAGACGAAGATAATGAGAAGTAGTAGAAATGAGAACAGCGAGAAACTTAACATCAGGATTGATGGTCACGAAGTCAATGAAGTTAAGGAATTCTGCTACCTAGGCAGTAAAATAACCAATGACGGACGGAGCAAGGAGGACATCAAAAGCAGACTCGTTATGGCAAAAAAGGCATTTCTGGCCAAGAGAAGTCTACCAATATCAAATACCGGCCTTAATCTGAGGAAGAAATTTCTGAGGATGTACGTCTGGAGTATAGCATTGTATGGTAGTGAAACATGGACTGTGGAAAACCGGAACAGAAGAGAATCGAAGCATTTGAGATGTGGTGCTATAGACGAATGTTGAAAATTAGGTGGACTGATAAGGTAAGGAATGAGGAGGTTCTACGCAGAATCGGAGAGGAAAGGAATGTGTGGAAAACACTGGTAAGGAGAAGGACAGGGTGATAGGACATCTGCTAAGACATGAGGGAATGGCTTCCATGGTACTAGAGGGAGCTGTAGAGGGCAAAAACTGTAAGGAAGACAGAGATTGGAATACGTCAACCAAATAATTGAGGACGTAGGTTGCAAGTGCTACTCTGAGATGAAGAGGTTAGCACAGGAAAGGAATTTGTGGCGGGCCGCATCAAACCAGTCAGTAGACTGATGACCAAAAAAAAGGGAGTGCAACGACGGTCGATGGCAGTTCCCTGTGTGCACCCAGACACCCATCTTGTAAATGACCAGCAACACCGGTGGAAAAACCGGCCACAGGGTGCATACGTACATAGACACTTGTCTAGTTCACTGCAAGCGGAACTGTAGAGGCATCATGACGGCTTTCGGGGAACGGCGTCTCCACGAACAACGGTATAGGCTGCAGGACTGTCAGTGCCGCCGGCAATGGCCTTGGTGCGACTTGCGTCTTCATCGGCACCACTCTGGACGGCGCTGATCGCGACAGGAAGAGGCGGAGATGGCTTCTTTTGCGAACCCTAGCTGTGTGCTGGGTCTACGGGCAAAAATAATGCGGCAGAGTCACTGGCGTAAGAGCGCCGTACTGAGGTGTTGTGGACCATTTGGGTAATAAGATCCTCCTATTTCTGGACGCTGTCACGGAGTTCAAGTACGGCAACTTGACTGAAGTGTCCAGTCTGTACTACAAAGCACCCATCGTGGCAGATGTCTTTCGTGGCACCACTCTGTCTAGCAGAGTGGTCAACTGAGTGCAAGTCGTCGATCACTTCCCATTGAGCAGCTTATGCGAGAGTTGGAGAGCTTCCGAGATATCGACAACAGTGAACGACCGACACCGTGTTCAACAGACACGCATGTGAGGACAAGAGAAGGCTCTCAGTCGCCCTACCCTTGGAGCAGGTGATTACAGAGACCCAAACCACACTGTGTGCGTTAAAATCACCTCACATGATGAAAATCTCATTCTGGAAACATTCCTTATGTTTAACAGCCACAATAATAAAAAAATAAAAAACTGCAGCGAAACATGTCTGGGACAACAAACAAAATTGTAATTTTCTAAAGGTGGACCACACCCAAAAGCATATGTTCAAGAATTTTCGTGTTTTTACTTGTGAAACCAGCCCTTGCCAAATTTCATGTTTATAGAGCAATGGGAAGTACAGTATAGGTTTTTATCAGTTACTTAGCGCGTGTCAAAATGCTTGACAAAGATTGTACAATCTATTGAGAGCAACAATAAAAGTCAAGCAAACATGAGTAAACAATATGCCTATTATATTCAAGTGTGATCGTAATCAGTTTTCGTTATGTTGGGTATTTTTAGCATCGTCCTTCAAGTGCACTGTCAGAAGAAATAATTTGTGTTATAACAGCAGCTATCATATTCTAGATAGTTGTGAAACAGTATTAACCGGACAGTTCATTCTTCATTGCATGAAACACATAATCAGTAAAGTTTAACTTACTAGGAACTGAATTCAGGACACCCTATTTGCTTATACATATGGTGTAGAAGAAAACTAGCTACAAATTTATTTCTGAACTACTCCCGTATTGATTTTATACTTTTGAAAGTGTTGCTGTTAATTTAACTTAATATCCTATACCGGGTGTGTCCCCTATGGGTCATCAGGTGTATTTTCTCTGCCGTTTCGGCAAATATTTTCAGTTTCGTTTTTGCAACGTCCAGAAGTCAGCCCAAAAGAGAAGTTTTGTTCATCAAGTCTTTCACACGACTCCAAGCGTCCAGGGAAAGCGTCGGTTCGTTTTCTGTTACAACCAAAATAATTTCTAAAGAGGTGTTTTATGTGCCCATTCGACAGACCAGTCCCAGATTAGTCTAGCGCGTTATTCGTTTTATCGGTATGTATTAACAGGGATAAAAAAAAACACGCAGAATAATCAGTACTCCAGCAGCGACTGAGGCGCCATGCTGCATGGTGGTAGCAGTCGGGCTGGGCCATGCCAGTATTTGTTTGGGCTGCAGAAAGAATCTGCTGATATCTGCCGAAATATCACAGGAAATGCGCCAGAAGACTCTTAGGAGAGACATGATGTGTTTTAGAGTATATGGGAAGAGTAAATCCGCAGGTAAGAAATTCTGTCTAAACACAAGAGCAGCTCCAAAGACGAGTGTCTCAAAGACCACCGGTAAATTTTGAAACCATACAATTCTTTTCGCTGATATCTCAAGCCTACCACCTGAAACATAAAAATAGCGTTCATACTTATCATAGAAATTATTGTGGACACATTTATTCCAGTAAAATGGATTGATGGTAAGAAATAAAGTAACAAACAGCGTTTAAGACCAGTGGCACATGTAAAGATTCTCCTTAGCTCTATGTGTCTGGTGCTCTTCATTCACTCTATTCGCATTAATTTTGTTACTTGTCCATATTCAGCCAGTCTGTTGAGCGCACTTTGGGCAACCCATTAACACTTGTCACTTAAGAGTTAATGGCTTGCTCAAAATGCGCTCAACACACTATTTGGTTTTATATAAGCAAGTAATAAAATTAATGGGAATGGCGTGACTGAGAACAGCAGATACACAGAACTACGTGGAGTTTCTTGCATTTCATTTCCGCAAGAAACTTGTTTTTGCACGAGTTCGTTGTGCACACAGTAGCATACTGTGTTTTACAGGCGTGGAACCTCGGCGAGACTTTATGGAAAGGGAAACGAGGGGAAAGAGAAATGGATGGAGGAACTTGTGATGGGGGGGAGGGGGGGGAGAGGGGACTGTGGATAATAATTCAGCGACGCCGGCACGCCTTTGTTTTGCGCAAACGCGCGGCGGTCGCCATCAGAAGAAGACTTGCAAATGAGGCAGCGTGAGAGGCCCGGCGGAGGAGGTAGTCGCTCAAAAACGTGCGACCGGCAGTTCACCACCGCCGACGACGTAGACGCCGCGCGGCGCGGGCCTGCGGGAAACAGCGCAACAGCGCGGCGCGGAGCGGCTGCCACCTGCGGGCGCCGCCATGAATTATGCATCGCAGGCGGCCGCGGCGGCGCCCCATTGGCGGTCAGCCGTCGCGCCGTTACCGCCGCCGCCACTGGGATTCCCCGGGATATCTGCGGGACCCGACAAAGGGGCGCGGGCTCTCTCACGTTTCTTCACTGGCGCTGATGTCCGACAGCGCCGGACGCCTTTACGTACGAAGGCGTCATATGGACGGTTATTTATGCGTACATTCACAGTCGAGTCATGTCTTCCGTTCACGGTTGAAATACCCAATGCTAGTGCAAGAGCCCGTAGACCTCTTATTATTTATTGTTTTCTTTAACATCAACAGTCCTTACATGTGACAGGGAACAACACATACTGCAATGTAGTAATATTAAAAAAAATTATTTGTGGCTCCTTTTTCTTTGCTATCAGTGTAATGTAATAGAATGAAAATGAGCCGTGACTTATATAAAAAAGAAACACACAGTAATGCAATGGCTCAGCGTAAAATAGAAATAACTAAGGTAGGAATAGTATTAACAGTGTAATATGTTGTTTAATTTAGCCCGACATGTATAAGCACTCAGTAAACTAGCTCAGGATAGTTACGTAATCGTCGATAATTAATTGTCCTCTTATTTACCCAACACTACAGATATTATTCCAGACTCGTGAGAAGTCGTGTGCTTATTGCACCAGAGAATATTTGCCAAGTCTGTTCGATGAACGCTACTGTAATACGTAACTTCATCGTGGTTTTGTCTCGATTCCCCAATACAAGATAACAAGAGTAGTATCTACAAATGAAATCCTATAATGAAACTGGAATCCTGTGACCAGACCTTTTCTGCCTGGGATGTTATCTCGTTATATAAAGACAATCTGTAAATAAAATTGTTAAATCATTAGTAGCTGCCTCCGGTCTCGTGGGATCTGAAATAAAGTTAATTGTCCTAACCGACGGCACGTCTCGTAGATGAGCCTAAAGAAAAATTTTAAGGATTTTTCTAAGATGGCGCCTAACAATGAAAATTCTTTGTTAAGACCCATATCTACTTAAGACAATACAGGTATCAGACCAACAATAGATTGACCACATACACAAATTCTTTTGACAAAATAATCATTACATTTTTCGGGTTTTAAGTACAACTTACATTACCAGCTGGTACAGCAAGATGAGCTTTACACAAGAACGTTCTCTTAGGTCCGAATCCAAGCAGATAAGATAAGTGAATGACAAAGGGAAGATAGTTCATGCATAGAAGCGCAA
Source organism: Schistocerca cancellata (assembly GCF_023864275.1). Taxonomy (NCBI): domain Eukaryota; kingdom Metazoa; phylum Arthropoda; class Insecta; order Orthoptera; family Acrididae; genus Schistocerca; species Schistocerca cancellata. The sequence continues at coordinate 1,182,399,641 of NC_064626.1, forward strand.
GAATCCATGGAATAAGATATCCATTGTAGTTCTATCTCTTTGGCCTACTTGTCGATTATTTATAAAATTTATCGTAATATTTAGTTTACATTTTCTTAAACCCCAGTCCACCCAGGATAAACAGTACAATACCAAAAATATTGCAAAACATTCCCAATAACAACTGAAAATAAAATAATAATAATAATAATAACAAAGCTATTTAGAAAGATATAGTTTAGGTGAGCACATTAGGAACCATGTTTAATACTATCAGAAGCGGAAAGGATAAAGGAAGGGGAGAAGATTGAAATAACAGTGAAACGGCTCTCCAGAAAGAACTAAACATAAATTGTAGACTCTGCTGACAAGAGGTAGGGAAAATTTGTGGGGAAGGGAGGACTGACGAGACTGAACTGCACAGGATGTATGAGAGATGGTTATAGTGACAGAAGTCTGACCATCAGATGTCTTTTGAAATTTGGAATCAATTTAATTTTTCTGATATTTTTAGGAAGATTGTTCCAAAGTCATGTTCCTGATACAGAAAATAATTTTCAGAACAAGGCACTCTTGTGTGATGGTGTAAAGGGAACTTTACTTTGTTGAGAACTAATATTTGTGTTGTGCTGTTCAGTTGGTAGAATAAGAATTGAAGACAAACAACAGGACATGCAGAGGTTGAGAAGACGGTAGAGAAAACATAATGAAAGCTTCTACGCTTAGCCATGATAGTTGTTCGTGTAGCCGTGATAATTGTTCGTAGGCTAGTGTGATATGGTTGAAAAGGCGTATATAACTAATCTATTGTATGAAACGTCCCCTTAGAAAAAATTCTGAATTACTGTGCTGATAAACCTCTTGCATTATTTGCTTTTCAAACAGCTGAGCAAAACTGAACGTACTCAAACATTCACTAAAGTGACACACAATACTTTTAGCGCAACGCAATCTGACTTTCAATAATCGCTACAGAGAATGGCCCTGACTAACATTAACCTATACCTTTCACAAATCACTTACCTCACAAAGATCTTCGTTACTCGAACTACTGCAATACAGCGAGCGCCACTACTGCCAGCTAAATAAAAGATTCAAACTACTGAAGGTACTAACTACTGATAGGCATAGTTAGCAAATGAAAGATTTGATAGAGAACAAACAATGTATTTACCTTAATAGTGTTGAAAAGTCATAATATACGTAGCAGTTCATGACATCCAGTCTTACAAATTTCAAAACTCCGCCATCTCTCTCCCCACATCCACCACTGCGGGCGGCTCACCTCCAACTGCGCAACGCTACGCGCTGTTAACATCCAGCTGCCCAACACTACAATGGCCAACAACAATGCAAACCAGCCACAGACTGCACACAGCACAGCCAGTGATTTTCAGAGCGCTACGTGGCGTTAGGAATATAAGAACCTAAACAGCCTACTTACAATTGTACACCAGTGGCGGATACAGAAAAATCTCAAGGAGGGGGTGCTAAAGATATTTAGATCTACCTTTACTTTTACGGTAAAAAAAAAATAATCAAGTCACATGCAAAGATACAGTAAGTTTTATTTAAACCGATTATACACATATACAAGACAATGCCATGTTACGACATAAAAAAGTTGCAATTGTAGTTCTCTTCCTTAAGTGATGTATTATATGCTCCTATTCTTCCTGGAAAATTGATTAATTACGTCGTCAATAGGACAATCAATGTCACGGAGAGTGTTCAACTGATCTAAGCCATTAAATCGATCCTTCTCCACTGATGACCTCAGCCATGTCTTTGTACGCTGCAAAGTTGCGCGGCCCACTGTTGTACTCTATCATTCATCGTCAGTTCCACGCGAGGTGAGATTTTATACTAAAGTTCTCGGAGAATGGCAACATCATAGTCAAATATGGGGACAGTGTCGCTACCAGCTTCTTCGTTAACCTAGAAGGGAAATAATTTTTTATATTTCTGTAGTGAATGAGGTGACGTGGACACCGTACAGACTGCATTTGTGCGTTCTGTCCATTCTAAGTGATCGTCTTCTTCGTTTTTATTGTGAAGTAAAGTGCAGCTAAGAAAGGACTGAGATCTTAGTAATTAGGCGAGGGAAACATACTTGAATGCAAATAACTGAGAGAGTGACAGGTACATGTGGTGAAAACAACAGTCTTGATTGCAGGATTGATTTTGTTGGTTTATTTATTCATGACGTGTGTTTTGCACTGTATATCTTCATATTGACCAGTATAGTGTTGGAAAGTAGGATTGTGGTACCCAAATTGGGGTATCGGCAAAGATAGACTGCCCTTTTCATATTGAGTGAAATAAGTCGAAGCAAGTATGTGCTCACGTCGTATGTTAAAAGTGTAAGACCTGATAACCTTGCACATATGGGCAGCAGAGACCAGTGAATACAAGGCAGGATCAAGACTGTACAAGTCCGCCACATGCTAAATACTTTGGAGGCGCCGTTGTCCGAGCTAACACACTATCAGTGGAAAGTTGCCTCCAGCGTATTTATCATCTGACGGACTACGTACAGACTTGATCCTGCCCCAGGTTATCGGGTCTTCCGTTTTTAACATAAGACGTGAGCATGTAATCGCTATGACTAATTGTACTGTATGTGAAGAGGTCAGTCTATTTTTGCCGATGCCCTAATTTTGGCACCAAAAACCCACTTACCAACACTTAACTGGTCAGTATAGTCCCTTCCGGCTGTGTACGTCGTGATTACTAAAGCTGCAGCATAACCCATCACAATCAGCAACGCTAAGTATGCAGTTTAGTGATCTTTAGAAATTAGAGAGAGTTCTGTAATGAATAGAAAGGCTCTGCATAGATCCCAGGAGGGTGGTCGCCTATGGTCATATATCGTACTCCATCTCAATGTCCTAGTTGCCACAGAATATAACAGACGACGCTTGTGGCCGGTAACGGAAGAGTCGCAATTCGCTTCTGGTACTAGCGTTCATTAGATTTGTGCAGCTTTCATTTCACACAGCAGAATGTCCTAAACTACGCTGCACGTCAGAATTCAAGGTTCACTTTTTTCGAAATAAACGCGTTCCATTACAATGCATATGTTTGAAATTTGGCTGCAAGGAGTCTATGGCCCTCTCAGACCTCCAGTTCGGCACATCTCGGTGCACCATACAACTTTTTGAGCACGCTACAAATGCAGCCATCAGATTGATGACCGCTCTAGCGCCTTAAGGTAGGAAAACCGCAGTCAAGGGGTGTCTAAAGTGTTGCCTAATCCTCAAGAGCTAGAGCAGATGCCGGGCTGAATTGGTGTCGAAATTTCTTAAGGTAAATTTCTAATACGCTCATATGTTGCACCCCTCTGTGATCACGCTACAGGGGAGATGAAACCAGAACGTTAAAGAAGAACAGGAACCCTTGTTTGCTTCGGATCGTGTTCAGATTTCGTCGAACGGTTTTGAACGGTTCCTAGTGATTCCAGCCTTGAGAACAAAATGTTTCAAATGCCTCTGAGCACTATGGGACATAACTTCTGAGGTCATCAGTCCCCTAGAACTTAGAACTACTTAAACCTAACTAACCTAAGGACATCACACACATCCATGCCCGAGGCAGGATTGGAACCTGCGACCGTAGCGATCGCGCGGTTCCAGACTGCAGCGCCTAGAACCGTTCGGCGACTCCGGCCGGCCCTTGAGAACAGAAACTGCTCTCTCGGTGCACTCCAAAATGGTGCGATCACGTTCAGTGGAGATGTAGGCCCACAGTGTCCTTAGATAAGGTTTGAAAACCCCGAGGGTGTCAGCAGTCTCAAAGGCCCTACCTGTTGCTCACCACACTGCGAAATTTATCTTCCGGCCGCGAAATGTGTGGAAATCAGTGCTACGGGTAGGGGTGGTTTCATTTATATCCTTTCCTTTGTGACACCTCCTGAGGCCTTTTCGTATCTATTTTGACCGATGGTGTGTCTGAAATGTTATCCTCGACCACCCATAAGAAATACACGTGATTACAACGCTGAATGCCGCAGGCGCGACCTCCATTGCAGAGACGTCGAAAGAAGGAGTGAAATGTTGACAAAAGGGGCTACGACAACCTTCTCATGGCGTGACAGGTCCACGATGGCACTGGACACAACTGTGGAGTTGGTGCCAATGTGACATCATAAGCCACTAGAACTTCCGAGCTGCGGCCTTTTTCCGCAGGTATCGACACCTTGCTCTTTCAAGCGTCGACGAGACCATGGATGGCGTTGCAGGGCTCCACGCTTTTGCACCATTCCAGAAAAAGGTTGTAGACATCTTTGAGCTATTTGTCAAGCTTACCCGTCGTAATGGGAGGCAATTACGGGCTTCGAAAAGTGATCCTTTAATTTCGTTGCGCAGTGTAGTTGCGAAAGTGCAGAAGATAATGTGAGACTATTGCCACTGTTCTAAGCAAACCAATACTGAATGCAAGCGCGTGCATATATCCAGACTGGAAACGCTCAGCTGTACACAGAGAAACGTGAAGCGACAGCTTAACCCCCTGCCACACTCTGCTGTCAATCACTTTCTTATTGTGATCGAGGAATGTTGATACATATACGCTGCCTGAAAAAAAAAAAAAGAAAATGTTAAGCACCTAGCAGGAGCCAAGTCGGATGCCAATGTGAAGTACACACTTTCAACGGGTAGATGAACGATTAGATTCCCAAAGTTTTGAATATGGCTGCTTGGTTCAGTGACCGTTTATAAATTAAAATTGAAACAAATGAGCCCTCGGTCACAATTTTTTAGTCTTATTTATCAGGTTTTAACACTTCTAAGAGTGCTTTCATCAGAATTTAGACATTTAAAGTGGTCTATAACATAATTACAAATTAAGGGAATTTTTTTATATACAAAAGTGTAAGTACTGACTAACATTACAAGACAGAGACAGTACTTACATGTCACGTATAAAAAATGTAACAGGCCAGAAGGGCTTTAGTCAGAAAATATTTAAATGTGTGTAGGCGAGCCTCTAAGGGCTGTTCATACCTGTGCAGCCACAGGTTGTGAGTCCGTTGCAACCTGTGCAACTCGAAACTGAAGAGTTTCCTCATGAGTCATTCCTTCTGTTTTGTTGAGGAGTTCATTGAAAAATTAAGTTGATTCTTATGATATATTGTAGATTGCGTGTACTTAAAGTTATAGTTGAGGCTTTTTGGTTTCATAAACATTTTATTTTTATCTGTTATTCCTTTTATGTTGTAATTTCATGTACTGACACGTTCCATGACCTTGGAGATTTGCTCCTCAATTTGGTCCTACGGAACTTGGCGTGTAAATAAAATAAAAATGATAATTGCCTCGGCTTTGGTTTTTGATAGCGCAATTTTGTAGTGCATGGTATTCTATGACTACGGCGGCATGCGAACGGCTTACAGACTTAGCTGTTTCGGAAATGCTTCTACCACTGGCCCGAAAACCATTGGTCATGCCGTTTTGGACGTCGGATAAACCGCTCCGTTTCCGCGTTACTACAACGACTACGTGCTCCAAAAATGAGTTCAAATGGCTCTGAGCACTATGGGACTCAACTGCTGTGGTCATAAGTCCCCTAGAACTTAGAAATACTTAAACCTAACTAACCTAAGGACAGCACACAACACCCAGCCATCACGAGGCAGAGAAAATCCCTGACCCCGCCGGGAATCGAACCCGGGAACCCGGGCGTGGGAAGCGAGAACGCTACCGCACGACCACGAGATGCGGGCGACTACGTGCTCCAACACACTTTGTATATCCTCCCCTGCCAGTGCTGCCACCTGCCGTCTGTGAGCGTTTATTGCACGTTGACATCGAACATAGGCGGTGGTCATATTACTGTGACTTGAAGTGTATTAATAAACTGATAAATTTGGCTCGTAATTGGTGTAATATTAATAATTTAAGAAACTTTTGAAATAAAAGTGAAGTTATTATTTTCATGGTTGAATTTAGTTCACGGTTTTCTTATAAAAATTTACCACAGAAAACATTAGGTCGTGCGGTAGCGTTCTCGCTTCCCACGCCCGGTTTCCCGGGTTCGATTCCTGGCGGGGCCAGGGATTTTCTCTGCCTCGTGATGACTGGGTGTTGTGTGCTGTCCTTAGGTTAGTTAGGTTTAAGTAGTTCTAAGTTCTAGGGGACTGATGACCATAGATGTTAAGTCCGATAGTGCTCAGAGCCATTTGAGCCATTTTTGAAAACATTACGTACATCATCATTTCCTTTGGGCCTTGGTCCCACTTCAACACGGGGTCGACCTTGTTACTATGTATTTGGCGGAGTCAGTGGCGCGATGCCCTTCCTGTCGCCACCCAGTAACTCTCGGAACGAAATTAATGCATCCCAGCAGTCTGCGTCTAGTGTAAGCCATGAAATAATGTGAACATTTCCAAATGTCTGCGAATCTTGTAACTGAGGCAAGACGATGGGGGGGGGGGGGGGGTTCAGCCGGTATTCACCTATTGGGATGTGGAAAACCACCTAAAAACCACATCCAGGCTAGCTGGCTGGCTCATCGGCCCTCGTCGTTAATCCGCTGGGCGGATTCGATTTGGGGCAGGCGCGCTTACCCGAGTTCAGGAAGCAGCGCATTAGCCCCCTCGGCTAACCTGGCGGGTACAAATAAACTTTATGTTAATAGAGGTTTTTTTTTTAGCTACTGAATGGCGTCTTGTTATGATTCAAGCAAAAATGATCATAAAGTATTTGGAATGTAACACAGTATGCAGTAAGCTATTACTGTACACGGTGAGTCGCATGTCGTAACACCCCTCTTATCTCGAGAACGTTTACACGTACCGAAAACGAGATTTTCCGCACTTGACAATACACTGAAGGATGGGCGGGGAGGTAACTTTTTTATGGATAACTCTCTGAGCTCTGTCATCAACGGTATGCTTTTTATAACAGCATTCGGTAGCTCTTGGTTAGGCAATTGCAAGTAACATTGCGCTTGTTAATATTGACGGTGAGACCTTTCGCAAAAACTACGAGACATTGGAAATCAATAGGCCAGGGTAAATACCACCCAAGCAGATCTCTCATGCCAGGCTCTGTTGTTATATGCAGCAACACAGGTCTACGTTCCTAAGACAAAACCTCATTTTCTATACGACATAGATTCGAAATCACCAACGAATTTTGTATGTGGTACTACAGAATACGCTAGCTTCTGGCACGTGTCATTGTGCTTGAGAAAACTGTTTCAAATGTGTGTACGTTTCCACGTTCTTGTAAAAACAACAACTGTTTCCTTAGGCAGTTTCCATTTAAACATTCCCGTTTGTTATGTAAGTCTGCAGGCTTTCGTCGCCGTTGCTGGGATCTTCTTCAGGATCTTCCGGTGTCCACTATTGCTAAAATATTGTCAGAGACCAGTGTCGCGTTCTCTTATAAAGGGGAGTTGCCCCGCGTTTGTGCTGGAGAAGTGGGAGTATTGGTCAAAATTCTTGTGGCTACCACTGGTGGGACATCGTCATGGGCTACTACTCCCGCACTGATGCAGAAGAAGGGGCCTTAATGGCTAAACTCTTCTGGATACTATTGGTGGTCCATCGTCATTAGACAGAAAGGCACTATTCTACACTTATGCTAGAGAAGGGATATTGGTTGAAATTCCTTTTACTGGTATCGGTTGGCAGTCAGCATTGACTAGATGCGAAACGGATGGGGCAAGAGAGGGGGAATGTTACCCAAAATATTATTGTCCGCAGAGGTGACTTGCAGCACGTTGTTTATGTTGCTCGCTGACCGCGGCTGCATATTCACTTACTTGATGGTGAGGAGCCATTCCCGGTTGTTGCTTACTTGTCAAAGCCGAAATAGGAACGTCGGTCGTTCGTATTTGAACGCTTGTTGAATGTAAAACACCTGCTGTCGGACAAACGTGTCGAAGTTGTAATTAGACGGAATACACTTGCAGTAAACTAATCTTATTCACAGTGACAGACAACATGTCACCCACGAAATAAACACTTTTCTTTACGAAACTTAGTTTTAAACTTTACTTAAACATGTGCTCAAATGGTTTACCATCCATTGCAACGGACATATGCAATCGTCGTAAGTGAGATAGATGAACAGGTGAAAGTACATTGGATGGTATGCCGTTGCATGCTGTGGTGATTCTACTGCGCGTATCTTCATGATAGCCGAAACGTACTGCGTAACTCATATGTAGCAATACGTTTGAATCTTATTTCTGTCTCATCCAGATCGTTTTGATTTTTGTTTGTTACAAAACACGATATTTCGAATGTATCGTCAGTTCGAACGACATAAATAGATGAAAATGAAGGAAGTATAAAGACAGTTACTTGAATTTCGGTCTTACCTGTACTGTTAGAAATTAAGAACGACTAAAGTGTATCATATGTTTCAAAATCCTTGCTACTGAAGGCATTTATCCAAATAAAATTAAATGACATTTGGAGTCAAACCACGGTAGTCTGGTAAACAAACCATGAGAGCACTTTCCCACAAGTTAAATGAAATCACGAAACAAGCTAGGATTCCTACAAAGGCTTTTCTTCTATCTTACAAAGATGCGTACCGTGTTGCAAAGAGCAAGAAACAGCGCACCGTAGCCTAAGACAAAACTTCAACCTTCAAGAAGAAACTACTTTTGTGTAAGAAAAACTTGGATGATATAGATGTTACGTTGTCCCGGCTCTTCATGCGGTTTTATGAGACATCAATTTTCAACTGAGTGAAGAACTGAGATCCGTGTTTCTCGATCATTTAAATGAGCTCAGTAACTTCTTTCTGAGGTGCTTTCCCTAAAAAGTTAATCAATGCATCTAGATCAAAGATCCTTTCAGTACAGGACTTCCATTTACCACTTAACACTGGAGAACAAGAGCAATTTATCTACATTTTTTCAGAGTTTACACTGAAATCGAAGTTCGTTTTCTCATCACTGCTCTGCTTTCAGAGCTTGACGAATCAAGATTATGCGCAAATAGCTAACAAGGCACTAAGATTTTTGATACCTTTGGCAACATCCTACTTAAGTGAGGTAGGTTTTCCTACATTGGAAGTCATCAATGTGAAATAAAAATCGAAAATGAATGTGGAGAAACTGATGCAAGTCGCAGTTTCCAATCTTGTGCCCAGATTAAAACTTGTGGCAGATTGAAACTGTGTGCCCGACCGAGACTCGAACTCGGGACCTTCGCCTTTCGCGGGCAATCTGCCAGGAAGCTTCATATCAGCGCACACTCCGCTGCAGAGTGAAAATCTCATTCTGGAAACATCCCCCAGGCTGTGGCTAAGCCATGTCTCCGCAATATCCTTTCTTTCAGGAGTGCTAGTTCTGCAAGGTTCGCAGGAGAGCTTCTGTAAAGTTTGGAAGGTAGGAGACGAGGTACTGGCAGAATAAAGCTGTGAGTAGCGGGCGTGAGTCGTGCTTCGGTAGCTCAGATGGTAGAGCACTTGCCCACGAAAGGCAAAGGTCCCGAGTTCGAGCCTCGGTCGGGCACACAGTTTTAATCTGCCAGGAAGTTTCATAGTAGGAAGTCGGTTGCTCTAGAGATCTTAAGGATAATCTGAATTAGGATTGTCGCATGGGAATTCGAACCCCACTCCTCACAAGCCCAAATCAGAGGTATAATGCACCCTATTCAATTTAGGTAACGTCAATGTCACGTATGTTTAGAGAAACTGATTCACATATAAATAGAAGCTTCCGTCCCTAGCAAGAAACACTGAAAACTGAACACAAAAGAAGGCAACACAACGTTCTAAAATGCTGGAAGCGAAGAAGAATTATTTTAAGACGTCCAATTACTTTCCACACTTGATTCTGCGCATTAACTGCAACTGATATCGAATGACACGAATCAGGAAGTAGAAAGTACCGTTAATGTAGCAGAAAGCGCTCTTATCATCAGGTAGTCGGTAATACTCAACTAAAAATAAAATGGAAACTTTATTACTATTTTTAAAACAGTGGCGCAGTGTTACATGAAGCTCATGAAAGTGGAGAGTTATGCTTTACGTTCTCATGTTTGACAGACAAAACGCAAATATCCCAGATTCATATTCGTAATTACTATTTGTCAGAGACTAATGAGAATGAGAGAGATTGTAAAATGGAAATCAAAACGTGATTACATGCCCCCTTCCCACACGTACGCACACGAAATGAAACGCACACACGCACACAAAACAAATCACTACCTTTGTCCCTAGATTATATGTAAACGAAGTCATTTGAATTACATTTTGTACCTCAGGGTGCATTAGATTTGCTCTGAACGCGGCTGCAGTTAAACTGGTTCCGTGTCGTGTGTTGTTTCGTAATGACTCAGTAAGTGCACATTCATCAAGCTTGCCTCTTTTTTTTATTTTTTTTAGTGGAGAGAAAATAGCTTTGGCTTGTACCGCAATAAGTTATTTTTAAATATTCAAGGAACATCCAATGTTTGTCTGTCACCATGAGTTTTAATTTACAGCCCGATTTATTCCGGAATCATGATTGGTGTACATATCTGAGTCATTAATTAGAGATATTTCTTATTATTATTTTATTTTCCATGACTAAACTGAGGAGCAAATATCACTGGACATGAAACGAGTCAGTACGGAAGATTAATGGTTCAAATGGTTCAAATGGCTCTGAGCACTATGGGACTCAACATCTATGGTCATCAGTCCCCTAGAACTTAGAACTACTTAAACCTAACTAACCTAAGGACAGCACACAACACCCAGCCATCGCGAGGCAGAGAAAATCCCTGACTCCGCCGGGAATCGAACCCGGGAACCCGGGCGTGGGAAGCGAGAACGCTACCGCACGACCACGAGATGCGGGCACGGAAGATTAATATCAGAAAAATTAATAACAGAGAAAATGAACCGTGGACCTTGCCGCTGGTGAGAAGACTTGCGTGCCTCAGCGATACAGATAGCCGTATCTTAGGTGCAACCACCACGGAGGTGTATCTTTTGAGAGACCAGAGAAACGTGTGGTTCCTGAAGGGGGGCAAGAATCTGTTAAGTAGTTACAGGGGCAACAGTCTGGATGATTGACTGATCTGACCTTGTAACATGAACCAAAGCGGCCTTGCCATGCTGGTGCTGCGAACTGCTTTTTAAAGCAAGGGATAACTACAGCCGTGATTTTTTCTGAACGCACGCGGCTCTACTGTATGGTTAAATGATGATGGTGAAACGCCCTGCCAAACCCGCAGGACAGGACCGGTAGTTGGAATTGTGTAAAGGGGCCAAAATGAGCGACTGTCAGTTACATTCTAACACATAACTTTATTCATTTGACCAAACATTACGGTACAAATTCTTGAACTTAGTTATCGGCTGAATACGCCACAACTCTCTCATGCCTTTAGTGCACAGCCACTTTAATTTAAAAAAAACAGCTAAAAGCCATTGACTCAAAATTCAGACACCAAAAAGAATATTTAGAAGGCAGAAGGCATCATGTTAAGTAAGTTCTATAATTTGACTGAAGGTCTAAAAATCTAACGCTTGAAAAGCAACAACCTTAATTTAAAGACGGCTGTAGGCCGATGGTTTAAGACTCAAGGTAAAACTAAATAAAAAAACACAAGGCAGAAGGCCTTATCTTCAATTAGGCTCGAGGCCCCAAACAGTCTGATGCTCGAAAGACAAAGATCCTTAATTTAAAAACGGCTGAAGGTCCCATGACTTAAAACTCAAGGTAAAGTAAATTTAAACAACAAAGCCTTATCTTAAATTAGGCTGAAGGCCCCAAACAATCTAACACATGACAATCAAGGAACTTTAATTTTAAAACGGCTGAAGGCCCATGGCTTAAAACTTGCCTAAAATATTTTTAATGTTCAGAGGACCCAAGACTTTATCTTTAAACAGTATATTAATCAGGCTGAAGGCCCAAACAATCTAACACTTGACAAGCAAAGAGTTTTACTTTTAAAACGTCTGAAGGCCCATAACTTAAAACACAACTAAAATAATTTTTAGTAAGCAGAAGGCCCAAGGATTTATCTTTAAACAATATTTTAATCAGGCTAAAGGCCCAAACAATCTAACAATTGAAAAGCAAGGCACTTTAATTTTAAAGTGTCTGAAGGCCCATGACTTAAAACACAACCAAAAACAATTCAACTTTAATTCAAAACCATCGGCTATGAGCCTTACAAACACACACAACAGAAAATAAGGAAAGGCAGTGCAGCTAACGGCGCTCGGAAGTTTTGTGGGGTCGGCCAGCACTTGAAATACTAACGTTCACTGAGGTGAGACAGGCAGTCGGCCCAACCACTCTTGATCCGACGACAACCCAACCAACAGACAGTCAACGGACCGACTGATAACGTAACTTATGCTCCTCTCGACCAGCACACAACCGGGAGTTCAATGCAAAACGTAAAAGGCATGGACCCCCACAACCAAGCATACATTAAACAGTCAAACTAAACACCATGCTGGACAGCGACAACACAGTGAGGAAAGGAGGCTTCCTGAATTTACGTCAACAGCCAGCCAGGGCAGGTAACAGGAAAGTTAATGGCCACAAGGCAGAAAATTCCGCTGGTGCACTTCAATTGCAAATAACCAAATACAGTTAGACTCCACCGGATGGTAGCTAAACATTTGCCAACTCGAACACACACATTGCTGCTCGTGGGAATGTCCCAACAGCCAATAACGAGAACCAGAGGGCACAATGTGAACAGTCTTGACTTGTTGATAAATTTAATCCAAACTCAACCTTCGTATCAAGGGTCGGTGAGCCATGGACCTCGTAGCAATGGGAACAGCCCCACACATTCTGACACTGCGTAGAGACCGCCAGCTGGCCCAGCCAAACCTCGCCCCGTGGAGATTTCCTCGCTGCTCCACGCCAACCGACCGACAGCTACACAGCAGCATGCAGACAGCACTAAAATAACTGGGCAATGGACATCACAGGCTCCACACAATTTCACAAACACTTGGACAAAGAATGTGACCAATGCTAAAAGCAATGACTGTGCAATCGTGAAGATGGACCATGAGTTGAGACACACAGTGCCAACCTATAGGCCATCGGCGAGAAAATACACGTCGTCTGGTAAGATGACCAACTGACGATCAACCAAGACAATCCCCAGCCATGTGTGCCGGCAACGGTCGGGCGAGTCATGGCTATCAAAACCTCACTGATACTCCAACCCGAGCGAACTTCTGCTGCGTCTGAAGTGTCCGATTGGCAGGTCCAAACTCCACTGCTGGCGTGTTCAAAAAATGGTTCAAATGGCTCTGAGCACTATAGGACTTAACATCTGAGGTCATCAGTCCCCTAGAACTACTTAAACCTAACTAACCTAAGGACATCACACACATCCATGCCTGAGGCAGGATTCGAACCTGCGACCGTAGCGGCCGCGCGTTCCAGACTGAAGCGCCTAGAACCGCTCGGCCACACTGGCCGGCGCTGGCGTGTTCCAACTGACTTTACTGCCCGGTCCGAACTGCCCTGCTGGCGCGTTCCAACTCGTTGCAGGACACACAAAGACCAGGAAGTAACAGCAGTCCAGCAAAGATAATACGACAAGGCCTACATCGATAAGCGCTGCTGCTACCGCTCACAGGCAGGCAAGGCAGCAACTGAGTGACACAAGTAATTGAAAATTAACATACAAGGCGGCGGTATGGTAAAAACAGGGTGTTAAATAAGAGATGGCATGAACACGAGCCACACAAAGCTCAAATTTCATTATCTTGGTTAAAATATTCCGGAGGTAAAATAGTTCCCCATTCGGATTTATGGGCGGAGACTACTCAGGAGGACGTCGCCATCAGGAGAAACAAAACTGGCATTCTATGGATCGGAGCATGGAATGTTAGATCCCTTAATCTGGCAGGTAGGTCAGAAAATTTAAAAAGGAAAATGGATAGGTTAAATTTATATAGAGTGGGAATTAGTGAAGTTCAGTGGCAGGAGGAACAGGATTTCTGGTCAGGTGAATACAGGGTTATCCATACAAAAACAAATAGGGGTCATGCAGGAGTAGGTTTAATAATGAGTAAAAAAAGTAGGAACACGGATAAGCCACTATAAACAGCATAGTGAACCCATTATTGTAACCAAGATAGATACGAAGTCCACACCCGCCACAGCAGTCGAAGTTCATATGCCAACTAGCTCCGCAGAGGAGGAGGAGATTGAGGAAATATATGATGAGAGAGAAGAAATCATTCAGGTAGTTAAGGGGGCCTAAAATTTAATAGTCATGGAGGACTGGAATTCGATAGTAGGGAAAGGAAGAGAAGGAAAGGTAGTACGTGAACATGGACGGGGGAGGGGGGGGGGAATATTGAAAGAGGAAGCATAATTTTACACAGAGTATAATTTAATCGTAGCTAACAATTTGTTTAAAAATAATGAGGGAAGGTTGTATATGTGGAAGAGAACTGGAGACCCCAGAAGATTTCAGATTGCTTATAATGGTTAGACAGAGGTTTAGGAACCAGGTTTTAAAATGTAAGGCATTCCCAGGGCCATATGTGGACCCTGGCCACAATTTATTGGTTATGGACTGTATATTAAAACTGAAGAGGCAGGAATTTAAGGAGATGGGACCTGGATAAAGCGAAAGAGCCAGAGGCTGCATAGGGTTTCATAAGGAGCATTAGGTAACGATTGACAGGAGCAGGGGAAAGAATGCAATAGGAGAAGAAAGGGTAGCTTTGAGAGATAAAATAGTGAAGATAGCAGAGAATCAAGTAGGTAAAAAGACGAGGGCTAGTAGAAATCCTTGGGTAACACAAGAGATACTGAATTTAAGCGATAAAAGGAGAAAATATAAAAATGCAATGAATTAAGCAGACGAAAGGGAGTACAAATACCTAAAAATGAGATTTACAGGAGTGCAACTTGGCTAAGCAGGAATGGCTAGAGGACAAATGTAAGGATGTAGAAACCTGTAGCACTTGGGGTAAGATAGATACTGCCTACAGGAAAATTAAAGAGACCTTTGGAGAAAAGAGAACCACCTTTATGAATATCAAGAGCTCAGAGGGAAAACCAGCCCTAAGCAAAAAAGGGAAAGCAGAAAGGTGGAATGTGGAAGGTGGAAGAAGTATGTAGAGGGTCTATACAAGGGAGATGCCTTAGGTCAATATTGTGAAAATGGAAAAAGACCTAGACGAATACGAAAAGGAGCTATGACACTGCGTGAAGAATTCGACAAAACACTGAAAGACTTAACTCGAAATAAGGCCTCAGGAGTGGACAACATTCCGTTAGAGTTACTGATAGCCTTGCAGGAGCCAGCCATGACAAAACTCTTCCATGTAGTAAGATGTATGAGATAGGCGAAATACCATCTGACTTTAAGAAGAATATTGTCGCAGAAGACGCCGTGTAGCGCAGTCGCCACAGTGTACTGGTTATGATACTAGATTGTTGCACTGAGGGTCGTGAGTTCTAAACTCACCTGAACTGAAGAATTATAATATCTATATTCGGTTCGAGTACATTCTAGAAATATCCACAAATGGCAAGAATCATTGTACTGGAATGTTCCGTAGCTGTATACGTACCGTATGTTTTCTGGCCGGAGGCAGTTCGCTCCGCGCTCTTGTATGTGCAGGTGCTGAATAAACCTTGGTTAAGTGAATTTAGTGTTCGTCATTTTCTCTACTTACACCTTCATCTACGTGATATTATTCTGGTGGAGACGCAGGGTATTGGAACTTGTGATATCGCACATTATCGACGACACAGTGGCTCCCATCAGGCCACGACAGAGTCACAATGTACGTGGCTAGAAACCCGAGTTCGAGCCATATTCAGCAGATCACAATCTATCTGAGATATAAGAAAAAGAGGACGTCACGATGACAGCAACTGTGTGCCACCACATGAGACATCCTTCCGGGTTCTCTGGTGACGATGGCCAAGATCCAAACAAGTGGCTGAAGGTCTATGAGCGTATAGACAAATTTAAAAAATGAGATGACACCATGTGTTTGATTACCGTATTTTTCTACTTGGAGGGCACTGCCAAGCAATGGTACGAGAACAACGAGGAGAAGTTCACAAGCTGGGAAGTATTCCAAGCGGAACAGCGCACGTATTTCGGCGACACACAGCGACAGAAGTGCGAGGCTGATGATACATTTAAGTGCAGGGCACAGCGTCGAGGAGAAACGGCAGCATCCTATATTCAAGACGTCTTGGAGCTGGAGCTGTGTAAAATCGTGGGTCCTCGAATGAAGGAGGAAGATAAGGTTGCACATCTCGTGAAGGTTGATGCTGAGGACATGTATCAAGCCCTACTCCTGAAGGAGGTTTCGACAGCAGACGACTTCATTAAATGGTGCCAGTATGTCGAGACAATGCATCAAAAAAGAATTATACGCAAGAAATTTGAACGGCTTCCAAACGTCGTATCGATGTCTCTGATGGAGGAAGAAACTGATTTCACAAGTCTTCTTCGTCAGATAGTGAGAGAGGAAGTTCAGAAGGCACTTGGATTGTACGGCGAGCAGAAAACCGAGACGCTTCAAGAGATCGTAAGGGAGGAAGTGAAACAGACATTGAACCCAATCTCTCGTCCTTCATTTCACTTTAAAACGGTAAAAAAGTCGAGATATAGGCAAAGTGACGTTCCTACAATGCCGCATGACGAACCTGGTTAGGTACCAAGGAAGACTGATGTCTGGAGGACCCAGGATAACCAACCAGTATGTTTCCGCTGCGGACGACCGGGACATGTGGTGCGCTATTGTCGAGAAAGGCGGCGGATATTTGATGACGCCCGCGCCAGAAGACAAATGACTCTGAGCACTATGGGACTTAACTTCTGAGATCATCAGTCCCCTAGAACTTAGAACTACGTAAACCTAACTAACCTAAGGACATCACACACATCCATGCCTGAGGCAGGATTCGAACCTGCGACCGTAGCAGTCGCGCGGTTGCGGGCTGAAGCGCCTAGAACCGCTCGGCCACCACGGCCGGCGCCAGAAGACAGCAGACAGCAGACCGATCTTAGCCGACGCCAATTCTGGCGCGACGAAGATGAACAAGAAGATGTGGTTGCAGGACGACGTAGGTCACCATCGCCGCAAGCTAGCCGCTGGAGAGGACGCTCCCCAACACGCCGATCAAGGTCTCCATCGCCGTTTAGAAGCTCCAACCGATCACCTAGCCGCCGCAACTTGGAAAACTAAAGGGTGCGATCTTCCCCGGAGATGAGGCTGCCAAAGAGAAAAATCCTCCGCCGTCCATCACTACAAAAATGATAGGAAACTACGTCGATATCCTCACAGGTGGCCGACCAGCTCAAGCTCTTGTGAACTCTGGAGGATCATATTCAGTCATTTCGGAGATGTACCGTCGCCAGTTGCAGAAAACCGTATTCGTCGACAGCAAAACGTCTCTGCTGAAGGTGGCTAATGGAAAATATGTAAAACCTACAGGAAGATGTGTCATTCATGTGGGTATAAGTGGCCATACACAGCCCTTAGAATTCATCGTCTTACAAGAGTGTAGTCATGACGTCATTCTCGAATGTGACTTTTTGAAAGCTTCTCAAGCAATTATAGATTGTGGTCGCTCGTAGATTATGCTAGACGAGATAAGATACTGTGGACAGGAAGATTCGCATCCGCGTCTGTGGAGAATATGTGTGCTGGATGAAGTGATCATTGCTGCAGTCAGCTCTAGAAAGGTGGCTGTTATGTGTCATGCCATGCATCAACTCATGAATCTTGTAGTGGAATGTAAGAGAAGCGTACCACTGAAGAATAACTTGGTCTTATCAGCCTCTGTCGTCTTGTTTAAGAATGGATTCGGTGAATTGTGGGTAGTTAACTGTCGCCGAGAACCACAGATCCTTCCAAGACAGCTGAGCGTCATAGAAACCTCTCATGCCGAGTCTATGGGCGAAATTAGCGCTACCACTACAAGATTTTCTAGCTCGACTATTACCAGATCTCACTAAGGAACAACAGAAGAAGCTACTTGTATTTCTTCAAGAGTTGTCTGAATGCTTCAATCCACAGATGAAGAGAAAATTAGACATCGACGGTGAAACATCGGATTAGCACTGGAGACCATCAACCATCTGGCTTCAGAGAGCATATCGTATATCAACAACGGAAAGTCGAATAATTGGCGACGAGGTAGAGAAAATGATGAAGAACGACACCATTCAGCCTTTGCAGAGCCCATGGTCGTCACCAGTGGTTCTCGTCAGGAAGAAGGATGGCAGTTGGCGCTTTTGTGTTAATTACAGGAAGCTTAATAAGATAATTAAAAAGGACGTTTACCCTCTTCCATGAATTGACGATAACTACATTGTCTGAAGGGGGCTAAGTTTTTCTCAACCACGGACATGTACTCGGGATACTGGCAAATCGAAGTAGATGAGGCTGATCGTGAGAAAACTGCATTCATCACCCCTGGGGGCCTGTATAAGTTTAAGGTAATGCCGTTTGGTTTGTGTAATGCACCAGCAACTTTTGAATGAATGATGGATAATCTTCTAAGGCACCGGAAGTGGACGATTTGTCCTTGTTATTTAGATGCCATAGTGTTCTCAGAGACATTTGATGAACACATAAAAAAGACTGAGGGCAGTTCCTAAGTGTCTCCAACAAGCCGGACTGAAACTTAATCCAAGAAAGTGTCTCTTTGGAGCAAAAGAAATCAAAATACTGGGACACCTTATGTCAAACGAAGGTGTGCGGCCAGACCCAGAAAAGGTGAGAGCTACAACGGAATTTCCTATTCCTAAAAGTATTAAAGATTTGACAAGATTCCTCAGACTGTGATCTTATTACCATCGTTATATCAAAGACTTTTGTATCAAAGCCAGGCCACTCCAAGAGTTGTTAAAAGCCGATGCTAAATTAATATGGGGTGGTGCTCAACAAGATTCCTTCGATGTGCTGCGAAAATCTCTGACAACTGACCTTGCACTTGGTCTGTATGATGAGAGAGCACCTACAGAACTACACACAGATGCCAGCGGGTATGGGATCGGTGCTGTTCTGGTGCAGATTTCGGATGGAAGAGATAAGGTTATATCCTATGCTTCTAGGACACTTACAAAAGCCGAGAGAAACTACTCAACTACAGAAAGAGAATGTCTTGCTGTGATTTGGGCCATGTGCAAATTTCGACAGTATCTCTATGGAAGGCCATTCACAGTTGTTACAGACCATCATTCACTTTGTTGGTTGACGACTCGCCAGGTGGGCACTGCGTCTTCAAGAGTATGACATTACCATAATGTATAAAAGTGGAAGGAATCACCAAGATGCCGACTGTCTCTGAAGAAACCCTGTGCAAGACCATCAAGACTTTGATGAAGATAATGACTGTCTCACTGTACTCCAGGCAGAGCAAAAAGGCAGTTCCTCAGAAAACACCTGGCTGACTCACACCAATTCCACCAGCCGAAACGCCTTTCCAGCGTGTCGGGATTGACATCCTTGGACGATTTCCAACGTCTGGTTGTGGCAATTGATGGATTGTTGTTTGCACTGATTACCTGACACGCTATGCCACTACAAAAACCGTGAAAACAGCCGAAGCATTCGAGATAGCCAAATTTATTGTAGAAGACATTGTATTAAAACACGATGCCCCAAGGTCGTTAATTACAGATCGAGGGAAAGTTTTTCAATCGAATCTTGTGACAGAGATAAACCACCGGTGGACATGACTCAGCACATGACGACTGCCTACCATCCGCTAACTACAGGGCTTATTGAACGCCTTAATAAGACCTTGGCCGACATGCTATCAATGTTCGTCAATGATGAGCAGAGCAACTGGGATGATGTGCTACCTTTCGTTACGTTTGCCTACAACACCGCCAAACAAGAGACCACAGGATTTGCGCTATTTTTCCTGGTGCATGGGTGTGAGGCGACGACGACGAGGGACACTGTGTTTCCAGTACATCCTGAGGACGTGGACGACGACTACATCGGCCAGGTGTTAACCAGAGCTGAGGAGACTCGGCAGTTACCTCGACTTCGCACGCTGCACGCCCAAGAAAACGATCGCTGAAGGTACGACGCGAGCCACCGCCCTGTTGTCTACCAGCCTGGTGACCTCGTCTGGATCTTCACTTCTGTTCGGATGGTTGGTCTCTCTCTGAAGCTCCTCAGGCGCTACTTTGGACCTTATAAGGTTGTAAGACAATTGTCTGATGTTATTTATGAAGGTGAAGATTTCGACCCCGACACAAGCCGACGAAAGATCAGACACGGTCCACGTCCTAGGAACGAAGACCTACGAGGATCCTGCAATCCAGGGTAAATTCGAAGCTGCAGTGACAGGCAACAAGCTGAAAGTTGACGAAGAGCGTAGTGGCAAAGGAAGTTCTAAGAAGATCACCGCCAGGGTGAGCATCAGTCATCGGGAGTCGGAGTATGCAGGACCGATGACTCGTTCCAGGACTAGGAGGACGTAACACCGAGACGCTGTTCTCTTAAGGACGGAGCAATGTCGAAGAAGAAGCCGAGTAGCGCAGTTGCTTAGTGTATTGGTTATGATACTAGATTGTTGCATTGAGGGTCGTGAGTTCTAAATTCACCTGAACTGATAGATTTTAATTTCTGTATTCGGTTCGAGTACATTCTAGAAGTATCCACAATTTGCAAGAATCATTGTACTGGGATGAAACTTCCTGGCAGATTAAAACTGTGTGCCCGACCGAGACTCGAACTCGGGACCTTTGCCTTTCGCGGGCAAGTGCTCTACCAACTGAGCTACCGAAGCACGACTCATGCCCGGACTCACAGCTTTACTTCTGCCAGTACCTCGTCTCATATCAGCGCACACTCCGCTGCAGAGTGGAAATCTCATTCATTGTACTGGGATGTTCTGTAGCTGTATATATACCGTATGTGTTCTGGCCGGAGGCAGTTTGCTCCACTCTCTTGTATGGGCAAGTGCTCAATAAACCTTTGTAAAGTGAAGTTAGTGTTCGTGATCTACTTATACACCTTCCTCTACGTGACAATATAATAATCCTAATTCCAAATAAAGCAGTTGCTGACAGGTGTGAAAATTACCAAGCTATCAGTTCAGTAAGTCATGGCTGCAAAATACTAACAGGAATCCTTTACAGAAGGGTGGGAAAACTGTTAGAAGCCGTCCCCGGGAAAGATCAGTTTAGATTCCGGAGAAATGTAGAAAAACGTGAGGCAATACTGACCTTACGATTTCTCATAGAAGATAGGTTAAGGAAAGGCAAACCTACGGTTATAGCATTTGTAGACTTTGAAAAAGCTTTTGATAATGTTGACTGGAATACTCCCTTTCAGATTCTAAAGGTGGCAGGGGTGAAATACAGAGAGCGAAAGACTAATTACAATTTGTACAGAAACCAGATTGCGGTTACAAGAGTTGAGGGGTACGAATTGGAAGCAGTGTGGTTGTAGCCTTTCCCCGATGTTATTCAATCTGTATATTTAGAGGAGCCAGTAACGGAAACAAAAGAATAATCTGGAGTGGGAATTAAACTCCAGGGAGAAGAAACAAAAAGTTTGAGGTGCGCTGATAACATTGCAATTTCTTCAGAGTCAGCAAAGGACTTAGAAGAGCAGTTGAACGGAATGGACAGTATTTTGAAAGGAGGATATAAGATGAACATCAACAAAAGCAAAACGAAGATAATGGAATGTAGTCGAATTAAATCAGGTGATTCTGAGGGAACTAAATTAGGAAATGAAACATTTAAAGTAGTAAACGAGTTTTGATATTTGGGAAGCAAATGATAGTCGAAGTAGGGAAGGCATAGTATATAGACTGGCAATGTCAAGAAAAGCGTTTCGGAAGAAGAGAAATTTTCTAACATCGAGTATAGATTTAAGGGTCAGGAAGTCTTTTGTGAAAGTATTTGTATGGAGTGTAACCATGTACGGAGGTGAAATATGGACGATAAATAGTTTAGAGAAGAAGAGAATAGAAGCTTACGAAATCTGGTGCTACAGAATAATGCTGAAGATTAGATGGGTCGATCACGTAACTAATGAGGAGGTACTGAATAGAATTTGCGAGAAGAGAAATTTGTCGTACAACCTGACCAAAAGAAGGAATCGGTTGATGGGACACATTATGTGGCATCATGGGATCACTAATCTAGTACTGGAGGAATGCGTGTGGAGTAAAAATCGTAGAGGGAGACCAAGAATACAGTAAGCAGATTCAGAGGGATGCGGGTTGCAGTAGTTGCTCGCAGATGATAAGGTATGTACAGAATAGAGTAGCTTGGAGAGCGGCATCAAACCAGTCTTTGGACTGAAGATTACAACTACAACAACAAAATAAAACGTACACGAATCGTACGCAGACGAAAAGATGCTGCGTACATACTAGCATAATGAACAATACGAACAGTAATTTTCTTAATTTTTTCCAAGAAACAGCAGTGATTCACGATCAAATTCTTCGGTTTGGATTTGAAAGTACATGGATTACTACTAAGATAATTCTAGTGGCAGCGTATTGAAAATGGATGTAGCTGAGAGCTGCACTCCTTACTGCCCAAGATTCAAGGAAAAGGGATCAAATTGCAGATCGTATTTGTGCCTAGTATTGACTAACTGAAAGCTGCTAATTCTTGAGAGAAAGGTCATTTGTTAACGGCAAACGATGTTAAAGAAGGTACTCTCACGTGCTGAAAAATAATGCCTTCGATATCTTAATGTGATAACTCTTAGAGCGTTTCAAACATTATGACTTTTTAATCAGCATGTCTCCATATTGATAACCCCCTGCCGCTTGAAGGCTCCGAATTGCAGCGAGTAACATAGCGCTGTGCAACGTAACTAAGTCGCAGCTTGAGAAAGAGAGTGCTATAATCGAGTTGCGAATTCGAAGAGTTCGTCCAGTCAGTGAGCGCTATGTCCTTGAGCATGACAATGCCAGGCGATACACGAGCGCTGCGAACATCTGTAACAAGCTGAAATCTTGGGTTCACTGTCTTCTATCATTCTCCATACGGTCCCGACATGACCCCACGTGATTTTCATCTGTTTCCAAATGGTTCAAATGGCTCTGAGCACTATGGGACTTACCTTTTTGAGGTCATCAGTTCCCTAGAACTTAGAACTACTTAAACCGAACTAACCTAAGGACATCACACACATCCATGCCCGAGGCAGGATTCGAACGTGCAACCGTAGCGGTCGCGCGGCTCCAGACTGTAGCGCCTAGAACCGCTCCGCCACTCCGGCCGGCGATACTGTAATCACTGAAGTAACATCAGTACTGTAGCGCCTAGAACCGCTCGGCCGGCTCATCTGTTTCCAAAATTATACAACACCTTCGAGGACTTCGGTTTGATAGTGACGAAACGGTGCAAGCAGAGGTGAGGTTGTGGCTGTGTCAACAAATCCAAACATTCTACAGTGAAGGTACCAACAAACTAGTCTCCCGTTGGGAGACATGTGTATGCCACTAGAGTGGCACGTTGAGAAATAAATACGTGAAAGCGAAGAATAAAGATGTAGAATGTTAATAACATTTGTTTTATTTAAAAAAGCTTTAAGAGTTTTTACATAAACAATCCGGAGGGATTACTTTTCAGCTCGTCCTTGTATGATGTAAAAAAGTCACTGTACGTGATAAACCCTGGTCTGATGTAAGATTGACAAACGTGGAATTTAAAATGTGTTTGTTTTTCAATTGTTTATCCGTCATTTCTCTTCCACATGTCTTTAAAATGTTTCCAAAGAGTTTAATTGTCCTATGATGACTCCTTTTCCGTGGGGGCTCTCTCATGTTTAAGCCTCCCTGTACTGTAGCTTCGTACACGTCCCACCACTGGCGGTTATGTAAATGATTAGAGTTGTAATTATGTGGCGCCATGGTGAGGGGAAACATCGGGTGTGACTTCGGGCCACAATAAGGTAGCGACTGAGTAACGGGAAAGCGGTACGTCACGAACATCCAGCACCCTTTGTAACCTCTCATATGACACTACTGTGGAACAATTTTTGAACAGGGCAATGTTCATCCACATGTGATACGTGTCCGTATAACCTATCTGCGTGATTGTAAAGCACTCTGGTGGCCAGTGCCCCGCAAGACCTGTCCCCGATAGAACATGGGTGAAATCAGGTCGGGTGTCAACTCTGTCCCAGTGACAATGTACAGAATACCAAGGACCAACTACATCAGTCGTGGGCCAGCTTCCTACAGAAGCGTCATACTGATAATTAGATACATACTCCCACGTTATTTGTCAGTTTTACTCGATACTGTAATCAAATGGTTCAAATGGCTCTGAGCACTATGGGACTTAACTGCTGAGGTCATCAGTCCCCTAGAACGTAGAACTACTTAAACCTAACTAACCTAAGGACAACACACACATCCATGCCCGAGGCAGGATTCGAACCTGCGACCGTAGCGGTCGCGCGGCTCCAGACTGTAGCGTCTAGAACCGCTCCGCCACTCCGGCCGGCGGTACTGTAATCACTGAAGTAACATCAGTACTGTCTCCATCCGTGGAGTTTCATTGGTATCGTCTTGTTGTTCCAGGTGTTCCACTTTGTTGACAGGCAATACATATAACGATGAGCCAAATCATTACGACCACTTGTTTAATAGCGTGTTGTTCCACTTTTCAATCACAGCACAACCGAGGTTCTGCTCAGCATGGATTCTTGACGGGATTCCAGAAGTGTGTGGCACCAGTTGTCTACGCACAGGTCAAGCTATTCCTGCAAAATACGGAATGCTGGTTTGCGTGCATACAGCTGGCGCCCGATATGTGTTCCATTGGGTACAGATCAGGCACATTTTCTGACCAAGACATCAATGCCAGTTTACTATAATGCCCTTCAAACCGCTGTAGCACGATTAAGACCTTGCGAAACGGAGTGTTACGCTACTGGAAGATGTCGTCGACGTAGTGGGAGACTTCAAGCAAGAAGCGATGCAGGTGGTCCATAATAATGTTCACTTAGTTCACTGCTGTCATGATACCTTCGATTACTACCACAGATTCTATGGAACTCCATAACAATGGACACCACAGCATAATTCTGCCCTCCCCGACCTGCATCTGTGATGCGGCGCTTTCGTTAGCCATTCACCTGGATGACGGCACGTAAGGACCCAGCCATCGATCTGGTGTAGTAGGAAATCCGATTAATTCGACAAGTAACACGTTTCTGTTGAGCCACGGCGAAAACTCAGTGACGCTGTGCCCACTGCAATCACAACTGACGATGTCGTTGGGTCAGTGCAGGAACACGTACGGACAGTGTGATGTGTAGCTCCATGTTCAACAATGGCCTTTGAACGGTGTACTCCGAAACACTTGCGCCTGCACAAACATTGTACTCCGTTATCAGATCCGCCACAAACCGCTGCCTAGCCTGGATTACGCAGTGGGCGATCCTCCGACCTCAACGTTTTGGGATGAGACGTGGTCGTCCAATGCCATAGGGCCTATTCGTTATTTCATCATCCTTCAAACACTTTCCATCGGTGCTCACGACAACAGGAAGCCACCAGACGACAAGATTTACCGTTTCAGAGAGATTCGCAGGGCCATAACAATATGCTCTTTCTCATCAGTGGATTTCCGCATTTGCGGCCCGCATCTTCGCTACAATGACTGCCCGTTCGTCTCTCTTCCGCTTACATTCTTTCCTTACTACTACACGTGCCCGCAACATCAGCGTGAGGCATTCAACCCCACTGTGGGCACTGTTCATAATGCTTTGGCTCACCAGTGTATAGTTCTGTGTATTGACATAGGTTGGAGCAATCACTTATTTCTCAGGCGCTCATTGAACATATTTCACTGAAACTGAGGTAATTCAAATTTCGAATGCCAGGGGAAGTTATAATTCATACCCAATGCACTGTACTGTAAATCAGTACAGATTTGTAAGTGTTCCGTTGTATTATATCCACTTCTTAAGCGAATTTGTAGCTTTGGTTGTTCCTTTCGTTATAGTACCAATCTATCACTTATCATAAAAATGTTACTTTCACCAGAAACTAAATTGCGCTTCGTATACATGACAGACAGACACGTTTGTATATAACAGGACAGCAGAGCAGATTCACGACTCTGTAGATGGCCGACGACGTTGTTGAAGCACAATCAGAGAAATGTGAAAGTAATGAAATGGACAATATGCTGTGTGTTACAACGTTCAAACCACCTTGCCACATTTTCTGTAAATAACCTATTTTGGAACGAGCAACCATTTCTGGCGGTGTTCCTCTGCCATTACTGCAATTCAAACTGTTAAAATAGAATGGATTGCTCTGATTAAACCAGCGCACCGTCAGTGTCTGTGGAATACGTCTTCAGGACAGTCATGGCTTCGACTGATTGCACATAGTGGTTCGTTGTTGACTAAAGCGAACTTTCGCAGTGAGATCTAGCCACCCCGTGGCACGACGTAATATTATTTTGGAATTAGAGCATAGCTGACAAGTGATGTAGAAACAGAACTACAATTTCAGTCGTCGCGTAGGAGGGTCGTGCCTTGCCTTGCCACGGTTCGCGCGGCTCTCTCCGTCGGAGGTTCGAGTCCTCCCTCAGGCATGTATGTGTGTGTCTGTGTGTGTGTTTTGTCCTTAGCGTACGTTAGTTTAAGTTAGATTAAATAGTGTGTGAGTCTAGGACCGATGACCTAAGCATTTTGGTCCCATAGGAACTTACCACCACCACCACCACCATCACGATTTCAAACTGCCAAGATCGCTGTTCTACGGCATTTACTATGATCACTTGTTACAGAAAGCTACGTTACCATCATCACATCTGTAAAGAATAAATCAACATACATTGAATATGCTGATCTGCGCTTTACAGATCTCTTGATGGCAACTTAGTTTGCTGAATCCGGTGATCGGAATAAATTCTGTACAATAGCGATTGGCAGTTTGAAGTTGTACTTCTGTTTCTACAATCATCTAGATCGCCCCCTAACTTTATAATGTCAAGCATATACGGCAGATGTTGCTCTCCGTATGCTAGTAATAGCGTGTTAATGGCAGAGATTGCTGTAATGCTTTTTCAGTATCAAAAGCCAAATACCACTGGTGTTAACGCCTTCCTATTTCCGTTTGCTCCTGCGCGTCTGTATATCTGTCTCTAATGCCTCTCGTATTACCAGCTAGTGGCTGCTAGCAGCTGGGTCTTATCAAATTTAGTCTTTTTGTTTTCGGAGTACAAAGTGTGTTCCGCCACAGCTGATCTATCCGTTTCTGCTTTTAGATAGTACGTGGATTGAATTCCGTAATGTGGGCACCGTTATACGCCGTGAGCTTTTTATTGTGTTGTCTTTAATTTTGTGAAACTAAGCTACCGATGAAATGGCTTTTATTTCATATTTATTCGTGTCAAAATACCAATAATTTGTTCCACCCGTAATGCCACGCGACGTACAAAAGGAGGAAGTACAGAATCGGCGACAGCTGTTATCTGTCGACTCTGAATGTGCTGGAATATTTCGCAGGATTACAGTGATTGAATCTTTCCGAGTTAATTGATTTCCTGATCGGCATGGCGCGTCGTGCAGCTTGTTTCCCAAGTGGTCGGAAATGAAACAGTCTCTCAGAGCAGACAATGCAAGTTGTACAACTCACTTAGTCCGCTATACACGTTATGCATTTCTGATCGGCGCACTGTGGCGGCTGTGGGTAGATCCCATTACTTCAGTGGAGCTGCCCCTGTATTTCAGTGCATTGGCGTGAATGTCTGTAATAATTTAAACGCATTTCTTTGCAATTACTTGATATCTGGATCGCAATTATCCAAAGCACTGTTTTTTTTCCTGTACACCCAAACACGTTTCAGCACCATTGTGCTTTCCTCATTAAGTTCTTTATTTAAATCTGTAAAATTTGAAGATGTTCCAACTGATAATTAATCCACGAAAATTAAATCTAAAGCAATTTTTGTTCGTTGTTGTCATTACCTTAATTTTACATTACAGAGTTATTTTAAAACAGTTCACAGAAAAAAAGGGGACTTCAAGTAGGATACTGGACAGACATCACAACACAGAAAAAGCCCAGAATAAAGGATTCACCCTCAGTATTAACTTACATGCAACACTTGTCAGTCAGTACACATAGGGCAAACATGCACGAACTTTAAAAGAAGTTTGTGCAGAACACCTCAGAACTCTAACATTTTTTCTTTTTTTCCAGGAAATCTTGCGTATTGCCATACTACTCATCTTCTCAGTACCGTTCCGTTTTTGATATAGGTTCCGCCGAAGAAAGTACGCCAAATGCGAAGCACGACTCAGGGGTCAACCTGTGAGGCCAGTACCAACATCTCCTACCTTCAATACTTCGCACAAGTTCTCCTGCGAAAATTGGGGACTAGCTCTTCTGGAAGAAAGGATATTGTACAGCAATGGCTTAGCCACAGGTACGTATGAGGAGACGTAATGGTGGAAGTCAAGCTATGAGGGGGGCTCTTGAGTCGTGCTTGGGTAGCTCAGTTGGTTGAGCAGATCCTCGCGAAAGGCAAAGGTCCAGAGTTCGACTCTCGGCCTAGCACACTTCCAGGAAGTTTCAAAGTAGAAACAGATTTAAAAATACTAAAATCCAGTTACAGCCATTACTATAAACTTACAATAGAAGAAAACTACCACATACAGAGGACATTAGCAGAAGGGAAACAGATTATAAAAGACTACACTACACTACGGAAAGCTATAGTGCTTAACACATTGAAGAAGCTCTACAGAAAAGAGGAATCATTTAGCTGACCACGGAAACACACACACACACACACACACACACACATATATATATATATATACACACACACACACACACACACACACAGACACACACACACACACACACACACACACACGCACACACACAGACACACACACAGTGAGAGAGAGGGGGGGGGGGGGAGAAAGTGAACAAGATCCAAATTTGGCGGCAGACTCACTTCTGAGCAAGTGAACATCCACTAAGACTAGACACACGACAACAACATTTACAATGAGTTTTGGCGAAGTTTGATAGGTGTTTCTTACAAACGAAGTTCTGTAAAATATGTATAGTGTTTGTGAGTGCTTCACAATGAGTCAAGAGAGTGCAGACGAAAATGATTTGCGAGAAAGTAAATATAAGTAATGGCAAGTATAGTTGCGAAATATCTCACCACAACAAACTTAGGTTTAGAACTAAAGTGATATGTTTACTCGCCGACGTGATTCGCACTAACGTGATTTAATTTAAGATGACAGACTACCAGTATACGATAGTGTACGGATTGTTCTGCATTTCTCTATAGCGTAAAATTATGGTAATGACAATGACAATGAAAAACTCTTTTATGTTTGAGTTTTGTAGATTGTCAGTTACAATGTGTTTAAATATTACAGAATTAAAAAAAGAAAACCTGCTAAGCATCGTACAAATATGGTGCAACATGTTTGGGTCTATAGGAAAAAATAGTGTTTCCCACGACAGGAAGACCTTATATCCACTAATTTTACGTTGAAACACGGCCAATGAAAGAGCAGCAAAAACATAATAATGAATAAATCATTTTCTTCAATTATGCCTGTCTATGTCAGCACAAAATGCTTATTTTCAGCATTCTCTTTCAGCTGCTGTTCACGTGTCATCTCATCAAAAAACAAAAGGAAGACTCTTATGGTATGGTTGCCTGGGAGCTCGGAGAGGTAGGCTCAGCACCCTAATCGGAAAGGCTACCATCGCTTCGACGGTTTTAAAGGCCATTATCGATTTGAGCAATGAACGACCTAATTTGTTGTCTTGACTTGATCTTATAAGAGAGGACAGTCATGCACCATCAATACCAAGCCCAAGTATTTAATACAAAATTAATCCTCATACCCTTTCTAGTAAGCAGAGAGTAACAAAAATTATGTGTTATGTTCTAAGATTAATTATGTTGACAGTCTTGGAGGGTTACATTTTAAACAAAAGACATACTTACTAAATAATGTTCACATATGTGAGTGGTGGCCTCAAAGTTCAAATTCAAATGAAAAGTAAGAAGTAAACAGTCAAAAAATAACTAAAGAATGCAGTGCAAGCAGAGCATCAAATACAGTAACATATGTGAGCAAAGTTCATTTAAATGCAGAATAATGCGCGAAAATCAACAGCAAACACACAAGGTCAGAAAATGCAGTCTCCCAGTATCAGCCGTGACTAAAGTCCGTCATCATGAATGCGTACACGAATATAAGTATCAGCTGCAACAATACTTAAAATTTGCAGCTGCCTCGAGGCCCATACGCAAAGTTGAAAGTTCAATTACTTAAACAAAATCACTCACTAAAAACACAGTCAGATAATTGAAGCCCAGTAAAAAGTTAAAGTCTGTTACTCACACTCACAAATTATCTCAAGTCTGACGAGAAATTAGAGTACGTAACTCACATTCAGAAAATTATTCACAGCCCAACAAAGAAGAACATGTAACTCACGCAGCAGCTCAGCCGCACAACCACTCAACAAAACCAGTCACCAACACTGACAAATCCTGAGACAAAAGACGGAAAGACCACGAGCACCATAAGGCTGGTCCCTAAATACGTTTTGTGGTATCTCACACGAGTCAGCCCACGTTGAATACTCAAATAATGACCACTATTCAAATTAAAGACCAACTGCACATATACTCGTATATAAAACACTAAAACAAGGGAAAATTATTACAGACATTTCACGAGATCTTATTAAAATAACAGCACGGTATTGTACAAATTAACAACAAAGTTCAAGAATCTGGCCTACATCGAAACAAAAACTTACAAAAAATTTATAAATACAAATGAAACAGTAAAGTGTGAGTACTTATTACTAGTAATATTAGGTAAAGGTCCGGGAAACTCATGCTGCCTGTGCGGATTTGTAGTATTGGAACTTTTGCACATCAGCTTGTAAAAAATACAACTGCAACTCTATACACATACGCCTTATTTGAAAAGAAATTTGTCGTAGTGTTTTCTGACATTGCAGCTTGCATTTTGTACTCCATATCGTTAGATAGACCCAGCAGTTCAGTTTTTATTAATTTTTATAATCTATCATAATCAAAATAGTTTCAACTTTCGTAAAATTAATCCTCGAACCATGTTTGAAACTACAGTATACTCGTCTCATTGCTGTGATTTTTCTGCTGTACCGGTCTTGGTTTTTCTGTATCTTGTTTCTAGTGCGTGAAACGTAGTTCTGTTGAAAATGTAATATTAATTTTTCATTTAGTCCAAATTAGCTTTCATTTTGTCATCTCCACCTTCCAGCCAAGTATGCACGCTCCAACTATAGAAAACTACGAACGTTGGGGACGTCTAGGTGCGCTAATGCGACACTGTTGTAATTACCTGACAATGCTGTTTTAATGCAGAGAAACCAGTTGTGACAATAAAGAAATCACTAATTACAGCCGTCTGGAGGTTCATTTACTCCCATTGATTATGCAGTGTAACGGCTGTGAATGTATGCATTACAAAGTTTTATACTTGAAAAACACCACATTCGGCATTTAGTTCCCTGCATTCTTCGCTTTTGTCACCCTGTTAACAAGGTGTCAAAACACTCACCACAGCTTCTCGCTCCGCAAGCCTGCCACTCGTAACGTCACAGCAGAATGGCTCTTTTCTTAACTGTATAGTTTAATGAAAGCTGTCACTGTCAATAAAATTCTTCTGGGCTGTTGTTAGCATTGTCAGCAAATAAAACTGTCCGACGTTTCGGTCACTATTGCAAAGGCCTTCCTCAGGGCTTTGTGCTGACTCAGCCACTTGCAATAGTGATTGAAACTTCGAAAAATTTTATATATTGACAGTGCGGTCAACACCCAGAAGAATTTTATTGACCGTATCATTTAAGTGTAGGTGACTGTAATGACTGTGTGTATAGCATGGTGTTACGTGACCAATACTCTGCTCCTCTCGAAAAACACGAAGGGAGCTGTTGAGCTTAACATCCTCATACGACAGACACGTTGCTATCAACAGTGTCGTATATCGTCACTCCATGAGAGACTGTGGAAATATATGACATTTAATCTGGCGTAAAGTCTTGCGATCAGGAGTTTTACACCACCACCTATCTTTCCCTTGGCGGCCAAATATTAGCGATTAAAAATACTTCCAACAAGGGGTCTCGAAACGGCTACGTTCGGGTCGAATGCTATTGCACAGACATGCATTTTCAGCCACAACTACAGTTTTCTTAAAAAAAAAAAAAAGAAAAACTGTACAAATAGCATCATAATCACTCAGTCTGTATGTGCAATAGTAGCAAACACACAACAAAACAGGTCGGAATTGTTTTCCAATTATGATCTATATGAAATCTTACGCACGAAGAACCTGTAATGCCAATAAGCGTAAGACCGCTGTTACTCTTTGGTTCTTCCATTTCTCACGTGCCTATAAGAACGCCTAAGTACAATAATCTACACAGTTCTGCACAAACCACAACAAAATGTTTAAATTTCTGTTGGGGTACAATGTTTTTGTTTGATTATAACTGATATTTTTTAAAAAGATTATTTTACACGAGTTTCAGTTTCCAAACACCTGCGAGACACTAGGTTTTGGCGGCTTCGAAAGCGCGTAGTGTATCAGTTGGAGTAAACTTAAGTTCCCACCGCAAGTAAGGGAGGGAGAGGAAAGTATGTCGTTAGAGGGAGACTGTTTTCTTCTGGTGTAAGGTGTGCTAATTTTTGACGTTGTCCCCAAAGAGGTCAATGCAATATTTCGAATTTTTTTGTATTAGTACTGTCGAGTGCCGGAATGGATATAGAAGATTAATAACATACCGAATTTCGGCGGGCAAACGGCTTCATTCGATTCATAACATTTTGTAGTCACCAGTTTCTGAGATGTGATACCACATGATAACCAGCGGTGCCAAGACTGAGTAATGGTGTTGATGTTTCAACAAATCGTGAATTATAACAATTTTTTACCTTACTAATGTACTTTTCACCCAGGTGACATAGAACTGTCGTGGAGTATTCGCCGGTCATAATTTCCAATCTTCCCAGTGAAATAAATGGGATGTTCAATTGTTCAAATGTGTGTGAATTCCTAAGGGACCAAACTGCTTAGGTCATCTGACCCTAGACTTACACAGTGCTTGAACTAACTTAAACTAACTTATGCTAAGAACAACACACAAACCCATACCCGAAGATTTATGCTAAGAACAACACAAAAACCCATGCCGGAGGGAGGACTCGAACCTCCGGCGGGGAAATGAATGAGAAGAGATACTTTTGTTTCCCAGAAAACACTGACCACAAGCTTTCTGGTGTTTGGGATCAACAACGAAAACGAATTGTTTGAAAGACGTCATCTTTCTGCCGATGACTGCAATATTTTACTTTCAATATACATCTGCAATTTCGGCACATAGAGCAACGTGAAGAGCTTCAGCAACGTGCTCTGCGATGAGCCTAGTTTCTGTTAGTGGCGCTCCGACTGACGTCTGCGTGTCCATGGACGATCTGGTAAAAGGTCAAAAAACAGTGTTCCTGGAGGCCCTTGCCTCTCCAACTCCGGGAATCATGAGGTGGGGAGTTACTGGATACAGCAGGACTGATTTCGTAATAGCAGAAGGAATCCAGATTTCTCGCCAGTACATGGTAAGAGACGTTAATCCCATCGTCATACGAGCATGAACGGGAACAAAATGGCTTAATCTGCCTGGATAATGGACAGCCTCACACTGCAGTTAACACCACAAACGTCTTGAGTAGTGTATGGACGGACTCTCCTGTTCGCTCCCCCGATTTGTCACCCATTAAGCGTGTCTGGGATGTAATGGGAAGACGCATACTTTCACACCAGCCTCCGGACCGCAATCTTCATGAATTGACACAGCATGTGTTTCAGGCACGGCAAAGAAATTCCTCAAGGTAACTTTCGGAGGTTCTTTGCTTCCATGTCAAACCGAATACTTTGGACTCGCATTCTGGATGAGGACGGTTCAAATCCACGTCTGAACATCCAAATCTAGGTTTTCCATTATTTTCCTAAATCGCTCCAGGCAAATGTCGCATGGATGCTTTGAAAGGGCAGGGATGATTTCCTTCTCCATCCTTGAAACCATCTGAACCTGTACTCCGACTGTAATGACCGCATTGTCGACGAAACTTTAAACCCTGATCATCCTTCCTCCCTTTTGCCCCGAATATGTGTATTCGTTGGCGTATTAATGTTGATGGTGAACATTTGTTTCGAATTTAATGGAATTTTTGACACATAATTAACATCTTTAGAAACTTTGATAGATATCGGAATGGCGCGTCATGGTCTAACACTTTGCATTTCAATCAGTGTAAAAGAAAATGAAATGCTACTGCTTGAAATATTGCTATTAAAACTTTCTGTCGCGAGGGATAAGAGCTTAATGTTGTATTGTGTTGAAGTGGAGATGTAGCTATGGATGTTGCAATAACTTTGACAGTAGAAATGATAACTAAGTTTTGGATAGGCTACCGGATTTTGTAACGATTTAAAAAAATAGAAGAATGGCGACGGTGGGTTATTATTATAATGTTTGCCCATCTATACGTTGCACGGTGGGTTTCACAAAATGCTTCACCCACTTTGCAAAAATGCCAAGTTCTATGAGTACTACAGTTAAGGAGGGTATGTATTTTCACTTTCCTAGCATCACTGACTTTGATTTGCTTACCTCGCATGTTATGAAGTTGTCTCGTAGATCTTGTCCCGTTTGACCTCTTCTCCATATAGGCGCAGGATTCGCAGACAAGAAACTTTACTAAACGGAAGTGGGAGTGTGGGAAAAGATCCAGTGCTACGAAATAAAGTTAGCAAAACCTATGATGCCACCTGATTTTTATTCACTAACATTTAGCCGCAATCAAGAATTGCTAGTAAGAGTCTGATAATGTTCATTCATTAAATGAAATTCCGCGGAAGAAACTATGTTCAGAGCACCGCAACAATACACAATGTATTGATTCACAGTATTACAAGACGTTCAAAACTTCACACAACCGCACAACAAGGCGCTGTTCAACACAACAAATGGTTTTCGGAAACTCGTTACACTAAACCATCACAAGCACATGTTGTATTTGTACATACCTTTGTTACACACAAAGGTTTTCCGAGGCATTGTTAATTGCGACGAGTAATTTTCGGTAGCATATCCTACTTGACCGTCGCGACGCGTGTTGCCTCGCTTTTCCTCAGGAGAAAACTCGTAGTGAGTTACAGTAACTATCTGGCGCCTGGCTATTCACTGCACGATTCTGATACGTCCGTCGTCATCCACCAGTAACGACTAAGTTGAAATGTTTCTCTCATGTACGTTTTTATTTTCTGAAATTATTATTAACATCCTATCAGAGCAACTGATGTTGACTTTATGGCTGGAGGAGGATAGTAGTGTCCAAATAAGAAATATTAACTAACAACTATGTAGTGCTTCGCGCCACGCTCTACATGTAAGTCCCTGATGCCTGTGCGGTACCGTAGCATGGTACAATCACAGCTAGCACAGGCGCCCCCACGCTCTGAAACCATCTGCCACACAACTCATTGCACGGTACTCTCTCCCTAACTTGCTGCTACCGCATGTTCTTATTCGATTGATGACAAGTAAAAGAAAAATAAAAGTGTAATGCGGACGAAAAATGCGACAGAAGCGCCACAACTGCATTTAACAGTTACTGAAATAGACGAGTAGCAATTGATTTTCTAAATCCTTTGGCGTCTCTATGAGAATTACGTCGACATATCTTAAATTTTTTATGTCCTCTCCTTCATCTTTAATTTCTTTTACATATTTCGCCTTTCTTTCTTAAACGGCTTGGTTTACATACAGATTGAATAACGTAGGAAATAGGCTAGAATTCTGTTTCACTTCTCGTGCAGTTAATACTTCCCCGTTTGTTCCTAGATTTATCTGAAATCCAAATTGATCTTCCATGTCTCCTTCTATGAGTTTTGTCAATCTGCAATTAACTCATGTTAATAATTTGCAACTATGACTTGTTCAGCTGAAATCAGTTCGTTGTAAAGGTTACGAAAAGAACTACACTACTGGCCATTAAAATTACTACATCAAGAAGACTGGTATTCATTGGGCAAATATACTATTCCAGAACTGACATCTTATTACATTTTCATGCAATTTGGGTGCATAGATCCTGAGAAATCAGTACCCAGAATAACCACCTCTGGCCGTAATAACGGCCTTGATACGCCTGGGCATTGAGTCAAACAGAGCTTCGATGGCGTGTACAGGTACAGGTGCCCATGCAGCTTCAACACTATACCACACTTTATCAAGAGTAGTGACTGGCGTATTGTGACGAGCCACTTGCTCTGCCACCATTGACCAGACATTTTCAATTGGTGACAGATCTGCAGAATGTGCTGGCATCAAGAAAGGCCCGTACAGGACCTGCAACATACGGTCGTTCATTATCCTGCTGAAATGTAGTGTTTCGCTGGGATCGAATGAAGGGTGGAGCTACGGTCGTAACACATCTGAAATGTAACGTCCACTGTTCAAAGTGCCGTCAATTCGAACAAGAGGTGACCGAGACATGTAACCAATGGCACCCCATACCATCACGCCGGGTGATACGCCAGTATGGTGATGACGAATACACGCTTTCCAGCCGGACGGAGTGGCCGTGCGGTTCTGGGCGCTACAGTCCGGAGCCGAGCGACCGCTACGGGCGCAGGTTCGAATCCTACCTCGGGAATGGGGGTATGTGATGTCCTTAAGTTAGTTAGGTTTAATTGGTTCTAAGTTCTAGGCGACTGATGACCTAAGAAGTTAAGTCGCATAGTGCTCAGAACCATTTGAACAATTTTTGAACACGCTTCCATGATGCTGCAAACAGAACCTGGATTCATCCGAAAAAAATGACGTTTTGCCATTCGTTCACCCAGGTTCGTCGTTGAGTACACTAACACAGGCGCTTCTGTCTGTGATGCAGCGTCAAGGGTCTCCCAACTGATAGTCCATGCTGCTGCAAACGTCGTCGAACTGTTCGTGCAGATGGTTGTTGTCTTGCAAACGTCCCCATCTATTGACTCAGGGATCGAAACGTGGCTGCACGATCCGTTACAACCATGGGGATAAGATGCTTGTCATCTCGACTGTTAGTGATACGAGGCCGTTGGGATCCAGCAAGGCGTTCCGTGTTACCCACATGAACCCATCGATACCATATTCTGATAACAGTCGGATCTCGACCAAGGCGAACAGCAATGTCGCGATACGATAAACCGCAATCGCGATAGGCTACAATCCGACCTTTATCAAAGTCGAAAACGTGATGGTAAAAACGTGATGGTAGGCATTTCTCCTCCTTACACGAGGCATCAGAACAACGTTTCACCAGGCAACGCCGGTCAACTGCTGTTTGTGTATGAGAGATCGCTTGGAAACTTTTCTCATGTCAGCACATTGTAGGTGCCGCCACCGGCACCAACCTTGTGTGAATGCTCTTTGCATATCACAGCATCTTCTTCCTGTCGGTTAAATTTCGCATCTGTAGCACGTCTTCGTGGTGTATGCAATTTTAATGCCTGTATTTGTTTAACGTCCGATCAGTCGCAAAATGGAGACAGCACTGAAAATAAAACGTTTTATTGCATCATTTACCTGCATATTCTAGCTACTTCTCTACATACCCTTCGCCACGACCTACACATCTACTGTAGCGTAGTACCAGCTTCCCAATACCCTTGTCGCAGAAGGCATCCGCCTGTGCTTTCCGCCAGTGATCTTCGCTGCTCTGCAGTTCTTAGTCTGTGCCAAAATGTTGTCGCCATAGCCAGCGGAAAATATCAGAGGGAGCCATGTTCGGGATGTGTGGTGGGTGATCAAACACTTCCAATAAAAATGCGGTAGTGTGTGGGCGAGCATTGTCATGAGAAGAACAGTGCCTAATGACAACATTCCTCTTAGAGTGTTCTAATTTGCCCTTGGCGCACGATTTCTCGGATTGCCTGGTCCACTCGCCGAAAAAGATCGTTGGTTGACACTCGCATCCTTTACCGACCACCTGCATCATCAACGTTTGTACGTTGTGCTCAAAGTTCCTGCACCATTGCCACACTTGGCTGTGCGAAAATGCTGTCTTCATAATCAGCGATTCATTTGATCAAAGAGACAAAGCCGGCCGCTGTGGCCGAGCGGTTCTAGGCGCTTCAGTCCGGAACCGCGCGACCGCTACGGTCGCAGGTTCGAATCCTACCTCGGGCATGGATGTGCGTGATGTCCTTAGGTTAGTTAGGTTTAAGTAGTTCTAAGTTCTAGGGGACTGATGACCTCAGATGTTAAGTCCCATAGTGCTCAGAGCCAAAGAGACAAAACTTAGAGAGATCCAAGTCCGGGCTGTGTGGAGGTTGATTAGGCACTTCCAGTTACATTGTGTGGTCTGCATGGAATTAGACGGAATCTCTCGTCATGAAGAAGTCGAATGACAACACGCACTTCACAGTTGGATGGAGACTTTGTTGTCATAGGCATCTTCACGTGCTCACTGAGCGCACAGAAACGAAAACTGCTACGTGTCGCAATCGACGAGTATTCTAGAGACACTGCGCAACAGATCTATGAAAATCTTTATTATATTTTCATTGTGGCTTCAATTTCGCTAACGATCAGACAAAAAAATGTATAAAGCCCTCGTAAATTAGTCTAAGTGTGGAGGCGTTTATGTCCTACATGTCCTCCAGATGGGGTAGAACACTAGTGTGAAAGGGGTGCCTGGTAGTGAGAAGTAGCGTTATGAGGTTCCTTGAACAGGTTACGTTAATTGGGCAGATTGTTCAATCGAAAAGGGATATGGAATTTTAGATGAAAGACTTGAGTACCTGCCTAAGATGTCTGTATTTAATATACCTGATTATAGCTCTCCTAATAACGTACTCTCTTTCACCACATCAAGTAGATTTTTATTTAGTGTCTACTAATGAAACACGTTCATTTTCTATGACTGAAAAAATGACAAGTAATTCATGTACGTCGCATGTACAGTGGTCGTGTTGGATCGTTGATCAAACAACACGCAAT
This sequence comes from Schistocerca cancellata, assembly GCF_023864275.1. Taxonomy (NCBI): domain Eukaryota; kingdom Metazoa; phylum Arthropoda; class Insecta; order Orthoptera; family Acrididae; genus Schistocerca; species Schistocerca cancellata. The sequence continues at coordinate 1,182,438,638 of NC_064626.1, forward strand.
GGTAACGCAAGATCCGACAGACCACACGATAACACAGTTCAAGTTTCATTATTCTCTTTACAAGTACTCTTGGAATACTTAACAAGTGCTTTGCAAATTCTTGTTCGTCAACTGTCTGTTGTGAGTGGTATGATCATTAAAAAGAATATTTCATAGGAAAACATAAAATTTATTACAATTTAATCTGATCTAGCTGGATTAGTACACATCTCAGTAGTGGCATCTCTCTCAGTAAGGCATCCCGTCCGCACTTACAGGCAACTTTATAGGCAATTCTTTACGTAATTCTCGGGTTATTTGGAAGCAAAAGCATTATTATTGCGAAATCAAATATTTATCGGTTAACTCCAATGTAGCAAATAGCCACTCGCCACGATGTCTCGACATCTCACACAAAGCAATACGGTTGTCTCTCGTCTTCTGCTAGTGGTCTAGTCACTAGCCTACTGCCTCTAAATCACGGGGCCCCGGGTTCGATTCCCGGCCGGATGGGGATTTTCTCTGCCCGGGGACTGAGTGTTTGTGTTGTCCTTATCATTTCATCATCATCATCATCATCATCATCATAATTCGTGACAGTGAATCGATTGGACTGTGTAAAAATTGGGTCTTTGTACGGGCGGAGATGACCGCGCAGTTGAGTGTCCCACAAACCAAACACCTAGATTCTATCTCTGGAAAAATTGCTCACTCCTAGATATTAATTTAGCATCCAAAAGGAAACCACTAAAGCTGCAGGAAAGAAACTGCTGAATTTAAGGCATAAAACAAAATATTGTACCTTCCTCCGATCCTCGAGTATGTGTGATTTTTATATAACAACTTACGAACAACATGGTTACATCATCGCTAGAAAATTATGAAAGAAGTGCAAAACAAGCTCACGTCTTTCAGCGTTGGTTCTCTCAATGTTCTCAATGATTCTTGGTGACTCTTCTCTACTCCATGTGCACAGTCTCATTTTCAGTCTTTCTGTGCTTTGTCGATGTCTTCTCACCATATCGTGTGAATCACTCATTTCACCTTCATCAATTCGTCTGCTCTTCTTGTAGGTTTCTTTAATTTAAGTAGTCCTTCTACATATTTCGCTCACCTTTTAGCCTCTCCTTATTCACTCAGTTCTGGCTTGCCATCTCAGTTCTCGGTGTTCGCAGATTTTTTCTTGTATGCCATTCTATAATTTCTGAGTTTCAGTTTTTGAATGCCGATGTTCCTTTTCTCCTGTTCCGTTTACTGAAGTTTTATATTCTTTCCTTTTTATCGAAGAAGGCACCATTCCAACAGTTCATGTCAAATGGCTGACGATGATGATGTTGTGATAGAGGTAGTGGAAATAACGACCTGTTAGCTTTAGTATCCACCATGGGATTTAATCCGCTTAGATTTACACCGGTTTGCACGCAATAGTGTTACCCTGATTAGAGTTGACGGGCTACAAGGCAGTCCGTTTGCACGTAACTAGGACCGTAATGGGAACAGTGATGTACGACTGTACGTGGTCGGGATGCATGATAGCAGCGTGCAGCGCCCAGGTGACGCGCAACCTCACGTGTAGCGCAGTTGCGCGGTCTGCCTAAACACCAGGCGCCGGCAGGTCCGATGGTGCCGCAGCAACTGGTGTAGCGGTGACATTTATCACGCGACGCGACAGGTACACTTGAGTCTAGGTGGTCTTGATGCATTTCTGTCAGGAGATAGAGGTATTTGTGTGTATTTATTGTCGCACCAACTTGCAACTGAAACACTGTCCAAGTGCAAACACTTTAATTACAATTTTTCTTTATTTTTATATTTGAAGCATGTGCGATATCTTTTGCGTAATGTAGGTAGCTCACTGCGACATGTTCCTTCCTAATTGAATAGTTCTGTCCTCATCGTGCTTCATTCACCACCCTCGCTTTTATTGTTAGGTTTAAACCACTCTTATTGCATATTAGCCTTTACTACATAGTTTCGAGCGTTTACCATTCTCAGGTGTCTGCAATTAACATCGGGTATAACATAATTAAAAGAAAAAATACAAAGTAAACATTGGCTGTTTAAACGACAGAGCAGAAAGAGAGCTTGCAGAGTATAATCCATTAAACGCACATACTTGTAGTACAATCAACGAACTTATCTACGTCACGCAATTGTAGAGGTAGAGAGTGCTTTTTGGTGATACACAGAAAAATTAATAAAATCAAATTAATTACTTTGAAAATTATACGCTTCGAATGAAAATTATACGCTTCGAAAGGATGAGCATCTTATCTGTATATATATATATATATATATATATATATATATATTTGTACAGGGCAATGTTCTAACTGATGAGCCCATCATCACCCAGCCCAAAATGCTAAGGACAGAATCTTGAAATTTGGAAAGAGTTTTGATCTTATACTGTAGGCATCGTTTAAGAAAGGATTTTTCGAAAGTACACCCTAACGGGTAAGATGGCGAATGAAAAGTTTTAAAAAAATTTATAGCAATTAAGGCAATTTTGTAACTACACTACTGGCCATTAAAATTGCTACACCAAGAAGAAATGCAGATGATAAACGGGTATTCATTGGACAAATATATTATAATAGAACTGACCTGTGATTACTTTTTCACGCAATTTGGGTGCATAGATTCTGATAAGTCAGTACCAGAACAACCACCTCTGGCCGTAATAACGGCCTTGATACGCCTGGGCATTGAGTCAAACAGAGCTTGGATGGCGTGAACAGCTAGCAGCTTCAACACGATACCACAGTTCATCAAGAGTAGTGACTGGCGTATTGTGACGAGCCGGTTGCTCGGCCACCATTGACCAGACGTTTTCAGTTGGTGAGAGATCTGGAGAATGTGCTGGCCAGGGCAGCAGTCGAACATTTCCTGTATCCAGAAAGGCCCGTATAGGACCTGCATCATGCGGTCGTGCATTATCCTGCTGAAATGTAGGGTTTCGCAGGGATAGAATGAAGGGTAGAGCCACGGGTCGTAACACATCTGAAATGTAACGTCCACTGTTCAAATTGCCATCAATAGGAACAAGAGGTGACCGGGACGTGTCATCAATGGCACCCCATACCATCACGCTGGGTGATACGCCAGTATCGCGATGACGAATAAACGCTTCCAATGTGCGTTCACCGCGATGTCGCCAAACACGGATGCGACCATCATGATACTGTAAACAGAACCTGGATTCATCCGAAAAAATGACGTTTTGCCATTCGTGCACTCAGGTTCATCGTTGAGAACACCATCGCAGGCGCTCCTGTCTGTGATGCAGTGTCGAGAGCAACCGCAACCATGGCCTCCGAGCTGGTAGTCCATGCTGCTGCAAACGTTGTCCAATTGTTCGTGCAGAAGGTTTTTGTCTTTCAAACGTCCCCATCTGTTGACTCAGGGATCGAGAAGTGGCTGCACGATCCGTTACAGCCATGCGGATAAGATGCCTGTCTTCGCGACTGCTAGTGATACGAGGCCAGCACGGCGTTCCGTATTACCCTCCTGAACCCACCGATTCCATATTCTACAAACAGTCATTGGATCTCGACCACGCGAGCAGCAATGTCGCGATGCGATAAACCACAATCGCGATAGGCTACAATACGACCTATATCGAGATCGGAGACGTGATGGTACGCATTTCTCCTACTTACACGAGGCATCACAACAACGTTTCACCAGGCAACGCCGGTCCAACTGCTGTTTCTGTATGAGAAATCTGTTGGAAACTTTCCTCATATCAGCACGTTGTAGGTGTCGCCACCGGCGCCAACCTTGTGGGAATGCTCTGAAAACCTAATCATTTGCGTATCACAGCATCTTCTTCCTGTCGGTTAAATTTCGCGCCTGTAGCACGTCGTCCTCGTGGTGTAGCAATTTTAATGTCCAGTAGTGTATTTAGAAAAATGGTTCGAATGGCTCTGAGCACTATGGGACTTAACTTCTGAAGTCATCAGTTCCCTAGAACTTAGAACTACTTAAACCTAACTAACCTAAGGACATCACACACATCCATGCCCGAGGCAGGATTCGAACCTGCGACCGTAGCGGTCTCGCGGTTCCACACTCTAGCGCCTAGAACCGCTCGGCCACCCCGGCCGGGGTATTTAGAAAAGATCGTTGTTACAAATGCATGGGGAAGAAGAGTAAATATAAGCTAAAACAACGTCACTAACACTACTGAAGCTTAAGCGGTAAGGAAAATGGGAAAGCAGTGGGCGCTACGTACATGCACGTAAGTACTACGTCTTGCTGATGTTAAGCAGCATCATTTTGCATTAAAGCGATATGACGATCCGTACTGGAGTAGTTTTGAACGAACTGTGACAGAAGCCCGAACAACAGGGGACTGACGTACTAGAACATGCATTGATACTATATAATGGTGCACTGATAATGGCTAGGCACTAGGCGAAATCTAGATTTGCCAAATAGAACTTGCAAGAAAAGGACGACTGATTGCTGTGCTCTGTTATTTGAAAGGCATACACGTCCACAATTGAAGATAGCCTTAGAATACTCTGATAATATTATTCCATTAAATTCTTCCCACTGCTGCGCTAGTGTCAGTCCTAGTCGAGGGAAAGGGAAATTTTATCAAAATTCAATGAAGGCGCGGTTGGGCGATGAAATCTAGGGCTGCTGGCAGAGTGTGGTAACAGACGACAGCCAGCAGGCCGGGCAAGGTAAACATGGCAGTCGTGGGCGCGGAGCTGCAACGGCAGTATTGCACGCACGATTTGTTTTGAGTGGTGCAACAACGAGGCAGGAAAAGTTGCTTAAAGTTATTGCGATGTATGAGGCGGGGCACTAGGCCAGAGCCAGGAGGGCGATTTGTAAGTGACTGATTTGTGAGAATTTATCTCTTCTATAGTTTCTGCCTCTCTCTGAACGTCAGAAGCGAGGGGAAAACCAGTATAAACAGATGGACAATTTTAGCTCGAGGAAGAGTGTGCCAGGTCAGTCGTGTATCGGGACGGACCTGTGCTGGTCTACGCTTATAGGGGCCAGTCTGGCAGCAATGTTATAAGTTGTCCTGAGACTGGTTTGGGGCAGCTCTCCATGCTATTCTATCCTGTGCAAGCTTCTTGATCTTCCAGTACCTACTGCAGCCTACATCCTTCTGAATCTGATAAGTGTAATCATCTCTTGGTCTCCCTCTTCGATTTTTACCCTACACGCTGCCCTCCAATACTAAATTGGTGATCCCTCGATGTCTCAGAACATGTCCTACCAACCGATGCCTTCTTCTAGTCAAGCTGTGCCACAAGCTCCTCTTCCCCCCAATTCTATTCAATACCTCCTCATTAGTTATGTGATCAACCCATCTAATCTTCGGCATTCTTCTGTAGCACCACATTCGAAAGCTTCTATTCTCTTCTTATCTAAACTATTTATCGTCCATGTTTCACTTCCATACATGGCTAAGTTCCGTACAAATACTTTCAGAAACGACTTCCTGACATTTAAATCTATACTCGATGTTAACAAATTTTTCTTCTTCAGAAACGCTTTCCTTGCCATTGCCAGTCTACATTTTATATCCTCTCTACTTCGACCATCATCAGTTATTTTGCTCCCCAAATAGCAAAACTCCTTTACTACTTTAAATGTCTCATTTCCTAATCTAATTCCCTCAACATCACCCGACTTAATTCGACTACATTGAATTATCCTCGTTTTGCTTTTGTTGATGTTCATCTTATACCCTCCTTTCAAGAGACTGTCCATTCCGTTCAACTGCTCTTCCAAGTCCTTTGCTGTCTCTGACAGAATTACAATGTCATCGGCGAACCTCAAAGTTTTTATTTCTTCTCCATGGATTTTAATACCTACTCCGAATTTTTCTTTTGTTTCCTTTACTGCTTGCTCAATATACAGATTGAATAACATCGGGGAGAGGCTACAACCCTGTCTCACTCCCTTCCCAACCACTGCTTCCCTTTCATGCCCCTCGACTCTTATAACTGTCATCTGGTTTCTGTACAAATTGTAAATAGCCTTTCGCTCCCTGTATTTTACCCCTGCCACTTTCAGAATTTGAAAGAGAATGTTCCATTCAACATTGTCAAAAGCTTTCTTTAAGTCTACAAATGCTAGAAACGTAGGTTTGCGTTTCCTTAATCTTTCTTCTAAGATAAGACATAGGGTCAGTATTGCCTCACGTGTTCCAATATTTCTACGGAATCCAAACTGATCCTCCCCGACGTCGGCTTCTATCAGTTTTTCCATTCGTCTGTAAAGAAGTCGCATTAGTATTTTGCAGCTGTGACTTATCAAGCTGATACTTCGGTAATTTTCACTTCTGTCTACACCTGCTTTCTTTGAGATTGAGTTATTGTATGCTTCTTGAAGTCTGAGGGTATTTTTCCTGTCTCACACATCTTGCTCACCAGATGGTAGAGTTTTCTCAGGACTGGTTCTCCCAAGGCTGTCAGTAGTTCTAATGGAATGTTGTCTACACCGGGGGCCTTGTTTCGACTCAGGTCTTTCAGTGCTCTGTCAAACTCTTCACGCAGTATCATATATCCCATTTCATCTTCATCTACATCCTCTTCCATTTCCATAATATTGTCTTCAAGTACATCGCCCTTGTATAGACCCTCTATATACTCCTTCCACCTTTCTGCTTTGCCTTCTTTGCTTAGAATTGGGTTTCCATCAATAGTCTTGATATTCATGCAAGTGGTTCTCCTTTCTCCAAAGGTCTCTTTAATTTTCCTGTAGGCAGTATCTATCTTACCCCTAGTGAGATAAGCCTCTACATCCTTACATTTGTATGTTATAAGTATTCTGCATAAATTTGTACTTATTGTCTATGTACTTGTTCGGGCTATATTCCGCTCCGGCGACACAACGCCGGTGCAGGATGGAACGGCAGCTTGGAATCTGGACGTCGCACCGTCTGCCTGAAAGAGGGCAGTGACAGCGGTCTGCAGCGGGTCCAGGAGGGGCTCGGTTCCACTCCAGTCTACGGGCCACGTTCGCTTCCCACCTGGCATACCGGGGTCCGGGTAAGGCGTATGCTGCGGGAGGCGCAGCTACGCTGCAACAGCGGCAGAGACGGCAGCGGATGCTGGCTAGCATCACTAGCGGCAAGTTACGGCACAGCGTCAAGGTGGGCGCAGGTTCGAGTCCGGTCCTGTCCTGGGAACAGCGGCAGCCCGAGGGCCACGGGAGACCAGTACACCCACCTTCGCCTCATGGTCGGACAGAGTAGGCCAAACGGGGCGCGGGGCGGCGAGGACCAGGGACCGTAGCAGCCTCTGGAATCGCGGGCGGCCCCGCGGCGCAAGACGCGACACATTGGCGGGCGGCGACCGAGGAGAGCGCGACCGACTTCTGGCAGAGTGGCCTTGATGACGGAGCAGCTGCGTCGGCATACCAGGAGTCTGCTGAGCTGGCTTCCGGCAAGGCGCGCGGGCGGTTCGCCAACACTACGCTTCACCCGTCGAAGTACTGTAAATTATGTGAATAAAGAAATGTCACTGAATACCGCTGTAGCACGGCCCCTCGACACTCTTGAACTTGCTCGGCCTCCTGATGAAACACGGGTCTCCCGACTTCAGCTCAGCCATCTAGAGTCCCAGGTTCGACCACCCACCCTGCTACACCACGCACAGGCTAATAAAGTTGATTTTTTCCCATTCAGCAATAAGTCGTGCTTCAACAACGCCACTTTCCCCATAATATTTTCAGAAAGAAATTAAGTTGAGTAAGACTATTGCTAGCAATAATAATTACAAACAAGACGTAGTCGACCAGACACCAACAAAAGGACAAATAAACGATACCATTTTTAGATAATGTGTCCTACAAGACTGACCATCTTCTGACAAGAAAATACGATTGTAAATTTACCTTCTCTACAAACAATAGTTTGAAGAAAAATTTAGTACATACATTAAAAACTGAACGAGATCCTTTCACAAATTCAGGCGTCTACAAAATCTTCTGCAAAGATTGCCCTAGCTGTCTATTCCCGGGGCTTTGTTTCGATATAGGTCTTTCAGTGTTCGGTCAAGCCGCGCGGGATTAGCCGAGCGGTCTAGGGCGCTGCAGTCATGGACTGTGTGGCTGATCCCAGCGGGCGTTCGAGTCCTCCCTCGGGAATGGGTGTGTGTGTTTGTCCTTAGGTTAGTTTAGGTTAAGTAGTGTGTAAGCTTAGGGACTGATGACCTTAGCAGTTTAAGTCCCATAAGATTTCACACACATTTTTTGGTACGGTCAAGTTCTTCTCGCAATATCGTTTCTCCAGCCTCGTATTCATCCAATTCATCCACATGCTATCCTGTTTCCATAACATCGCCCTCAAGTACATCTCCCTTGTACAGACCTATATACTCCTTCCACGCTTCAGCTTTACCTTCTTTGCTTCCTCTCAACAAACTCAATAACTCGGTGTTTTTTTTTGTGGTTATGGGTTTAGGGCGTAAAACTGCTACGGTCATAAGAGCCCATTCTGTGGCTTAGTGAAGGGTAAAAAACCGAAATTTAAATCAGCAGAAATGGGAGCGAAACTCAAGATGGAGGGAAAATAAAAACGGAAGGAAATCTTATAAAACTGCTATTGGGGGGGGGGGGGGTGAGCCCCCGAAAAGGGCTTCAAATATGACCGATGCCATCTCACCGACACTGATAAACTCAAGGAGCGCGTTTCATCTGCGAAAAGGGAAGATATATCAGGTGACAGCTATAAACGGGAGCTGAAGGAAAAGGTGCCTCACCGTCCACGGTTGAGAGCAGTGGGGACAAAGCGGGGGAGGATCGCCACTTAAAAGATGTCGATGGCTAAAAAGACAGTGCCCAGTTAAAATTACCTGCTCCCGACGACGAGGCCGGGAGAAAGAGGTCCAAGCACAGGGAAGAGATTTTATGTCCCGTAATTTATTATCGGGAAGTGCAGACCAATACGTGTCCGATAAAAGATCAATACGACGACATAAAACGCTCTGTAGATCGGCCAAGGGAACCGTGCTAACAGCGGGCCGAGGAAGTGAGCCTGCTGCCTTTGCCGCTATACCGGCTGCCTCGCTTCCGCGGATACTAACATGCCCTGGGATCCAGAGGAATGCCACAGAGATACCTACGAAGTGGAGCATGTGGAAGCAGTCCTGAATCCCATAGACGAGAGGGTGGACGGGATAAAGAGCTGAACGAATCCGAGCATATAATATACTGTATCCGCTTATGGCGACGGATGTATTGGATAGCCTGGAGAACAGCGTAAACCTACGGAGTAAAAACGGAACACTGATCGTGAAGCCGGAATCTAATAGGGCTGTCGCCAACAATATGGGCACTCCCAACACCAAAGGTGGTCTTTGACCCGTCAGTGTAAATAAATGTGGCATCCTCCATTTGTGCGCAAAGAGCAGCAAATGTCCGACGATAAACTATAGAGGGGGTTCTATCCTTGAGAAGCTGCCAATGGTCACGGAGAACGCAGGTCCGAGGGCATTTGTCAAGAAAGTTTTAGGAAATTGGAAGGAAAGGGACTGTAGCAGTTGACGGAAGCGGACTCCCGGTCGTAGTGAAGAGGAAGGGCGGCCTGCATACCCTACAAAAAAATGCCGCTGTTACTGCTTCTGTACTGACAACACAGCAATCCGTGCCTCCTTTTATGCTATTCTGCATTTTATACGGGTGTCCGGATACTTTTGATGAGATTGTGTACGCATGCGCGAGTCGTCATTCACGTTCCCACACGAACTTAATGTGAACTCACAAGGGCTTACTCTGAACGGGAAACGCCGTCTTGTCGAAACTTACTATTACATCTATATCTACGTCATACTCCGCAAGCCAACAAATGGGGTGTGGCGGAGGTTACTCACTATCTGATCCCTCCAACCCTGTTCCACTCCCGAATAGTGCGTGGGAAGAATGATTGTCGGTAAGCCTCTGTATTGGGTCAAATTTCTCAAATTTTCTCCTCGTGGTCATTACGAGAGATGTATATGGGGAGAAGTAATATGTTATCTAACTCCTCGTGAAAAGAATGTCCCGAAATTTCAATAGTAAATCTCTCCGTCATGCACAACGTCTCTCTTGTAACGTCTGCCAGTGGAGTTTAGCATCTCCGTAACGCTCTCTCGTTAGCTAAACGATCCCGTAACGAAACGCACCGCTCTTCGTTGGATCTTCTCTATCTCCTCTATCAGTCCTACCTGTTGGGATCCCAGATAGGAGAACAATACTCAACAATCGCGCGAACAAGCGCCTTATAAGCCACATCTTTCGTGGATGAGTTACATTTCCTTAAGATTCTTTCCATAAATCGTCTGCTTTTCCCACTGTCTGTTTTATATGGTCATTCCACATAAGGTCGCTCTGGATGGTTATGCCTAGATATTTTACGGCTGACGCTGTCTCCAACTGTTTGTCCTCAATAGTGTAGCTGTACAGTAGTGGATTTCTTTTCCTATGTATGTGCAACATGTTACATTTGTTTACATTTAGGGTCAACTGCTAGAGTCTGCACCATTCATCAATTCTCTGCAGGTTGTTCTGCAAATTCTTACTATCTTCTGGTGTTGCTACTTTGGTACAAACAACCGCATCATCTGCGAATAGCCTTAAAGAGCTTCCGACGATTTCTAGTCGATCATTTATATATATTGTGAACAGCAACGGTCCTATCACACTTCCCTGCGGTACTCTGGATATTACCTTTACGTCTGTCGATCTAGTTCCGTTAAGAGCGACGTGGTGCGTTCTGTCTGCAAGAAAGTCTTGAATCCAATCGCAGGTCTGCTCAGATACTCCGTAAGCTCGTATTATTTTCATTAAAGGGCAATGCGGGACGGTGTCAAATGCCTTACTGAAATCAAGGAATACGGTATCAGCCTGAGCGCCGTTTTCCACTGCGCTGTGGATCTCATGGAGGAACAGATCGAGCTGAGTTTCGCAGGATCTCTGTTTACGGAATCCATGTTGATTTTTATAGAGCAGCTGTTCATTTTCCAAAAACGTCATAATTATTGAACATAAAACATGTTCCATAATTCTACAACAGATCGACGTCAACGATATAGGTCTATAATTGTTGGGATCTGTCTTACGGCCTTTTTTAAAAACAGGAATGACCTGCGCTTTTCTCCTCTCGTTAGGTACCTTTCGTTGCTCAAGAAATCTACGATAAATTACTGCTAGAAGGGTAGCAAGTTCTTTCGCATAATCTTTACAGAATCTTATAGGTATCTCATCTGGTCCTGAAGGCTTCCCACTACTAAGCGATTGTAGCTGCTTTTCAGTTCTGAAATCGGTTGTATCAATATCCGCCATTTCGACGTTCGCACGGCGATTGAAAGGAGGGACACCGTTACGATCTTCCACGGTGAAACAACTTCGTAAGACCTAAATCAGTATTTCGGCGTTCTCTCTGTTATCTCCAGTTTCGATGCCTGTGTGGTCGCAGCTCGTGGTCGTGAGGTAGCGTTCTCGCCTCCCACGCCCGGGTTCCCGGGTTCGACTCCCGGCGGGGTCAGGGATTTTCTCTGCCTCGTGATGACTGGGTGTTGTGTGCTGTCCTTAGGTTAGTTAGGTTTAACTAGTTCTAAGTTCTAGGGGACTGATGACCATAGATGTTAAGTCCCATAGTGCTCAGAGCCATTTGAACCATTTTTTGAACCTGTGTGGTCGCTGAGAGAATGAATAGATGATTTTGACCCACTTACTGATTTTACATACGACCAAAATCTCTTAGTCGGTTGACAACATCTTACTTTCGAAATCATTGAATGCTTCTTTCATTGCTCTCCTTACGCTCATTAGCCTGTCAGCTAAGTTTTTAATTCTCTTGAATTTAACATGCAGTGCTCTTTGTTTACGTAGCGCTTTTCTAACACGGCTATTATTGAGATAGAACAGCGATCCGCGAAAGTTATGGACAATACTTTCACACCCACGTATCTTCAATAATTATTTACCATCCCTTGTCTGCCCTAGAATTGTACATAAAATACAAGGGGTTCCTATGCATTAATTATCACAATCATTTATTAAATCCCCACCCCACACTATTCTTAGAGTGTGTGTCTCAATAATGCACGACCTTACTCAGTAAGGTACACTACGTGATCAAAGCATCCAGAAATCCATAAAATAATTTTTTTCATATTAGGTGCATTGTGCTGCCACCTACAGCCAGGTAGTCCATATCAGCGACCTCAGTAGTCATTAGGCATCGTCAGGGAGCAGAATGGAGCGCTCCGCGCAACTCACGGACTTCGAACGTGGTCATTTCATTGGGTGTCACTTGTTTCATACGTCAGTACGCGATATTTCTACACTCCTAAACATACCTGGCTCCACTGTTTCCGATGTGGTAGTGAAGTGGAAACGTGAAGCGACACGTACAGTACAAAAACTTACAGGCGATCTCGACTGTTGATTGACAGAAACCGCCTGTAGTTGAAAAGGGCCGTAATGTATGATAGGCAGTCATGTATCCAGATCATCACACAGGAATTCCAAACTGCATCAGGATCCACTGCAAATAGTATGAAAGTTAGGCGGGCGGTGAGAAAACTTCTCATGGTCGAGCGGCTGCTCCTAATCCGCACATCACTCCGGTAAATGGCAAGCGACACCTCGCTTGGTGTAAGGAGCGTAAATACTGGACGTTTGAACAGTAGGAAAACGTTGTGTGGAGTGACGAATCACGGTACACAGTGTGGCGATCCGATGGCAGGGTGTGGGTATGGCGAATTCCCGGTGAACGTCATCTGCCAGCGTGTGCAGTGCCAACGGTAAAATTCGGATGTGGGGGTGTGTTGGTGTGGTCGTGTTTTTCGTGGAGGGGGCTTACACTCCTTGTTGGTTTGCGTGGAACTATCACAGCACAGACCTACATTGGTGTTTAAACATATTCTTGCTTCCCACTGTTGAAGAGCAATTCGCGGGTGGCGTTCATCTTTCAACAGAATCGAACACCTGTTCATAATGCAAGGCCTGTGGCAGAGTGGTTACACGACAGTAACATCCCTGTAATGGACTAGCCTGCACAGAGTCCTGACCTGAATCCTGTAGAATACCAATGGGGTGTTTTGGAACATCGACTTCCTGCCAGGCCTCACCGACCGACGTCGATACCTCTCCCCAGTGCAGCACTCCGTGAAGAATCGGCTGCCATTCCCCAACAAACCTTCCAGCACCTAACTGAACGTATGCCTGAGAGAGTGGAGGCTGTCATCAAGGATAACGGTGGGCCAACACCATACTGAATTCCAGCATTGCCGATGGAGGGCGCCATGAACTTTTAAGTCATTTTCAGCCAGGTGTTCGGATACTGTTGATCACATAGTGTACTTAGGGCGCTACAGAGAAGTATAGAGTGGAGATATTGTGGAGAATAATTTGTGCCACTTGTACGGATAATATCGAGTTATGATGCACAAAAACTGCACATAAAGATTCTGAGTATATTCTGGTACAATAGAAAGCCAAGGTAATCAAAATGGCAGTACAAGAATTTAGCGTACACGATTAGCTGTATAAAATTGTAATGGCGTGTTTAAGCGGTATATCGAGATACCAGCCGAATCTAACATCATATGTATGTGCGGCAGCTTTCGTCTCTCCCTTGCAGTTTCTAAAGCTGTAATCCCAGCTGCTGGCCACGATCGAGTAGGAACCCGTCCGTCCGGAAAACGGTGATAAGAGTAATGGACTGCTGCGTGACGAATTAACTGGGTGCCTCTTTCACCGAGTTTGTGATGAAATTGAGCCTGAGGGAAAAGAGGGCTGTATCGGAGGGCTATGAGAGTTCCTAAAGTCACGCTTCTTAACGCGCACCGAAAGAAAGTTATTTTCACTGTTACACTCATATCTAGATTACCGCTTCTACACAGCAGCAGACCTAAAACTAGTCGAAGAATGTAAATTCCGTAGTGTCTCAAATTTGCCGATGACTGGCGACAATGGTTTTGCAGCGCGTGCCAATTGCGTATGGAGTGCGGGAGTACCGAGTGACTGCACGAATTTAATTTCAGGGTTCTACTTATCACAGACGCAAAGAATGCCTTTTCATATTTATATAGATGACTGCACCACGTTCCTGAGAGGCAGCATGTGCTAAATGTATTTTCGACTTACACCCCCTCGTAACAAACATTCCGTTTGAAATATTGAGGAAAATTTACGTACGGCTGCAAAATGTGTAGTGCTGAACAGTATAACTGAAATAGAAATCTACGGTAATCATAAGCTAGTGACGTAAAATTACTACGCGAACAAAATGACTTTCATTGTACACTTTTATGACTTACGTTCTGATTTACTGTAAAACGATTATTTTCAGGGTTTTTTGCTATAGCAGAGCGCTCATTTCTTCTCTTCAACTTCCTCCCCTTGTTTCTACAGCTCGTCGACTATCATAGGTTTTAGTTTTCTGAACAGATCGTACATACATTTACTGTAACATTCTAATGAGGTTTCTTAGAATAGGCTGCTGACTGGGCTCTGGTACGATTAATATGACACATGAAGACGACAGTGGTATACCGTCACGGTTTAAGCTTTCTGGGACCCACTGGCTTACGGATAGCATTTCAACGTTAATTACAATATGCAGTCTGCACGGACGTGCTGAAAAGTAATGTCTCTGAATTTTTTATTCTGTTCACAACATCGGTTAAGGTATTACATGTCGTGCGTATTACTTGGTCAACTTTCTCGCTTCGATGGTATAAGTTGCATTTCTCAGCCGCTAATGGGCTCCGATTGTAGCGTGTAAGATTGTGGTGTGTAATGTAACTATTTCAGTGGTTGAATACTAAAAGCACGAATCTGAAGAGGTCGTGCACACCTATACCACTCTGAAAGAGGTTTTTCACTCTGCAGCGGAGTGTGCTCTGATATGAAACTTCCTGGCAGGTTAAAACTGTGTGCCGGACAGAGACTCGAACGTGGGACCTATGCCTTTCGCCGGCAAGTGCTCTACCGTCTGCCAAGAAGTTTCATATCAGCGCACACTCCGCTGCAGAGTGAAAATCTCATTCTGGAAACATCCCCCAGGCTGTGGCTAAGCCATGTCTCTGCGATATCCTTTCTTCCAGGTGTGCTAGTTCTGCAACGTTTGCAGGAGAGGTTCTGTGAAGTTTGGAAGGTAGGAGACGAGGTACTGGCGGAAGTAAAGCTGTGAGGACGAGGCGTAAGCCGTGGTTGGGTAGCTCAGATGGAAGAGCACTTGCCCGCAAAAGGCAAAGGTCCTGCGTTCGAGTCTCGGTCTGGCTCACAGTTTTAATCTGCCAGGAAATTTCATTTACCACCCTCTCCTTCAGCAAGACAACACCGGATCACGCATGAGCGCTGCGACATCTACAAAAATCCAACGCCGTGGATTCACTGTCATCAGTACAGTTCTGACTTTATATAACCCTTAATTTTCTTTACCAATATATCTTTGCCCGCATGTACACTAGCAGTCTCCGTAGACGACGAGAGGGAGAGAGAGAGAGAGAGAGAGAGAGAGAGAGAGAGAGAGAGATAGGGGGAGTTAGCCCGCCTTCTGGACGCTTAAAGTTCCCTTCACATTTCTTGCCTTTATCAAATTCTGCTGGGGTGTCGTTCCTTGACATAAGAAAAAGGAGAAGTATTCAGTTGTATTGTCATTTCTTGTCACAGGTAGCAGGAGAAAACAATAAGGAAGGCTATGCACGAAATATTTTTCCTCTTTCCTATTCTGTATTTATTAGGAAAGAATTAACTCCTTTCCTTGCTTAAGTTTAATGTCCACTTAGGGATGGGGCAACTATAAACGATGTGCTGTATAGCTTTGGAGTAGAGCGCAAAAAGCAATATTACATTAGTGCAGTGGAAGAAATATTTCTGTTCTACATCTGGGAGCACTCGGGGGAGACACGGTAAATTTTAATAAACTTCACCGTAACTGCGCTTGATCTCGGCCCCTCTTGAACAGAAACACAATTCCTCGAAGCGCCAGCAACATCTCCTTAATGAAATATCTCCCTTTAAGAATATGTGAGGAGTAAGGTTTTATTAAACCAACTAACAACGTCATCTGGATAATAGCTCAGACATTAGGGGGTAATTTTCCGGGTAAGGGCCGAAATCGGGGTCGAGCAGGGTCCGCACAGATCTATGGCGGGTAATAAGCGGGCCAGATGCAGGATTTAATTATCGGCTGCCGCCAGTGGGTGACGTCAGCGGAAATAATGTCCGGGAAACGGTGATCACGGCTCGCGATTGAAGCAAGGGGTAGGCATGAGAGTGGGCGGGTTGAAAGGAGGGGGGGGGGGCGGAACAGGGGAGGAGCCAATGGGAGTGGAAGCCGACCTCCGTGAATGCTGCAGATCACCGCTCATTTGCTGGCCGCATGCGTTGCGAGGCGTGGATTCTTTCCGGGCGTGCAAACTGCCTCAGGTGACTACGGGTCCGTTAAGCCACTGTGTAAGTAAGAAATTTGCCAGGTGCGAGCACGACTTGCGCACTGAGGGATCCGTACAAACTTAATTATGAATATAAACAGTTCATCCATTCCGAGAATCGACAATTTCGACGTTTTTTTCCCTGTTATCGACACTGATACTGGCAGGATATTGGTCCCATGGATTCCAAGACTCTCGAGTCTATTTTAATTTCAAGTCTGAAGTCGGATAACAAATGGCAAAAGAATATTTTTCCGTCTGATATAATTGAAAAATACAAGTTTTATATCTTTTTCCTTTAGTTGTAGTGTGAGACCTTTCTTTCTACCAAATTTCATGATTCCACATCAAGGGGAAATGCCCTGTGGGTTTTAATTACTAAGTTTGGAATTATCACAATATGTAACATAAATGGCCGTATTTTTTGATTGCACTGCCTTAGAAGCTTCACTTTCCTACATCATCAAGGGTACCTTAATTTGTGACATAAGTTTCAACTTGATACATCTATCTTTGCGATTTCAGTCTTTCTCGGCCTATTACACTGACGAATTCTTCTCGGGTTATCAGCCGAGTGAAGGCGTCGTCTTGCCGCAACGTTTCAATGAGTTTTGTACCCATCATCTTCTAAAGATGATGGGTACGAAACTCACTGGAACGTTGCGACAAGACGACGCCACCACGGGGCTGATAACCCGAGAAGAATTCATCACATCTAACTTTTCCTGAGAAAAGGGGTGCAAAGACAGAAAATCAGATAGTAATTTAATTACAAATTCACATTTACAACTGTCGGTACAGCACTTGTCCGTGAAATGCGAAGGTCTCGAGTGCGAATCTCGGTCCGCCACACATTTTTAATGTGCCAGGAAGTTTCATATCAGCGCACACTCCGCTGCAGAACGAAAATTTCATTCTGGATACAGATTCATAGTTTTAGGACTTTCCCTGTTCTTGTACAGGGAAACTTTGCTTCTTGGCAAATTTCATGGTTCTAGGCTTACCGGAAGTACCGTATAGGTTTTAATGAGTGAGTCTGTATCAAAATGTTTGACATAAAAATGGCCGTATCTTTTGATCGGATTGACTTAGTAGTTAATGTTTGTTATACCGCGAAGGGACCATGGTACACCCCAGGTGTTAGATGCTTTACCCACGGTCCCTGCTGTCGAGACATCTTCGCGGGTACCGGGCGCGGTTAAGCCACCCTCTCCCCAAGGGGAGAGGGTGGCCCACAGTCATAGGACAGTTGCTGTTCACAATATATATAAATGACCTTGTGGATAACATCAGAAGTTCATTGAGTCTTTTTGCGGATGATGCTGTAGTATATCGAGAAGTTGTAACAATGGACAATTGTACTGAAATGCAGGAGGATCTGCAACGTATTGACGCATGGTGCAGGGAATGGCAATTGAATCTCAATGTAGACAAGTGTAATGTGCTGCGAATACACAGAAAGAGAGATCCTTTATCATTTACCTACAATACAGCAGGTCAACAACTGGATGCAGTTAATTCCATAAATTATCTGGGAGTAGGCGTTAGGAGTGATTTAAAATGGAATTACCATATAAAATTAATAGTCGGTAAAGCAAATGCCAGACTGAGGTTCATTGGAAGAATCCTAAGGAAATGCAGTCCGAAAACAAAGGAAGTAGGTTACAGTACACTTGTTCGCCCACTGCTTGAATACTGCTCATCGGCGTGCGATCCGTATCAGATAGGGTTGATAGAAGAGATAGAGAAGATCCAATGGAGAGCAGCGCGCTTCGTTACAGGATCATTTAGTAATCGCGGAAGCGTTACGGAGATGATAGATAAACTCCAGTGGACGATTCAAGAGAGACGCTCAGTAGCTCGGTACGGGCTTTTGTTGAAGTTTTGAGAACATACCTTCACCGAGGAGTCAAGCAGTATATTGCTCCCTCCTACGTATAGCTCGCGAAGAGACCATGAGGATAAAATCAGATAGATTAGAGCCCACACAGAGGCATACCGACCATCTTTCTTTCCACGAGCAATACTAGACTGGAATAGAAGGGAGGTCTCAAAGTACCCTCCGCCACACACCGTCAGGTGGCTTGCGCAATATGGATGTAGATGTAGATGTAGACCATAGCCGTTAGTATGTACCACAAATCTCAACTTGTTACGTCAACCCATTCTTGTCAAAAAGAGTTCTTAACAGACGGACGGACAGACAGGTGGTCTGATAACAACTTCCTTGCTTTTCTTGTGATATAATTACATTTTAACAATTTTAGAAATTTTCACTTTGGTTATAGTATGAAACCACGCTTTTTGGAAAATTTCATGATTATGGGTCAAGAGAAAGTACCCTGTGACTGAGTTTTCGAGTTTCAAAACATGTGGCATAAATGGCAGTATCTTTTGAGTGCACTGACTTAGAAGCTTGACTTTTCTACATCGCCATCTTAAAATGTGACATGAATTTCAACTTGTTATTCCTATCCATTCCTGAGAGAAATGGTTTTGAAAAGTCGGACAGACAGGCGGACAACAATCTGATCCTATAGGGGTTCCGTTTGTATCTGTTGAGGTACGGAAATTTTAAAGACGAAGTAAATTACTCCTGCGTTAGTTTCCACTAGGTACTACTGGTGGTAAGTGTGTAACTGAAAACGTGCATCATATGTTAAAAATGTTTACTTTGTTTATTTTCAATATGGCATCGAAGTACCACGCTCTACAAATTTTTTGTTTGGACTGAATCTACATTTACATCCGCAATTCGCGCTTTGAACTACCTTCAGGCTATTTATCTACCGTCATACTCTCTGACAGCGTGTGGGGAAAATGAACACTTAAATCTTCCTGTACGAGCTCTGATTTCTTTTATTTTATTACGACGATCGATTGTCCCTAAGTACATAGGTGAAAAAATATTTTCACATTCAGAGGAGAAAAATGGTGACTGAAGTTTCGTGAAAAGATTTCGCCGCAACGAAAAACGCCTTTGTTTTAATCATAGCCACCCCAAACTATCCGTGACACTCCCTGCCCTACTTCGCGGTAATACAAAACTAGTCACCTTCTTTGGACCTATTCGACATCCTCTGTCAATCCTGTGTGGCAAAGATCCATACCCTACAGCAATATTCTAGCAGAGGACAGACAAGTACAGTGCAGGCAATCTCTTCAGTAGGCTTGTTGCATCTTCTAAGCGTTCTGCCAGTAAACCATAGTCTTTGGTTTGCCTTCCCCACAACATTACGTATGTGATCGTTCCGATTCAGCTTGTTCGTAATTGTAATGGCTAGATATTTTGTTCAATTGGCAACATTTACATTTGTGTGATTTATCGCGTTACCCAAATTTAACAGATTCCTTTTCGTACTCATGTGGGTGACCTCACACTTTTCATTATTCAGAGACAACAGCCACTTTTCGCATCATACAGATATGTTGTATAAATCGTTTTGCAGTTTGTTTCGATCTTCTAATGACTTTACTGTATGCTGAATGATATTATCTGCAAATAATCTAAGAGTGCTGCTCAGATTGTCTTCTAAATCGTTTATGGATTAGAAACAGCAGAAGTCCTATAAACCCTCCTTGGCGAATGCCGGAAATCACTTCCGTTTTACTCGATGATTTTCCGTCGATTACTGCGTGCTGTAATCCTTTCGACAGGAAATCACGAATCCAGCAGCACAACTGAAGCGATACTCCATAAGCATGCTACTTCATTAGAAGTTTCTTGTGGTGAATGAGTCAAAAGCCTTCTGGAAATGTGGAAATATGGAATCAATTTGAGATCCCTGTCGATGGCACTCATTATTTCTCTCTATATTTCTCCACTAATTACACATTCTTTGGTTGGCATATCCTATTCTCCCTATGAGAGGATTCTCCTGGAACCTAATGCCTGGCAGAATATTCCTGAGACACGTTTCACTCTTTTATTTCATCCTATGCTTAATTCGAGCATATGTTTAATCACAAAAGTACTGATCATTACGTTCCTTCCAGTAAATGAGAAGCTGTTTAATCTCGTACGATACATACATGTCAATCAACATTGCGCTGTCCTAAGGCTTGTGGTTAGATAGTCCACTATTTTTCACTTGTCGTTAATTAGTTTCGCCGTCAACCTGAGTAGATTCTTGGCTCCAAAAACCAGAACTCTGTTACGGGCCATGTGACCATTTTCTAGTAAGACATGTTGCCTTAGAGAGCAGAAAAATAATGAGAAGAAATTTTGTCAAAAATATCATAAGTAATTAATGGAAGCCCTGTTCAACTGACAGAGACGTCGTGTGAGCACCGATTAAACACCAACATCCAGTAAACGTTGAACAATGGGACACACAGAACACCAACCGTGTAGCTACTAGACAGTACCACAGAAATGAAAGTACCAATGCTGCAAAACTGATGCTTCAATATGTTCATGTTTGTGGGCTATAGTGATGAAAATTTCATCATTAGGGGAGCATACTTCTAGCACAGAAAAAAGCCTTTCCTATAGAAGAAAGACAGAATTAGTGCATTATGGCTACTGGGTGTGTATAACACTACTGGAACTTTTCAGTGAAGATCGCAACAAATCATGGCCAAATTATTACAATCTTTCAGACTTTGAGAAAGGTATTATCATTGCCATGATGGACATATTGAACTTTGAACAATATGTATTGATAATGTGAAAACCTAAGTCTGTCTTGTCATCCCTTGTATCTCAGTCATGGCAGCACAGCCCATTGTCAGTACGATCTGCCAGTATGATGGTCTTATGTCCCTCATGACACTGAGTATTGCACAATAATATTGACCTTTTAAGGGTAGCTTTGATCGTCTGCACAATATATTGAAGAAGACTTCACAGCTTTAAATAAATTGACGCCTGCTCTATTGTTGCGCAATCCGAATAAGAGCAGTATTGTGCAACAAGTGGCAGTTTCTGCCGAGATCGAGAGAAATCTATTTGCTCCTACGGACAATCTGCAGAGAACTCAAAAAAGCAAATGACAAAATACCATGGAATGTGTTGGAAGATGTATATTAAAGCACCACGCAGTACTTCGAGAAGTGAGAGTGGTATTGATGATTTGCGCAATATATTGAAGGAGACTGCTAAGCTTTAAAAATATTGATGCTCACTCAGTATACTGCACAATCTACTGTACCGTGTAATAGTGGTATTGCGAAATAAACAGCCGTTCCTGTCGAGACCGATAGAAATTCAATTCGTTCCGAACTTTCCGCCAAGAACTCAAAAACAGTAAATGAAAAAAATGTCGTGGAGTATACAGGAGAATGTTTATTAAAGCACTACACAGTACGTTGAGAAATGAAATTCCTGACAGTCTGGGAAAGGCCAGATACCTCGTTGGTCACAACAGCAGATGAAACTGCAGATCATGGTATCATAACACTAAACATAAATGCTGCATTTTTCAGAATAAAAGCAAGTCAGTTGTCCAGTGAGTGAAGATGTTATTTTTTTCTTGTAATTGTTATCACACGCACATAAGATCACGCAAGCTTTCAGTAAACAGTAACTATTTTTTTCATTTGCAACTGTTTTTACAGTAGAGAAGCACATAGAAAACAGCACACGTACATGATAAATTAAACAGTTCACTTGTTGAATTTATAATTAGTTGTGGGTTTACGAACCTCTGGAACAGTGAATGAGCCTCTGGTTCAGTGAAATGCTTACTGGAAGATTTTCAGGCTTATTTAGAACGTTCTGCATAATTTCGGCTAGTGTTTTGCAAAGCAAACAGCTCGGTCGCAGTACATCATCCAGCGCCTCGACTGCCGACGTGCTTAAATATTTTGCAACAAAATTGCGCTCTTCTTGGCCTCACACTTCCGCGGAACTTGTTCACACAATACTTTTGTTCACTAAAAAGTAAGCGTTTGAGGGCCGCTTTGGGACGAAAATGTTCCGAGAATAGGCACAGGTCCTTTCAGTGGGATTATACCATGAGAAGATTGCAGGATTTTTCGAATGGCACTCACGAACAGACTAACGACAAGAACTGAAATCCAGGCAGCCGTTACAGGCAAAATTACGCCATAAACCGTCGAGAACTGGTAGAGGAAGCATGGTTGTTCCACTACAATTTACCACTGACACCATACCAAATACGATATAGACTTCCATGGTGTAGTGCCAGAGTCGTCAACCGGGACATCGAGTGGTAATACTGTGATGATGGGCGAAGAGTCTCAGCTCTGTCTGTGGCGGTCAGATCGACGTCAGTGTGTCGGTAGACGGTCGGGTGAAAGGTTGCATGAAGAAGCTTATCTTGAGAGCTACACCCTGAGAAAAGTCGTAACGTTTGAGCTTGAAATATACTGTAGGATCCTGCAGTCGACATAACCAGATATATTGATAATGTGACGAAAAAAATCGTAATATCAAGAAAGAGTTGTGTGACATAAACGGAAGTTGACAGGCGTGTTTCTACATCTGAAAGTTAGTATGTATGATATTTTAGGCCAGTCGTATAAGAGTGGCGCTAGTAGCGCTACTATGAGGATGCAAATCAATTTACTTTAAACAGAGCCTGTACGGTCGTGAGCGTTAGTTGCCTCTGAGATTGGACGTGGAGAGTTGATGTTAGTCAAGAAAGCCTTTAAGGCGGCAAAGACGCCATTATCAACGCCTCACTGAGTTTGTACGAGGTCACGTAATAGGGCTAGGAGAAGATGGATGTTCCTTCTCCGGTACTGCAGAAAGATTTGACGGGAATGCAGCACACTGCGCATGATTTCTGGCAGCAATGGCCACGGGGATGTACTGTAGCAATAAGACTGGGGTCCTGACGGCCACCTGGCACTACTGACGGGTAAGACGA
Source organism: Schistocerca cancellata (assembly GCF_023864275.1). Lineage (NCBI taxonomy): Eukaryota > Metazoa > Arthropoda > Insecta > Orthoptera > Acrididae > Schistocerca > Schistocerca cancellata. The sequence continues at coordinate 1,182,461,853 of NC_064626.1, forward strand.
TCGTTTTCGGCGTATGGCTGTGGCGCATCGCACTGCTTCTGCAACAGTAACTTGGACAGCGGTTGGCATCACAGTGGCACAACGAACTCTTACAAATCGGTTCCATCAAGGAGAACTCCTAACAAGACGTTCTGACCCAAAACCACCGTCAACTGCGACGTCAGTGTGGGTCAAGCGAAAGCTCATTGGTGGGCAGGTGGAGTTTTGTTGTAATTACTGATGTAACCTGGCCCTACCTCGATGTCAGTGATGGCAGTGTGACAGTTAGAAGGAGGCCAGTTTAGGGCCCGCAACCAACCTATCTGCGTACTAGACACACAGGAATACTCTTGAGTTTGCCGGCCGGTGTGGCCGTGCAGTTCTAGGCACTGCAGTCCAGAACCGCGGGACTGCTACGGTCGCAGGTTCGAATCGTGCCTCGGGCATGGATGTGTGTGATGTCCTTAGGTTAGTTAGGTTTAAGTAGTTCTAAGTTCTAGGGGACTGATGACCTAAGATGTTAAGTGCCATAGTGCTCAGAGCCATTTGAACCATTTGAGCTCTTGAGTTTATCCTACGCATGCTGACTCAAAATCTGTATGTCAGTCTGGTGATACGACCTCTTGTGTTGCCATTTATGAGCATCATTCCAGAGGGTATTTTCCAACAAGATGACGCTTGCTCACATACGGCTGTTATAACCTAATGTGCTCTACAGCGAATCGACATGTTGCCTTGGCTTGCTCGATCACCAGATCTGTCTCCAATCGAGCACATATGGGACATCATCAGACAACAGCTCCGGCGTCATTCACAAACAGGGTCCCTTTATTGACCGAAGAAATCAGGAGGTTCTCCTCAGAATCGGTGAGCAAAGGAATATATAGAAAACACTGACAAGAAGAATTTTTTTTTTTTTTTAAATTTGTGGTAAGGCCTTATGAGACCAAACTGCTGAGGACATCGGTCCCTAAGCTTACAAACAACTTAATCTTACTGGAACTAACTTAAGCTACAGACAACACACACGCTCAAGAAGAAGAGACAGGATGATAAGACATCTATTAAAACAACAGGGAATAAATTCGATGGTACCAGATGGACATTTAAAGGGTAAAAAAGGAGATATATTCAGCAAATAATTGAGGACTTAGGTTGCAGGTGCTACTGTGAGACGAAAAGCTTGGCCCAGGAGAAGAATTCGTGGCGGGAGCATAAAACTAAGTACTCATTGGTATGGAACGCTGCTTGTGCAATACAATGCATGCACTTTTGAATGCTTACATTCACCACTCCGGTGGTTACACCGGGTGTTTATGTACCAATAACTCGCATCTCCAACGGCTTATCTCGAGCTTACATTAACCTGTGATTTTGCAATCTTAATCACTTAAATATATTCCATAGAGATGTATTCCCGAAATTTTATTAACTAGAAAAAAGAAAAAAGAAGAGCGGAAGAGAGACACACCGGGAAGAAATTATCCGAATGTGACGGTAATCGAGAGATGTCATCCATATGCCGACGAAGAAATGATTACAGTTTCAGAAAAATTAGACGATTTACTCAAGAGAAAAATCTTCGCAAATTGAGCAATTCAATAACGCGTTGGGGCATGTCTGGCCCTTGTACAAGCAGTTATTCTCCTTGACATTGATTGACAGAGTTGTCTGATCTCTTTCTGATGGATATCGTGCCATATTCTGTCTAAATAGCGCGTTAGATAGACAAAATCCGGAGGTAGCTGAAGGGGTCTGCCCATCATGCTCCGAAGTTATTGAATTGCGGACAGATCCGGTGACCTTTCTGTGCAAAGTAGAATTTGGCAAGCACGAAGACAAGCAGTAGAAACTCTACTATTTTGCTGAAATGAAAGCCCAGGATGATTTGCTATGAAGGGCAACAAACCTGGGTGTAGAATATTATCGCCGTACACGTGTGCTGTAAGGAGACTGCAGATGGCAACAACAGGGTTGTTCGATGTTGCTGAGCAACAGTCATACAATATTTTTTAAATGAACACACTACCACTTGAAGTATAGTTGTTTGTTTAATTACGACCCAGGTTTCGGCTCTTAATCCATTTTGAAGTGACTGAGTTTATGTCCTGCAATGTACGTTGGTGACATGAAATGAATCACTCGAAAATGGCATAAAAGACCGAAACCTGGATCGTAATTAAATGAACAACTACACAGTCAAATGGCGGTGTGCTCATTTAAAAACGAAAGGGGACCTGCTATAAAATGAAATGCCACCCCAGATCATCACTCATGGTTATAGGGCTATAGGGCGGGCTACAGTCAGGTAAGTTTCTCACTGCTGTCCACATCATCTCTAGACACGTCTTCATTGGTTATCGGGGCTCAGTTCGAAGCGGGACTCAGCACTGAAGACAATTCTACTCCAGTCAATGAGGTTCCACGCTGAAGACGTGTCTGGAGAAGCCCCGGACAGCGGCGGGAGGCCAATCTGATGCTCGCCCGCCATACGACCAGACAAAGAGCAGTTGTTGTCCATGGGGCCACTTCTTTTCATAGCAGGACGTCTTTAGTTGTCATTCGCTCACGCTTACAGCATAGCGGTTCATCGACGTTATACTACCCCTCGTTTTGTCGTCCTTCACGGCAAGCCATCCTATACGTATATTTCAGCAAGATAATGCCCGCCCACACCCTGCGAGAGTTTCTATTGCTTGTCTTCGTACTTGCCAAGCCCTACCTTGGCCACCAAGGTCGCCGGATCTCTCCCCATTTGAGAACGTTTGGAGCATTACGGGCAGAAACCTCCAGTCATCCCGGAATTTTGACTATCTAACACGCCAATTGGACAGAATTTCACGCGACATCCGTCAAGAGGACATACAACAATACTACCAAACAAGGCAAAGCCAAATAATTGTTTGCATAAAGGTCAGAGGTGGGCCAATGCGTTACTGGCTTTCTCAGCTTGTGATGGTTTTGTTCATGAATAAATCATAATTCTTTTTTTTTAAATTGTAATTATTTGCTTGTTTGCACATGTACATCATACTACTTGATTTCCATCCCATTCGGATAATTTCTTCGTGGTTCGTCGTTTTTCTAGTCTGAGAATATATTTCTGTGTAACCAGTTTTTGAAAACAAGAGTGACCTACCCGCAGAGCGTCCGGTTAGAAATCTACCTGAAGTGACACAGCAAGTGTTACGGGTTTGATGAGCAATTCCTCGAGACGACTTTCGGGAGTTGTTCGTCCCCATGCCAGAACCAGCACAAGACTGTGGGGTTACTCTTCATTCTGATGTTTACGATGGACATCAATTCTGAATTAAATGAACATTCCATCATTTAAAACCCGTTGCGTGATGAAGCTCTCCACAGAGTTTGGTAAATATGGGACTGCTGCTTCATGATGTAACATTTCACATACCTATTGTTTATTTTGTTAGGGCGGGCGTTGGGAATGGAAGGTGTGGACTCATTCTCCACAAGTGCCAATTCATTGGTCTTCAGACAGAGAATGCCCATAACTACTGCTGCTCCGTAATCAAATCTCAGCAAAGGTTGCTGGGCACGCAGCCACGGCAGCACTGTGGGACGGGGGATTCCTAGGGCCGTATCTCTAGATTTCCTGACAAAAGACGAAGAGGGCGCCCCTGTGTCTCCCCCAAATGTCACGATTTTATCGCTCGGTAACCTGGCCAAGAGCCCGTGCCGTGAGCAAGTTTATCGCTCCGATGTGGGTAGGTACGATTCCTCGGAGTGCCGAGCCAGAAGGCAGCGCTGCGGAAATGTCTTGTATCTGTGTAGTTTCTCATATTTTTCCACCCACCTCCCCGGGTAAAAGAACAATACGGTATATGCAGCAAAACTGTCGGGTCATAAAATTTAGCGTCGCTGAAAGAATCCTCAGCATTATCTGTAATAAAGGAACTCGAGATTAGTGCTTGCATATATTTTTTTATGATTGTTCCACTGCAAATGAGAAAGGTTATAAAGCGTGACCAAATACAACTGACGATAGTTATTTTCTACAATGATCAGCTACAGAAACCTTTTATTAAAATTGTTATTCAAAAGTGGTGTTACGGCTTGAAATCTCATTTACGTCCATACAAACAGGCACTAAAACTGCCAGAAATATGCTACACCCATCCTGAAATATCCACTATAAAATGGGAGGAAACAACTAAAAGAAATGGACCAACACAATATAAGAGCTTCATACAGACTAAATTAGTTAGCGTTTTCCAACATAGATGGTCATAGAATTCCATCTTGTTAACGGCTATTAGTCTTGTCTATAACAGTACATCACTAAACACTCTTCTCGATTCCGAGGCTTAAATGCCTTGTTCTTCGCAATCAAAATGCTTGTTAAGATTTGAAAAAGTTCTCTCCACGCAGACTGTAGTGGATGTAGCCCCATCGGGACTTCTGCTCCAGCAATTAATCATTCCATGCCATCGAAATTTTAGTCTGACTCTTATTTGATTATGTAAATTATATAGCTCTTATTTGTGGATGTTCTTAGAGATTTATGATTGTCAAATACAATTTTTCTATAAACATATTCTTCTACGAGAAAAAGTACTATCACAGCTGTATCTTGAGAATGATCTTATTGTCTCACAAGACTAGTTTCGGCGGCATATACCGCCATCCTCAGGCCCCACCACTGCCAGAAGAGTGTTAGATTTCCTTGGCGCATGTACTGCGGAATCCTCGTTACTAGTACACGTTGGCTAGCTTTCCTCAGGAATCTCTACTCTACACCGTGTAACCTCCAACACAAAATACGGTAACAAGAACGCTGCAGAGGTACTGTTATGTGAATAAAGCAAGAATGAAAAAATTACAGCAAGTGTACATAAAAGTCAACCGTAAGCAGGATGAATAAAATACCGAAAACCATCGCTGTATTGAGAAGGACGTCAGTATACAGTTTACAACACTGTAAGACCTACACGTCAGATATGATAACAGGCAAGAGTACTTCAAGCAAAATGAGTCTGATTACTCGTACTCGAAAATATAAATAAGCTGGAGCTTTTGAAGGACTCATCTTAGAAAACTTTTACAGCTCAGAAAATACACAAGTATTCCAGTGGTCGCGTCACTACATACGCAGGTTCTGTGTTGTTAAAATAGTGGAAAAACAGTTATTTCTGATACGGAAATTATTGTATCACTAAATTAACTATAGTGATATAACAGCCACGCTTGTCAGATGTAAAAGTGTGAAAGCAGCTGACATAGAAAAACGACGATTTTAGAAGCTTCATAAAAAAATGTTCAAATGTGTGTGAAATCTTATGGGACTTAACTGCTAAGGTCATCAATCCCTAAGCTTACACACTACTTAACCGAAATTATCCTAAGGACAAACACACACATCCATGCCCGAGGGAGGACTCGAACCTCCGCCGGGATTAGCCGCACAGTCCATGACTGCAGCGCCTTAGGGCGCTCGGCTAATCCTGCGCGGCAGCAGCATCATAACCTACATAAATAAATAAAATATTTGAACATCCCAAACGAGTCGACTTCACTTATTTATTGTTCCAGATCAGAGAAATCCATGGTAAACATACACTGCGTTGATAAGATCATCGAACGATTGAAGTAAACTAACTTACAACTAAGAGTGCAAAGGCAAACAGTAGGTACAGTTACTAAACAACTAATACAGCATATAATTACGCCAGAAAGATTTAAATTCGAAATTACAAAATATATTACAGGATTTTTATCGTCATTATCGCAGGAAAGTAGGTTTAAATAGATATACTGTGCGTAAATCAATGTTTTCTAAAGTAATTGTGACTTATAGAGGAAAGTGCAAAAACCACAAGTCGTGGGCGACAAAGCAAATAAATGGTAACAGGCGTAAAATGCAAGGTGTGACATGAGTATTAAAACTCATTAAAGATGTCTTCGAAGTTGTCAGAATACTTTCCGTTGTACGACTATTTACCGAAAAATTCAAATGGCTCTAAGCGCTATGGGGCTTAACATCTGAGGTTATCAGTTCCCTAGACTTAGAACTACTTAAACCTAACTAACCTAAGGACAACACACATATCCATGCCCGAGGCAGGATTCGAAGCTGCGACCTAGCGGTCGCGCGGTTCCAGACAAGCGCCTAGAACCGCTCGGCCAAACCGGCCGGCCTATTTACCGAATCTACACACTTTCTGGTTGCCTCTCTAAAAATGAGCATATTTCTAGCTCCTCCAATATATTGATAGATCTACATCTTATTGCTACTCTATACACGATATGACCATTTTCACTAAACGCACAGTGAAAGATGAAGTATTAGTCACACTTAAACTGAAATGTTCCCTATACTCTGTAACAACCTTCCGTGCCGTCTGACTGATGTATCAACATTCGTAACCATTGCACTTTACTTCTGGTACAGTTGATGACAGAGACATGAATGTTAGTGACAACATCAACTTTGCGCAGCACACATGAATTCAACATATTACCAGTAGTAAAACCAATATTAACTTCGGCGTTTCTAAAAGGGTATGCTATTTTCACTGATATTACGCCCATGTAGACAGCTGCGACGTACTTTTTGCTTTCAGGAGTGCAATTTTCTCCAGAGTAAAACACTGTTACCTTTGGAGCCTAAATGTGCTATTTCTCATTACGTATTTCATCGTTCATCGATGGGTCACAGTCATTCCCATTTGCTATTATCATTAAAATCTTTAATTCCTCATTTATATCGTGATATATCGTGGTTAGAAAATAGGCATGTTTATGAACACGTGCGTAGTACTAGTCTGCATGTGTGACAGTACCTGTAGTATTCGGCTTCCTGTTCGTGTTGGAGCCGTGCATGCCACTATTTTGATTTATTTCTAAAGTTAAAAAATTAACAGTCTTAACGACTTCCTCTTCGAAAGTAGAAAAAGAAATGTATTCGTTGTTGAGGCGAACCATGCATGAAATTAGTTGGCGACTTTATTGAGAAGTTTACATGTGAAATACACACATCAGCATCAGTTTGTCATCACCCCTTTTCGAAAATCGTAACAAAGAAAACAAGAACTGGCTCTGGGACGTGTGTATGTATTCATTTGTAACGTGTCCAAATAACCAAATTAGAATAACAAGGATTTTGAGTAACGACAAAGTCCTCTGTCTTCCATGGGTTTTTTTTCACATCACTTATGAGCGGCGTCAATACGTGACGAAACGACCACTTGCTCGGGCGCAAACTTGAATTCCACCTGGAAAACCATCGACCAAATCATCAAATCAGTCCTGTTCGAAATTGTTCCACTCTTCAATGGTGATTCTGCGTAAGGCACGCAGTGTATATGGTCGTTGTCGACGACCAAAACCAGTTTGTTTCAATCAATCCCACAAAACGTTCGATTTTCAAGCCCGAGGAATAGGAAAGCCATTCAACTCTGGTGAAGGAACGTGTTCACTAGAGCAGCACGATGCGCACGCTAGCGATCATTCATGAAGATGAAACAGTTACCAAAATGCCGTATGCTCCCACTGTTGGTTGCAGAACCTCATGCCTGTACTGTAGAGCAATGAGACTGCCCTCAACAATGACAAGTGGTGTACGATGGCTTTCATAGAACGTCAGTCCACCACCAGTTTCTTGCACATATGGTACACATTCCTGGTGGCGTTCAATATTGCCAGGTTGTGTCCAAACACTTTAACTGCGATTCTCATGGTAGAAACAGAACTAAGTTTCGTACATACAGAACAGACGATGCCAATTCTGTGGCTTCCATTCTTCATAATTTCTTTCCCTTCTGTAATGGGGTCCCTTCTTTTTCGGTGTTCGACATGGTACTAGCCGTCGTCCTCAGGAATGGATCACACAATCATCTCCTAACAGAGTGATGCGATAGATGAGCCGTAGCCCCTTTGAAGGTGGAATTCAGTTCTGGAGCACTCAGCCAGCCGTTCCATTGACTCTAAAGCCGTATATATCGATCGCCTCGTGCACCTATCGAATGTGGGCGGCCTGTGCGGTGTCAGTACTCGACCGTGCCTGTCAATTGGAACGGATTCCACGTCTGCACCACATTAGTCTGACTCCGGTGCACACGTCGAGCAACTTTCCTGGTTGGTAAGCTTTCTAGGCATAACATGGTAACACGGACCCTATCATTGGTCGCAAATGTCCTCAGAGGCATGGTGGATGTTCACTCTGCTGTTTCACAGACGTCTCTAATGCGTCCCTACAGGTGCTTTACTTGCAACTAATATGTTGCAGTACATTGGAGTTCTCCGTTCTTCCCGTGGGTAGCACTCATGGTAACCGTGTGTGTGTTTAGAAATAACGTTATGGTTGATCTTCCGATCGGTACAGGAATCGCCTAAATAGCAAACACACCTGCACGGCGCTTAAGGGTGTTGGAAAATTTTTGTTAATGTGTAATAATTAGGAAAATATTTCACACTGATATTGTGATATCTCTTAACAACACATTCGCAATTACCTCGCAAAAAGGTCGTTTCCACAGCCATTTTTAATAGAAAGTTTCTGCTTATATTGTTGTATACCTCTCACCCTTGTTAGTTTTGCTATTAACTACGAAACATCTCGCGTATGTGTAATGATATCCTCAGCGTAGCGAAGTAGCTTAATCAATGAAGACAAATGTTCCGGTCCAGAGAGTACACCAATTATATTCCTTTCAGAATGTGCCGATACAAACCATACAGAGCAGTCATATATAACCGCCCGCTGGGCGAAATATCCGTACCAAAAAAATAGAAGGTTGCACAGGTCACACTAGTAGGGGAACCTGGGGTAGAACGGGGTACCGGGGCAGAATGAGGATATACGTATTTTCGTGTCAAGGAGGTCCTGCCAACATCGGCAGTAAGTAGAACTAGTTCACACAGTTCCTGCTCAACCTTGGCAGCCATGTTTGTTTGGTTTTCGTAAGCGTTGGATCGTGAAGTTTTCGTTGTGCCAATTTTTACTTCTGCCTTGTAACTTCTGACGAACTGGAAGCAAGAAAAGGTATACCTACTTATCTACAACAAGACTTATTTACCTCATTCTGCCCCGCTACATTTTTAACAAAGAGATCGGTTTTATTAGGCTTCTAATCTATTTCGCTTTCGATTTCAGATGGTTCGAGTATTAAGAGAAAAACAAATAGGCAGTCATGGTCTACTGAGATCATGAACAATGCTGTGGAGGCAGTTAATTCTGGCCATTGTGGGTATTTGAAGGCTTCAAACCAATTTGACGTTCCCCAGACAACTCTGGAAAGATACGTTAAAAAAAAGAAAACCCTGACTACAAAACTGATGAAATGGTTGGAAAGTCTAAAAACGTATTTACAGAAGAACAGGAACTTGAGCTCGTTAAGTACTTAAAAAGTATGGAGGCGAGGTTATTCGGCTTATCATTTGGCTCTAAGAAATGGCATTGTTCATAGATTTAAAAATGAAATTGCAGGCGAAGGCTGGGCCAACGGATTCCTTAAAAGATATCCTACTTTATCTGTTCGCAAACTCAAAGCAACATCTGGTGCAAGAGCCATGGGTTTTAATAAAGCAGCTGTCGATAGGTTTTTTTCGTTACTAACAAATGTAACTGACAAACACAAATTAATGGCTTCTCAAATATTTAATTGTGATTTAATTGTGATGAAACAGGCGTTTAGGTTAACCCTAAAAACCGATCAAAGATCATAGCTTTCTAGTATATATATATATATATATATATATATATATATATATATATATATATATATATATATATATTGTGTTTCATACTAGAATGTCGTGTTCCCAGTTTGCCACAGCTTTGCCACAGGAAACACGAAAGCGGTCGAAGACGTCCGTCTTCTGGTCGGCTCCTGATCGTTGTCAGAAGGAGGCTAGTTTTTGATTACGCAAAGGCTTCTATTATTTGGAAAAGAACAACCCGGATTTCTTTACGTAATCAGTATGAAATTTATAATCACCTAAGGGACCTTTAACAATGAACAATAAAAAAAAATTGCATTTGCAAATGAAATCATTAATAAATGGGGCAGCTATGAGTTGTATAGAAGACAAGGAGCAGCCTTCTGTCTACGACCAGGATGCCGCAGTATTCTCTGCTGTAGTAAAGGCTGTTTGATATTTACAAAAATAATATGACATGGAGGTAAAAAAATACGAAGGAAAAGAATAGAATAAGAAATCTGGTAAACACTAAATATATTCAAACAATTCTCATAAGCAATTAGGGCTTATTTATAAACAGTATAACTTACATAAGTACTTTTCTAACTTACGGTGCGATCAGATTTCAGCCTGTCCTGTGCTGTCTCCTTGGCTCACGTTTTTGTCACAAATTACAGTCATTACTTTTCTCCTTCGTTAAAGACAATTCTTGCACTGTTCAACACCTTCATAACAATAACTTGCCGATTTACACTTTCGAACATAAATTACTTGAATTTTATTAATTAATAATGTTGTCTGCACGCTGGCAAGACCGCTCACTTTTATAGCTTAAAGTCGACCTTCTTTACGTTTTCACATTACAAGCAGAAGTGCATTAAAATGTGAAGATCTACCAAAGTTTTTACTGTCATCTTTTATTTAGATCGAAGCGAAACGTCAGTTCAGCTTCTGTTAAAATGTTTCTTTGACTGCGCAATCGATGTATTAGCGTCCGCGCTAGATGCGTATCTTTACAGTTACGTAAATTATATAAAACAAATGTCTTTCAAAGAATAGGTCTCATCTCACAAGTTCATCATTTAATATACAGATAGGTGAATCCCTTTCCAAGGGTTCTCACAGCTTTCATACTACGGAAATCCCAATAATATTACAGCTTGCAAGGGGAAACGTCAAATAGGATCCTTAACATCTTCAGAAAGGGGCGAAACTGTAACGTGCATCATTTGTATGTCAGCAAGCGGCGTTTACATGCCTCCAATGCTTATTTTTCCACGAAAGAAGAAGGAGAAAGAATTTGAGCTAGGACTGCCACCAGGAGGTTGGGCTGAGGTCCACAGCATCGGATGGATGACGACAGTCATTCTTTGTATGGTTTCGCAAATTTGTGGAATTTTCTAAGGCATCAAAGGACTTCCCAGTTCTTCTTATATTAGATAGCCACTCAACACATATCAAGAACACTGACGTTATAGAATACACGAGGGAGAGTGGCGTTTCGTTGCTATGTTTACCACCACATTGCTCTCACAGACTTCAACCGCTTGATGTTTCTTTTCTGAAGCCTTTAAGCTTGAAGTGTTTGAGCTTCGAAAATGGCTACGAAGCAGTCCAGGGAAGGTCGTAACTCCCTTTCAAATTTCAACGCTTTTTTGGTGCAGCTTTCATCAAAAGTGCAACAATGAAAACCGCTATTAAATGTTTCGAAGCTACTGGAATATAGCCCACGGACCCATCCATATTCACCGATTCAGATTTCCTCCCGGCAGACACAACTGACATCGGACTTGATAGGCCGTCAGATAAAGAGGTTATTACATCTGGAGCTGAACAATTGGAACTGTCTTCACCTAGGACACCAGCTAAAAAAGACGACGCCAACGGGTTGGATGATCAAGCTGGCGAGGTTTCAGCGAACTGTAACAATGAACTGTTATGACAAAGTTATTTAGGCTAATTGTTCTAGTCCTGGGTGCTCTTGGATGACAACTGACAACACGGCCTCCTCATTTCATATTTCATCTGAAATTCTGGTGCCCTTGCCAAAAGTTAATGAAAGCACGAAAAGGGCGAAACGGAAGAGGGGGAAGACCGTTATTTTACGTGATCCGTCTTACAAAACAGAGTTGGAAGCCATTTTTAAGGAAAAAAAGGAATAGAACTCTGCCAAAGAAGAAAGAAGAAAGAAAAAACTATTTTCGAAAGAGAATGAAATTAAGAATTCAAAAAAGAAAGGAAAGGGCCTGAAGATAAATGGAAAAAAGAAGGAGAGAGCATCCAATACTAACGAGAGTGATTATGAGGAAAGTTATGAGTGTGAATGTTTATACTGTGGTGAGTTTTATTCAAAATCAGTTGAAGGTTGGGTCGCTTGTTCCAGTGCAAGAAATGGGCACACGATTCTTGTGCAGGAATAGATAGCGAAGATGATGAGACTCCCCTCAAGTGTGAATTTCCTAAATACCCTTAAGAAAAGGATACAATACATGAAAACTGTAGTTTGACATTAACATTCACTTTTAACTAAATAAATACCGAGCAAGACAATATTTTCTGCATTTCCGATAATTTTATACGTTTTTATTATCACTTGTACTTACCACCCCAATCTGCCCCGTGCACGGGGCAGAATGGTGCAAATGACATACCTTTCTGTTTCTGAGTGAAAAAACATTGTTCTTTTATCTTATGGCAATGTTCTTGTATTTTTGTGATTAATACACCTTAATGTGTTCATATAAAATTGGTAACTCTCTTATTTAACACTTTTGTACTTTTAATCAATGTTTTCAAATTTGTACTCTGTTCTACCCCGGGTTCCCCTACTCTAGAAAGGAAACAGGAGCAATACGATGAATTTCACAATCATATCACTGATGTAGATTTACAGTAGGATTTTAGAACATATACTGTGTCTGAAAATTACGAGTTACCTCGAAGAAAATTATCTACTGATACACAGGCGACACGACTTCTGAAAATAACGTTCTTGTAAAACACTTTATTCAAACACGACTTAAAGTGTGCTGTCGACAGGAGATCTCTAATTTATTGATTATTTCCAGATTTCCAAAAGGATTTTGACACCGTTCCTCACAAGACACTTCTAATCATATTGCGTGTCTGTGGAATATGGCTTCAGTTATGCGTTTGTGATTCCTGTCAGAAAGTCACAGTACGTATCAATTAAGGAAAATCTTCCAGTAAGCAGAAATAATATCTGGTGTTTCCTAAGGCATTGTTGTTCCAAATATGTATAAACAATGTAAAAGACAATGTGAACAACACTCTCAGATTATTTGCACATGATAATGTCATTTATCATCTCGTGAAGTCATCACAAGATCAAAACTAATTGCAAAATGGCATCAATACGATATCTGCATGGTGCTAAAATTGACAATTGTCTCTGAAAAAGGTTCAAATGGTGCAAATGGCTCTGAGCACTATGGGACTTAACATCTTAGGTCATCAGTCGCCTAGAACTTAGAACTACTTAAACTTAACTAACCTAAGGACGTTACACACATCCATGCCCGAGGCAGGATTTGAACCTGCGACCGACGCGGTCGCGCGGTTCCATACTGAAGCGCCTAGAACCGCTCAGCCACAACGGCCGGCTCTGAAAAAGGAAAAATGTGAGTTGATCTTAGTGAGTACGAAACGAAATCCGTTCAGTTTCAGTTGCATGATAAATCCCAAAGTCTGTCAGCTCAAATAAATACGGCGAAATTGCAATTACGAACTTCTTATATTGGAAAGATCACACAGATAGTGTTGTGGTGAAGGTAAACCAAAGACTGCGTTTTATTAGCGTAAAGTTATAAGACGCAACAAGTTTACTAAAGAGACCGCCTGCGCTACGCTTGTCCGTCGTCTGCTAGAAAGTTACTGTGCGGTTTGGGATCCTTACCAGATACGATTGACGAAGTACATCGGAACACGTCCAAAGAATTGTGGCTCGTTTTGCGTTATTGCGAAATAGGAAAGGTACTGTCAAGGATGCAGCGAGGTCAGCATCTTTTTCCTCTTAATTGCGAAAATTTTTTAGTGCTGCTAACTTGCAGGCGCAGAAATGACCACTGTAACAAAATCTGATGTAATGGTCAAGTTTCCTACCGGCGTTTCTCTGTTAACGCTTGTTTGGTGTGTAGATCCCGAATATTTTGTCTACCGTTGTTCAGAGGACACGTTCGAAGAAAAACACCTCTCTGTACGCACCATCCCTCTGGCCTCTTTCATTTGGCGCAGAAAGCTTTCGGCGCCAGACGGGACCGGCTGTGGCAATCCGCAGAACGCCGCAAGCCGGCATTTGTTTCGCAGCCCTCGAGCAGGCGCTCCCGTTAAGACGAGGCTACGGCGCCGGCAATGAGCGTCCGTCAACGTCTGCGTCCCACAGCCGGCCCATCCGTCGCTCCAGAGGACGTGAAGACGCGACGTCCTCGTTCCTCCACCTACAACTCCAGGAATGAGGCCAGCGTAGGCGCAGTTAGGCTAGCGCAGCTGCTGTTGCAGCGGGCAATGCACTTACGCAGCGCGGGGGCTGGTGGGTAGTGTGGATGCTAATAGTTACGGTGTACCAGCCTGCGAGCACGGTAACTACCGCGGGCTATAAATTAGGGAAATGCGCTCATGCAACACAGGAGCTGATAGGTAATACGGAGGCTAATGTTGCACTGCACTAGAGTAGGTCCATAGAAAGTACACAGGGCGATAATTTAGAAACTGGGAAGAGCTGCAATGATTTACCCGATGATGGGTGTACTTTTTACACTTATTCGCACATATTATAAAAATGGACGTGTGTATGTCCTCCTAAACCACTAGACAGATTTCAACCACATTTGGTAGACATATCTCTCACAGTCTGGAAATCTTAGCTGTTGGGGTAAGAACTACCTAGTATCCGAGGCGTGGAGGTGAAAAAACGAGCGAATACCCATTCTTTAATCAACCATGTATCAGAGAACGAGAGCACATAGATGTTTACAAAACTTTTTCTCGCTGATAACCCCCCCCCCCCCCCCTAAAAAAAAGCCATGATGAAAGGCAAACAGTTTATCCCTTATTACATTTTCGCTGTTCATGCAGTAATACTGCCGCATGAAGCACTATGTTTTAATTTACTGCTTCTTTACTATTAACTGCATTTATGACACATTTTGCAGACAGTGTTCACCCTTACTACTGAATAAACCAGCACATTTATATCACTGTACAACACGTAGTTCAGGAGATATGATGTGATAAACCTGCTGCACCGTTCAAGACGTTTAAATTTTTTTCTTCGTTACTAATAATTCAATTGGGAACACTTTTCGCAGACGCTATCCACTTCTTCCGGTGAGTATACCTACAAAAATATACACTACCGGCCATTAAAATTGCTACACCACGAAGATGACGTGCTACAACGCGAAATTTAACCGACAGGAAGAAGATGCTGCGATATAGAAAAGATCAGCTTTTCAGAGCATTCACACAAGGTTGACGCCTGTGGCGACACCTACAACGTGCTGACATGACGAAAGTTTCCAACCGATTTCTCATACAGAAACAGAAGTTGGACCGGCGTTGCCTGGTGAAACGTTGTTGTGATGCCTCGTGTAAGGAGGAGAAGTGCGTACCATCACGTTTCCGACTTTGATGAAGGTCGGATTGTAGCCTATCACGATTGCGGTTTATCGTATCGCGACATTGCTGCTCGCGTTGGTCGAGATCCAATGACTGTTAGCAGAATATGGAATCGATTGGTTCAGGAGGGTAATACGGAACGCCGTGCTGGATCCCACCGGCCTCGTATCACTAGCAGTCGAGATGACAGGCATCTTATCCGCATGGTTGTAACGGATCGTGCAGCCACGTTTCGATCCCTGAGTCAATAGATGGGGACGTTTGCAAGACAACAACCATCTGCACGAACAGTTCGACGACGTTTGCAGCAGCATGGACTATCAGCTCGGAGACCACGGCTGCGGTTACCCATGACGCTGCATCACAGACAGGAGCGCCTGCGATGGTGTACTCAACGACGAACCCGGGTTCATTTGATCCTTGTGAAACCCTAAATTTCTGCAGGACAATGCACGACCGCATGCATGTTGCAGGTCCTGTACGGGCCTTTCTGGATACAGAAAATGTTCCACTGCTGCCCTGGCCAGCACATTCTCCAGATCTCTCACCATTTGAAAAGTCTGGTCAATGGTGGCCGAGCAACTGGCTCGTCACAATACGCCAGTCACTGCTCTTGATGAACTGTAGTATCGTGTTGAAGCTGCATGGGCAGCTGTACCTGTACACGCCATCCAAGCTCTGTTTGACTTAATGCCCAGGCGTATCAAGACCGTTATTACAGCCAGAGGTGGTTGCTCTGGCTACTGATTTCTCAGGATCTATGCACCCAAATTGCGTGAAAATGTAATCACGTGTCAGTTCTAGTATATTATATTTGTCCAATGAATACCCGTTTATCACCTGCATTTCTTCTTGGTGTAGCAATTTTAATGGCCAGTAGTGTATCATTGTACTACCCATATCTTAGGAGACACGACGTCACATACCGAATGAAAAACTGTGGCACCATGCATGATATTTTAGTGTATTACTATTAACTCCATTCACAATGCATTTCGCATGCAGTACCCAAATACACCATGAATGTCCCTGAAAAATTGTATTTTTGTACAGCTCATAGTTTACTAGATATAACGTCAAAAAATTGAGGTGTTTGGAAACTACAGGTCGGAATTCGCTGGAGATACAAGTAAAATATGCGTACAGATATGTGTGAAATATGTTAAATATGTGAGAAATGTATGTGTACATAGGGGAAGTCACAGGTAGAAAGCTCATTCTAAATCACTGGAACCAGATTTGGTACACATATTTGTTATAATATGGAAAGAAATAATATTGGAATAAGAAGGTGAAATGTGGTGAGCATGATGATGTGCAGATGGAAGGAGGAGGAGGAAATGGACAGAGAGATGGGAGGAGCAGATGAACAAAGAGAGAGGGAGGGGAATATGGTATTAGAGGGGGGGGGGTGAAGGAGATAGACGGAAGGTGCAGATTGACAGAGAGAGGGAGGAGAAGGGGATGGAGAGAGAGAGAGGGGGGGTTAGACTGACAGAGAGAGGGGGAGGAGGAGATGGAGGGATAGAGGTGCAGGAGGAGTGGGGGTGAAGATGGTGGACAGAGAGATGTAGTGGAGAAGATGGACGGAGAAGGGCTGAAGGAGGAGATGGAATAAATCCGGTGAACTTTGGGTATTCAGCTAGTGGTGATATAAATGGCATTGAAATGACAGTCCACCAGAGCTACTTTTTTATATCTATTTTATTTATTGCCGCCAGCTTCGAGCATAGCTCATCCTCCATCGGTAACTAAGTACAATCAAGCTATTATCAGTTAATATAACTATGTACAGGATGATTCCGTGATGATGTTACAAACTTCCAGGGAATGTCCACTTCGGTAGCTGCGCAGTCAGTGCGGCGGATTGCTAATTGGTAACTGAAGAAGCCCGGGTTCGGTTCCTGGCCGAGACTGTGTTTTTCACTGGTCAGGAACTTAGTGTCGTGTTGTCCTTACGTTCGTATCGTCATAAATGGTATTCCACTATTGAGATGGCTGTATGGGCACATCGAGGAAGTCAATAAATAAAATAAATTTAAAAATACTTTCAGGGTGATGGATAAACTTAAATATATCAATCTGAGGTAATGGACCGTGTTCTGGAAACAAGCAAAAATCATTGTGATACCTCTGACAATGGAATATATGTACTGGCACTGTTGCCACTAAGAGTTTAGAATAGGCAACTTTCAGACGTGGTAGTATGGACCAAAATAAGGAAAAAATATCTAGTAAATATGTGGTCTACTGCATACCTTAAGAGCTAAGAGCACTTGTCCATCTTCGATATTGTGAAACTCATCTTTCGTATCCATATTTTTGGTGGCAGTAGTATCAGACAAAACAAGCAAAAATATCCAGTAAGTATCGGCTCTAAAATACATATCTTAGGAGCTATGGGCACTACTTCAGTAGAAGCGATGTGTTTCACAGTACTGAGGATGAACAAGTGCTCATGCAATGTAAGCTTTTTTAAGTGAAATGCTCATAGCTCTTATGGTATGCATTTTAGAGCCCATGTTTATTAGACATTTTTCTTTTTTTTTCTTGTACCCCCTCCGAAAATTGCCTGCCCTATATTCTTAGGAACAAATCTACCACTACATGTATTCCACTGTCAGCGGTATCAGAACGATTTTCGTCTGTAACTTTCGACTCGCTCGTTTCCAGACTAGAGTCCCTTACCACAGATTTATACATTCATCCATCAGCCCCGACATTCTGTCACATCATCACGGAATAATCATGTATATAACTACAAATGGTAATTCTTAGTTGTATTACAACTTTTTACGTCTGAAATAATATAGTGAACGCTATTATTCTGATAGGATGTACTTTTGTTTTATTATATGTGTGTGCATGGTCTTTGTATTACCGATGTGTGTGTCAGAGAAATGGTTTGTTTGTAAATTTACAATAAGATATAAAGACCATACAAACAAAAGTTAAAACAACCTGTTCACATTTAGTATAGATCCTGGAGGAAATCGGTACTCTATGGTAGACATAAACACTAATCTTTCTGATTTTTGTGAGCCGAAAAAGAAAGCTACATATGCATGTTGAAGGAAACAGAATCTAAACACACCTAGCAAAAAATCTAAACATCCTAGATGAACAAAAAGAATTTAGAAATAAAAAAAGGTATCGAGAACTTCAACAAAACTTATCAATGACAGACAATTCAAAGGTAAAGACAATCCTAAATTTTACGCACGATAAAAATCGATTTTCATCAAAGACATTGTAAGAGGTCCGAGCAAATGTAATTTCGATGTACTGCTCATGCGCTGCCTGCAATAGGCAAGGTATAAGAGAATCTCTGACCAGAGAGCAGTGTTGACTGCAGTAGGAACTGTGTAGCTGTAGCAGTAAGTTGTTGCTAGTCTTAGTCTGGAGTCTGCTCTAGTCTGGTACGGTGTATCGTGTTGGCTGGCCCGCTCGCGGAGCAGCGATGCCGGAGCCTGAGTGTTATTGTACAAGGTAAAAAGCAGCCTCGCGCATATGTAGTAATGTTATGTCAAGTCGCATGTAAATGTTTCAAAACTCTCGTAATAATAATCTTCCTCATAAAAAGTAACTTTTAACAACCATTCATTTCAGTTTAAAGAATTTACTAATTTCTCCCATCCATGATGATCCCGATTATTGCAATAGAAAAATCAGTTGCTTCCTTTCATAAATGACAGATAGGTCAGCCAGCATTGCACAGAGCTGTGCCAAAAAAAGAATTTATTGTAAGAGTAGATATATCCGGGGGCTTCATTAAGGTAAGAATTTTTTCCTTTTTTTATTCAGAATGATCTTTCAGGGCCATGACGCAGCACTGCTGTCGTCCAAAATTTACCAGGTTAAATTCACAGTGAATTATTGAAAAGTCATAAGTGAGCGACAATTTAATTGAGAGGTTAATTACATTGTTTTATTACCAGGTTACTGAATTTATTTTTTTATTTGGGCGTTACTCTGAATGTGAACGACATAATTATAATTTTTACTGTTGAGAGGTTTAGGAATTTTTCTGTTGTGAGGTTACGCTAAATGTGAATGAATTTTGAGCTTAGATTAAATCAGAAAGAATTTTGTGTGGGAGGTCAATGAGAAAAGAATTTTGTGGGGAGGTTACACTAAATTAGAATCTTATTCATATTACTTATTTATTTTATTTTGTGGGGAGGTTACAACATAACTATAGAAATCAACCATATCTCTGACACATAGACCGATAATAATATAACGAACAATCCTAAATTTTGTTCAAAATATAAATTAACTTCTACAAATGATATAAGTTTACAGACGGACAGTACCTCTGATACAGAGATCGATAATGTAACGAAATTGCGAAAAATAGCATGAAAACATTTTTGCATAAATAGAAAATTATAATGGAATCAAACATTAGACATTTATATGTAAATATATAGCTATATGCACTGATA
The DNA here is from genome assembly GCF_023864275.1 of Schistocerca cancellata. Lineage (NCBI taxonomy): Eukaryota > Metazoa > Arthropoda > Insecta > Orthoptera > Acrididae > Schistocerca > Schistocerca cancellata. The sequence continues at coordinate 1,182,481,577 of NC_064626.1, forward strand.
ATAGTTTGATTATATTTAGGTACCGCTTGCAAATGAGTCAAGGCTAATGTCTACTAGGAGTTACTGAATATCTTCTTTTGCTTAGAGGTTTTTGTCGTCAGTTGTAAGCTGTAGGCGAAGCTGAAGACATCTTGAAATATACCTGCAGATCAATGAGGTTACGTAAGAACTTCAGAAAGTAGGTTAACCTAATTATGACGTCCACGTAAGACCATTGCGAATAAAGGACGGCTCGTTGTCAGAACACAGTACATACTCCTGTTTTCTTGCAGACAGTTAGGCTGCGGTGTGGATAACAGAGGCATCACAATGTGCGAGTGATATGGTGTGGAAACTATAAAGGACACCGTAGTTGAAGTACGCGGGACAATACGATTGGTACGGGCAAAAGTCTAAATTACACAGAGATTCACCGTGAAATTCTGACGGTACGTGGACCAAATGGAATGTCCATTCCAGCCGCAGTAAAATGGTGCCCACAGTTTTACCAAGTTGGCACAAACGTGAGTCATGGTGCTCTCGATGACCAGACTTCGCGCCGTGCGATTTCCATCTCTTCGTCAAGCTGAAATAATATTTGCGGGGAAAGATATTTTCCAAAGATGAGGCCTCGTAACCAGCGGATTTCTATCATCGAAGAACTGAAAAATTGGTAGAGTGTTCCCGACCGTTTTTTACGGAGCTTTGCTGATTATGTCGAAAAATAGTGTCGTTCACCTATGTCACCAGGAACTCTAGTGCCACACTGAATAAATGTCTCTTGCTCTGTTATGATAATATGTAACGTACATTCTAATGCCCCTGCAGAATTCATATTGATATCGTGGATTGGTTTAAGAAGCGACTTTTAATGTTGACTGTGCCTTACTGTCGCATGTTATAGTAATTTTATGCTTCTGAAGAAGACTAGATTATTCTAGCCGAAACCTGGGTTAAAGACCGGAAAATTTGCGCAACTGAGGCGGATCTTGCAATATATTAGTCTATCACAGTTGTGACGGAGCTGCAATATGCTAAAAATTCTTACATTTCATATTGCAGTTACTTGAGAGCATGAATTCGGCTTTAATTTATAGGAGAAAACTTCAAGGAGAGGATTTTTTATGCAGCGAAATGCACAGACATTTAAAGCCCTATCATCCGGATCAGGATGAAGAAGTACAACAGTGTTCATTGTAAGTGTAGGGTCCTGCTGCCGTTGTCACTGCCAGTAAAATTTTTCTTGGCTGTTGACCGCATTGTCAGTATATAAAATTGTCTACATTTCGACCACTATTGCAAATAGCCTTCCTCGGCACAAAGCCCTGAGGAAGGCCAGTTGCAATAGTGGCCGAAACGTCGAACAGCCCACAAGAATTTTATTGACTGAAACAGCAGTGTTCGTCTAGTCATTTAGGCTTCTGATTGTGGGCAATTAGAAAGAACTTAATGCGATAGAAGAAAATATGGTTGGTAAAAGTCTTTAACCTATTAAAGATGGAGAACAGTGAAGACAGTAACCAGAAAAAAGAAAATACATTCTACCATGGACGGAAATTGCGTTATAGAATTAGCGATAAGTAACGTCACTAGGAGGCTAATAGTATGTAGAAAGAAGTCTGAAAGGAAATTCGGCAGGTCCTATGTGGAAGGAAAACAGCAATCCTCCCGCCTTGCCAAAATAATATTGCACTAGACGGATGAACTATAAAACAGCTTAACCCACCTTAGTGTTTCTTATGAATGGAAGGACGAGGGCGGAAAGTCAGATCGGACCGCGGTTCGATATACGAGTGGCATACAATAAATAAGTAATACGCAAAATTATTTCCTTAAACCATGTTGGTTTTACTCAGACTTCCAATTCACCATATTATTCCCCAGCCTTTTGGCTAAAAAACCCTATTTTTCAATATAATTCTATTTAATGCAACAGCCGTGCACCATCTTCCTAGGAGGGCTGTGTGCACGAATGACACTACTTTACTGGTCGACTTCGGAGACAACGGGTTGCTGCATAAATGACCTCCCCATCACTTACTTACTGCTTGTCTCGGAGTGTATCCTTCGTTGGTCCGAACAGATGGATGGGTTCGTACGTTACAACATTGTAGTAGTCACAGCTGTGTCAAGCCTTCCTACATGTGGGATATCGGACATATTTGCGCGACCTTGCTGCGATGATGACAGACGCCTCGGCCAACGACTCACCGTGCTTTTTTTCACTGCCAAGTCTCCGTAGGCATACTGCAAGCGCTTATGTATATCGCGATGATCTGGTTTTCCGCCAAAAACGACTGTGACATCTCGCTCTCTGCTTGGAATGCGTCTCCGTTACAGACGCCATTCCAAAGGGTATGTACGGCGCCGCCACCTATATGAACTTTTTTGAAACTACGTGGTCTGTAGCGCGAGTATTCGAAGATGTCCCAAAAGAAATTCCACGTTTTTATTCACCGAAGTCGGCTGAGAAAAAAAATTGTTGCATTGCTTGTTGTGGAGATAAACTGGCGTGCTAAACTTAAGGATGGAAATAGCTTACGCTTGATGTGTAACGGCCTTGTAACATAGCTCGATGAAACTTGAACCATAAATAGTTGATGACATTTATTTTGTGGGGCGCTCAACTGCGCGGTCATCAGCCACAACTCAACGCCACGCTCCCAATAAATTCTTCCAAGTATTGGTCGGCTTTCCGCCGCCTACTGGGTACCACCCTACCCTCTCCTCCTTGATGACAGTCCTTTTCCTGACAATCTCAGGAAGACCAACCACTTTGCCTCACACCTATCCGATGTCTTTTCCATTCCAGATGATTTGATTATTCCCTCTTCCCCAACGTCATCGGATGTACGGATACCTCTGTTCCTCCCCTTGCATCTAGCTTCCAGTACTTGGGCCACACACCACCATCTCAGCTTAACACTCCCATCACTACACAGGACATCAGCCTCACACTCCTCAATAAACGCAACACCACTCCCGGCCACGACCACATTACCTACCGCCATCTCAAACACTGTCCTACCTACTTCCTTGCAGTCCTTGCCACCCTCTACTACATAATCCTCGCCACCGGCACCTACCCCAACCAATGGAAAACCTCCCATATCCTGATGTTAACCAAACCCAACAAGCCTCCGTCTGATGCCTCTTCCTGTCGCCCTATATGTCTCACCTTGGTGTTCAGCAAGCACTTGGAATCCGTCCTTACCTGGCGCATCCATCACCACCTCCACTGACATAATCTCCTCCACAACACCCAATGTGTCTTTCAACCTTCCTTATCTGCTGTTGACCAACTCCTACGTCTCACTCCTCTCCTCTCCCTCCAGCTTAACTCCCGTCGCTCCGCCACTTTTGTCTCCCTCGACCTCGAAAAGCCCTATGACCGTGTATGGCATCCCACTATCCTGTTTAAACTCCAGACCTACGCCCATCCTATCAACTATGTCTGTCTGATTGCCTCCTTCATCTTCCACCGCCCCTCCTATGTTATCATCCATAATGCTGATTCCCGCACCTTCTACCCCTCCGTGGTGTGCCCCAGGGCTCTGTCCTCTCGCCTCTCCTCTACATCCTGTACATGGCAGAAATGCGCCAGCCCCCCTCCCCCTCCAGTACACCTCCTGCAGTATGCCGATGAGACCACCTTCCTTGCCCTCCCTCCTACCCTTCAATGGTCCCAAAACATTCTCCAGAATCACCTTGACCTTTTTGCCACATTGTGTAACCAGTGGCTCCTGAAAATCAATCCTTCCAAGACCCAGGCAATCATCGTAGGTCGTACCACTTGCTCCTTCCAGCTTCTTGATTTGTCTCTTACCATTGACTGTCACCTCACCTGGATCCCTCATCTCCGCTCTAACCAATCCAAAGCCCAAAACTGCCTCTGAGTCCTTAAACTCTTCTCTGGTTGGACATGGGCGTTGAACCCTCTACTGTCCTCCGCACCTACAAATCCTTAATCCATCGCATCCTCTGTTATGCCAGTCCTGCCTGGATATCTGCCTCTCTCCCCCCCCCCCCCCAAATTCAGCAAGTCCCACCAGATCCTCGAGTGCCATGCACTCCACCTCACCTTCCTTATATGCCTCCCATCCGCTATGCAGATCCTCTATGACCTGATTGCTTTTCCCCATCTGCTCCTTACCCTAGAAGGTATCCACGTCCTCTACACCTCCTGCTGCCTTGATCTCCCTCATCCCATGGTTGCTCCCCTGCCCTCCAACCGCCGCCCACTGCCTCACCTTCACCGTTGTGTCCCCCTACCCTCCACATTTACACGCTTCATCTCCTTTCCCGAGGCGGCTTCAACCAACTCCCCCTCCTCGATGATGCCCTCTCGCCTTCCATTTATCCCTCCTATCAACTGTGATCCTCACCTCCTCCTCCCTCCCTCTGTTCTTTCCTGGGATCCCTCTCCCCCCTTCCCCGCCTATCCTCTCTTTGACTCCCTTCTCTCCCCCAAGTCCTTTTGCTTTCCCCTCCACTGCCTTCCGCACTCTTTCTTGCATCCGCTCTGCTCCCCTTTTTTCTATGTCCTCTTCCTCCATCGACTCCCCCCTTTTTCTTTTCCACTCCTCCCCCCTTTTTTCTCCCTCACTTCCTCCCGTCACCATCTGCCGGCCGTGTCGCCCATAGTGCTGTTTTACGTCAATGTTCAGTGTTGTGTGCCCCCTGTCAGTGTTGCGAACAGCCACCATACTAGTTGTCTTTTTAATCTCGTGCGAAGAGACACAAGACTGTCGCTCTGTTTTTTAATTCTGTCTGTCTACTTACTGTGTGTCTTCATCCGCATCGTCAACGCTGTGTTTTTATGTTTTAAATTCCGCAACTTTCAGCCATTTTACTGTAATTCACAAAGTCACCGTTTTATCGCTATCTTCATATTGTTTGTTATCGTACCATTGTTTGTTTAACTCTTCTCTCGGCAGTAGAGCAGCGTGTTAACCTGCTGTCAGCCCCCCCCCCCATCCCGTCTGCAGGCGGGGGAATCAAAAATCAATAAACGAAAAAACGGACATCAGCCTCCGTACAAAGTCCCAATATTTTCACAGTTCAATCTAATCTCTATCACGAATGCTGTGAATCGAACCGGGGACCCCGTGACCCAGAGGCAGGAATGCCAGTCACTAAACCACGAGCTGTGTACTGTAACATACATCGCAAGAACTACTATAGTATAGTATAGTAGGTAACTGAAAGAAATATGCAATGGGACGAAGAGAAACGACACTTTTATTCAAAGTCAATAGTTACAATGAAGTCACCGCGATTTATGATGGTTCCCTGGACATAACAAAAGGTGGAGCATGGTTCTGAATAGAGTGTGTCATCACCACGGCAGTGCGTGCTTTGCAACGTCCTCACATGCTGACCTCAAGCTTGGTAGAATTTCACTGTTCGTACCACCAGTTTTTTCATGTGCTGCATAACTGAAAAAATTAGTTCAAAGTGCATCTTGATGTACAGAATAACACATCCCGTCTGTCGAACGCTGTAATTTTTTACTATTTCGTTGCCAACTAAACCTTTAAAATTTGTTCCCATGGTACTGTAGTATCGTTTCAAAGCAAATTTAGAGTGCTCATCAGTTAAGCTGCTGCATAATATATATTGAGAATTCTCATACCTCTCTTCTGTCATTAGCATCACTTTTAAGGGCTTGTAACGACAGATTGCTAGACTACCTCTATTTGTGTAAAGAGCCGTTGTGAACGTTCTTCGTGTATCGAACAAACAGCAAAGGGTAAACAGCGGTGACATCACTATATTGCCGAACTGAAGAGAGTGGTACCGACCGAAAAATGCCACAGCGCGATGCTAAATAAAGTGTGGCGCTGTACCGAGTACATCCGGCAAGGAACTAGTAAAGGCCACACAGGAGGAGGCCTGGCCCGCCCGTGATCCGCGTAAAATTGGACACTCCATGGCTAGCCCTGTAGTTCACTTCTAGCAGTTCAGCGCAGACTGTGTCCGCCCCGATGGGTGAATGGTCAGCTCGACGGACTGCTGTGCAAAGGGGCCAGGGTTCGATTCGCGGGAAGGTCGGAGCTTTTTCTCCGCTTAGGCCGTGGATGTTGTGTTGTACTCATCATCATCATCATCTAATCCCCATCGACGCGCAAGTCGCTGAAGTGGTGCCAACTAAAAAGATTTGTATCAGGCTACCGGTCTACCCGACGGGAGATCCTAGCTACACGACATTTCCACTTCCAACACAGACTATTGCAATGTTGTTCCTCTTCAAATGAAGAAATCAAATTACCGCATGATAATCCACCTGTCCAATAATCTGCGGCATTGTATACACACTGGTGAGCATTGGATAACAACAAAAGTAATTTTATTATGATGTTTCGCTTCCAAGAAATACAGCTCGACGAAACTTCGACCATCTATAGATAGAACTGCTATAGCATAGTATACAAGGTAATTGAAATACATACGCAACGCAAAGAGCATTCACAATGGTGTGCAAAAGTCACCGCAGTCCATGAAACGATACTGTATATATTGCAGTGTCTTTGATATTCGGAATTACGATGCAAACAAAGGAATAGGCACCGCGGTAACTACAGCCGTTATGAAATACATGAAATATTTTCACCTTTGCCAGTATGGATAGCAGTCAGCTGTGTAATGGAATGACGACAACTGATGCCAATGAAAATTGGTACCGGGTCGGGACTTGAACCCGGATTTTCCACTTTTCGCGAGCGGTCGCCTTACCATTTAGCTGCTTGAGCATGACTCACGGTCAGAACCAAACTTCCAAACGTCGTCAGCCACAACTTGTATTCGTACATACAATACTTATATTCCCGCAGAGCGAGACTTTTTACTTGAAAGTCGCTTGCCCGATGTCGACAGATAAGTACGATATTGCAATGCCTGTCTTATTCCGCATTATTATACAAAGTTCCTTTGGACATGCATGCACATCGACGGATGAATACGATATCTTCCGTCTTTCCACGGTCGAAAACCCATACCGTTATGTAGTTGCTGGGACACTTCGTTCATTACGTTGTGAAAGGCGAGGAGGAAGATCACATGAACTTCATGCAGTAGATGATCACGGAGTATTGGACATTTGGACATGCTTGCGAATGCCTCGACATCGAGACCTCTTCTCCAACATGTTGAATCTTGTTTTCCGTCGGTTTGATTGTAGGTGTTTTCTTTGTTATCCAAGTTCCCATCTGATTTGCTTCGGCTTGTTCTCTCCTAGTTTACCTGCTCGTTTTGTATTGTTTCGAGTCAGTAACCCTCCAGTTATGTTGTAAAATGTGTATAGATGACGTATATATTCACACGAGCGCATACAGTCCTTGCAGCCAGATTGGAATTTTTTTTAGTTTTCTATTTAGAACATAAACTGATCTCGTTGTCCATCTGCCTTCAGATTCAGATGGCGCTATGGTTGGCCCGCTAGATGGCGCTGCCATAGGTCAAACGGATATCAACTGCGTTTTTTTTTAAAATAGGAACCCCCATTTTTTATTACATATTCGTGTAGTACGTAAAGAAATATGAATGTTTTAGTTGGACCACCTTTTTCGCTTTATGATAGATGGCACTGTGATAGTCACAAACGTGTAAGTGCGTGGTACCACGTAACATTCCGCCAATGTGGACGGTATTTGCTTCGTGATACATTACCCGTCTTAAAATGGACCGTTTACCAATTGCGGAAAAGGTCGATATCGTGTTGGTGTATGGCTATTGTGATCAAAATGCCCAACGGCCGTGTGCTATGTATGCTGCTCGGTGTCCTGGACGACATCATCCGAGTAACCGGACCGTTCGAAGAATAGTTACGTTATTTAAGGAAACAGGAAGTGTTCAGCCACATGTGAAACGTCAACCACGACACACAACAAAATATACAGATTCATTAGGATTGAGTTTTCTTTTGTTACGTGTATACAATACAAGTGGAGAAGTAGAGTCATAAGCAGATTTACCAAAGTCTTTATTAGCAATTTCAAACATATGGTAAGTATGATAGCAATTATATCTCTACCATTAAAACTTTCCAGTCCAGGTACACTAGACACTCCACTACCACCTCTCACAATGGCGACAGTGAACCATCCATTTCCATGAGAGAATGTGTCGTTAATATCCAAGCTAAAATTAAGAGAACATCCAAGAAATACAGAAGGTCCATCGATGAGGGCGTGGGCTGCAACACTCTTCACTGGGATGCGATTGTTCTTGTCCCCAGATGTTGTAGTAAGTTCGATGTTCTCTATGTTTTTGTAAACTGTTGTGCGACGACGACGTCGAAATCTCCTACAAAAGGCGGCAAATGGTTCTTAAGATAGTGCCTGATCACGATGGACAGCAATGCATGTTCTGTAACGAGCTCCCACGCTGTACACAAGGTGTTAACGTAAGAAATTCTTTTGGTAGCAGGTTCCATTCCTCCGCCAGAGTAGTTGCATGTGGACTTGTTACGCTACGTCTCCTCAAGACAGGAGGAAAGGAGAGGTCTGTTCAGTTTGCCGAATACTCTCTCATACCAAGAACAACTCCACTTGCACTGTTCGATGCAGTCGTGGATTGTCATAAAAAATGAAGGCAGAGCCGAATGCACTCTAAAAAGCCGCGCAAGGGGAAGGAGTACAGCGTCACAGTACCGTTGACCGGCGAGTGCTTCGTGTTCAAAGGTTTGGAGGTCAGTACTGCAATATTAAATTATGTCTTCCATAACGTAACACCTGGACCACCAAAACGATCATATTCGACAATGACGGAGATACCCTCGTATGACGAGAGGTGGAACACATAATGCACTCAGGAAATTTGTCGAACACTGTCGTTTTAGTGAGCCAGGTGTTGTGGTGTGGGGAGTCGTAATGTTTCATGGGCGTACTATCCTCCAGTTGTTTGAACACAGCACCCTAAAAGGGGTACGTTATTGTGACACTGTGTTCCTTCATCAAGTGCATTCGGCACTGATTCCAATTTTATGGATGATAATGCGCGACTATTTCGAACAGCTCTTTCGGCGAAAGAGCTTCCTGCCCGTTTCCCCTACTTAAATTCCAACGAGTATTCATAGGATGCTTTGGGAAGACGTATTGCCGCACTTCCACATGCGTCAGCGTATATACAGCAGTTACCAACCGCGCCGATGGAGAAACTGCTTAAAAAGGGGATAGATCTGATGCTAACAACTACCGCCCAATCTCACTTTTGACAAATTTATCCAAAATTCTTGAAAAAGTAATGTATTCAAGAGTAGCATCACATATTTGTAAAAATGAAATATGAACAAAATGTCAGTTTGTTTTTCAGAAAGGCTTTTCAATAGAAAATGCTATATATACTTTCACTGATCAAACATTAAATGCAATGAATAACTGAACATCACCCATTGGGATATTTTGTGGCCTCTCAAAGGCTTCTGATTGTGTGAATCATGAAATTCTTCTAGATAAGCTTAAGCATTGTGGTATGAGTGGGACAGTGCACAAATGGTTTAATTCATACTTAACTGGAAGAATGCAGAATGTTGAAATTAACAGTACAGATAGTCTATAAAAATCAGCGGAGCCCTCTAACTGGGGAGGTATCAAGAATGATGTTCCACAGGGTTCCATCTTGGGTCCCTTATTATTCTTAATATATATTAATGATTTGCCACTCCATATTCATGAAGATCCAAAGTTAGTTCTTTTCGCTGATGATACAAGTATAGTAATTACACCCAAGAAGCAAGAATCAGCTGAGGAAATTGCAAATAATGTCTTTCAGAAAATTATTAAGTGGTTCTCTGCATATGGACTCACTAAATTTTGAGAAAACATCGTTTATACAATTCTGTGCAGTAAATGGCATAACACCATTGATAAATATAGACTGTTGCTAAGGTAGAATACTCAAAATTTCTGGGTGTGTGCATTGATGAGAAATTGAACTGTAAGAAACACATCGATGATCTGCTGAAATGGTTAGGTTCAGCTACTTATGCTATTAGGGTTATTGCAAATTTTGGTGATAAACATGGCCTACTGTGCCTATTTTCATTCACTGTTTTCATATGGCATCATATTTTGGGGCAATTCGTCACTGAGAAAGAAAGTATTTATTGCATAAAAGCGCGTAATTAGAATAATAGCTGGAGCCCACCCAAGATCACTTTGCATACATTTATTTAAGGAACTCGGGATATTCACAGTACCTTCGCAGTACATATATTCACTTATGAAATTTGTCTTTAAAAACCCATCCCAGTTCAAAAATAACAGCGAAGTGCATAGCTACAACACTAGAAGAAAGGATGATATTCACTATTCTGGATTAAATCTCACTTTGGCACAGAAAGGGGTAAATTATGCTGCCACAAAAATCTTTGTTCATTTACCAAATAGTATTAAAAGTCTGACAGATAGAAAACCAACATTTAAAGGCGAATTAGAAGAATTTCTGAATCACGACTCCTTCTACTCCATAGAATAAACTCTTAGATATGAAGTAGTAACTGTAAAAAAAAAAAAATTATTTTGTGTAAAGAAAACTTATGTTAAAGTTACACGTTCCACATGTTTACGAAATGTTGTATTCATGATCTATGGAACAAGGATTAATGTATGTAGGTATGTATGTATGTATGACTTTTACAAGAATTCCTTACCAAGCTTATCGTCAGCATGGGAGCACGTTGTACACCCCATATTAAAGAGCCATGTCCCGCCTTCTGTAATGGCCAGAGGTCCGTAATGAATCACGGTGACTTCAGTGTTATTAATGTCTTTCAATAAAAGTGTCATCTTTTCATCTCATTGAGTATTTGTTACCTTCTGTTCTATGGTGTTGCAGTTCTTTCTATGTAGGCTCTGTGGTCCTAGTTTCATCGAGCTATGTTACTTTGCAGTGGCACTTCGCGCGAAAGCTATTGTCATTCTTAAGTTTTCCGCACATCTGGGGAACTTGTTTTAGGTATCTCGTCCTGTATGATCAAAATAATATTACTAAGAAATCTTGAGTGCTGTGGTACAGACTGAAATTTTATGTCAGTAATTATTCTAGATGGTTATTAACGCTTATTGACAACACATTTTACTCTGCATATTGAATCTAGAAAGATACAATTTCCTATAGAGGTAAGAAAGTAATTAAAAACTATAATGAAGTGTAACCATAGTGATGAATTCAATGCCGACATGCGAAATCATCAAATTAATTTTGATCAACGAAATAGCCTCAGATTAAACAAATTAAGGAGCAGTGTTTCTGAAAAACAAGGAACGGAGAATGAATGTTCCGTTTTTTAATATTTGTTTGATTCGTTAATTGGTTTCGTTTGGTAACAGAGGAGTCCTAAAATTACATTCAAAGCGTGGCAACAGAAGGTAAATCGTGTTTTGATTTTTGCAAACCTCACGTAGGCAGCTACACGTTCTACAAATGACAAGGCTAGAGGCGGGATAAGTTACTGTGTAGACCTACTATGTAGACGTTTGCTATTATATCAAAAGCACTTACTGGACGCTACAGAAGACACGAGTGGCTTGCTACCTACCGCTACTGAAGCTCGCAAGCGGCCCGACATGAAAAGAGACAAAGAGTAAATATGAACTGATGTACGTTCGGTAAACCATATACTGCGTCCTAAGTAAAACTTTGAATTTAGGAGACAATGTGAGCTGGTCTTTTTGACTGTATGTGGATTATACGGTCGTTTACCGTCTAGTAAAGCCATCAGAAGAGCAAAACCAATCGAAAAATAAAATAGACTCGTTATCTGTATGGTGCGAAAAATGACAGTTGTCTCTGAATAAGGAAACGAATGAGCCCATGCACATGAGTACGAATAGAAATCCGTTAAATTTCGGTTTCACGATAAATGACACAAATTTAAATGCCGTCAATTCAGCTAAATACATAGGTCTGCTCCATTCTGCTCTGGCCTGGACAGCTACGATGATGCTTCCATTAAAGACTAAGAATGTAGTAACTCCAATTCCAAAGCATGCAGTTGCCGACAGGTGTGAAAATTACCGAAAAATCAGTTTAATCAGTAACGTTTGCAAAAGGATTCTTTATAGAAGAAAACTAGTAGAAGCAGCTCTGGAAATATCGGTTTGGATTGCAGAAAAATGTAGAAACACGCGAAGCAACACTGACCCTACGACGTATCTTAGTAGATAGGTCAAGGAAAGGCAAACCGACGTTTATGGCATTTGTGGACTCAGAGAAAACTTTTGACAGTGTTGGATGGAAGCTCTCTTTGAAATTCTGAAGGTATCAGAGGTAATATACAGGCAGTGAAAAGCTATTTACAACTTGTACAGAAACCGGGCGTCAGTTAAAAGGGTCAAGGGGCACTAAAGGGAAGCAGTGGTTGAGATGGGAGTGAGACAGGTTTGGAGTCTATCCTCAAAGTTATTCAGTCTGTGCATTGAGCTAACACTAAACAAAACAAAAGAAAAACTTGGAGTAAGAATCAAAGATCAGGGGCAAGAAATAAAAACTTTACGGTTTGGCGATGACACTGTAACTCTTATCAGAGACAGCTAAGGAGCAGTTTAACGGAATGGACAGGTTTTGAAGGAGGATATAAGACGAACATCAACAAAAGCAAAACAAGGATAATCGAATTTAGTCGAATTATATCAGGTGATGCTAAGGGAATCAGATTAGGAAAGGAGACACTTAAATTAGTAGAAGAGTTTTTTACTTGGGCAGCAAAATAACTGATGGTGGGCGAAGTAGAGAGATTATAATATGTAGATTGACAGTGGCCAGAAAAACGTCTCTGGAGAAGAAAAATTTGTTGACGTCGAATATAGATTTAAGCGCCAGGGAGTACTTTTTGGAAGTATTTGTACGGAGTGTAGCCATGTATGGAAGTGAAAGGTGGACGATAAACTGTTTAGACAAGAAGAGAAGAGAAGCTTTTGAAATGTGGTGTGGAGACTACAAGGGATTACCAGTTTAGTACTGGAGGGAACTGGAAGGGGGGCAGGGGGAAAGGACAGTAAAAATCGTAGAGGGAGACCAAGAGATGCATATAGTAAGCAGATTAAGAAGAATGTAGGTTGCAGTAGTTACTTAGGCATGAAGAGGCTCTTAGAAGATAGAGTAGCATTGAGGGCTGCATCGAAGTAATCGCGGACTGACGACCACAGCAGCAACAGAATTAGCGTGTTTCGCGTTTCTTAGCCCATTAACCGATTAAATAAAAAAGGGAGCGAAGGCTGCATATATCAGAATTAAAAGCCATGGTGGCAATTACTTTATATTAAAACTACGAAGAAAAGGGCTAAAGCTGAAACACAATAGTTTTCAGTTTGACGATTGCGTTTTCGCTCCATTGTTTTAATGTTGACTAAGATGATTGCCACCACAGCTTTTAATTCTGGATAATGAGACCTCCACTGCCTTTTTAACCTGTCGATGGGCTAAGAGCACTCAACGAGTTATTAATCATCACACACAGTCTTTTATTTGGACCAAGAAAAATAAATACCTAGGAACTTTAGTACCAGCAACTTAATTTGAAACTATCACGTAGATAATTTGTTTTAGTGGCGGGACACTTAGAAGGCGCAACAGGTGTAGTAAAGAGACTGCCTACACCACGCTTGTTCGCCCTCTGCTAGAGTATTGCCGTACAGTATGGGATCCTTGCCACAAATGATTGACGGGGACGTAGAAAAAGTCCAAAGAAGGGCAGTTCGTTTTGCACTAATGCGAAGTATGGGAGTATCACGGATATGATAAGCGAGTTCGAACAGCAGTTATTAAAACAAGGGCGTTTTTCGTTGCGGCAATATCTTTTCACGAAATTTCAATCACCAACTTTCTCCTCTACATGCGACAATATTTTATAGTAGCCAGCTTACACTTGAAGTAACAATCATCCTAGTAAAATATTAGAAATATTAGTTCGTACAGAAAGAATTAAGCGATCATTCTTGCTACGCGCTGTTACAAAGTGGAACGGTAGAGAAGTAGTCTTAAGGTGGTTCGAAGAACCTTCTGCCAGGTGCTTAACTGTGAATAGTGGAGTAGTCATGTAGGTGTAGTTCTCAGTACAATAGTCCTTAAAAAGTTTAACTTGAAGTAGTGATTGGACTTCCAGCGCAAAAATCATTAAAAACTGTGGAGTGGTCAGCGAGCAGCTAAGAGATGTATTTCGAGACTCGGTAGGAGAGATCGGAAACAAATAAACAGATCAGGAACAAAGTGGGGTGGACAATGTAATGATGAAGAAAGAATGTAAGCAGAGCAGTGGGCTGTAATTCTACACACGATAAGGACCACAAATTGAGGACTCGAAGCGAAGTGTTATTAGTGGGAGTGAAGGGCTGTTCTTTTATCAACTAAAAAGATAGAGCTGAATATCATTTATTGAAATATTTAATTGCGGAAGGTGCAATAATTATTGTAGGCTGGAATGGAGATTCCCTTGTGGCTGCGAGACCACCAGCATGGAAGCCGACGTTTGGCACCGGTGATCCCCCGGTAATGGCTGCAGACCAGTAATTGAGAGCGGGCTAAGAATCACGGACCAATCACAAAGTTTTCAACCTCATACAGACCGCAGGCACCGCAGTATGTGAGATGAATAGTGAATGTTAGGAGATAACTTTTAAAATTTCCTAAAGTCAATACTGATAAAACTATATAGCCTTAAAAAATTTCTGAAATCTACAGATTTAATAAAAAGTTCCGAAACTGACTACAGGTGCCACCATAGTCAAAAGATTAAATTTTAGTCATGCAGTATTAACAAAACTGGGTAGGCTTAAAGAAGTGAAGCAATTTAAAACGCTTTCTAAAATCAATAGTTTCTCATTTTGAAAGAGAAATAAAAGTAATCTCGAAACTGGCACTGAATGTTATCATTACTCGTAAGATGAACGTTAATAATGTGATAGTACACGCTCAGCGTTTTATATTTAATGTCACTGTTTAACTTTCCCTTTCAACAGGCTTTCGCCATACAATAATCAGGGCAAATGAATCCACCTAACTAACCTAAGGACAGCACACAACACCCAGCCATCACGAAGCAGAGAAAATCCCTGACCCCGCCGGGTTCGATTCCTACATCTACATCTACATCTACATTTATACTCCGCAAGCCACCCAACGGTGTGTGGCGGAGGGCACTTTACGTGCCACTGTCATTACCTCCCTTTCCTGTTCCAGTCGCGTGTGGTTCGCGGGAAGAACGACTGTCTGAAAGCCTCCATGCGCGCTCTAATCTCTCTAATTTTACATTCGTGATCTCCTCGGGAGGTATAAGTAGGGGGAAGCAATATATTCGATACCTCATCCAGAAACGCACCCTCTCGAAACCTGGCGAGCAAGCTACACCGCGATGCAGAGTGCTTCTCTTGCAGAGTCTGCCACTTGAGTTTGTTAAACATCTCCGTAACCTATCACGGTTACCAAATAACCCTGTGACGAAACGCGCCGCTCTTCTTTGGATCTTCTCTATCTCCTCCGTCAACCCGATCTGGTACGGATCCCACACTGATGCGCAATACTCAAGTATAGGTCGAACGAGTGTTTTGTCAGCCACCTCCTTTGTTGATGGACTACATTTTCTAAGAACTCTCCCAATGAACCTCAACCTGGTACCCGCCTTACCAACAATTAATTTTATATGATCATTCCACTTCAAATCGTTCCGCACGCATACTCCCAGATATTTTACAGAAGTAACTGCTACTAGCGTTTGTTCCGCTATCATATAATCATACAATAAAGGATCCTTCTTTCTATGTATTCGTAATACATTACATTTGTCTATGTTAAGGGTCAGTTGCCACTCCCTGCACCAAGTGCCTATCCGCTGCAGATCTTCCTGCATTTCGCTACAATTTTCTAATGCTGCAACTTCTCTGTATATTACAGCATCATCCGCGAAAAGCCGCATGGGACTTCGGACACTATCTACTAGGTCATTTATATACATTGTGGAAAGAAATGGTCCCATAACACTCCCCTGTGGCACGCCAGAGGTTACTTTAACGTCTGTAGACGTCTCTCCATTGATAACAACATGCTGTGTTCTGTTTGCCAAAAACTCTTCAATCCAGCCACACAGCTGGTCTGATATTCCGTAGGCTCTTACTTTGTTTATCAGGCGGGGTCAGGGATTTTCTCTGCCTCGTGATGACTGTGTGTTGTGTGCTGTCCTTAGGTTAGTTAGGTTTAAGTAGTTCTAAGTTCTAGGGGACTGATGACCATAGATGTTAAGTCCCATAGTGCTCAGAGCCATTTGAACCATTTGAATCCACAGTTTATTTAGTTTGCCCTCGTCGACGAGATCCTGACACAAATTCAGAACAGCTAATGAACCATTTTCCTAATAATTCCACCGGGCACAACACGCATAAGACAGAATTTCTAGTGCCCAGTGCACCATCTCAGTTGCACGGCGTTAAGCGCTACTCGTCAAGGCAATAGCAGCTCAAGCAATTCACTTCTCGCGCAGGGCAATTTAGATAGCTTAGCGCACCTTAAGACATTTATTCTAAAGCAGCCCAGCATAGCAATTCTTTGGTTTTCATAGGTATGCTTGTAATAGGTAACTAATAAGTATACCAGCCTAGGGGGCTGCGGTGCACCACGTCTAAACTTCAAATTACGGGTCAGTCCTATTGAGGCGCAAGGAAGACTCTTAGACTACTGCTTGGAATTATGTTAAATACAACACTGACTACCAGTACAAAAATACGCTTTCAGACTTTTATGAATACAGTTCACGCTAACAGGGTTCTATATCCCGTCAGCTTGTCGTATTCCAACGTAAAAGGTGTTGATTTTAACTTGAGACAGCAAAAATCTCAAAAATGACGCATCGTAAGAAAAAAAAATGTTCTAGGTGAAGTTGCTACTAGTAAATAGGACATCTATCTGGGCTACAACTTGCCACCTCCTAACCGCCTTTCCTACATTCGCGGAGTCAACTTTATATTTTCAAATGGGACCCCCCCCCCCCCCACACACACACTTTTATTGCATATTCGTATTCTGCATGAAAAATACGGACTGTTTACGCAAACCGTTATTTCTCATCCGTGGCAGATGGCGCTATGACCGAAAAATATGAAGTGTTGTGCCTGCTTTTGCAATTAAGAACTGATGTGTTTGATTCTACATTTCATTTTTGTAAAAGTAAACTGTTGCGTTCTAACGGTTGATACTGATGTTCAGACGTTACTTGAGGGTTGCAAATGTAACTGTACAGGAGAAATAACATGGTTAGACATTGGAATTTGTGGCAAATGAGCTGTTCTCTACGTGGTTGATTGTGTCGTGTTCCCAAACTATCGGAACACTTGATTTCGGTGGCCGACCACGAACTCCGCCATCAGGTTGGCTCGTTTCGGTGTGTTTTCAACGAAAGGCCATAACTCTCGCACTGGCCGCCGCGTTGTTACCGGCGGAATACGAAACACAAGCATAGCAATAAGGTAAAATGTCCATGAAGCGTTAAGTAACAGGCGTACCTGTCATACATTCTCACCAAAATTTGCGTTCCATTGGTGAAAGGCAAGGGGAATCACCAAAATGAAGCACTCCAATGATGAAAGGCAAGTGGATTCGACGATAACAACCATCACAATGGAAACAGAAAACTATTACTTCCAGGTCCTTTTTTTCCCTATCACGATAAACATAGTTCCTATCCAGGCACTGAAATGGCTAACCATGTTGCACAGTACAATGAAATTTGCAACACTAAAGTAAATTTGGAACATAAATACCAACCGTTAGAACACAAAGATTTTACGTTCACATATTAAATGAAATGTAGAATCAAATGTTATGTTTTGTAATTGCCAAACAGGCATACTTGATATCTGCCTATTAAAGCACCATGTATCACGAATGGAAATCAATAATTTTAGTAAATCGTATGTAGATTTTGGAGTAGAATCTAAAGATGTGATAAATTATGGATGGGGGCGGTTCTCGTTTGAAAATACGCAGTTGTCCCCGCCAGTGCAGGAGGGAGGTGTTGGAGGCCAGTTGTAGCACTGACAGATGTCCCGTTTTCCATATTAACTTTTCATCTAAAACATTTTTTCATGCGATGCGTCGTTTTCGAGATACTTAGTTGTCTTAAGTTAAAACAAACACAAGGCACACATGAGTGATTTAGTACAATTTGGTATGCGCTGCGGCCTTAAGCCAAGGTTGTGTACTTTCTGTGATTTAGTAAAAAATCTTTGTCTCAGTGAACCTGTGTTAATGATTAGTGCCCTCACCGCAAATGATACTGAACTCTGGCCTGTATGCATACTTCCACCTTCCTAGAGTTGTACTGTCGTAGACTACCGTATACTATGATACAGGGTGACAATTGTTGTTCTATACGAAATAAAATCGTCATAACTTCTGAACAGTTTGCTTAAGGACGTTAAAACTGCACGGTCGGCCGCAGGGTACGATGGAATTTAGTATTTGCAAACCCATGGTTTGTTTTAGCCACAAACTCCTCTGGCATTTGGATGGGTTTGACTGTAAGCAAAATTTGCGCATTTGGAGGACTGAGAATTCGCATTTCGCGATGGAGAAGTCTCTTCACCCCCAACGGGTAACTGCGTTGTGTGTAATGTCCAGTCATGAAATAATCCATGCAATATTCCTTGATGGCACGGTGACTACCGAACTGTACCTGAAGGTTCTGGAAGATAATTTGATCCCCATTATCCAAAGTGACCCAGGTTTCGATAAGCCGTGGTTCACACAAGATGGAGTTCAAGCCCATCGAAGCAAGAGAGGGTCTGATGTCGTAGGGGAGAACTTTGTGGACTGCATACCGACTATGTGGTGCCCAGAAGACACTGGCACTGGTCTTGATTGGCCGCAATATTCCCCGTATCTGAACACATATGACTCCTCTTTGTGGGGCTAAATTAAAGATAAGGTGTACAGCAATAACCGAAAAACCATTGTTGAGCTGAAAACAGCCACTGATGAGGTCATCGGCAGCATCGATGTTCCCACACTTCAGCGGTTCATGCAGAATTTCGCTGTTCGTCGTCACCGCTTGAAACCTCCCCACAAAATTTTGAAAGGACAATAATTAAATGTTAATGGGAATCATTTTAAACGTAAGCTCCCAGCAAATTCTTACAAGACAATACAAATATTAATGTGAATAGAGCCAAGTGTAACCTCCCAAGAAAAAATAAAAGGGAAAGTCTATGATAATGAAAACGTGCCAAAAGTTATTTCCCCACAAGATTACTGAATAATAATGACCCAAATGTTGTTGAGCTCCCACAAAACATCGTTAAATTGAAATAAAAGCGACTGTACCTTCGCTACAAAAATATTGAAAAATAATGGCCCAATGTAAACTCGACACAAAAATTGAGAAATGAACATTCAATTGTAATGATTTTTTTTCTGTTTTAATAACGATTGCTTTGAAAACAGAATTATTATTGGGGGATTTCTTGAACAAATTAATTACAATTACAATACATTATTAGCTGAGCGCAATGCTGCTTCATTACCTTATTTAACAATATACCTCGTCCTGAATCGTGACCAGAGACCCATGTCGACCCCCGCCGACTCCTCACACACTACTGTACAGACTGACTCTCCAACTGAACTGCTAACTCGCAACTCGCTACGTGCAACAACTCAACTCTCGCGGGGTCAAGCGCAGACTAGCAACGATAAATAACTCTCTGGTCAGAGATTCTCTCATGGCTCGCCATCGCTGGTACTGAATACATACGTGTTTCACGCTTCATCGCCAATGATGAAAGGCATATCGAACCTGTCATAACCAAAATCCGAATATCTGTAGCGACTTTTGCGTGTTGAATAAAGTGTGTGCACGCCGTAGTAACTAATTTACCTTTTTTCATGTAGTTCAATAATTGACACCCCGTAAATTAACTTAGACTACGGTGCTTTTCCTATTAGCTTCGGTTATTTAAGATCGTACCAATGTCACTTGTACATTAGATGGCTAGGAAATTACCTCACAACGACCGCCTTTTTTATGCATGCGGTGTGTCTTATTAGATGTCCCATGAAAGCCGGAAGCGGTGAACCATCTAGAAACTAAGGTGAGGATGTGTGAAGGACCGGGTAACCTATGCATCGTTTATGTTCCACGTAGGTATCGTCCAGTCTGTTAACTTAAAAATAAACTATTGATAGCAGAACTGAACTTCCAAATGTTTAATTCAGATTTTATTCAAAAACTGTTGATTTATAACTTGAAACCGAGGGATATTGTAGTAAAAATGAAGAAAACAATACAGGTTTATCATTTAGCGCTGGAAAATGCTCTTTCCTCAAGAAAAAGGTAAAATAAAGAAAAACCACGAAACAAAAATACATGAAACATTGCTCGAACAGTCCACGGGTATATTGCCGGTATATGACCGAAGAAGAAGGAAGATTACCATTCCTGGCCGTCATGGTCAAGAGAAGAGCTGATGATACCCTGAGCCACGGTATGTACAGGAAGAAAACGCACACTGACCTCTACCTGCATGCAGACAGCTGCCGCCAGCCGGCCTGAGTGGCCGTGCGGTTCTAGGCGCTACAGTCTGGAGCCGAGCGACCGCTACGGTCGCAGGTTCGAATCCTGCCTCGGGCATGGATGTGTGTGATGTCCTTAGGTTAGTTTGGTTTAATTAGTTCTAAGTTCTAGGCGACTGATGACCTCAGAAGTTAAGTCGCATAGTGCTCAGAGCCATTTGAACCATTTTGAACCAGCTGCCACCACCCTTCTCAGAGGAATGGAGTACTAAAACCACTAGTACACAGGGCGCGCAGCATCTCAGACGCAGAGAATCTGCCCCAGGAATTGGAACAACTCAAAACCGTGTTCCGAAAAAACGGGTAGTCGGAATTGCAGATTAGACGCCCTCTCCGTCCCACCACCACAGCACAGCCTGTGGAGAAGGATGAAGTGACGGAAGAAGAGGTAGCCACTGCCTTTATTCCGTGCAACTGCGCACTATCGGGGAAAATCGGCCGTATATTAAAGAAACACCAAGTTAAAACCGTCTTTTGCCCGCCCAATATAACACGGACATTACTGGGAAGTGTGAAAGATGACCTCGGTTTGAGGAAGGCCGGCATATACCAAATTCCCTGTGAGTGTGGGAAGACTTATACCGGACAAACAGTACGCACCATCGAAGATCGTTGCCGAGAACATCGAAGGCACACTCGACTGAAATATCCAAATAAGTCGGCGGTAACAGAGCACTGTTTGTCCGAGAAACACGATATGGATTATGAGCGTACCAAGATCCTGGCTCAGACCTCTAAATATTGGGACAACGTTATAATGGAGGCTATCGAAATTCGCACCAGGGGAGATCTTATCAACCGAGATTGCGGCTGCAATCTCAGCAAGGCTTGGGACCCGGCACTGAATGTAATTAAGAAGACTTTCAGTAAGAAGTACGAACCGGCGACCAGGGCGGATGTAGGAAGCACTTCGACGCTACGACAGATTCCGACGCCCACGTCTTCGCGACCGCCGGCGCGCGGGTGCGGACGGTGAAGAGAGCGGCCCGCCGGGGAGGAGGATTTAAATCGGCTGCCCGCCCTCAGGAGCTCAGTTCGCCAGCGCCCCTGACGATGGCGACATGTCTGATCGCCGAAATATTGTGCCCGTTGGACACTATGAACCGACACTATACTCGTGGACTGTTCGAGCAACAAATACGCCGGGAGAAACTGAAGAATCGCACATTAAACATTGGTTCAAAACTTCGTCGAACTCATAAGAAACATGTTTCTGTTATTCATAAACATTGTACGCATTTATCAATGACAACATAAAACGTCTCCTTTGAACAATTGATACAAGACTGTGCTTAACCTGACAGACTGTGCTTAACCTGACACACAATATTTTTAGCGCAACGCAATCTGACTTCCAATAATCCCTACAAAAGAATGGCCCTGACTAACATTAACCTATACCTTTCATAAATCACTTACCTCACAAAAATCTTCGTTACTGGAACTACTGCAATACAGTGAGTGCCACTACTGCCAGCTAAATTGTAATTTAAAAACTCCGCCATTTCCTTCCACACATCCACCACTGCTGGCGGCTCACCTCTAACTGCGCAACGCTAAGCGCTGTTCACATCCAGCTGCTGCTGCCCAACACTACAATGGCAGACAACAATGCAAACTAGCCACAGACTGCACACAGCACAGCCAGTGATTTTCATACAGAGCGCTACGTAACGTTGCCAATAAGAAAATATAAACAGCCTACTTACATAGCCCCCATGCTCCCCACAAAAAATTTTACAAATTATTTTGGCCAGTGGCCAATAATGATTTGATAAAATTTTTCATAATTACACTAACAAAGATATCCAATGCACACACTTATTGATACAATGTTGGTCAAAAGCTAAAATTTTCTCACAGTCCATAAAGACAGTCCTGATCATTCTTCATAATAGTAATTACAGTTTTTTTTACAAAGTCTCATTAGTAAAAAAAATTGCACACAGAAGTAGTGGATTTCCATGCAGTCTTGAAGAAGTAGTGGTGTCCTTCCAACGGAAAGACAGTGCTGACTCTTGACATGCTGACAGGTAATGGGTCACAATGGAGCAAACCCACAGCAGAGTCATTCGACGTTTTGAAGAATATTGGTAGGTAGGTAATCACAGAGCAGACCCACTGTAGTCCTGGTAGAAATAATTGTATTGGTGAGTCAGCAAAGGTGTAGACCCACTGTAGTCCTTGTAGAAATAATGACATTGGTGGGTCATCAAAGGTGTAGACCCACTGTAGTCCTTGTAGAGATGGCCAGCAGCCATCTGTTGTGACTGTGCAGGTGCACAATCACCATTGAAGAGTCTTGCGGATAATAGAGCAAGTCCATAACCTCCACTTGTGCACTCACAAAGTTTTTGGAATTGTCCTTAGAACCAGCAATGCTGTTATCCAGTCCCTTGCTGAATTATTAACACACGTGCAAACACTAACAGTCCCTACTTCTCACATATTGTCCATTACCATGACCAACAGAAAGGTGTGCAGTGAAATGAATGGTTAAAAGTTACGTAATTTGATGAACTGGTGTCAATTACAATTTTATAACATAAGACTACAATAACAAAGGTACAAAATACATGATTAAAGAACATAACAATACAGATAACATTTGTAGTAATACAGGCTTTACAAAAGAATCGAACTAACATATACATCAGTGTTACAGGAATTATGACATAAGTAAATACATAAAAGATCAGAATAACTTTTGAAACATCAACTTTACACATGAGCATTAAAACAAAACAGAATAAATAATGTCTAAGCATCTTTACAAAGTAAATAACAGAGTATTAGAAAAATTCTACAACATAGCTCTCATCAGCTAAACACATAAAGACAGGAAAAACACAAATACACAAGGGTACACAAACATATAGAGGGATTACACAAAAGGAAAGGACAGGGTTTGTTTTACTGCAGTATTTTGCATGGAGATCTCCCTTCGTTCATCATTATTCCCAAAAAGTCCTATCTAAGCCTGCTTTCTGTATTCTGTTCACATCCTCTTTCAAAAATAGTTTTTCTCCACTGTACACTACCCTTTTTTTTTGACAAACCATTTTCTTATAGCTACTCAATGCATTTCTTCCAATCCATCATAGTTAGATTCTTATATAGTCTACCCCCTCTTAAGCTAACTTAAATCTACTGAGCTCAGATGCTAAACTAAGGGACGAGGCAATGCAGCAGCACAAACAATTAACACAAACAGCAATGACAAAAAAATGGAAAATTGCAAAGCAAGCTACAGTAAATCTAAATTACCAAACAATGCAACATTACAACTAACATGAGCCAATGTGCAGCAACAAGAAAAATAAATCAGTAGTAAAACTAGCTTAACAGAGTAATACAAAGTGAAATTTAGTAGCACTATGCCTGGCAAACAGCAGCAGCAACTTATATCTAAACATGACATAGCTCAAGCAAAAAAAACATTACACTAAAGACAGATAAGGGAAATGTATATTCGCATCTTAATGTCTATGTAATTAAAGTGGTGCAACACAACTTATTCTATGAAAAATATTACCAAGTAGTTGAAAAGAAAATTATATATGCAGTTATTGTTATCAGTCCCTTCTTATTGTTCTTTCCATTCCAAAAGCACCTTTTTCGAAGAATGTGGATCATAAAATAATTATTTAATAGATCTGTTGACAGAAAGTGTTCACATTAGCAAATGCGTCTAAGTTTATTTTATAAAACTAATGCTGCAACACAGCTGGAAAACAGGTATTAAATGAAATAAGCAATTACGCAAACCAAAGCATAAAAATATCATTCAGTAGTCATGTGACATTTCATAAGTTGGTAGAAATTCTCTCAACTCTCGTAGAAAGACGTTTGTCATAATCAGGTGTGCAGATGTAAGTATCTTTCCAAGTAATTGCAATGTTTTCTCTAAAGGAATGTCAATGGCGAGGATAATGGCCTCTCTTTTTCTCCACTTAATGGCTTTCTTTTGTCAGACGACTACCTCTCAGCTGGGGGCCCAAAACGCATTACGTCAAGGTGACTTACCTTTCTTACCAAAATATTTACGACAGCAGTTTCTGCTACATTGGCAGTCTCATATAAAAATATTTCACGGGTTGAGAATTTGCGTTGCAAATGTGTAGAAACAAAATCTTTTGAATATAACAGTGTCCAAAAAATTTTCGCCGGCGTTGTGATACATTCACGTATTTACACACATTTCATAACTCTTAAAGTACGATTCTTGGTTTCCAACATCCTTTTTCACAAGTCAGAGTCCCTAACCACTCAATCTGACTTCCAATAATCCCTACAAAAGAATGGCCCTGACTAACATTAACCTATACCTTTCATAAATCAGTTACCTCACAAAAATCTTCGTTACTGGAACTACTGCAATACAGCGAGCACCACTACTGCCAGCTAAATAAAAGATTCAAACTACGGAAGGCACTAACTACTGATAGGCATAGTTAGCAAATGAAAGATTTTAATAGAGAACAAACAATGTATTTACCTTAATATCATCAAAAGTCATAATATATGTAATTTCAAAACTCTGCCATTTCCTTCCACACATCCACCACTGCTGGCGGCTCACCTCTAACTGCGCAACGCTAAGCGCTGTTCACATCCAGCTGCTGCTGCCCAACACTACAATGGCAGACAACAATGCAAACTAGCCACAGACTGTACACAGCACAGCCAGTTATTTTCATACAGAGCGCTATGTAACGTTGCCAATAAGAAAATATAAACAGCCTACTTACAAACATGAAACTCTTGCCTTTACTCGTGATGAAGAGCGTTCTAGTGGGTGCATATTAACAATAATAATTACATATATGTTGTAATATTAGTAATTTTCGCCTCACAAACATTAATATACGCTCAATAGTAAACGCCTGATGGCCTAAAGTTATCGAACAATTGTAAAGTAAAAGAAATGAACCATCGCATAGCAGCGACAGAATCTATTATTCCTTATCTTTGCCATTCTTGCGCGGTGCCAGTAAATCTCTATGTACATGTATCGATTAATGGTGTAAAAAAGAATTCTGTTGTTTCAAGACAAATGAGGTTTTTGGCGCCTCACCTTTTACTGTTTGTATTCCATGAGAGGCGGACGCGGACTTGCTACGTTCCGCAACTGTATTTTATATTCTATGTGAAAGTATTGAGTGAATATGCTAATTGTTATTTTTTCCAATCAGAAAACATGTAGTTTCTTGTAACTGATATCGAACAGACAGCGTAAAGAGGACATTTTGCCTGTTATGTATAAAGTATCTAACCACAATGGTCATCTATTGTAATTTAATATGAAAAGGTACGTAGCATTAAAAAACGTGTGTTAAAGATAAGTGTGCTTATTTTCGTAAATTAACCTTGATGATTCCATCTCCTAAATTACCTAGATGATAATTATTTTGTGTTCCTTCATCATCAGAAATTACGATCACGCTGATGGGCCGAACGCTGCATGAGGCAGAAGGAACATTATCGTTTTCCTATTATTTCTGAACCAATTTTTTTGTGTAGTGTTGCATTTCTTTTTAAAGTATATAAATCTTCTGGTCCCTTAGTGTTGATCCGGGTATGACTACATCGCGACTATAAAAATGCACAAAAAATGATAATGTTTCTTCCGAACGATTTCAAATATATATATATCAATATGCTGCTCTTATTCAGGTATTTAATGCTCAACATATGTTATTATAATAGTGAAATCAATCCCTGATTCTGTTGCCAAGTGGCCCACCAAAATAGTCACCTTTTCGAAAAAAAAAAGTAACAATTTTTTTTTCTTTTCGTCCCCCAAGAGCAACGCTACACTTGGCGCCCGAACATGGACATGATCAAAAAGTGATTTCATGTATGTGTTTAAAAATTTTTCAGTGCTTGTTCTAATACTTGTTTCATTTTTTCATGTGGATGCAATTCAACCAAGAAAGAGAAGTGGGAAAACCTTTTAATTAATTCGGAAGAACGATTGATGAAACTACCAAAAAACGCGAGTATTCAGCCGTATCATCATCAAGACAGCCATAGTAAGTCAAATTTTTATACGCAGTAGCCAAGCTTTCGTAGTGACGTAGCATCTTTCGAGTTGATCAGAACGTAAAACTGTTTTTCCTTGCCTTGAAACAGCTTTATTTCAATTTGTCCATAGTCCATTCTTATGTAGTTAAATTCAGTGAAAGTGTATCATTGTTGTCAGTGCATAAAAAAAAAATTACGATATGGCGGATAACTACGCTCAAAACTGGTAAAACGTGTGATATTTCATTTGTTTGTAATTAGTAGGAACCATCTTGTCTTCTTGGCGTAAATGAACGTCAGTTGTTACCCAGAGTTCAAATTTCATCTTAGGTCCCAGTAAGCCATAGCACTAAGTCACAGACAAACGACTGACGGCAGTGACATACAATATCTGTAGCATTTTGACGTTTGACAAATAATTCATGAACATGGCTGACGGTAAACAGCGGACACAAACAAAACCAGACGACAGCGGTGATGCGAATGGACCTCACTATCCATTACGATCACGCGCGATAGGTACACGAGCGGAGGCAGAAACAGCCTCGACCGAAGTTTTAGAAGCTGGTCCTAGTGTGCAAACTATTCCCGCTTTTGAAAAAAAATGACTTGGCTGCAATGATCGAAGCAATAATGGAACGCAAGTTCGAAAGTCAAAGACAGAGAGAGGCGCAAAGACAGGAACGAGAAAAGCAGGAAAAATTAGATGAAAAGGCCCGCGAAGAAAAAGAGAAGGCCGAAAGACGGCATAATAAAAATCAGGTCCTTACAAATCTGTGTAACTCAGTAAAAGCAGACATAAATTCAGTAAAAACAGAAATAGATTCGGTAAAAACAGAAATAAATTCGGTAAAAACAGAAATAAATTCGGTAAAAACAGACATAAATTCAGTAAAAACAGACATAAATTCAGTAAAAACAGATCTGCAAACGGAGATAAATGACCTAAATACACGGTTAAATTCGGTAAAGGCCGAACTAAAGGCAGACATAATATCTGATTTAAATACCCTGTTGGGTAATGTCCAAAGCCAAATCAGTAGTCAGATCACGACAATGAGGCTAGAAATTGACACACAAGTAGAGTAAAAAATAGAGGATATTTCAAAACGATTAGATGAAAAAATCGAAGCAGCCAAGGGAGAGATAAATTCAAAAGTGATGGAATATCAAAAACAAGCTGCGACCTTAAAAGAAGATTATACTGCAATCTCTGATGAGGTCAAAGGAGTTAAAACCGCAGTAGACACGATCGAGAATGTTGTTGATGATCTTTCTAAACAGATTGAGACTCTTAATGTAGAGGATCAAATAAAGAATACTGTTAAGGCACATGCTGAAGCATTGTCCGACCACTACCAAGAGTGGATTAAAAACAAAGACGGATTCATAGAAAACAAGGTCAAGAACGAACTCAGGGAAACTGTCAAAAACGTGACCTTTGAAATATTGTCGGCCCCTGGAAAAACAGGAGACACGGTGATGTCAGAATTAGGACAGATAAGACGAACGTTAGCTCAAGATTTACCTGAATGGCGTCAACAGATAGTTGATGAAGTTCGTACACTAAAATGTCAAGTTGAAAATTCCCCACCTCCCGTGTCAGGAGACTGGAATAATTCACCACGAAGTCATGAACAACAGCAGGTACATTACCGTTCACCATTTGATAACGCTCAAACTCATAGTTCTATAGAAGAACAAGTTAACCAGAGTACCAGCCCACCCACTTTCGTCAGTTTGATGCAGGAGGAAAGCGTGATCAAACATCGTATTTTTCCGACCTTTCACCCACAGAAAAGAGAAATTCATCCTATAGTGTTCCTCCGAAATTTTTCAGGAATTTTCCCGAATAGCTGGAGTGACCGCCAGCGAATTCAATTCGTTAGTGGATTTATCGTAGGCGATGCTGCCTTATGGGGAACCGAAATGGTCGACTCTTGTAAGAGTTACAAAGAGTTTGAACAGATGTTTTTAGCTAAATTTTGGAGTTCTGGTGTGCAGCAGCGCCTGAGAAAAGAGGTTTACAACGCCGAAGTGTTTAACAGTAAGCGCGGTAGTTTGAGAAGGTATTTTGAAAAGTATTTAGCGAAAATCAAGTTCTGGGATTCGCCGATCACCGCCAAAGACGTTATTATTATTCTAAAAACCAAGCTACCTATTGCGATCAGAGAAAAGTTAGTAAACGTGTGTGAGGACGATACGGACACTTTCCTATCTGTGTTAGACTCGTTAGATCTGATTTACGAGGACGCTAGAGTTGATGTTGGCAACGCTCACTTCAGTGCAGGCGGCCAGCACAATACAGAATATGCAGGCAACAATGGTGGCCGAGCGAAAGCTCGTCACAGCGACAGCCAGTACCAACCCCACAACGGTTTCAAAAATAAACACACTACGTACTCCAACAGCAAATACAAAAATAAGTACAATAACGGCCAGAGATACAATCCAATATATAATTCGTCACCACCTCAGTACGAAAATGCACATTATAACACACAGCCCCGGCAATATGGAAACACGCAACCGAGCAACGGTAATTATCAAAACGATCAGTCTTACGATTCAAATCGTCAGTGGAAAGGAAATAAATGGCATAATCAAGGTGGAGACCAATGTACACCTTTCAGTAACGGTTACAATCAACACAAGCCACAGCAAAAGACCTTTCAGCCACAAAATATACACTTCACGCAACAAGCGAACGGACCTTTGGCAAGTCTGAAGCCTAAACGCCCGCATAATACGCAAATTTATTATGCCCAAGCGAATACGTCAGGACAACAAGATCCATTTCCAACCGAGTTCGTACCACAAAACCAACACCAGTTCCAGACGAAGAAACTCTAAGAAATATAAATCAGCAGGAAAGTAAGCGTCGAGCGGAAAATTAAAAGCAGCACCTTTGAGCCTCCTAGAGGATGCTGCAGGTTTGAATGGGGGCACCCTGTCCCTTAGTCCACACGAAATTAAAGCAATTAGGTATGACAAAGAGACAAACTTACGGGATGATCTAGTAGCAGACACTGAGACGAAAGACAATGATGACGTATGGGACGAACAAGTTCAAGCTTCCATAAGAGTATCAATTGCCAACATACCAGTAACAGCTATTATAGATACAGGAGCTAATATAAATGTCTTATCTTTATGTTTATTTAAGCAAATATCCTCTGTATGCAAAGTTTTATCACTTCCAATTCAAGGTTGCACCGTATCGGGAGCAATTGGTCCACTAACACAACGAGTAAATCTTCAGACTCAGCTTCAAATCCAGATAGAGTCTATTTCAGTAACGTGCATTTTTCTTATTGTTAAAAACCTATCAGTGCCATGTATCCTGAGTATGGAATTCTTGAGGCAGACGAAAGCTAAAATTGACATTGAGTGTGGAATCTGTACTCTAGTAGCGAGCCAGCAACAAGTAACTGTAAATTTGTTAAGAAGTAAGGTGAAGATAAACTTTGGGGTGCTTCAAACAGCAGTACGGCCATGGACAAAAAGACAACAGTACAGTCAGACAGAAGACGTGACAGATCCTGAAAGTGTTAATGACGATGAGTATAAAGACCTAATTCCCGGTCAGAATGAATTATACGGTAAAGCTAGTGAGTCCACTGAATTATCCAAACAACAGAAGAATGAGCTTTACAATTTGTTAACAGATTACGTTCAAGTATTTTCTAAGAAACCTGGACTAATAAAAGGCTTTGAATATCGAATGGATGTCCTGCCCCATTCAACTTACTGTAGAACAAGCTATTCCATTCCATATGCGAGACGAGAAGCTGTCAAGTGCGAGATCAGGAAAATGTTACGCTGGAATGTGATAGAAGTATCTCATTCACCTTATTCGAGTCCTTTATTGTCTGTACTAAAATCAGATGGTAGCGTAAGGCTAGTCTTAGACGCAAAAAAATCAGGCAAGCTCTCATATCATTGACAACGTATGCTAATCTCCGAAAAAAGGCATTTGATAAGAAGGTAAACAGAGTTATAGATTTCAAAGAAGGAGAAAAGGTATTAGTCAGGACTCACTTTAAACCATCCCTGTTGTTAAAGAAGAATCGTAAGTGGCAACACATTTATGAAGGTCCCTTTGTGATAATGAGGAAACCACACATTGGTAGCTATTTGTTATCTGACCCTGCCACGAATAAAATCAAAGGATTGTTCCACCATCATGATTTAAGAAAATTTTATAACGCCAGGAATTAAGTTAATTTAAGCTGTCAGAAAATTCTAAGGTATTGGAGATCAGGATTAACCAATGAGTAACAAGAACGGAACTGAACTGACTACGGACGTTAACCGGTGCTAAAAGGAAACCTTATGTATCAAAACAACGTGTCTGGAAAATAAAATACAGAATAAGTTGTAGACAAGTATTTACATGAATAATCTTTATGTAAACAGGAGGACATGTCCTAGAGGCGATTTTCAATTTTAGTTATAAGTTAGTATGTAAGAAAAATGATGTACTCGAGAGGTATTAATTAGCCCCGAGGTACTAATATGAGGAAAGAGGAAGGAGCGAATAATGCACTTCTCTCGCAAAATAGTAATTTGAGAATGAGCAGGAAGGAGCGAATAATGCCCTTCTCTCACTAAATAGTAATATGAAAATGATGATTATATGTGCTTAGTATTAGTAATTGAAATTTAATCGAGGACAAATTAATGACCTGTTTTAAAAGGAAATACTTAAACGTCCAGACAAAAGAGGAAAGTTGTGAGAAAAGATTCGATTCCATGAGGTTATTCCCTATTTTCAAATGTGACGTAAATAAGGCACCACCTGTTAGCGCAAAACAGTCGGTAGATTTAACTTGTAAGTTCCAGCACAGTGCTGTGCCAGCGATGAAATAACATCTCTTTGAAGTAAACAGATACCTAGGATTAAGCATGAACAAATTGATAACGCAGTGCAATTGTTCTAAAAAGGCCTGACGTTAACCTTAAGTAAAAGCGTGATGGAATAAAAAGGAAGTTTATTATATAACGCAAAGTAAGATGAGTCCAGACTATAAACAAGCTGACTAAAAGAACATATGAGTAACATGATTTATTATGCCAACTTCACGGTACTATTGAGCGTTAGCGATACTGCAAATTCACAAGCTAGCAGCAAATAGAATAAGAATCTCGCCCAAGCTTCACAGGTCGCGACAGCAGCAAACAACAACACTCTAGTGAGAGGCTTATATATATATATACAAATGATAATTAATACCCAAATGCGTAATGCATAAACTTGACTTAGTCTAAGAAATGAGCAAAGAGTAGTAAGCAAGCTGCAGCAAGATGCATATTAGATTTCTGTCGACGATCTGTGAGTAGGCCCGCTTTGCCCACTTTTCTTTTACGACTGTTTGTATTTCTACACGAAATCCCGAGGCGGAATTGCTATTTTCAAATCTGTCCTCGAACTTTCTTTAAAGACAAGCACATACGAGAGAAACTTTGACATAAATGAAGCTCCCCTCACAAGTCACTAAATAAGGCGAGCAATTTAAAAAAAAATGTATTGGGCCTACAAAATGAATAAGCAAGCGTGATAAAGATTACTATGAATGAAATTAATTTGTAAAGGAGATTGGAATGGATTTGGTCAAAGAAAAAGGACTTTAATAGCCTACCTGTGACCGTAGGCATAAATAAAAAAAAATACTAATTAAGAAACAATTGTTCTGATTCAAAGTGATCAATTAGATTAATTCTCGATTTAAATGAACTCTTGTAAATATTAGTATGTAAATCAACTTGTAAACACCGTGTGATGTTATGAAGCGAGAATTTCTTTTAATACACCGTTCACGCAGACGCTCACCACAGTGCAAGTGAAGTTTTAAAGTTCGACGATTTTCAGTGGCAGTATTCTACTGCACCATATGTGTGAAAAATTCATTGATGTGTGCAGTGTGTAATAGTCAGTGTCATTCCACACGTGCAGTTGCAGCGGTAGCTACCACTTACCTGTGAAACCGTAACTGGATAGTGGACAGGAAGTGATATGAGGCAGTTTCGGTGGCAGAAGCTCCCTCCAGCAATCTAAAAAGCACAAAGCCACGATCCGCCGAACAAAAGCGACGCACGGCACCTCAAGCGCGAAATCAACGCTCTGCAAGAAAGCTCCGGTCACGTACGCGCGCACAGACTGAATTTCAAGATTGCTCGCAACAGTGGAGGCGGACAGCCACCACGTGACGAAATAATGTAAACGTTCAACCGCCAACACAGTTGCTGTGCGCTACATTCTGTAGCAAAAACATTCACACCCAGTACTGAAACCATTTTGTATGTATCCTAAATCTTCCGAGAGACTCTAAGATAGAGAAGTTAACGTAATTAGTATAATGACTGATTGTACACAAAGGCAAGTCACAAGGTCACCTCTGAACACTGTTGAAATGTAAACTTTAACGAAAGGTCACGATACGAATGAAAATAAGCACACGAAAATACGTCAAAGGATCCGATCCTTCCTAAATCCCATCCCATATGTATAAAAAATTAGTTTTGTAAGCTATTCTAATATAAGATATTTTATCTGTTTCATATGTGAAATAATTCGGAGAGCCACACTCGAGCCCTGAAAGTGAAAGATATGGACTTCCTTGTCGAAGTCATCACCAGTGGCCGCTCTACAATCCAAGTCTATCATAAATAGTGTATGTGCAACGAACATAAATCTATAATTAAGTGTGACAACGGACAAGGCAGTCAATCGACAAGACGATGACAATATAATGAATACAGTCAAAACAGAAAGTTGTGTACCAGTAGTGATAGTCAAATTACTTTTGCAACGTTGAAAAATGAAGTGTGACTCTATTTCCTTATAAAGTTTGTAAATATGTGTACTTATACCTTAATTTTAAGAATCATCAAGAAAGACTGAATCCATGCAAACACTGATAGACACACAGAACAAATTCACAATGATCCATCGTCAGTAATTACAAATTGAAGCGTTAATTCTTTTATTATGAAATGAATGTGAAATGAAATTATTAATAACCTGTATGTTACACCCGAAAATTACAAATATTCCAATGGGCATGAGGATGAAAGTAATACCTTCGGTATTCCTTCCCTCCTCATGGGAGGCAGTGTAATATTAGTAATTTTCGCCTCACAAACATTAATATACGCTCAATAGTAAACGCCTGATGGCCTAAAGTTATCGAACAATTGTAAAGTAAAAGAAATGAACCATCGCATAGCAGCGACAGAATCTATTATTCCTTATCTTTGCCATTCTTGCGCGGTGCCAGTAAATCTCTATGTACATGTATCGATTAATGGTGTAAAAAAGAATTCTGTTGTTTCAAGACAAATGAGGTTTTTGGCGCCTCACCTTTTACTGTTTGTATTCCATGAGAGGCGGACGCGGACTTGCTGCGTTCCGCAACTGTATTTTATATTCTATGTGAAAGTATTGAGTGAATATGCTAATTGTTATTTTTTCCAATCAGAAAACATGTAGTTTCTTGTAACTGATATCGAACAGACAGCGTAAAGAGGACATTTTGCCTGTTATGTATAAAGTATCTAACCACAATGGTCATCTATTGTAATTTAATATGAAAAGGTACGTAGCATTAAAAAACGTGTGTTAAAGATAAGTGTGCTTATTTTCGTAAATTAACCTTGATGATTCCATCTCCTTAATTACCTAGATGATAATTATTTTGTGTTCCTTCATCATCAGAAATTACGATCACGCTGATGGGCCGAACGCTGCATGAGGCAGAAGGAACATTATCGTTTTCCTATTATTTCTGAACCAATTTTTTGTGTAGTGTTGCATTTCTTTTTAAAGTCTATAAATCTTCTGGTCCCTTTGTGTTGATCCGGGTATGACTACATCGCGACTATAAAAATGCACAAAAAATGATAATGTTTCTTCCGAACGATTTCAAAAATATATATATCAATATGCTGCTCTTATTCAGGTATTTAATGCTCAACGAATGTTATTATAATAGTGAAATCAATCCCTGATTCTGTTGCCAAGTGGCCCACCAAAATAGTCACCTTTTCGAAAAAAAAAAGTAACAATTTTTTTTTTCTTTTCGTCCCCCAAGAGCAACGCTACAATGTCTCGTGTTTGTGCTTGTAAACTAGTCGCTCTGGTTACATAAAAACGCAGAAGTCACACGATCAACTAATTTTTAATATTTATAAACTTACTATAAGGATGTAAACCATGCAATGGACTAACACTGAATGATAAATGGGTTGTAACTATTGGCAAAACAATCAAACAAACAAAAACCGATCGATTCGTAGTTTTGGTAGAGCACAAACTCTAGTCCTTAAATAAGCACACAGTTATTTAGAAGTACTTTAATAGCACACAAGAAAGAAGTAAAAGCTTTCAGCTGCATTCATACGCAAGTCTGGAACGGATGTTTATCCATCAGCGCTTGTCTAATGGTTGTTGCTTCTGATGCTTATGATCTTTATAGTGAAATCATAATTAGATAGTCCATGACTCACCACAACTTTTCAGCTGTTTTTCGCGCTTTCGTATCATTTCTTATTAATAAATCTTTGTACAAGCTAATGAATACTGTTGTGAATTGGTAGCAAAGAAGAGATAGATTCTTGGGATGAAAGTCTAAGGTTGAGTTACACGTGACTTAGTTATTTGCAAATTAGTAATCAGAGAAAAAAACCAAAGTACAACATAAAATAAATCATGTCATTAGTATACTCTTCCGGCAGTTGTTGGTAAAAAATAGGAACGGGTTTTGAATATGTCAATAACGAATGAGGGCGTGCCGAAAAGCAATGCCTTCGAATTTTTTATGAGAAAACACAACAAACGTTATTAACTTTCTATGTCTTTATTCTTCACGTCTACATATTTTCAGCCCTCTG
This sequence comes from Schistocerca cancellata, assembly GCF_023864275.1. Taxonomy (NCBI): domain Eukaryota; kingdom Metazoa; phylum Arthropoda; class Insecta; order Orthoptera; family Acrididae; genus Schistocerca; species Schistocerca cancellata. The sequence goes on from NC_064626.1 coordinate 1,182,517,031, forward strand.
CCGCTAGAGGACTCCGTATTTTAGTGCGTAACATTGCGGTGTCTAAAGTAACTCGTATGTCGGTGCGTAAGAAACAGCGTGCTATAGTCGAGTTTCGAATTTGAAGAGTTCGTCCACACACGGAGCAGCCTCCCCTTCAAGGAGCAGCCGGACCACACACGACCGCCGCGACATCTGCAGCAACCAGGCGTCTTAGGTTCACTGTCATCGATCATCCTCCATACAGCACCGACTTGGCCCCATCTGGTTTTCATCTTCCCAAAACTTAAAGAACACCTTCGAAGACTTCACTTTGACAACAATGAAGCAGTGCAAGCAAAGGTCAGGCTGTGGCTCCGTCAACAAAGTCGATGATTCTACAGTGACGGTATCAACGAAATGGTCCCTCTTTGGGAGAAATGTGTTCGGCGTCCGGGTAACTACGTTCAGAAACAATACGCAGAAATGAATAAGAAAAATGTAGAACGTTAATAACGGCCGTTTTATTTAAAAACCTTGAAGAGTTTTCATATAAACTTCTCAGCAAGTTCTGGTGCACCTCAAAACATCAATTTATTTTGACTGAATAATTATTTACCAATAGAGAGGAAATTAAAAAGTGTGCAGTTTCAGTAACTGATTCTTAGAGGCCATTTTAAAGCAGTCACTAGCGCAGCAGATAACAGTTCCATTGGAGGACGCGCCGCCTTCGTTCGTCACGTCATAGACCACTCATAACGGGAATAGCTCATTATTCTGATTCTCTTCATCTTTCATTGGCGCCTTACTTAAAATTAGGCATTTTAGGCATTTTCCTGTCACGACATCTCTGCTGTATGTGCTGTTTCACATCTACATATGTGACACTCACACCTCACGGTCCTTTTTTTTTCGTGATTGTTATTTCATTCCTCTTGCCCCATGTACGCTGCAGTGTTTGATTTCAGGGGTAGAATCAACCCGCCCTTCAGCTAACAGCTTTTAAGAAATAAACAAAACGGAAAACTTGTCATTGAAATATGAAAAGTTGCAGATACTTTTAAACTCTGTGACAAGAATTAAGTTTATTGGCGTTTACATTACAAAAACATGAAAAATATATGATTTTATTTCTTCTTTAAATTGAAAAAATTGAAGAACTAAAAGGAAAAACAATACTGTATATTTAAAAGGTATTATAGAACGATGGCGTTCTTCTAAATTCAAATGGCTCAAGCACAATGGGACTTCACATCTGAGGTCATCAGTCCCCTAGACTTAGAACTACTTAAACCTAAATAACCTAAGGACATCAAACACATCCATGGCTGAGGCAGAATTCGAACCTGCGACCGTAGCAGCAGCGCGGTTCCGGACTGAAGCTCCTAGAACCGCTCGGCCACAGCGACCGGCCCGTTCTTCTAAAAACAGCACTATACTTTCATTTAAACGCTGAAGGACCTGCACGGCGAGGAAGGGCTTACGGAGGGGAGAATGTGTTCTATAGGGTATGAGGACGTGAGTCAAAATATAGGAGTCTCTTGGTTAGGAAGAATGATAGAGATAAAGGTAGGTGATTGGGTGGTTAGTCAGAAGACTGGTGATGCGAATCTGATGAGTAGGCAGGGTCATGGACTTATGTGCAGAAGGGACGGCAATAGGTGTTCATGGAAGAGAGGGAGGAGTGGTCTGATGTAGAATGGGGTAGTAGGGGAGGAGTTATAGTTGGAAGGATGAGATGGCAGCGGTTTAAACCATTGCTATTGCCGTATTATCATACTCCAATCGGAGACGTGGCTGAAGCCGAGTATCTCTTCCAGGTGTGTGAATTTTGATGGCTGTATCCTTCTGAGACATGACAGAAATAACAAATTAGCTATTGGTGCAGCAGCATATAAAGGGTGCATCAGAACTAATGGCATAAGCACATACAACTGAAAGCACGAGATACTAGAAGCAAAGAAATTATGGGTAATCATGGGCTCTAAACGCATGTCATAAGAGAAATAAGCACTTCTTCATCTTCGATACCGTGAAACAAATCTCTTCTGCTGCAAGCTCTCTGCTTTCCATATTTTGGGAGGTAGTTTTATGGACCAAATCCAGCAAAAATGTTCATGGAATAGTGCGTAGCTTAAGAGCTAAGGGCACTACTTCGTCTTCGCTACTGAACAAGTGCCGATAGCTCTTAAGGTGTGCACTGTAGAACCCATATTAACTGAGACTTTTTTGCTTCTAGTATTGTGTACTTTAAACTGCGTGAGTTTGCCCCATTAATTATGACACACCCTGTATACGTACAAGCTTATTTTCCAAGAAGATATTCTCGTTCAAAAACGAGGACAAACAATCACAATACCTGTTCGCTGAAATTAAACCCCTAAACAGAAAATCTGTGTTATATGCGAGTACAGTTTATCAAAATTCGGACACCAAAGTCATGCAGTGACATAAATTATGTATTACCTAATTTCGCTTAGAGACTCAATAATTCACACAATAAACGCGCTCCTATAAAAACTGAAAGAGTTACAAGGATACCTGCACCATTGCTTACCGATCACCGAAAACAGCTTATGAGAGAAACGCAGCACACAGGAAATATAAAAGACACGTTACATCTAAAAATCATCTTGCCTACAAGTGACTACGAAACCGAGTTAGTCTGTGAGGAAGGTAAAACTCAGGTACGCCCACTCGTTAACGGAGGACATTCGCAAGCCCTTCGACATGTGGAAAAATCTGCGAGGTCTAGAAACAGACAAACCCAAATCCACAGCTGAGCTTTTAGCTCATGGTACCTAAGTCCGCCACGGCGACATTTTTACCTGATCAAACCAAAATAACATAGACTTCCTTAAAAAAATTGGAGATTGGCACAAAAGAAAAAAAAATTCTGCGGACTGTAAGCTTTAACACTGTCAGGAATTCAATCTTCACAAGTTCGTACGACCGCTGCTGGACACGACAATATTACAGTCGATATGATCATTTCATTTTCCTCATCAGTTTACTGCTGCCCAAAATAACCATTCTCTCACCTTCAGTATCTATCAAATAGCCTGGAAGAATGGACTTATAAAACCACTACCCAATAAGGAATCTGCCAAAGAACCCTTTGACTACATGCCCATTTGTATTCTACGAGCAATATGTAAGGCTGCAGAAATCGTACTTCACGGTAAACTTACAAATTACTATACACCAAATAATGTTCTTGGTGAGCATCTGTCTGAATTCCGTAAAATCACAACACAACTGCTTTACAAAAGTGAGTGACAAACTGAAACAAGATATGAACAAACAAAAGGCGACATTATGTGCTTTTTGGATTACAATTAAGCTTTACATACTACTGACTCCGATATTCTACTTTGTAAGCTCAAATGTATATATCTTTCTTCAAGTGCTGTACAATAGTTCCACTCATACCTTACATCCCGCAAACATTGTGGAATGATCGAAAAAAGAGATCACAGCGGAGGTATATAGTATCAGGGGTCCCACAAGGATCAATACTGAAACACGTATGTAACATAGCAGCGATGGTGAGGCACGTTAAAATCTTTGACCAGAGAGCCTATTTTCGTGGTTAGTCTGCGCTTGACCGCGCGAGTGTTGCGAGCAGTACTCAGTCAGTAGTCGTTGAGAGCAGTTCTGTAGTAGTCGTCATGCAGAGCAGTCGGTCAGTAGTAGCAGCCCAGTGCGGTTGTGTGATGTAGTCTGTCGGCAACACTGGTCAAGATGCTGAATGAGGTATATTGTTAATTAAGGTAATCATCAGATAATTTAAAGTTCATTTATTGTAATTAATTTCCAACAAGTGCCCCAATAATAATTATGATTTCAAAAGCAATTTTATTGAACTAAATTTCGTTCCACTTCCCTTAAACAAATTTCAGTTAAATTACAAAAAAAAAGGAATATTATTATTTGCAATGCAGTTCCTCCAAGCTGTGCGCAAGAATAAGAGCAGAAATTTGACTAGCAGTTACAATGAGGTAAGAATTTAATTCTGATTTTTGCACAGGGCCAAAGACCGATATTTCGGTTTAATTGAATTATCATTATCACTGAGATTTCATTAGCACTGAATTGTTTTTCATTATTTTTGCGGAAGCTTACACAAGAGTCAGATTGCGAATTTCTGTTTAATTGTCATTGTCAGTAAATTTATCTGCTGGGAGATTACGTTAGGTTGTATTCTTGTTAACATTCAAATTATCGTCCGGTCAACATTTTGTGGGAAGGTTTCATTTGGCTCCCATTTCTATATAATATTGTCTTGTAAATTATTGTGGGGAGGTTACACTTGGCGACACCCAGTCCAGGATCGTATTTCGTTGAGAGTCTTTTGAAAAACAGTCAGAAATCTGCTCTTATTTGCTTAGATATAATTAGGATTTGGCGCAACGCTTTTACTAATCTTGTGACTTTCTTTCTACAGGTCAACGGCAATTCGTTGCTCTGTTGTATTTGTGTGTTGCTTTTGCATTGTGCTTATTTATTTTGTGAAAAATTGTGACTATTGTAAAAATGCCGCGAAAGACTGTGAATAGTGTATCGCGAGGTATTATGAATGAAATTACCGACTCAAACAACTTTACCGATAGGACTTGCGACACGCAGTGTAATGATGACAATCCTGCGTTCACTAACAATCAGTGCATTCCAACCACTAATGATGACTTTTACCTTAATGATGAACAAACGAACTCAATTGTCTCGTCTGTTAATTTGACGACAATTGATGACGCGGAGCGGTCTATAGTAATGAGCGCTGCCGAGCTTAACACACCCGATTTAGAAAATCCAAGTAATGTACATACAAATTTTTCTAGTGAAAATGAACAGTGTACTGGAAGTACGACGGATCTATTCAATTCCGAAATAGTGTCTGACAGTGTACATTCGACTGATAAACGTTTTTGTAAATTACAGAATGACCAAATGGTCACGCAAAACGCGACACTTGCAAATACACCGTCAAACGGTACAGAGAAAGGAGTAGATAATGTTACATTGGGTCAAATTATGGCGATATTGATACAAAATAGCGAAGACAACAAACAATTTAAAGAGAAAATAGACAACAATTTCAAACAACAGAACGAAAAACAAGACAAACTTAGTGAACAGGTCAAACAAGATAACGAAAAACTCAAACAATACTTAAATGAAAAGTTAGACGACAATTCCAGACAGCTTAGTGAACAAATTAGAGCCGTTGCCGCGCAGTGTCATGACACTAAGGAACAGTTGCGCGTGGAAATTGAGGCTTGTTCACGTAAAAATAGCGAAGAAATTAAGTCTGTTGCGCAAGAATTAAGGGAAATGCAAACAGCCGCAACAGAAACACTCAGAGACGAAATTAGCGGAGTCGCTAAACAATGCTCTGAAAAAGCTACACAATTACGCGACGAGTTTAAAGCAATGACAGCAGAACTTTCGCGCACAGTGGACGCAAAGATAGACGCGAAATTCTAACAGCAGAACACTCAGATTGACGAACGCTTTAATCAGCACATACAGAACAGTGATACGCGTTTCCGCAAATTTATTCAAGATCAAAACAAAGTAAAACGACAAGTCATGGAAACAATCACGGCTCAGAGACACGAAGACAAACGTAAAATGTTCGCGAAAGCGAAGACATATGTAGACAATAATATTACTGCAGTGTCCGACAAAATTAATACCATCGAACAGTTGAACGCGGAATTACGGGATGAAATTTCTGATCTTAAATCAAAAACAGATACACACACAGTAAATATTCAAACGGTGACAGACAGATTCGAACAATTAGAACTAACACAGGATTGCGATGTCATTAAAGCTGATGTTAAAAAACTGAGCGAAACTACGCGAAGTTGCAGAAACAGATTAATGCGTCCGATTCTAAAACCGATGATCAGGCAAAAATACTGACTGAAAAATATGATGAATTAGCCAGTCGTATTGATGCTATTGAAAGTAGTAATGATAATAAATCAGACGATACTGCACCGATTTCATTTAACCAAACACCTGAATTTCAAAATTTACAGCAGACAATTAATGAGATCGATTCATCTAACAACACGTTACGTAGAAAATTGTCGAGTTTACAGCAAGAAGTAACACAGATGAAAAACATTTCAGTTAATAATAACATACAACAGACGCCACTTTGCGAACATTTGTCAGACTCGCGCAACGCGTGTAATTTGGGTAATCTACAGAGAGTACGGGACTTAGATTCCGAACAACCACAGTTCAATAGATACTCTTACGATCCTGAACCTGTTGCATCATACAGAGATGATAATTTCGATTACAAACATTTTCTGTCAGTGAGAAAGTTTAAAGTATTTAAAAACGATAGAACGCAGATTCACCCACTGGATTGGATTCAACAATTTAGCTTTGCTCTTCCACCGACTTGGCCTGTTACGCATAAACTTGAATTTATTTGCAGCTTTTTGGAAGGCGAACCGGCAACTCGTATGAGACCGATCGCGAGGCAATGTTACTCGGTAGAAGAATTCCAGAATGCCTTTCTGTCAGCGTACTGGTCGAAGACGACACAGCGCGGAATTAAAGATCAGTTAATTAGCTTACCAAATTATGAGAACACAAATTTTCCCAGCGTCACGCAATTTTTCGAGCATATGGTCCAACAGAACCAGTACCTAAGTGAACCGTACAGTGAATCTGCACTTATACAATTATGCATTTCCAAATTACCACGGTCATTACGAGTGTCACTTCTAACGGGCCAGCAAAAGGAAAACATTTCAGCATTCAGAGATCTTTTACAGCTCTTGGAAGTACAACAATCTGATTATTCTTTTGTAAACAAAAATTTTTCTTATAATAACCAAGGTCAACAAAAGTACAGCAATTATGATCAGACACGTAATTTCAATAGGAAAGATAACAGACGCTTTAGGAACGACAACTACCAAAACTCTAATAACAGCCAAAATTCTAATTATCAATATCGTCGAAATTTTCAGCAACACGAACCACACTTTAGTAACAATAGAGGTATTTCACAACAACAACATCAAAACCAGCCGGTTAGCATACGTAACCAACAATGTAATGCACAAGGTCAACCAGGCTTTAATGTTCCGCCGCGAGCACGTATAGTCCCTGATACAACAAATAGTAACGTACGGCAGCAAGGAAACAACTACGTACAAAGAAGGCAGTATTTCAATTCCTATCGCAATACACCGTATAGGAATGACTATCACGACAGACGTAAAAACGATGAGCACAATTATCAGCGTACATATAATAACAGTCGGTCTCACCAACAGCAAAATTATCCGCAAGAACCTATTCTCATGAATGAACCCGACAGTAGGTACCATCCAGAGCGTAATACGTCTGGAAGAAGTAATAGGACAGTTCAAATAGTCGAAATGCCACAGAATCCTCCTAATAATAATAACACGTCAGATAGAATCTGACTAGATACTGTACAGGACGCATCTTCCAATAACACAAGCACTACGTTTGACACGCAAAATGTTGTTCACGAAAATGTAATTACTTTTGACGATATCAGAGACACACTCTTGCAGGAAAGACCATTTGTTCAGAAAACTATTTCACATCCTGTCATCGAAATTAAAATTGGTTCATCAAAATTCTCAGCAGTAATTGATTCAGGATCACCTATATCAGTAATAAATGAGGAGACTTTTAACGAGTGCAACAAAGAGAATACTTATCCGACATTACCTTTAGGCAAAACAAAAGTGAAAGGAGCAGTATCGAGTAAAGGAGTAGACGTTAAATTGCAGACACATTTATCATTTTGTATTGGAGGTCTTACTTTCCACTCTAATTTTTGGATTGTTCCTTTATTGACAACAGACGTAATTTTAGGTAATAATTTTCTGGTACAACACGACGCTATTATTGATTTTCAAAATTCCTTTTTAATGTTAAAGGATGAGGATGCACAATTGGCTTTAGAATTTCAGTACTCACTATCTGCGGAAGAACAAACAATTAATCGCACAGAGGTCATTTCCGTATCACGTGGCATAGACTGTAATCCCACATTGTTCACGGATACGTACGTACACAACGGTAATACTCCATACGAAGCTGACTACGACGTGATGCAAATGATTTCCGATAAAGTTAGACAAAGCAGTGCAACTACAGACGACGAACGTACGCAATTACAGAAAATTCTTTTACAGCAAGCTCCAGTTTTCGACAACATTCCTGGTACTATGTCCGGTTTTACGTATGAATTTCAAGTCAAACCGCATGATACATTTAAAGCAAAGCATTATCCCATTCCATATATCCACAGAGAACAAGTTAAGAAAGAATTGCAGGATATGCTTGACCAAGGAATTATAGAACCAGCAGTTAGTCCGTACATAAACCCGCTACATATCGTTAAGAAAAAAGATGGTTCACTTCGCCTTGTACTTGATTCGCGTCACATTAATGACATAATTGTTAATGAAACAGATCGACCACAGACACTAGAGGAACTACTACAGAAATTTCACGGTACTGCAATTTATTCTACATTAGATCTGAAATCGGGATTTTGGCAAATTCAACTTCATCCGAATTGCAGAAAGTATACAGCTTTTCTTTGTTTTGGCGACTGTTATCAATTTTGTAAATTACCATTCTTCTGCGGCTTTTATTCGCGGTTTGAACACAATACTTCCGACAGAACTTAAAGACAGAATTACGACGTACGTAGATGACATTCTTATCGCAGAAGCTAATTGGTCTGAACACAATCTGATTTTAGAACGACTGTTGCAAACTTTTCATGCGCAAGGACTCACAGTTAACCTAAGTAAATCGCACTTTGGCAAAACTTCTATAAAATTTCTTGGACACGTAATTTCAGCAGAAGGCATTGCGCCTGATCCGGAAAAACTTCAAGCTTTACGTGACATTACTGTTCCTACGACGAAGAAACAATTACGCAGCTTTTTGGGTTTAATTAACTTTTTTCGTAAATTTATTCATCACTCTGCTTTAGACACACCCAGACTATGCCAATTAACAGGTAAAAACACTATTTGGTCTTGGGATAAGCAAGCACATTCTGAATTTGTGAACCTGAGAGAAACCTTGTTGAATGCTCCACTTTTATCGCACCCAGATCTTACCAGAAATTTTTCCATTGCCACCGACAGTTCCAACACAGCTTTAGGCGTACATATTTTTCAGGAAATTGAAGAAGATGGTTCTACAGTAATTAAAAACATCGCATTTGCAAGCCGCATTCTATCACCTGCTGAACGAAATTATTCCGTTACTGAACTTGAAACATTATGTGTTGTTTGGGCTTTTACGAGATTTCGGCACTTTCTTTATGGAAGACACACTACAGTTTACACAGACCACAGAGCGATACAATTTTTACTTTCAGCTAAATTCACTCACGACAGGTTAAGCAGATGGAAACTTTACTTGCAGGAATTTAATTTCACAATTGTTCACATTCCCGGCACACAAAATGTTGTAGCAGACGCATTATCCCGTTCTCTTTGCAACAATCAGCAAGACATCGCAACCAACTTCTGTAAAGCAAATTTCAGCGTGATGTACATCCAACAAGTTGCATTTGAAAATTTTATTTCGTCGTCATTACAGGACATAGCAAAAGAGCAAAGTAAAGACAATGTGTGGAAAGAAATTAAACACCTTTGGCAAGATAAGAATAATGTTACGATTAGAAACCATTACGCTGTACGCAATGACATTTTGTTTCGCCGCTCTCACCCTGACACCAACAATTGGTTATTATGCATCCCTGACGAACTTGTTAAGAAATTAATCTGGTACACTCATTTAAGTTACGCACATTACGGAGCAAGAAAATGTTTTCTTATACTGAGACAGAACTGTTATTTTAACAACATGGAGAAACGTATACGACGAGTTTTAGCGTCTTGTAAAATTTGCCAGAAAGCTAAATCAGACACCACTTCACATATTCCTCCTTTATATCCCATTGTACCTGTTAAATTAAGACACATGGCCGCAGTAGATATTTTTGGTCCGATTCCGAGAACTAACAGAGGTTTTTGCTACATCTTTGTCGCTGTTGAGCTCACTTCAAAATTTGTTACTTTCACTTCGTTACGCAAAGCTACTGCTAAAACTGTTTCGAAAGCATTTGTAAAACATTTTCTATTTCATGTAGGGCATGTGATGAAAGTAATTTCTGATAATGGATCTCAATTTCGTAGTAGCATATGGACACGCATGTTACGAGCCAGGAACATTTCTCCGATCTATATATCCAAGTACCACGCTTCTTCGAACCCCTGTGAACGGTTAATGAAAGAAATTGGTAAGCTGTGCCGAATATACTGCCACAAAAGACATATTGATTGGGATACACACATACTCTCATTCCAAGATGTAATTAATTCCATTCCAAATGAATCCACTATGCTATCTCCGTCTGTTATACTGAAAAACGTTGAACCACCAAACAAAATTAAAGAATTTGTAAATTTTCCCACATCTCGTCGCTTACGACACCACGAAATAATTGACATTGCGCTGAACAACATCAAACGTGCCGCAGAGCGCCGGAGAAGACAGCAAAAACAGGTTTGTACACGCCGCGACTTTCACGTTGGACAGAAAATATTAGTACGTACACACTATTTATCCAGCAAATTAAAAGGTAAGTGCAGTAAATTTGAACTTCTATACGCAGGTCCATATCGGATTCGCAGCATCCCTCACCCCAATGTTGTACACGTCGAAACCTTGAGAACCAGAAAATCGAAAGGCAATCACCATATCTCAAACATTAAACCGTTTATTGAATGAAATCACTTTATGATGTAACATGCTATGATGCCATTTACTAATGCAATTATTTCACCTGACTAATTACTGATGATTGTAGTATTTTTTCTTGGCAAGTGCCCGGCAAGGTAAGGTTAGCAGGTCGCTTTTCTTGTCGTTACACATCAGACCATGCACATTTTCCACTTTTTTATGTACGATTGTATTCCAGTTTTGTCTATATGCACTGTGAAATAGTTAAGATATAACACACACCAGTCGACTTTGACATTTTTTGGCCTGATGACATCTCAACATCGTGACTTTTACATTTTTTTTGCTGCTGCATTGTGATATTCCGTGTACATTTTTGCCTTTGAACACTGTCTGTGCTTTCGACATATTACGTTTTCTGTCGTGTTATGCTGTATGCTTAATTATATTACCGTTAATCAGTATTTACTTAGTGGGTATATGATGTAAATGCAAGACATTAATCTTTGTTCATCATTTTCAGAAAGAAATAACGTGTAAAGGAAATAAATTAAACAGAAATGGGAATTTCAACTACGGAATAGACGAAAGAGGATACAAAAACCTTATGAAGAAGAGTAAATGGATCAGAATTAACAAGCATTAACAAGAATATACAATACACATCGCAGAATAGCAGTCTTAACTAATTTTTTCTTTCAGAATACGAAGCAATTGATGCAGGCTGTCGGACAGAACTACACATCTTAGTTTTAGTGATGAAATATGATAGAAATAAGGAATAATTGTATAATGAATAATGAGGTGATTTTTTGCAGATGATAGTGAATACTGATGAATAATGATGAAGAGTATGCTATTATGAATAATGAAGTTTTTCTTTACAGGTGATGGTAATAGTGAGGTTATGATAATATGGATGATGAAGTGATGAATAATGAAGTTTTTTCTTTGCAGATGAGGATAATGTTGAAGTTATGTGTTTATGCTACGTAGTTATTTAAGTATTTGTTGCAGTTTGTTTTGACAGCAGGTGTTATATTGCATAGTAGGATGACGGAAAGTTTTGGAAAGGACAGCTATGGAACACATTTTATACACATTTCACTACTTGTTAATGCGAAGTTCACTACTTTTCAGCATAGTGTGCGTTTCTTCTTTCAGGTCAATAATCCATTTTGTATTTTTTCCAGGAGAAGTTTTTCATGATACATACTAAACCTGTTACTTATTATACCTGTTCTAGTACTTGCATTTATTTTTTTTTTTACCCATTTGTGTCTATCATTTATACATGTGATCACATTACTGCCTTGTTTCACAATTTTGCTACAGCTGACTCATGACGAATGACGTTACACATTTTTCATTTACAGGAACAACCCACTACCAATTATTTTTTTCTCTCTTTTTCTCTTCTGGCTTTCTCTTATAATTACCAAACGCAATGCATTGCTAACAAAAAAATGTATTACCAGTCCCAAATAGTGATACCAGTTTGAGAAAGTTCTGAATAATACTGATCAACTCTGAATAGTATGTCTCTTCAGTAATGACTTCGTAATGATACAAAAAAAATATATGTATAAAATAATGCTTTGTAACTGGCTAATAACTGCCACTGTTTATTGTAATGAGACTACTTATAATGCCCATGATTATTAATGCTATGACTGTAATTAGCTGCCTTTTAATAATGACTTCGTAATGATCTGAATAATACTGAATGATGAACAATGTTTTATTCTATTCAATACTTGATGGCCACTGAGTGCCAATAATTAATGTCACTCAATGAATTATGTTATTAATTATGCCATTAATTAGCTCTTGTTTTCAATGTTGATACTTTGTAACTGGAAAAGAATATGATTCTTACTATATTGAAATGACAAATGATTAACTATGCTTTATAATTGGAAAAGAATGTGATTGTTTAATAATGCTTTGTAATTAGGAAAAGGCTAATGATTATTACTATATTGGAATGACAAATAATTAATTAATGATGCCATACTTTCTAACTGGAAAAGAATGTGACTGTTTAATAATGCTTTGTAATTAGGAGAAGGCTAATGATTATTACTATTGAAATGACAAATGATTAATTAACTATGCCATACTTTGTAATTGGAAAAGAATGTGATTGTTTAATAATGCTTTGTAATTAGGAAAAGGCTAATGATTATTATTATATTGGAATGACAAATAATTAATTAACGATGCCATACTTTGTAACTGGAAAAGAATGCGATTGCTTCATAATGCTTTGTAATTAGGAGAAGGCTAATGATTATTACTATTGGAATGACCAATGATTAATTAACTATGGTATACTTTGTAACTGAAAAAGAATGCGATTATTTAATAATGCTTTGTAACTAGGAAAAGAAGGTTACTGATTCTATTTAAAACAATTAATGAACATTTTTCTGTAATACTACATACTTGGTACAGAAATGTTCAATCGCTGGGCTACGAATGCCCCAAACTACTAATGAAGACTGTAATTGTCAATATTATGTGACTTAATGTCCTTCACCTCATGAGCTAACTACCCTGAATTACTGCAATGTCCATTTGTCCTGTCTATCCTAGTGATCATGGAGCACTATCTTTGGTTTTGCACTAATTCTACGTTGGTGTGCCTTGTAAGAGCGTGGTGTTGACACGACATGCTGTCCACCACCGTGAGCGATGAAGACGTTATTATGGTCCCACTGTTTGGTGTACCTAGTGTACTGCCAAAATGAGAACATGGAACATTAGTACGACAGTTCAGTGTCTTGGCTACACTGGTAAATTCTGATGGGAAAAGAACTTCAAATTGTGTCACTTGGTGTTGTACTTCTGTGGAAAGATATGGACTTTCAGAACAGCTGTGTGCAATCTAAAGTGCTACAACCATGATGCGATCCTTCCCTTTCCTATCCTGATTCTTGTCACATAGTAAAAATCATTTTTTTGCTAACATTCTTTATGTTCATGGGTTATACATTTTTTTTTTGATTCCCTGAACTCCAGTGCGAGTACACTTATGTCACTTGTCGATATGATTTTTTGCCATTATGTTTATTTATTGCAAAAATGCCTAAGACATTTTTTTTCGATTTGTTCTCAAGTACAGTATGTGCACTCTTGTCTTTTATATTGTATATACATTTTTTTATTTATTATTTTATTTTAATGATATGTTCTGAACTACAGTGCATGTGCACTTATGTTGTGTGTTAATAGGTTTTCTACTGAACTTCAGTGCCTGTGCACTTTTCTCATTTTTCAATATGATTTGTACTCATTCTGTATATTCAATACTTCAGTGCGTATGCACTTATGTCATTTGTTACTCATTGTATATACATTTCGTAAATTGCTAATATGTTATCAACTCCAGTGCGAGTACACTCATGTCACTTATCAACACGATTTTCTGCCATTCTGTTTATTTGTTCTGAAAATGCTAAAGAATTTTTTCAGTGCGTGTGCACTTTGTTATCTGTCAAATAATTTGTATATACAGTTTTCTGATTTACTACTATGTTTTGTACTCACATCCTGTCTTTGTCTGATATATTTTGTACTCGGTGCATGTGCACAACATTTAATTTATGTACTAAATTTGAATATTCTGTAAATTGTAAAAATTTCTTGCGATGGCAAGTCCAAATGACTCACCATCGCTGCCAAATTTTTGCCCCCCCAGTGGAGGGTTATGAAACACGTATGTAACATAGCAGCGATGGTGAGGCACGTTAAAATCTTTGACCAGAGAGCCTATTTTCGTGGTTAGTCTGCGCTTGACCGCGCGAGTGTTGCGAGCAGTACTCAGTCAGTAGTCGTTGAGAGCAGTTCTGTAGTAGTCGTCATGCAGAGCAGTCGGTCAGTAGTAGCAGCCCAGTGCGGTTGTGTGATGTAGTCTGTCGGCAACACTGGTCAAGATGCTGAATGAGGTATATTGTTAATTAAGGTAATCATCAGATAATTTAAAGTTCATTTATTGTAATTAATTTCCAACAAGTGCCCCAATAATAATTATGATTTCAAAAGCAATTTTATTGAACTAAATTTCGTTCCACTTCCCTTAAACAAATTTCAGTTAAATTACAAAAAAAAGGAATATTATTATTTGCAATGCAGTTCCTCCAAGCTGTGCGCAAGAATAAGAGCAGAAATTTGACTAGCAGTTACAATGAGGTAAGAATTTAATTCTGATTTTTGCACAGGGCCAAAGACCGATATTTCGGTTTAATTGAATTATCATTATCACTGAGATTTCATTAGCACTGAATTGTTTTTCATTATTTTTGCGGAAGCTTACACAAGAGTCAGATTGCGAATTTCTGTTTAATTGTCATTGTCAGTAAATTTATCTGCTGGGAGATTACGTTAGGTTGTATTCTTGTTAACATTCAAATTATCGTCCGGTCAACATTTTGTGGGAAGGTTTTATTTGGCTCCCATTTCTATATAATATTGTCTTGTAAATTATTGTGGGGAGGTTACAATACTGAGCCCATTACTTTTTTCATTATATGTTAATAATGTGTAGACTATTATATTCCATTGCAAATGTCATTTATACGCTAACGAATTTTAGCTATACCTAAGTCCAAGCCCAAGAACCTGCGCACAGCCATCCACCAGATAAAACCTGACTTACTTGCTTTATCAGAGTGGATACAGAACATCTACAAAGTAAACAATTTTAGTCTGTCGCAAAAGACTCATTACTCCTCAGTTCAGACAATCTCTTCCACCCTTAATCCTAAACAGCACAGAAATAACCTTTTCTATTTCTGCAAAGAATTTGGGGATAATCCTGGCCATTACTAAGTCTAGACAGAACACATAACTGTACACTGTGGAACGTGTCAGCATCACTTCATTCACTGTAGAAATATAGAAAGGTATTTTCTCTCGAGCTTAAAAACAGTCACTAACACTCCCCATTCTTGATTTTAGCGAACCTATGCTCCAAGGACTTTTGCTTGAGAGGACGCTGGCTGGAACTGACGATGAATGCTTATGTGCGATACATTTGTAACGTATGCTATTTCGACCACATCACACCTGCCTACAAATTTGTTATGACTGTGTTATAAGTGTAGAGAATATTATACCCAGCGTTTACTCTATCGTCTCCTAAATCCTTACACTTCCTTTTATATATCTTCAGCCCTTACACTATTATCTGAACAGCACAACAGAAATACTCATTTTTACGAAAGTAAAATCCTCTCTGCATCACTGCACAACATGGGCATTTAATACATTCTGTATCATGAAGCCGCCTTTAGAACATATTTCTTCAAAATATTACAAAAATTAAAATTCTTTCAAACTTCAAAAGGCAGCTAATGGCCCACCAACCACAATAGCTACCTTTTCCAAGTACTTGTCTGTAGCTCACTCTCGTCAACCAGCCTCCTCCCAGGTTTTCCCTCTGCATTGTCTACAGAGTTCTTGGTTGAAATTCTCTCCTTTCGTAAGCCATTGTCACTCTCATTTTAATATTCACTTTCAGTATCCTTTCCACTTCTTATAGCACCAAACAAGGTGTCACAAGCGCTGTAGTAAACAATGCCACTCTTAACGCTTCTGTTATATAATTATTATTCCTATTAGTATTATATTAGTCCAAATTATTATTTTAGTTAATAATGTAAATTAAGTTTGTGATAGATTTGCTATATTTTTTTTATGGAACGGTTGTTCCTGGTCCAGATGTGAGAGTGGACCTTAAGACGCTAATCTAGTCAGGCTAAATAAGCTATAAATGAATAAAATAAATATTTAAAACATAAATTACAGAATTATGCACATTGCTACATTCAGTTACATCCATATTAACAATTATCAAACACAAAACAAAAATTAATAATGTTTAGAAATACCAAGTTAACAGCTTTTCCTACAGGGAGCAGCACAGAATAAACAGTACTTCTTTAGTTCTATAAACATTCAACAGATCTCGCTGCTAGTACATATCAGTAGAGACAACTTTAAGCACGGGACTGTGCGAAAATAAACGCTGACTGCCCACCCTCACGGTCATACAGGGCGAGAAGGATGAAATAACAACAAAGCAAAAAAAAAAAAATTCGCTAGACTATCAGGTCAGTACAATGAAAGGAATTCGTGAATACTGTTACACTTCCGCTTCACAGCCATGCTAAGGGCTGGAAGACTGTGATACTAGTATGAATTCGACAGCCTCAAGCACCAAGTTTCAATATCCTGTCTAGCATGACTCTAGTTTAAGCCCCAGCGAGCACGTTTGCCCACTAACCAGCATGCAGATGTAATTAAATTCGACCGCGGGGAAATTGAGATAGATGTAGGAAGCGGCGAGGAAATTTGCATGTCATAATGCGGTCTAATGGCTGTTGCGATCCGTAACTTCATTCGAGCTGACAAAATGATTTGCTAATTTCCGCCAGCCTCGTCAACGGAAATGTTCGTGGCTAGCGTAAAACGAGCGCGGTCAACGAGGTATTACGTTCTGATGCGCTGTTTATTATCACTCGCTGAATATTGAGGGACTGTCGTTCTAATGGCTCGCAGATTAATAGACCGGCGGGAGAGATGATGAAACTCCTACTTATACACACATTTCTAATACATATCCGCTAACAGTAGATCCTTACAAGGACAAAATCAGACAGTTAACATTGAATGGAGATTCATCGCATTTTAAAAGTACATATTGTCAATTTCGTAAATTTGTTGTAGTTTACATTCATAATATTGATTTTTCTTAATATTTTTACAAGGTGCTTGATTACCACAACGCTTTGAGAAATTTGTGGAGTTACTTAATGATGCCGTTAATCTCTCAACAAATTTCGTTTCATCGATATTTGAACCAACTGATGTTCCTGTTCCCAGTGTTGTTAAATCTGTTCTTCTTCCCTTGCTTTTGTTTTAACTTCACCTATGCTCTTTTGAAATCAATACAAAGATGTATATTCGAAACCTTCTGTCGGATTAAAACTGTGTGCCGGACCAAGAGTCGAACCCGGAACCTTTGCCTTTCAGAGGCAAGTGCTCTACTAAGTGAGCTACCCAAGCACGACTGACGACCCGTCATCACAGCTTCAATTTTGCGAGTACCTCGTGTCCTACCTTCCAATCTTCACAGAAGCTCCTCTGCGAAACTTGCAGAACTAGCACTCCTGGAAGGAAGGATATTGCGGAGACATGGCTTAGCCACAGCCTGTTTGGAAGGTAGGAGACGTGGTACTAGCAGAAATGAAGCTGTAAGTACAGGTCCGGAGTGGTGCGTGAGTAGCTCAGTTGGTAGAGCATTTGCCCGCGCAAGGCAAAGGTCCCAACTTCGAGTCTCGATCCTGGCTACATTTGTCTTCATTTGTACACTTTTGCTTAGGAGATCTCAGATCTGAAGACTGCATGCTTCCCTCACATCAACATATGGTACACTTAAAATACCCCCCCCCCCATCTCTCTCCCATGCCCCATTGTCGTCTCTCTCATATTTACGCCACGATGGACTTATTCGTTAGTTTTTGGCACACTCTAATAGCATAAGAGTTTGTACCATTTTGACCACTGTAGAAGTATAAGTGTTACTAGTTCTTACGTGAGCATACATTGACTGCTATTTCACTCGCCAGTTTGGACTATACTGCATTATATCAAATACACTGTTCGCATGAGAAGATTTTCCAGGTATGGATCATATCATAAAAAGAAGAATACATAATACGTATTTACAAAAGGAAATCAGAATTTTGCTTCCGCCGAACTTAGTAGAAATGGTGCTGTGGCCAACAATCTCTAGTACTGTAGAAGTTTTTCTCTGATTATCAACACACACTGTAACCTCCCCCTTCCTAATCGGTCTACTGGTTTATGATATAACTGACTGTAATCGCATATGCCTAATGAAATTTTACAATGAGTAAGGTCATCGTTACTGAAGGAAAATAACACCGGTTAGCTGGAGGAAATTGTACAACAGACTCCTCTGAAGGAAGAATCTATTCTAAATTTAACCTCAATGCTGATGATAATTTTGAAATGGGTGGAAGATAATAAAATCGCTCACGAACCTCACTAGGAAGAGGGGCGGGGGGGGGGGGGGATGTACAACGTAATATTCACTACAAAAATCACTGATAGCACAAAGAAAACACTGATTAGATAATATGAAGGAATAATTAAACGATCGCAAACCCACTAGGGCAATGAATCTTGAGAAAGATAATGGCAAAGAAATTCAAGCAAATAATCCCTGGCGTGGCAACAGAAGGTTGTCACGCTTTTCCACAACACGAAAGTTCACCAGAAAATGAATGAATCAGAAAGCACTACGTTTGCAGTTACTTATTACATACTGAATTTTGAAAGTAAAATTAAATGGAGTTATTAGTTAAAGGAATGACTGGCCCAACTTAAACTATGTTATTTAAAAAAAAAGTTGCTTTCGGTAACCTCACAATAACGTAATGCAAAACTTAGAAAAAGGCAGGCAGTTTACTTTTGATTATTGAAAGACTAAATTGAATTTACTTAAAGCAAATGAACAATTGATTTTACTTTTAAAATAACAATAATAAAATACATACCAAGCCAGCAGAAGTCACCCGCTACGCTAAATACAGAATAAATGAAATTGCGCGCTCTTAATTTGTGCTTTATCGTTAGTTATTACTTTTGCCAGTGAAATTTTACTTTACTCTAAGTAGCCTCTGTTGCGCAGTACAAGAATGAATAGTTACTGAGGCAGAAAATTTATACTAAATCTGGTTAGTAGTAAACACACCAAACTGGCAGCAAACTGTTAAGCAATTTTCATATTGTTACGACATTCGGTGATTGCATGGAAAGGAAGAGGGACCCTGCTGGGTAATAATATCTGAGGACAATGACAACACAGGTGCTCTACAACTTTTAACTATTGTCAAGTTATTACACAAGTTATTCAAACTTTGTGAAAGAAATCAACTGGGTAAAGCCTCGACATTGTTATGTCTGTCACTTGACAGTCTTACAATGTTGTTGTACGGACGACGAAGAATGTAGCCGACGACAACGCTGAGCTGCCGTTGTTGCTGCTGCTGCTACTGTCGGAGAACTCTGAGTCGCCTCCAGAGCCGCGGACAATTCTGGGACAGGGAATAGTTAGAATTGCATCTTCCTCTGCCTGTCCACTCTTGCCGTGCTCCCAACTCGCAGGTTAACGAATGCGGCGCGACTACACTGACGCGAGCATTAACACCGCGTCGTCGAGAGTGTCCAACAAACACTTCCGCACTCTTCCATCACTCAAGTTGCTCTGCTTCCTCTCTCCTTTGCGACACGCCAGAGACTCTCCATAACCAAAGATAAACAACGGCGCAGCTACTACCATTTTGTCTTTGCTATTGATACATTTCAATAAAGTTTCTTTAGCTATTACCGAGCAATTTACAATATTTTCTTTGAAATTACAATCAATTATATACAGCCAAAAGTAAATACACAAGTATATCAATTATGTATTAAATATAGTTCTAATGAATGCCCTTACTACTTAAATCGATTTTGCTGAAAGTCTTAAGTTACATGAAATCAGCCTATTAAAATCTCTGGTGGAGCCCTTCTTCTTAATATTCAGCGGCTGGCTTGCTAGAAAAGATCTTCACATACGTTATTATTATTAAGCGCTGCATTCAGTTGGGAAAAAATCGATCGTTTTGAACACTTCGTTCAGTTTACGACAGATCTAAAATTTCAGATGTGGACGAAGCCCTTTTGGACGATTTCAATAAAACTCAGAGATTGCAGGCTCTCTTCGTCACAGCTGAAACTTCCCAATTAATTACAGGCCCCAGACAATCATCAACAATTCAGACAGAGAACGCATTCGTCATTCACTCTAAAATGAAATGGTCACAAACCTTATTTCTGAGGAAAATTGTATATTGAATCCATTTCCGTACATGTTCCGTTTCCGTGGATTTTTAGTCTCATGAAATTTACTTTTACAAGTCCTTCTTTCTCTTTGTCTACCCCGCTAGCGGCACAAACTTTCCTGCCTCGCTTTATCGCGAAGAAGAGTAAATAAATCTCCTTTTGCAATACGAAAATCTTCCAACCGATACTTTCCGAAGCTGTTCCTTTCTCTCTCTTTCTATCTCTCTTTCCATAACTATAATGACCATGGAGCATACCCCTGTGTACCTCTGTTGTTCCAAAGAATAAACGTACTCGAAAAATACCTTGGCGTCGACGAGCTGTCGGCGCATATATTACTAGAAAATCTGCTCAGATACTTTTCAAACGTAAATAAATGTGGATGATTTGATTGACCATTATTAATTATTGCGTGGTAGAGGGTAATTTTCCGTGGGGAGATTACAATGCCCCTCGCAGCGAGCGAAGTTTGTGAGGTCAATTTTTATTCACCGAATACACTTCGCGAGCAATCTATTAGCGTGGATAACCCGGAAGTGATAATTGTCAGTCCTCCGACTGAAAAAGAATATTGTGTTTGAACTAGACGAAGAAAAGAAATGTTGAAGACAGAAGAAATGAAGAGACCGGTACCGCGGCTGTATTACTTTTACGTGCATCTAGGTGTTATGTTTGCTGTGCACAACCAAGGAAGATGATCTTTCATGAACGTATGTCAGGGTCTACCCTTTCGGGAACTTTCTTAAGCAGGGAAACCTTGGAAAACCTCTTAAGCTTAGACCCCCAGCCTACGGTACATAGAAGATAGGAAAGCCTATAGAAGAACAAAAATAATTTTGAAATTTATCTCTAAAGGAAAGATAGGGCCTAATTAGTACCACGATTTGGAGAAGAGTAGTTTGTGCCTCTAGCAAAAAAAAAACGTTTTACAATAAATAACGTGAATTTGCGTTTTACAATCTTGCTTCTAGGACAATATATCTTGCGGTGCTAAACTCCCCCGGGTCTTGCATGTCCCCGACGTCCACAGTTGTAGTCGGTCTTCTATGCGGCCCCCTCTGTCGTTAATCTTCTACGCGGCCCACAATGGGAAGAGTAGAAGGGACAGGGATACTCGAATTCACATGCAACATTCATTCCAAAAGGATTAGCAATGACCAAAAGGGAAACTCTTCCTGTAAGAGAACTGATTAGGTAGCACCGTCCAAGATTCTCCTTTTTGAAAGCAAAATCCTTGTGGCTTCATGGATCCTTTTTGTTACGACGTACTTCAAGGAATTCAACTCTTAATTAATGATGTTGCCAAAAGCATCATCCGATTTACTCTCGTTTGAATACTCCTTTTGACTTTGCCTCCCCACTTGTGCTTATAAGTCCAAAAGTTTTAACAGATTTTCTGTGACTGATTTGTTCTTCGTAATTTAAAGGATTCATGTAACTGACTATAGATTTTGGATTCAAATTATCGAATAATGGAAAGTGTAGTTCATTTTATTTCAAGACATCATCCATATTTCTTTGATAAGTCATATAATTTAGCTATACTCAAAAAAAACTTTTTATTCTAAATACATATATTTCTACACTTGAGTGCTGAAATGTAGAAGTTATTAGCATTGAAGAATGCGGATTCACTTCTTTCATTTACTCTCTGATTCATACGGCGTTCATCCATGCTCATATATGGAAATGGATTTTTCACACAAAATTCCCAAATGAACACGAACCATTAAATTACTAGTGAATCTATGAATACTACTTTCTTTAATCATTCAATAAAAAATTAAAACTCTTAGCTTCTAATTATACCACCTATTCCTTTTAAAGTTCAACATGAATCAATTTATCCTCGCGTTTGGTGCGAGTCTCTTACAAAGAATATCTGTATCGTCTATATCGATTTTAATTCTCGCGCTGACGTCAACTGTTTTGCGCGGGAAATAATCGTTGCGGCGTTAACCGTCACTCACGATTCACTACCACAATTCACATATTTACACATTTAAGCGTTCACATGAGATTATATACGAATCTTCACTCGAACCTCTTTAGATTATTCAGCGTCATTTGCAGGGAAACATTTTATTCTTCTTGAAGGTCAGTCAGATCTTTTATACATCTTGATAACATTAGCAATGCTAAAGTTCTATGTTCACCCAAACCACAGGTGAAGCCTATCTCCACTATCCTTTTTTACAACCCTCAATAGTACTAATTAGTCATTATTTCTATACTCTATGTCACTAACTAACTATTTCAATTTAAAGGCTTTTAACATTACACCCACACAGTTTATTGTTATATTTTTTACGAGCGTTCGTCTCTGTCACTCGGAACACCATTCCTCCCTATCTTCTAATCTTCATTATATCTTTTTAAGTCGTTATGAGGAAATAACCCTTTTATTTTGTTCGATCCCGGGTATGCTAACAGATAAGCTCCAGAATTCGGAATTTGTAGGATAATGTATGGTCCAGTATATAGTAACTCCCACTTCTTTATACTTTTCTTTATTATGGATGATTTGGTATGTCATTTGACTAGTACCTTCTCGCCGACATGGTATGTCTGTACCCTCTTGATCAATTTGTCATATCGTTGTTTTCTTTGATCAGCCTTTTTCGTCATATTTATGATAGCTTGTCTTATTTGTTCTTCCCAAGGCATCTCGGTTTCCTGAGTTTTGGGGATATGGTGAGTCCAGAAGTTTTCCTCCTTCTCTTCGAACATCAATTCACGAGGTGTATATCCAGTTGAGGAGTGTGGCATGTTATTGTATATTTGCTCAAACTCTTCCACATAATTTGCCCACGCAGTTTGCTTATTATGGCAATACGTCCTCATAAATCGATTGAATTCTCTAAAAATCCTCTCCACCAAATTACCTTGTGGGTGGTAAAATGATGTTAGTACGTGTTTCACACCTACTTGAGACAAAGTCTGCTTCCACCGGAGTCCCGTAACTATTTTAGCATTGTCAGTTATGATCGCCTTTGGTATACCCACATGTGGAAGATAATCTCTTATTAATCTTAATACAATTACTTTTGCTGTAGCCGTCTTTATCGGGTATAGCTTTACGTATTTCGTGCACACATCCAGAAATGCTAACACATATTTAACACCACCTCTTGAAGTAGGTAACGGTCCACACAGATCGCACGAAATTAATCCTTTTGGTTCTTGTACTACTATAGAGCATAATGGGTGCATAGTCCCTTTTGAATCCGGCTTTGTTTTTTGGCAGATTATACACCTCTTTAAGACCTCGTGCACTCTGCGCTTTATGTTGGGGAAATAACAGTACCCACTTATCTTGTCTGCACGTTTTGTCGCACCGAAATGTCCCAGGTCAAATGAGTGAACCAGACAAGTTTCTCTATTTGTGCCTCAGGTATACAAACACACCAACGGACTTTGTTTGGCCTTCCACAGCGGAAAAATAATACGCCATTTACTAGCTTGTAATAATTTGCAATCTGATCCGAAGGTTGCTGTTGTAACCTTTGAATGACACTTCCCCATTGAGCATCCTTTTTCTGTAACTGGGCCATATGCACACACAAATTGATGTAGTACGTCTTATATGGATTTTCCTGCAGCAGCAATATCGGGAATTCTGAGGAATTATTTACTTCAATCTCTTTGGTTAAACCCTGCGGTGACCTTGATAGAGCGTCCGCAATAATGTTTTGCTGCCCTGAGACATGTACGATCTGAAACTGGTATTGTTGCAGAGCGAGAGTCCATCTAGCCAGTCTGGGGTGTAACAGTTTACACGTGTGTAAAAACGTTAATGATTGGTGATCGCAATATACGATAGTCTTCGACCCATATAAGTAATAGTGAAATTTTTTAAATCCCCAGACGACCGCAAGAGCCTCCAATTCTGTCGTCGTGTACGTTCGTTCACAGTTGGACAAAACACGACTAGCAAACGCAATCGGACAAAAGTTAAGCTGTCCATTTATCTTGCGTACTTGGAAAAGGCACGCTCCAAGACCCACATTTGACGAATCTGTTGACAAATAGAATTCCTCTTGCATGTCCGGATGGTACAGAAGCGGTGCATTTACTAATTGCTTCTTTATCTCTTCGAATGCTTCTTGACACTCTAATGTCCAGAGCCAGGGCACATCCTTCTTCAGCAAACTATTCAGTGCTGCTGCATTCATGGCCTGATTCGTGATAAATCTTCTAAAAAATGATGCAAGACCCAAAAACCCTTTTAATTGCCTCCTATTTCTTGGTGTTGGAAACTTACTAATCGCCATTAGCTTCTCCGGGGTCGGTAAAATTTCCTTTGCGTCAATTATATGCCCCAGGAACTTGATTCTATTTAGTGCAAAATGTGATTTCTGTAGGTTAGCAGTGATTCCCATGGTTCTGAAAACGTCCAACACCCGCCTCAGTAAAGTAATATGCTCTTCCCAGGTCTTCGATGCAATAAGCATATCATCAACAAATACTGTTATCCTGCTTCTTAGTTCTGGGCCTAATGCGTAATCTAGCGCTGCTATAAAAATTCCAGCACTAATGTTGAGTCCGAAAGGAACTACAGTAAATTGGTAACTTCTTCCTGCATAAATGAAAGCTGTATATTTCCTCGATACCTCATCCAGCTTGACTTGCCAATAAGAACTCCGCAAATCGATGCTCGTCAAATATTGGACATCCTGGAACCGTTGTATCAGTTCGTCTATGTTTTCCGGGTGTGTCCTCACTGGAATTATAATTTTATTTATTTCCCTGGCGTCGAGTACCAGTCTCACAGTTCCATTTGCTTTTGGCACAACCAACAATGGGGAGCAGTATGGGCTTGTAGAGGGTTCGATCAAACCCCATTTCAACATGCGATTTATTTCCTTTTGAACTTGAGCCTTTAACCTCCAGGGAACAGGATAGAAAGTTCTACAATACGTTTCGTGCGGCTTAATGTAGAGATGGCATATGTATCCTTTAATCACTCCTGGCCTTTCATCAAACACGTTTTCATACGCTGATAATAACCCTTTGAGCTGCTTCTTCTGATCTTCCGTGATGCAGTCGGATTCATTTAACTTCTCATCCACTAATTGACCGAAATCTCCTTTGACTTTGAACTCATTATTCACGTGCTGTTTAGAATTTCGTGCAGTCCTGATTACTTGCACACTGATCCCACTATTATATTTTCTGGTACGGCTTTCTTTTTTCAACAAGTCCAATTCAATTTCTTGTTTATTTACATCTAACCAAATTTTTCCTGTTTTAAAATCTATTCTGCATCCGTACTGACGCAGGCTGTCGACTCCGATAATGCAGTCTACCACCAAATTTTTCACCACAAGGAATGTGCTTAATATTGCTACATTTCCTACTTCTACTCTAAGTAGTGACTGCACTTTTACATTCGCCGATCGAGCCCCAACGGCGCCTATTATTTTGCAATTTTGAACTGGAAAAATTGGTACTCGTCTTATATTTCTGATCTTGTTGAATAGAGCCTCCGAAATGACATTTGTGGTTGCAGCTGTGTCTAAAACTGCCACTATAGGTACAGTTTCCAAAATGACTTGCACTTCGGCTACTGCCACCTGTTCCCTATTCTCATCTTGGGGTTCTAAGTCCTCGGTCAATTCATCTGCCAATAATCGTCCATCATTATACGTTAGCATGGGTATACATATCCTGTTGCCCCTCAACCTATTGTTGACCGCTCCTCCGGGGCACGAGTGGGTCCTTACAAGTTTGTTGGATTTTGATTCACCTGGTGGTTGACCTCATCCGTCACTTCGGTAATTACCGGTTGATTCGCGGATGTCCGTCCCCACTGATGTTGGTTATTTGAGTTTGTTCCCCCCGGTTGGTTCCACTTTCTATTACTGTTATTGTTCCAAGCTTGTGGTCTGAAATTCCTTTCGTTCCCCCATACGGGATTATATCGTTTCCCATTCCTGTTGTTCCTTGGATAGCCCCTCGCAAGACTATTGCCGGTATTATTATTGAGATTTTGAGGGGTTTCTCCACTATTTATCGATCTCTGTGCGTTCCCTTGCCTACCATTTGGCGGAGGTTCTATCTCCCGATATTGGAATCTGTTGTTACGGGCTTTCTGGTTGTTCTCTTCTATAATATCTATATGATCTAACGTCGTGAGGAACGACTCCAGGTCTTTATCGTTGCCGTAAATTAATTGATTCCGGATGCTCGTTGGTAATCTTGCTTTAAGTATGTTTATTATGTCTGGCAAAGGCATAGGTCTGTCCCAATATCTAGTTTTATTTATATATTTTTCAAAATACTTCCTAAGGCTTCCTTTCGAAAAGGAGAAAGGCTCTGGGTAGAGCACCTCCTGCCTTAGGCGTTCCTGTACTCCTTCTGACCAGAACTTTGCTAAAAACGCTTTCTCAAAATCGTCATAGATCGAGCAAACAGAAGTCATATCCGAGGCCCATATCGCCCCCGAACCTTGTATATACCCAGTAACGAAACTGATCTTCTGCCACTCCGACCAATTTCTGGGTAGAACTCCTCTAAAACTTCGAATAAAAACAATCGGATGGACCCCCCTTCTGTCAGTATTAAAAATCTGAAATTGCCGATGCTTTATCATTTTTTCTTCGGCATGGCAAAGGCTTTCGTAATCTCCGTCAGATAAAACTTCACGCGAACAACTAGCTCGTGGCAATTTAATATTTGAGTTACTCACACAAGTCGGTATTGTATGCGAATGTGCAGTAACTGGCTCTATAGTCGCTGGCAACTTCTGCTGCTGGCCGGTATTCATTTGTTCTGAGCCTTGTTGTGAAACGCGTATCGACTCTGCTATCGTTTGTTTCCAATGCTCGAGATCAGCACCTAACTGCTGTCGCACTTCCTCTAGTCCTTTCGCAAACAAATTCTCTTCCTGTTTGCCGCACAGACTCTGGAATGCTTCTTTAACATTATGCTCAACGTTTTCACACATTAGCCTTTTGTTTTCTAATGTAATTTCGGATAATTTACCCGTTAATACATTAATCTGGTGGTCTATAACGTCTTGACGTTCTGTCAGATGTTCCACACTTTCCTTTATGTTCGTCTGCGTACGTGCCAATTCAGGAAGTTCCGCAATTGCACACGACATGGCATCTTGCTTTTGTACTAATTGCGGAACCATTTCCACCTGTTCGCGTACGGTATCTATCTTAATAGCCACGTACTCCTTCATTTCTACACGTACGCGGTGAGTAGATTCCTCACATTGAGCTTTAACCAATTCGATTTTTGCAGTTAATTTTCGTTCCGTCTCTTCGGCCTGATCTTTAAGTTCCTTTGTCTTCGCCTCTATCCGTTGTTCTAATTCGGAAAAACTGTCGTGTAATTGCTGCTTAATCTCAGCTTTCAGCTTTTCCTGCCCTTCCGTAACTGATGCTAACTTCGTATTCAAATCATTTTGCCCCTCAGTAACTGAGGCTAACTTCGCATTCAGATCATTTTGCCCTTCATTCACTGCGGCGAACTTCGCGTTAATGTCGGTTTTCAAATTTTCTTGCCCTTCAGTAACTGAGGCTAATTTTGTATTCAAATGGTTTTGCCCTTCAGTAACTGAGGCTAATTTCGCGTTAATGTCAGTTTTCATATTTTCCTGCCCTTCAGTAACTGAGGCTAATTTTGTATTCATAATATTCACGGTCTCCGTTAACATCTGCATCTGCCTCATGATAATGACCAATGGGTCTAATCCATGTTGCGTACTGGCTGATACATCTCCCGCCGTATCTGCCGGGCCTTCTATTGCGCTATCTGTAGCGATCGGTTCTACAACACTCCCTACTACATCATTATCATCAGTGCTCACAGCTGAAGGCTGTTGCGTATTGCTCTGCTCTGCTTGACTCATCTTAAACATTGCCCTCGTTAAAACCACATAAATGTTCTACCGTCAAGATATATATATATCTCCCTTCACACGAATACTTCTGTGGCTACTTTGTTATGGTACTTATACAGGTAAATACAACTAGGGCAAGTGAATCAAACTACTCCTGTTATGAACACAATTAGAAAATGTTCAAATCTACGACGACTTCCTCAATACTATCAAGTTCACAAAAAAATTATAGATCTGGCCATTTTTCTGCGTCCAGCGTGCTGCTTTTATTTGTCGATGAAATAATACGCCTGCGAGTATTTCTTCTCTTTTCCACGTTAAGTTGTCTCGTCGTACTTCACATGAAACAAAGAACAAAATTATTTTAACTACGTCCAAAAACGTGTCCTGTCACGGATTGGCCATTCTAAATGAATGCCCTTACTACTTAAATCGATTTTGCTGAAAGTCTTAAGTTACATGAAATCAGCCTATTAAAATCTCTGGTGGAGCCCTTCTTCTTAATATTCAGCGGCTGGCTTGCTAGAAAAGATCTTCACATACGTTATTATTATTAAGCGCTGCATTCAGTTGGGAAAAAATCGATCGTTTTGAACACTTCGTTCAGTTTACGACAGATCTAAAATTTCAGATGTGGACGAAGCCCTTTTGGACGATTTCAATAAAACTCAGAGATTGCAGGCTCTCTTCGTCACAGCTGAAACTTCCCAATTAATTACAGGCCCCAGACAATCATCAACAATTCAGACAGAGAACGCATTCGTCATTCACTCTAAAATGAAATGGTCACAAACCTTATTTCTGAGGAAAATTGTATATTGAATCCATTTCCGTACATGTTCCGTTTCCGTGGATTTTTAGTCTCATGAAATTTACTTTTACAAGTCCTTCTTTCTCTTTGTCTACCCCGCTAGCGGCACAAACTTTCCTGCCTCGCTTTATCGCGAAGAAGAGTAAATAAATCTCCTTTTGCAATACGAAAATCTTCCAACCGATACTTTCCGAAGCTGTTCCTTTCTCTCTCTTTCTATCTCTCTTTCCATAACTATAATGACCATGGAGCATACCCCTGTGTACCTCTGTTGTTCCAAAGAATAAACGTACTCGAAAAATACCTTGGCGTCGACGAGCTGTCGGCGCATATATTACTAGAAAATCTGCTCAGATACTTTTCAAACGTAAATAAATGTGGATGATTTGATTGACCATTATTAATTATTGCGTGGTAGAGGGTAATTTTCCGTGGGGAGATTACATAGTTTCTGTAATACAGCTTACAACTTCAGAATCGAGAGTACAGTGAAAGTTATCAACGGATATTAAACGGCGAAAATTTTGGATGGGGCGGAAGGTATTTTATCTGCATTTTCGGTGTTGCACGCTCCCCATCAACCCATGTATTCTTCCAGTCATTTTCTTCTGACGTTATCTAGAGGACTTCCTTATTTATTATCTTAGCAGGCCACTTAGTTTTCGGCAACCTTCTGTAACACCATATCTTAGACTCTTCGATACTCTTCTTTTCCGGTTTTTGCAATTTCCATGACTGACTTCTGTATGTTGTGCTTCTTATATCCTCCTTGCTTCGCCCGTCATGACTTATTTTGCTTTACAGGTGGCAGAATTCCTTCAATTCATTTACTGCGTGATCCCCTACGTCGATATTAAGTTTATCCCTAATCTTATTTCTGGTATTAGGTGCTAGAGTATTTATTTTACTCTCTATCCGTATTCTGCCAACTCATTTGACCGTCTTTCCACTCAAAAGATCCTGTAATTCTTCCTCACTTTTACCGAGGGTAGCAGTGTTGTCACACAATCTTTTCGCTGAAATAATTTTTTACTCCGAATTTTAATCCCCTGCGAGAACTTTTCTTCAATCTCCGTCACTGAATCTCCGATATACTGATTAAACAGTAGGGGAGAGAGACTATATCTTTTCCTTAGATACTATTTAATCCGTACGCTTCTCTCTTGGTCTTCCGTTGTTATTGTTCCCTCTTGATTCTTGTTAATGTACTTTATTACCTGTCTTTTCTATCGATTACCCCTATTCTTCTGAGCAGTTCGAACATCTTCATCTATTTTACATTGTCGAACATGTAAGACTATTTGTTTTGTAAATAAAACTGCCTTTTCCTGATGCTAGCAGGCAGTTTTATTTAAAAAACAATTATTTACACGCTTGCTGCGTAGGATGGCCACACAAAGAAACTTGTCATGTAAGACTATTATTCAATCAGTCATCTAATTTACAAAAATGTCTGCCTTTAAATTTGTCGTAATACAACTGGGATACGCCAATACTACACTCCTGGAAACTGAAATAAGAACACCGTGAACTCATTGTCCCAGGAAGGGGAAACTTTATTGACACATTCCTGGGGTCAGATACATCACATGATCACACTGACAGAACCACAGGCACATAGACACAGGCAACAGAGCATGCACAATGTCGGCACTAGTACAGTGTATATCCACCTTTCGCAGCAATGCAGGCTGCTATTCTCCCATGGAGACGATCGTAGAGATGCTGGATGTAGTCCTGTGGAACGGCTTGCCATGCCATTTCCACCTGGCGCCTCAGTTGGACCAGCGTTCGTGCTGGACGTGCAGACCGCGTGAGACGACGCTTCATCCAGTCCCAAACATGCTCAATGGGGGACAGATCCGGAGACCTTGCTGGCCAGGGTAGTTGACTTACACCTTCTAGAGCACGTTGGGTGGCACGGGATACATGCGGACGTGCATTGTCCTGTTGGAACAGCAAGTTCCCTTGCCCGTCTAGGAATGGTAGAACGATGGGTTCGATGACGGTTTGGATGTACCGTGCACTATTCAGTGTCCCCTCGACGATCACCAGTGGTGTATCGCCAGTGTAGGAGATCGCTCCCCACACCATGATGCCGGGTGTTGGCCCTGTGTGCCTCGGTCGTATGCAGTCCTGATTGTGGCGCTCACCTGCACGGCGCCAAACACGCATACGACCATCATTGGCACCAAGGCAGAAGCGACTCTCGTCGCTGACGACGACACGTCTCCATTCGTCCCTCCATTCACGCCTGTCGCGACACCACTGGAGGCGGGCTGCACGATGTTGGGGCGTGAGCGGAAGACGGCCTAACGGTGTGCGGGACCGTAGCCCAGCTTCATGGAGACGGTTGCGAATGGTCCTCGCCGATACCCCAGGAGCAACAGTGTCCCTAATTTGCTGGGAAGTGGCGGTGCGGTCCCCTACGGCACTGCGTAGGATGCTACGGTCTTGGCGTGCATCCGTGCGTCGCTGCGGTCCGGTCCCAGGTCGACGGGCACGTGCACCTTCCGCCGACCACTGGCGACAACATCGATGTACTGTGGAGACCTCACGCCCCACGTGTTGAGCAATTTGGCGGTACGTCCACCCGGCCTCCGCATGCCCACTATACGCCCTCGCTCAAAGTCCGTCAACTGCACATACGGTTCACGTCCACGCTGTCGCGGCATGCTACCAGTGTTAAAGACTGCGATGGAGCTCCGTATGCCACGGCAAACTGGCTGACACTGACGGCGGCGGTGCACAAATGCTGCGCAGCTAGCGCCATTCGACGGCCAACACCGCGGTTCCTGGTGTGTCCGCTGTGCCGTGCGTGTGATCATTGCTTGTACAGCCCTCTCGTAGTGTCCGGAGCAAGTATGGTTGGTCTGACACACCGGTGTCAATGTGTTCTTTTTTCCATTTCCAGGAGTGTATATGGAAAGTGTGACATATGTGATGTTAGAGTGATTTTCTCAAGTATGTTTGTAACTTACGTAAAGAAATAGGTGAAATGTATAATTTACTAAATAATATTTTGGCAAGGATTAATGAAATGAAAATGTTCTTGTATGTAATTTTATATACTAGTGCAAGTTGGCATTTGTATAAAATGGTACACGCTGGAGGGACAAAGCGTAGGATGTGTGTTATGTAGAAGACACAGTGCTTTTGTACTATACGGAAGTTATTGTGGGAGTCGTGAAAGGTGGCATGGATTTTGGCGCGCTACCTGTAGAGCGAGCGGAAACGAGAGGACACGGTCTGTAGGCAGCAGTGAAAGAGGCAACACGCGGACAGAACAAGGGATGGCTTGCCTGCAAATTGTTGCCCTATAGCCTCGGATGAAGATTGCCGATTTATTACGACTATGTTACGGACGTTAAAAGGATGCCAAGAAGAATTAATTATTGCATCCTTTAAGAAACTTATACCATGGGCAGAGCAGCTGCCATTGCTATCCGTCACACCCAACGACTAGAGACAACAGGTTACGAATTGTGTAACTAGAATTGTAGAAGCGTGAATCATTAATTAAAAATTCACTTTTTTGTATAATTATTGTGTTAAACATAAAATTTTGTTTACCCTTTAATTTCATTCCTGATCATACACCTATACCTAAAACGTCCCTTCCTGGTGTTTGATTATTCCAAGTATACCTGTTATAAAAACATTTGAACTGCTTTATTCAGTATCTATAAGCACTAATTTTCATCTTTGAATAAACATCTGAAAATAATTGTCGTGGACTAACTTCAAAAGTGCAGATAAAAGTACTGTATAATTTACGTAATAGAAGTGCTGAAGTGAAATTTTGCTTCAGTACTGAAGTAGATGTTTTCAGACAAATTTAACGATTTTAATATTATTATTCTCTTTCTGGTAATAAGTAAAGTGAAAGTGAGTAAATAAGTTTTGCTAAAAAGGCTAACTCATCGTACATAAATACTGAGGTTTTCCAAGTATAAGTTTTGAGTGAAGTAAAGATAAAATTATTTCAGTTGTAAATTAAATTTAGTAAAGTGCATAGAGTTATAAAAATAAAATTGCTTTTGTGACTCAGTGACACTGAAGAAGGGCTGCATAATTTATACTGAGTGTTAATAGTGATCACACCATACCTTTGTCTTTTGACAGATCATTAATAAAGAGAAAGATATGAACAAAGTGTCTTACTAAATTTAAATGTACGTATTATGGTATTAAAATATTTAAGTATTTAATTTGTTGGTTATGCAAAATTCAAACATAGAAGTCCCACCATGGCCAACTTCTTTTGGACAAGGTGATGATTAAAAATTCGTTGCATGTCTAGATCAAAACTATATATATGTATGTGGGAGTAGTAGCTAAAAGATTCCTGTGACTTTCTCAGAACCTCATGCTTTAAGTTATATTTATTTGTGAAGTTATGTTAGGGAACATCAGAAAAGTAGGCCAACTTTACTTCTTCTGCTTTTCTGAAACTTAACCTCTTCTTTCCTCAGATAGGCTGGCGACCGTAAATCCATTAGACAAACCACTTAACGAACTTTGTACAGAGAGGTCCTACATTCAGTATTATTCCAATTTTACTGCATTTCTTTCCAACAGCTAGTAAACTCTTAGGAAAAGGAACTAATAGTCTGATTTCCATATCCATTAGTCATACATCACGGTCAAATTCTGTAAAAGGGGTAACATTATACGACAGTGTGGAAAGTAGGCACGTTTTTGACGTGTATACTATATGCACAATTTCACGTGACAGCGTTATTTGTTCTGTTGGGGTATACAGCAATAAACGCTTTTTCTCGGTCGACAGATCCTAAGAAAAGTCTGATATTTCTTGAATCTTGGCTCCATTAGAAAGTGCACAGTCAGAACTCCCTCTCCGGTGTTTCCACCTTTCCTAAAATCAAACTGATCTTCATTCTTCCGCATGTGGTTATTGTCAGCAGTATAGATGCATAAGCCGTTAAACTGACTGTACGTGCCACTCCCACCAATGATTTTATAAATTTCTAAGGAATGTTATCTATACATTCTGCCTTGGTTCTTTGCAGAACATCTGCCAAATTCTGAGTCTAATACTGGAACCTCTATGCCTTCAAAATCACAGAGGCCTTCAATAAAAGGCATTTATCCTAGTATCCGGCGACAACATATATAACATTCTCTTTTTAAAGCATTTGTCTCTATTACAGACTGTTCTACAAATTTGTGACATCAACCATTTATATTTACATAAGACTGTATCAAAGGTAAACGAAACATGGGATGACTGTCCATCACTGAAAATGCTCTTGTCCATGGGTTAAAGCGTCCATATGAAAGCGTTGAGTTCAGATGATGGTTGCTGACTGGAGTGGAACCAGCACTTTTGGATCCTCAGTTTTACATTCCTTCAAATAGTGCCCAGCGCAGCCTGTCAGGGCACCTTCTTCATGATCTCTAGCATTATTTGAAGCAGTGCGTGGTAACTTTGCCACGCCCAACCGACGGAGGACATTTGTACTTCGTGACTGCTTTTTGTCTCATCTCTGATCTGCCGTTTCTCTTTCTTGTCGTAGTGCTCTCAGCAGTGCCATTCACTAACAAAAAATAATTGATACGTATCGTCTATATTCTTATTACAATGGTGATTGCTTTCAAATCATCTCCGATACACCAACAATACTCATAATAACGTATTTTTTCAAGACGTAGCGAGCTCCTTTTCTGTGCCTCGTAGGTGTGGACCGAGTACACGTACGGTGCTGACACGTGTCTGTTTCCATTGTATAATAAGACTGCAGTTAAACTTTTCTTAGATAAGTTATGAATATCACTCATGCACTGACGTTGGCCGCAGTTAACCCCAGTTGACTGGAATTAAACTTGAAGATATACAGGGCTATTACAAATGATTGAAGAGATTTCATAAATTCACTGTAGCTCCATTCATTGACATATGGTCACGACACACTACAGATACGTAGAAAAACTCATAAGGTTTTGTTCGGCTGAAGCCGCACTTCAGGTTTCTGCCGCCAGAGCGCTCGAGAGCGAAGTGAGACAAAATGGCGACAGGAGCAGAGAAAGCGTATGTCGTTCATGAAATGCACTCACATCAGTCAGTCATAACAGTGCAACGACGCTTCAGGACGAAGTTCAACAAAGATCCACCAACTGCTAACTCCATTCGGCGATGGTATGCGCAGTTTAAAGCTTCTGGATGCCTCTGTAATGGGAAATCAACGGGTCGGCCTGCAGTGAGCGAAGAAATGGTTGAACGCGTGCGGGCAAGTTTCACGCGTAGCCCGCGGAAGTCGACGAATAAAGCAAGCAGGGAGCTAAACGTACCACAGCCGACGGTTTGGAAAATCTTACGGAAAAGGCTAAGGCAGAAGCGTTACCGTTTACAATTGCTACAAGCCCTGACACCCGATGACAAAGTCAAACGCTTTGAATTTTCGGCGCGGTTGCAACAGCTCATGGAAGAGGATGCGTTCAGTGCGAAACTTGTTTTCAGTGATGAAGCTACATTTTTTCTTAATGGTGAAGTGAACAGACACAATGTGCGAATCTGGGCGGTAGAGAATCCTCACGCATTCGTGCAGCAAATTCGCAATTCACCAAAAGTTAACGTGTTTTGTGCAATCTCACGGTTTAAAGTTTACGGCCCCTTTTTCTTCTGCGAAAAAAATGTTACAGGACACGTGTATCTGGACATGCTGGAAAATTGGCTCATACCACAACTGGAGACGGACAGCGCCGACTTCATCTTTCAACAGGCTGGTGCTCCACCGCACTTCCATCATGACGTTCGGCATTTCTTAAACAGGAGATTGGAAAACCGATGGATCGGTCGTGGTGGAGATCATGATCAGCAATTCATGTCATGGCTTCCACGCTCTCCCGACTTAACCCCATGCGATTTCTGTCTGTAGGGCTATGTGAAAGATTCAGTGTTTAAACCTCCTCTACCAAGAAACGTGCCAGAACTGCGAGCTCGCATCAACGACGCTTTCGAACTCATTGATGGGGACATACTGTGCCGAGTGTGGGAGGAACTTGATTATCGGCTTGATGTCTGCCGAATCACTAAAGGGGCACATATCGAACATTTGTGAATGCCTAAAAAAACTTTTTTATTTTTTGTATGTGTGTGCAAAACATTGTGAAAATATCTCAAATAATAAAGTTATTGTAGAGCTGTGAAATCGCTTCAATTATTTGTAATAACCCTGTACTGATTCTCGGAAAACTCGTATACAAATGACGGTTTAATTACAGTTCCAAACAGGTTAGAAGGATGAAAAACAACCAGCGGTGAAAAACGTTCCTACAGACGGTGTATCATGAAAGTGAAGCCTCTTTGATATCTGCAAAACCTGCTACGATATAGCAAATTGGTTTTCAGATTTGAAATCAGCATCTTTCTGTGACAGTAAAAAGTTTGTCAGATATCTACAGCTTGTTCGTCTGTCTAATTATTAGCCAGTAGCTGATTAAACATAAAAGCCCAGCAGTCAAAGATACGTCTACAATGGCTAAAGTCATCGTTATTAGACAGCACGTTTTCTAGCCGCAAATGATTCCTGGTTCATGTACTTTTGGTGACAATTCCTCTTGCATTCTTTTTCAAGTTGTAGCGAACCAATACCGGCTCCGCATTTGTGTTGAGAGCTCTGCGTCCCCATTAATTACAGGTAATTAGCGAAATGCCGCCGTGGGCACGAATGAGTTTTAAAGAGTCGTTAAATAGAACTAAATGAATATTGGTCGATTCAGTATGAAATGCAAATAAATTTTCCACCTTGTTTTCATTTGCACAACTTCCTCAGATAGGACACCTAAAATTCACAGCAGAAATGTGCAAACGTCAACAAGTTCTTCGGCGCTGTCTTCCTGTATAGGTTACTGTGACTTGAAGCCTTAGAATTCTCAGATGTGCAAAACTCGAATTATTCTCGATGTTCTTCATTCGCGGGACATAAAAAGGGAAACGTAATAAATATACATGTTGCCCTGCACTGACCAACGACATTGGCACACCGACTTGACTCTGCCCTCATGGAAAACTGTTACGGCACCACCTCTCCCCCTAAAACTACCCTTCTGCAACAGTTTCTCCACAGATATAGCAATTTTTATAATGCTGTAAGTAGGTGTAATAAAAATTCCACATCGTTGCTAAAAATTACATAAATGAAGCATAGAGTTGAAAAATGTTGCAGGCAGCGAATTAAATGCATCGTTGTACCAAATAAATTAGCAGTTGTACAAACTTTCTTAAAGTAGTGTAAGTGTGGAAAAATATACAGGGTGGTCAGAAAGAGTCTGAAAAGCTTGTAAGGCTTTTGCAGGGTAGGTTGCCCTGAGAAATAATTGTTAAGAACAAAATTCGGTAAGTTGCGCTGTTTTCGAATTAGTTAGCACTAACATTAGCCGACAGGTCGCTGGACGAGCAGATTCAAGCACTTGGACCCGCTTAAATGCGGTAACAGACGGACATCATTACCAGTTAAAATGCGTTTTTTTCGTAAGTGATAAAAGTGACCAAAAAATACGTTTGTTAAGTCTAATTGAAGCAAACAAGGAACACATTTGGCGACGCTGTCTCTAGCAGACTGCTTGAATTTGACCTCAACGTCATCGTTGACTAACTGCAGTGCTATTTAAATCGGAAACGGCGCGACGTATCGAATTTTTTTTAACAGTTATTTCTTTGCACAATCTACACTGCAACACCCTTACAAGCTTTTCAGACTGTATCTGATCACCCTGCATATATTAAAGTTTATGGCAGCTACTGTACATTGATAGTAGTGCGATTTGCTCGTCATAGATGTTTAACAGTGCATAAGTTAACAATTAGAAATAAAAGAATAAGAGCTGTCCTTTTGAGTTCGAAAAATATTGTCAGAAACTACGTTTGTAACATAATTTTACTCTACATTTCCCTCCCTTTGAGCAAAGCAAGCCGGCCGGAGTGGCCGAGCGGTTCTAGGCGCTATAGTCTGGAACCGCGTGACAGCTACGGTCGCAGGTTCGAATCCTGCCTCGGGCATGGATGTGTGTGATGTCCTTACGTTAGTTAGGTTTAAGTAGTTCTAAGTTCTAGGGGACCGATGGCCTCAGAAGTTAAGTCCCATAGTGCTCAGAGCCATTTGAACCATTTTTTGAGCAAAGCAAACTTACCGGTTACATTGATAAAGTCACGTTTAGTAGCTGCGTCGTACCCTGAAGACACGATAGTTAAGTCTCACTGTCTGCTGTCACCCGTAAGCATATCTTAACCTTCTAAATATCCAGGTGGGAAGCCGTTTCAATACTCTTCATCAGCGCTTTCACATGGAACTGGAAAGTAGCTGTATAATTAAGCAGCTCCACTGAATCAGTATCTCTACTGTATTTACACCAAAATCAGCCGCACGTTTTTCAAGGTAACGTAACCAGCTTCCGTTTAAGGTGACAGCTAAGAGGGAAGTAACGTCAAATGTACTGGTGTAATATATGCGAACTCTGTTCCCCATTTCAGCAAATATTTGGTCAGATCCTTGGACGCTTTCTATCTCTAATAGTCTCGCGCCAATCCCAAAATAGGAAACCCTTGGACGAACAGGATTTTTTCTCCTACCACCTTTCAGATCCTACAATACCGTAGCGAAATAGTAGCAAGAACTCAATTGTTGAACAAGAGCTACCTGAGAAGGCAGCACCTGTGTGGACCAATAACAAATGTACCATCTTACTGATAGACATATTCGATTTTATAAACTCGATTTATTTTATTTTCCTTTTTTATTTTAGTTTAAATGTCCTCAATTATTTATTGGATGTATCGCCATTTCTGTCTTCCTCTACAGTTTTTACCCTCTCCAGCTCCCTCTAGTGCCGTGGAGGTAATTCCATGATTTAACACATGTCCTATCATCCTGTACCTTCCTCTTGAGTGTGATTTCCATGTGTTCCATTCTTCGACTATTATGAGGAGAACCTGCTCATGCCTTATCTTATCAGTCCACTAAATTTTTAACATTCTTCTGTAGCACCACATTTCAAACGATTCGACCCTCTTCTGTTCTGGTTTTCCTACATGATTCATTACCGTACAATGCGCGCTCAGGAATTTATTCTTCAAGTTAAGGTCTATTTTCGATACTAGTAAATTTCTTTTGCCCCATTATGCCCTCTTTGCCTGTGCGAGTCTGCTTTTTGTATTCTTCTTGCTTCGCAGGTAGCAGAATTTCTTAACTTTGTTTCCTTAGTTATCACCAATACTGATGTTAAGCTTCACGCTATTCTCATTTCTGTTAATTGTCATTACTTTAATCTTTCTTCGGTTTACTCTAAATACATATTTTGTGCTGATTAGGCTGTTCCTTCTACTCAAAAGATTCTGAAATTCTTCTTCACTTTCACTCAGGATAGCAATGTCATAAGCGAATCTTGTGATAGACATCCCTTCACCCCGAATCTTAATACCACTCTTAAACCTTTCCTGTATTTCGTTCGTTGCTTCTTCTGTGTACAGATTGAACAGTAGGGTCGAAAGACTACACCTCTGTTTTCTTTTTAATCCGAGCACTTCGTTTTTGGTCTTTCAGTCTTGTTGTCCCCTTTTGGTTCTTATACACACTGTACATTACCCACTGTTCTCTGTATCTTATTTCTGTTTTTCTCAGAATTTCGAACATCTAGGATGATTTTAATTTGTTGAACGATTTCCCCAGATCGATAAATCCAAAGAACGTGTCATGATTTTTCTTCGATCTTGCTTCCATTACCGTCGGGACTGAGTCTCTAGTGCTTTTACCTAAATCCAAACTGATCATTATCTAACAGATCCTCAATTTTCTTTCTCATTTGACTGTATATTACTGTCGGAATCGTGAATGAATGAGGTGTTAAGATGACAGTGTAAGAGTTTTCCACTTGTCGGCACTTGCTATCTTTGGAATTGTTTGGATGATGGTTCGTCGCCAGTGTCATAGATCCTATACACCATCTTGAACAGTCGTTTTGTTGTTTCTTCTCCCAATGATTTTAGAAATTCTGATGGAATGTTATCCATCCCTTCTGCCTTATATGATCTCAAGTCTTCCATAGCTCTTTTAAATTGTGTCTCTAATACTCTTCTATATCGAATCCAATTTCCTTTCACAACTACATCAAACAATTCGTTTCCCTCAAATAGGCCTTCAATGTACTCTTTGCGTGTAGCGATAGCATTCTTAATGTCGCCACCCTTGCAGTAAATTTCACCGAAGGTTGTTTTGAATTTTCTATAGTTGAATCAGTCCTTCCCACGATCATTTCGTTTTCTATTTCCTTTTAACGACACTGTAGAACCGACTGACCACAGCCTGTGTTAGGAGTCTCTGACCGAGGGGGAGGCTACTTCTCATTGGTCGAAGATAGGAATAGCAGGGGTTGGAGAACTCATGTACCGCTCCCTGCTAGTTCGTAAACAGTCTTTCTTTCTTGTTTTTCTTTTAAGTTACGTGCGACTTTGGCGGGACCTATGTCACCATCCCCTCGGTAGGGCGCTAACTAAACGAGCTGAAGTTCGTCGGGTGTAGAGTTTAGAGATGGAGTATTTGTCGTGTCTTCCTAGCAATGCATCCTAACGGCCCGGCCTTGAGTGTTTCGGAGCTGGTGGCTGTTGACTTGCTGCATTTTTCTGTAGAGTTTCGAGTTTTATTTCTTCTCTAGATGACTGTCATAAAGCCGCAAAAAGATATTTGGGTCGGAGTGGAAATTTTATACGAAGCACTTCAGGAGACAGTCGATGAGTGAGTGAAGCGTTAATCACACAGCAGCCTGCGATATCTGTAGGACTGCACGCATATAATTTATGAATATTAGTCAACTGAACTGAGATCATCTTCTACGGAACACACGCATAGTATACTAACAAGATAAATAAATAAATAAATTCACGAGCATTCTACATATTGAGAAAACGTAGTGCCATATTCCATGCCGTGTTTGGGTGAGTGTTTTATTAAAATTTTTAAATTCTTCTCTGCAGTAGATAACAAAGATTTGAACAATCACTTGTGTAATTATCTGCCCAAATAATTTTTTTCAATCCAGCATACCTTTATTCAACTTAGACATATAAATAGTTGGTTACAGCGTTAGATTTGCGTATACTTATAATATTTGACGCCAGGTGGAGTGCTTAAATAAGTCAAACAGTTTATTGTTTGGAGGAGTTAGGGATCAACTGTGGCGGTTTTTGTGTATCATCAACATGGACAAGTGCAATGAATATGGATGATACGATACTCTATCGTATTCTGCAGTTTGATTTTTTTTTCTTTTTTTTTAGCAGTTGCATTGATTTGATTTTGTAAATGATACTGACAATATGTAACCTCCCCACAAAAATTTTTAAAAGAAAGGACAATATTTAATACAAATGGGAGCCAAGTGTAACCTCCCGTAATGAAATTTACTGACAATGACAATTAAACAAAAATTAGCAATCTGACTCACAAATAAAAAATGAAAAACAATTCAGTGCTAATGAAATCAGTGGCAGTGAGAATTCAATTAAACCGAAATATCGGTCTTTGGCCCTGTACAAAAATCAGAATTAAACTCTTACCTCATTGTAACTGCTAACCAGATTTCTGCTCTTATTGTTCCGCACTGCTTGGAGGAACTGCATTGCAAATAATAATATTCCTTTTTTTTTGTAATTTAACTGAAATTTGTCTTTAAGGGAAGTGGAATGAATTTCTTTTGTAAAATGCTTTGAAATAAAAAATTATTATTGCGGCGCTTGTTGGAAATTAATTACAATAAACAAACTTTACATTATCTGATGATTACCTTAATTAGCAATGTACCTCATTCAGCATCTTGACCAGTGTTGCCGACAGACTACATCACACAACCGCACTGGGCTGCTACTACTGACCGACCGCTCTGCATGACGACTACAACTGAACTGCTCTCAACGACTACTAACTGAGTACTGCCCTCAACTAGACAGAGCTACAGACTCGCAACGACTGACCGACAGACTGAGAACCGCTC
Source organism: Schistocerca cancellata (assembly GCF_023864275.1). Taxonomy (NCBI): domain Eukaryota; kingdom Metazoa; phylum Arthropoda; class Insecta; order Orthoptera; family Acrididae; genus Schistocerca; species Schistocerca cancellata. The sequence goes on from NC_064626.1 coordinate 1,182,559,360, forward strand.
GCAACACTCGCGCGGTCAAGCGCATACTCTCTGGTCACAGATGCTACAATGCCTCGCCATCGCTGCTATGTTACATACGTGTTTCATAACCCTCCACTGGGGGGGCAAAAATTTGGCAGCGATGGTGAGTCATTTGGACTTGCCAAGCGCGGCAAAATTTTTCTTTAATTAACAAACTTCTACAACTTACAGAATATTTAGATGTAGTACATGAATTAAATGTTGTGCACACGCACTAAGTACAAAATATATCAGAGAAAGACAAAATGTGAGTACAAAACATAGTAGCAAATCAGAAAAATGTATATACAAATTATTTGACAGATAACAAAGTGCACAGGCACTGAAAAAATTCTTTAGCATATTCAGAACAAATAAACAGACTGGCAAAAAATATTATGTTGACAAGTGACATGAGTGCACATGCACTGCAGTTGAGAACATATCAGTAAATGATGAAATGTATATACAATTAGTAACAAATGACATAAGTGCATACGCATTGAAGTATTGAATATACAGAATAGTACAAATCATATTGAAAAATGAGAAAAGTGCACAGGCACTGGAGTTCAGTAGAAAACATATTAACACACAACATAAGTGCACATGCACTGTAGTTCAGAACATCATTAAAATAAAATACTAAAAAATTGTATATACAATATAAAAGACAAGAGTGCACATACTGTACTTGAGAACAAATCGAAAAAATGTCTTAGGTATTTTTGCAATAAATAAACATAATGGCAAAAATCATATCGACAAGTGACATAACTGTACTCGCACTGGAGTTCAGCGAATCAAAAAAATGTATAGTCATGAACATAAATAATGTTCGCAAAAAATTATTTTCACTATGTGACAAGAATTAGGATAGGAAAGGGAAGGATTGCATCATGGTTGTAGCACTTTAGATTGCACACAGCTGTTCTGAAAGTCCATATCTTTCCACAGAAGTACAACACCAAGTGACACAATTTGCAGTTCTTTTCCCATCAGAATTCATCAGTGTAGCCAAGACACTGAACTCTCGTAGTAATATTTCATGTTCTCATTTTGGCAGTACATTAGGTACACCAAACAGTGGGACCATAATAATGTCTTCATCGCTCATGGTGGTGGACAGCATGTCGTGTCAACACCACGCTTTTACAAGGCACACCAACGTAGTAGTAGTGCAAACCCAAAGGTAGTGCTCCATGATCACTAGGATAGACAGGACAAATGGACATTGCAGTAATTCAGGGTAGTTAGCTCATGAGGTGAAGGACATTAAGTCACATAATATTGACAATTACAGTTTTCATTTGCGGCATTCATAGCCCAGTGTTGAACATTTCTGTACCATGAATGTAGTATTACAGAAAATGTTCATTAATTGTTTTACATAGAATCAGTAACCTTCTTTTCCTAGTTACAAAGCATTATTAAATAATCGCATTCTTTTCCAGTTACAAAGTATGGCATAGTTAATTAATTATTTGTCATTCCAATAGTAATAATCATTAGCCTTTTCCTAATTACAAATCATTATTAAACAGTCACATTCTTTTCCAGTTACAAAGTACAGCATAGTTAATTAATCATTTGTCATTTCAATATAGTAAGAATCATATTCTTTTCCAGTTACAAAGTATGGCATAGTTAATTAATCATTTGTCATTTCAATAGTAATAATCATTAGCTTTCTCCTAATTACAAAGCATTATGAAACAATCGCATTCTTTTCCTGTTACAAAGTATCAACATTGAAAACAAGAGCTAATTAATGGCATAATTAATAACCTAATTCATTGATTGTCATTAATTATTGGCACTCAGTGGCCATCAAGTATTGAATAGAATAAAACATTGTTCATTATTCAGTATTATTCAGATCATTAAGAAGTAATAACAATCCATTGAGTCACATTCAGATCATTATGAAGTCATTATTAAAAATCAGCTAATTACAGTCATAGCATTAATAATCATGGGCATTATAAGTAGTCTCATTACAATAAACAGTGGCAGTTATTAGCCAGTTACTAGGCATTATTTTATATATATATATATTTTTTGTATCATTATGAAGTCATTACTGAAGTGACATACTATTCAGAGTTAATCAGTATTATTTAGAACTTTCTCAAACTGGTATCACTATTTGGGACTGGTAATACATTTTTTTTTGTTAGCAATGCATTGCGTTTGGTAATTATAAGAGAAAGCCAGAAGAGAAAAAGAGAGAAAAAAAATAATTGGTAGTGGGTTGTTCCTGTAAATGAAAAATGTGTAACGTCATTCGTCATGTGTCAGCTGTAGCAAGATTGTGAAACAAGGCAGTAATGTGATCACATGTATAAATGATAGACACAAATGGGTAAAAAAATAAATGCAAGTACTAGAACAGGTATAATAAGTAACAGGTTTAGTAAGTATCATGAAAAACTTCTCCTGGAAAAAATACAAAATGGATTATTGACCTGAAAGAAGAAACGCACACTATGCTGAAAAGTAGTGAACTTCGAATTAACAAGTAGTGAAATGTGTATAAAATGTGTTCCATAGCTGTCCTTTCCAAAACTTTCCGTCATCCTACTATGCAATATAACACCTGCTGTCAAAACAAACTGCAACAAATACTTAAATAACTACGTAGCATAAATACATAACTTCAACATTATCCTCATCTGTAAAGAAAAAACTTCATTATTCATAACAGCATTATCCATATTATCATAACTTCTTTATTATCATCACCTGTAAAGAAAAACTTCATTATTCATAGTAGCATATTCTTCATCATTATTCATCATCACTCATTATCATCTGCAAAAAAATATCACTTCATTACTCATTATACAACTATTCCTTATCTCTAGCATATTTCATCACTAAAACTAAGACGTGTAGTTCAGTCTGACAGCCTGCATCAATCACCTTGTATTCTGAAAGAAAAAATTAGTTAAGACTGCTATTCTACGATGAGTATAGTATATTCTTGTTAATGCTTGTTAATCCTGATCCATTTACTCTTCCTCATAAAGTTATTGCATCTTCGATCGTTTATTCCGTAGGTGAAATTCCCATTTCTGTTGAATTTATTTCTTACACGCATCATTTCTTTCTGAAATTGATGAATAGAGAATAACGTCTTGCATTTAAATCATATACCCACTAAGTAATTACTGATTAACGGTAATATAATTAAGCATACAGCATAACATGACAGAAAACGTAATATGTCGAAAGCACAGACAGTGTTCAAAGGCAAAAATGTACACGGAATATCACAATGCAGCAGCAAAAAAAAAAAAAAATGTAAAAGTCACGATGTTGAGATGTCATAAGCCCAAAAAATGTCAAAGTCGACTGGTGTGTGTTATATCTTAACTAATTCACAGTGCATACAAACAAAAGAGGAAAACAATCATACACACAAAAAATGGAAAATGTGCACGGTCTGACGTGTAACGACAAGAAGAGCGACCTGCTAACCTTACCTTGCCGGGCACTTGCCAAGAAAAAAGACGACAGTCATCAGTAAGTGTTCATGTGCGTATAATTGCATTAGTAAATGGCATCATAGCATGTTACATCATAAAGTGATTTCATTCAATAAACGGTTTAATGTTTGAGATATGGTGATTGCCTTTCGATTTTTTGGTTCTCAAAGTTTCGACGTGTACAACATTGGGGTGAGGGATGCTGCGAATCCGATATGGACCTGCATATAGAAGTTCAAATTTACTGCACTTACCTTTTAATTTGCTGGATAAATGGTGTGTACGTACTAATATTTTCTGTCCAACGTGAAAGTCGCGGCGTGTACAAACCTGTTTTTGCTGTCTTCTCCGGCGCTCTGCGGCACGTTTGATGTTGTTCAGTGCAATGTCAATTATTTCGTGGTGTCTTAGTCGACGATGTCTCGGAAAATTTACTAATTCTTTAATCTTGTTAGGTGGTTCAACGTTTTTCAGTATAACAGACGGAGATAGCATAGTGGATTCATTTGGAATGGAATTAATTACATCTTGGAATGAGAGTATGTGTGTGTCCCAATCAATACGTCTTTTGTGGCAGTATATTCTACACAGTTTACCAATTTCTTTCATTAATCGTTCACAAGGGTTCGAAGAAGCATGGTACTTGGATATATAGATCGGAGAAATGTTTCTAGCTCGTAACATACGTGTCCATATTGCAGATCGAAACTGTGGTCCATTGTCAGAAATTACTCTCATCACATGCCCTACATGAAATAGAAAATGTTTTAGAAATGCTTTCGAAACAGTTTTAGCAGTAGCTTTGCGTAACGGAGTGAAAGTAACAAATTTTGAAGTGAGTTCAACAGCGACAAAGATGTAGCAAAAACCTCTGTTAGTTCTAGGAATCGGACCAAAAATATCTACTGCGGCCATGTGTCTTAATTTAACAGGTACAATGGGATATAAAGGAGGAATATGTAAAGTGGTGTCTGATTTAGCTTTCTGGCAAATTTTACATGACGCTAAAACTCGTCGTATACGTTTCTCCATGTTGTTAAAATAACAGTTCTGTCTCAATATAAGAAAACATTTTCGTGCTCCGTAATGTGCGTAACTTAAATGAGTGTACCAGATTAATTTGTTAACCAGTTCGTCAGGAATGCATAATAACCAATTGTTGCTGTCAGGGTGAGAGCGGCGAAACAAAATGTCATTGCGTACAGTGTAGTGGTTTCTAATCGTAACATTATTCCTATCTTGCCAAAGGTGTTTAATTTCTTTCCACACATTGTCTTTATTTTGTTCTTGTGCTATGTCCTGTAATGACGATGAAATAAAATTTTCAAATGCAACTTGCTGAATGTACATGACACTGAAATTTGTTTTGCAGAAGTTGGTTGCTACGTCTTGCTGATTGTTGCAAAGAGAACGGGATAATGCGTCTGCTACAACATTTTGTGTGCCGGGAATGTGAACAATTGTGAAATTAAATTCCTGCAAGTAAAGTTTCCATCTGCTTAACCTGTCGTGAGTGAATTTAGCTGAAAGTAAAAATTGTATCGCTCTGTGGTCTGTGTAAACTGTAGTGTGTCTTCCATAAAGAAAGTGCCGAAATCTCGTAAAAGCCCAAACAACACATAATGTTTCAAGTTCAGTAACGGAATAATTTCGTTCAGCAGGTGACAGAATGCGGCTTGCAAATGCGATGTTTTTAATTACTGTAGAACCATCTTCTTCAATTTCCTGAAAAATATGTACGCCTAAAGCTGTGTTGGAACTGTCGGTGGCAATGGAAAAATTTTTGGTAAGATCTGGGTGCGATAAAAGTGGAGCATTCAACAAGGCTTCTCTCAGTTTCACAAATTCAGAATGTGCTTGCTTATCCCAAGACCAAATACTGTTTTTACCTGTTAATTGGCATAACCTGGGTGTGTCTAAAGCGGAGTGATGAATAAATTTACGAAAAAAGTTAATTAAGCCCAAAAAGCTGCGTAATTGTTTCTTCGTCGTAGGAACAGTAATGTCACGTAGAGCTTGAAGTTTTTCCGGATCAGGCGCAATGCCTTCTGCTGAAATTACGTGTCCAAGAAATTTTATAGAAGTTTTGCCAAAATGCGATTTACTGAGGTTAACTGTGAGTCCTTGTGCATGAAAAGTTTGCAACAGTTGTTCAAGAATCAGATTGTGATCAGACCAGTTAGCTTCTGCGATAAGAATGTCGTCTACGTACGTCGTAATTCTGTCCTTAAGTTCTGTCGGAAGTATTGTGTTCAAACCGCGAATAAAAGCCGCAGAAGAAATAGTTAAGCCGAATGGTAATTTACAAAATTGATAACAGTCGCCGAAACAAAGAAAAGCTGTATATTTTCTGCAATTTGGATGAAGTGGAATTTGCCAAAATCCCGATTTCAAATCTAATGTGGAATAAATGGCAGTACCGTGAAATTTCTGTAGAAGTTCCTCTAGTGTCTGTGGTCGATCTGTTTCATTAATAATAATGTCATTAATGTGACGTGAATCAAGTACAAGGCGAAGCGAGCCATCTTTTTTCTTAACAATATGTAGCGGGTTTATGTACGGACTAACTGCTGGTTCTATAATTCCTTGATCAAGCATATCCTGCAATTCTTTCTTAACTTGTTCTCTGTGGATATATGGAATAGGATAATGCTTTGCCTTAAATGTATCGTGCTGTTTGACTTGAAATTCATACATAAATCCGGACATAGTACCAGGAATGTTGTCAAAAACTGGAGCTTGCTGTAAAAGAATTTTGTGTAGTTGCATTCGTTCGTCGTCTGTAGTTGCACTGCTTTGTCTAACTTTATCTGAAATCATTTGCATTACGTCGTAGTCAGCTTCGTCTGGAGTATTATCGTTGTGTACGTACGTATTCGTGAACAATGTGGGATTACAGTCTATGTTACGTGTTGCGGAAATGACCTCTGTGCGGTTAATTGTTTGTTCTTCCGCAGATAATGAGTGCTGAAATTCTAAAGCCAATTGTACATCTGCATCCTTTAGCATTAAATAAGAATTTTGAAAATCGATAACTGCATCGTGTTGTACCAGAAAATTCGTACCTAAAATTACGTCTGTTGTCAACAAAGGAACAATCCAAAAATTAGAGTGGAAAGTATGACCTCCAATACAGAATGACAAATGTGTCTGCAATTTAACGTCTACTTCTTTACTCGATACTGCTCCTTTCACTTTTGTTTTGCCTAAAGGTAATGTCGGATAAGTATTCTCTTTGTTGCACATGTTAAAAGTCTCCTCATTTATTACTGATATAGGTGATCCAGAATCAATTACTGCTGAGAATTTCGATGAACCAATTTTAATTTCGATGACAGGATGTGAAATAGTTTTCTGAACAAATGGTTTTTCCTGCAAGAGAGTATCTCTGATGTCGTCAAACGTAATTACATTTTCGCGAACAACATTTTCCGTGTCTGAAGTAGTGCTTGTATTATTGGAAGATGCGATCTGTACAGTATCTAGTCAGATTCTATCTGACGTGTTATTATTATTAGGAGGATTCTGTGGCATTTCTACTATTTGAACTGTTCTACTACTTCTTCCAGACGTGTTACGCTCTGGATGGTACCTACTGTCGGGTTCATTCATGAGAATAGGTTCTTGTGTAAAACTTTGCTGTTGGTATGTCCGACTGTTATTATATGTACGCTGATAATTGTGCTCATCGTTTTTACGTCTGTCGTGATAGTCATTCCTATACGGTGCATTGCGATAGGAATTGAAATATTGTCTTCTTTGTACATAGTTGTTTCCTTGCTGTCGTGCGTTGCTATTTGTTGGATCTGTGACTATATGTGTACGCGGCGGAACATTAAAGCCTGGTTGACCTTGTGCATTACATTGTTGGTTACGTATACTAACCGGTTGACTTTCATGCTGTTGCGGTGGAAAACTTCTATTGTTACCAAAATGTGGTTCCTGTTGCTGATAATTTTGACGATATTGATAATCAGAATTCTGTCTGTGATTTAAGTTCTGGTGATTGCCGTTCCTAAAGCGTCTGTTACTTTTCCTATTGAAATTACGTCCCTGATCATAATTACTGTAAGTTTGTTGACCTTGGTTATTATACGAAAAGTTTTTATTCACAAATGAATAATCAGATTGCTGTACTTCTAAAAGCTGCAAAAGATCCCTGAATGCTGAAATGTTTTCTTTTTGCTGACCAGTTAAAAGTGACACTCGTAATGACCTTGGTAATTTAGAGATGCATAATTGAATAAGTGCTGATTCACTGTACGGTTCACTTAGGTACTGGTTTTGTTGCACCATGTGTTCAAAAAATTGCGTGACACTGGGAAAATTTGTGTTCTCATAATTTGGTAAGCTAATTAACTGATCTTTAATTCCACGCTGTGTCGTCTTCGACCAGTACGCTGACAGAAAGGCATTCTGGAATTCTTCTACCGAGTAACATTGCCTCGCGATCGGTCTCATACGAGTTGCCGGCTCGCCTTCCAAAAAACTACAAATAAATTCAAGTTTGTGCGTTACAGGCCAAGTCGGTGGAAGAGCAAAGCTAAATTGTTGAATCCAATCTAGTGGGTGAATCTGCGTTCTATCGTTTTTAAAAACTTTAAACTTTCTCACTGACAGAAAATGTTTGTAATCGAAATTATCATCTCTGTGTGATGGAACATGTTCAGGATCGTAAGAGAATCTGTTGAACTGTGGTTGTTCGGAATCTAAGTCCCGTACTCTCTGTAGATTACCCAAATTAAACGCGTTGCGTGAGTCTGGCAAATGTTCGAAAAGTGGCGCCTGCTGTGATGTGTTATTAACTGAAATATTTTTAATCTCTGTTACTTCTTGCTGTAAACTCGACAGTTTTCTACGCAACGTGTTGTTAGACGAGTCGATCTCATTAATTGTCTGCTGCAAATTTTGAAATTCAGGTGTTTGGTTAAATGAAATCGGCGAAGTATCGTCTGATTTATTGTCATTAGCACTTTCGATAGCATCAATACGACTGGCCAATTCATCATATTTTTCAGTCAGTATTTTTGCCTGATCATCGGTTTTAGAATCGGACGCATTAATCTGTTTTTGCAACTTACGCGTAGTTTCGCTCAGTTTTTTAACATCAGCTTTGATGACATCGCAATCCTGTGTTAGTTCTAATTGTTCGAATCTGTCTGTCACTGTTTGAATATTTACTGCGTGTGTATCTGTTTTTGATTTAAGATCAGAAATTTCATCTCGTAATTCCGCGTTCAACTGTTCTATGGTATTAATTTTGTCGGACACTGTAGTAATATTATTGTCTACATACGTCTTCGCTTTCGCGAACATTTTACGTTTGTCTTCTTGTCTTTGTGCAGTGATTGTTTCCATGACCTGACGTTTGACTTTATTTTGATCCTGAATAAATTTGCGGAAACGCGTATTACTGTTTTCTATGTGCTGATTAAAGCGCTCGTTAATCTGAGTGTTCTGCTGTTCGAATTTCGCGTCTATCTTTTCATCCATTGTGCGCGAAAGTTCTGCTGTCATTGCTTTAAACTCGTCGCGTAATTGTGTAGCTTTTTCAGAGCATTGTTTAGCGACTGTACTAATTTCGTCTCTGAGTGTTTCTGTCGCGGCAGTTTGCATTTCCCTTAATTCTTTCGCAACAGACTTAATTTCTTCGCTATTTTTACGTGAACAAGCCTCAATTTCCACGCGCAACTGTTCCTTAGTGTCATGACACTGCGCGGCAACAGCTCTAATTTGTTCACTAAGCTGTCTGGAATTGTCGTCTAATTTTTCATTTAAGTATTGTTTAAGTTTTTCGTTATCTTGTTTGTTATCTTCGCTCTGTTGTCTGACCTGTTCACTAAGTTGTTTGAGATTTTCGTCATTATTGTCAAGTTTTTCATTTAAGTGTTTGTTATCTTCCCTCTGTTGTTTAAAATTTTCATTAAACTGTTTGAAATTTTGCTGCAAAAATGCCATAATTGGATCCGATTCAAAATTAGCATTTCTATTCTCTGTGCTATTCAATGGTCGATCTGGAATTGTCTCGTTTTGCGTGACCATTTGGTCATTCTGTATTTTACAAAAAGGTTTGCCAGTTAAACATACACTGTCAGTCCCTATTTCGGAATTAAATAAATCCGTCGTACTTTCAGTATCCTGTTCATTTTCATTAGACAAATTTGTCTGTACGTTACTTGAATTTTCCAAATCGGGTATGTTAGGCTGGGCATCGCTCATTACAATAGAGCGTTCCGCATCATCGATTGTCGTCAAATCAACAGAAGACACAATCGAGTTCGTTCGTTCATCATTAAGACAAAAGTCATCATTACTGTTTGGAATGCACTCATTGTTAGTGAACGCAGGACTGTCATCATTACACTGCGTGTCACAATTTCTATCGGTTAAGTTGTTTGAGTCAGTAATTTCGTTCGTAATACCTCGCGATACACTATTCACAGTCTTTCGCGGCATTTTTACAATATTCACAAATATTCACAAAACAAATAAGCACAAATGCAAAAATAACACACAAATACAACAGAGCAACGAATTGCCGTTGACCTGTAGAAAGAAAGTCACAAGATTAGTAAAAGCGTTGCGCCAAATCCTAATTATATCTAAGCAAATAAGAGCAGATATCTGACTGTTTTTCAAAAGACTCTCAACGAAATACGATCCTGGACTGGGTGTCGCCAAGTGTAACCTCCCCACAAAAATTTTTAAAAGAAAGGACAATATTTAATACAAATGGGAGCCAAGTGTAACCTCCCGTAATGAAATTTACTGACAATGACAATTAAACAAAAATTAGCAATCTGACTCACAAATAAAAAATGAAAAACAATTCAGTGCTAATGAAATCAGTGGCAGTGAGAATTCAATTAAACCGAAATATCGGTCTTTGGCCCTGTACAAAAATCAGAATTAAACTCTTACCTCATTGTAACTGCTAACCAGATTTCTGCTCTTATTGTTCCGCACTGCTTGGAGGAACTGCATTGCAAATAATAATATTCCTTTTTTTTTGTAATTTAACTGAAATTTGTCTTTAAGGGAAGTGGAATGAATTTCTTTTGTAAAATGCTTTGAAATCAAAAATTATTATTGCGGCGCTTGTTGGAAATTAATTACAATAAACAAACTTTACATTATCTGATGATTACCTTAATTAGCAATGTACCTCATTCAGCATCTTGACCAGTGTTGCCGACAGACTACATCACACAACCGCACTGGGCTGCTACTACTGACCGACCGCTCTGCATGACGACTACAACTGAACTGCTCTCAACGACTACTAACTGAGTACTGCCCTCAACTAGACAGAGCTACAGACTCGCAACGACTGACCGACAGACTGAGAACCGCTCGCAACACTCGCGCGGTCAAGCGCATACTCTCTGGTCACAGATGCTACAATGCCTCGCCATCGCTGCTATGTTACATACGTGTTTCAAATATTATACACATGTACAATGCATTATTCAAACTACAACTTCTCTCGGATAATTATTTTGTTCAAATTACACAAGAAGTCCACCTGACGTAGTGTAATAATGTTGACTGTAAGCTGTGTTCATATCACTAAAATTACAGGTCGCTTTTATAATTTTTTTGTCTTCGATGGATTTAATTATTCTTAGCAAATTGATCATGAAAAGGAACCACAGAATACCACCCGCACACAACATTGACGTATGCTACCAAAAAATATTTTTCTCTGTGATTCGTCCGTATTTTAATTTTGGCCTCATACATTAGCAATGAAATCTTGTTCAACAATAAATACCATAAGCACTGTTCTTACAAAATGCAGTCTGATTCGATTAATTTTTTTTCTTTTATAAATAGAGTTCAGTACCACCGGTGCACATTTATTTCTTACACATCGGAATATTGCTTGCAGTTTCAAGTAATTTAAATTTGCCGCCGTAATAAAAGTTAATATGGTGGCCAACAAAAGATAGAGGATTTCTTTTTTAATTAAGAGTTTCCTTTTCCAAATAAATAGTTAATCATTTAAATTGATGCCACCAATAAAAAAATTATTAAATTGTTTTGCAAATTAGTTTAACACAAATCCATGCTATTTTCAACTAGAAGTACAGACGAAGTTTCTATATAATCGCAACAAACAATGGCTGCGCTTCTTGCAGCTATGATAAAACAATTAATACAAAATTATAATTAAAAGAGGAAGTGAATTTTCAACAATTAATCATAAAGACTTTTAAAGCATTTGGCTCTATTGGTTTTTACCAGCAAATGAACATAAAAGTACAATAATTTTACATTAAATGTTTTTCATTCAACAGACCTCAAATCGATTCGCGTCTTGCGTCGGCGATGTACATCAGAAGAAGACGACAAAAGGGTACAAAACAAAAGAAAAGAATGACATAGATTAACAAAGAATGCGAGACAAATATTGTCTCTGTTTCACATAATTATCATCTCTTTAAGAAATAATTACATAATTGAATGAATGTTATCCACACATTCATATTCCACTCGTAATAAAAAAATATATATATCGTGGATGTTATACAACCACGATTGCAGCTCATATGACGGTGAAGCAAACTACATTTGTAAGACGTATGCATTGCTGGCGATGGGCGAGGCATGGCAGAGTCTCTGACCAGAGAGTAGTATGTAGTTAGTTGTTGCTTGTCGCTAGTCGGCGTGAGTCGGCAGTAGTCGTCAGTCCGTGCTAGTAAGTAGTAGTCTTCAGTCCGTGCTAGTCTTTAGTAGTCCTGAGTAGTCTGCAGTAGTCGACATGAGTCGGCGCGTGCCTGCGTGTGTCGGCAGTCTGCTCTGGTCGGGACTCTGGAGGATGGGTATTATGTAGAAGGTACAGAGGCAGCCTTGCGCATATCTAGTAATGTATATTAAATGTCAATTTATTTAAAAAAATGCCCCCAATAATAATTTTTATAATATAAAGTAATTTTTAAAGAAAAGCATTCATTTCAATTTAAAGAAAATTTCCATTGCATGATCATTCCTTCCAAAAATCAGATAAAAATATACTCCAGAATTGCACGAAGCTGTGCCAAAAAAGTTCTACATAAGAGCAGATATATACTTGCAGTTGTTATTGAGGTAAGAATTTTTTCCTTTTTTTTATTCAGAATACAGGGCCGAGGCGCAGCGCTGCTGTCGTCATAAAATTTACCAGGTTACTGAATTTTTTTGTTATTTCCGCGTTTAGGAATTTAATTTTGGTTACATTAAATATGAATGTATTTCTGCACAGAGATTGTAAATGGTTCAGAACCAATTTTGTTCAGAGGTTACAATCTTAAAAAAATTCATTTAATTATATTGTTTTTGTGCAGAGGTTACACTTGGCTTATGGTTCGTGGTTCATTTTTATTTTTTATATTATTACGTGTGGGGCGGTTACACTTGGCGACATCCGGCCAGGATTGTATTTCTTTGTGAATCTTCTGAGAAGTAGTCATATATCTGCTCTTATTTACCTAAATGTAGTTTGCAACTGGCGCAGCGCATTTTACTAATTTGTCACTCTTTCTTTCACAGATCATCGGCAATTTGTTGCTCTTTCTTGTATTTGCGTTTGTTGCATTTTTGCATTGTCTTTGTTTCATTTTGTGCTTAATTGTGATTTGTGAAAAATGCCGCGTAAAACTGTTAACAGTACATCGCGATGTGTAATGAGTGAAATAACCGACTCGAATAATTTGACCGATAGTATTTGCGACACTCAGTGTAATGATGATAATCTCCTAATTGTAGACAATCAGTGCGTACCGACCACTAATATTGATTTTGATCCTAGTAATGAGCAAACAAATTCAATTGTGTCCTCTGTTAATTTAACGACAATTGATGACGCGGCACGTTCTGTTACAATGAACGCTGCCCAGTTTAACACACCCGATTTGCAAAATTTGAATTGTGAACAGATAAATTTTTCTAACGAAAATGAACAGTGTACTCAAAGTACGGCAGATTTATTTAATTCCGATTTAGTGACTAACAGTGCACATCCGTTTGGCAAACATTTTCAAGAATTACAGAATGACCAAATGGTTACAGGTTCAAATGGTTCAAATGGCTCTGAGCACTATGGGACTTAACATCTATGGTCATCAGTCCCCTAGAACTTAGAACTACTTAAACCTAACTAACCTAAGGACAGCACACAACACCCAGCCATCACGAGGCAGAGAAAATCCCTGACCCCGCCGGGAATCGAACCCGGGAACCCGGGCGTGGGAAGCGAGAACGCTACCGCACGACCACGAGATGCGGGCAAATGGTTACAGAAAACGTGACAAATACACATACACCATCACACAGCACAGAGAATACAGTAGCTAATTTTGGCATGGATAGAGTCATAGCATTAATGATACAACTTAACGAGAATCTCAAACAACAATTTGGTGAAAATGTTAAACAACTACTTAATGAAAATTCCAAACAACAGAATGAAAGACAAGAGAACAATCACAAACAACTTAGTGAAAATCTCAAACATCAAATTAATGAAATTAATGAAAAACAAGACAACCTTAATGAAAAATTAGACAACAGCTTAGTGAACAGATTACAGCCGTTGCCGCGCAATGTCATGATACTAAAGAACAATTACGTGAGGAAATTGAGGCTTGTGCTAGGAAAAGTAGTGAAGAAATTAGATCTGTTGCTCAAGAATTAAGGAATATGCAAACAGCTACAACAGAATCACTTAGAGACGAAATTTGAGCAGTCGCTAAACAATGCTCTGAAAACACAACACAGTTACGCGAGGAGTTTAAATTAATGTTAGCAGAATGGCTCTGAGCACTATGGGACTCAACATCTTAGGTCATAAGTCCCCTAGAACTTAGAACTACTTAAACCTAACTAACCTAAGGACATCACACACACCCATGCCCGAGGCAGGATTCGAACCAGCGACCGTAGCATAATGTTAGCAGAACTTTCGCGCACACTGGATGCAAAAGTAGACGAGAAATTCGACCAACAGAACAGTCAAATTGACGAACGTTTTAATCACCACCTACAAAACAGTGAAACGCGTTACCGTAAATTCATACAGGAACAAAATAAAGTAAAACGACAAGTCATGGAAACAATTACCGCACAGAGACAGGAAGATAAACGTAAATTGTTTACGAAAGCAAAAACATACGTAGACAACAATATTGCTACATCATCAGACGAAATTAATACTATCAAACAGTTGAACACCGAATTGCGTGATGAAATTTCCGATCTTAAAACAAAAACAGATACACATACAGTAGACTTTCAGACAGTGACCGACAGACTTGAACAATTAGAATTAATACATGATCCCGATGCCATCAAAGCAGACGTTAAAAAATTGAACGAAACCGCACGTAAGATACAAAAATAAATTAATGCCTGTGACACTAAAAACGATGATCAGGTATAAATACTGACTGAAAAATATGACGAATTGGCCAGTCGTATTGACGTTATTGAAAGTAATAATAACAGCAAATCAGACGATACTTCACCGATTTCGTTTAATCAAACACCTGAAATTCAAAATTTACAGCAGACGATCAGTGAGATAGATTCGCCCAATAATACATTACGTAGAAAATTGTCAACTCTACAGCAAGGAGTGACAGAGTTTCAGTCAATAACACGTCACAGCATACGGCACATTCCGAACATTTGTCAGACTCACACAGCCAGTGTAACTTAGGTAATTTACAGAGACCACTCGACTTAGAATCCGAAGTGACACAGACAAACAGATTCTTACACAAACCTAAACCTGTTCACAAATTCAGTGACGATAACGTTGATTACAAGCAATTTTTATCCGTGAGAAAATCTAAGGTATTTAAAAATGACAGAGCACAGGTACACGCTTTGAATTGTTTACGCCGATTTATTTTTGTACTTTCACCAGCTTGGCCTGTAACGCAGAAACTAGCTTTGGGCTTGATACAACAACTTGCTTTTGAATTTTCACCGGCATTGCCTGTAACGCAGAAACTAAAATTTATTTGCAGCGCGTAATTGACCTCAGGGGATTCATTACGCTTTAATGAATATGTGCTGTATCGTGCACAGGGCCCCGAGCCGTAGTAGTGCTATTTCATCTTTAGTTTTCTGCACTGCTGCCTTCTCTTCTACTATCCTTTATATCTATCACAACAGCTCTTCAACTATCGATCTATCTATAATTAAGAATGAGTAAAGAGAACCCGATATGACAAGTTTTACCGAAAGTGACAGTTTTCATTAGACGCCCCAGAAATGACAACCACGAGAACTTTAATACCTGACAAAAATTTAATCATCAGTATGTGTAAAATTATCAGCAACAGCGAACGCGTTTTAGTAACAATAGACGTTTTTCACAACAGCAACAAAACCAACCGGTTAGCATACCTAACCAACAATGTAATGTACAAGGTCAACCAAGATTTAATGTTTCGCCGCCTGCACGTATAGCGTCAGCTCCAACAAATAGTAACGCACGGCAACAAGGGAACCAGTACGTACAGAAAACACACTATTTCAAATCCTATCGCAATGCACCGTATAGAAATGACTATCATGACAGACGTAAAAATAATGGACACAATTTTCAGCGTATATGTAATAACAGTCGGTCTTATCAGCAGCAAAATCATCCGCAACAACATATTATCATGAACGAACCATACAGTAGATATCATCCCGAACGTAATACGTCAGGAAGAAATAACAGAATAGTACAAATAGTTGAAATGCCACAGCATCCTCCCGAAAATAATAGCACATCAGATAGAATTTGACTAGATACATTACAGGTTGCATCTTCCAGTAATGCAAGTAATACTTTTGACACAGAGAATCTTGTTCACGAAAATGTTCGACATCAGAGACACTCTTTTGCAGGAAAGACCAGTTATTCAAAAAACCATTCCACACCCTGTCATCGAAGTAAAAATTGGATCATCGAAATTTTCAGCAGTAATCGATTCTGGATCTCCTATGTCAGTCATAAATGAGGAAACTTTCAACGAGTGTAACAAAGAGAATACTTATCCTACGTTACCATTAGGCAAAACGAAAGTAAAAGGAGCAGTATCTGGTAAAGGAGTAAATGTTAAATTACAGACACATTTGTCATTTTGTATTGCAGGTCATACATTTCACTCAAATTTCTGGATTGTTCCCTTATTGACGACAGACGTTATTTTAGGTACGAATTTTCTGGTACAACATGACGCAATTATTGACTTTCAAAACTCCTATTTAATGTTAAAGGATGAAAATGTACAACTGGCTTTAGAATTTCAGCACTCTTTATCTGCAGAAGAACAAACAATTAATCGTACATAGGTCATTTCCGCATCACGTAACATAGACTGTCATTCCACATTGTTCACAGATACGTACGTACACAACTATAATACTCAAGACGAAGCTGACTGTGACGTTATACAGATGATTTCTGATAAAGTTAAACAGAGTAGTGCAAATACAGACGACGAACGCACACAACTACGCAAAATTCTTTTACAGCAAGCTCCAGTTTTCGATAACGTGCCTGGTACTATGTCTGGTTTTATGTATGAATTTCAAGTTAAACAGCACGACACATTTAAAGCCAAGCATTATCCCATTCCGTATATTCACAGAGAACAAGTTAAGAAAGAATTGCAAGCTATGCTTGACCAATGAATTATTGAACCGGCAGTTAGTCCGGACATAAACCCGCTCCATATTGTTAAGAAAAAGGATGGTTCACTTCGCCTCGTACTTGATTCGCGTCACATCAATGACCTTATTATTAATGAAACGGATCGCCCACAGACACTAGAAGAACTTCTACAGAAATTTCATGGTACTGCTATTTATTCCACATTAGATTTGAAATCGGGATTTTGGCAAATTCAACTCCATCCGGACTGCAGAAAGTACACGGCTTTTCTCTGTTTTGGTGACTGTTATCAATTTTGTAAATTACCGTTCGGTTCAACTATTTCTTCAGCAGCATTTATTCGCGGTTTGAATACTATACTTCCGACAGAACTTAAAGACAGAATCACAACGTACGTAGACGACATTCTTATTGCAGAAGCTAACTGGTCTGAACACAATCTGATTCTTGAACAACTGTTGCAAACTTTTCGTGCACAAGGACTCACAGTTAATCTCAGTAAATCGCACTTTGGTAAAACATCTATAAAATTTCTTGGACATGTAATTTCAGCAGAAGGCATTACGCCTGACCCGGAAAAACTTCAAGCTTTACGTGACATTACTGTTCCTACGACGAAGAAACAACTACGCAGCTTTTTGGGTTTAATTACCTTTTTTCGTAAATTTATTCATTACTCTGCTTTAGACACCCCTAGATTATGTCAATTGACAGGTAAAACACTATTTGGTCCTGGGATAAGCAAGAACATTCTGAATTTATGAACCTGAAACATGCTTTGTTGAATGCACCCCTTTTATCACATCCAGATCTTACTACAAATTTTTCCATTGCCACCGACAGTTCTAACACCGCTTTAGGCGTACACATTTTCCAGGAAATTGAAGAGGATGGTTCTATAGTAATGCGAGTCGCATTCTGTCACCTGCTGAACGTAATTATTCTGTTACAGAACTTGAAACATTATGTGTTGTATGGGCATTTACGAGATTTCCGCATTTCCTTTATGGAAGACATACGACCGTTTATACAGACCATAGAGCGATATAGTTTTTACTTTCCGCTATATTTACACACGACAGATTAAGCAGATGGAAACTTTATTTACAGGAATTTAATTTTACAATTGTTCACATTCCCGGCACACAAAATATTGTAGCAGACGCACTATCACGTTCTCTCAGCAACAATCAGCTAGACACAGCTAAATATGAATGTATTTCTGCACAGAGATTGTAAATGGTTCAGAACCAATTTTGTTCAGAGGTTACAATCTTAAAAAAATTCATTTAATTATATTATTTTTGTGCGGAGATTGCACTTGGCTTATGGTTCGTGGTTCATTTTTATTTTTTATATTATTACGTGTGGGGAGGTTACACATTGTAGTTACAACCGACGAAGACTTTCACATAACATCCACCTTTTAGACCTTAATTAAACTTATAAAACGTTACAAATTCGCAAAGTAACTGAAACAACCTTGACTGCCGAGTGCTCGAGATAATAACGGAAATGTTTTAGCTAGCACAGCAGGAAACAAGTTTTATTTCTCGCACAAGACATTTCAGAGATATCCATTTAGCATTGTGGAGATGGCAAGCTCTACATATTGGTGTATTCGCACGCTTAAGCATTTCGATAAACTTCGAGTTTGTAATCGTGATTCTGTATAGTACTGGATTTCTCTCACCCAGCAGAAGGGATCAGATCAAAGAGGATCTAGTACTCGACTGCTTTGTTACTGAACTCTGTTGAAGACACACACCCCCTGCCCTCCAACCAAACTAGTCTACGTATGAAAGTGTCTTCATCTTTCTATAACAAGCCTAAATTTAGGGGAACTGATGACCTCATTTGTTAAGTCCCATAGTGCTTAGAGCCATTTGAACCATTTGAACCTTAATTTAAGCTGGTTGCTGTATTGAAGCATCCGTCTTCCCCAAAAACTTTAACATCCTGAACACGATTGCATAACTAAATTAACTACTCCTTCAGTCCTCCTTAGGGTGTGACGTATCAACCTATCTCTTATTTTTGTTGTGTTGTCCTATAAAGCTCTCTTCTCCTTGATTTACTAACAAAAAATAATGCATTGTTGTTATGACAATAACATAACGTTACCTTAGAGCCTCATTAAATGCAGCTGTTTCCCTACTTCTAAAATGATGCTGTTCGGTTCTTCTCTCGTCAACGGCGTGAGCAGTAATTTGAGAGTCCAAATTCTTATAATCACTATGCACCAGAACTAATTACAGAAAAAAATTCTTCGGTGGCAAATATCTGCTGTTCCTATGAAGTTTTGGTGTCCACCAAACTTTCGGTGACTTCCCCGTGTTTACGTCAAGTATGTGTAGTCTACATTGCTGTTTGGTTGTCGACCATGTTTTACTTTACTAATTCTTCGGTTTCTCGTACAAGTCACACTAGTCACGTGCTAGATTGGATTCAAGAGTGGACATCGTGCTGGCCAGGAAAGCTGCTGCACGTCTTGCCGAGCACGTTGAGTTTCACGGGTAGTGTGTGTGGGCGAGCGTTATCCAGTTGGAACAACACATCAAACAAATCACCTTCCTGTTGCAAGAACGGCAAAAGGACAGGTCTCACAACATTTTGCACGTAGCGTGCGCTGGTTGGCGTCCCCTCCATCAAAGGTGAACGAGAGTTGCAGCTCATTGTACTGCAGACCATAAGGCCAGGGGAGGAGCCAGTGTGTCTTGAACGAATGCACTCTACGAGACAACGCTCACCACATCTACATTGTAAGCGCAAACGACGGTCACTTGCGTGCAGGCAGAATCTGCTTTCATCACTGAAGACCATGGCGCACCATTCCATCTTCCAACTGATCCTCTGACGGCACCAGTCGACCCTCGCACGTCGATGCTGTGGCCTGACTGGAAGACGGGCTAGAGGTGTGCGTGCCAGTAGTCTCACGGCTAATAACCGGTCCGCAACAGTTCGTGTTAACACGTCTGGGCTCACAAGCTCTCTCCCGTTTGGCTTGGTGGTGCTGTGTGGACGTCCAGAATCTCGTCTGTGGACTTGAGAATGTTCACGTGACCAGTGGTACTGGCATCGTTGCACAGCTGACGCAGTTCTCTGAATGGACCATCCTGCCAATCGGAACGCCACAATTTGACCCTTTCCAAACTATCTGTAGGAAGGACGATTGCGCCTCTGTGGTTGCTTGCATGCTTCACACGTTTGCCCCATACTGAGCGTTCTGGTTGTGAGCATTCCCTACTAAAGGGTAGATACAGATGCTACTCCGCTATCCATTGGCGGACGAAGGTGAAACCATTATCAGTACCTCTACCATCACACAGGTGGCATATGCCATCATCGGATCAAAATCGACTTCGTCTTTCCGGGAGTATTAATTTTTATTTTATTTTGTGGAAATGTAGTAGCGAAGCTACGGCTCCCGCCCTCCTTCACCACCCTCAAAAAAAAAAAAAAAAAACCACCACCACCCTGCGGACGCTGAGTAAATTGCCTTGCCTCCGTCTGTTTACTAATAACTGGTAGGTTATTCAGCGGACGTACTTAGTCTGCTAAACACACACGGAACTATGGTGCCTAACAACTTAGGGGCAACCCTGCACGATGCACCACACATAACAACGACTATGACACACAGTCAACATGGGTTCAGAAAACATCGTTCCTGTGTAACACAACTAGCTCTTCATTCACATGAAGTGTTGAGTGCTATTGACAAGGGATTTCAGATCTATTCCGTATTTCTGGATTTCCGGAATGCTTTTCACACTGCACCCCAAAAGTGGCTCGTAGTGCAATTGCGTGCTTATGGAATATCGTCTCAGTTATGTGACTGGATTTGTGAGTTCCTGTCAGAGAGATCACAGTTCGTAGGAACTGACGGAAAGTCATCGAGTAAAACAGAAGTGATATGTGGCGTTGCCCAAGGTAGTGTTATAGTGTTATTTGCTATTCTTTATCTATATAAACGATTTGGGAGACAATCAGAGAAGCCGTCTTCGGTTGTTTTCAGATGACGCTGTCGTTTACCGACTAATAAAGTCATCAGAAGATCAAAACAAACTGCAGAACGATATAGAAAAGATATCTGAATGGTGCGAAAAATGGCAGTTGACCCTAAATAACGAAAGTGTGGGGTTATCCACATGAGTGCTAAAAGGAACTCGTTAAACTTCGGCTACACAATTAATCAGTGAAATCTAAAAGCCGTAAATTCAACTAAATACCTAAATATTACAATTACGAACAACTTGAATTGAAAGGAACACACAGAAAATGTTGTGGGGAAGGCTAACCAACGACTAGGTTTTATTGGCAGGATACTTAGAAAATGTAACAGACCCACTAAGGAGACTGCCTACACTACGCTTCTCCGCCTCTTTTAGAATACTGCTGCGTGGCGTGGGATTCTTACCAGATAGGACTGACGGAGTACATCGAAAAAGTTCAAAGAAAGGCAGCACGTTTTGTATTATCGCGAAATGTGGGAGAGAGTGACGCAGAAATGATACAGGATTTGGGCTGGACGTCATTAAAAGAAAGGCGTTTTTCATTGCGGCGGAATCTTTTCACGAAATTCCAATCAGCAACTTTCTCCTCCGAATTCGAAAATATTTTGTTGACACCGGCCTACATAGTGAGGAACGATCACCACGATAAAATAAGGGAAATCAGAGCTCGTACGGAAAGATATAGCTGTTCATTCTTTTGGTTGCTATACGAGATTGGAATAATAGAGAATTATCAAGGTTGTTCAATGAACCCTCTGTCAGGCGCTTAAATGTAATTTTGAGAGTATTAATGATGATGTAGATGTAGTTGTAGATGACTACGGCCAGGATCCAACTGTGGCTAGGCGGGCGGTGCGTGGGTACGCTGAAATAGCGGAATGCTGTGACAGCGTAACAGCGGTTGGCAATCTGAGGCCTTGCAAATGGAAGATGGAGTCAGCTCTGAAGCAGGTGTTGCGAGACTGCTGAGTAGTAGTGAACATTACACGCGGCCCAAAAGAGCTGCCCAGCGCCGTGTAGACGCCCCGCGTTGAACCCACGACCCTCGGGCTGGAGGCTAACTGACACGCAGAGTGTCACGGCGAAGGTTGAGGTGCTAATGGTTGAGCGGAGGAGTATTTAGAATTTCGGCGTCCATGTGTGTTGGAATAGGATCTCGCTTTTCGTCACGTAGCTGTCTACAGAACGGCAACGTTGTGGAACATGATGTACAGTCCAGTCTACCGCAGCGGTACGGTAGACTCATGCATTGGAGAATGCTGCGCTACCGTTATTTTAAGTTCTACCTGCAGCATGACGTAGGTGGCTTTATACCATTTGGCTGGTTGCGAAGGCTTGCTTCAGGCACGTAATGCAACAATGCGATTGTTCTTATATTTCTCGATTTTCTTACGGCCAATCACCAGACATAGCACTTTAAGAAGTTCTAAGTGTGATGCCCTGCAAACGAGGTCTATTACACTCAATCAGCACTCTCAAACTCTGACCTCAAGAGAACACCAACAAGAAAACACCACAGCAGGTCTGAACTCAAAGACCTAGCATCGAATAACTGTCTGCTGCAAATAAACTGCCGGAAAAAAATTGCTACACCAAAAAGTAATTATTGTACAGTAATGAAATTTCAGGAATGTATTTGTCTAGGTGGCGTATGTAACTCTTCAACATTACAAATCGCAAGTTAATGCAAGCGCAACATAAACCATTGCAAATGTGAATTGTTGATACTAAAATAAACGTGTAACGGTCAGAATGTTGAATACAAGCATGCTATCATGCGAACGTCGAGTCTGTGGTGCAGTGTAGTTAAAAGACATTGTTCTGTTACGCGAATAGTAATGCTTTAATTTATGCAGTTTTAGTGAGGTGATTAAATATTTGATCATGTACGTATTGTTGAGATTGAACTAAAAGAGCCATAAATCGCAGTAATATTCTCTTGAATGCTTTAGGAAAATGAATGCTCCTGTGCTAATAACTTAACGAACCGTGTAAAAACTGTGAACTGAATATGACATTCTAGCTCAAATGAAAGTTTAAAGTTTAACAAAGTTTTCTAGTGTGAAAAAATGTCTAGTACTGCTATAACCAAAGGAAGCTGCTGCTTGTTCTATTATCTTAATCTTTAGTAAAAAAAAAAAAAAAAAAAAAAAAAAAACAAACACACAACAAACTACCTACAACCAAGTGGATGAAGTATAAAATTAATGCTCCTAATTTCTTATAGGGTATGGCGACCGACTTCAGATATAACAGATTTACAGTTGAAATCCCTGAGAGTGAGCTGTACTAATTCCTGGCTCAGTTCAAAGCAGTGGCTATCCAGTTGGAGCAAAACGTACATTAGAAGTGAAAATTTAAGTGTTACAGCACTGCATAAACGACCACGAAAACTGTATTAGACTCTTCGCAATTACATGAATGTAACTCCATCTTCTGTCTGGAGTATGGGACTACGGCTGGTCAATATTCAATAAAAAATAAAAATAATAAAACCTAAATAACGGCAATTGGTGTTTTTTTACATTACTATTAACACTTCTGTATGAAAAAGGCAGTCAGAAAGAAAAACCTACCTGCTCTTTTAACAGGTCATCAGGTTCATTACCCTAATGGGTAAATATATCCATCTCTTCTAGTAGATTCATCGTTCCTCCTTTATCTAGAAAGTGTAAAATCTCTAAATTATCAACAATGCTTTCTACGTGGTGCTTTTTGGTTCTGAGGTGTCCTTTAAACGTTGAATGTTTAATTGTATGTAGGGATGTGTGCTCTCGGAACCGTTGCTTAAATGATCTACCAGTTTGGCTAATACAGAACACATTACAATCACTGCATCTAATTTTATACTCATAAATGCCAGACTTCATCAGAAGGTCAGTGTGCTCAATCGAATGTTGTCCAAGGAGCACGCATGCCCTTAATAATCGTTACGAGACCAGTTAAAAGTCTGCTGTGTTTTGTAAAACGAAGGTTACTCAATTGAAGCATGCCTGAAGGTGACGTAGTGTATCGTCGAAACTGGTAGCCTAAAAATAAAACCTAAATAACGGGGATTCGTATTGTGTTATTGGACTTACGCAATTACGGTCTTCTTGAAAATGACGACTGTTGGTTCTTTTTCCAAGAGACGATTAGACTCTTAAAAATTTTTATTTAAAGGAATCATAGTTTTGATTTTGCATTTTATAAGCTACTGCTCAGAAATGTAGTGCGTCGTGTAAAAATGTCGAAGTGTCTTTCACAGAAGCTGTCCAGATTAAGATTAACTTCATAGTATAAGACCTCGGTCTGTTGAACGCCACAATGATTCGTTCTGCGTGAATAATTTCGAGCAACAAATATTTCGTAACTATGTCAATTTGGTCTTTTAATTTGAAGCAAAACCTGGCTTCACAGCATGACTAGATATCATTCCAGTTCCTCTAGGTATGCAGGTGCAGAGGTGTGACTTGCTGGAAGCGGAAGAACTGGCTGGCTCTAAGCACTGTGGGACTTAACATCTGAGGCCATCAGTCCTCTAAAACTTAGAACTACTTAAAATTAACTAACCTAAGGACATCACACACATCCATGCTCGAGGCAGGATTCGAACTTCCGAAAGTAGCAGTCACGTGGTTCCGCACTGAAGCGCCTAGAACCGCTCGGCCACCGCTGCCGGAGCGGAAGAACTGTGATGTTTCTTAGATGGTAAGAGAATCGAGAATTACACCGGGGGTAATTTTCGGCGCGAATGGTAACAAGGTAAACAAAGCACGAAAATAGCAGTCGTGCTCAATAATAACTTCTTGAGCAATGGTAAATTTTACAAATTATTTTCTGTGTTTACTGTTTTAATGGCTGGTAGATGAAATTTGATATGAAACGTTTCCAAGTACACAGCGGAAACTGAATTAGGAAATTGCTGACCTCACGTAGCGGCAAATGATCCATCCCATACATCTATGACGACCACCGCTCTTGCATATATCCCTGACGACCTCCTCTCTAGCATGCAATCTTCGTATCAGATACATCAACTTTTTATGGAAAATGTAAAATATCCGACATGGGGATCTTCATAGAGGCTAGGCATCACCGTATTTCTTGGAGATCCGGCGCAAGCTAGGCCACGTCCCGTAAATATTCCGATAGGACGGGTCCATCACAGGAGCTGCCTTCTATCTCTTAAATAGCTGTCTTCCATAGAGTACAGTATGATCGAGTGCTCGGAGTAGATACGTAAAAATCTCATCTCCGACTCTTGGTCGATTACTTCTTGAAATGACTTCCACACTACGCAGTATGATCGAGTGCTCAGAGCAAAAACGTAAAAATTTCATTTCCAGAACTTTTCGTCGTCTGATGTTAGCAGGTAAACTGTAAGATTAGCTTTTACTGTCATATACAGTAACATGAAGAAGAATCTCGCTATTAAACTCCAAAGCAGGTGTAGTGCCGCCTGTGACTGGAACGCAACCGGAGGAGGAGATGACGGAATCTTGTAAATACACTGCAGGAGAGCTGCAGACACACGAAGTATTTTGATCTGTCGTCACAAGCAGCTGAGGTAATCCTGTCAAATTCTGACGTCGATATAAGTACGAAATACACAACTTATTCGCAAAAATAACGGTCGACGTTAGAACAATTCGAAAGAAATTTGCCATAACAACAAAAATTATTTTGTAGAGCGTGGTATGTAGCTATATAATGTCTTGAACACTTTGTAACACCACAGTACAGAACCTGAAAGTTATCAATTTATTTTCTGAATATAAACGCATGTATCTTTAAGATTTTGAACATAGTGCGCTTCAGCAACTGTGCATGCAAGAGCATGCATTGGGTTTCACAGCCCAGTCGAAAAAACACAGGTTTATTAAACCCTGACTCCGGCTTCGATAGTTTTAGAACTGTCATCTTCAGAAATACTGTACGTAGGAACACATTCTGTGTACCCGGTACGGGAGTTCTGTGCGTGGTACACTTACGCTGTGTAGGACCCGATGCAAAGTTTTATATTTAATGTCATAGATATACAGATCTGTCAAGTGTCACAATACACGTTGTTGGATCCAATGTCAAATGTGATATTTTAAAGGTGTTAAGCAAAGCTCTATAGCACAGAGCTACTTCTTTTAAATCACGCATTTCAAATGGTGATTAACTGGATGACAGGTACTAGACTCCCCCAATAGATACAGATAATGTGACTCTACGTGCAATACCTTCTAAAGAATACAGTTTTAAAACAGTAAAAACCATGGTCAAAGTTTAATAAACCTGTGTTTTGCAAGTGGTTGACAGTTCCACTGAAGCTAGTGTATTTGTCTTATTATTTTCTTGCTAATTATCATTAACTGAAGAGTTGTGATGTATATTTGTGACAATTGTCAAATACTGTAGTAGGAACGTTAGCGAAGTAGGGACGTTGCCTTATGTAGAATCAAAAGACACTGTTAGGAGGTGAGTTACGAACGTGCGGGAAGGAAGAAAGAGCTGGAAGCGAACAGTCGTCGAGCGTGGACGAAGAGTGGCTGAGCTAGAGTACGTAGTGAAATGCATTGTCGGTCATTTATACAAAGTGAAGGTGTAGCGAACCATTGTAAATGTGTAATGAGCGAGCATATACTGGGGTCGTAGCACGCGGTTTAAGCAAGAAGAGTTCGCAAAAGGAATGACTGAAGAAGAGCACCGTGTAGCAAAAATTAATTCTGAAGGAAGATGCTGTTGGCAATTGTTGGTGCCACTGAGTGCATTACGCCGCATCATCTGCAAATCACCACAGATTAAGACTGAGCCATTTGGTAGCGTAGTTTTGTAAAAGAGTTGATAGTGTTTTAAGTTGAATTAATTTCGAATATCATACTAATTTATAGTAATCTGCAAGCAGCATACCGTGTTAATGATTTACCCATGTCATAAGGCATCAGTCGGATCCTTTCATATCGTCATTATGTCCGAGTGAAACACTGTTTAACTGCCATTAAAACTTGAATGTAATTCAAGAAACTAGAAGAGGTTATAATTAACTAAAATTTCGGTTTCAGTGTAGCACTTCAACTGCTTTCTAAAGTGAGTTGAGAAATAAATTTAGTGCATATTAGACTGAAGCGCCAAACAAACTGGTATAGACACGCGTATTCAAATACAGAGATTTACAAACAGGCAGAATACAGTGCTGTGATCAGCAACGCCTTTATAAGACAAGTGTCTGGCGCAGTTATTAGATCAGCTACTGTTGCTACAATGGCAGTTTATGCAGATTTAAGTGAGTTTCAATGTGGTGATATAGTCTGCGCACGAGCGATGTGACATAGCATCTTCGAGGTATCAATGAAGTGGGGATTTTCCCGTATGACCATTTCACGAGTGTACCATAAATATCAGGAACCCGGTAAAACCATTCAACGAAACATCATCGATATGGGCGACATGACGACTGCACGACACCAAGCTTTACGCCTCACCTGGGCACAACTGTTTCGGAGCACACAGTTCATCGCACATCGCTGAACATCGAGCTCCACAGCAGACCACCCCTACGTGTTCACACGCTGACCCAACGGCATCGTCAATTACGATTACAGTGGGCACGGGACATCGGCACTCGACCGTCGATAAGTGAAAACGTTTTGGCTCTTCGGGTGATTCACATTTTTGCTGCTCTAGGTCGATGGTCATCTCCGCTAACGCCATGATCGATTGAACGGGGGATCGAAATGTGTAACACACCACGGATGCAGGTTGATGGGAGATAAGGGAGATGTCCTGCGCTTACATGGGACCTATGGTGGTAATTGAAGACACGCTGACAGCAGCGAACCGCCTGCATCCCTTCATTCTTGATATATTTCCCGACAGCGATGCCATCTTTCAGCAGTATAATTGTCCGTGTCTCGGAACCAGTGTATTTAAAAGCATTCTAGTGAACTCACGTTGATGTTTGGCGACCATATTCGCCTAATATAAGTCCTACGGAACCCATCTAGTTCGCTATAAGGCGTCATCACTGAAACCTGGTGGTCAAGGGAAGGCAGGATTCGGTTAGGGTTACGGACGGGGCTGTAATCAGTTACTGTTGGTTGCCTTTTACAATTACATACGGCGCGCGGGATTAGCCGAGTGGTCTAAGGCGCTGCAGTCATGGACGGTGCGGCTGGTCCCGGCGGAGGTTCGAGTCCTCCCTCGGGCATGGGTATGTGTGTTTGTCCTTAGCATAATTTAGGTTAAGTAGTGTATAACCTTAGGGACTGATGACCTTAGCAGTTAAGTCCCGTAAGATTTCTCACACATTTGAACATTTGAAGAGTTACACACAATTTATTTTAAATCAGTAATCCCAGACTCAACAATAAATTAAAAAAAAACACACGTTATTAATACAGGAATGCCGGCCTGAGTGGCCGAGCGGTTCTAGGCGCTACAGTCTGGAACCGCGCGACCGCTACGGTCGCAGGTTCGAATCCTGCCTCGGGCATGGATGTGCGTGATGTCCTAAGGTTAGCTAGGTTTAAGTAGTTCTAAGTTCTAGGGGACTGATGACCTCAGGAGTTAAGTCCCATAGTGCTCAGAGCCATTTGAACCAATGAAGGAATAAACAAGTGTAAATAATAGTGTGTTAAGTGAGTTCCAATTTAGCAAATCACCATTAAATACAGATACAACAGATAACGTTTCAAAAGCAAGCCACTGTGATATGAGCAGAAGGTCTTACACGCCAGTAATGGCAGTAAATTAAGAATTGTTTAAAATTCGCTGCATCTTACAACTTACAGGTACTGAAATATTAAGATAAGTCGCCACAAACACAGCAGATGGAATCAGACGCCTGGAATGGCAATAAATAAGGTTTTAAGGCTTACTGTTAAAATACAAATACTAAATAAGAAATTTTAAGCAAATGACCACAATCACGGCTGAAGGCCTTACATGCCAGGTATGGCAATAATATAAAAATTTTTGAAACCTGCTGTAAAACAGCAAATACAATAGCAAAAGTTAATTAAAAAAAACAAGCAACTGCTCCAGACGGTGCTTCAGGAATCGACCTCTGAGAAAGTCTGTCAACAATTACTTTCTCGAGCGATGAATAGGCAGCCAAGAGTTGCATTCACTTCACAAGATGGTAACTCAGACTAGTGGCTGTCTAACGAATAACTGGTGATAATCTTGCTTAAGCTACCTGACGTCCAATAAACCAAATGGAACGAGGGAACAACACGCCAAAGCAGGGACCGTCGGTATGCACTACATACCCAGAATACTGTGTTTAGAGCGCCCCGAACGAAAAAGGAACCACTACCAGTTTCCCGTCCGATTCCACAAACCCGAAAATTTGAACAAACAAGTCACAGTACTTCACAAGACAAACTAACAGTAACTAAAACCCCACTCAATTTGCGTGCGAGGCAAAACCGAAATGTAACCAAGCAGATCAGTAACCACACATAATAGCGGAAACAATCGCAAAGCGAACCAAAACCAAATACCAAATGAGTGACATGAAATTAATTAGGCACACAAATGCCCACTGAACTCACTGTGACAACCCTGACGACAGTTAGCAGAATGAAACAATTCTCTTCACTGCTTTATTGATTCATAATTGAGTAACCACACCGTCTAATCACTGAGCCAAGTGCTTTAACACAGTAGGGTCTTCAAGTACTAAGCGGTACGCAGATCCACCAAACTGCACATGACAGCGATATAATAATCTGTCACAACATCACATACGTACTACGGGGCCCACATGGGTGACTGACTCCGCTCTACGTGGATTGAAATGCACTCATCTTAAAGCTTGCTGGATCCGGTTTACGACGAGGTCGTACACCCTCGTGACCACAGCCCTTCCATCCAGCAGTCAATGCGTACCGTCAGTGGTCCCATCATGTTACCGCACTGCCCGGACCTGGCTCCTCCTGAGTCCCCAACCGAACTGCCACACTCACACTACCCGGAAAAACCACGACGTGGCCCCAAAGATAGGGTAACAGTTACTACATATCGAAAGCCGCCGCTGCTGCCACTACCGGAGAGGCAACGCTTGCGAAACCAAGTGGTGCCAGTCAACACGAGAAGAAGACAAACACGTGCAACCATGCCAACCAAACGATACCGTCTGGCCTCCAACAGAGGGCGGAAACTTACAAACAGCACCAACGCGAGCCGGAGCACCGCTCAATCACCACGTACGCAAATCAGTGGCCCGTTATTTAAGAGTATTACAAAACCTGTAAGTGCATGTCTAATGCCACATACCTCGACAAACCTACAAACAAACTGTCGGTTTCCTGATACGCAGAGTCACTGATATATTTCGTTCCAAAGTCGGGAAAACAAGCTGTTAAGCAGGTGGTCACAACGTTTTGGCTCATCACTGTACATCCGCTTGAAACTGCTTGCTCTATGGAGACTATTGTCTTCTTCTAAAATTTTTAACTTCTACATTTGCATCTACATAAACACTCTGCAAGCCATCGGACGGTGCGTGGCAGACAGTATCCTGTACCACTACAAGTAATTTCCGTTCCTGTTCCACTCGCAATTAGAGCAAGGGAAAAAGACTGTCTACATGCCTCCGCACGAGCTCTAATTCCTCGTATCTTATTTCGTTGTCCTTACGCGAAATGCACATTGGCGGTAGTAGATCGTTCTGTAGTCAGCATCAAAAGTCTTTTTTCTAAAATTTCTCTATAATGTTTTCTTAATATTGCTCCTCGAAAAGAAGTGTGCCTTTCCTCCAGGGACTGCCATTTGAGTTCCCGAAGCATCTACGTAAAACCAGAATCTACCAGAAATAAATCTAGCAGACCGCCTCTGAATTGCTTCATCCGATGTGGTATGGATTCAAAACATTCGAGCAGTACTCAAGAATAGGTCGCACTAACGTCTTCACGCTAGCGTCCTATATGCTGTCTCCTTTGCAAGTGAACTGCACTTAAGTAACATTCTCCCAATGAACGGAAGTCGACCATTCGCCTTCCCTACTGTATTCTTCACTTGCTCATTCCATTTTACATCGCTTTTTAACATTACGCCTTGATAACTGCGTTGAATCGACATGACTGTGTGAAGCAGCACACTACTGCTGCTGTATCTGAAAATAACTTACATTTTTCTACATTTAGAGCTAGCTGCCATTCATCACACCAAATAAAAAATTTGTCTAAGTCGTACCCGTACTTTGGTACTTCCAGTTCACCCTATCATGATCAGCAAACAACTGCAGATTGCTGCCCAGCCTGTCTGCAAAATCATTTGTCTACATGGAAAGTAATAACGGTCCTGTCACACTTTCCTGCGGCATTTCTGCCGATACTCTAGGTCCTGATGAACACTTGTCGTCGAGGATAACACACTGGGTCCTATTACTTAACAAGACTTCGAGCCCCTCACATATCTGGGAACTCATTCCATATGCTTGTACCTTTGTTAACAATCTGCAGTGGTGCACCGCGTGAAATGCTTTACGAAAATAGAGGAATATGGAATCTGCCTGTTACCTTTGATCCATGGTTCGCAGGATGTCATGTGGGAAAAGGGGAAACTGAGTTTTCCACGAGCGAACCTTTCTAAAGCCGTGCTCATTCGCGTACATAAGCTTCACTGTCTCAAGGAAATTTATTATATTCCAACTGACAATATTTTAAAGGATTCTGTAGCAAACCGAAATTAGGGATAATCGTCTGTAATTTTGCGCTGCCGTCCTTTTACCCTTTTTGCATAGACGAGTCTGAGCTGTGTGCGGCTCGTGTTCATCCCGTTTATTGTTTGTCATCTTCTCTTATGATACTGCCGCCTCGTTATTTTATTCCATTTATGACGCCACTAATTTCCTACCTTACCTGCCCGTGAGCGGCAGCAGCAGCGCTTATCGATAAGTGCACTGTCGTACCATCTCTGGAGCGACCGATAGCATTTCCAGTTCGTCATGTGTCTAGTGTTGTGTTCGGAGCTCACTCGGGGTGCAGCAGCAGTGGAGACTGGACAGCCGGCCTGTGTAGCCGTGCGGTTCTAGGCGCTACAGTCTGGAACTGCGCGACAGCTACGGTCGCAGGTTCAAATCCTGCCTCGGGCATGGGTGTGTGTGATGTCCTTAGGTTAGTTAGGTTTAATTAGTTCTAAGTTTTAGGGGGCTGATGACCTCATAAATTAAGTCCCGTAGTGCTCAGAGCCATTTGAACCATTTGTAAGTAGGCTGTTTAGGTTTTTATATTGGTAACGACATGTAGCGCTCTATATGAAAATCACTGATTGTGCTGTGTGCAGTCTGAGGCTGGTCGGCATTGTTGCAATATTCGCCATTGTAGTGTAGTGTTGGGCAGTTGGCTGTTAACAGCGCGTAGCGTTGTGCAGTTGGAGGTGAGCCGCCAGCAGTGGCGGATGTGGAGAGAGATGGCGGAATTTTGAGAACGTACGATCTGGACGTGTGCCCATCAGAAAGAGTAAATTTGTAATATTGGATATCATGGACTGATATATATAATATGACTTTTAAACACTATTAAGGTAAATACATTGTTTGTTCTCTATCAAAATCTTTCATTTGTTAACTATGCCTATCAGTAGTTAGTGCCTTCGGTAGTTAGAATATTATTTAGCTGGCAGTAGTGGCGCTCGCTATATTGCAGTAGTTTAAGTAACGAAGATTTTTGTGAGGTAAGTGATTCATGAAAGGTAGAGGTTATTGTTAGTCAGGACCATTCTTCTGTAGGTATTTTTGAAAGATTGCGTTGCGCTAAAAATATTGTGTGTCTGTTTAAGCACAGTCTTTTATAATTTTTCTAAGGGGACGTTTCATATGTCGACCCTTAGCCGAGGATACCTCACTGGAATCTTCTGATTTTTTCTTGTAGTTTCTGTAATTAGTGTAGCTTTTGTTTATTGCTAGGGCGTAATTGTAGAGAGAATCTCCTTTGTAGTTGTAGTTTTTCATTGTTGTACAGCAAAACAGTTGTGGCATGCATGTAGATTTGCACCAAGTATTTCGCTGCTGCGCTTGCAATTAACTAGATATTAGTTGCAGGGCTATGTTAATGTGTTTCCTTATTTCTGCTCTTCAAATTGTCCTTTTCTTGTTATCGTGTGAAATACGTGATAATTATGGCGTGTGAAAAACGTAATACTAGGCTCCAAAGTAAACTGAGAAATGACAGTGAAGACGAGAGCAGTGTGTTAGCGCCACCGTGTAATGAATTAACTAATGTTCAAAGTAGTAATTTGGTAATTGTGCATAGGGAAATGGAGCGGGGTGCAAATAATGGTGTAGACAGTGAAACAATTAGTGAACAGGGAAGCATTATCGATCGACCGGTCGGCAACAGCTCGCCTCAGGATTCCGAAATGACAGGACACAATCTTGCAAATACTGTAGATTCGGGTTTTGCGTCTTCACTGTTTTCTCAAATAAGTCAAGACATATTTTCTGCTTTTCAAAATGCGAATATTGCCGGTTCAAATGCACTGCCAAATAGCACTGCACTGAGGAACATGTTTCAGACACCAGTGCATTGTTATTACAGTGAATGCAACAAATGGGACAAAGGCTACAAAAGTTAGACACAACGCTTGAACAAAATCAGAAACAAATGGGACAAAATCTTCAAAAGTTACACACAATGGAACAAAATCTTCAAAAGTTACACACAATGGAACAACACCAGAGACAAAAACAGCAACAGTTAGACGCAATGGAACAAAATCTTCAAAAGTTAGACACCACACTTGAATAAACACGTGAAGATTTAACTACTGAGTTACATAAAATCGAAAAGAAATGTCAAAAAGTCTGTAATGACGTAAAAACACAAATTTGTGAGCATTTCCAACCTATTTTTTCGCGTCATGAAAATGCATTACAGAATCACGAAGCAGCCATAAAGGAACTGCAAACTATCGTTCATCAAAATCACGACACCTTGCAAGCTAAAACTGACTCAGTTGCATCTGCCAATTCGGTTACGCAACTTGCAAAAACTCAGGAAAACTTAAAGGACACAGTAGATACGATTTCAACACAAATGGGCACTCTGAAACTTGGTTCAGAAAAACACACTGAGGAAATAAGTTCACTATCGGAGAAAGTAGCCGAACTTCCGGATCAGTTCACTAACTTATCTACAAAGGTAGATGATGATCTGAATGACACAAGACCTGTAGCCATCACTGACACAGAAGAGTATGAACAAATTAAGAAATTCAAACAAAACCACAATCAAACTAATACGCAACACAAAAGAGAAATCCGGGAAGTACAAGATCAGTTGGCACAACTAATACAAAGATACATATTTCAGAGAACACTCGAGCTCCAACACGGGAAGAGAAACTTAGAAATACGGAAAAGCCACAAAAAATAACACAGGGCATTTCGGAAATTATGAAAGAAATTGGCAAGGTACACCGAATTTTGAGATGGAACCGCCGACACGACGTAACAGCGCGACTCGCCGACACAATGATTTTGACTATAAGCTGTTCATTACTAAACATAAATTCAAAACATTTTAGAATTCTGGCAACGACATTCATCCACAAGCATGGCTCCATCGATTCTCTCATTGTTTTCCTCCCAACTGGTCATTGGAGCACAGGTTAAAATTTAGGTATGGCTACTTAGCGAATGAACCAGCTGTAAGAATGCGATCGGTCTTTCATGATTGCCACAGTGAAGGAGAATTTTATCATGCCTTCCTCTCAGCAAATTGGTCTCAAGCCACACAAGACTGAGCAAAATATAGCATCATAATGATGATCCATTTCGAACAATCTGAATTTTCCAGTCTTGTGAAATATTTTGGTGACATGTTGCACAAGAATCAGTACCTGTCAAACCCTTACAGCCCCTCAGAGCTCATCCACATTTGCTTAATCAAATTGCCTGAACATTTACGACATATTATTTTGGCAGGACGTTGCAAAGACGACATTGAAGCTTTTCAGGGACTGTTACAAGAACTGGAAATCGACACTGACAATCGCGGGACGCGAGAACAGGAACACAACAATTACAGGTCACATCCGTCAGATTTCTGCGATGAAAGAAATGATAACTGGACACGACAAGGCTATTCTTACAACGTAAATCGTGACCGTATGACAACCGTTGGCAGAGTAGTAATAATTACAGGGAAAGATCACCTCTCCGCGGTAATGATTATCACAGAGACAATCAGAGAAACAGACAATATGGAAACCAAAATAATTATTATCAAGGGAGACAGAGAAACTTCAGACGCAACGGTCCACCGTGCAGTTACGACAAAAAAGAAACTATGTAAACTACCGACAAAACGACCAAAACTGGCGGGCTTCAAACAGGGCAGGGCCCTCTCGACAACGTGAATTTGTAGTAGTTAGATCTCCAAATCCCAATAACGACGCGCACTGGCTGGGCTTGAGAAAAGTAACACAGAAGGCAACCTCGAGAAAAATTTCAGTATTCTTTACATTCGCCTTTGAAAACTTCATTGTGGTGTCACCGCCAGACACCACACTTGCTAGGTGGTAGCCTTTAAATCGGCCGCGGTCCGTTAGTATAAGTCGGACCCGCGTGTCGCCACTATCAGCGATCGCAGACCGAGCGCCGCCACACGGCAGGTCTAGAGAGACTTCCTAGCACTCGCCCCAGTTGTACAGCCGACTTTGCTAGCGATGGTTCACTGACAAATTACGCTCTCATTTGCCGAGACGATAGTGAGCATAGCCTTCAGCTACGTCATTTGCTACGACCTAGCAAGGCGCCATTACCAGTTACTATTGATGCTGTAAAACATGAACCATCAAGAGCGATGTTCACCAATTATGGATTAAAGTTAAGTATTCAAGAAGATATGTACGTTTTTTGCTAGTCTCAATTCCTTGTCCTGTTCCAGACCTCACGCCAGCCTGCGTGAGCTTAAACACGTGCCTTTCGGCTTCCTCATAGTGGGTTGGCTGTCTTGCCAATCCACAACGGTTTGGCGACGAGGCCAAATCGCGTTCGTAACTATACTGCCCTGATTTACTTGTGTAATGGCTTCGCCACAATCTCCAGATGTACTGTCCGAATTTTATCGCTTACAGAACCAGCAGACACAGGCCTCAATGGATGCCCTTGGACAGCTCGTCCAGGGTCAACGTGCAATGCAAAACGATGCGGCAGCCACCGCTCCACCGCTCACGCAGCCACAACACGCAGTTGCACCACCTTTTCGTCCTTTTGATGCGGCACTGGAAAGCTGGACGGAGTGGTCACGCCAATTTGGATTCCATCTCGCCGCCTACAGAGTTCAAGGTAATGAGCGGCAGCCTTATCTCCTTTCGTCCGTCGGCGTCCAAACGTACCGTGTGATAGTAAAATTATTTCCCCAACGCGACGTAGCAACTCTGTCCTACGACGAACTTTTGTCTGCATTAGACGCATATTTCAAAGAATCAGTCAATGTAGTTGCGAAACGGTATACCTTCTTTCATACAAAACGTACAGCAGGTCAGACTAATAGGGAGTGGGTTGCAACCTTGCAAGGCCTTACTAGGGATTGTGCTTTTGAGTGTCAGTGTGGACTCCCTTATTCAGATACTAAGGTGCGTGATGCAAATGCACAGAACGTTTCTGATGTTCGTATATGGGAACAGATTTTGAAACTAGTCAATCCCTCCCTTCAACAAGTGATGGACATATTGGATCGGCAGGACACACTTGACTTTGCTGAGGAATCATTTGAAACTTTGCCACCCGTGTGTCAGGTTAACCGGCCCGCCGGGCGAGCTGCACGGACCAGTAAACAGTCCTCACGCCCGGCCGCGCCAAAGCCGCCTGGCTCTCAGCCACGTGTACCGAGCCAGCAAGCAAATGCAGTGAAATCATGCCCGCGGTGTGCTACTAGACATTCGCGTGAGAATTGCCCATCACGCCAGGCTAATTGCTTTTTCTGTAATAAAAAAGGACATGTTCAAAGTGTTTGCCAGAAAAAGCTCAGATCGGACACTCAAAACCATTCCAGGCTCTTTGCTTCGCGCCGGAATCGGAATCGAACCAAGCATACTCAGGCTCGCGGCGCTTCGCCCATGGAAATTCATGTAGTTCATTCCACTCCGCCCAGTGCTCCTCTCTCTCACAGTGACTGTTCGTCCCACAAATAGTGTGCGTCGACATCGCTGGAAATCCCATAAAGTCGCAAGTGATTCTGTACCAGTGTCAGTTCACGTTGCACGAGACAGTCGCTCTTGTCATCAGTAGGACAATAAACTTTTTGTGGACTTGGACATTAACGGCAAAGTGATACCATTCCAGCTCAATACCGGAGCTGCAGTTTCATTGATCAGTCATGACACATACAAACAGCTGGGCACACCTCCGTTGCGTGGCGCAAATGTTAAGTTACATAGTTATTCAGGACGAGCGATCCCTGTGTTAGGACAGTGCAGCCTTCTTGCAACATACAAAGAACAAACAAAACTTGTGTCATTTTACGTCCTTCATTCTTCTTCTGCAGTGAACTTGTTTGGTTTCGATTTATTTCAGTTGTTTAACTTGTCTATAGTAAATCAGGTCCTATCAGTGAACCAGACTGTGCCTTCAGCCAGTGTTTCTTGTCTATGTGAAGAATTTGCGGACATTTTTGCACCGGGCCTTGGTTGCGCTAAGAACTATAAAACACATTTGGAACTGAAAGTAAACGCGCAACCGAAATTTTGCAGAGCGCGCAATGTTCCCCACGCATTGCGTGATGCGGTCGCAAAAACATTACACGATTTGGAATCACAAGGTGTAATTGAACGTGTACAGGCTTCTCTCTGGGCATCACCCTTAGTAATTTTGCCAAAACCTTCCGGAAAATTGAGACTTTGTGTGGACTTCAAGGCAACAGTGAACCCCCAACTAGTGACTGCAACTTTTCCTTTACCCCGCCCGGAAGATCTTTTTGACAAACTGTGCCCGGGTAAATATCTTTCGAAGTTGGATCTAGCAGATGCGTACTTGCCAATACCAGTGGACAAAGAATCCCAGCGCGTTTTGGTGGTTAACACGCATCTTGGTTTGTACCGATTCAAACGACTGCCATTCGGGTGTGCATCCGCCCCTCCATTGTTTCAGCAATATCTACAAACTGTTTGTGCGTCGGTCCCTACAGCAGCAAACTATCTGGACGATAATGTGATCTCCGGAAAGACGGAAGAACATATAGCCAATCTCAGAACATTATTTCATGTCTTGCGACAAAATGGTCTTCGCTTGCGGAAGGACAAATGTGTGTTTCTTGCTCATGACTTACCCTATCTGGGACATGTACTCAATGCCCAAGGCATACATCCCAGTCCTGAGCACCTCCGTGCCATACAAGACTTGCCTTCGCCGCAGAATTTGAAGCAGCTACAGAGTGTGCTGGGAAAAATTAATTATTATCATCGCTATGTGCGCACGCCTCTTCCATTTCAGCTCCGATTCATCGCTTACGCCGTAGAGGTGTTCCGTTCGTCTGGACGACGGAATGCGAACGCGCCTTTCGCCAGTTGAAATCGGCGTTGCTTTCCAATACTTGCCTTACTCCATTCGATCCCCAGAAGCGCCTTTTGTTGATGGTGGATGCATCGGATTTCGGGATCGGTGCTGTGCTTGCGCACAAAGATGGTTCGCACGATCGCCCTATTGCCTTTGCATCCAAATTGCTCTCGTCTGCGCAAAGAAATTATTCACAGATCGAGAAAGAAGCTTTGGCTCTCGTATTTCGTGTTACAAAGTTTCAGGATTTCTTGCATGGTCGTCACTTTACCATCATCACAGACCACAAACCTTTGACATCGCTTTTTCATCCGACCAAGCCTGTACCTCCATGTACAGCGCAGAAATTCATTCGCTGGTCTATTTTCCTCTCGCAGTACCGCTACGATATCTTGTATCGGTCCACTGCTAAGCACGGAAACGCCGATGCGTTGTCCCGTTTGCCTGTTGTTGAGGATAGAGCATTCCATTCCTCCGAACTTGCTTGCATATTCATTGATTCGGAAACCGATTACGTGGTCGAATCGTTTCCGATTGATTTTCGTCGTGTAGCTACAGCCACAGCTGCCGACCCTATTCCTTCTACCGTTCTTCGTTTTGTTGCTACGCAATGGCCCTTGTCAAAGTCACGGAATGGGGATCCGTTGGTTCGCCGATTTTTTTGCTCACAAGGAGAGACTTTTTGTACGACGTGGTGTTTTGCTGTTGCGTTCTGATAATGATCAGTCCAGGGTCGTGGACCTACGTTCGTTACAGTCCTCTGTCTTACAGCTTCTCCACCAAGGACATTGGGGTATAGTGAGAACGAAACAACTTGCTCGTCATCACTGTACTTGGCTCGGAATCGAGGCCGCGATTACGAATATGTGCTCTTCTTGCATGGTGTGTGCCGAACAACAGTCAGCACCACAGCGGAAATTCTTTGCATGGCCTAAAGCCACTTCCCCTTGGCAACGCTTACATATCGATTTTGCTGGTCCCTTCTGGAATGCTCGATGATTGGTTCTGGTCGATTCATTCAGTAATTTTCCTTTTGTGGTCCGGATGTCTTCCACGACGTCATCTGTCACCATCCAAGCGTTATCTGCTATCTTTTGCATAGAAGGTCTTCCACAGACTATTGTTTTTGACAATGGCCCACAATTCATGTCCGCAGAATTTCAGTCATTCTGCAAGGCCAATGGTATTCAACATCTGACGTCCGCGCCGTTTACGCCACAGTCAAACGATGCCGCTGAACGTTTGGTCAGGACTTTCAAGTCACAGATGTTGAAGTTGAAAGAGTCTCATTCTCGGGAGGACGCGTTATTGCTCTTTTTGTCCTCGTATCGCTCTCAGCCTCGAGATGGTCGCTCGCCGGCTGAGTTGCATCACGGTCGCCCTCATCACACCTTGATGTCTTTGCTACATCCGCCGCATCAGGTTCCTGTGCAGCGCAGACACCTGCTTTTGCTCTGGGCGACGTTGTCTACTACCGCAACTATCGAGGTTCGCGGCGTTGGCTCGAAGGGCGCATTGTTCGCTGCCTCGGCCGCGCGATGTATCTGGTTTTGGGGGCCTCTGGTGAGGTGCGTCGGCATCTCAATCAGCTGCGCCTCTGTCGTCGCACGGCATCTGCCGATCCCCGTCTGCTTTCAGCGACGGAGCCGTGCGGTCAGCGCCCTGGGGACCCATCTACTGGCTCGCCTCAGCCCCAGGTGTTACCGACGCTGCCTTCCATTTTGCCCCATGGCGACGGGCCGCCGCCGCCGCCTGTTCTCCCGCCGGCGACGCCCGCAGTGGACGCGTCGCTGCAACCGCTGGGTGCCTCCCTGGGTCACGCGCCGCCGATCGCGCCCCGTGATCAGTTGTCCTCCACCATGGAACTCTTGCCCGCTCCGGACCATATGTCGTCTTCGCCCGTCGGGTGCCCCGGCCCGATGGAGGTCGACCCTTCGGCCCCTCCTGTCTCTCTATGGGCGCATACACCGCATGTTGGCGTGCACCCTGGAGCAGGTTTTCAGGCGTTTCCTAGCTCCCCTCGGTCCGAATGGCAGGGTGCGGGTGGCACAGCCTCGCTTGTTGTTAGGCTCCCCACCTCGTCGCTTACGTCAACATGGTGTCCTCCCCACGGCGGGCGGAAGCCTTATGCCACAACCGTCCGCCGATTTGCGGGGGAGGAATGTGGTGTCACCGCCAGACACTACACTTGCTAGGTGATAGCCTTTAAATCGGCTGCGGTCCGTTAGTATACGTCGGACCCGCGTGTCGCCACCATCAGTGATCGCAGACCGAGCGCCGCCACACGGCAGGTCTAGAGAGTCTTCCTAGCACTCGCCCCAGTTGTACAGCCGACTTTGCTAGCGATGGTTCACTGACAAATTACGCTCTCATTTGCCGAGACGATAGTTAGCATAGCCTTCAGCTACGTCATTTGCTACGACCTAGCAAGGCGCCATTACCAGTTACTATTGATGCTGTAAAACATGTACCGTCAAGAGCGATGTTCACCAATTATGGATTAAAGTTAAGTATTCCAGAAGATACGTACGTTTTTTGCTAGTCTCAATTCCTTGTCCTGTTCCAGACCTCACGCCAGCCTGCGTGAGTTTAAACGCATGCCTTTCGGCTTCCTCATAGTGGGTTGGCTGTCTTGCCAATCCACAACATTCATCACCACATCTTTAAAGGCCATTGCTCATGAACAAGATAAACATCCGATTTGGAAAGACATCAAGAGCAAATGGCATGAAAAGGCACACACACAGATTCGGCATTATTATCTGGTTAGAAATAACACACTGTTCAAACGCTGCACTGTTGATGACAAGCTATGGGTACTTTGCATTCCAGATGATTTTGTTAATAAGCTCATTTGGTAAATTCATTTCAGCTACGCACATTTTGGTCTACGAAAATGTTATCATATTCTTCGAACGACTTGTTATTTTAACAATATGGAAAACAGAATTCGAAGAGTCTTGCCTATTTGTAAACTTTGTCAAAAGGCGAAACCATCTACTATCTCACATCGTTCTCCGTTGTTTCCTATCATTTCTTCTAAATTAAAAGAATTTGCAGCTGTTGATCTCTTGGGACCCCTTGTCAGAACATCGAATGGATTTTCATACGTTCTAGTCGCTGTTGAACTTACTTCAAAATTGGTTTCTTTCACACCGTTACGTAAAGCCACTGGACGGTCTGTATCCAACGCCTTTGTTAAAAATTTCTTACGTGAAGTTGGACACGTTAATAAAGTCATTTCAGATAACGGACCGCAATTCAGATCTGCTGTTTGGTCACGCATGCTTCGGAACCGTAAAATCAAACCTGTTTTTATTTCATTGTACTCACCACATTGTAACCCGTCTGAACGGATTATGAAAGAAATCAATTAGCTTTGCAGACTTTATTGTCACAGAAGGCATCAGCATTGGGACAGATATTTACACTTATTTCAAAACGTGCTGAATGAAATGCCTCATGACTCCACTGCTTTACCATCTATTCTTGTACTGAAGAATGAAGAACCACCGAACATAATCAGAGACCTTTTACCTTTTCCGCATACACATTAACTGCGACACAAGGACATAATTGATTTGGCTATTAAAAATATAAATTCTGCAGCAGACAAAAGGAGAAAACTACACAGTAAAGCAAATGCAAAGAAATTATATACTGGTCAGAAAGTTCTCATTAAAGCTCATTCATTGTAACATAAGAAGAAACACTTGAGTCACAAATTCTTTCTGATTTACAATGGACCTTACAGAATCCGATGTATACCACATGATAATTGCGTTGAAGTTGAAACTCTGCGTACTAGGAAGAGTAAAGGATTGTACCACATTTCACATGTAAAACCGTTTATTGAGAGATAATCTGTTTTTTTTTTTAACTTAGTCTTTGGTATAAAATTTTTCACTTCACGTTACTGGTACTCTTTGTCACACTTAAAAACTGTTAACATGCAACTATGTTTTAAAATAAACTATCCAGTCTAGAACCTAGGGAACATATTTAGACAGTAATTACGAATGCATTGTTATAGTGAACAGACGACACAGTGTTATTGTGTGTGTACATTCTTTCTTGTTAGTTGCACGATTACGTAACGACTATAAGGCTTACATAGTTAGAATATATACAGGTACTACTAATGAGGTTTTAATGCAATATTTTGGTTTACTTGAAAATAGATTCAGGATTTAAAGTACCTTCTGAGAGATACCAGATGACACAGTGGTTAGTTTATGTGACAGCTACACGATTATATCACGACGCTACTAATGTGTGACACAATTTACATTGTTGCTTTTGCGGTATATCTGTTTTATGTCTGCACAGTTTTTATATATCATTCTGGAAAGTAAAACATGTTTTAGTAGTAACTTTTGTGGTATAGCTACAATGTGACAGCCTTTTTCGTAGCACAACAATACGTTACAGTATAGTACTTTCTTCATCACGGCGATAAGCATAATAACTACGATATCTATACGCAAAGCATTTCACTTTTGTTTATGATGAGGTGAGTACACTGACTTCAGCAGAACTTTGCTTACAGAGGACGATAACTATGACATTTCCACAGAATTATCTTAGAGCAAGACGCACATTTAGCGCTACAGGACACGCATTTGAGTGATTAATTTTGTACTTAAAACATTTATTTTTAAAGATTTTTGAATGACAAAGAAAGTTTTCTGTTATACACTTCATTCCATTACTGTAATCTGTAACACCTGAGGGTATAATTACATTAATCCTCAGGGGGGTACACGCTTACTTTGTGTACCATGTGTTTGGCAAGCACAAGGAGCCCTAGCTAATATGGTATTTGTTTATACAACTTTACACATCGGTACCATATTTCTCTAACACAGAATTACACAGCTATCTGATTATTTAACAGAGAAACAAACATTTTTTACTACATCAGTGACAGATGTTTACATAACTGCTTATGAAATTGTATTTTGTCTGTACTTTGTGAACTGTTCATATTTTTTCGGAACCATTGTGATAGTAAGAGAGCTTTGAATGTCGTATTTGGTATGGGATCATGATTTTTGAAGTACGTTTGAGGTAGATGAGTTTATTGAAGGTCTTGAAATTATTGCAGAAAGCTACGACGTTTTTGAGATTTGGCTGAGTTTTTATGATATTATTACGATGACAATGTGTATTATGCTGTTGAGGTATGT
Organism: Schistocerca cancellata; assembly: GCF_023864275.1. Taxonomy (NCBI): domain Eukaryota; kingdom Metazoa; phylum Arthropoda; class Insecta; order Orthoptera; family Acrididae; genus Schistocerca; species Schistocerca cancellata. The sequence goes on from NC_064626.1 coordinate 1,182,603,183, forward strand.
TTTTGATCAATGAGCTGATGCTATATGAGGAAGTTGATTATGCTACATATTTATTACGATGAAATATTGAAGAAGTGTCGACGAATATGTATATGTGTAATAAGATAAGCAATAATGAGTAGTGGTTAGGGACTCTGACTTGTGAAAAACGATGTTGGAAACCAAGAATCGTACTTTAAGCGTTATGAAATGTGTGTAAATGTGTGAATGTATCACAATGCTGGCGGAAATTTTTTGGACACTGTTATATCTATAGGATTTTGTTTCTACACATTTGTAAAGGAAATTCTCGACCTGTGAAATTTTTTGAAATGAGACTGTCACTGCTGTCGTAAATATTTCAGTAAGAAAGCTATGTGACCTTGACGTAATGCGTCGTGGGCGCCCAGCTGTGCTGCCTGCCTGGAGAAAACGCCATTAGGTGGAGAAAAAGAGACCATTAACCTCGCTGATGACATTCCTTCGTAGAAAGCATCGCAAATACGACACTTTCTGATATTTACTGAAATGACTAATGAAACGATGAGAAACATTTCACGGTGATTGTCTTGCTAGATGAGAGATTTTTTACTGCCTTATGAAATGCTATATGGCTGGTGAATGACGTTTCACCCCTTGCTGTAAGTATTTATTTGCTCATTTTGTTTAATATCTAGTTTCTAGCTGCACTGCAGCATTGGTTAAAATAAAATGTAATAGATGTACTAATATAGATATTTTATGGCTACAGATCAAGTAAATAATAATTTTATGATCTACTTCCAAAAAAACGAGGGAGCACAAAAAGACATTTCCACTTCACAGGAATTGCATACATAATTTTTGTCAGTGACTTGGTAACTTGTCTGCTAGAGTAAGTTATAGTGATGCATAACTCTAGTGTTAAGATGTGACATAGGTATTAGACATGGCCATCTTTAGTGTAATATTTTTTCTGCTTGAGCTTTGCCATGTTTAGATATAAGTTATTGCATTTGCTGCTGCTGTTTACCAGGCATTGTGCTACTGAATTTCACTTTGTATTACTCTGTTAAGCCAGTTTTACCACTGATTTATTTTTCTTGTTTGCTGCACATTGCCTTATATTAGTTGTAAAGTTGCATTTGCTCTGCTAATTTAGATATACTGCCGCCTGCTTTGCCAATTTGCATTTTTTGTCATTGCTGTTTGTGTTAATTGTTTTGTACTGCTGCATTGCCTCATCCCTTGGCATATATATCTGAGCTCAACAGATTTAAGTTAGCTTAAGAGGAGGTAGACTATATAAGAAACTATGGAGAATAGGGAAAGAATGCATTGAGAAGTTATATGAAATTGATTTGGGCCAAAATGAATGTTGTACACTGAGAAATAATTATTTTGAAAGAAATATGAATAGAATACAGAAAGCAGGTATAGATAGGACTTTTTTAGGAATAATGATGAATGAAGGGAGATCTCCAAGAAGTAAAGAAAGTTTTGTTTGCAAAATACTGCAGTAAAACAAACCCTGTCCTTTCCTTTGGTATTATTCCGCTCTGTGTTTGTGTACCCTTGTGTATTTGTGTTCTTCCTGTCTTTATGTGTTTATCTGATAAGAATTATGTTGTAGAATTTTTCTAGTACTAAGCTACAAACACTATGATGAGGAATACTGTTATCCTCAAATATAATTTGCATTTATAATATATTATTTACTTTGTAAAGATATTTAGACATTATTTTTTATGTTTGTTTTAATGCTCACGTGTGAAGCTGATGTTTCGAAAGTTATTCTGACCTTTTATGTATTTACTTATGTCATAATTCCTGTAACACTAATGTATATGTTATTTCGATTCTTTTGGAAAGCCCATATTACTACGAATGTTATCTGTATTTTATGTTCTTTAATGATGTATTTTGTACCTTTGTAATTGTATTCTCATGTCGTAAATTTAAAATTTTAGTTGACACCAGTTCATCAAATTAAGTAACTTGTAAGCATTCATTTCAGTGCACACATTTCTGTTGGTCATAGTATATGCACAATATGTGAGAAGTTGGGACTGTTAGTGTTTGCCCATGTGTTGATAATTCAGCAAGGGACTGGTTAACAGCGTTGCTGGTTCTAAGTACATTCCAAAAGACATCCCCCAGGCTGTGGCTAAGCCATGTCTCTGCAGTATCCTTTCTTTCAGGAGTGCTAGTTCTGCAAGTTTCGCAGGAGAGCTTCTGTAAAGTTTGGAAGGTAGGAGACGGATACTGGCAGAAGTAAAGCTGTGAGTACTGGGCGTGAGTCGTGCTTCGGTAGCTCAGATGGTAGAGCACTTGCCCGCAAAAGGCAAAGGTCCCGAGTTCGAGTCTCGATCGGGCACACAGTTTTAATCTGCCAGGAAGTTTCACATTCCAAAGAGATTGTGAGTGCACAAGTGGTGGTTTATGGACTTGCTATATTGTCCACAAGACTCTTCGATGGTGATTGTGCACCTGCACAGTCGCAACGGATGGCTGCTAGCCATCTCTACAAGGACTACAGCGAGTCTGGACCCTTGATGACTCACCAATACCATTATTCCTACTAGGACTGCAGTGGGTCTGCACCTCTGGTGGCCCACCAATACCGTAATCTCTAACAGGACTACATTGGTCTGCTATGTGATGACATACCTACCAATATTCTTCAACCTCGACTGATTCTGCTGTGGGTTTGCTCTGTTGTGGCCCATTACCTGTCTGCATGTCAGGAGTCAGCACTGTCTTTCCATTGGAAGGATAACACTACTTCTTCAAGACTGCATGGAAATCCACTACTTCCATGTGCATTTTCTTTCACTGCTCAGACTTTGAAAAAAATTTTACTGTGGTGAATGATCAGGACTGTCTTTATGGACTGTGAGAAAATTTTAGCTTTTGACCAACATTGTATCAATAAGTGTGTGCATTTGATTTCTTTGTTATTGTAATTATGAAAAATTTTTTCAAATCTGTATTGGCCAATGCCCAAAACAATTTGTAAAATTTTTGTGGGGAGCATGGGGGCTATGTAAGTAGGTTGTTTAGGTTTTTATATTGGTAACGACATGTAGCGCTCTATATGAAAATCACTGACTGTGCTGTGTGCAGTCTGAGGCTGGTCAGCATTGTTGCAATATTCGCCATTGTAGTGTAGTGTTGGGCAGTTGGCTGTCAACAGCGCGTAGCGTTGCGCAGTTGGAGGTGAGCCGCCAGCAGTGGTGGATGTGGAGAGAGATGGCGGAATTTTGAGAGCGTACGATCTGGACGTGTGTCCATCAGAAAGAGTAAATTTGTAATATTGGATATCATGGACTGATATATATAATATGACTTTTGAACACTATTAAGGTAAATACATTGTTTGCTCTCTATCAAAATCTTTCATTTGCTAACTATGCCTATCAGTAGTTAGTGCCTTCAGTAGTTTGAATCTTTTATTTAGCTGGCAGTAGTGGCGCTCGCTGTATTGCAATAGTTTAAGTAACGAAGATTTTTGTGAGGTAAGTGATTCATGAAAGGTAGAGGTTATTGTTAGTCAGGGCTATTCTTTTGTAGGGATTTTTGAAAGTTAGATTGCGTTGCGCTAAAAATATTGTGTGTCAGTTTAAGCACAGTCATTTACAATTTTTCTAAGGGGACGTTTCACATTTTTTGGAGTCGGGACGCAGCAGCAGTGAAGTCGGGGGCGGAGCGCCAGTCAGGTGCGGACAGTCAGTGCTCGCCTACCGCTGGGGTCACACATGATCCGTCCGACGGAAGGAGATTAAATTGCAACGGTCGTTGGTCGGTCGTTCGGTTGGTCGTCTCATCGGACGACGTGTATTTGGTCGCCGACCGCTTGTGGAAACTCTCTGGGGGTCGAATTGATTCGTCCTTGTTGTTCCACAGTGATTGCTTTAACGATTGTTCAGGTTTTTGTGCAAGGATGTTTACGTGGAACCGTGTGTAGCTTCTGTGACTTCAGCAAATGAATGCTGTCTGCGTATTGGAGTAGTCAGTCAATCGGTTCAAATAGAGCAGCGAGTGTGTGGGGTGGAAGGGATTGATTAGGCTGTTGGTTGCTTCCTCAACCGTTCCTAGGTCGTGTTGCCAACCTATTGTTCAGTGTTACGCTTGGCTGCCTGTCTCACCTAAACTGTTGTTAGAGTTTCCTCTCCAGTTCGACCCTTGGAACACTTCTGAGCACCACTGTTGTTGTTTGTGATTGTCATTTTATTTGGTCGCAGGTACTGTGCCAGGCCTTCATCCGTACATTAATATTGTCTGTTTTACGTTTAGTATATGGCCTTCAGCCGACTTCATGACAACTATTTTAAGATTTGGCCTTCAGCCATATTTTATTTAAAATTCTTGTTGCTCTGTATTTAGGCCTTCAGTCGTGTTTGTTTCAAAATCTGTGGCTTTAATATATAAATCCTTGGCTGTAAGGTTCCCATTTTATTATCTTGAATTCTTGAAACGTCCTTCAGCCGTGTTCTGTAAATGTTTATCTTAAGGTTTTATTTAATTATTCTTGAGTAATGGTTTGGGCATTTTGCCGACAAGGTACTTCAAGTTTTCGTAAGATGTTTTTGTTGTACTGTGTAAAGGCAAAACTTTAAAGCTTCACTTTTACTATGTAGAAAAAAATTTATTGGGCTTTCAGCCGAAGAATTTATTTGACTTTACCTTAATATGGCCTTTAGCCGAAAATTGTAACTGCTTGGCTTCTAAAGAATTTCCTTAGCTGATCTGAAATATTATTTCGGCCTTTAGCTGAGAAGATATTGCAATTTTACTTAAGTAAGGCCTTCAGCCGTTACTCTAAATTCTGGTGTGTTAAAAGCAATCATTTAAACTTATTCAGAAGTTACTTGGGCCCTCAGCCGTGAACTGATCTTTCTTGTGTAAAAGAGAAAACTGTATTGGTTTGAGGAATAAATTTGTGTGTCTTCTTGTATAACTAACAGTAATTGACCTTTGTCCTTTTCCACAACCTGATCCGCCATGTCCTGCGAAACCAGATTTCAGAGTCATCTGCGCTTCTCTCCATTCGCTTGGGACTTTGCGCTGGGCGAGAGATTCGCGATAAATGGCAGTGCCGTAGAGTACTCTTTGTGAAACACAACTGAGATTTCATCAGGCCCTGGTGACTTATTTGTTTTCAACTCGTTCAGTTGTTTCTCTACGTCAAGGATGATTACTGCTATGTCGTCCATACAGGAGTCTGTTAGATGGTCAAACGACAGTATCTTGGTTCGTATTTGAGAAGACTCGTACAGTGCCCCCCCCCCCCCCCTGCCCGCCTCCATATTTCTCTCATTACCAGCACAAATATTCGTTGAAGCTCTGAGATGTGTCCTTTTAACTTATTCCTTTTTCTTAGTGAAGTTGTCCCACAAATTTCTTTTCTCTCAAAATCGATTCAGTACCTTTTTTCTTGTTTATTCGATCGCTCATCTATTCTTCGCCATCCTTCTATGGTACCAAGCTTCAAATCGCCTTTTCCCTTTTCGTATGAACTATTCTTTGTCAAAGTTTCGCTTCCATATGTAGTTACATTATAGCCAAAACAGAAAAGAATTATCACTTAGATTTAGGCGTCACCATATTTCCGTTTTTCTGAAAAACATTTGTTGTGATTGCATTTGCACATTACTCAGCCTCTTTACTACTTTGACTGCCAGTCTATTTGCATCGCAAATAGCCCCATCCATTTTCAGCGTTTAACTCCATGTAATTCCCCAGGAAAACCTAATTTAATTCGACTATACCGTTGTTAAGATTTTATTAAACACAACGTGTACAAATATTAGTTAAATTAGTTATCATCGTTTGTATAGTGAGCTAGTGACAATGTTATTTCTTTACACTCAGTGGTGCAGTAACTACTGCAAAGTCCTCATATGATGCACTGACATCTGTCATCTGTCGGTGGGGTTGCGATATCCTTTGATTAAGCGTATTCGTTCATGTATTTCATGGGTACCCACTCACGCATATAGGTAAGGCAACTAGCCATTTGCTTTCTTCCATTACCATGATGACAGAGTAGATCTATGAGAACCGGCAACAATAATAAAAAGAATTGCTAGCGATCTTGGAAAACTTGATTCTTCAAGAATAATTTCCGGCCATTCGTTATTTGTCATCGCTGGTGTGCTGATCAGCCCCTGTTTTCCAAGAGTCTGGTGCTTTGTGTAATTGATAACGGGCTATGAGCTGCCATCACGTCGTCAGTGATGAAGGTTGTGTCCGCCAACATGTGGGTTATTCAGTTTTCTGCGAATGTTTAGAGGCATAGCACTGTTTTGATATAGGCTGATTTTACTCGCTCTCGATGTTTGAGATTTGAGATATCAGGTGCTTTCACACAAGTTGCGTCCGTAGGATACAGTGAGAGCAACCTTAATGTTGAATAGTCTCCAGGCTGTTCGTACAGATAGTAGACTCCGTTTCGTTACTTCAAACATTGCCTCGATTGCTCGTACGACGCAGTCTTGAACGCGCTTGGAATTCAACTATATTCCATTACCCTTGTTCTGCTGCCACGGATGTTCGTTTCCTTTTTTTTTTCTTTTGTCATCATTCTTCTGATTGGTTAGATGCAGCTTGTTACATTTTTCTCACCAACGCCACCCTTTTCCTCTTACAGTGCCGTCGATTATTTATCGAATGTATTTCAGTTTCATCCACATTGTAACTATGGCTATAGGGAGCTAGGTTGCTGGCACCGAAGCAAAAACATTCTAAGGCTAACAATAAATTTATTAACGATTTCAGAAAAAGATTTCCGCAGGTCCACAAATCAAAGATCACAAATCTCACTTTAACTTTAACGTGCGTCCACACCTCACCAATTTTTTTTTTTGTGAGTTGTATGAAACAGAAAAATTAACGGCGGTCCTAATTTAGACACAATAACACAACCCAAACAACAATAATTACCATAGAAAGTACAATAAGAATGAACGATCCCTTCGTGGGACTAAAGGGCTGTAAACACTAGTCCAAAATATTCCTAATCTGAAACATAAAGCAACAAGTTTTGATATATCCAGCACACATTAGAATAACAACTACCTCACGTTGGTGTCAGCTTAACTATTAATCAGTAAGGTGTAAATTACGACTTCCTATGTTTGACGCTGGTGCCGGATGGCGTAACAACAGTTACAGTAAGGTAACCTTTAATTGTCTGGGTAGAACATGCATCGAGCTGAAAATTCATGGTCGAGTCTCATGATTGTACGCGAACGGCCTCACAATGTCGGACTTCAGGAAGAAGAAAAGGCGCACAGAATTTATACAGGCGCCTACACCAATATCTAGCAGTAAGACGGCGCATAAAGCAACAACCTTAAGAAGGTAAACCAAGGGTGTCCCACTCAAACCTTCCTGATTTCAAGGACCCAGGAGAGAAAAACCACAGTAGATACGACAGTGAAAAATTCACCATATTGTAGTGCATCTCTAAGAATTTATATTCCCGCGTCAGAACTGCCAAGTATCGTCGCCAGAGTGCAGCATGGTTGCATGAAGTGAAAATGGCGACTCCACAGCAGCGCGCACAAGCCTCGCCGATTACTGTGCAAAGAAATTATCGTCGTGTGTATGAATATGATCCACCTGATGTGAAAACAATTAAGGAGTGTTATAGGAAGTTTCTGGCAACAGGAAGTATTTTGAAACATTCTGGCGGTGCACGTTACGGAGTTTCAGAAGAGACAGAGGAGGACATCAGACAAATGTTTCTCAGAAGCCCTCGTAAATCAATTCGTCAAGCTCTAGGTAAGTTGATGTACCTCGATTAACATTGCATCGTGTGCCTCACCAGCTTCTTCGTATGTGCGGTTACAAAGTGCAAATTCTGCAACGTCTGACGCCAAACGACAAACCACGCCGACAACAATTTGCTGTGGATATGCTGCAGCGTATTGATGTGGATGCAATCTTCCTGGAAAGATGTTTATTCTCAGATGAGGCAACTTTTCGTCTATCAGGAAGGGTTAATAGGCATAATGTTTGGATTTGAGGTTTGCAGAATTCATTTTTCAGCAAGACGGAGCTCCGCTGCATTGGTGAACGGCTGTTCACAAATTCCTGGATAGGAAATTTCCCAGTGGTTGGATCGGACGCGGAGGACCGATTGCCTGGCCAAAATGTTCACCCGACATTACGCCACTTGATTTTTTCATGTGGGGATTCATGAAGGACCGTGTGTATGCGAACGAAGTGGACGATATTCCTACGTTGCGACATTGTATCACTAATGAGATTGCTACAATAACAGAGGAAATGTTACAAAGAACTTGGCAAGTAATTGAATAAGGACTCGATATTCTTCGTGCTGCAAATGGTTCACATGTAGAGGTGTATTGATGATAAATAAACAAATTGTTTGAGATGCTCTACGATGTGGTGCATTTTTCATTGTCGTATCTACTGTGTTTATTTTTCTGGATCTTTGAAATGAGGGAGGTTTGAGTGAGACACTCTGTACATCACTGCACATCCGAAGAAAATTTCAAGGCTCGCTAACGCCAGTCTAATAATGGGCTCTACTGTAGTCTATAACAAGAATGAAACAGCGTCCACATGCTTAACAGGGCGTCGTTAAAGCACTGAGAAATAAGTGCTGGTTTAAGGGAAGCACTCCAGTGGCAAAAGAATATGCAGGCAGAATGATATAATAATCTCTATAAAGTAAGCCGTGTTTGAAAAAAGAATAATCACAAGAGTAACAGAAAGTGAACTCAATAGGAAACTTGAACAGAGATCAAAGTATATCTTCTTTTGCCACAGGAGCGTTCTTCCTCGTGTGAACGCTTGCTGTTTACAAAGTCATTCAGTGCCCAATGCTTCATGTTCTTCACTAACAAGCGTTGAAGCTGCGGCGCGGCACGTTTCTTTTTACCGCCCTGCCAATGTCCAGCAGTGTTCATTTGTCTAGCCAAAAGCTGTAGTAGAAAATACTAGACTACTACTGCCTATTGCAGGTCGCAACATACATACACTCCTGGAAATGGAAAAAAGAACACATTGACACCGGTGTGTCAGACCCACCATACTTGCTCCGGACACTGCGAGAGGGCTGTACAAGCAATGATCACACGCACGGCACAGCGGACACACCAGGAACCGCGGTGTTGGCCGTCGAATGGCGCTAGCTGCGCAGCATTTGTGCACCGCCGCCGTCAGTGTCAGCCAGTTTGCTGTGGCATACGGAGCTCCATCGCAGTCTTTAACACTGGTAGCATGCCGCGACAGCGTGGACGTGAACCGTATGTGCAGCTGACGGACTTTGAGCGAGGGCGTATAGTGGGCATGCGGGAGGCCGGGTGGACGTACTGCCTAATTGCTCAACACGTGGGGCGTGAGGTCTCCACAGTACATCGATGTTGTCGCCAGTGGTCGGCGGAAGGTGCACGTGCCCGTCGACCTGGGACCGGACCGCAGCGACGCACGGATGCACGCCAAGACCGTAGGATCCTACGCAGTGCCGTAGGGGACCGCACCGCCACTTCCCAGCAAATTAGGGACACTGTTGCTCCTGGGGTATCGGCGAGGACCATTCGCAACCGTCTCCATGAAGCTGGGCTACGGTCCCGCACACCATTAGGCCGTCTTCCGCTCACGCCCCAACATCGTGCAGCCCGCCTCCAGTGGTGTCGCGACAGGCGTGAATGGAAGGACGAATGGAGACGTGTCGTCTTCAGCGATGAGAGTCGCTTCTGCCTTGGTGCCAATGATGGTCGTATGCGTGTTTGGCGCCGTGCAGGTGAGCGCCACAATCAGGACTGCATACGACCGAGGCACACAGGGCCAACACCCGGCATCATGGTGTGGGGAGCGATCTCCTACACTGGCCGTACACCACTGGTGATCGTCGAGGGGACACTGAATAGTGCACGGTACATCCAAACCGTCATCGAACCCATCGTTCTACCATTCCTAGACCGGCAAGGGAACTTGCTGTTCCAACAGGACAATGCACGTCCGCATGTATCCCGTGCCACCCAACGTGCTCTAGAAGGTGTAAGTCAACTACCCTGGCCAGCAAGATCTCCGGATCTGTCCCCCATTGAGCATGTTTGGGACTGGATGAAGCGTCGTCTCACGCGGTCTGCACGTCCAGCACGAACGCTGGTCCAACTGAGGCGCCAGGTGGAAATGGCATGGCAAGCCGTTCCACAGGACTACATCCAGCATCTCTACGATCGTCTCCATAGGAGAACAGCAGCCTGCATTGCTGCGAAAGGTGGATATACACTGTACTAGTGCCGACATTGTGCATGCTCTGTTGCCTGTGTCTATTTGCCTGTGGTTCTGTCAGTGTGATCATGTGATGTATCTGACCCCAGGAATGTGTCAATAAAGTTTCCCCTTCCTGGGACAATGAATTCACGGTGTTCTTATTTCAATTTCCAGGAGTGTAGAATTTTCCGGTAAAGCCGGCCGCGGTGGTCTCGCGGTTCTAGGCGCGCAGTCCGGAACCGCGCGACTGCTACGGTCGCAGGTTCGAATCCTGCCTCGGGCATGGATGTGTGTGATGTCCTTAGGTTAGTTAGGTTTAAGTAGTTCTACGTTCTAGGGGACTGATGACCTCAGCAGTTAAGTCCCATAGTGCTCAGTGCCATTTGAACCTTTTTTTTTTTTTTTTTTGTCCGGTAAACGGGATGTGGCTAGTACTGAAACAAAAGTTTTAATTCGGCAATGTAAATTTTCAGGTATATTTTTACCATAAAGATCACAGTTAATACTGCCAAGTCCGTACTAAGTGGCTACACAATGTAAAGTTCTCACGGACACCACAATCACACACGTAGCCAGTTTATGGTATTTACACCCGCTACCGAAGTTAATCGAGTTCACCGGATCGTTTAGTTAGAAAATGCTCGCTCAAATGTTGTGCACTCTGCTCTATACGTAATACCTGTTCCAGTCTTAGATCGCACAACACGCCACGCGGTTTTAACTAACAGTCAAAAGCAATAATTGTGATATTCCGTCCGAAATTCCACACGACTTCCACTATACCGTTCACGTAAATACGCTTTGTACTACTTCGCGAACTCGTAATTAGCAATTTTCCGCGATTTTACGGTACTTTAGTCGGAGCTGCTTTCAATGAGATGTTACTAGTTCGAACCCTCAGCCCCGACTGACTTAGATCACACCAAAGCCTTTCTCCCCAGCATAGATTGGCGCGAGCCTGAATTTTTCTGGTTGGCTGATATCACCAACAGCAAATCGGGTTGCAGTATTATCCCGCGCTAACCCACGCTTTACTTCAATGACCAATCATAGTAAAACATTTCTTTCTATGGCAATTGCTAAATAAATAAATTTAGAAAAGTATCAAATATAAAATTACTCCTTCCTAAATTACCGATTAATTTGTGTTCTACTCACTATTTATTAGTACCATAAACTGACTGCACATTTAATTATAGTATATCCCCTGTATAGTTTAACTGGTACTTCGTGAATAAGCAAAACACTTTTCATTTACTTCTGTTCTTCTTCACTCATACAACACTCACACTACTAATTACTACACATATAAAACAATTATAATTATGCAAATTCATTAAATATTAGTCAAACATAACTTTACAACACTGTTTTGATTACTACTGCTAGTACTGTTCGTCAACTGCTGACCTCTGCCGCCTACTAGTACAACTACGTGCAGCTCTGTAACTCAGGTCCATGTCAGCTGGTGACATCTGTCGATGACTCATGCCTATAATGATATCGTCCTAACAAGTGACAGGAGCGATGCGAAGGCGCTACGCCTGAAAGCCACAACAAGAAAATGTTCAAATGTATGTGAATTCCTAAGGCACCAAACTGCTGAGGTCATCAGTCCCTAGATTTACACACTACTTAAACTAACTTATGCTAAGAGCAACGCACAGACCCGTGCCCAAGGGTGGACTCGAACCTCCGGAGGGAGGGGCCGCACAATCCGTGTCATGGCGCCTCAAACCGCGCAGCCACTCCGCGCGGCTCCCACCAAGACTCCAACCTTAGTAATATCATTACACATACAACTGCAGAAACTGAAACACAAAGGTAAATCACAACCTACAAAATAAATCTACTAAAACCAAATACCAAGTAGAAAAAACCTTAATCTCCAGCGGCCAGCTAATACTCAATGGGATGAGCAACATAATTTTAAACAAAAAGTACCTAGTCTGCTGTGGCCGTTCTTACCCTGCACGTTTCCTCAAAATTATACGGCCAGTAACGTGTGTAGGTCATGCTGATTCAACAGAAAATTCTAACCTCACATAGATATGAACTTTTTGCCAATCGTACAATAAAACATGAGCAACACATATATAAAGCCAGTTAATAAGCAAACGCAGGTACACAGCCGGTCGCTGTTCAACTCCGAACACTCAGCAGAATAAAGGATTTCCAACTGCCGTGTGACTTGCTCCAGACATACGACCGTAAACATTTAAATAAGGTGCTGACATATGGTACAGTAGAATCAGTTGCAAAACCAATAGAGTACGTGAAAACAAGGGCACGTTGTTTAAGACTGAGCCCGCACATTTTACTTAAGGTACACGATCGCAAACAAATACGAATAAGGTACAGCAGGATTATCAATTAAACAGAAATGTGGCACTGAAAAGCTAGTTCTAAAAGTACGTTCAGCCAACACAGAGTCAGAATGAATTAGAGAAAAGACCAAGCACAGGCCAAAATAGAAAAGTTCGCACCGAAAATGAAGTGGCTAGTCGGCTAGCAAAATAATAGATCCAACTCTTCCTAGTAATTCCGGTACATGTATCTGCATGGTCTAACAGCTCCTGCTTCTGCCGATTGCCGCCAAAGGCAATATTCAATCTTCTATAGCAGAGTGACACCTTGCTCACCATACAGGGGGCGTAAAGGTGTCTTCGTGGCGTTAACACTCCGCTCACACGGGAATAACCACTGCTCTACCCAAGCGCACTCACGTCTTAGAGAAACGTTCCTAACGTCTTTCCTGCCCTCAGCAGGCGCCGCAGCACCGCGAAAGCTAAGCTCGCAACCAAAGCAGAGTCGATAACGTGCTGCACGCCAGTTGCACTCGCTCTCAGGGCACAATAACATTATAGCCTCTTTTTAAGACACTACCCATTACGTTCAGCATATATTCCAAGACATTTGGTGTCGTTGAACTACAGAGTCATCCGCAAAACTTTATTTCATTTCTTCTCCGAGACTTTGAATTCCGTTCCCAATTTTCTCCTTGGTTTTCTATAATGCTTCCTCAATGTCCAGATTGAATAATATGAGAGAGAAGTTGCAACCTTGTCTTACTCTTGTCTCAACTTGTGACGAAACAAGCTGGAATATTTTTTCTTCCCCTCCTGTTTTGTCATCTGCCGACTTAAATTCGGTCTTTCATTTTTGAACTATTTACCATTAACATACGTGAGTATAATCTATATCTTCATAAAAGAGAAAGGTTGGCCCTCAGTTTTAAAGAATATAACACTAGATCTAATTTTGTGGTTAGTTTTATGTATGTAATTGATTTTCTAATTTATTTCGACTATTCCTACTTAGTATCTTTCATCATAGGGCAAAATAAGTAATTGTTTCGTAACTTCTATTGTTGACAAAAAATATAAATTTTGCACTAGTTATAAACATTTGGAGGAACAACTAATAGTGTTCTTAAAGTATTTATTTGGCTCTATTCGACAACATGTTAGCAAAGCCAGACCTTAATTGATTTCAAAGTAGTTAACAGTTTTGTCAAAAGTATCGTTTACGTAACTGTATTTGTTAATTTCATGATTTAAACAAATAATTTGGCTTAACCCTTGCAGTAGAAGAAACTGTTAAAAAGAAGCAATTTTTCCATGTAGTCAGTTAATTTAATGAGTTAAGTTTTAACTGTAATTTCTGTAAACTAAACTTCGAACAATGTGTAGTTTCAGCACCTGTTATTGTGATGATATATAAGGGCCCGATTTTTGGTCACGAGTCAGTCAGTCCACAGCCGAGTTTCAGACGAGGAACCTGTGTTGGTCAGAATGACAACAGTGCATTAACTGAACAGTGTTATAAGTGTTATTGAATTGGGCCATGTGTAAAAACAGTGACAGTGTCTGCTCCATACGTACCTTTCTATTCTTCAAGAACTGTGAACTTTGTGGTCAGGCTTTTATTCCTCGTAGATCTTACACAGTAAACTATTGTAACAGTATGTGGATTTTCGCCTGTTAAGTATTAATGAAGCTTATTGGAAGTTAGAACTAAAGTGAAAGTAAAAGACTGTGAAACGCAACTGTGAATGTGTCGGCTACATCATGTACAGTAGACAGTTTCGCACGTCAACCCCCTATGTTTTCAGCCAGTATGTCGACACCAAGGACAACAAACGAATAAACAAAGTAGGCGAACCGCCACAAACTATTGTCTTCCTTTCTTGTCCATGGATTTTCTAACTGCAATATGGTTTCTGCAAAAGTTGTAAATCACCTTTCGCTTCTTATATTATGATCCTACTACTTTCAAAGTTTTAAAGAGTCTATTTCATTGACATTGCTAGGCGCTTTCTTCGTGTGTAAAATTCTGTAAACGTTGGTTTGATTTCTTCGCTACCTATCTTCTGAGATATGTCGTAGGGTCTGTATCGCCTCGCATGTTCCTTCATTTATACAGATTCCAAACTAATCTTCCCCTGATCGGCTTCTACCAGTCGTTCCAGTCTTCTGTCGTCGCTTCTTATTAATATTTGGCACTGGGATTTACTAATGTGATAGTTCGGAAATGTAGATGTCAACAGATGGATTCTTTGATATGGAGTTTGTACATTTGAACAGAAGCTGTCTTTGGTATGGAAACTGTACATGTCAACAGACGTATTCTCTCGAAGTTCGAAGTAGTTTTGAGAGAATGACATCCACTCTAGGTGCCTTGATAACGCTTAGATCTTTCAGAGTTCTGTCAAAGAGATCTCTTAGAACTATATCCCCCCCTTCAGTCTTATATATTTCTGTCGACTGATATCTCGGAACCACATTTCACTCTTCAACCTAATTTATTGTTGTCAAATTCATCTCTCAGAACCACAATTCTCGTTTCAACCTCATTCCTTCTTTGTCAAAGTGATCTCCCATTTCAATCTCATTCACTTCCTCTTCCTTTCCTATAGTATTGTATTCAAGTTTCTTTCCTTCATATCTTTTTTTTACTCCTTCCACCTTAGCCTTTTACTCTTTGCTTTCTAGTGACTCGTAGTATGAGCTCTTGGCGTATATACAATTGCTTCTCTTTTCTTAAATATTTATTTTTTATACGTGGTATTTATGTTTTTCGAAGGCATGCATAATTCTGAGGCTTTGTATTTCTGCTCTATTTCTGCTATAGCTATTTTTGAAATTTCTGTCCACCTCTCATTTAGACGTCTGTATGTCCAGTGGCCTGCTTAATTTAGTGCATTTTTATTGACCTTCCTTTTATCAGTTAAGTTAATATCCACTGTGCTGTTTAAGGATTTACATTGGGTCTTGTCTTCTTGTTCAGCTGCTCCTCTGCTGCCTTTACTGTTTTATTTCTCAGGGCCAACCATTCATCTTCTATTACATTTCTTCCGCCCAGTTCTGTCAATCGTCATCTAATACTCCTTTTAATCTACAATCAAACGTTTCATGGTTCCACCTCCTTAATTCACTAGGTTTCTGGAATTTCTTCATATTTGGCCTACATTCGAGTGCCCAGTAAAGGTGACCAGACTCTATATCCGCTTCAGTAAATGTTAACAATTTATAACTGCATTTTGTATTATATAAATTACCTGAAATTTTCCGGTGTCCTCAAATTCCTTCCTTGCATTCAACTTTCTCTGGTGATTCGCAGAGAAAAGTACCAGTAACGATTAAATTCCGCAATCTTTCCTTCCAGTATTTGTATTTTCTGTTCTCTCCTCTTTTCTAATAATGAATTCCAGACAATTTAGTTTGTCTCATCACAACATTCCAGTATCGTCACCTGAGGAGCTAGTAATCATATATACGTAGGGTCTTCAGAAATTAATTTGCAAGACCAGGTTCCGATGACAAGAACATTAGTGGAAGAGGCAATTACAATAGGTCTGAAGTTGAATATCGATAAGACAGAATACCTTGTAGTTATCAGAGAAAATGATGACGGACCCCTGAAGGTGGAGGACAAACTCTTTGAAAGGGCTTTAAATATCTTGGGGCTATACTCAATGAAAGGAACGAGATAGACCAGGAAATTATTGCACGAATCAAGCAGGAAACAGGTCAAGGTTTGCTCTGCGAAAGCTGTTAAAGACCCCAGCTTCTATCGAGATCCTCAAAATCCAAGATCTATAAGACAGTAATAGAACCTGTAGTATTATTTGGAGCAGAGACCTAGACCATCACCCAAAAGATGGAAAGAAAACTCCTGACATTGACGGATACCATCCTCAGACAGATTTTTGGGCCAATGAAGGATGGAGATGAAAGGAGGGAAAGAAAGGATTGTGAATTGCAGGAGCTACACAAGTCGATGGACATCGTGGCAGTGATCAAAGAAGAAACAGTGCAGTGGTATGGAGACGTAATGAGTCGAGAAGGCCAGATCGTCAGGGATGTAGTGGAGGAAGATATTAGAGGCAAAAGACCACGGGGAAGATCACGACTCCGATGGACTGATCAGGTCAGAGAGGATATCAGTACGCTGGGACTGTCCGAAGAAGAATACATGGATTGATGAGGCCGAGGAGGCTGACTGGCGAGGCCAAAGACGGACTGCGGTTTGTGTGGCCAACGCAGTACTATGTCGTCCCACGCTGAGATCATTGCCCAACAAGAGTCCCGCATTTTCCGAAAACGGAACATGTTCCGAGTTTCCTGCATACATGGTTCTGTTGCGGTGCGGATAACAGGTACAGTATAGTGAGGGAGTGACACGGCGCGGCAACTGGCAACATACCACACAGCTGAATAACGCGGAACAGTATGATTTTTGTGGACAGAACTCTATACTGAACGCAGATTCACCGTGGAATTCACAGGGCATAGAGGCCAAATACAATCTCAGGTACGCCGTTGAAATGCTGTCAATTATTTGACCAATGCTGCACAGACGTGGGTGACGCTCATCTGCAAGAAAGGCAAGCGACATCGACCACAGAAGACAATACCCAGGCAATCGGCAAGCTGAAAGAACGTCTGGGCGTAAGAACATTTTCTGACGACGAGGACTTTCACGCCAAAGTTATCAACTGGTTCCGTGATATGTATCCTCGAGGAGCAGAATGACTGATAGAGGTTTCCGGTCGCTGTATTACTGAGATGTTTTGATTTTGGAGTATAGTTTAGCATCCCATAAAGTTATACGCCGTACCATAATAATGTGTACCTTATTTAAGAGATCTTCTGGTAGCTTTACTGCTTTGGTGGGTCTCAAATTTGTGTCTATCTTGGTATCAAAGTCCGTTTAGTGCACCAACATTCCTGCTTTCTTTTTCATTACTAGTGAAACGTCCCCTTTGAAAAATTATTTATACACGACTGTTCTTAAACTGACACACAATATTTTTAGCGCAACGCAATCTGACTTTCAAAAATCCCTACAAAAGAATGGCCCTGACTAACATTAACCTATACCTTTCACAAATCACTTACCTCACGAAAAATCTTCGTTACTCGCACTATTGCAATACAGCGAGCGCTACTACTGCCAGCTAAATAAAAGATTCAAACTACGAAAGGCACTAACTACTGATAGGTATAGTTAGCAATTGAAAGATGTTAATAGAGAACAAACAATGTATTTACCTTAACAGTCATAATATATATATTAGTTCATGACATCCAGCGTTACAAATTTCAAAACTCCGCCATCTCTCTCCCCACATCCACCACTGCTGGCGGCTCACCTCCAACTGCGCAACGCTACGCGCTGTTAACATCCAGCTGCCCAACACTACAATGGCAGACAACAATGCAAACTAGCCACAGACTGCACACAGCACAGCCAGTGATTTTCATACAGAGAGCGCTACGTGGCGGCGGCGTTACCAATATAACAACCTAAACAGCCTACTTACACTAGATTTAATTCTGTGTTCTTCATTATGATTCTTTTGGTAACCCTGTTTCCATTATACTTCCTACTACCACACTTTACTGATTCTCACAATATTTAAAGTCAACCTACTTTTTCTCTTTTAAAATTCTCTAACCTACCTAAACCTTTAGGGAAACCAAAATTTTACGCTTTGACCTTTAAAATACCAAATTTTCATTCTAATGACATCCTACAGAGCAGTACCCGCCCAGACACACGATGGGGGAGTATTTCACCTCTGAAATATTTTACCCAAGAGACTGGCATCATCATAAATGTATGTGGTAGAATTGCATGTCCTCGTTTACACAGGGTGATTCTTATTAATGTTTAAAAATCCCCGAAGCGACGTAGATGAGGCCGAGACAAGTAATTTAATTTAAGACACATGGAGTCGCAAATGTCGAGAAATACCTGAAAAATGGACGAGAAATGTTGAACATGTGACGTTAGCAGATGACGTACCTTACCGCACTTGGGCTTGGGCATGAAGAGATGATTGTGCAAACTTCGAACATCTTTTATAAGTGTGATATGCTGCAAACGTAGGAGATACAAAATGACTCTCCGCTACAAGCAAGTAAAAAACTATTCTTATTTTATGTTTCTTTAAAGATTTAGTATAGAAAACGTAGGTAATTTACTCGCAACGACGTAATTCGGAAACTTATACTCATTTACTTGTGACGCAACAGTGTAGTTTTTTTGTTGTACGGTACATTGCAGTAAACCAGCGAAGACTGCAAGACCGGTAAATAAGACAGTAAACCTTACCTCAATGTAAGCACATAATTGTGCAACGCACACGTGAGCCCAGAGCCACAACGACTTGACTTCGTTTGCGAAGATCAGGTGCGACAGACCGATCTGCTCAAACGCTGCAGGGCCACTGTGTACGTAACTGGTAATGTCACGCTCTCAACATTTGTTATCCACTTTTGGGTTTATTTGCCACCCAACCCCACGTCTCTTACATTAAATTCATCGTCTCAGAGTCATTTACATCGCTTCGTAGATTATTAAACGTTAATACGAATCACCCTGTAAATACTAACAGTAGTTTCCCATTGCTTTCAGTTGTGCTGCAGTATCAGCATAGCAATGTTATGTTGGTTTATGTTACAAGGTCAGATCAGTCAGTCACCGAAAACGCTCCTGATAAAGAATAATATGATTTTCTAACCTCTTCAGCCGGCCGCGGTGGTCTAGCGGTTCTGGCGCTGCAGTCCGGAACCGTGGGACTGCTAGGGTCGCAGGTTCGAATCCTGCCTCGGGCATGGATGTGTGTGATGTCCTTAGGTTGGTTAGGTTTAAGTAGTTCTAAGTTCTAGGGGACTTATGACCTAAGATGTTGAGTCCCATAGTGCTCAGAGCCATTTGAACCATTTTTTTTCTAACCTCTTCATAGATCCTTGTCCGCTATAGCTGCGTGATATAGCGCTATGGTTATCTGCATACCTGAAGCACGCAAGGTTACTCACCACTACCAGACCCATTGCTCGTGGGGGAAAGCTTCCGTTAATGCAAGTAACGTACGCACTATATAGCGAAATCAATAATAAATTATTTTCGGAAAGGTGGAATAGATCAAGAACATCCCACAAAACTGAAAACGCTACTTGCAATCGGCTATTTAGAATACGCAAAAAGAACTTCTGAAAGCGTATAAAGAACCAGGAGCTGTAAATGCTGATGAAACAACCAAACGGCACGTAGAAAATGAAAGCGCGGAAACTAAGCTTGATAGGACAAATATCCGGTAGACCGGACACCTGCTGAGCCAAAGCTATGGTAACGGGGAAACCTGATGCAACCCGTTCAACTGGAAGAGTGAGGAAGAGATGGAAGGATGAAATGCAGGAGGAACGTCAGCATCTGGGTGTCCATGAGAGCTGGATCCAAAGCGCACAAGGTCGCCATTAGTGGAAGGCCTTATAAGATCGGCGCATGATCTTCAAGATCTTCGGTGGTCGATATGTAGGTGTGTATGTGCTGTATTTAAATAAGTACATAATCGTTCCCTAAGCCCCAAATTTTGATGTAGGTAGTGACCTAAGCAAAAAGTTGACTTGGCTCTGTCCGTGGTTCATCTATATCTATACTAATAATAAATATGCAAAACTGTTGTGTCGGTCTCTTTGTCCGTTTGAACACGTTTCTCCAAAACTTCTAGGCGAATTTTCGTGGGGTTTTTGAAACTAACTTGAGCGTAGCTTCGGGCACGGTATAGGCTTTAGTTCATCAAAACCGGATGGCGAAAAAAAAAATCGTGATTGCAAGTGTTACTAAAACGATCTGGTCTTTCTGAATGCACTAACCTCTAGACGAATTTCTATGGCGTTTCGTACTTGAGTATAGCTTGGGATACCGTAGAGGCTTTATTTAATTAAAATCTGATTATAGACAAAAAAGGTATCCATTCTTATTGCAAAAATATATGTACATACTCGTGTATGTACATGTGAATGCATGTTTGTTAGTTCCACAGCTCCTCCGAAACCGCTAGATCAATTTCAACCAAACTTGCTACACTTATCATTTACTGTCTGGAAAGAATCGCTGTGTGGGTAAGAACCAGCTACCTGTTAAAGGGGCGTGGGTAAAGAAAAAGTGTCGGCAACGACGCGCGAATACCCAGATTTCATTCCTCTACTATTTCACAATCAGACCACTTAGTGAACTGCAACAAACTTTAGGCATAATTTCAAATGCAAAATATTACAAAAAATTTACTCCCTTACAATCCCAAAATATGATGATACGAAAACAATTCATCACTCACTACATTTTCGCTGTTCATGCAAGAAAACTATTATACTAGGTTTAACATTTTTATTTCTTACATGTGTTACGGCTTCTGCAGCACTTGTCCGCAGCTCGTGGTCGTGCGGTAGCATTCTCGCTTCCCGCGCCCGGGTTCGATTCCCGGCGGGGTCAGGGATTTTCTCTGCCTCGTGGTTACTGGGTGTTGTGTGCTGCCCTTATGTTAGTTAGGTTTAAGTAGTTCTAAGTTCTAGGGGACTGATGACCATAGATGTTAAGTCCCATAGTGCTCAGAGCCATTTGAACCATTCTGCAGCACTTTTTAGCAGCAGACACAGTGGCTGCGCCAAAGACTGAGACGGCGTGGAGTTTTACAATTATTTATTGAACTTCCTTTACAATTTCTCTCTCGTCGTCGCTGCTCAGCCCCGCGGATCCCTCCGCCTGGCTGCTACTGTGTAGATTCTCCGACAGTGCGCGCAACGCGCGCCGATGATCGCACTCGCATCCTCAGGCCACCAGTGCTCTGCTGAAGCCCTGTGGTTGAAATGAACTCGTCGCCGCTCGCGTCGCCGTGAGGTCAGCTGCCGACGCCTGCTGCACCGGAGGCTGGGAAGCCGTCAGTCGCGATGTCCGCGAGCTCCCGTCATGGACGGACCACGCGCCGTGGGCCCGGGTGGCCGTGGAGTCCGGGCGTCAGTCCCCGGCGGCGCCAGTGCCCAAGACCGCACTGCGGCCGGTCCTGCTGGAAGTTCTCCCCCAGAGCTGAAGTTGACATCTGGCAGCGAACGGATGACTCCTGCGAGCTGGAACAGACTTCCGGAATCGTCACCTACGAAGATTGAACATTCGGACACGGACCACGTCCGTCCTCAGACCCGAACTGCTTCGTAATAGCTTCTGTCCGTTGCTGCCTGCGCTCTACTATTTATATCCGGCAGGAGGAAGTTTTTTACCCTCGGTGGTAGCTTTTTGTTATTACTCCTGCAGTAACTTAGCGTGCTGCCCTCACTTCCCCTTACTCAGCACTCTCCAGGCTTCGCTCGGCGCTCGGTCTGTGTGCATCCTTGCGTCAGCTTGTTGGTAGTCTGCTACTGTCAGCAAGGCTGTCTGTGCCGCGCTTACTTCGCAACGCCTCGGTCGCCGGCTGCCTCTGTTTTGCCATCCTCCACTGAAGCAGCGCTTACTACATCTGGCCGCAACACATGTTAGAAATAGTGCCAAATTTTCGAAGTTCTGAACAATCAGGGTAAGCTGTAGGAAAAAACGGGTAAAATCCAATAGGTGCGAGAGGCAAGAGGGAGCGTAAAGCATGGTAGACAAAGAAGGAAATTGTCTGGTTTAGAGGTATAAGACAGTAATGTAGTCTTCCACCCGTATTGTTCAGTCTAAACATTGAAGAAGCAATGACGGAAATAAAAGAACTGTTGAAGAGCAGGACTAAAATTCAAGGTGATACGCTGATGGCACTGCCATCACAGTGAAAATGAGGCCTTACACGATCTGTTAATCGGAATGAACATCCTAATGAATACATAAAATGCACTGAGGGTAAATCGAAGAAAGACGAAAGTAATGAGAAGTAGCAGAAATTAGAACAGCGCGAAACCCATAATTGGAACTGGGGATTAAGAAGTAGACGAAGTTACGGAAGTCTGATACCTAGTCAGTAAAACGACTCATCACGGACGGAGCAACGGAGACGTAAAAAGCAGTGTGTCACGGGCAAAAAGAGCATCCTAGCTAAGGCAAATTTACCAGCATCGGACATTGGCCTTAACTTGAGAAAGAAATTTCTGAAAGTATACGTTTGAGTGCAACACTGTATTGTAGTGACACATGGACTGTAGGACAAACGGAAGAGAACAGAAGCAAATTAGGTGTGGTGCTACAGAAGAATGTTGAAAATAAGGTGGACTGGTAAAGTGAGGAATGAGGAGGTTCTCCACAGAATCGGCGGGGAAAGGAAAATATGGAAAACATTGACAAGAAGAAGGAAAGAATGATAGTACATCTGTTAAAATAGGGAATAACTTCCATGGTACAATAGGGCGAAACAGAGGCCACAAACTGCAGAAGATGAGAATGGAATACATCCAGCAAATAACTGAGGACTGTGACGGTACAAACCCCCGGGTCTAGTATGCAATGGCTGCTTTTGGAGAGCGAGCGCCCGATATGGTGCGCGATTCGAGAAGCGCTTGGCGCTCCCGCGCGAGGTTTGCAATGGTCGGTGGGATGTCTCCGCCGCCGGGCGGCCGCGTGGCCCGCAGGTTGGGGTATTGTTTGGTTTTTCGCACATTGCCCGAAAACTATCTAACTTACGGTGAAGAACGATGCACCAGTGTATTGTGGTCAGCAATATGCACGTTCTGAAAGATCGATCTTTATTTCAAGTCACGAGACGCAAAAGTGTGCGATTTGTGCTTTTACCAGAGGGGGGGATGTCCTAGAGGGTTAGTATAATTGTATATGTTACTAGCTTGGACCCTGGCGTTACCCATGGTTAAACAGTAATTTATAAATAGATGTTAATGCCGAAAGTCACTGATCACGCGTATGCACTATCAGGAAAGCCATTCCTTGTTGTATCTTTAAAAGTACATTATAGGTAAAGCTTATTTACAAAATCATCTACATACAGGTATACGAGGGGAGTTCAAATAGCAAAGGTACGTTTGTGAAAAGCTGTACTTATTCTGATGACAGAAAACTGAAACATGCGTTATTTTTCTACGCAACATCCCTCGACTTCAATGCAGTTTTCCCGACGTTTTACGAGTTTTTTTTATTTCATCAGAAAAATAGGTTTGTCGGTTGCATCTGTAACCAATATTGCACCGCAGCAATGGCGTCTTCATCACTTTCAAATCTTCTTCCATGTAGTGCTTCCGTTAAGGGCCCAAACATGTGAAAATCGCTTGGAGCCAGGTCTGGACTGTATGGTGGATGTTCCAGCACCTCGAATCTCAACTCCTTTATTGCGTCGGCTGTCCGTTTGGCAGAATGTGGGCGAGCGTTATTTTGCTGCAGGATGACACCTCTTCACAGTTTTCCACGCCGTTTGGATCTGATTGCAGGTTTTAGTTTCGTACGCAACACATCACATTCACCATACAATACAGACCTGGCTCTAAAGCCTCGTTTATGCTGGGGCGACGTGTTGCAACATTGTGGCATGCTATGGAAATGTGGCGTGCGTCGTCTTGTCATTTAGTTCTAAATGTTTTGAAATGCTTACCTACTAGATAACACTTTTTCAAAATTAATAAGCAAACATATTAATAGTATTAATATTAAGACTGTATCAAAAACTTTCAGTGTTCGGCTCCACAAATTTAAATTATATGTAAAGTTTTACTCCAGTGCGTGGGAAATAAACATCCCAGGTTGGGATGCATAAACTAAAACTAGAGGAGGGGATGGTCTGATGCAGAGGGGGGGAATTCCCCCCCCCATCCCCCCCCCCCCCCCCAGCAAATCGCACACTGGTTATAGCAAGCTCAAAATCGGTTAATATCACGAATACCGAAAAATTAATAAAAACAGTAAATAACAACTTACAGGGATGAGCGAGCACTCATTAAAAACGTTTCGTCATAGCGGATCGAGTGCCGTAGTCATATGTTAAGATTCATAAATAATTAAGTTCGTAAAGAGCAATAAACAAAGTTTGATGGAAAATTGTTTATAAAATTCAATAGAAAATTCATGACGTAAAGAACGGCACTATATAATATTTTGGGTGGCATCACACGTATTTAAAACTAGTTAAGTTATACTATACACTTAACTTGCAATAGTTTTCATTGTTTGCTAATTATTATTAACATTTTTCGCCCATAATTAATTAATTATTATAGATATGAAGATTTTGATCAGCGCAACGTGTAGATCGCTATAGATTACGTCTAAAAACAGTGCTACACGCAGTTCTATGTTAAAACTTTGCAGCACAAATTTATACAAACAAATTTGCGCTAAGTGGTGAAATTTTTCAAAAACTAAAACTTGATTTACGGGTGATACACTAAGCCTAGAATTTAAGGTAACATAGTAAATAAGGTGTAATTTTAGCGCGGTTCCGATGGTATACTTATTTCTGTTGAGGGATGTATGTATCAAAATTTGTAGCCTTAACTGGTGAGATTGGTACCTGCATAACCAGGGGGGTAGACGTCCGAGCCTATATAAGCGAGCGGCCATCTTGGCTAGGGGGAGTGGTTGGTCAGTCGTTCGGCTGTCGGGGAGCCAGTGGGTGGCGAGTAAGCCCCACTTTTGGGTGGCCCATGTGGTCGTTTGAGTAAGAGTTTTTTTTTCGCGTCGATTTATTTCGACAAAGAGTATTGTTTAATAGTGCAAGCGTGCATGCATATATTTGGTGAACTGGAAGTGCTACGATTATTTGCGTGAGTACGAATTACGAGGTATACATCGGCGATCTGTGATTTGGCGCCAAAACTCTAGAACGAAGAGGACAGTGGGACTTGTGGTTGTGTTCGAAATGAGTGAGTAATTTTTGTTTATAGCAGCCTACATTACTGCTATTGGGGGCTCAGACTCAAATTATTATTAAAGTAAAACTGTAAACCGTCTCATCAGTGCCAATTTCATTGTGTGAAAGAAAAGGACAACGCCGATAAATAGTGATTGAACTGTGTCGTGAAAAACTGATTTTGCTATAATAATCGCCTAATTTTGTTCCCTAGCATAAACTGTACTCATGAATATTAATTCAAAAACTTTAACTAATGCGCGGGTGTGGAACAGTGTACAAATGCACCAAGTGTGAAAATCATCCCCTGAGGTTTACGGGAAAGCCAAAATTTGCACTAACATTTTTTAACGAACATTTGTATATGCACATTCGTGAGAACGCTTCAAGCGCACTTATTTACCGTTCCGTCGCAGGACGTATGTTGCGAGATTGTCTCGGGAGAGGAATTCGTGGCGGGCCGCATCAAACCATTCGGAAGACTGACGAAAAGAAAAAAGAAAGCTGAATGTAACGGCAAAATTAAAATATTGTATGACACATAGTTCAGGGTGTTTGACTTCATAAATACTAAGATGTGAGAAAAACTGCCGCATCATGAATAACAACTATACTTATTGTTACTAACCCGCTAAACCGATTTTGATGAATATGGCAAGGAGATAGCTCGAACCGTGAGGAAGAATACAGGCTACCTTAGAAAATAATAGTAGAAGATACTTATTGATTTGAAGAATATTACGCGAATTACGGAAAAAGCGTTTCTGAAGAAGAGAAATTCGTTAACATCGAGGAGAAATTGAAGTGACAGGAAGTCGTTTCTGAAAGTATTTGTGTGGAGTGTAGCAAGGTATGTATGGAAGTGAAACGTTGACGATAAATAGTTTAGACAAGAAGAGAATAGAATCTTTTGAAATGTGGTGCTACAGAAGAATGCTGAAGATTAGAGGGATAGATCACGTAACTAATGAGGAGGTATTGAATAGAATTGGAGAGAAGAGAAATTTGTGGCACAACTTGACTAGAAGAAGGGATCGTTTGGTAGGACATGTTCTGAGGCATCAAGGGATCACCAGTTTGATATTGGAGGGCAACGTGGACGGTAAAAATCGTAGAGGGAGACCAAGAGATGGATACACTAAACAGAAAGATGTAGGTTTCAGTAGGTACTGGAGATTGATGAAGAAGCTTGCGCAGGATAAAGTAGCATGGAGAACTGCATCAAACCAGTCTCTGGACTGGAGACCACAACGACAACAACGGAAAAATATTTTGTCTTTGAAAAAGCTATTTATTTTTTGACATTTGAACTTTACCACTTACGTGAAAATGCTTTTGCTGGTTGATATGTGTTACATGATACGATTCAAGGTGATAAATACAGTGCTTTCATAATCTTCAGTGTATTTAATCAATTTTGCACACTCTTAGTTGCATAACGTACAAACTGTGTAATGTATAGGTACTTCAGTAACATGACGGACGGATACACGCTCCTACCCATGCCCCTCTGTAAGCACTGCTCGGCAACGACAATGCATATGCCAATGCATCTTGCGTAGGGACAGCTCGGGATGGGGGAGAGCGCGGAGCACATCACGAGATACGCTTACCCAAACTGGCAGACACAAAAAAGGAAGAAGGAAAATTGGGTTTAAAGTCCAGGCGAAATCGAGGTTATTAGAGATGGAGACAGGCAGACACGTGTGGGCAGCTGATTTTATTTGCAGGTACCGTAGCTGACCTTGCTTATCACCCCACTTATCATGCAAGTGCAAGCGTGGGTAACAGCCACTGCACAGTATTTTTCAATACTGCAGTTAATGACTGCACCTTTCCCCAGCTTCTCTGTGAATTGTGTTTACCTTTGCTGGACTATCCCACTCATACTGGGAACAACAGCACTGCTGAAGCCGAATTGCAGTCCTACTAACAAGTCAATAACTTTACATCCTCGCAAACTTTCCTCTGTTGTCTTGTCTAGTCGATCAGGAACGTTGCATTTTCCATGCGTTTGTTTTCTACAGAATTGTTATGAAAACTACTGTAGAAGAATCAAAACAGACGCACTTTATCATGACAGTTCTTAAGAATTGGAAGACCACATCTGTCCATAACACTACTGTTCACGTGATGAACACATGTAGGGGACATACATGACCACGTGGTGAGCCTACGTTGCGACAATTACATGCTCACGCAACGCTGCAACTTCTTGTACATGAAGGACGATATTTATTAAAAAATGCATAAAAACAGGTAAACGCCGCACTTCGAAAAGTAGAGATAATATGCAAATTTTAACGTCAGTTTCGTGTTCAGGAGCACCTAGTTAAGGAAGTTTAACTGGTTAAGAATGTTTGACTGGTACACGTATCTAATATCGTGTAGGGCCCCCGCGAGCAAGCAGAAGTGCCGCAACACGACGTGGCATGGACTCGACTAATGTCTGGAGTAGTGCATGCCCGAAGACTACGAGGAGGTGGAGATCTCTTCTGAACAGCACGTTGCAAGGCATCCCAGAAATGCTCAATAATGTTCACGTCTGGGGAGTTTGGTGGCCAGCGTCCTGCTGGAATTATCCAAGTTCGTTGGAATGCACACTAGAAATCAATGGATACAGGTGATCAGGCAGGATACTTACGTATGTGTCACCTGTCAGAGTCGTATCTAGACGTATCAGGGGTCCCATATCGCTCCAACCGCACACGCCCCAGACTATTACAGAGTCTCCACAGCTTGAACAGTCCGCTGCTAACGTGCTGGGTCCATGGATTCATGAGGGTGTCTCCATACCCGTACACGTCCATCCCCTTGATGCAATCTGAAACGAGACTCGTCCGACCAGGCATTATGTTTCCATTAATCAACAGTTCAGTGTCAATGTTGACGGGTCCAGGCGAGGCGTGAAGCTTTGTGTAGGGTAGTCATCAAGGGTACACGAGTGGGTCTTCGGTTCTGAAAGCCCAGATCGATTATGTTTTGTTGAATGGTTCGCACGCTGAGAGCACTGAAATTTTCGTAAAGGTTGCACTTCTGTCACATTGACCGATTCTCTTCAGTCGTCGTTGGTCCTGTCCTTTCAGGGTCTTTTTCCGGCCGCAACGATGTTTTACCGGATTTATGATATTCACGCTACACTCGTGAAATGGTCATATGGGAAATTCCCCACTTCATCGCTACCTCTGAGATGCTGTGTCCCATCCCTCTGTAACCTCCCCCTCACTTATCGACCTTAATAACAGTGAAAAATTAAACTGCGTGTACCTAATGGA
Source organism: Schistocerca cancellata (assembly GCF_023864275.1). NCBI lineage: Eukaryota > Metazoa > Arthropoda > Insecta > Orthoptera > Acrididae > Schistocerca > Schistocerca cancellata. The sequence continues at coordinate 1,182,631,776 of NC_064626.1, forward strand.
AATTTGGGAAAAGCAATCGCCACCGAAGTTAATCTGTCGGTAAAGAGGGAGGAAAGGGTTACACCTAAATGAAAGGAAAAATGCAAATGAAACTGGTGGAAATTAATTTTGAAAAGGAGTTAAGTTAATAAAGAAAGTAAACGTGCGGCCATTACGTTAACAATTAACAAACGGTAATTAGCTATTTGAGATTTGGGGAAAATTACGGTCGCCAGTCCTATGGACAATTACTATAGTAACTGAAAAAGAAAGGTTATTGCACTAGAAGCGTGGTAACTGAAGGTTGACACGTGTAGTGTGAAAACTGAAAGTTTGTCAGAAGTAATAAATTTTGCTACACTCTGACTTAATTTAGCAAAAGAATTAATAAAACCAGAAAATTGAAAGTTAATTTAGTGACTGAAATGAATAGTGAGCTTTGTTTCTGAAGCACATCGAAAGTCAGTAAAATACGGTTAGTCTTGGACTACCTCAACAATCACTTCAAAAGCTACTTGAATCTACGCAATTTAGAAATAAGAGATTTGACTTTGAATTAAGTGATTCTGAACAATTAACAATAGTAAAATTTAGTACGTACCAAGCTGAGCTGCAGTCACAGGTAAGCTAAAATACGGTAACAAAACTCGCACTCTTAATTTGTGATTGTGTAATCTAAATATTGTAACCAGCTATGAATACCTTAACTGAACTTTGAAATTAAAGCAGTGAAATCGAATGATGCTGGCGTTTGAATTTCAACGACACTCGGGTTCATTCCAGAAAAGGAAGGGACCCTGCTTGGTAATGCAATTGGGACAATGAGCAACAAACGTTCATGCTAAGTTGCTGTAATTTTGTGATGCAACAATTTTAAAAGTTTGGAAAGCTGAGGTCTGCCATACAGTTCTAAAACTTTACGTTCTTCCAGTCTTCCTTGTTGGTTGATTGAAGGTTTGAAGTCGTCGATCGAGGCGGCGACAGTCACTCATTGTCGGCCGTCGCTGTTGCAGAAGCTGGATGTTGGCGCGCATTCTTCTCGACACGGTCACCAGACGAAACGGGCTCTTGATGTGCGCCAGCTAATGCTTCCCTTCCGCGACACCATGTCAGAAACTATCATCGCAAGTCGAGCGCAATTACATGCTGCCAAACCCCGTTAGCGCGGCAACTCGCGGGAGCGTCACACAACACACCTGCTCCACTGCATCACCCCAGCCAGACTCCCCTCTGCCCGCGCTCCAGGCGACAGAGTTAACACAACCAAAGATCCTTTGGTTCTCCACACGACCTATCGATGTATTCGTTCGATAGCATAGTTTTCTCTAGGCCAGACCCAGCGTATAAATACAAATAATGTTCACAAAACAAACCAACATAAATGCATAAATATATGTAAAACAATTACAATATATAAAGAGACAGAAATGTCATATCTTGAGGTAACAAAACAAGGAAAAAATTTATAGTACAATAGATGGAAATAGGAGGATATGAATTTCCGGCGTTACACCTCATGCGACGACCACAACACCACTTTCAAACTCACTTAAATCTTGATAACGTGCCATTTTAGCGGCAGTAACCGATCTAACAACTGCGTCAGACACTTGTTGTCTTATACAGGCGTTGCCGACCGCAGCGCCGTATTCTGCCTATTTACATAACTCTGTATTTGAATACGCTTGCCTGTACCAGTTTCTTTGGCACTTCACTATACTTTATTTGATGAACATTTTCAGATTAAATAGTGTGGACTTCGAGATAAATAATTTAACAAAACACATTGACTTTGGTGTTGGGAATACTGACCGCAGTTTCACGTGAAGCACTCATTACTCAGCTGTAATCGCGCTCGAGCTAGAAGCACAACTGCGTAGCCACACAGCGTTTGCGAAAACAAAGGTTTGTCCTCTCTGCCCTCGGTGACCCGCACTGGGGAATTACACTTCCGCGCTGTTGCGTGAAACAGCAAAGCGGCGTGATTTGCGCTGTAAACATTTCTCGAAGTGAGTGGCTCCCAAATGTCAACACGTGTTCTCTTGCTGTGTGCTGGAGAACTGGTCACAGTGCAGCACTGCACTGCGTCGGAGGCCTGGCGGTGCCACACAACACAGACAGAAGGTCGCACCTCTCGTGTGTTGGTTCCGCCCGGCCCGTGCTTTGAGCGCGCACGTAAACAAGAGCTGTAACCCGGTTACCGAGCGGTCGGCAAATGGAGAACCATCCCGCTCACAGAGTACCCTGCCGGCACATTCCACAGTTTCCTCGTCAGAGGGCGAGATTTACCTAGAGTTGTAAAACAACCGTAGACTATCGTAAATAAAAATAGACTACTGTAGTTTGCCTAGCGCTTGGGTCAATTAAGGTCGTGCACGCATTACTTGTACGTTAGCTGTGTTACATACCTATCGGGTGTTAACTCATAGCGATAGTATTCTTTCCATATGCGATCAATATCTTGCTAGATTCTCCAAAAACGGGAAGCGGTTAACCGTCTAGAATTGGATACATACATAAAGGTACCCTAAAGAACCTATTTGTTCTACATTGTTATCCTCCTGTCTGTTACTTAAAAGCAAATATTATTTATAGAAAAACTGAAATTCCCAATGTTTAACTCCGGTTTATTTGAAAATTGATCATTTGTAATGTGAAACTGCGAAATTTTGTAGTGAAAATAAAGAAATTAATACAGCTAGAAAACGCAGATTCCTCAACAAAATGGTAAAAAAACGAAATAAAAATCTATCAATCAGCACTTCAATACTTAGTCCAACTGATATAAAACATATTTTTGTTATTCGTAAACAACATTCGCATTTATCGATATTAACATGAACCACTTGCATTTGATCGTGATGAAGAACGTTCTGTTAAGTACAACTACACCAATAATTTTATATATATATATATATATATATATATATATATATATATATATATATATATATATATATATATATGTATATGTATATATTGTGTTGTAACTTTTACTTGCATCAAAAGTAATTGTTTTGGTTACATAAAAGCTCAGAAGTTACGTGATGAAATAATTTTTATTATTTATAAAACACAATTTATATTCTATGAAGATATAAAATTCACAATGGACTAACATTGAATTCTTCATTTGTGTTACCATAGTGTCCGTAGTTGCTTTATAATTCTTGAAGGTATTTTTGTTCTGTCGCTGCAACTACAATAATGCACGATTTATTTTCACCAGACGCGTCTTGCTTTATTGATGTAAATCATCATCAGCGGTCTGTAATTATTTACATTTTGACGTGCTTTTAGACTGAAAAACAGTTCGTTGACAATACATTGATTTGTACTTACGGTGCTAGCAGACGGCATTTCTTGATGTAAGTGAGAAATCAACCGAAAATAACCGCAAGTACAAATTACTTTATTCTTACCGAACTGTTATTGACCTAAAAACAAATCAAAATGTAAATAAAAGACCACGCATTTTTGTAGTTGCAATGACAGAAAAAAATACCCTCAAGAATAACATTGAATTATTTGCAGAACAAACAACGAAACAAACAAAAAAAAAACAAAGAGAAGGCGTCGGCTCCCAGTTTCTCTCTTACACGTTCATTTATGTTTCTATCCTTACCAATGTTACCATTACTACAGGTCATCTTACCATTTACTATGTCATTTACATACTGTACCAAAACTACAGAACTGTAGTTTTTCTGGGGGACAACTCTAGCTCTATCTAAAATTTAGTTTAGGTACATCGAGAGCACTTCTTATGTTAGTGCTAAATGGGTCACCTGAAATAGAATGATCGCTTGTTGAAAAATTTTATACTGTTGCGTTTTGGTGTAGCCCATCTTCAAAAGTCATAAGAAATTGCCTTCACCATACGTCCTCACCATCAGTGCTCAATTGAGCATGTGGCGCCGTGCTTCGTATGAAGGCAACTCTGTTTGACATTCTGAATATAGGCTGCGTCCGAAACGCGTCAACATAAAATTTTTGAACAAAAAGTGAGCAGTTTATTTCAATCGACCCATTTAGCACTGACAAAAGATGTTCTTCCAATTTCACATCAAGATCCCAAGACTATTTCGCGATTTTATGTTACAACGTAAGAATTTTTGACAAGTAAACCGCGCCAAGCGGTTTAAAATCCACAAGCTTTGGACCGGGTGCTGCCCGACCGTTGTCAAGTGGTGAATGTCGCATGGTTGTTGCTGCCGTCAACTCGCGGGCGCTACCGCCTGTGATGTCACTCTTGCTCAGTCTAGCGTCATATAAGGTCAGGTTATGGTTTGCAAGACCACCTGGGCGCTTTAACCTTCCAATGGCTGGGTCCCAAACTGTGCATGACACAGTGCTGTTTTTTTAAATTCGAATTATTCAGACCAACTTCAGCCTTAAACCATCATCCAGGGAAAAATAAAAAGGTTCTCGTATGTCACATCCTTATTTTTATTTATTTTATTTTTTCCTGAGTGATGGTTGCTAGATCGAAACGGGCCAGAATAAATACGAAATGAAAAAAAAGCCACCTTATGTCATACATTTCATACGTTTACTCACTTAAGTGAAAACAAAACAGCACTTATGTGGTGACTATAGCGTAACAAAACAAAAACGCTTCTAGGGCGACTAAAACGTAAAAAACCATGCAACTCTTTTGTGACGATTATCAGGTAAGAAAACAAAACCTGTGTGGCGACAGCCAGAAGAATCAACTATTAAACGACCAGAAATGAGATGTTTTTGTCAACTAGGTAACTAAACTGTGCGTACAAATATTTGGTGCCACACTGTATTCAGAAGTAAGAAATGCTTTCATGGCACAACGAATTTTTTTAGTGAATGGAGCATTAGGATTCCACACTCTAATTTCCTGGGTCTATTTATAAATGCCTTGGTGACTTCCCTTGCAGGCAGATCACGTCCTGTGGTGATGTGACACCTTACTTACTTCGTAACTCTGACCTTAATTACCTCATAACCCTAACGTCTATTAGGAAAAGAACGAAGAAAAGAACATGGTACTGGTATATTCAGAATCTGCGGAAAGGTTTCCGTCGGCCATAGTGGCCGTGCGGTTCTAGGCGCTACAGTCTGGAGCCGAGCGACCGCTACTGTCGGAGGTTCGAATCCTGCCTCGGGCATGGATATGTGTGATGTCCTTAGGTTGGTTAGGTTTAATTAGTTCTAAGTTTTAGGCGACTGATGACCTCAGAAGTTAAGTCCCATATTGCTCAGAGCCATTTGAACCATTTGAAAGGTTTCTCCTCTCGGCTGTAATGTGCTTGCAGAGCATTCGAAATATTTCAGCTGATGGCACCTCGTTTTGAATTATAAGTCCTTTGCAAACAGAAAGCGTTTAATGGCGTGTGCTCCGGTTAATTACTGCTTTACGTAAAAATATAAGAACACATGCTAACAACCCGGAAATCCTTACGCACTTTATAAATGACTGTGGGATAAGAATAAATCGATAGCATTTTAGAATAAGTGCGTGTTATTATTAATTAATTCAAGGAGAAGTGGGGTAACAAAATTAGATACGCCCTTTGACGGATCACGTGCAGTACAGTTCCACAAAAGATAAAAATCGGAACCGCTAAGGAGAGAAACGTGAAATTTGGAGAAGATCTGGGCCTGATACTGTAGGCGTTGTTTAAGAAGTTTTCAAAATTCCAACTCTAAGGAGCGGAATAATGTATAATGGATTTTCTTTAGAAAAATGTCGCAATTAAGGCAATTTTTTTGAAGCTGGATCAACGAAAATTGGTACTGGTTTCTCGGTCAAAAATAAAGAGACAAGTGTTACAGCATTTTTGGAAATTTAACCCAATATGGGCGAAATAATGGGTGAAAGCTTTTTTTTTTTTTGAAAATGTATCATTATGGAATAACTACTAAAGTTCTATAAAAACTACTTCTATTAACATTGGTATTTGACTTTTATGTAATAAATAAAAATATATGTGTTTCAATGTTTTGGAAAGTGAACCCCTAAGGGGGTGAAACAGAGGATTAGACTTTTTATGAATATATTTTATTATGAAAGCATTTTTAAATATAAAACTATGTAAATTTAAATTCGGTTTCTCATTTAGAAATAAAAAAAATACGTGTTTCACTATTTTTTGGAAATTCATCCCCTTTGGGGCTGAGGATGAAATTTTTTATGGAAATGTTGCATTGTGAAAGCATTTTGAAGCCAAATCTATGATAATTTAGATTTGTTTCTCAGACATAAATTAAAAAGGAACATGTTTTTGGAAATTCAAACTATAAGGGAGTGCAAAAGTGGATGAAAGTTATTAAGGAGATATTTCGTTACAATAAAATAAATCTAGATCTATATTTATGGAAATTGGTATTTCACTTCGCGGTTAGATATAAAGATATATTTGTTAGGGGATGAACTTTGCTGTGGAAATATCTCCACAAAAATGCAAAAGGCATGATTAAAACAAACCTTTGAACTCCAGCTACAACAATCGGCTTTTGGGCAGAAGTACATTCGGTGAAGACCATACTTGAAAAGCTTAAACGTGTTGCAGTTTGTGAACAACACCAAAATTAGATTAAATAAAATTTAAAAAAATCACTGTAGGCCACACAGTGCGTGCGAACAAAGTAGCGGGCTCTAAGCCACTATTAAATAAGCGGGAAGGTAGTGAATAAACGCTCTAAACTCACAGATGGATAGCGATGGTTTTTGTGTGAACAAGGGACAAAACCTCTTTTTTCGAACAACGGATGTTAAGCACGGATGCAAGGGAATATACGAGTGCACTGAAGCGCCAAAGAATCTGGTATAGGCATGCGTTTTCAAATACAATGTGAACAGCCAGAATGCGGCGCTGCGGTATCTGCTGCAGTTGTTATATCGGTTGAACGTGGTGTTATAGTCGACGCACGAGCGATGGGACACAGAATCTCCGAGGTAGCGACGAAGTGGGGATTTCCTGTACTACCATTTAACGAGTATATCGTGAGTATCAGAAATCCGGTAAAACATCAAATCTGCGACACCGCTGCGGCCGGTAAAAGATCCTGCAAGAACGGGACCAACGACGACTGAAGAGAATCGTTCAGCGTGACACAAGTTCATCCCTTCTGGACGTTACAGCAGATTTCAATGCAGGGCCATCAACAAGTTTCAGCGTGCGAACCATTCAACTAAACATGACCGCTACGGCCGCCGGTTCGAATCCTGCCTCGGGTATGGATGTGTGTGATGTCCTTAGGTTAGTTAGATTTAAGTAGTTCTAAGTTCTAGGCGACTGATGACCTCAGATGTTAAGTCACGTGGTGCTCAGAGCCGTTTGGACCACTTGAACCATGATCGATATGGGCCTTCGGAGCCGAAAGCCCACTCGTGTATCCTTGATGAATGCGCAACACAAAGGTTTACGCCTCACCTAACACAGTAATACCGACATTGGACTACTGACAACTCACTTCAAATTTTTCGCAGCTCGTTGTCTTCCGATTCTGGATCACCCGATCCCTGGTTCGGTTCCCGGCCGGGTCGGGGATTTTTTCCGCTCGGGGACTGGGTATTATCCGCATCATTTCATCAACATTCTTGAAAGTAGCGAGTCTGGAATGTGTAACTATTGGGAATTCGTACGGGTGCTGATAACTACCGGAGTTGAGTGCCCCGCAAACGAAATATCATCATCATCATCATCATCATCGTCGTTTCTACATCTACATCTACATTTATACTCCGCATGCCACCCAACGGTGTGTGGCGGAGGGCACTTTACGTGCCACTGTCATTACCACCCTTTTCTGTTCCAGTCGCGTATGGTTCGCGGGAAGAACGACTGTCTGAAAGCCTCCGTGCGCGCTCGAATCTCTCTCCTTTTACAGTCGTGATCTCCTCGGGAGGTATAAGTAGGGGGAAGCAATATATTCGACACCTCATCCAGAAACGCACCCTCTCGAAACCTGGCGATCAAGCTACACCGCGATGCACAGCGCCTCTCTTGCAGAGTCTGCCACTTGAGTTTGCAACCCTGTGACGAAACGCGCCGCTCTTCTTTGGATCTTCTCTATCTCTTCCGTCAACCCGATTTGGTACGGATCCCACACTGATAAGCAATACTCAAGTATAGGTCGAACGAGTGTTTTATAAGCCACCTCCTTTGTTGATGGACTACATTTTCTAAAGACTCTCCCAATGAATCTCAGCCTGGTACCCGCCTTACAATTAATTTTATATGATCATTCCACTTCAAATCGTTCCGCATGCGTACTCCCAGATATTTTACAGAAGTAACTGCTACCAGTGTTTGTTCCGCTATCATGTAATCATACAATAATTGCATCGATTGGATGGACGTGTACGGGTATGGAGACAACCTCATGAATCCATGGATCCTGTATTTCGGCAGGAGACTGTTCAAGCTGGTGAGGCTCTGTAATGGCGTGGAGCCTGTGCAGTTGGAGTGATATCGAACCCCTGATACGTCTAGATACGACTCTTGACACGTGACACGTACGCAAACATCCTGTCTGGTCACCTGCGTCCATTCATGTCCCTTGTCCTTTCCGACGGACTTGGGCAATTCTAGCAGGACAATGCAACAATCCACACGTCTAGAATAATTTCTAGAGTGCCTCCAGGAACACTCTACTGAGTTTAAACTCTTCCACTGGCCACCAAACTCCCCAGACATGAACATTAACGGGCATATCTGGGATGCGTTGCAACGTGGTGCTCAGAAGAGATCTCCAACGCCTTGTACACTTACGGATTTATGGACAGCCCTGCAGGATTCAAGGTGCCAGTTTCGTGCAGCACTACTTCAGACATTTCTCGAGTACATTCTAAGTCGTGTTACGGCACTTACTCGCGGGGCCCTACACGACATTAGGCAGGTGTACCAGTTTCTTTGGCTCTGCAGTGTCTACCATCATCATCGTCATCTCCACCGTCTTAATCATCAGCTTCAAGATCACTGTTACGTTGCTGGAGCCTGTTGCTTATCGGAATATCTAGGGATAATACGAAACGATATGTAATGGGACGAACACTGGAAATCCGTAGTAGGGATGGCGAATGGAAGACTGAAATTGTTGGAAGGGTTTTGGCAAAGTGAGTTGCGGAAACTACAATCTACACACTAGGGCGATCATTTTTAGCTGGTCCAGAGTGTGGGGCTCTTATTAAGTTGTAACTGTTGAAAAAAGACCACATTGTTCTCGCCAGATAATGTTGGGTAAGTGTAGAGAGTAAGAAAGACCAACAGTCTGCTGCTTGCTCCAACCATGTAACCTCCCCCTCACTTACCGACCTTAATGACAGTGAAAAATGAAACCGCGTGTACCTAATGGGAGTTTTGGAAAAGCAATCGTCACCGAAGTTAACCTGTCGGTAAAGAGGGAGGAAAGGGTTACATCTAAATGGAAGGAAATGTGCTAATGAAACTGGTGGAAATTAATTTTGAAAAGGGGTAAAGTTAATAAAGAAAGTAAATGTGCAGCCGTTACGTTAACAATTAACTAGCGGTAATTAGGTATTTGAGATTTGGGGGAAATCACGGTCGCCAGTCCTAAGGACAATTACTATAGTAACTGAAAAAGAAAGGTTATTACACATATAATTAGCACTAGAAGCGTGGCAACTGAAGGTTGACACGTGTAGTGTGAAAACTGAAAGTTTGTCAGAAGTAATAAATTTCGCTACACCCTGACTTAATTTAGCAAAAGAATTAATAAAACCGGAAAATCGAAAGTTAATTTAGTGACTGAAGTTAATAGTGAGCTTTCTTTCTGAAGCACATCGAAATTCAGTAAAATACGGTTAGTCTTGGACTACCTCAACAATCATTTCAAAAGCTACTTGAATCTACGCAATTTAGAAAGAAGAGATTTAAATTTGAGCCTGAATTAAATGATTCTGAACAATTAACAATAGTAAAATTTAGTACGTACCAAGCTGAGCTGCAGTCACAGGTAAGCTAAAATATGGTAACAAAACTCGCACTCTTAATTTGTGCTTGTGTAATCTGAATATTGTATCCAGCTAACTGAACTTTGAAATTAAAGCAGTGAAATGATGTTACTTTAATGCTGGCGTCTGAATTTCAACGACAGTCGGGTTCATTCCGGAAAAGGAAGGGACCCTGCTTGGCAATGCAATTGGGACAATGAGCAACAAAGGTTCATGCTAAGTTGCTGTAATTATAGTTACGAAAATGGTACAGTTTGAAAAGCTGAGGTCTGCCATACAGTTCTAAAACTTTACGTGCGTCCAGTCTTCCTTGTCGGTTGATTGAAGGTTTGAGGCCGTCGGTCGAGGAGGTGGCGACAGTCACTCATTGTCGGCCGTCGCTGTTGCAGAAGCTGGATGTTGGCGCGCCTTCTTCTCGACACGGTCACCAGACGAAACGGGCTCTTGATGTGCGCTAGTTAATGTTTCCCGTCCGCGACACCATGTCAGAAACTATCATCGCAAGTCGAGCGCAATTACATGCTGCCAAACCCCGAAAGCGCGGCAACTCGCGGGAGCGTCACACAACCCCCCTGCTCCACTCGCTACCTCCGCCACACTCCTTCTCCTCAGCCCGCGCTCCACGCGGCAGAGTTAACACCACCAAAGATCCTACACACTTTGATTCTTCACACGACCTATCGATGTAATCGTTCGACAGCAGTTTTCCCTAGGCAAGACCCAGCGTAAAAATACAAATAATATTTACGAAACAAACCAATTATACATCGACATAAATGCATAAATATACAAATAGTAAAACAATTACAACATACAAAGAGACAGAAATGTCATATCTTGAGGTAACAAAGCAAGGAAAAAAATAGTACAATAGATGGAAATAGGAGTATATGCATTTCCGGCGTTACAACCATCTCACGCAACTGTTATGAGAATGAGATAACTATCTCGCAGAGCCGCGTTGTAGCTTTTCTCTCTCTCTTCCAGATGATTCTTTATAAAGGTTTCAACTGAGTTTTATCTGGTTATCAGCTTAGTAACAGCGTCACATGAAAGGAAAATTACAAACCAGTTTCGTGCCATTCATCCTCACTTGAAGATTTCGACCAAGAAAACTGACGAAACTGCTCTGCAAGACGTCTCTGCTTCTCAACTTAGAATCGGAAGGCTTCACTACTGATGTCACTGAGAGATAGCGTTCTCATACGATTTGTAAGTTATACAGAAATATATGTAAATTAAACTACAGCTTACAATGAAGGAATGAAAAATTAACTTCGTCAAATGTTCTTCTGACAAAGACCGCACTGAGAGAAGGAACATGCTGTCGCCTATTGTTCTTGTTGTTGTTACTGCTGCCCATACTCTACTGTCCTACTTATCACTTACGCTCTGATGGCCCGTCATGTTTTCAGTCGGAAAAATGTGCTGGGTTCAGGAAATATCCGAGGTAAATAGCTTAGCAGAGTCACACTGTATTAAACAGTACTGCAAGACTACACCGTACCACTGATCGTCACTAAGACTGAAGAATTGCTCAACACACACATCTGTACATTAACTGCGCACAACGCACAGGGAACAACATGCTGCAGAAAATGTGCAGCTTCGCCTGGGCAGCAGAAGAAACACCGCGCAATGATCAGTTTTTCTTCTAGGTTTAACTGAAGTTAGATTTATGCTGTCATTTTACAAAAGTAGTCATTGTGTGACCGAGCGTTAATAGCTCTCCATTTTATTAACTGATTGAAATACCAAGCTGTGTAAGTGAAACGTTGGTAGCCCAGTTCTTAAATATATGTTCCCATGACTGTAGTCTGGTTTTTCAGGGAGAAAGGAGCAACTAGTTTCAGATTTTATGTACAAAATTGTCGAAATAATAGTAATGACAGATGATAGTGGATGTTAAAATGTTATGTAGCGTGTCTCCCGTAGTGAGAGCTACTGAACATGTCCGTTATGGAAGAGGTGACATGTAAACAAATGGCCTATTGTTCAGTGTAGGCGACGTCACACAGAAGGCTTTACGTTACGAGTCACGTCTTGAGCGCTTGACAGACTCACGAGGAAGTACAGCCTTTCGAGGGGCTGAAACCGCATAAAAATGATTTTAAAATACGGAAATGTGTCTAATCTCCCATCCAAAGAGATCACTTATGTGTAAAACTCTTTATTTGTGCACACTTGTTAAGATCGACGAATCTAAAGAGGCAGAAGTCTCTTACCTTACAACACTGTGTTACAGACAGTCATGTTCGTTATCCAGGACAAACCTATTATTGATTTTTTACGCTTGCAGACTGAAAAATCACAGGTCACGTTTCATGACCAATATTTCATTATCCCTCTTGTCTGTGTTATCTACAACCAGCTTTATTCATCGAGATACAAAGGTACGTTAACATACGCTTGGCAATAGTTGAAATTCCTGTTTTATCATTTGATAATGTGATCTCTGTGGCTTCTGATATTGGACTACCTGCACTGCGGATACACCGAAAACGGTACAGCATGTCCATAAATTGGTCATGTCAAGTTTGCATACCGTTAAATTCTACTGTGTATTAACTACTTCACTGACACTCCACATTTGCCCATCGATAGCGAATACGGCAAGAACGTACGACAACACGACAGCTCCTATTTAGGGAAATACGACGCTGTAAGTGCTGCATATCTAACATATATTGTTACACGGAAATGTGAAGATTTCTGCCAAGAGATACCTGTTGATAATTCTAGTAAATTTGCTAGCCAAGATTGTTTGTCATATGCTACAGTTTATTCAGCGACTTGGGCTATAAAGACGCTAGATTCGTTGTCTCCAAACATCGGCTGTAGATATGTGCGGAGTTTTAGAAGTAAATGAACTTGCTAGGTGGTAGAAAACGCACATTTTAGATTTTCAAAATAATTTTTTATTTGTACCTCCTTTGGTAGGACTGGAATGAGCGACAATGTTTCGTCAAGCAGTTTCTGATGAGATGGGTGTCCAAAGTTGGTCGCCATTTTTTTACATGTTGTATATGAATATCTTGAGAATTTGCTAGGATGTATAAACAAGAAATTGTGTTTTAGAACGTCAATACTGAAGTGATTTACTTTTACAGAAGTGAATAGCAGTGTAATTCCTGTGGAACAATTCCACTATTTTAACTTAGCAGTATAACGATCGGAGTGGTGAAGCAAACTTCCCACGCGAGACTCGTTGGCACAGCAGGTTGATAAAGGAACGACATCCAGTCGGCTGCATCTGAATAATGTTAAATACATGTGTGTGTGTGTGTGTGTGAATTCCTGAGGGACCAAACTGCTGTGGTCAATGGTCCCTAGACTTACACACTCCTTAAACTGACTTAAACTAACTTATGCTAAGAACAACACAGATCCATGCACGAGGGAGGACTCGAACCCCAAGCGGGAGAGGTTAAAGAAATGAAATAAACTGTAATAGCTTTGGTTTGCCAATGATGCCAAAAGAGAAAGATAAAATTAACTGTACGGGCCTGATGGTTGTGTTCCCACGAGTAATGCAGTTTATAATAAAATGCGGATAAGTAAAACGGATCATAACATATACTGACACAGTATCTACTGACATACAACTCATGCATTATAATTTTTCGCGAGTGTTTCCAAACATAATTCGTCGTCCCCTACACCCAAATTTCGGCGACCTACTTCGGTAGCGTCGGAGCTAACACATGTAGCATTGAAGCAACTAGAACGCGTATTGCTATCAGCACGATACAGTTAAACACCAGCTACATCATACACGTTTTTCGAAACCCTTCAAACTCCAGTACGTGTTTGTACAAGTATCTCGTATCTCGCCAGCAGATATTTTCGTGTAATGTCGTGAACTCCAAGGTGTGCAAGGAAGTGTTCCATCGGACTCGCCGCAAGAACGTCAGGAGGTCTTGAATTTCGTATACGGTGTGTCTCAAAAGTTTCAGCATGAATGAAGATAGGAACTTGCGGTCAATTGTAATTCAATAAATAATTTTTGTGGGAAACGTTGTCCTTTCCAAAATATTGCAGGACTGTGGACAAAAGAAAACAGAAGATATCATGATCGAAGTATCTGACTGCTAAATAATTAAATTGTTTATTGAATGAGGGCAAACGACGGAAACTAATTGACTGACACGTCGTCATGCTGACCAAATAGGCTAAGCCGTTACCTCCATCTACAGTAGATGGAAGCTCATCTCTCCAAATACGTTGTATAGTATTCTGTTTTACATTTTAGAGCAAATTTGTGTGTCAGCTATAAAATTGAATGTGTATTCTCTACCGGTTTCGATTACCACAACCACCTCCATAGGCGAAAACGTAAAGTGTAAAAAAGACGAATGCAAAATACATGCAAGCATAATAGCAAATGGAGGAATTAGAAAGGCTGTTTATCAACCCGTAGTATTTACACAGTGTGCGTCAAAGAATCAAACACACATTTCACTCATATATGACTCACACAAATGTAGAATATATATAATTCTCGTAATAGTCTGTCTTAACACAGTCCATATAAAAGCGTGATATTTCCAATTTAGTGTTACAGAAATTTAACTGAACTAATCACTGTGAAGGAATTCAATTTCTGTGTTTCTGTTACACTAATTATTGGCTAGTGCAAATAACGTTTGTAATCTTCCAGGCATCCATACTTTGTATGTGTTTCAACTTGATCATTTTGACGATCACTTAGTATTTATAGCTCTGGCAGTGACAACGTGTCAGTTATTAAGTGCGGAGTTATCATAAAGTGTGCACTGCTGTAATTGTGCCAGAGCATAGCGCGTTTATATACACTGTGTTAAGACTGACTATTATGACAATTATATATGTTCTACATTTGGTTATCTCACATGGCGAAAATGTATGTTTCATCCGTTGATGTGCACTGTTAGTACTACAGTTTTAAAGTGATCTTTTTTAATTCCTCCATTTTCTATCATGCTTGCGTATATTCTATATTCGTGTTTTTTGTACCTTACAGTTTTCTCCTTCGGGGATTGTAATAATCGAAACCGGAAGATAATAAACATATAATTGTATAGCTGATGGCACAAATATGCTTTTTTCGAAAGTCACACACGGAAACCTCCTTTATTACAGTTGCGGCCTACTTGTGATAAACTGTATGTTAAGGACGATTTCGACCACACAGCCAGTTCATTAAGTGCCTGAAGAAATGTTAGCGAGAGTATTATTATAGTGAATAAACGTGGCTTGACATGTCAATAAATGTCTAAGTTTATTTCAAAATCTACTGTATATGTCTGTTCTTAATCCAGTGGCGACACTATGTCACAAAAATGTGGCCAGGAATCTTACAATTACTGAAATTTCCACGTATATAACACCGTGATCTAATTCATTTTCTTGATTGATTTGTGAAGGACAGCTTGAGGGCTTCGATAACTTCCCTTCTTCCCTGAAAATGTAATTCGCACTCGTTTTGTTCATCAACATAGTGCATTGGAGTGCGACATATAGAAGATCTAAAAATCTTAATATATGTGTAACGCTAGTTTTAAACTTCTTGTTCCTCATTGATTGTCCCGCAATGTAGCGGTTATCTCTCTTCACTTCTCTGGATCTTGTGCTTTGCCTGGGTGAAGACCCGCTATTTTGAGATTCACTCCTTCCCACTCACGTTCGCGCAGATTTCCTTAATCTGCAGCAACTGAGATTGAAGGTATCCACCCGTAAAAGTCGCAAACCAGCTCAACGACTTGGAGACCAATGATCACTGGACGTCATGGTGAGAAGATCAGAATGCCCCCAGTCTGACCGATGTGGAGCTGCAGAGCAAATAGTCACACACCTGGCACTGGTTATTACCGCTATATCCTACAGGAGTGCGTTACAGGACATCTACCACCTCGTCACCGAAGCATTGGATTGGTTAGCTCACAGTGACCTACATTTGTAGTAAAAAAGGGTATAATGGACAAATTAGATATCTGTCTCTTTATTTTAGGTTCTCAACAGTTTTGGTAAACATTTTTGGAAAGCAGTGATCAATTAATTGTTATATTTTGACTAAAGTTCAGTCTTGATCACTCATGTATGTTTTAATGATATAGGTAACCGGTTTCGGTTCTTTCTACAGAACCATCATCAGACCCATGGCTCCCTTAGGATGGTAGGCGGAGCTCTCCTCGCTGCTACGCAGTCAACTGATCAGTTGACTGCGTAGCAGCGAGGAGAGCTCCGCCTACCATCCTAAGGGAGCCATGGGTCTGATGATGGTTCTGTAGAAAGAACCGAAACCGGTTACCTATATCATTAAAACATACATGAGTGATCAAGACTGAACTTTAGTCAAAATATTCTCAATAGTTATTGTAATAGTTCGTTTATCTGTCCCAATGTGTGAAAGTTCATTCGAATAAAGATATCCGGAGAGTATCTAGTGAACGTTGCCTTGATCTTCCAATGGGTCGTTTACTACCTACATTCAACGAAAACCGGCATTATGGTATTGTTTCTCGATCTGTTCGAAGTACAAGTCCATGTCACCGTAGACGCTTTTTTCTCATCTTGTCAACGACGAGGTCCCTTCCATAACTTCTGCGGATTTAATTATTGATGACATGATCATGAACGGCCAAGCCAGATGTTTCAATTACAGCAAGCTCTTGCTCTGCTTCGGTTATTGAAGGTCAACATTCTGCAACATACAAGCAACTTGGTCGATCCGATATCTTCTTCTCCTGTCCACCTTAGGCTTTTACACATCGCCTCCTTTCCAGGTCTGATATTGCTGCCGGCACGGGTGTTTCTTACTGAGTACATGTAAGAGTGAGGGGGAGTGTGGGCACCCACCCACCACAAAAAAGAGCAACACGAGTAGTTTCTAAAGAAAGACATCTTTATGTAAGAACGAGAGATGCTTTATTCATTACTAATTTCGATCAAAGTTATCATTATCGCAAGAAGAAAAACTGTCTTAGCAACCTATATGTGTCTCTGACACTGTACCGCTAATAATAAAAACTAAGTTATAAAAAGTAATCCTGTGTCACTGTAACTTGCCCATGACGTTGGTGAAGTAGAAAGACATTTAATTATTATAGTTTTTTGCTATCGCCGCAGTAGGAGTGACACCACATGGGCAGCTTTAATAATTTCGTGCTTTCGGTTCTAAAGAAACTCATAGGAAATAAAGTTTTGTTTTATCAGAAGGTACCTAACGTAGGAATTACGTTGATTTACGTTTGACTGATACTTATTGCAATACTTCTTCAAGAATGCGACATATTCAAAGGACATTACATATTTGTGTCGCTTCATGACGGAAATGTAATGAAAGCAAACAGAGACATTCGTAAGAAGGGACATCGCGTTAGAAATACGATTTAGTTCTATATGAAGTACTGTAGGATTTTATTTACATCTGTGCTTATGTGTAGTTGGCAAAGTCTTCACGTCAGTCCCAAAGTAAAATAAATAAAATTCCATTAAAGGTTTCAGTTAGCAGCAGCTCTTCATATTATACTGAAATGACTTTCTTTAAATATTGACAAGCATTATGGTACCATGTTCACAAAAAGTGAACGAGTAATTACCCTCTCAAGTGGCGCTGGCAGGATGATGATGCAACACTTTTCCACTCACACCGTCTATAATACTTGGTAAAGGGTGCCTATGATCAGAGTTAATTATACGTGTATGTGCTACAGTATGACAAAAGGCACACAAAAAAAAAAATCGTTTGCAAGACAACCATTGTGTTCCCCTGTGGCTGTATGCCAAGACTGTGTAACAAATGAGACACTTAAAAAGAAGTATACTGAGGTGACAAAAGTCATGGGAGACCTCCCTTTATAGTGTCAGACCTCACTTTACACGGCTTAGTGCAGTACCTGGACGTGGCATGGACTCAAAAAGTCGTTGGATGTCCCCTGCAGAAATGATTAGTCGTTCTGTCCCTGCAGCCTGTCGAAAACGGCGAAAGGGTTGTTGGTCCATGGTTTTGTGCAGGAAGTGACCTCTCGATTATGCCCCATAAATTTTCCATGGGATTCATGTCGGTCGATGTGGCTGGCCAGACCATTCGCTTGAATTTTCCAGAACGATATTCAAACCAATCGCGAAAACTTGTGGCCTGGTAGCATGGCGCATTGTCATCCATAACAATTTCATCGTTGTTTGGGAACACGAAGTCTATGAATGGCTGAAAATGGTCTCCAAATAGCCGAATATAACAATTTCTAGTCAACGATCTATTCAGTTGGACTAGAGGACCCAATTCGTTTCATATAAACACATAATGCCTGGAATTTAGTATTCTCGGTATGCTCTTGACTCTGTTTCTCGGAATTCTGAATTCCCTAACAGTTTTCGAAATGGAATGTCCCATGCGTCTTCCACCAACTACATTCGACGGTCCGAGGCTGTTAATTCTCATCGTGCGGCAATGATCAAGCCGTGAGTCACCTCAATAAGAATAACAGCTCCGCCAATGCCCTTTTATACCATGTGTAAGCGATACTACCGCCCTCTGTACATGCACATATCGCTATTCCATGACTTCAGTCACGTCAGCTTATAGCAAGCAGTACAAGAGCTATAGTATAGAAAATAAATTCCGTTCATTCAAAATGTTGAAGGCGACATTTTACGTTTAGTTCATGCCGACTGGATGATGAAACGGATCCGTAATATATGGCCAGGTTTACAGAATTTTAGTTACCAGTACTGTTGGGAGCTCAAACGATCCACAGGTGAGGGGAATTAAGTATTTTATTTGTACAAGCGACTCTCTTTGCTGTGTGACTGGTGGAACTACACTGGTGTCCAAAATTAAAGCAACAAACGAAAATTTTGATAGGTTGCGTTCTTTTTGACACAAAACAGTATAAGCAAGTGATAGTAAAGTAGAAACAATGCAACGAATACAGAACGTAAACAACTGCAACATGCATAACAGTAGACAAAAATGTACTGCGGTTTATCCAACTTAACTGATTGACACACACATTCCGACAACTGCTTAATGTGCTCAGTATGCGGTGGGATCGCCTCTGGCAGCAATCCAGGCGTGCTGTGAACGATGTCATCAATATTGTGTTGAGGCAATAACGCCAATTCTTTCTGCAGAGCTTCTCGTAAGTCTTGGAGAGTGGTTGATGGATGCTGACGAAATGCAACCCATCCCCAAATGCGTACCACTCATGTTCTGTTGTTGTTGTTGTTGTGGTCTTCAGTCCTGAGACTGGTTTGATGCAGCTCTCCATGCTACTCTATCCTGTGCAAGCTTCTTCATCTCCCAGTACCTACTGCAACCTACATCCTTCTGAATCTGCTTAGTGTATTCATCTCTTGGTCTCCCCCTACGATTTTTACCCTCCACGCTGCCCTCCAATACTAAATTGGTGATCCCTTGATGCCTCAGAACATGTCCTACCAACCGATCCCTTCTTGTGGTCAAGTTGTGCCACAAACTTCTCTTCTCCCCAATCCTATTCAACACTTCCTCATTAGTTATGTGATCTACCCATCTAATCTTCAGCATTCTTCTGTAGCACCACATTTCGAAAGCTTCTATTCTCTTCTTGTCTAAACTATTTACCGTCCATGTTTCACTTCCATACATGGCTACACTCCATACAAATACTTTCAGAAATGACCTCCTGACACTTAAATCCATGTTCTATGGGTTTCCAATCGGGAGAGCGAACTGGCCACGCCATGAATGGAATATCTTCCGTTTCCAAGAAGACATCAGCCACCTGTGCTACATGATATCGAGCATTATAGTTCATCAATAAGAAGTCTGGGTCCTTAGCACCTCGCAAGTGAGGTTCCAAGATCTCGTCACGATGCTTGACAGCAGTTAAACCTTGCCGATTCACTCGCAGAATTTCATGAAAAGATATCATTGTGATCATCATAATCCCTAACCCCCCCCCCCCCCCCAACTTTCGGGATCACTCTCAGTACAGGTCTCTTTCCATAATGTTTGAGTCCCGAAATCTTGTTTGCCGTTCCCTCCCGATGCGAGTCCGTCGAGAATCCATCTCCAGACCAAATCGGGACTCATCTGCGGAAAGAGCATTGGCTCATTATTCGACCGTCCAGATGGCATGTTGACGACTCAACATTAGACGTTCCCTTCAGTGAAGACAGGTCAGAGGTACACATGCAGCAGATCTACGAGAATAATAAGCCATTCTGCTGAAGTCTTTTCTACACCGGCCATTCTGCTGAAGCCTTCTCTACATCGTTTGCCTCGATACAATGCATTCAGCTGATGCCATTTTCCATTGAGTATTAAGGCGGTACCGTCGTGCCCTTGAAGTTAAACAAAGGTGCTCTCTTTCTAATATCACACGTTGTCGGCCCTGCCCTAGTCTTTGGGATACATTTTCGGTCTCTGCAAGCTGTCGCGTCATCCTAGATACAACAGAACGCTTCAAATTCAGCTATCGGACGACATCATTTTGCAACTGCCTGCTTCTATTCTTCCTATGGCCCCTCACCACAGAGAGTCTGGTGGGCGTCTTCTCTGTGCCGTACTGTACCGTATGTGACTGTGTACACAGCGATTGTGTTCAACACTGGGCAAACACTGTCTCGTTTGATAGGTGTCCTGACGTCATCGCTGGCGTGGTTGGTCGTTGACCAGAAAGCCATCTTCCGTGTAGAGCACGATAGTAAGGACATCTGTTAACAGTTTGTACGATTATATCGTGAATGAGACACAGGATGGGGAAATAGAGGTTTGTAGCTTTAATTTTGAACACCAGTGTACAATTACTGGCCCTCTACAACAGTGGTAATGGGCCTGGGTACCCACCACCCACTAGTAGTCTTTCCAGCTTTATTGGTGTGTACTTGACAGTAGAGGTTTTGAAGACATTATCGTTAGGTTTCATAAAATGTTGAGATAAAGAATGATCTAAGAGTTTATTATTAACTTGCGGTATCAGTGTTTTGTAAATTTTATGATGTAAAGTTTCTTCCTTAGTTTATAAACCACCATTACTGTGCAACTAGTTGCCAGTTAGAATATGTTATAACTATTAGAGATACAAAAGTGATTGGTAGGTAAAGAAGGTAGAGTACCCCTGCTCTAAAGCGTGTGCGACAACAACGGGGCGGCAAGGCGCTATCAACCAAAGAATGCTGCCTCGATTGAAGAGAGTCAAATGTCTTTAAATGAGGCAGTATTTTCAGTATTCCAATGGTTCAAATGGCTCTGAGCACTATGAGACTTAACATCTGAGGTCATCAGCCCCGTAGAAATTAGAACTACTTAAACCTAACTACAGGGAGCGAAAGGCTATTTACAATTTGTACAGAAACCAGATGGCAGTTATAAGAGTCGAAGGACATGAAAAGGAAGCAGTGGATGGGAAGGGAGTAAGACAGGGTTGTAGCCTATCCCCGATGTTATTCAATCTGTATAGTGAGCAAGCAGTAAAGGAAATAAAAGAAAAATTCGGAGTAGGTATTAAAATCCAGGGAGAAGACGTAAAAACTTTGAGGTTCGCCGATGACATTGTATTTCTATCAGAGACAGCGAAGGACTTGGAAGAGCAGTTGAACGGAATGGATGGTGTCTTGAAGGGAGGATATAAGATGAACATCAACAAAAGCAAAACGAGGATAATGGAATGTAGTCGAATTAAGTCGGGTGATGTTGAGGGTATTAGATTAGGAAATGAGACACTTAAAGTAGTAAAGGAGTTTTGGTATTTGGGGAGCAAAATAACTGATGATGGTCGAAGTAGAGAGGATATAAAATGTACACTGGAAATGGCAAGGAAAGCGTTTCTGAAGAAGAGAAATTTGTTAACATCGAGTATAGATTTAAGTGTCAGGAAATCATTTCTAAAAGTATTTGTATGGAGTGTAGCCATGTATGGAAGTGAAACATGGACGGTAAATTGTTTGGACAAGAAGAGAATAGAAGCTTTCGAAATGTGGTGCTACGGAAGAATGCTGAAGATTAGATGGGTAGACCACATAACTAATGAGGAAGTATTGAATAGGATTGGGGAGAAGAGAAGTTTGTGGCACAACTTGACCAGAAGAAGGGATCGGTTGGTAGGACATGTTCTGAGGCATCAGGCATCAAGGGATCACCAATTTAGTATTGGAGGGCAGCGTGGAGGGTAAAAATCGTAGGGGGAGACCAAGAGATGAATACACTAAGCAGATTCAGAAGGATGTAGGTTGCAGTAGGTACTGGGAGATGAAGAAGCTTGCACAGGATAGAATAGCATGGAGAGCTGCATCAAACCAGTCTCAGGACTGAAGACCACAACAAACAAACCTAACTAACATAAGGACATCACACACATCCACGTAGCGGTCTCGCGGTTCCAGACTGAAGCGCCTAGAACCGCTCGGCCACACCGGCCGGCATTTTCAGTATTGATCCAGACTGTGTAATGAACGGTTCTACACGCCAGGCCAAAGCTTTTGTTATGTTTTATTAGTTGAATTCAAAACATAAAGGTAGACAGGGAATACGGCGCAGTTTTACGTTACAGCAGAGAATTTATAGTTCTTCTTATAGCCAGAATTTTTGGGTGTGATTTGATTATAGTGAAGTGGTTAATGTACTGATGCTCAACAATAGGCAAGTTACTTCGTGTGATTAAATTTACGAAAAGTGATTCATTAGTCATTCTTTGAACTTTTATCAAGTTCCGTGGATGCTGAAGTTTTAGCAATTGGGTGCCGGTGCGAACCTGTATCCTCACGTAATGGATGCGAGGAAAATTATCAGGGCTTATTAGTTATTGAACATAGCATTATTAGGGAATTTATTTTAGGTCTCTTCTGTGCACATTGGCATCTGGGTCGGTTTGAGAACATTAGAGCAGCCAGTTTCGGGGAGGTACGGGATGAACTCTCGGCCAAACACCAAGGGTAATTCAAGACTTCCCGATACCAAAATGGCCACTGTGTGTATAAATTCTTTTCCCGTCAGGTGCCCTATCTTGTTTCACTTAACGTTCAAAATACTTCGCCATGTTAAACGGTTTCCAGTACTGGTGTTTTCTTCGTGTACCACCTTCGTAATGTTCTTTGTCTACGCAGGATAAGACTTTTACAGTCATATAAAATGTGTAATTTGTAATTGATTGAAGAAAACAGGAACGAAGAGGACAGCGTTGCGGAGTGTTAATTCAATAACAGATGTGTTTCTATTGAGGGAGCCAATAAAATATTGAAGGGGCCTTGTCACTTTTTTTATTACTGCTTGAACAGGAGCGAGACCTCTTCCTGTTTTTTACTCTCGGCTGACAGATCCCCTCGTTAATCTGTATATATATCTTGCGTAGTCTGCGGAGCAGTAAGGCACGGCAACAACGAACGACGCACGATGTATTATCCTGCAGAAAAATCGTCGATCACTTTTCACAGGATTTCTTTGATGCTGTAGTCTCTCGGAGTTCAACGACATACATGTGGACGGAAAGATCACAATCCTTGTCTCGCGAAGTTTTGAAGAACACAGTTTCATCGCTCAGAAAGAGGAGAGAGAATTGTCCGGATTCGGAAAGCCACCGGCGGGGGCGACTGTCGAGTGTGGTAAGGGGAGAGTGGAGAGGGAGGGGTGCGTTGGAGACTGGCTGGCGGCCAAATGCCGATGGATAGTGGTCGGGGATGTCCGAACACCGAACCGCACCTCACGAAAGGCAGTACATTTGGACCTTACATCTTTTCCAGGTTAATGAAATCACTAATAGATGTAGAATACTGTATCTTCTTATGTATTTCTCTACTCTTATTTGCTGCCCAATGTGGCTTTATAAATATACACTCCTGGAAATTGAAATAAGAACACCGTGAATTCATTGTCCCAGGAAGGGGAAACTTTATTGACACATTCCTGGGGTCAGATACATCACATGATCACACTGACAGAACCACAGGCACATAGACACAGGCAACAGAGCATGCACAATGTCGGCACTAGTACAGTGTATATTCACCTTTCGCAGCAATGCAGGCTGCTATTCTCCCATGGAGACGATCGTAGAGATGCTGGATGTAGTCCTGTGGAACGGCTTGCCATGCCATTTCCACCTGGCGCCTCAGTTGGACCAGCGTTCGTGCTGGACGTGCAGACCGCGTGAGACGACGCTTCATCCAGTCCCAAACATGCTCAATGGGGGACAGATCCGGAGATCTTGCTGGCCAGGGTAGTTGACTTACACCTTCTAGAGCACGTTGGGTGGCACGGGATACATGCGGACGTGCATTGTCCTGTTGGAACAGCAAGTTCCCTTGCCGGTCTAGGAATGGTAGAACGATGGGTTCGATGACGGTTTGGATGTACCGTGCGCTATTCAGTGTCCCCTCGACGATCACCAGTGGTGTACGGGCAGTGTAGGAGATCGCTCCCCACACCATGATGCCGGGTGTTGGCCCTGTGTGCCTCGGTCGTATGCAGTCCTGATTGTGGCGCTCACCTGCACGGCGCCAAACACGCATACGACCATCATTGGCACCAAGGCAGAAGCGACTCTCCTCGCTGAAGACGACACGTCTCCATTCGTCCCTCCATTCACGCCTGTCGCGACACCACTGGAGGCGGGCTGCACGATGTTGGGGCGTGAGCGGAAGACGGCCTAACGGTGTGCGGGACCGTAGCCCAGCTTCATGGAGACGGTTGCGAATGGTCCTCGCCGATACTCCAGGAGCAACAGTGTCCCTAATTTGCTGGGAAGTGGCGGTGCGGTCCCCTACGGCACTGCGTAGGATCCTACGGTCTTGGCGTGCATCCGTGCGTCGCTGCGGTCCGGTCCCAGGTCGACGGGCACGTGCGCCTTCCGCCGACCACTGGCGACAACATCGATGTACTGTGGAGACCTCACGCCCCACGTGTTGAGCAATTCGGCGGTACGTCCACCCGGCCTCCCGCATGCCCACTATACGCCCTCGCTCAAAGTCCGTCAACTGCACATACGGTTCACGTCCACGCTGTCGCGGCATGCTACCA
This sequence comes from Schistocerca cancellata, assembly GCF_023864275.1. Lineage (NCBI taxonomy): Eukaryota > Metazoa > Arthropoda > Insecta > Orthoptera > Acrididae > Schistocerca > Schistocerca cancellata. The sequence goes on from NC_064626.1 coordinate 1,182,656,687, forward strand.
GTGTTAAAGACTGCGATGGAGCTCCGTATGCCACGGCAAACTGGCTGACACTGACGGCGGCGATGCACAAATGCTGCGCAGCTAGCGCCATTCGACGGCCAACACCGCGGTTCCTGGTGTGCCCGCTGTGCCGTGCGTGTGATCATTGCTTGTACAGCCCTCTTGCAGTGTCCGGAGCAAGTATGGTGGGTCTGACACACCGGTGTCAATGTGTTCTTTTTTCCATTTCCAGGAGTGTATAAATGTACTGCTTCTTCATGTTCTGATACATTGAAAAGGTCGCAGTGTTGCAGAAATACTGTAGGAAATGTGTACCAAATGTAACTTAAAATTTTTCCCGCGTTAGGTACCGCGGAAGGATTTTTATCTACGTTGTGACTTTCATATTTTTTCGGTTGGTTTGATGCAGCTGTCCATACCACTCTATCCCGCACAAGTCTTTGATCTCTGCATAACTATTGCAATCTATATCTATTTGTACCTTCTTATTGTAGGCAACGATCGGTCTCCCACCACGATTTTTGCTGCACCCCTCTCCACCCCATCCACGCCACCCCACCTCTCCCACTTCCCGAGCATTTTGGTGCATCAGGATGTTGCAGTGTAACATATCAAGAGCTGTGACGTGTAACCCTATGTCTTTCCGTCGAATAACACTCGCAAATTACAAAACACAATAATTTAATATTTAGAAGAACACTACTGTTTAGCATCATGCGGTATAATTTTTCTTGTGACGAGTAATCTGGAAGGAGGACGTGTCCGAAATGGTACGATGGCCAAATATCGAATAACCTACGCATGTGGCACTATCTGCAGGGGCGTTCGAGCACATTCCATAGATCGTCGCCACAGGTGGAGAAAGCGCATCTGCCATTGGACGATAGCCACAGATGGAAAGCGATTAACGCAAGCAGAAGAATGTTTTAGATATGTATTCATTCATTTGTGACAGAACTACCAAGCCGAGATTTACATGTTCCCATTGAAAGAGCGTTATTTTGAAGAATTATTTTATTGTAGTTCAAGAATTTTAGAACCATATATCGCTAGAGGCAACGTAGATACAGCCTACAGAGACATTAAATGGGCCTTTGGAGAAAGTCAGCTGAAGACATAAAGTATGAAAATGAGTCCGTGATTATACTTTTGGCACTTTATTTTACAGGTCTGTCTTGATCACGTAACTTTATTTTCTACATTTCACTATGAACGGTTTCGGCTACTGCCATCTTCAGATCTGTTACAAAAAGAAAGTGTGTAACCATCTAAGTTATTTTGTTGACGCTAATCTATAAAAGTCCTGGTGCTACAGAAGAAAGATAAAGTGTTAACGTGATTAACAGCCATGTATACCAGCCATACGTACCATAAAATATTCTGATGTAGTATCAGCGTCAAACTAGACATGTAGGTACATAGTAAGTGCTGGAGATGATCAGAATGCGTCTGGTGTTTATGCAAGGAGACTAAGGCCAGCAGAGGGCACAATAGCTAGGCTGCTAGGCTACATGATTAACCAGTATCGCAGTTGTAATGGTTAAAATGTGGTACGCGTAGTCATTAATTAAAATTACTTCACATGGCAAAACTAGCGACTGACAATAAAACATGTACTGACATACTCCACGTGGAATTGGATCCATACTGAAAATCCACATAAAAGTGCAAATATTAATAATGTGAAGCTTCTAGCCTGGAAAGGTCAAACATAAAGTCGCATAAAAGCCAGTATAAAAAGTGTAAGATTAAAAACACCTGAAAAACAAGTTTCCAGCCTGACAGATCAATTACCATGAACGTAATTGTAAGGTAATTAACGAAGCAGTGACTGTTAATTAAAAATTAAGAAGTCGATAGTCGATAATATATTCGGAGTGTGGTCTCAAAGGCGGCACGTCGTGGATTCTCTGTATGACGTTGTTGTTTTCCTGCGGTGGAACTTACGGAGGAAGGCCCAGTCTCCGCGTCGCCGGCAGCGGCGCACGTGACCCCACTCCAATCCGCTGGGGCGCTTGACGCTGCTCAAACCAGTAGGTTTCTGAATACATAAAAATAAATATTTAGGTTAAACTCATTCTGTTTATTCAGCGGTAATTCCGGTTGCCGTATTCTGTGCACGTAAATCTCCATTTCCAAGTTCAGTAACTGTCCCTTTGGTGCCTTATGAAACACTTCCTTATTCTCTATGGCCGGCCGAGGTGGCCGAGCAGTTCTAGGTGCAACAGTCTGAAACCGCGCGACCGCTACGGTCGCAGGTTCGAATCCTGCCTCGTGTGATGTCCTTAGGTTAGTTAGGTTTAATTAGTTCGAAGTTCTAGGGGATTGATGACCTCAGAAGTTAAGTCCCATAGTGCTCAGCGCAATTTGAACCAATATTCTCTGTTTCCTACCGAATGTTTTTCTCTGTCTAAATGTGTACCGAAAGCGCTCTTATTTTGGTTATATGTATTCTCTCTAAAACGAGTCTTGAAATCCCTTCCTGTCTGACCGGTATAAAACCTGTCACAGTCTTGGCATTTGACCTTATAGACATCAGATTCCGAAGTTTTGTTGCTGTTGTTGCCAAGTTTGTGGCGTAGCCTACAACCAAATGTACTTTTCGTTTGAAATCAAATTTTTATTTTCATTTTTCGGAAAGGGTGTGCAATTCTGTCGGAAAATGCACCATTGTATGACATAGCAACAAACTTCTTGCCCTCTGGTTCTGTTGTCTCCTTCTTGTCACATACTTTTGATTTTAGTTAATTATAAAGTTTCATTTCATCTCGATCCTTATATCCGTTTGCCTTGGTTACTTTTCTAACCATCCTTAATTCTTCCACTTCGTCAGTATAGTATGTCAGAGCATTATGTCGTCCTGAATAGGGTGACTTGGTGACTGCAACAGAAACATGGGTAACTTCAGGTCGGCCCCAGTGCGTCGTAATAGGTCCGCTGCATTTTACGATTTTCATAAACGATCTGGTTGATGGTACTGACAGCGGCATTATACTGTTTGCCGATGATGCTGTAGGCTACAGGAAAGTAGTATCTCACAAAAGTTGTGAACAAATCAATTAGGATTTGCAGAAAATAAATGCGTGGTGTAATGACTGGCAGTTATCCCTCAATATTAGTAACTGTAACATACTGCGTATAACAAGACGAAAATCCCCATTAATGTACGAGTACAAAGTAAATGCCCAGTCTTTGGAAGCGGTAAAATCCGTCAAGTATCTGGGTGTGACTGTTCGAAACGATCTCAAATGGAATGATCAGATTACACAAGTAAAGGGCAAGGCCAACTCTAGATCGCGGTTTATTGGTGAATCCTGAAGCGATGCAGTCATCAACAAAGGAAGTGCTTACAATACGTTAATTCGTCCAGTCTAGACTATTGTTCGTCTGTATGGGATCCTTACCAGTTGGATCTGATTCAAGAGACTGAGAAGATCCAAAGAAGAGCGGCAAGATTTGTGACTGGTACATTTAGCCATCATGAGAGCGTTACAAATCTCATAGAAAGTTTGAAATGGGACACACTTGCAGATAGACGACACGCTAAACGGAAAGGGCTGCTCACTAAATTCCGAAATCCGATATTTGCCGAGTACGTAGATCATATATTATTACCACCAACTTTCAAATCACGCAATGATCACCATTCAAAGATAAGGGAAATTAGAAGCTCGTACTGAGGCATTCAGACAGTCATTTTTCCCTCACGCGATCCGCGAGTGGAACAGGCTGGGGGGGGAGGGGGGGGGGGCGCCGGGAAATATGACTTTGACGCGAATTATGCCCTCCACCACACACCGCTTGGTGGCTAGTGGAATATATATGTACATATAGATGTAGATTAGGAGTGAGTGGCAGTTCTAGCATCCTGTTGAACATAGCTCTGAAGTATGCCAATTTATGCCTCTCAGGGTGACAGGACTTTGCATTTACAATCATGTCAGTGGCTGTGGTTTTCCAAAATATGCTAATCTTGTGCCTTTCATCCCTTGTAGTAGACCTAAGATCCAGAAAACTGATACTTTCGTCTTCTTCCACTTCCACTGTGAATTTAATTTTTTCGTGCATCCCACTCATTCTTTCTGCTACCTCGCGTATTTCAATTCCGTCACCTTTGTACAGTAATATGATGTCTTTTACATGACGTCTGTAATAGACAATATTTTCGCAGACGTCAGGATTTTGTTAAAAAAACTTATTTTCTAGCTCATTTATAAATGTCTCAGCTAAAGTATCAGACAAAATGTTACCCATTCCGAACCCGTCCTTCTGATAAAAACTCTTATCGTTAAACTTTAAATAATTAAAAGACAACACTGGTTCTAAATTTTCCAAAAGTTCTACTTTTTCGCCCTGACTAATCTTCTTATACATTAGCAAGTTTTCCCTCATAATCTCTAACGTATCGTTTACTGGGACGTTGATATAAAGGTTAACAATATCGAAAGAAGCCAATTTAGCTCCAGCCAGGTTTGATACATCCTTAATCTCACTCACAAATTATAACTAATCTTGACATTGAATGATTTTCTTATAAGTATATGCTGATCTTAGTTTCTTGTTGAATTCCCGGTTCAATTTGTATTTGGGCCATGACATATTACTAATTATCGACCGAATCGGTTCCCCTCTCTTGTGTAACTTAATCTGCGAACGAAGCACAGGAATGGATGGATTCAGCATTTTTAATCTACGTTTCTCTTTTTAATTTGGAAACAAAAAGATACTGTTCTCAGTTGTTTTCCTTATACCTGACTGAAATTTGTTCACATGATTTTTCTTGACTTCAACTGTGTTATTATCTGCAACAAATTTTTCAGATTTTTGGATGTAATCGCAATCATAAATTACGCCAACCGAATTCCCTTTGTCAGCCTTCGTAACAGTTTCTGATTTAGACTTTTAAGTGCTTGTAAATGTTTTGAATTTTTATGTTCGTAGCAACCTACTGTGGATATACATTTGTTAGCTTTTACTCCTATGCCCATTTGATCAAATTTACTGAGTTTAGCCCCGTCACAAGCAACTTTTATTTTCGCAATAGCATTTTTGGTTACGCCTGGGCTCAATTTCGGAGCGATACAAAAATGTAAACTCTTATTCAGGAGATCCATTTCATTATCCGTCATTTTTATGCTCATGAGATTAAGCACCCTGTCCGCAAATTATGTTTGCCTTCCCGGTTTTCGTCTAATCTTACATTATTCTTCCTCTGTAAATTGGAGATTTTCTTCGTATGTCTGACTGCAATCTTTTTCTCTTCATTGTCCACTACACTATTAACACCTTTGAGCATACATGAGAATTGTAATGGCGAGAGTAACGTTCGTAAAAGTACATGTGGTCTGAATGCTTCCAAATTACGTTATTCTTCATCCCTGTATGCTTCTCTGACCTCAGTCCTTATCCACAGAACTTCACTTCTGAATTTCACAGGTTTCGCTCCTATAGAATTATTATTAATCCTTACATTAACATATTTAGGAAAACTCTCCGTATCAAAACAGAATTTGTTAAACCTTATTTTCATTATATCTTTTGTAATGCGCATTTTTGTTTTAAGGAACAGTTTTACCTAATCTTGGCCTGCCTTGGCACAAACGTATCAATTGAAGACATAAAGTCTGAAAACGAGTCCGTGATCATATTTTTGGCAGTTTATTTTACAGGTCCGTCTTGATCACATAATTTTTTTTTAAATTTTACTGTGACCGATTTCGGCTACTACCATCTTCAAATCTGTTACAAAAACAAAAACAGTGTGTAACCAACTAAGTTAGTTTGCTGACGCTAAATCTATAAAAGACCTGGTGCTACAGAAGAAAGATAAAATATTTACATAATTAACAGCCATACATACCATAAAAGATTCTGTTGTAGTATCAGCGTCAAACTAAACATGTAGGTACATAGTAAGTACTGGAGATGATCAGAATGCGTCTGGTGTTTATGCAAGGAGACTAAGGCCAGCAGAGGGCACAATAGCTAGGCTGCTAGGCTACATGATTAACCAGTATCACACTTGTAATGGTTAAAATGTGGTACACGTAGTCATTAATTAAAATTACATCGTATGGCAAAACTAGAATCTGACAATAAAACATGCATTGACATACTCCACGTGGAATTGGACCCATACTTACAATTCACATAAAAAGTGCAAATATCAATAACATGAAGCTTCTACTCTGGCAAGGTAAAACATACAGTTGTTTATATCACTCATACATGAAGGAATTTCAAGACTTTTTTTAGAGAGCATACATATAACCAAAATAAGAGCGCTTTCGGTACACATTTAGACAGAGAAAAACATTCGGTAGGAAAGATAGAGAATAATATCAAAGTGTTGCATAGGGCGGCAAAGGGACAGTTTCTAAACCTTGCCAGGCTACTGTTGTGGGACTGGTGCTGAATCTGAATAGATATCGTCTTCCACATGACAAACACGACTACCAACTTACGTTTATGTTGCAGAACTCCTTCTTGGTGTTGTGATTTTTTCCATTAGTGTATGTTTATAAAATTATTTCTATTGTAATTAATACGCAAACGCGAGTGAAGGAGTGGGCTCTAAGCTAGCACAGTATAGTGAGCGTTATTTCGATTTGTTTGTTTGTTGCCGAAGAAAGTTGCTGGTCGTCTTGCAGGGCAGGTCGAGTTTCACAGACAATGTGTGGGTGAACATTACGCTGCTGGAACAGCATATCACCTTACTGTTGGAAAAAAATGTATAAGAAGCATAAACATTGGACGATTGAACAGTGGAAAAACGTTGTGTGGAATGACGAATCACGCTACACAATGTGGCGATCCGATGGCAGGGTGTGGGTATTGCGAATGCACGGTGAACGTCATCTACCAGCGATGCGATGGTGTGTTTTTCATGAAGGAGGCTTGCACCCCTTGTTCTTTTGCGTGGCACTATCACAGCACAGGTCTACATTGATGTTATTAGCACCTTCTTGCTAAAAGAAGACGGCGATTACATCTTTCAACACGATCGAGCACCTGTTCATAATGGACGGCCTGTGGCGGAGTGGATACAGGATAATAATATCCCTGTAAGGGATCCTATAGAACACCTTTGGGATGTTTTGGAACGCTGACTTCGTGCCATGTCTCACCGACCGACATCGATACCTCTCCTCAGTGCAGCACTCTGGAAACCTCCCCCAGGCTGTGGCTAAGCCATGTCTCCGCAATATCCTTTCTTTCAGGAGTGCTAGTTCTGCAAGTTGCGCAGGAGAGCTTCTGTAAAGTTTGGAAGGTAGGAGACGAGATACTGGCAGAAGTAAAGCTGTGAGTACCGGGCGTGAGTCGTGCTTCGGTAGCTCAGATGGTAGAGCACTTGCCCGCGAAAGGCAAAGGTCCCGAGTTCGAGTCTCGGCCGGGCACACAGTTTTAATCTTCCAGGAAGTTTCATATCAGCGCACACTCCGGTGCAGAGTGAAATTCTCATTCTGGAAACCTCCCCCAGGCTGTGGCTAAGCCATGTCTCCGCAATATCCTTTCTTTCAGGAGTGCTAGTTCTGCAAGGTTCGCAGGAGAGCTTCTGTAAAGTTTGGAAGGTAGGAGACGAGATACTGGCAGAAGTAAAGCTGTGAGTACCGGGCGTGAGTCGTGCTTCGGTAGCTCAGATGGTAGAGCACTTGCCCGCGAAAGACAAAGGTCCCGAGTTCGAGTCTCGGTCGGGCACACAGTTTTAATCTTCCAGGAAGTTTCATATCAGCGCACACTCCGCTGCAGAGTGAAAATCTCATTCTTCAACATATACAATGCCGGAAAAATTAGTACACCGTTTGAAAGGTTTACAGTTCACTCAAGGTTTAGTGTGGCAACAGTGCGTGTGGAGTATATGGAATTATTACATTTACAGATTAACAGCACAAGCGATTCTGATGTCTGGGTATCGATCAATGGCAAAACACTCAACTTATGGTGTAGCATGCAGTCGCTGACTCAAGTATGACGTCGACCGTACAGATGGTGAATACTGTCCTGGGCTGCGTTATCCCACGGCTTTTCGATTTGTTCACGTAGTTGTGTAAGAGTTGTTGGTTGAAGCGTGGCGCGAGTTACTACTCGTTGCACACGTGGTCGGCTGGAGACAAGTCCGCAGATCGCAATGGCCAGGAAATTTGCTGCTCGTCTTGCAGAGCACGCTGTGTTTCATGGGCAGTGTGTGGGCAAACATTTGGAACAACACATAATCTTTCTGTTACAAGAACTGCAAAAGAGCGGACCTAACACTCAGTATGTACCGAGCACTGGTTATAGTCCCCTCCAGAAACACAAAGATGAACAAGAGTTTTAGTTTATCACACCCCAGACCATAAAACCTGGAATGGGGCCTGTGTGTTTTAGACGAATTCACTCTACGAGACAGCACTCACCAGGTCTACATCACACTCGCAAACGACCATCACTTGCATGCTGGGAGAATCTGCTAGCATCACTGAAGACAACGGCACGCCATTCCATCTTCAAAATGATCCTCTGATAGCACCGGTCGAGCCGTGCATGTCGATGCCGTGGCGTGAATAGAAGCGGGCTAGAGGTTTGCGTGCCCTCAGTCCCACTGCTAATAGAAGTTTCGCAACTGTTTTTGTTGACACGTCTGAGCATGCAAAGATTCTTATCTGTGCTGTGGTAAGTGCACAATTTGCTGCTGATGCCTTTACAAAACGACTATCCTGGCAGTCGTCTGCGTTGCGTGGACCTCCAGAACCTTGTATATGGATATGAGAATGTTCACGTGACCACTCATACCAGTATCATTGCACAACTGACTCAGCACGTCCAACTTGTGTGACAGTTCTCCGAAAGGACCATCCCGCCACTCTGAAGGCCACAATTTGACCGCTTTCAGAATCGTTCAGTTAGCTGTTGGAAGCAACAGTGTGTCTCCGTGGCGTGACTGTATTCTTGCTACGCTCGTCTGCAGGACACTGAGCCCCTCTGGTACCTGTGCCACTACGCTACCATTGGCGGACAACGTTCAAAACCATTTTCAGTACAGCTACTATCCCCCAAGAGGCATATGCCGTGATCAGATAAAAATTGACGCTGTATTCTCAGGTCTACTAATTTTTTTCGCGCCGTGTATTTGTGAATGACTGCTCAAAAAGGTTTGTAAACGAAATCTATCGTTCAAAGGAAGATATAAAGCTCCACAATTGTGAAACAGTAGATTCCTCTCCCATCGTCCCTCCAATGTCACTATCCACAGTTCCAACTCCTGTACTTTCCATCCCATCGCCGGCGTGCCCAAAGGCTCCATCCTTCCCCTCTCCTCCATCTCCACTGTACTGCTGATATGCCTAGACCTCCTCCACTTGTTCACCTCCTCCATTTGCTGATGACACCGCCTTACTGGCCCTTATCCTACCCTTCAACGGTCCCAATGTACCACTTGAACCCACCTCCACCAGTTCACCACCCTTACAAGATCCAGGCATTCATCATAGGTCATGTCACCCACTCTGTCTGGCACCACTATTTTTTACCTCACCATTTATGGTCGTCCTATCTACCTCACTCCTACCCTGAAATACCTTGGCCTCATTCGCGACCGTCACCTCACCTGGACTTCCCATCTCCTTACAATCCAATGCAAAGCCCACAATAGACTCTGCCTCCTGAAACTCCTGTCAGGCCTGACACGGGGACTGCATCCTTCCACCATCCTTCACATCTACAAATTCATGATCCACCTCATCCTTAGTTATGACAGGATCACTTGGATTTCCACCCCTCCCAGATTCTATAAAGCCCTCCCAATCCTAGAATGCCATGCACTCTACCTCGCCTTCTGTATCTGCCTTCTGTCCCCCAAGCGAATCCTCTGCGACCCCATCACTTTACCTCATCTCCTTCTTTTCCTCGATCACATCTGCACCCTGTACATCGTCCACAGACTCGATCCCCCACACCCCCTGGTATTTTGCCTCCTCTCCAACCCCAGCCCATTGCCACGTCTTACCGCTATGTCCCGCCATCTCTCCATCTCCACAGCCTCCATATCCTTTCCCAATGCATCTTCCAGCACCTACCCCTCCCGGATGATCTTCGCCCTGATCTGCACCCCTACTAGCAACTCTAAACCCACCTTCCCCCCTAGTCCTCAGGGTTCCCCTTCCCCTTCCCATTCCATTCCCCTGAGCAGTTTTCCTCGCTCATACACCCCCTCCCTCTCCTGTACCCCCTTCTGTGTCTGTGTGCCCTCTCCTGCCTTCATCTCCCACTCCGTCCATCTCCTGTCTCTTGGTGTACACCCCTGTCCCCTTTTCCTCTTCCTTCCACCCCCTCCAGCGCACCCCCCCATCCCACTGCACCTTCCTCCCCCTCTTATTTCCCTCCTCCCAGATCTCCTGTCCCTCATCAGGTCCCTACCAGCGGTTTTTATTGCTCCATCATTTACAGTGGTTTTTTAAGTGTCTCTTGCTTTGTGTGTTTTTATACTGTGGCCGACTTTTAACTTGTATGTGACTCCAGTGTGTTTTAAGTGCCCCACGAATTGCCAGCTGTGTACTTTCAACCTTATGTCGAATTTTTTAACTGTCCCCAGTGAATGTCCCCATGTTAGTGTATATTTTAACTTCTCTTATCTCAATTTACTATGTTTTTATATCCCTCTTCCCCCCCCCCCTTTATATGTATGACTTTTTATATATTTTGTAAAGCCACTCACCTGAAGAACGGCGGACCGTGCTGTTGCCAGCCCTGCCCTGCCCATATGCGGCAGGGGCCTCAAATTACAATAAAGAAAAAAGAAAGAAACTGTAGATCTGCTAATACACAACTTTCACGGATACCTTTACCTTCTAAAAATCTGGAAAATGAAGTAAGATTAGCATTTAATGTCTCACCTATGAAATTAATTGTGTGCTGATTATTTATTGTTGTAACAACTTCAGCATACAACCACTTCTGTTAAGAACATAATCCTTGGCAATGCACTTCGACAGTATATATCCCATCATCTGGCTCTCTATGTTAACCCAGGATTAAAAACACAACAGCTAGTTCAGCGAACATGTTTAGCCAGTGGACAATGATGCAGTTGATGGAACTTGCATTTTATGTGACTGATGTTAACCATCATATGGAAGGAACGTTTGCTAAATAGAGTGTGACATGGATAAATGGAGGAGAGAATCTGGTGTTGCCAGTTTCTAAGGTAAGACGAGGTCTTCATGCTTCAATTTTTTGACACTGGGTACTTTGTAGGTGCATGCGTTTGTAGGGTCAACACAGACAGCCAGATGATGAGAGCCTGACTTATGAAACACGTTCTTAAGGATTATGTTTCTAACATTAGTTGATGTGTGCTAAAGTAATTATAACGATAATATTTACAACTGCTACCAATGTAACGTGTATCCACAGGACATGTGGCCTGTATTTGAAGAAGTGTCATGATGATCTCTCCATTGGCAAAAGATTCCGGAATAGTCCCCCATTCGGATCTCCGGGAGGGGACTGCCAAGAGGGAGGTTACCACGAGAAAAAGATTGAATAATCTACGAAAGGATAACGTTCTACGAGTCGGGGCGTGGAATGTCAGAAGCTTGAACGTGGTAGGGAAACTAGAAAATCTGAAAAGGGAAATGCAAAGGCTCAATCTAGATATAGTAGGGGTCAGTGAAGTGAAGTGGAAGGAAGACAAGGATTTCTGGTTAGATGAGTATCAGGTAATATCAACAGCAGCAGAAAATGGTATAACAGGTTTAGGATTCGTTATGAATAGGAAGGTAGGGCAGAGGGTGTGTTACTGTGAACAGTTCAGTGACCGGGTTGTTCTAATCAGAATCGACAGCAGACCAACACTGACAACCATGGTTCAGGTATACATGCCGACGTCGCAAGCTGAAGATGAACAGATAGAGAAAGTGTATGAGGATATTGAAAGGGTAATGCAGTATGTAAACGGGGACGAAAATCTAATAGTCATAGGCGACTGGAATGCAGTTGTAGGGGAAGGAGTAGAGGAAAAGAGTACAGGAGAATATGGGCTTGGGACAAGGAATGAAAGAGGAGAAAGACTAATTGAGTTCTGTAACAAGTTTCAGCTAGTAATAGCGAATATCCTGTTCAAGAATCACAAGAGGAGGAGGTATACTTGGAAAAGGCCGGGAGATACGGGAAGATTTCAATTAGATTACATCATGGTCAGACAGACAGACAGACAGATACTGGATTGTAAGGCGTACCCAGGAGCAGATATAGACTCAGATCACAATATAGTAGTGATGAAGAGTAGGCTGAAGTTCAAGACATTAGTCAGGAAGAATCAATACGCAAAGAAGTGGGATACGGAAGTACTAAGGAATGCCGAGATACGTTTGAAGTTCTCTAACGCCATAGATACAGCAATAAGGAATAGCGCAGTAGACAGTAAAGTTGAAGAGGAATGGACATCTCTAAAAAGGGCCATCACAGAAGTTGGGAAGGAAAACATTGGTACAAAGAAGGTAGCTGCGAAGAAACCATGGGTAACAGAAGAAATACTCCAGTTGATTGATGAAAGGAGGAAATACAAACATGTTCCGGGAAAATCAGGAATACAGAAAAGTCGCTGAAGAATGAAATAAATAGGAAGTGCAGGGAAGCTAAGACGAAATGGCTGCAGGAAAAATGTGAAGACATCGAAAAAGGTATGATTGTCGGAAGGACAGACTCAGCATACAGGAAAGTCAAAACAACCTTTGATGACATTAAAAGCAACGGTGGTAACATTAAGAGTGCAACGGGAATTCCACTGTTAAATGCAGAGGAGGGAGCAGACAGGTGGAAAGAATACATTGAAAGCCTCTATGAGGTTGAAGATTTGTCTGATGTGATAGAAGAAGAAACAGGAATCGATTTAGAAGAGATAGGGGATCCAATATTAGAATCGGAATTTAAAAGAGCTTTGGAGGACTTACGGTCAAATAAGGCACAAGGGATAGATAACATGCCATCAGAATTTCTAAAATCATTGGGGGAAGTGGCAACAAAACGACTATTCACGTTGGTGTGTAGAATATATGAGTCTGGCGATATACCATCTGACTTTCGGAAAAGCATCATCCACACAATTGCGAAGACGGCAAGGGCTGACAAGTGCGAGAATTGTCGCACAATCAGCTTAACAGCTCATGCATCGAAGCTGCTTACAAGAATAATATACAGAAGAATGGAAAAGAAAATTGAGAATGCGCTAGGTGACGATCGGTTTGGCTTTAGGAAAAGTAAAGGGACGAGAGAGGCAATTCTGACGTTACGGCTAATAATAGAAGCAAGGCCAAAGAAAAATCAAGACACTTTCATAGGATTTGTCGACCTGGAAAAAGCGTTCGACAATATAAAATGGTGCAAGCTGTTCGAGATTCTGAAAAAAGTAGGGGTAAGCAATACGGAGAGACGGGTCATATACAATATGTACAACAACCAAGAGGGAATAATAAGAGTGGACGATCAAGAACGAAGTGCTCGTATTAAGAAGGGTGTAAGACAAGGCTGTAGCCTTTCGCCCCTAATCTTCAATCTGTACATCGAGGAAGCAATGATGGAAATAAAAGAAAGGTTCAGGAGTGGATTTAAAATACAAGGTGAAAGGATATCAATGATACGATTCGCTGATGACATTGCTGTGCTGAGTGAAAGTGAAGAAGAATTAAATGATCTGCTGAACGGAATGAACAGTCTAATGAGTACACAGCATGGTTTGAGAGTAAATTGGAGAAAGACGAAGGTAATGAGAAGTAGTAGAAATGAGAACAGCGAGAAACTTAACATCAGGATTGATGGTCACGACGTCAATGAAGTTAAGGAATTCTGCTACCTAGGCAGTAAAATAACCAATGACGGACGGAGCAAGGAGGACATCAAAAGCAGACTCGCTATGGCAAAAAAGGCATTCCTGGCCAAGAGAAGTCTACTAATATCAATTACCGGCCTTAATTTGAGGAAGAAATTTCTGAGGATGTACGTCTGGAGTACAGCATTGTATGGTAGTGAAACATGGACTGTGGGAAAACCGGAACAGAAGAGAATCGAAGCATTTGAGATGTGGTGCTATAGACGAATGTTGAAAACTAGGTGGACTGATAAGGTAAGGAATGAGAAGGTTCTACGCAGAATCGGAGAGGAAAGGAATATGTGGAAAACACTGATAAGGAGAAGGGACAGGATGATAGTACATCTGCTAAAACATGAGGGAATGACTTCCATGGTACCAGAGGGAGCTGTAGAGGGCAAAAACTGTAGAGGAAGACAGAGATTGGAATACGTCAAGTAAATAATTGAGGACGTAGGTTGCAAGTGCTACTCTGAGATGAAGAGGTTAGCACAGGAAAGGAATTCGTGGCGGGCCGCATCAAACCAGTCAGTAGACTGATGACAAAAAAAAAAAAAGAAAAAAACCACCGTACCCTAAATGGGCGACATTAGAAATGCTAAGAATGACAAAGGCTGAAAATTCAAAGTGGTGAAATTCGCTCTACAATCATCAACTTATGTCATGTGAACACATCGGTCTTCATGTGTGTGTCTCCATATGATTCACACTAACCTTCACACACTGCCTCACTCCAAGTGAGGAAACTTCTTTTAACTTAATGGATTATGAGGTCATTATTAAGCATGAAACGAGCAATTCGTGTTAGTAATGGTACTTCAGCTGATGTTCAGCATATTATTGTTAACTAGCTACGCCCCGCGGTGTTGCGTTGGTTAAATATATATTTATAAAGAAATTGTAATGTCGAAACTCACTATCCACGCGTCGGTGCCTTCACAAAAGCTATCTCTCGGAGGTATTGAGGCGCGAGCCGTAGAAAAACATCAAATTTTGAGATTATGGGAGAGCTGGCAAAATACTGATCGCTCAAAACTCGCTCGTTTACTTAAGGAAAAAAGTATTACGTGACCGAGTAGCGAATTACAAAATGTGTCAGGAAAGGGAGTAAATAATTTCACAACTGAGTGCAACATGCTTAGCATGGAAAGATAACAGTTGGCTTAGTGTGAATGGACATTCAGAAATCTGCTCTAATACGGCTCAGTAAGCAACACTCCGAGACTTATTGTTCACAATGCAGTACACATCCCAAACATCGACATGCTGCTGTATATTTTCATGCGTGCACGTTACATTGTTGTGGAGTTTAGTGTTGATTTAATCGTACAGGGCTATTTCTCCTGTCCTAGATTTATATATGTACTTATGTCATTTGTCAAAACAGTTAATAACAGATTATGTTAACTTAAATGCCGGCCGGGGTGGCCGAGCGGTTCTAGGCGCTACAGTCTGGAACAGCGCGACCGCTACGGTCGCAGGGTCGAATCCTGCCTCGGGCATGGATGTGTGTGATGTTTAAGTAGTTCTAAGCTCTAGGGGAATGATGACATCAGAAGGTAAGTCCTATAGTGCTCAGAGCCATTTTTTGTTAACTTAATGAATTCATGTGACAGTTAATTTTCATGGATGACTTTTTGGTCACATTATCCATCTCACAGGAGCATAATCGCGTTAACCATCCCTTAGGAACAGTTTTTTTAGGAATAAAATCTAGCCTCTGTATTAATTTCAGGGTATACGCTTCCTCCATTCCAATGTACAACAAAACCCCTCTAGCAAGTTACGTTACTTTTTTTTTTTTTTTGCTATGGTTTTAGAGCGCAAAACTGCTAGGGTCATTAGCGCAGCAAGTTACGTGTGAAGGAATATCAAACATACTAACTCAATGAAGAAAGAAAATAAGGATTTTTTACTAGTGTGCAGAGCAAATTTTATATTATTTGCACGTGCAACAGCGTCATCTGCCCTCGCATGTGTGGCTGTTACCAGAGGATACATTCGTATATCATAGTCTGATCCAGGTTCACTAAGAGCCAACCACATTCTGCCTGTAAAGGCACGACATCTCCCTGGGGTACAGTATTTAACTTCAGACGTCTCAGAAGCTGTAGGATACGTCTGCCTTCCGGCAGCAAAAATGTAACGGGCTTGTATGGAAGTATGAATTTAGTACTTTGAAGATATCATTCGTTACGTTGAATAATATTAAATAGAACGTATTAAACAAAAGAGCATTTTCGCAAATAAGATACAGTTCAAAAGAGAAAGAGTCAATAGCCATTTCTGAAAGTAATTATTGTTTCATAATTTGCATAATATTTTTCGAATCAATAAATATGTTGTATTAAACACATTTAAAAGTAATCTATGTCTTAATTCAGGGTATAAGCTGATTACACTCCAGATTTCTTCCAAATCTGTTCAGCTGTTTCAGCGTGAAAAAGTCACAAAAATACTCACACACAAACTTTCTCATTTTTAATATATGTGGGATGGAGAGTGAAAATCAATTTTTTGTTTGGCTTACTGCATCATAATAAAAAGTAGGAGTCTCCACCAATATCGGATCTTTGTAGACAGAAATCATTTTGTAACCAATGATAGGGTGGACTAGAATATGGAAGACTACAAAAAATTTTGAAAAGTAGAATAATATTAAAAATGGCAGCTGAATGGAAATTACGCATTAATATGTGTATCGAATCAGATGTTGCGTAGCAATGATTTGAAAAGTAACAGAACTTTTTTTATTGCTATTTTAAATACTTCATGTTAATTACAGTATCGTTTTGTGCGGGAAATTAGCCATTCGAATAGACCATTTGACCCCCGGCCCTTCTACGGAGGTCACTCAGTTGTTTGAAAACGGCTGATTCTAAAAGGTGTTCAACACCAGCTTGTGCTGTAATGTATGACTTTATGGAATTATCTCGTGGAAGCGGTCCCCACGGCATCTATAATTCCACTGCGCTTAAACCATGGCTCTGACTGTAAATAGATGTAATCAACATTAGGAATAATCTCTATGAAGGAAACCAAAAGCAAAAAACGTGAAACCCTTAAACGGCTGGCTTATGCCGGTGTTGTAACTGATTAGTGGGAGCACTATAGTCCACAGATTTGATATTTAGTTAATAATAATTGATATACATTTCTGAACCTACAAATTTTCTGCCCGCATGGTTTGCATTTTACCTTTGTGCATCAATCTTACCATACACATTTTCTAAATATATCGTTCCGAATTCTTTCTAACTTTCCAGAATTGTCTGAATTATGTAGCGTATTACTAGTCGGTCCTTAAGTCGTTACTCGTTAACAGGCCTTCAGCGTCTTATGGTTCGTTGTCTGTCTTGCTTTCTGGTTTACCTCGCGGCAATTGTCACATCGTATTCGACTCCTGTGATGGACCCAGTCATTTCTGTCATTTCAGAATAAGAAAATGATTAACGCTTATGGGCAATGATAATGATCAGCAAGATTGACACCATACCACGTGACTGTAAAACGCTTAATTTCCCTTCAGATGCGCAGAGCAAATACACTTGTTCGTTCACTGATTTGTTTTGTGAGAACTCCGACTGGTTTTTAAAATTCATTTAATGAGTGACCTTTTGATGTGTAACACTGCGGTACTCTCAAGTTCTGAAAGCACTGGAGCAGACGAGACTTCACAACGATTGGAATCTCTCTGCGTGTTCCGATTCACTTACTGCTTTTGAAGAACTTCGACAAGTGCACCGGCATATAAAGCAGTTCGTGCAATCTAGGATGCCCTCCATCTGCGGGGAATCGCGGCAAGACGAAATTATTCGTCGGACTATCTGGGCAGAAGTACTCGAATGAAAAGACGTAGGCGAAGCAACTGCAAGGAAGGCGCATCTGCGCCGTACTGCAGCTGACTGCGTCATCTTCTTGCAAGTTTTATTACTTTCTTTCTTTTTAGGTTAGGGATCGTGCACTAGCACGAGCACGGAAGGCTAGAACTGTAGAAAAAAACTTAGCGCTTGCTGGTAACGCCAAGAAGGACGAGACTTGGCTCTACTGAACCTCTAATGAGAAATAAAATCATGACTCACCTGTATGTAGGGCGTTGGTATTTCTCCCGTTATCGAGGAGACGCAATGGGATCACATACTTGTAGCATAACATCTTTGGAGTTGTGAAATTTGATACTCGGCTACACCTAACGAAGAACTCAAATGTTCCCTTCTCCATTTTTTTTAATTTTAGGATCAATAACAGTTAGTAAAAGGGATCTAAATAAAAAATGTTATTAGTACTATACTATTTCAGCAGTTACAGTTTGTTCAACAGGACTGAGTTTAATCTTAACATTATACAAATAACTTGAAGAAACTATTGTTGTGAATCGAAGAGCAGATGATGTGCGACTCCTCCATACTTTACATCAAGATCTTTCACCGGAGTAGAAACGACAATAGTAGGGAGATCAACTACTGCACAACGACCTTACCAGAAGACAGTCGTTTAGATGCAACACCCGCTCGCTCTTTCAAGTCCTCTTCAAAGGCTCTTTCCAATCCTGTAGTAAGATAAACAGTCAGTGGTGTAGTAAAAACATGTAAAGTCGTGTGGGATTAATGGCTGGGAGACCCTGAATGGCAGGATTATCTACCTAATCGGCAAGATGTTTTGCTATCCTTTGCGCACAACGGCAACTTTGCTTCGTAAAGTCCAAGAGTTGTGTGTTAAAGCGTATCTGGTAAGTGTAGATGACTGTAACGGGCGTGTGTAGTGTGCTTCTATGTCTCTGCTGGGAAGAGGGTGAAATGTGTTTTCGACTACTCCTCTCGAACAGAATCTGGCAACGGCCATGCCGCAGTGGATACACCGTTTCCCGTCAGATCATCAAAGTTAAGCGCTGTCGAGAGTGGCCGGCACTTGGATGGGTGACCATCCGGGCCGCCATGCACTGTCGCCATTTTTCGGGGTGCATTCAGCCTCGTGATGCCAATTGGGGAGCTACTCGACCGAATAGTATCGACTCCGTTCAAAGAAAACAGTCATAACGACCGGGAGAGCGGTGTGCTGACAACATGCCCCTCCTATCCACATCCTCAACTGAGGATGACACGGCAGTCTGATGATCCCGATGGGCCACTTGTGGCCTGAAGACGGAGTGCTTTTCTCGAACAGAATCAAGGGGGCCGCCGATCTTAACGTCCCCATCTGAGGGATGGATCACTATCAACAGAGTCACATTCCCATACTCCATGAGACACTGTGGAGGGGTTTGAAATTTGCTCACGGTCACTGGTGCAGCGTCTGGTGATCAAGGACTTGACGCCACCACCTCGCAGCCAACAGCATATGGCGTACCCAAGTGGTCACCCGTCCGAGTACCGGGCACGACCGACGTTGGTTAACTTCGGTGATCTGACGAGGTAACGCAGTTTCCAGTGGTATAATCAGGTAAGCATAAGTATTAAAAATTACTTGCATAATTCAGAACAATCGCTAGATAGTCCACAGTGACTTAGCTACAACCGTATCTAGAAGTATTTACGCCCGGGTTGCCGGGTTCGATTCCCGGCGGGGTCGGGGATTTTCTCTGCCTCGTGATGACTGGGTGTTGTGTAATGTCCTTAGGTTAGTTAGGTTTAAGTAGTTCTAGGTTCTAGGGGACTGATGACCACAGCTGTTAAGTCCCATAGTGCTCAGAGCCATTTGAACCATTTTTTTTAGAAGTATTTATTTATTTATTTAACCTGGTCTGATTAGGGCCACCAGGTCCTCTCTTACATCAGAATAGTTTTTCACATATACATTACTTTTTTACAATCAATTGTAAGGTTTGTATAGTTTTCTGCCGTTATAAATATTTCGCCTTTGCTGTACTCGGACTAAAACGCGTGAGAGCACTGCACGTGAATAAGATCTTTGACTCTGTATTGAATGTAATCTGTGGTGCGCTAGCTCGAGAGTCAGTTGTGCAGCGTTGGGGCATCCTTGTTAGAGATATAGTAGCGAACTGTTGAATTTTAGAGAAGCAGATCTGATAGCTGCGAATTGAAATATTTTACTGTGGAGATGTCAGGCAACTTGTTTGCAAAGATATTTTCTTTACTGTATGGGTGGAGAAATTTTTATAGGAACATTTAAGAGTAACCAATGCACAAGTATGAATGAAATGCTTGTCAGAAACATTAACTGAAGGAAATCTTGGTCCCTTAGCTAACTAATAATAATCATGATTAGTTTTAATTTGATCTATTTGTTTTCACAAATAATACAATTGGGATAAACGACTGTAATATTTGTATTGAATGAGTTTTAACTGCTGCATATGCTGATTTCAGTTTGCTTTCGAGAAGATCAGTACACAGGACACAAAATAGCATGCTGAACAAGAAGTAAGTTACTTTTCATTCAGGACGGATCTCAGTTCGAATTCTTGTGAGTAAACAGTATGTAGTTATCATTTTCAGGTGTTATGTTAAGTAAACAGATTAATTTACAGTGAACAGTGAAGGTAATCTCAAACAGTATTTTATTTTCTGGATATTTCAAGTCGAACGTTTCCCCTCGGTTCCGTAAGTTTCATAACGTGTTTCAGTATTGAGTTTCAGTTAAGTAGTTGTAACTGAATACACAATGAATTTCTTTCGAGATTTAATTGATTCGTTTTCATTATTTCAAATTCGGCATTTCACTATGATTAAAGTTTTGCTCATGGCACAGTTGACAAGCGTACTTCAACGCCAACCAAGAGTTAGCATTGCTCAGCTGTGGAATACGGTATTTTAAGTACACATTACGCGAGCAGAAAGTTTTTGAAAATATTCAGTACTTCATTTATAGATAAGCTTTCTTAGCTTACATATTTTCCAAAGGAATAACAATTTTAATGTGACAAATACTATTAAAATGATTCGAGTGTCAATGTGAGTAGGTAATTCTGAGTACGAACTAATAAACTTAATAGTCACAGTACTTTTACTACTGCAGCTGCTACCACTAATAGTGGTAATAATACACTGAAGAACCAAAGAAACTGGTACACCTGCTTAATATTGTGTAAGGCCTCCCGAGCAGGAAGATATGTCGCAACACAGAAGCAGCGGAAGTGTTTAAACTCAGAAGAGTGTTCCTAGAGCGACTCTGTAGCAATTATGGACTTGTGGATTGTCGCATTGTTCTGCTGGAATTGCTCAATTCCGTCGGAATGCACAATTGACGTGAATGCATGCAGGTGATCAGACAGGATGCTTACGTGCATGTCACCTGTCAGAGTCGTATCTAGACGTATCAGGGGTCCCATATCACTCTAAAACCACACGCCTCATACCAATACAGAGCTTCAACCAGTTTTAACAGTCCCCTGCTGGCATGCTGAGTCCATGGATCCATGCGGTTGTCTCCATATCCGTACACGTCCATCCGCTCGATACAATTTCAAACGAGACTCTTCCACCAACAATCCAATGCCGGTGTTGACGGGCCGAGGCGAGGCGTAAAGCTTTGTGTCGTGCAGTCATCAGTCATCAAGGGTACACGAGTGCGTCTTCGGCACCGAAAGCCCATATCGATGATGTTTTGTTGAATGGTTCGCTCGCTGACGCTTGTTGATGGGCCAACACAGAAATGTGCAGCAGTTTGCGGAAGGGTTGCCCTTCTGTCACGTTGAAGGATTCTCTCCAATCGTCTTTGGTCCCGTTCTCGCAGGATCTTTTACCGACCGCAACGATGTCGGAGATTTGATGTTTTACCGGATTCCTGATATTGACGGTACACTCGTGAAATGGTCATACGGGAAAAATCTCATTTCATCGTCACCTCTGAGATGCTATGTCCCAACGCTCATGCGCCAACTATAACATTACGGTCAAACTGACTTCAATCTTGATTACGTGCCGTTGTAGCACCAGTAACCGACCTAACAAGTGTGCCAGTCACTTGTCGTATATAGGCGTTGCCGACCACAGCGCCGTATTCAGGTCGTTTACATATCTCTGTATTTGAATAGGCATTCCAGTACCAGTTTCTTTGGCGCTTCAGTGTAATAACCATAATGATAGTGGTAGATATATGAAGAATTTGTAAGTGTCGAGAGAGGGTTTCCTATATAACGAGTTCTGGGGAAAGGAAATTTTAGGAGACATCGCCAGCTAGGAATACTGGGAGAAGACGAAGAACTGGTTGGAAAGAAGGATGTGCAAGGGTGACAATTGCGTCATCAAAGGATTATAGCATTTGGAGGAGAAAGTTGGTAATTGAAATTTCGTGAGAAGGCTTCGCCGCAACGAAAAACGTCTTTGTTTCAATAACGTCCACTCCAAATCTTGTGTCATGCCAGGACGCTCTCTCCCCTATTTTTTCATAATACAAAAAGTGTTGCTCTTCTTTAAACTTTCTCGCTGTACTCCGTTAATCCTGTCTGGTAAGGATCCCAAACCGCGCAGCAGCACTACTAAATAGGACGGACAAGCTTAGTGTAGGCATTCCCTTTAGGAGATATCTTACATTCTCTAAATCTTATGCCAATAAAACACAGTCCTCGGTGCGTCCTTTCCAATTTACGTCGTTCGTAGTTATAATTCCTAGGTAATTAGTTGAATTTACGGCCTTTAGATTTGACTGATTTATCGTGTAACCGAAATTTAACGGGTTTCTTTTAGCACTCATGTGGATGACCTCACACGTTTCATTATTTAAGGTCAATTGCCAATTTTCGTACTATACAGGTATCTTTCCTAAATCGTTTCGCAATTTGTTTCGATCTTAGGATGACTTTGCTAGTCGATAAACGACAGCGTCATCTTCAAACAACGTAAGACGGGTGCTCAGATTGTCTCTTAAATCGTTTATATAGATAAGAAACAGCAAAGGACCTGTAAGACTACCTTGGGGAACGCCAGGAATCATGTCTGTTTTACTCGATGACTTTCCGTCAGTTACTACGGACTGTGACCTCTCTGACAGGTAATCACCAGTCCAGTCACATAACTGAGCAGATATTCAACACGCTCGCTATTTCACAACAAGCCGCTTGTGTGGTACAGAGTCAGAAGCCTTAAGAGGAACTTGAAATCCCTTGTCAGTAGCATTCAACACTTTGCGTGAGTAAAGAGATAGTTGTGTTTCACAAGAACGATATTTCCTAAATCCGTGTTGACTGTATGTCAATGGACCGTTCTCTTCGAGGTATTTCGTAATGTTCGAACACAATATATGTTTCAAAATCCTGCAGCATATCGGCGGTAATGGTATGGGCCTATAATTTAGTGAACTGCTATTGCCTTTCTTGAATACTGGCGTGACCTGTGCAACTTTCCAGTCTTTCGCTACGGATTGTGTTGATTATGTGTGCTGATATTGTGCACGATTTTCTCAGTCATTCCGAATTTTAATCTGGAGTACAAAATTTTTATATTCATAACAGGGTTTCCACAAATTTCCAACAATGATTGTCTGTGTCTCTAGCAAACAGCCGACTTGACATTGTCGAGTGCAATGCGTCGTATTTTGACTTTAGCAGTCACTGTACCTCCTGCCCTTTAATGGTCGTCACTCTTTTCAAGCGATACTCTGTCACTTGCTTGATACTGCGGCGGATTGTGCGCTGATCTGCAGTCAAGGTCTGATGCAAAGCTTTACAGAAGAATGCTGAATCCTCAGATCTTTGTTAGTTGCTTTCTTGTACAACACACAGCAAGCTAAAGAAAAGGACCGGTACAACGTTCTCGCTCGCCTATTCTGATGCCAGTTCCAAGTACAATACAAAAATGGCACAGATACATGTGTTCGTCATTCTCCCACAATTCCCATGAGGCCACCACCTCCCTTTGTTGCACAATGGAACACAAAAATAGCTTTATGTTGTTCTGTGGACAAAGAAAACACATTCAATAAAATTCTTCTGGGTTTGAGGCCGCATTGTCATCTGTAATATTCCGACGTTTCGGCGACTTTTGCGGCTTCAAACCCAGAAGAATTTTATTGACTGTGGCAACGGCTGCGGACGCCTACGTTACAGAAAGAAGACACATGATAGGTTGGTGATGTTTACTTCGTTCTAACGCGCCGAAGCTAATGTTGGAGTCTCTGAAGAAGGTGCGTATATATATCATTAACCTATGGCGCCAGATTTATCAGTCGAAAAAGAAAATAACTTTTTATTCGATAGAGGAAGATATGTGGAATTTCATGGTCAAATAGATACCTACTCCATAAACTGGGACCGTCTGAAGCTCTATGGGATGTAACACAACGTCAGATGCATCATTGAGATACAAAAGCTGCACTTCATATGACTTGGCTGAATAAGAACACGACAAACTGAACAGACTAGGACAAAGAAGTCAGAAGGTGATTTTTGGAGATTTTCCGTATTCATCTAGTCGTATACTAGTTATGATTTAACTCTACACAATCAACCCAAAAAAACTAGATTACAAAACACGTTTTCAAGCTTAGTTATGCCAGTTCACATTAAAAAAGAGAGAAACATGAAAGTAGTGCAAAAAATCCATTACGAAGATCAGCATTGAACTTCTGTGTGCAAACGAAGTGTCATCAGAGCTGAAAAAGCTTGTTTGAAAGTTTATTCTCTGTTTCTGCTCTTCGAGGTGCATTGATGGAGCATTTTATGTCTCAGTAATTCCGAATTTTAAATTTCAGCTGTTTATTTTTTACGTGTCAACCTGATGTCATATTTTTGTCCACTCTTCTAACTACATTTCATAATTCATAGGATATTCTGTATTTAATAATATGCGAATATACACTCCTGGAAATTGAAATAAGAACACCGTGAATTAATTGTCCCAGGAAGGGGAAACTTTATTGACACATTCCTGGGGTCAGATACATCACATGATCACACTGACAGAACCACAGGCACATAGACACAGGCAACAGAGCATGCACAATGTCGGCACTAGTACAGTGTATATCCACCTTTCGCAGCAATGCAGGCTGCTATTCTCCCATGGAGACGATCGTAGAGATGCTGGATGTAGTCCTGTGGAACGGCTTGCCATGCCATTTCCACCTGGCGCCTCAGTTGGACCAGCGTTCGTGCTGGACGTGCAGACCGCGTGAGACGACGCTTCATCCAGTCCCAAACATGCTCAATGGGGGACAGATCCGGAGATCTTGCTGGCCAGGGTAGTTGACTTACACCTTCTAGAGCACGTTGGGTGGCACGGGATACATGCGGACGTACATTGTCCTGTTGGAACAGCAAGTTCCCTTGCCGGTCTAGGAATGTTAGAACGATGGGTTAGATGACGGTTTGGATGTACCGTGCACTATTCAGTGTCCCCTCGACGATCACCAGTGGTGTACGGCCAGTGTAGGAGATCGCTCCCCACACCATGATGTCGGGTGTTGGCCCTGTGTGCCTCGGTCGTATGCAGTCCTGATTGTGGCGCTCACCTGCACGGCGCCAAACACGCATACGACCATCATTGGCACCAAGGCAGAAGCGACTCTCATCGCTGAAGACGACACGTCTCCATTCGTCCCTCCATTCACGCCTGTCGCGACACCACTGGAGGCGGGCTGCACGATGTTGGGGCGTGAGCGGAAGACGGCCTAACGGTGTGCGGGACCGTAGCCCAGCTTCATGGAGACGGTTGCGAATGGTCCTCGCCGATACCCCAGGAGCAACAGTGTCCCTAATTTGCTGGGAAGTGGCGGTGCGGTCCCCTGCGGCACTGCGTAGGATCCTACGGTCTTGGCGTGCATCCGTGCGTCGCTGCGGTCCGGTCCCAGGTCGACGGGCACGTGCACCTTCCGCCGACCACTGGCGACAACATCGATGTACTGTGGAGACCTCTCGCCCCACGTGTTGAGCAATTCGGCGGTACGTCCACCCGGCCTCCCGCATGCCCACTATACGCCCTTGCTCAAAGTCCGTCAACTGCACATACGGTTCACGTCCACGCTGTCGCGGCATGCTACCAGTGTTAAAGACTGCGATGGAGCTCCGTATGCCACGGCAAACTGGCTGACACTGACGGCGGCGGTGCACAAATGCTGCGCAGCTAGCGCCATTCGACGGCCAACACCGCGGTTCCTGGTGTGTCCGCTGTGCCGTGCGTGTGATCATTGCTTGTACAGCCCTCTCGCAGTGTCCGGAGCAAGTATGGTGGGTCTGACACACCGGTGTCAATGTGTTCTTTTTTCCATTTCCAGGTGTGTAGTTTCAGATTGTTCAATTTGAAAAGATTGCATACTAATTCTAAAAAAAATTATGTAGTTTACCTACGCCACTGAATTTACTTACTGCTTTAATATCAATGTAATTTACCGTAAAACGAATAACTTAATAGCTGTCAATCGTTAGAGATAAAATAAATGTGATGTACATCCTACCAATATTAATTCTTTAGGATGACACTTTTTTTAATAAACCGAATCAGTGACATAAGAAATGACTGTTTTGGAATCTTAGCCCCTCCTGGATATATTTTTGCAAACGCCGACGCTTATGTCTCCCAATGTATAAACATCAGAAGCTTGCAGTGGTATAAAATGCGACGCACACTGGATTGAGACAATGCATAGACAGCAAAAACGTCCACCAAAACTCATTTCACTCACCGAATCGCTTTTATGTAAAGCTCAAATAAATAACTGCATTGCTATCATACAGTTACGCATTATAATAGCTCTACATTTTGACATATGAACCACCGTACTGGAATTGTCGTGTGGGACTCCCCTTTTTGTCGTAACGCAAAAACAGAGGGTAAAATTAAAAAAATTAGAGAACCCGAATCCTTCTGCTCCCCCACACTCCCTCTCCCCGCCACCACCACCGATCCATCATATCCCTACTAATTAAAATGGAAATTGACTCTGTTGACATATTTCGTCCTACAGGACTCTTTTTGCTAAATTCCTTATTTGTTTTTTGAGTACTGAACTCAGTTTGAGCTACTCAACAAGGCTTATATCTAGAGAACTGCCAATTCTTCAGTCTTTCATTCAAATAAAGCATACTCACTCTCAGTCTCAGGTTGATCGTCTCATTTGACTCTCATGAAAAGAGACTTGGGCTCTTTTTCCTTTCAAAATTCAACGAAATTTTAGCCAGATTTTCAGTGACGGCTGCAGATCACTCTTACCTTCTTTACTAACGCGAACTGTTTCTAGGAACGACCTCCGTTGAGATGTGATATTACTAGCGCTTCAAAATTTGTCGTTGGTCATTGTTAAAACAATGGCAGTTCCTAACTAGGGCGAGTAGTGAGCCTTAAAAGATCGCTGTGAAACCTGCAATTCTTACTTTTGCGTTTTCACTGAATGATGTTTTTCGATTTCCGCAAAGGCCCAACTGGACTGCAATATTCCCTTTAGACGAACTGTTTACACTTAATTTTCTAAATTCCGTTAAATTCTATCAGTAATGAATTTCGGCAAGGTTGACGAAATTCAGTTGTTGCTTCGAAAAACTTCGAGGCTGTGCGCCTCGTGTTTGAAGATCAAATGGTTGAAATGGCTCTGAGCACTATGGGACTTAACATCTTAGGTCATCAATCCCCTAGAACTAACCCAAGGACATCACACACATCCATGCCCGAGGCAGGATTCGAACCTGCGACCGTAGCAGTCCCGCGGTTCCGGACTGCATCGCCTAGAACCGCACGACCATCGCCGCCAGCGTTTGAAGATCAGTTAGCGACATAGACTGCAGCATATTTGATTTTGCATGCACCTTCATGTGTCTTAAAAGACATGTTCCCGAAGGGTTCCGCACAGCGTGCCAAAAATCAATGATGGGTTATTTATTTATTTATTTATTTATTTATTGACTCATTAGTCTTCTGACTAGTTAGTTGCCACCCACTACGAATTCCTCTTATAAGCCAATCTCCAGTTCATAGTAGAACTTGCATCCTACGTCCTTAGTTATCTGGTGTATGTACACCAGTCTCCGTCCTTCCCTACAATTTTACACTCTCCAGCTCCCTCCAGTACCGTGTAAGGTATTCCTTGTGGTCTTAAATACGTCTTGCACCGTTTTACGTAGTCGAATGCTTGTTATAGGTCGACAAACTCTATGAAGGTGTCTTGATTTGTCTTAATTCTTGCGTTCATTATAAATCGTGACATTAGGACTGCTTTTCTGGTACCTTTACGTTTCCGAAATCCTAACCGGCCTTAATCTAACAAATCCTCAGTTTTCTTTTCCATTTTCCTTTCTGCTCTTCTGTATATCTTCAGCAACAACCAAGTGTTAAAAAGTGAACTGAATCCAACAAAAGCGGTTCATCCGTGAAGCACTTTCAAGAAGATGATCTCCTGTTTCTTTGGATACCCCACAAACTCCCTAGACCATTACTTTAGCTGATTAAATAAAAGTTAATGATGAATGGTATACTACAGTTTGTTTTCCACAAGTCGTTGACGAAATCAGGAAACAAACAAAAACATAAAATTATTTCCCGTCATACGAAAGACAGCTGCCACACAACAAGTCAAATAGTTGCTTATCTTACTAAGAAATACATCGAATTAATATCTTATTCCCTCATACGTTTTATCTCCAACGACCAGTGTGCAAGAAAAAGTGCGTGGACAAAGATTTTCGCACCATCAACAAGTTACTGAAGCTTATTATGTTTTCAAGGTACCAACATTGTTATGCAAATAAATGTTCGAAGAACTGATTTGAGCGCTTGTAAAAGTGTGGAGATTTTAAACAAGAATATGTTGAGAAACAATAGATATTTATATCAAAAATGTTTTTATTCCATCGTTTTCGAAAAATGTAAATGTTGTCCCTCGTGTCCATACAATCTTGTTCTTGTTTGAATTTATTCTTACCTTAAGGCATCAGTCAAATTTTGTAACGTAAAATTCATGCCCTCTTTTTTTAATTTGCTAAGGTAAGACAAATAGCCGCTGATTTCATTCAGTACATTTGGTTACATTAGGTTAGATGTACTTTTCGTTCCAAATGATTCATGGGGAAGAGGTCCTCCAGCATATATAATATGGCAGAAAAACAACAGTAAACATTAACAATGAAGATTTGCTAATGTATGTTTCACAGATCCCAAGTGCAGTGATCGTAATGGATACAGAGTGAGACCGTTCCACAAACAATTTTTATTACACATGTTTCAATCCGAGAATCTTGAGCAGCCGGCCGGAGTGGCCGTGCGGTTCTAGGCACTACAGTCTGGAACTGGGCGACCGTTACGGTCGCAGGTTAGAATCCTGCCTCGGGCATAGATGTGTGTGATGTCCTTAGGTTAGTTTGGTTTAATTAGTTCTAAGTTCTTGGCGACTGATGACCTCAGAAGTTAAGACGCATAATGCTCAGAGCCATTTGAACCATCTTGAGCTTGTCTCGTTACATTACCTCAAACCTTGTGTAATTTGTTTTTCCAATGTTTAGTGACAAGGAATTTGTTAGAAGCCAGTTATTAACGACCATGACAATTTCATTTGCCGGTATTTCTAAAACTGCACTTGATTTGATATTTATTGCAATGTTCCTGTTATCTGAAAACAAAACAACTTGGCATCTTGTAATGAACAGTCACTGATATCCAGAAGAAAAGGGCCCTAAGATGGAACCTTGAGGGATACCACATGTGACTAGTTCCCAGATAGATGATGACTGATAGTTTAATACATGTCTTTTTCCTAATGACACCCTTTCTTTCCTGTCAGAGGTATAGGATTTGAATCATTTTACAGCATTTTCTGTTATGCCTTAATATTCTAATTTACTTGAAATAATGTTGTGCTTTACACAGTAGAATTCCTTTGATAGATTACAAAATATACCAGTAGCCTGTAGTTTATTGTCTAGTGCATGAAGCACATTTGTGTAGACAGCCTTCTCAATATCAGAACCTTTTATAAACCTGTACCACAACTGTGAAAATATGTTATTTGTTCCCAGATGGTTAAGAAGCAGATTGTATATAACATTTTCAAAAAATTTTGAGAATTCTGGCAAAAGTGAAACTGGATGGGAATATGTTCTTTCCTAAAACAGTCTTAACTTTAGCATATTTCACTGTTAAGGAAACGTTTTACTGATTAACTAATGGTTACACACATAGCTTAGTAGGTTACTACCTCAGAAGCACACTCTGTAATTAACTTTATTGATATCTTATCGAAACCATTAGAAGTTATTGATTTTGAAGGTTTTGTGGTGGACATTACTTCTAATGGGGTAGTGAGGATCATATTCATATTCGTGTATTTATGCGTAATGACTGGTATGAGGTACTGCAATGGCAGTATGTACTGAACCTGAAAACCTTTTCTTTCCAATATCGCTTTTTCATCTAGCAAAAACAGCTGCAGTACAAAAAAGGCACAACCGAATCAGCAGCAGGTATAGACGAACAACGTTGTCTTTTACACACGTAACACATCAGATAACCAATGCTTAACAGCTGTCGTGTAATATCAATTCCAACGTTAGTTGCAGATGTTTACACATAAATTATTATACTGATTTATGGTGTAGAGGAAAAATTTGTGGAGAAAGAACGAAAATGTCTATTTTTTCCCAGGTAAAGTTCACTAGATTAGATTAGTACTTGTTCCATGGATCATGAATACGACACTTCATAATGATGTGGAATGTGTCAGGTGAATACATGATGTCTATACAGGATATTACATTACACAAAATATTACATGACACTTAAAATTTTTTTGTGGGGTTTGGGGAAATTACCTACTACATCCAAAAATTCATCTAATGAGTAGAAGGAGTTGCCATTAAGAAATTCATTTAATTTCCTTTTAAATGCTCTATGGCTATCTGTCAGACTTTTGATGCTATTAGGTAGATGACCAAAGACTTTTGTGGCAGCATAATTTACCCCCTTCTGAGTCAAAGTTAGATTTAACCCTGAGTGGTGAAGATCATCCTTTCTCCTAGTGTTGTAGCCATGTACACTGCTATTACTTTTGAATTCATTCGGATTGTTAATAACAAATTTCATAAGTGAATATATATATTGTGAGGTTACAGTGAAGATGTCTAGCTCTTTAAATAAGTGTCTGCAGGATAATCTTGGATGAGCTCCAGAAATTATTCTGATTACACGCTTTTGCGCAATGAACACTCTTTTAGTCAATGATGAGTTACCCCAGAATATGATGCCATACGAAAGCAGAGAATGAAAATAGGCGTGGTAAGCTAATTTAGTGAGATGTATATCGCCAAAATTTGCAATGACGCTAATAGCATAAGTAGCTGAATTCAAACGCTTCAGCAGATCCTCAATGTGTTTTTTCCAGTTCAACTCCTCATCAAACACCTAGAAATGTTGAATATTCTACCTTAGTTACCGATTTCTGATCGAAGTCTATATTTATTCATGGTGTCATTCCATTTGCTGTGTGGAACTGTATATACTATGTTTTGTCAAAGTTTAATGAGAGCCCATTTGCACAGATTTTCTGAAGAACATCGTTTACAATTTCACCAGTTAATTCTTGTCTGTTGGGTGTGATAGCTGTACTTGTATCATCAAAACAAAATGTCCAGTCACTATGTGACCAAAATGGCACTGAAACAGAGAATGACAGACTAAAGGCCGAAATACTAAATGTCTTTTTCCAAAGCTGTTTCACAGAGGAAGATTGCACTGTAGTTCCTTCTCTAGATTGTTGCACAGATGACAAAATGGTAGATATCGTAATAGACGACAGAGGGATAGAGAAACAATTAAAATCGCTCAAAAGAGAAAAGGCCGCTGGACCTGATGGGATACCAGTTCGATTTTACACAGAGTACGCGAAGTAACTTGGCCCCTTTCTTGCAGCGGTGTACCGTAGGTCTCTAGAAGAACGTAGCATTCCAAAGGATTGGAAAAGGGCACAGGTCATCCCCGTTTTCAAGACGGGACGTCCAACAGATGTGCAGAACTATAGACCTATATCTCTAACGTCGATCAATTGTAGAATTTTGGAAAACGTATTATATTCGAGTATAATGACTTTTCTGGAGACTAGAAATCTACTCGTAGGAATCAGCATGGGTTTCTAAAAAGACGGTCGTGTGAAACCTAGCTCACGCTATTCGTCCACGAGACTCAGAGGGCCATAGACACGGGTTCTCAGGTAGATGCCGTGTTTCTTGACTTCCGCAAGGCGTTCGATACAGTTCCCCACAGTCGTTTAATGAAGTAAGAGCATATGGACTATCAGACCAATTGTGTGATTGGATTGAAGATTTCCTAGATAACAGAACGCAGCATGTCATTCTCAGCGGAGAGAAGTCTTCCGAAGTAAGAGTGAATTCAGGTGTGCAGCAGGGGACTATCATAGGACCGTTGCTATTCACAATATACATAAATGACCCTGTGGATGACATCGGAAGTTCACTGAGGCTTTTTGCAAATGATGCTGTGGTGTGTCGAGAGGTTGTAACATTGGAAAATTGTACTGAAATGCAGGAGGATCTTTAGCGAATTGACCCATGGTGCAGGGAATGGAAATTGAATCTCAATGTAGACAAGTGTAATAATCTGCGAATACATAGAAAGAAAGATCCCTTATCTTTTAGCTACAAAATAGCAGGTCAGCAACTGGAAGCAGTTAATTCCATAAATTATCTGGGAGTACGCATTAGGAGTGATTTAAAATGGAACGATCATATAAAGTTGATCGTTGGTAAAGCAGATACTAGAGTGAGATTCATTGGAAGAATGCTAAGGAAATGCAATCCGAAAACAAAGGAAGTAGGTTATAGTACGCTTTTTCGCCCACTGCTTGAATACTGCTCAGGAGTGTGGGATCTGTACCAAATAGGATTGATAGAAGAGATAGAGAAGATCCAACGGAGAGCAGCGCGCTTCGTTACAGGATCATTTAGTAATCGCGAAAGCGTTACGGAGATGATAGATAAACTCCAGTGGAAGACTCTGCAGGAGAGACCCTCAGTAGCTCGGTACGGGCTTTTGTTGAAGTTTCGAGAACATACCTTCACCGAGGAGTCAAGCAGTATATTGCTCCTTCCTACGTATATCTCGCGAAGAGACCATGAGGGTAAAATCAGAGAGATTAGAGCCCACACAGAAGCATACCGACAATCCTTCTTTCCACAAACAGTACGAGCCTGGAATAGAAGGGAAAACCGATAGAGGTACTCAAGGTACCCTCCGCCACACACCGTCAGGTGGCTTGCGCAGTATGGATGTAGTTGTAGATGTAGATAGGCAAAAAGTACCAGCTCTTCATTGTCGTGAATATAGAATAGCAAGTCCTTAATATATATTAAGAACAGCTGAGGACCCAAGACCGAACCTTGCCGCACACCATTCTTGATTGTTCACCAGTTTGAGAAATCACCAGTTTTTTTGCATATTATGTGAACTGTTTATTTCAACTTTCTGCACTCTTTCAGGTAGGTGTGATTTAAATCATTTGAGCGGTGTCCCATTCATACCACAGTACATGAGCTTATCTAGAAGTATTCCATGATTTATATAATCAAAAGCCTTTGATAGATCACAAAAAGTCCCAATGGGTGGTTTCCAGTTACTCAGAGCATTTAAAATTTCATTAGTGATAGTATATATAGCATTTTCCGTTGAAAAACCCTTCTGGAAATCAAACTGACATTTTGTTAAAACTTTATTTTTACAAAGGTGTGAAGCTACTCTAAAATACATTACTTTTTCAAGAGTTTTGGATAAGGCAGTCAGAAGGGAGATTGGGGAGTAGTTGTTGACATCAGACATATCCCCTGTTTTATGCCGTGGTTTAACAATGGAATACTTCAGTCTATCAGGGAAAATACCCTGCTTCAGAGAGATATTACATATGTGGCTAAGAATCCCACTTATTTCTTGGGAACAAGGTTTTATTATCCAGCTGGAAATACCTTCAGTTCCATGAGAGCTTTTATTCACGAGAGAGTTTATTATACAGAAGGAGAGGTGGGTGGAATTTCAATTGTATCAAATGGTGTTGGTAAGGCCTCTTCCATTAAATGCCTTGCTTCTTCTAATGAACATTTAGATCCTATTTTCTCTACAACATTTAAAAAATGATTATTCAAAATGTTTTCGACTTTCGGCTTGATGTTTATCAAGTTTCTATTCGCTTTGATGGTCATGTCATCATCCTGTACTCTTGGTTTCCCAATATCCCTTGTAATTATATTCCAAATATCCAATAAAGCCCCGATGTATTTCGAACAGTGTACAATATGTGCCAAAGAGCTAAATACACTGTTTGATACATTAGTGCCCATTGTCTTTGATTGAGAACGCTCCTTTTTTCCGTTATTATTACAATGTATGCTACTTCGAACCAACAATGGGTTTCTTTGTGGTAACGTGAGGGTTACATCAACGGTGGGTACTGTAGTTATATCCCTAGTACAGGTATTCAGTTCAAGATTGCTAAGACGAGTGGAGCTTTTTTGCAGAACCCTCTAGATATTTCTATTTTTATTAGTGTAGCTACAGCTAAAGTAAAAGCATTTTCCAGGTTATTGCGTAATGTAATATCCTAATAGTTTTGGTCCTATCAAAGGCCAAAATACTTCATTGCATTTTCTGTTCCAATGTATAAAAACGTGCTATCCTCGTTTGAGGGCATTGGACACTTCTGTGATACATGTTACCGGTCTTTTTCATATTTCTTTGTCGTGGCTCGCCAGATTTTTAAAACTGGTGAAGAGACATTAGAATACATATTTTCTAAAGAAATATAAGCAGGTGCGGTAACTCTACCTCCAGATGTAGATGAACAGAGAAATTCAGAAAATATTGAATATGACTTGTTAGGAAATATGCACGAATGCAATATTCCAGGTACTTCTGAAATTTTATGTGAAAGAGATCACGAAGATATTCTTCATCTTTCTTCTAAATATCTCATAAAGAGGAAGTTAAATGATGTGATCATACTCCTGAATTTTCATTTCCTGGCTTCAGGAAGCAAGCTTCTTGTCTGTCAGATGAACTGAAAGAAAAGTTGTACAGTCTCACTCCCATGAAGTGTTTTGAAGAACTCTTTCCAGGAGAATTTGTAAGCATAATTGCAGAGGAAACTAAAAGATACAATATAGAATGTAAAAATAAAATATATTTTTCAGTTGCACCTGGTGAAATTCTTGTATTTGTTGGGTTGTTGATCTTTACTGGGTATTGTAAACTGTCCAGTGAAAGAGATTATCGATACAAAGATGATAATCTTGATGTTCATATGGCGAAAAATGCAATGATTCATTACAGGTATCTTGAAATGAAATATATATTAGATTTGAAAGGTATTAAAAAAGCCAATGAAAGCAAAAGTGACAAATATCCCAAAATACAACTATTAGCAGAGGCTGTGGTACAATATTATCAAAGATGGGGAGTCTTTCAAGAAAATATGCAGTTGATATAATGATTTTGAAATACTATGGACATCAACCTATAAAGAAGTTTATCAAACACAAACCCGTATAATTTGGATATAAACTATGAGCGATGGCTGCATTTTGGGAATGATTAGAAGGATGACAATGAAGATCTACCTCAGAGTTCCAAACTAATATTGAAAATAATCCATTAATTATGAGCTGAACACTTACTAAGTATTTTTTGATTGTTATGTTACTAGTCATGACCTGATCATCTGACTGAAGGAACTGGTATTCCATGCTAGTGGAACCATAAGAGGAAACAGGACTAGGAAGTTCCCTCTATCACTAGATAGTGTAATGGAAAAGGAGGTGATGGGGTATGTTGAGCTCAGATTTGACAGAGGGAAGGAAGTTCTGGTCACAAAATGGAATTATATCACTTGTATTATCCAACCAACTAATATTAACATCATGCCCGACGTCAAAGTCCAACAATAGAATTCATCCCAGAAAGAGAATTTTAGGGTTCCACAACCACGTGTGCTGAAGACATACAAGTTTTAATGAGAGGCATCAATATTCGCAGGAGGCTAACAGACATACAATTGCGTTGTGAGTAAAAATAGTACTGGTGCCTTTTTACAAGGATGGTAGATATGAATGCTGTAAAGGCATACTTGGCTTTCAAGAGTTGCAATAAAGGAATTTCTCTTTCAGTGAATGAATCCAGAAGACTGATTGCCAGAAGATACCAGCAGAAAGGTCTTGAAATGGGTTCAAGTAAGGGAAGAGCCAAAATACTGGTCTCATTTACCAGGAGTAATACACCAGACATGCGATTTGACCAGGAATTGCACATCATCTGAAGGGTGGGAAGCAAAGAAGATGGCAGTTTAAGAACTGTAAAGGAAAGCCTAAAACAACTTGTTACTACTGTACGGAATACCTTCCCAGATATCATATTATGCCATAACTAAATTTGTGTTTTGAAAAAAAAAATTCGGTTAAGCCCTTTATAAATGTTAGTCTTTGTAAATTAAATAACAATTTTGAAATGTTGTTATGAGGTTATTGTTATCATTTTCCTCATTTTTGTCATTTTTTTAGCAAGCAGTGGAAGGATAAAACAAATGCCAAGAGCTCAGTGTCTTCAAATGAGGACGGCCCTAAGTAAACGAACCTTCCTCACATTCCGAGAAAATGGGTTGCTGGATACGATCTTCCAAAAATTAAGAACATAGTATAATTAAAAAGTAAATTGGTCGCTTATAGGTTAAATGTATTTTTTTATAAAAGAAAATGACAGTAATATGACTCTTCTATAGTATTAATGTATTCAGGCAACTGATTTTCGTCTTACATGGACATCGTCAACAAAAAGGATACAGCAGTGATGAACAACTTTGAAAAGATATTACACATAGAGTGCGAGTTGCTAAAACAGAAGAAATATCTTTGACTGTGAAATTGTGACATAGTTACACAAAAAAGTGCTACTGAGATGATATAGCATGAAGCCCACACAACCAATAGCACATACACATATAGCTGTAAAATCAGTGGTTTTTCGTCATATATTTTTTCCAATATTCAAAGAAAATCTCGAAGCAGGCACAAAACACCGTAAAAGCGATTGGCTCCGTTAGTGTCTAGAGCTCAGTCCTCACTAAGCACAATAGAAACAAAAACTGAAATTTATATTGTTCCTTTAAACACTATCTACCGTGTCTTGCAATGTTTCCAGAAAACAGTACACTTAAATACGGCCGGCCGCTGTGGCCGAGCGGTTCTAGGCGCTTCAGTCCGGAACAGCGCTGCTGCTACGGTCGCATGTTCGAATCCTGCCTCTGGCATGGATGTGTGTGGTTTCTTTAGGTTAGTTAGGTTTAAGTAGTTCTAAGTCTAGGGGACTGATGACCTCAGATGTTAAGTCCCATAGTGCTTAGAGCCATTTGAACCTTTTTTTTAACTTAAACACGTAGCTACACAGAGTGTAGCCAGCACACTGAAGTCCTTTAACTATAAAACTTCCTGCTATGTGACGAAAACACCAGCATATTATCTACAACAGAGACCAGTTACTACAATAGATAACAGTGGAATGTTTAAAATTATTTCTTTCGACAGTAATAATTTTTTACTTACATCAGTCTGGCAGGTATACAGAAACTCCATTGACTTAACATTTTACTACATGACTCAACACTTGCTGAGGATGTACCGAGGGCCTCAGCTATCAACCACAGTTCAAAATGGTTCAAATGGCTCTGAGCACTATGCGACTTAACTTCTGAGGTCATCAGTCGCCTAGAACTTAGAACTAACTAAACCTAACTAACCTATGGACATCACACACATCCATGCCCAAGGCAGGATTCGAACCTGCGACCGTAGCGGTCGCTCGGTTCTGAGCCACAGTCCCAAAGTCACATGCACTAGATAGGGCAAAAACTGAATGTTGTTATCACTGGAGATGTAGACTTATGGAACTCAGTGCTCATTTAAAAGGAACTGATCAAACTCAGCTTTATTCGTCCTGTATTATAACATCACTTTAGCCCCAGATGTCTCCTTTTCTTTTCACACTGTATCATTCTATACATCCATTTTTCTTTATATTTTTTTATCATGATTGTCAGTGTATTCTAAATTGTTACACATATTGTTATTTTACTATATATATCTCTTCACTGCATTAAAGTATAATTCGTCATCATATTGATGCAAAATTTAGGATAAGCATGTCCAACTATGTTGTAAGTGTCACTTTTTCTGCATCACAATTGTAATAACATTTCAAGTTATTTTTCCCTACCTTTGATTTGTATTTATTGTATTTTACTGTGAATGTATAAATTACACTACTGTACAGACTTGTGTTCCACTAGATGTACATATTCTATTTGTGAGTGTAACTTTTTATACTCACTTATATGACTGTACCTTTTACGTAGTATTTAAAGCAACTGCGCCAGACAGGGTGGCCGTGCGGTTCTAGGTACTTCAGTCCGGAACTGCGTTACTGCTACAGTCGCAGGTTCGAATCGAACCTCGGACATGGATGTGTGTGATGTCCTTAGGTTAGTTAGGTCTAAGTAGTTCTAAGTTCTAGGGGACTGATGACCTCAGAAGTTAAGTCCCATAGTTCTCAGAACCATTTGAATCATTTATAGCAACTGCAATTTTAGGTTCAGGTGCTGCATGATTTATTTTTGCTCATATTGCCCTTTTCCCCTTCACTCTCACATATATACTATTTCTTTTCAGTGTTTAGCCTTAATGCATTCCCATATGTACTGTTCACATTTATATATGTTTATTTTAAACATTGATACTTATGTCACAATTACACTGTCATACATGCCAGTTGTTCTCTTACTGCACCTCATTCTTCATGAAGAATAAGGTTTTAAAGATGTTCTTCAGTACTGTAGCATCTTTGATGATTGTTGATGGCCAGTTAACTAAATTATTTAATCCAAATTTTTGTTCTTTGATTTATAATTGTTAAGTTATTTTAAAAGGCAGCAATAGAGGAGGCATTAAACATACCAGAAGATAATCTGAACAGAAGAGGTCGTAAAATGATGCAGAAACTTTTTGAGGCTCCTGGTGGATGGTAGGTGGAAAAGTATTTTAATCAACGGACAATGAGGAAGCCTTCTAATGAAGACAAAGAAAAGATAATAAGACTGCAGGATTCGTCACATAAAGGCTACATAAGGCTTCTCTCCTCGAGCTCTCATTTCAAAGAGGACGTAAATGGTAATACCTTAGGAGAGGAGGTAATTAAATCCGACATTTATTAAATGATTTTATTTTCTGATGCAGCGTTTAAAAGAGCATCGGTCACTCTACTTAAAATGTACGTAGTTTACGCTGGCAGAGAGAGCGCTATAAGAAAAATGAACTGTTGTGTATGTGAAATCTAAAAGGGGAATACTTTTTATTGTTGCAGCTCGCCTTAAGTACTTCTCCCCATTTCCTTTTTAACAGCCAGTGTCTTGTGGTGATGAACTATTTCTATGTACACTTAGTTCCTAGCTGTAACTTAGTTATAATTGCACCTACATATTTTAAATGCGTAGGCTTCTACGGCTAGGGCCAATCTGAATAAAATCTGTAGAGTGGTAATCGTTAACTGGCTAAGTGCCAAAAAAATATTTTTTGACCCAGACGCGAAAAATCAAGCAAAGAGCCGTTGCCAACAAATTGAAATGCGGCCAAGACGCTGCGGTCATGCCTATTAGTGGATGTTGGGCCTGTAAGATAGCGTGAGCAGTATGTGCCTACTCACTGGTTAGGCTAAGGTGGGCTAAGTGCCACAAAGCTTTGTAATTGTTTGCGACGTGACTGAGACTGTGCCCAAGTTAAAAACTTGCTTCAACCTGAAGACATTTTTATTTTAAAAAAGAAAAAAGCAGCCGATACACATATTATCACAGCGAAAGTAAATATTTCCAAATGTAGTTGGATTCCAGTGAAAAGCACTGAACCTGGTGTCGTCAAGACGAGAGCAGACTTGAAGACTGAAGCGTCTACCAGATATTCAAGAAAGGGACAACAGCTGACATAATAAAGAACTTTGTTTTACCGTCACAAGCTTTGGAATTGTTTGCAACGTGACTGAGACTATGCCCAAGTTAAAAACTTGCTTCAACCTGACTACATTTAAAAACAGCCTGTCAGCTGAAATGCAAAAGGTCTGCAATATATGCTGCCTTATTTGAAAGTAGCTAATACATCATTTTTCGAACAGGTAATCAATTAAAATTAGTTTGTGCTCTATAAAATTAAGAGAAGGATTAAAAATAATATTATCACAGGATAGTGTCTGTGTAAAAAATTTTTTATTAACAAAACTGATAAATGCTTGAGATTTCTTTCATTGGCGCTTAGCTCGTTTTGCTGATACCTATGAGGCATTTAGCATGCTCAACGTTTTTGAGAATAAAATATTTATTTTGATTCATAAAAGGAAGCGAACTTAAAACAATTTTGAAACGAACGTGAGACCCTAACTGTAGACAATAAATAAAAAACCTATTCTTGAGGTGTTTTCATTAAAATATTTTATAAAAAAACTGAATAACTCGGAATTAGTCTTTTGTCACTCACCAGCTATAGATTTCCACACTACATTTCCACTCTACACCTTTATAACAGTGGTGTTCAAACATTTTGTGTCCATTGGTCCCTTGACCTAAATGTGACCACACCTAGCTCCTTCTCTTTCGTCGGTTCTTACTACAACAGCATTATAATAAATTAAAAGCACTACAGTCTTGAAGTTCTACAGCGTTAATTTATTGCATTAACCGGTTTTCGGCTTACAAGGCCATCATCAGACTTTAACTGCCGAAAACCCGTTAACGCAATAAATTAACCCTGTAGAACGTCAGCTATATACCACTTTTCATTTACTATTACATCTTATTCTAGTGACGAAGTCAGTATGAAGGATGACCTTGATTCTTCAGCACTAGTTTTTCAAATCTCGGTACAAGATTGGAAATTGTGAATGGCATCTATTTCTCCACATTTACTCGCGCTCTATATCGCCGCTATCGCCATTATTATTATTATTATTATTATAGTTAGTAGTAGTAGTAGTCGTAGCAATAGTACTATTACTACTGTAAGTCGCTGCAGCAGCAACAGTAGTGGTACAAGAAGTACTTCTAATATTAAATTTATTAGTTCTTAAACAGTACTGTCTATTCACATGGTCTCTGCATGCATTCTGAGCAATTTTAATTATCTTAATGATATTTGATATTATGTTTCATGTTATTGTTATTTGTCATATTAAATTGGTTTTCCTTAGGTAATTATGATGTAAAGAATAGTGTATGAGTAAAATTCTAGTGCGATGTATGAGAGGAACAAAAAGCTCTTAATCG
Source organism: Schistocerca cancellata (assembly GCF_023864275.1). Classification (NCBI taxonomy): domain Eukaryota; kingdom Metazoa; phylum Arthropoda; class Insecta; order Orthoptera; family Acrididae; genus Schistocerca; species Schistocerca cancellata. The sequence goes on from NC_064626.1 coordinate 1,182,697,755, forward strand.
GTCAGACTAAATAAATAAGTAAAAATTAAATATTTCATATTTATGCCTGCCAATGCTGAAAAACCTGCCTCACTTATGAAGGACTTTGCAAAAGTTAACAAACTCGTAGGATCTTCTTACCTAATGGCAGACATTCCTGAATCACCAGTCACTAACTGACCGACAAATACAGACTTCATTTCTTCAATCAACGGATAGTCATTGACTTCTAAAATCGTGTGTAGAATAGTAAAACTTTTATGTCCTGTATATCTTTTTCAACCAACTTTCTCTTTCACAGTAGTATTTTTTTTCTGAAGGCTGAAATTTTGTCTGCCAGTTGCAGAATGTTGTTCCTTGAATTTGATGAGGCACTTCCCATTAATTGAGTTTTTCAGAGAAGTCAGAAACATACGTTAGTTTCAATAAAAAGTTACTGTCTACGACCAGTCTCAGGTAAGAGTAAAGTTCATTTCTGAATTCAAATCCTTTTCGAGATAGTCCCACATCTAAGCTAGCGTGGCTACCGTAATAAATTAGCTCCGATACCAGCAGCCATTTGTTGAAAACATCTCGACTTTAGTGACCGACTATTAATTAACATTACCACTTCGATCACCGACTGAGGAGTCATATGAGGGAAGGGGCTCATGTGTTTTGATGTTAGTGCTTCTTAGTGTATAAAACAGTGTGTTCATATAGCAGCACGAACCTCTTTCAGCACACACACACACACACACACACACACACACACACACATACAGACACACCTGTACAGTTGTACCGTTTAATGTGGTTTGCTTCCATAAAAGACTGTAGTATTTCAGAAAGATATGTTTTTGTTCCAGGTATTATTATTTTGCAGAAAAAAAACCTTCAAGAAATTTGTTATCATGTCTAAATCACATGTAACAAATGAGAAAAATATCGCTGTGGTTGTATGTAGCTTCATCCAACTGGATAGCGAAATCACCATTACCTTTAAGTTCTGCAACCAGGTGGTCATCAATGTTGTTAGCTACATAAAGTATTCATCCTTCCCCCTCTCTCTTTCCATCCCTTTCACCACCTTCTCTGTCCATCTCTTTCCCCTATTTCTATGACAATCTGATCCTCCCCTTCATTTACTGCCTACCTCCTCTCCGTCGTCTCTCTTTCCTCAGTTGTGCTCATCTGCAGATGTATCCCTGAAAAGTGTGCTAATACTACCCACATAACTCACCTTTAATGTAGGCCAGCCTATGTCAGGGGCAGAAAACAAATTTTTGTTCAAATCACCGCTTCCACCGAAGCTAGGAGGTTCTGACGCCCACAATGCTGACTCTCATCTATCGAGCAATACGTGTCCTGTACTTGGCTGAAGTTGTTCCTCTGGTTTAGAAGGAGATGCAAGACTTATATACAAATTTATATCCTGGTTTACATAAATAAAGCTATTGGAAACTGTTTTCTTGACTTGGAAAAATGGAAAATAAATACTTCTGTTTAAAGCCTTTTCAATTACTCAGGAAATATTTTGATATAGCGAAACTGGGATCAAAACTCAAATTGTTTTCTGAACGTCCAAGGACAGTACACTGGAAAATAGACTTTTGATAGGACTGGCAACAGTGTGGAGAAAGATTGGTGGCAAGTGCAAATTACTTAAGAATAATGATTCCATTTGCTGTAACTTTAGAGGGTATTCAGAGAGTATTAAATATTAATTTGATAAAATAAACTTTTTTAATAGATTTTTGTTTGTTTCCAGGTACTGGTCTGCAGTTCTGGTACACATACAGGACTCCCAAACAAAATGGAGCAGCTCAGTTATAAAGTGGAGAGGAATTGGGCCTTTTGTTTTTGCTCTCCAGTGGTGTTATACAGGTGAATTTCAGCATGGCATGTGATTGCCTGTCGTGCAGGTTCTCGATGTATGTGCGCTGACCAAGAGGAAACAGATAATGTTCTAAATAATTTATACTAAACATCTCAGTGACTCAGTGTATCTCAGTTTCATAAAACACACATTTTAATTTCTAAGCCATGCTATCAGCAAGGAGTATCATCAAGGAGAAAATAAATCATACAAAGTACGAAGTTGATGTCAGCGCTCGCTCCTTATTTAGTTGCCATTTATTTCTGTCTGCACTTCTCATACAAAGGGAATGGGACTGAGTAGATTTTGGCTGCAAATCAACGTCTTAATGTAAGCAAGACAACGTCGAAAAAATCTGATGAATTCGAATGCCTTTACTGTGAACAAGGAACTGTTGCTTACAGTGTCGTTCACTGCAGTGTTATCAATTTCTTCGATTAGGAATGTGACGAAGCCTCCATCTCGATTTTCAGTAAAGTACTGAACTTTGCTCTAGCTCCACAAACGCTACTAGTGGCTGTGGTCATTAGTGGAGTAGAACCAGCAAAGGGGGACCTTTCACTAGAAGGTGCGGATGAAGTAAGACATTATACTATCTGAGTTTTAGCGACAGACAAACACCTTATGTCTAATATTAACAGAGTTGAAAGACAAGGACTGAAATCGTTGGAGAAGGATGAAGAGTTAGCTGTCTCACTGGCTGACAGGAGAACGCTATGGTTATCCTGAATGCTACAATGAGTCTGTAACCGGAAGATAGCACATACCAGATTCTCAAACTGGATATCACATCAGTTCTTAGCAGAGAACAGCGGAGGTACTAAGAAACTGTGGCCTCTCTGACAAACTTGTATAGAATTTAAGGCCATTCAGGTGGAGTGGTCCGCCTAAAATACACAAAGGTGGTGTACCTGGAGACCTGATAATGGTCTTAATAAACTTCTATCCTCCAGTTGTTCATTTCTGAAGCCATTTAATCCTGGCAACCCAGTCACTAGCATCAAAATACCTCTCTATATTGTCCTACTAAGGTTCACTGCTATCATCCTTACCATTAACCATGTGGTGATCATCAAGACCCAAGAAATGTGCCCACACAACCTCTTCATTCATTCATTTAAATCATAACTCACTTCATTAGTATTCAATGTATAACTCACAGCTTGTACTACAAAAACATCAACTCCAGCTACATTCTGAATGTTCCTATCACCTATAACATTTGTCACAGGAATAACTGCCTGCTCACAATTAATCTCACCCACATTACTGGAGCTTATACGTTCACAAACCTCTCCACCAATAAAAATACTAGATTCAGGCACTACTGCAAGCGCATGTTTCACATCAAATTACTCTGAGGTAACTTTCATATTACCTGATTCATTATCGTTACTGTTCCTATTCACACTCTCACTTACACCACTACAGCACATATTTATTCATCAGGTTACCATCCATTCAGTGGCTGTTGCACGCAGTGACTGTTATTTTTACTTGTAGATGATAGATTTCAGCTATCAGTCGCCCTTTGGAATTTTTATTGGCAGATCTAGATTTCAGGTAGAAACTAGGAATTCTCAATGCAATATCATTTTTGATCAATGCATGTAATGCCTGTTGGTTGGGCTTCATCCACAGTTCATTGAATATTCAATGAACTGTGGATGAAGCCCGACCAACAGGCATTACATGCATTGATCAAAAATGATAGTGCATTGACAATGGCTGTTTTCTAGGTGAAATCTAGATCTGCCAACAAAAATTCCAAACGACGGTTGATAGCTGAAATCTATTATTTACATATTTATTCTCTCATGCTCCATAGGTGACTCTGATTCTGACTCATTATGTATCCAAGATACCAAACCTTACTAACAGTGCCATGATCTGCATCAAATAAACTCCCATATACATTTCTCCCCCAAGATGCTCTGTTTCTTTATAACATTTTCCCTTATTTAATTTCGTCCTACCATGCTGCTTAAATCATCCTCCCCATAAATGGCTATTCCCCAGACTTGCCTCCATTCTACAAGTACATTTTCTTTCTTCTCAACGTATTACTGTAAAACCCACTGCTATTGTGACTATTGTTATTTTACACCTGCAGGTCCTATTTCTTACCTCATTCATTGTCCTAAACGGGACCCAGTTGGAACATATTTTGGTTTCCCAAATTACGTCCATGTTTTCCTGCTCTATTCAGTTCCACTATCCTTGTCCTGGATCTTGCATAGGTCTTAATTATTCTCCCATAGGTCCCTCTGGTCTTGATTCACATTATTAAATCTTCCTCTGCTTTCTCTCTAATTCTCATTCTGATTCCCAATTCTACTTTGATTCTGCTGACTATTCGCCCATTTCCTATGATTTATGTTATGTTGCTAATTTCTCTGTTTGCTACTTTGGTTTTGTTTCGCCAGCTCCCTATAGCACATTGCTTGATGCAGTTTTTCTATAAAATTCAACAAAATTTCAACTGACTCGTTGGGACAATGTATTCTTTCCTTCTACCTTAGTGTGGAATTCTTTGTGAACACCCCCCAATGATTTATCCAAATGTATTAATTTTTTCAACTTCTCCTGACAATACTCTCTCATGATAAATCTGCCTCCCTTGCATACTAGGGAATTAAGGAACTCATTTTTCAGTCTAAAGGCATGACCAAACACTTTAAGCGAATGCAGTTCTAATTGACTTGCAAAATTTTGTGCCTTTCCGAATCACTGTGTTCTCAGAAAGTAGATGACCTTCATATATGAGTTCCATTGCGCTTTACACCACTTTTCCATTAACTTCAGAGTTGGCTACGAGTCACAGGCCTCGCTGCTGCGACGTTCCCTGACGAGTTGTTAACTACGTAAAGTAGACTGGCGGGGCAATGTCTCATTCTCTCTCTCTCTCTCTCTCTCGCTTGTTATATAAAAGTAACTTCCTTCATCTCCCAAAAGTTAATGATTTTCATTATTATCTTGTGCTCATGTAGCTAGTCTTTCGTTGGGGTCTGCGTCGTGTTTTCAGTTTTTACCGCTTCTGTACTGGCTGTAGTAATATCTTATATTTCGAATAGGAGTCTATTTTGTCACTATGCATTATGTTTACTGTCAAATTATATTTATGCTCTGTATTATATATACTCTGACTGGGTTCTGTCCTTTCCGTCCTCTGTCGGTAATTTTGCTCTCCAGATTTTTCGTGGGCTGTAACAATATTTACAGTTCCAACTAAATTCAGTCCTATGTCATCGGAGGATATATGTTATTACTGCTTGGCTGTTATCAGCCATCTTTAATTTTCACCGACAAATACCAAAAAAGACATCGGTTCAATGTAGGTCTTAAGCAAGATGCTGAAAAACTACTTTTACCAAATATCGAGGGATGATCGAGGACGAACAATTAAGTAAAGATAAATTTATTACAGCAAGAAAGAATGAGTCAGAGGAGCTTGGCAGTTTTCCTAGTGGATTTGTAGCACCAAGGTTATTCCGTTGGATATCAGTGGACTACTTACTATGGGCCAACGTGAATTATTTCATCTATTTAGAATCTGTCCAATAATAGACATTCATGGCTCACATTCCAGCCATTTTCGTCTTGTGAGACAGATCACAGAAAGCTGAACAAGGAGAACACTGAGACATTCCTATTTTAGTGCCATTACTAATATACACCAAAACCACAAACCTTATCATTACACTGCGTTCAACCACTATGATATTTGCGTCTCTAGAATAAAATGAAAGCATCAGTTACCAGTCGCCACTTATCTATTTAAAACAGCCTGCTTTCATATGTCTTATCATCTATCAAACCTTGGAAAAGCTGTTTTCCAGCGTTCTTGCATTACAGATTTCAATGCGTCTGTCTCGAATGCTTAGAGGAGTCGGCGTTTCCTATCGACTACTGGTCTCTGTCTGCTCCTGCTGCATTTCCTTTTTAATAATCGATACACTGTGAAATCAATCATTCCTGGACTTCTAAGCACGTGTTACTTAATTTCGTCTTTCCTATAGTAAGTTTTTATTCTTCTTCATTTACTAATAACGAAATTGCCAAATTGTTGTTGAGCACCACATTCCACTTGCTTCCACATTTTCCTTCTACAATTTTCTCATCGTCCTAATTTTATCCTTGTGCACTGCTTAACTTCAGGTACACAATATCAGAAACTCAACTTGAATAAGATGTCACTATTTTGTATCAAATAAATCACTTTAATTGAAAAACTTTCCTTCATTTATGACACCCTCCGACTAAGGTCTCCATTTATTGGGACATTACACTTGATATCTTTCCCTAACTATTCGCGAATACTCCTACTTCTTCACCTCTCTGATAGCAGCCTTCAGTAAATGATTGTTCCATATTTGTTATCTGCGTTAGATTCGTCTTCCCTTTATTTATCAATAGTCAACACTTTGTGCTGAGAATGAAGCGCAGATTAATTTTTTCCTCACACCCAGAAAATTTACGTCATTTACGCAAAAAATGGTGTCTGTTCTATATAATCGTTTAGTCAAGCCCTACATACTGAGTTAGCAGACTGTGCGCGCATTGGGGAGGACGACGGGTCAAATCCTCGTCCGGTCACGCCGAATTAGATTTTCCGTTATTTCCCTGAATCTCTCCAGGAAAATTCCTGGATAGTTCCTTAGAAATGGCACGGCCTATTCCCTTCCCCATTCTTTAATCAATCACAGCTTGTGCTCCTGGATAAGACCACGTTGTCGACGGAAACTTAAACACTAATCTTCCTTACTTTTATCCATTCTGGTTGTAGAACACCGCAGCTGTTTTCGTAAATTACACTTTAGGAAATACTACAACCAGCCGCAAGTTTTTTTGAAGCGATTTGATTCTCCCATTACTAATTTCGAGCCGAGCCCATCATCAGATCGTAGCGTTGACGTTTTGTAAGTTGTAGATTTATGTCTTCCTGAAAAGCCTTCCTTCACAAACGTATAGTTTACAAGAAGTCAAGGCTACGATCTGGTGATGGGCTCAGGCCCGAAACTAGTAATGGTATGATAAAATCATTTCAAGAAAACTTGTGGCTGGCTGCAATATTTCCTATAGTGTAATTATCTAATGTTCCTTTCATCCTCCTAATATTTTCTTTCATTTCCGTTATTGCTTTTCCGATATACACTATGTTATCAAAAGAATCCAGACACCCCCAGAAATATACGTTTTCTTATTCGATGCATTCTGGTGCCACCTAATGCCAGGTACTCCATGTCAGCGACCACAGTAGTCATTAGACATCGTGAGAGAGCAGAATGGGGCGCGCCGCAGAACTCACGAACTTTGAAAGTGGTCAGGTGATTGGGTGTCACTTGTGTCATACGTCTGTACGCGAGATTTCCTCACTCCTAAACATCCCTATGTCCACTGTTTCCGATGTGATAGTGAAGTGGAAACGTGAAGGGACCCGTACAGCACAAAAGTGTACAAGTCGACCTCGTGTGTTGACTGACAGGAACCGCCGACCGTCGAATAGGGTCGTAATGTGTAATAGGCAGACATCTATCCAAACCACCACACAGGAATTCCAGACTGCATCAGCATCCACTGCAAGTACTATACAGTTAGGCGGCAGCTGAGAAAACTTGCATTTCATCATGCCGGTTGTAACGGAACTGAAATGATGGTGGGCTGACAGTAATTTTGAGCCCGCGCGTCAGAAACGGGCGTGCTTGTGTGAGACTGCCAGGGAGTGCACCCTGATGCCATCTATTGGCGAAACTGGGAATTAGCGCTACCTGTCAGACAATGCACTAAGCTCTCGGAGTCAAATGTATTCCTTTTCTTGGTAATTATAAGTTATTACTGTATAATTTAATGTTGTAAAGCGCTAGTAGTAAATCATTATGACTGGTATGAACTCCAGGGTAATAAATATAAATATTCTTAGATACTAAATGATTTCGGTAAAAAGGTGGTAGGGGAACGCCCCCACTCTTGGTGATACGAGTGTAGCTAGGGGTAGCTGGAGACACAGGGACTGAACAATGGAATGGCCTGGGGAGTGTTGACGTGATCGGACGTGCGTAACTGTGCTCACGCAAAAGTGATTGTGCAACAGAGAAGAGGCGAATATCGTCGCCGTTTTTTGGAGTAACACGCAACGAATGGTTGTTGAAGCCGCCTCTATGCCACTGGGGCTGATTGTAAGAGTTCCTGCGCCCAGATTTTATGGCGGACGTGCAGTAGCTTATACGAGTGCTACAGCTCGTAGTTCCAGCCGCCATTAAGGGCATGAGGCGTGAAGAGCTGCGTTAGCCACATGCATCTCACCACCAGCACCGACACGTCTTCCCATGGCAAGACTGCTTGCAATTGTTAAGTCGAACTTTGTATACATGTAAAAGGAGAATAGCAGTTTTCTTTTATACAAGTGCAGAGGACAGAATATAGTAATGAGTAAAATTACGACGCATGTTGTTCATTGTAAAGTGTAGTAACCTCAAACATAGTGTAGTGAAATCAGACTGAGGCCACCATCGCCTCTTTCATTTACAATTCTTTTGGTTGTAGAATACTTTAGCGTATAAGAATGTTGAAAAGAGCAATGGTCACACCCGAATGAGTCGCCTATTTATAGTTACTTAAATTTTTCTGAGTAACCTTTCAAGTAAAGTCACTTAACTAATTCTGTATCAATTGTCCAAAGAGTAATATCCAAAATCATTAAATAAGTTGAAGGATAGAATTTTGTTAACCCAAGTTGCATAAACTGTCTTGGTAGTAATTACCAAGCCAACTCACAGAAATTGAGAGAGTATTTGCTTTGTAGAATCATCTAGAATGATCAGAAATAGTAATATTCAGAATTAAGTTTAAATTCAACTCAAGCCATTTCACTTTGAAACGAGCCAAAAATTGATTTATTCTTTTGCTCCTTCAGAGCTGGCGACCGTAGTTATAAGTATTTTCAGGAGGATTGCTGCTCTCGTCGTACTGATAGGATTATCCACTGCTGCTAGCAGTGGTGATTGGATACATAAGCTCACTACCAAGTTAAGTGGGTCAGGTAGGCAGTGTTACCGTGTGAACTTTAGGGCACTGTAGGCCGTGGATCGAACCCGTTCAATCATCACAGCTCTTAGGGAAATAGTCCGGTTAATACGCAAGTAAATTTAGCAAGGTCCACGTAGCACCTAGTTAATGTGGTGCAATGGCGAGGGTAGGAGTGGAGTAAAAGTGAGCTGAGCTTGTGGCAGCTGTGCTGTATTCAAATATTAACAACGTGAATTCACTACTACCTCTTACCATTAGGACTGAGCTATTTACAGTTAAAATATGTAGCAGTAAGCGCAAAGGCGTGACAGCTACAAGTCCGTATTGGTTTTATACATACGGAATTAGGAAGCGGGTCATTCCGTCAGTGGATGGGGTTAAAACAACCGAGTCAGTTGAGAACATACCCCATTTACTGATGGAAAGATTCGGTGGTTCGGTCGCACGGTCAATGCCAAACGACGCCTCAATTAGTGTAAGGAGCGCAAACATTGGACGATTGAACAGTGGAAAATTCGTTGTGTAAATTGACGAATCACAGTACACAACGTGGCGAACCGATGGCAGGGTGTTGGTATGGCGAATGCCCGGTGAACGTCATCTGCTAGCGTGTGTAGTGCCAACAGTAAAATTCGGAGTAGGTGGTGTTACGGTGTGGTCGTGTTTTTCACGGAGGGGACTTGCACCCGTTGTTGTTTAGCGCGGCACTATCAGAGCACAGGCCTACACTGTTGTTTTAAGTATCACCTTGCTTCCCACTGTTGAAGAGCAATTCGGGGATAGCGATTGCATTTTTCAACAATATCGACCACCTGTTCATAATGCACGTCCTGTGGCGGTCTGGTTACACGACAATAACATCTCTGTAATGGACTGGCCTGCACAGAGTCCTGACCTGGGAACACCTTTGGGACGTTGTGGAACACCGACTTCGTGCCAAGCCCCACCGACAGACATGGATGCCTCTCCCCAGTGCAGCACTCCGTGAAGAATGGGCTGCCATTCCCCAAGAAACCTTCCAGCACCTACCTGAACGAATGCCTGCGAGAGTGAAAGCTGTCAACACGGCTAAGGGTGGTTCAACACCATATTGAATTGCATTACCGATGGAGGGCGCCACGCACTTGTATGTCGTTTTCAGGGAGGTGTCCAGATACTTTTAAACACATAGTGTACCTTAAAAAATGAAAGAGCGATGGTGATAAACTTCTAACCATTCTAACACAATTCGTACCATGAATAAGCTTTTCATGGTTTTTTTCACATTGCATCTCCAAAATGAGTATTAGTCAACCATTTCTGAATTTTTGTCTCCATTTTTCCATAGCTTCGTATAACTTAGTCTAATTTACGTTATCGAAGTCTTCACGTAATGAGGGCAAAACCACAAGAAAGAGAAATGAATAAAACAGTTTTTCTTTCATAAAAACAATGGAGTGTCTAAAGATCCGAAACATAGTAGAAATGTTTATGGGGATAAAATTTAGAGCTTTCATGTTATTTGTTGCAAAGACATATAAAATGTGTTCTTGAACAGCATGCACCCAAACATCAAGTTCTCTGGCGAGGCAGAGAGAGAGAGAGAGAGAGAGAGAGAGAGAGAGAGAGAAGGAAAGTTGTAATTTTGAGATGTTCTGTTACAATGATAGGCGGATGGGCGTCTAAGCCACTCTGTTTAGTCACAGCCGACCCACACTGATACATATCTCAGCGCGCAGTTTCCAACATTTTGGCTTTAGGAAAGGTAAAGGCACCAGAGAGGCAATTCTGACGTTGCGGTTGATAATGGAAGCAAGACTAAATAAAAATGAAAACACGTTCATAGGAATTATCGACCTGGAATATGCGATCGACAATGTAAAATGGTGAAACATGTTCGAAACTCTGAGAAAAATAGGGATAAGCTATGGGAGAGAAGGGCACTATACAATATGTACAACAGCCAAGACGGAATAATAAGAGTAGACGACTTAGAACGAAGACATCGGATTAAAAAAGGTGTAAGAATGGGAGGTAGTCTTTCATCCCTACTGATCGAACTGTACATCGAAGAAGAATGGAAATAAAAGAAAGGTTCAGAAGTTGAATTAAAATTCAAGGTGAAGGATATTAGTGATACGATTCACTGATTACATTGCTGTCCTGAGTGAAAGTGAAGGAGAATTACATGATCTGTTGAATGGAATGAAAAGTCTAATAAGTACAGAGTATAGACTTAGAGTAAATCGAAGAAAGGCGAAAGTAATGAGAAGTAGCAGAAGTGAGAACAGCGAGAAACTTACCTTCAGGATTGAGAGGCACGAAGTAGATGAAGTTAAGGAATTCAGCTACCTAGGCAGCAAAATAACCATTGATGAACGAAGCAAGGACGACATCAAAAGCAGACTAGCACTGGTAAAAAGGGCATTCGTGGCCAAGAGAAGTCTTTTCATATCAAACATTGGCTTTAATGTGAGGAAGATATATCTGAGACGTACATTTGTATTACGGCATTGTATGGTAGTGAAACATCGACTGTGGGAAAACCGGAACAGAAGGGAATCGAAGCATTTGAGACGTGGTGCTACAAACGAATGTTGAAATTAAGTGGACTGATAAAGTGAGGAATGAGAAGATTGTTCACAGAATTGGAGAGGAAGGAATATGTGTAAAACACTGACAAGGAGAAGGGACGGGATGAAAGGATATCTGTTAAGATATCAGGGAATGATTTCCATGGTAGAAGAGGGAGTTGTAGAGAGAAAAAACTATAGAAAAGACAGAGGCTGGAATACATCCAGCAAACAACTGAGGACGCAAATTGCAAGTGCTACTCTGAGACGAAGAGGTTGTCACAAGAGAGGATTTCGAGGCGAGCCGCTTCAAACCATTCAGAATACTGATGACTCTTTTTTAAAAAAAAAAACCAGAGCTGCTGATAATGTTATTGACGAGGGCCACTTGGAGGCTTAAATTCACATTTTTAGCCTCAGTTGCTTTTGCCTCGAACCACAATTTCGCTGATATATATATTTAACATTCATATTTTTTCGTAGTGTAGGGATACAGAGAGTTAATCATCTGAAATGCATGTTCCGAAAAAGTGGCTACGATTTGCGTGATATAAAGTCGCCGGCTTCAAACAAACGGAAAACTTAAAATACTGAATGGTTACGTAGATAACGAAATGTCGTGAGGCATTGTTGGCCGGGATGTGCCAGTCACGTCCGGCCGCCAAGCGCAAGTCTTATTTCAGTTGGGCGACTTGCGGCCGATAATAAGGATGAAATGATGATGAAGACAGCATAACACACAGTCCTCGAGAAAATCTCCAAACGGGTCCGGAATCGAACCGGGGCCCAGTGCATGGGACGCAAGCACGTTACCACCCAGCTAAGCAGGCGGACCAATGAATACGTGAGAAGCCATGGTTTGTATTCCTTATTTTCTGGTGTAGTGCATCTAGCAAAGAGGCAGAGTCCCATAAAGACGAGTAATAAGACTATTTTGCGATCGTCCAAGAGAATAACAAAGATTCTGCGCCCAGTTACGGACAGTAGCGTGCAACAGCATCGACCAGTTCACCCGTACGTTCTCGAGTGATGTGCAGACCAATGGCACATTAGAATTCGGAAAACTAAGAGATCAGCAGCTGCTGAGAATGACCTCACAATTAAACACAAAATACCGTTTGATGAAACAAAAGTTTTGTCCCGCCCTCTACGTGTATTCTGTTACTAAACAGAAATAAGAAAATGCGAAAACACCTTTAACACGGACAACGGATATACATTGAAGAGCCCAAGAAACTGCCTAATATCGTGCAGGGGCGCCGCGAGCACACAGAAATGTCGTAACACTACGTGGCGTGGAACTAACGTCTCAAGTAGTGCTGGAGGGAAATGACACCATGAATCCTGCAGGGCTGTCCGCGCATCCGTAAGAGTACGAGAGGGTGGAAATCCCTTCTGAACAGAACTTTTCAAAGCATCTCAGATATGCTGAATAGCGTTCAAGTCTGGGGAGTTTGTGGCCAGCGGAACTCAGAAAAGTGTTCCTGGACCAACTCTGTAGCAATTCTGGACGTTTGGATTGTCGCATTGTCCTGCTGGTATTGTTCAAGTCCGTCGGAATGCACTACAGACATGAATGGATGCAGGTACTCAGGCGGGATGATTACGTACGTGTGACCTATCAGAGTCGTATCTAGACGTATCAGGGATTCCATATCACTCTGTAACGCCGGAAATGCATATCCTCCTACTTCCATCTATTGTACTATAATTTTTTTCCTCGTTTTGTTACCTCAAGATATAACATTTCTGTCTCTTTAAATATTGTAATTGTTTTACTGTTTGTATATATATATTTATGCATTTATGTCGATGTATAATTGGTTTGTTTCGTAAATATTATTTGTATTTTTACGCTGGGTCTTGCCTAGGGAAAACTGCTATCGAACGATTACATCGATAGGTCGTGTGAAGAATCAAAGTGTGTAGGATTTTTGGTGGTGTTAACTCTGCCGCGTGGAGCGCGGGCAGAGCGAGTCTGGCTGGAGTAGCGAGTGGAGCAGGTGTGTTGTGGGAAGGTCCCGCGAGTTGCCGCGCTTTCGGGGTTTGGCAGCATGTAATTGCGCTCGACTTGCGATCATAGTTTCTGACACGGTGTTGCGGACGGGAAGAATTATCTGGCGCACATCAAGAGCCCGTTTCGTCTGGTGACCGTGTCGAGAAGAAGGCGCGCCAACATCCAGCTTCTGCAACAGCGACGGCCGACAATGAGTGACTGTCGCCACCTCCTCGATCGACGGCTTCAAACCTTCAATCAACCAACAGGGAAGACTGGAAGCACGTAAAGTTTTAGAACTGTATGGCAGACCTCAGCTTTTCAAACTTTTAAAAGTTGCATCACAAAATTACAGCAACTTAGCATGAACGTTTGTTGCTCATTGTCCCAATTGCATTACCAAGCAGGGTCCCTTCCTTTTCCGGAATGAACCCGAGTGTCGTTGAAATTCAAACGCCAGCATCTTTCGATTTCAATGCTTTAATTTCAAAGTTCAGTTAAGGTATTCATAGCTGGCTACAATATTTAGATTACACAAGCACAAATTAAGAGTGCGAGTTTTGTTACCGTATTTTAGCTTACCTGTGACTGCAGCTCAGCTTGGTACATACTAAATTTTGCTATTGTTAATTGTTCAGAATCATTTAATTCAAGTTCAAAGTTAAATCTCTTATTTCTAAATTGCGTAGATTCAAGTAGCTTTTGAAATGATTATTGAGGTAGTCCAAGACTAACCGCATTTTACTGAATTTCGTTGTGCTTCAGAAAGAAAGCTCACTATTAACTTCAGTCACTAAATTAACTTTCGATTTTCCTGTTTTATTAATTCTTTTGCTAAATTAAGTCAGAGTGTAGCGAAATTTATTACTTCTGACAAACTTTCAGTTTTCACACTACACTTGTCAACTTTCAGTTGCCACGCTTCTAGTGCTAATTATATGTGTAATAATCTTTCTTTTTCAGTTACTATAGTAATTGTCCTTAGGACTGGCGACCGTAATTTCCCCCAAATCTCAAATATCTAATTACCGCTAGTTGATTGTTAACGTAACGGCCGCACATTTACTTTCTTTATTAACTTTACCCCTTTTTCAAAATTAATTTCCACCAGTTTCATTAGCATTTTTCCTTTCATTTAGATGTAACCCTTTCCTCCCTCTTTACCGACAAATTAACCTCGGTGACGATTGCTTTTCCTAAATTTCCATTAGGTACACGCGGTTTAATTTTTCACTGTCATTAAGATCGATAAGTGAGGGGGAGGTTACAACTCCAACTGCACACGTCCCACATCATAACAGGACCTCCACCATCTTGAACAGTCCCCTGCTGACATGCAGCGTCCATGTATTCATGAGGTTGTCTCCATACCCGTACTCGTCAATCCGCTCGATAGAATTTGAAACGAGACTCGTCCGACCAGGCCAAATGTTTCCAGCCCTAAAGTTTTTGTGTCGCGCAGTCATCGAGGGTAAAGGAGTGGGCCTTCGACTCCAAAAGCGCATATCGGTGATGTTTCGTATAACACTGACATGTGTTGATGGCCCAGCATTGAAATCTGCGGGAATTTGGGGAAGGGTTGATCTTCTGCCACGTCGAACGATTCTCTTCAGTTGTCGCTGGCCCCGTTCTTGCAGGATCTTGTCTCGGCCTCAGTGATTTCGGAGATTTGATGTTTTACCCGATTCCTGATATTCACGGTGCACTCGTGAAATGGCCGTACGGAGATGCTAGCTCGGAGATGCTGTGTCCCATCACTCGTGCAGCCGACTATAACACCACGTTCAATCTCACTTAAATCTTGATAACCTGTCATTGTAGCACCAGTAATCGATCTAACAACTGGGCCGAATACTTGTTGACTTATATAGGAGTTGCCGACCGCAGTCCCAAATTCCCCCTGTTTTCATATCTCTGTATTTGAATACGCATGTCCAAACCAGTTTCTTTGGCGCTTCAGTGTAATCTCAGCGATACGTGGGAGCGACCTCTCGGCGGTGCCGGGGGGACAGTGCCTACTCGTCTTCATCGACTGCGTCCAAATTCATGTTACATGGAGCGCTCGGCCAGGACTGTAAGCAACAGCAATGGGAGCTTCAAATGGATAAACGCTTCGAGAAAAAAACAGCATTTTTGGAGCGGGTCAGGTGAAGTACAAGTCATTTATATTAGAGTTCTTTCTAGACAGCTACTGGCGCAGCAGAAACATTACAGAATGGCAATCCGACGGTCACGGGATGGAGTCGCCATGTGGAAACCTACTTTTCAATTTTTACGCTACTTATACTGCAAATAAACTGAACTAATGCTTATTGTATTGTATTATGATATTTTCATAAAAGGCATGAAAAGGAAAGGTAAAGGAAAACTTAGGACATCATATATATGAACAGGAAGCGGTTGTAAGACGTACATGAGAATTTCTTACATAAAATTAGATGTACACTCCTGGAAATGGAAAAAAGAACACATTGACACCGGTGTGTCAGACCCACCATACTTGCTCCGGACACTGCGAGAGGGCTGTACAAGCAATGATCACACGCACGGCACAGCGGACACACCAGGAACCGCGGTGTTGGCCGTCGAATGGCGCTAGCTGCGCAGCATTTGTGCACCGCCGCCGTCAGTGTCAGCCAGTTTGCCGTGGCATACGGAGCTCCATCACAGTCTTTAACACTGGTAGCATGCCGCGACAGCGTGGACGTGAACCGTATGTGCAGTTGACGGACTTTGAGCGAGGGCGTATAGTGGGCATGCGGGAGGCCGGGTTGACGTACCGCCGAATTGCTCAACACGTGGGGCGTGAGGTCTCCACAGTACATCGATGTTGTCGCCAGTGGTCGGCGGAAGGTGCACGTGCCCGTCGACCTGGGACCGGACCGCAGCGACGCACGGATGCACGCCAAGACCGTAGGATCCTACGCAGTGCCGTAGGGGACCGCACCGCCACTTCCCAGCAAATTAGGGACACTGTTGCTCCTGGGGTATCGGCGAGGACCAATCGCAACCGTCTCCATGAAGCTGGGCTACGGTCCCGCACATCGTTAGGCCGTCTTCCGCTCACGCCCGAACATCGTGCAGCCCGCCTCCAGTGGTGTCGCGACAGGCGTGAATGGAGGGACGAATGGAGACGTGTCGTCTTCAGCGATGAGAGTCGTTACTGCCTTGGTGCCAATGATGGTCGTATGCGTGTTTGGCGCCGTGCAGGTGAGCGCCACAATCAGGACTGCATACGACCGAGGCACACAGGGCCAACACCCGGCATCATGGTGTGGGGAGCGATCTCCTACACTGGCCGTACACCACTGGTGATCGTCGAGGGGACACTGAATAGTGCACGGTACATCCAAACCGTCATCGAACCCATCGTTCTACCATTCCTAGACCGGCAAGGGAACTTGCTGTTCCAACAGGACAATGCACGTCCGCATGTATCCCGTGCCACCCAACGTGCTCTAGAAGGTGTAAGTCAACTACCCTGGCCAGCAAGATCTCCGGATCTGTCCCCCATTGAGCATGTTTGGGACTGGATGAAGCGTCGTCTCACGCGGTCTGCACGTCCAGCACGAACGCTGGTCCAACTGAGGCGCCAGGTGGAAATGGCATGGCAAGCCGTTCCACAGGACTACATCCAGCATCTCTACGATCGTCTCCATGGGAGAATAGCAGCCTGCATTGCTGCGGAAGGTGGATATACACTGTACTAGTGCCGACATTGTGCATGCTCTGTTGCCTGTGTCTATGTGCCTGTGGTTCTGTCAGTGTGATCATGTGATGTATCTGACCCCAGGAATGTGTCAATAAAGTTTCCCCTTCCTGGGACAATGAATTCACGGTGTTCTTATTTCAATTTCCAGGAGTGTATTCATTATTTTACAGCTGATAAGTAGATTTGCTGACGTGATATTCATCATAAAAAATAGGGGAGCCTGTTGTTCGTGTGCAGCTGCCGAAGACCCAAATGAAACTAAGGGAAGTCCTCGACGTTTTTATTACCATCCATTCGTCGAAAGTTGTTTCCTGAGTCTTCACCGATGCTGTTACTACAATCCCAAGTTTCCTTTTACGTTTCCTTTTCATGACTTTTATAAAGATATTAGTAACTAGCTGAGTACCTGGTGTTGTCGTGGTATATATTCATTTCAATTCCATTAGTCTGTCTACTTCTTCCCCATCCCTGTTCCATTTTCAATGCCTCCCTCACTCTCCATCTCCTTCCTGTCTTCCTCTAATTCCACCTCATTCCACTCTCTGTCCATCTTCTCCAACTCCCTCCATTCTCTGTCCATTCCCTCCTGCCTCTCCCTCTCTGTCCATCTTCCACTCTCCCATCTCTGTGCCATCTGCTCCTGCTCTTCTGTCTACCTGTCTCCTCCTTTCTCACCTCCTCTTCTCCTTCCTCCTTATGTCCATCTCCTCCTTTACCC
The DNA here is from genome assembly GCF_023864275.1 of Schistocerca cancellata. NCBI lineage: Eukaryota > Metazoa > Arthropoda > Insecta > Orthoptera > Acrididae > Schistocerca > Schistocerca cancellata. The sequence goes on from NC_064626.1 coordinate 1,182,715,596, forward strand.
TTTCTCTGTCTACCTCCTTCTTCGCCTCTCTCTGTCTCCTCCTTACCTCGTATATCCTGAACTATGTGTCGCACAGTACAGGTACATTCAGCAGCATATGTGGATACTGACCGCTAAGTGCGTTACGAATAAACTTAGTAACAAAGAAGGAGTCAATTTAAACGTTATGACGTCATACCTGTATACGAGTCTACGAAAAATTTGGACGAAATCGGTAACAGCGAGTAGGCACGGTCTCTTGTGAGAGGAAACAGAAAACTAGCCGCATTGTTTACGCTCCTTTGGGAGAGTAGAGCCACCAGAGTTGTCGTTGACACCATTTATGATTCAAAAATGGTTCAAATGGCTCTGAGCACTATGGGACATAACATCTATGGTCATCAGTCCCCCAGAACTTAGAACTACTTAAACCTAACTAACCTAAGGACATCACACAACACCCAGTCATCACGAGGCAGAGAAAATCCCTGACCCCGTCGGGAATCGAACCCGGGAACACGGGCGCGGGAAGCGAGAACGCTACCGCACGACCACGAGCTGCGGACAACATTTATGACAGCAAGACTTAACTGCCGACCAATCAGAAGCCACCAGGGAAGCAGCCACGGCAGTCAGTGGCTGCCGACGAAGGCGATGGAGGATATTGCCGGAAGTTTGAGGTGACAGAGAACTGGCGCTGCAGTATGTCTGACAATATTTTATACGAGAGTGTCGCCACGAAAATCTTCGTCCTTACATGAAAATAAATTTCTAGATTCGATCTATGTTTGTTTCAACAAAAAGTAAAGAAAGTTGTGTTTCTTATGTTATCCTACTTTTTAATGAAATTTTACTTTTTTCTGTTCAATTGAACTTCTTCGAATTTGTATTAATTCAGATCGAAATAGTGTCTTACAAAATCAATATGCTATTTTTTTGTTGGTCTCTGCCGTGAATTTCTATTTTGTGACAGATTCTCAGAGCATGGAAACAATTTCACAACTTTTTTCTCATTCAGTGTGTTCTCCAGTCAATTTCGCGCTCTAAATTGTGCTCTATACCAGTCCATATATGACTCAAAGAGCACTTAAATATACACCTGCAGCTCTATTTACGATTTAACACAGAGGTTACAGTGCATTTGCTAGCTAGACAATCGATATCTAGATGAAATAGTGGCACGTAGAAGTTAGAAAGAAGTGTTCGGAAGTGAACAAATTAGAAGCATTTGCTTAAGTTTTTAACTTACTACATATACATCTCTGATGTGGAAATTCTAATTTTATTAGTCTTAAAAATATTAAGGAAAGGAATCTAGAGTACATGACAAAGTTTGCATGAATCTGTTAAGGAGAAATTTACCTAAACTGAGATATATCATGGTAACAGGTCGAGGTAATCTGTGTGAAACTGCGAATCTTCGTGGACTACTCACTGTGCCGGTAAAACTTGAAGATACACATCACATACGCCTTCTAGGGGAATGTAGCCTCACAAGAATAGAGTTTTAACGATAAATCGAGCTAAATGAGCTACTTGGGGTTTAGTATAAAAAAAAAGCTGGGAATAATGGCCTCATTCCGGAGTTCGCAGACTGCCATATTTCATAAAGACTGCCGCCATCAAATTTGTATCACGCGAATCAAGTTTAATACTTTTGCAGAAGAGGATTCGGTTTACTCAGGGGAACTGCAATTTCACAACAGCTGTGCTACCTGCAGTAGGAGACAATCCAGCGTCCCATTTCCTGGAAATGGTTCGCCAGTGTGACATGGGTCAAGTAGTTCAGGATCCACAAGGGCTACAAGGAGTCTATCTCAAGAAAATCATTGCGGTTCACCAGGCTTTCATCGAAAGGAACCTCTATTCTATGTTGTGTGGTCACTTACAATGTCACTAACATCGGTAACACAACACATTTTGTAATTGAAACAGAAATATACTTTGCGCCCAAGCAAAGTATAATAGTGCTACTGTTGAAGTTGTTCGAACACTTCCTATTCTCACTGCAGAAGAAACAAGGCTCTAACTATGTCAGGAACTGAACAAGTTCTCTCCTCATGAATATAATGTGTAGGAACGAGATCTTGTCGGGCTGGTATTTCCAAAACGGTAACTTGTTTCGTTTTCTAAGATCCGTCTAATTTGTTACTGTAGCGACCCATTTAGTATTTTTTAAACAGTGACCCATTGCTTCTTCTTGCACGGTAACCTGTTCTGTTGCTTCAGATATGACCCGATTCGTTTTTTTAAATGGTGCCCTCTTACATTATCTTAAATCATGTCTCATTCCCACGTTTTAAACGGCGAGCTTTTCCATTTTTCAAACGGTGACACGTTCCGTTTTTTTAAATGGTGACCTATTCCACTTTTTTAACCGGTGATTTATTACGTTTTCTTAAACGGTAACTCATTCCGTTTTTTGAATGGTGACCCGTTCCTTTTTCTTGAAAGGTGACCAGTTCCGATTTTTCGAACGGTTACCCGTTCTATTTTATAAAAAGTGACCCGTTCTGTTTTCTTCAACGGTGACCCATTCCGTTTTTTTTAATGATGATCTGTTCTCCTATTTTAGGCTACCCATTTCTTCAAATGATGATCCGTTTTTTAAACCGTGATTTGTTTTTTGCTTGGTTACCCAGAGGGAATGGTGATCATACTGTAAAATGACTATCAATACTCATTCAATACTCATCACAAAAGCAGATATGTGTTTGTGTGTGTGTGTGTGTGTGTGTGTGTGTGTGTGTGTGTGTATGTATGTATGTATGTATGTATGTATGTACGTATGTGTGTGTGTGTGTGTGTGTGTGTGTGTGTGTGTGTGTGTGTGTGTGTGTCTGTTTGTGTTTGTGTGAGAGGCAGAGGTAGAGAGAGAGAGAGGGAGAGAGAAGAAATAATTACTTGGTATGAGAGAGAGATAACATTTGTAAGGAATAGACGATTTCATGTATGAAATACAGAGATAGGTGTGTATGATGTATGCAGTTCAGAGGCTAAGGTCTTCTGAGGTTCTACGCAAATAATGCAGACGCGAAATTTAACCGCCAGGAAGAAGATGCTGTGGTATGCAAATGATTAGCTTTTCAGAGCATTCACACAAGGTTGGCGCCGGTGGTGACACCTACAACGTGCTGACATGAGGAAAGTTTCCAACCGATTTCTCATAGACAAACAGAAATTGACCGGCGTTGCCTGGAGAAACGTTGTTGTGATGCCTCGTGTAAGGAGGAGAAATGCGTACCATCACATTTCCGACTTTGATAAAGGTCGGATTTTAGCCTATCGCGATTGCGGTTTATCGTATTGCGACATTGCTGCTCGCGTTGGTCGAGATCCAATGACTATTAGCAGAATATGGAATCGGTGGGTTCAGGAGGGTAATACGGAACGCCGTGCTGGATCACAACGGCCTCGTATCACTAGCAATCGAGATGACAGGCATCTTATCCGCATGGCTGTAACGGATCGTGCAGCCACGTCTCGATCCATGAGCCAACAGATGGGGACGTTTGCAAGACAACAACCATTTGCACGAACAGTTCGACGGCGTTTGCAGCAGCATGGACTATCATCTCGGAGACCATGGCTGCGGTTACCCTTGACACTGCATCACAGACAGGAGCGCCTGCGACGGTGTACTCAACGACGCACCTGGGTGCACGAATGGCAAAACATCATTTTTCGGATGTATCCAGGTTCTCTTTACAGCATCATGATGGTCGCATCTGTGTTTGGCGACATCGTGGTGAACGTACATTGGAAGCGTGTATTCGTCATCGTCATACCGGCGTATCACCCGGCGTGGTGGTATGGGGTTCCATCGGTTACACGTCTCGGTCGCCTCTTGTTCGCATTGACGGCACATTGAACAGTGGACGTTACTTTTCATATGTGGTACAACCCGTGGCTCTACCCTTCATTCGATCCCTGCGAAACCCTACATTTGAGCAGGATAATGCACGACCGCGTGTTGCAGGTCCTGTACTGGCCTTTCTGGTACAGAAAATGTTTGACTGCTGCCCTGGCCAGCAGATTCTCCAGATTTCACTCCAATTGAAAACTTCTGGTCAATGGTGGCCGAGCAACTGCCTCATCACAATACGGCAGTCACTACTCTTGATGAACTGTGGTATCATGTTGAAGCTGCATAGGCAGCTGTATATGTACACGCCATGTAAGCTCTGTGTGACTCAATGCCCAGGCGTATCAAGGCCGTTATTAAGGCCAGAGGTGGTTGTTCTGGGTACTGATTTCTCAGGATCTGTGCACCCAAACTGTGTGAAAATGTAATTACGTGTCAGTTCTAGTATAATATATTTGTCCAATGAATACCCGTTTATCATCTGCATTTCTTCTTGGTGTAGCAATTTTAAAGGGCAGTAGTGTAATATTACAGTACAGGTAAGTACGTGTACACAGTTTTATCTAAATATCACGGAAATAATGGATATCTGTCACTTAACATCATTATACTGTTACGCCAGATGTAGGCAATTATCTTTCGTTTTTCACGAAAATAATGTAACTTGAAAACATTTTTATGCACCATCTTCATACAACACCGATTAAATACAGAGGTATGAATCAACAGACATTTTACATGAATATCAAGGAAATAATGTGACTTCACACCATTTTTATCTACAATTGTAATATTTCGCACAGATTCACAAATATCATTAAAAATGTGACTTGATACCATTTTTACGCCAGAGATAATTATGTGTACAGAAGTAATCTAACATGACGCCATTTTTACGCTTCATTTTAGTACTTCGTTGTGGTTAGCTTGAGACGAGGACAAGGGGATGGAGTATAAAGTGCAACTGACATAGATCTCCCATCTTGGAATTTTTAAATGGCTGGAGATAGGGTAGGGAAGAGGACGTGGCTTAATGACGTCACTGGTAAGGAACATGACATCATTGAGATGAATGATGTCACTGATAAGGCGGGACAGGGCTTGAAGACGTCATGCAGCCAGGTTCATTACCCCTGCCCCTGCCTGTAGCCAACCCATACTAATTCTTTTCGAGGCCATTTAAGTGGAAAGTTGCGTTGACGGTATATACAGGCGGTGGACAAAAATACAGAAACACCAAAGACACAAAACATTGCCATTGCCAACACGATGTATGAAAACCGTTGGCATTCTAAACCGTTTTTCAGTCGTCTGGGAATTGTTAAATACAGGTATTGAATGGTGTTCATGGGAATCTTGTACCATTCTTCGTGCAAAATACTGGAAAGTTGAGGTAACAAAAATGGAGGCAGATAGTTATCATGGTCTCTTCTCTCTACAGTAGACCGCAAAGGCTCAATAATATTGCGATATGGTGTCAATGGTGGCCAAAGGAGATCTGAGAATTCATCCTCGTATTCACAAAACCTGTCATGGACGACCTGTGTGAACAATGGTTTTACCGTCTTGGAATATGGCATCACCATTGTACCATGGGATGGTCACATAATCTTTGGCAGCAAAGCGACGGTACTCATGGGGCACATTGAAAAGCCGCAATATGGCTGCTAAATCATCACAGAATCGCCGATATCTTTCACTCTTCGGACGTAAATAAGCCAGAAAAGAATCATCACAGCAAATGACTGTCTTCCATTGTTCTATAGTCCAGGTTTTATGGCTTTAGCACCTTATCCTATTGTGTACACAGAAACGTCAAAGAAACTGGTATAGGCATGCGTATTCAAATATAGAGATATGTAAACAGATAGAATACGGCACTGCAGTCACCAACGCCTATACAAGACAACAAGAGTTGGGCGCAGTTGTTAGATTGATTACTGCTGCTACAATGAGAGCTTATTAAGATTTTAAGATTTAAGTGACTTTGAACGTGGTGCTACAGGCGGCGCACGAGCGATGGGACACTGCATCTCCGAGGTAGCGATGAAGTGGGGATTTTCCGTGCCACCATTTCACGAGTGTACCGTGAATATCAGGAATCTGGTAGAACATCAAATCTCCGACAACGCTGCGACAGAAAAAAGATCTTGCAAGGACGGGACCAACGACGACTGAAGAGAATCGTGTGAGAAGTGCAACCCTTCCATAATTCCTGCAGGTTTCAGTGCTAGGACATCATCAAGTGTCAGCGTGCGAACCATTCAACGAAACATCACCGATATGGGCTTTCGGAGCCGAAGGCCCACTCGTGTACCCTTGATGACTGCACGACACAAAGCTTTACGCCTCGCCTGGACCCGTGAACACCAATCCTGGACTTTTCACTACTGGAAACATGCTGCCTGGTCGGAAGAGTCTCGTTTCAAATTGTATCGAGCGGATTGACGTGTATGGGTATGGAGACTGTTATGGCGCGCGCCGCTATCCTGTGATCTTGTTTAGAGCGCGCGCTATAATCGATTACAGTTCGTTGTTCTGGTGCGGGTGGCGCTCCGGTGGTGATTTGCTATTACGTCGCTGGCGTGTGTTTGTTGGCCGGTGGAAAGCGAGGGGGTAATCGGTTTCCGGGTAATGCACGGAACGTGAAGTTCGCTCTGCCTGACCTGCGGGTGTCTAGCGCTAAGGTTGTTGTGCCTCGCAATACGAGCAGAGTGGTCTGGGGCGGAGGCGGCTCGCCGCTGTGCTGACCATGTGGTGGTGATTAATCGGGGTCGGCGTACTTGTTCTGCCTGCCTGTCTGATGTGGAGGTCCGGTGGGGTCCTGTGATACTCTGGTCCAGAGACATCAAGTTGCTGATTTTTGGAGTCGTCTGCCATGTTAGGGTGTGGGCTCGGTTGGCTCGTCAGATTTTCCGCTGGAAGCTTCAGCAGCGGTTTCTGAACTTCATTCTGATGTGGGACGGCGTTATTGGAAGGTTTTACTGTGTGTGTGTGGCACGTTACGATATTTGTTGGTACTAATTTATTTGCTCAACTGGAGTATCTTTTGATTATCCTGCTGAGTGGGTCTTTGCCCACCCGGTCTGCTCAGCGCTACCTTTGGTGGTGCCTGTTTGTTCCTTGTTGAAGGAATTCACGTAGGTGGTTCCGGTTACCTGCCCGGAGTTGCGTTCATGTATGGTATATTTGGCATTTGATGTGTTAGGTAAAGTCTGCCTAAGAAAGGCGGTTTTGGACAGTATATGCATAGTGAATTGCTGCTGCTTGCTTCATGTGGTCTTCTGGGACCTGAACAACACGATCTCGTCAATTTGGTTTGTGTAAAACATTTATTGGTATGTTCTGCATTTTTATGTCACTGTGTTATTATTAACTTGGTGGAATAGTCGCGTTTGGTGTCGTTAAGGTACTTCTAAGACTGTGGTTTGACTATTCATGTGCGCTTGGCTTTTATTGTTTTGTTTTAAGAAGCGAGAATTGTTTATTAAGATTTGTGTGTGTTCGCTTCCGCCACTTGTTAAGAGCGCCCAAGTTAACGGCGCCGTGGTTATCATGTGCTGTCGGGATGTTGATTTTTTAATTTTATCTTGTGTTGATATTATCTTTCGTATGTTACAGAACATAACCAAGGTGCGTAAGTGATGGGAAATTGTGGGAGGCATATCGGGGAGCTCCCAGCGGTTTATTTCGGGGACCGTTTCTAGTGGGAAGGCTCCGAAGTGTTGAGAGCTCGCTCGTCTGTGATTGGGTTGGGAGTTGCCCTTGCTCTTTGATTGTATCAAATTATTATTTTGTTATTATATTTATTGGCTGTGTGTTGGCTTCTTTGATCTTATGGTGCAAGGTACCATTATCTTTCTCAAGGTTTTTTTTATATAAATGATTTTAAATTGTAATGCCAAGTTAACTTATTATTGGATCTTGGACTGTGGAGTAAAATCTTTTAAAGCACCATTGTAATTTGTTCTTGCAGAAGAAATTTCTCTTATTTTATGGTGCCAAGTTGCCATTATTATTTTTTTAAGTTTATTACAGCTCTTAATGTTTTCCGATTTTATGGTGCTAAGTATCATTATCATTCTTAAAGATTTTTGTAAATGATCTTAAGTTGTATTGCCAAGTTAACTTATTATTGGATTTTGTCTCTTGGGTAAACTCTAAATGCACTGTCCGCAGCTCGTGGTCGTGCGGTAGAGTTCTCGCTTCCCACTCCCGGGTTCCCGGGTTCGATTCCCGGCGGGGTCAGGGATTTTCTCTCTCCCTCGTGATGACTGGGTGTTGTGTGCTGTTCTTAGGTTAGTTGGGGTTAAGTAGTTCTAAGTTCTAGGGGACTGATGACCATAGATGTTAAGTCCCATAGTGCTCAGAGCCATTCTAAAAGCACTATTGTAAAACGTTCTTTGATTTTATGGTAGCAAGCCGCCGTTATTGTTTTTATAGCTTATTCCTTTGACCATTTGTTAAGTTCTGTAAATTATATGAATTTGTTGTTACTTAAAAGAGTTTAGTATTGGCAATTTAATAAATTGTGTAAAGAGTCTGCTGTTCGGATAATACTGGATGGAAATCCTTGGATAGTTGTCGTATAAGAAAACACATTCCAGAGATAACCTCAACAATCCATGCACCCTGCATGTCAGCAGTGGACTGTTCAAGCTGGTGTAGGCTGTGTAATGGCGTGAGGCGTGTGCAGTTGGAGGACTCCGACAGGTGACACGCACGTAAGGATCCTGTCTGATCCCTTGCATCCATTCAAGTCCATTGCGCATTCCGATGGACTTGGGCAACTCCAGCAGGACAATGCTACTACCCACACTTCCAGAATTGCTGCAGATAGGCTCCAGGAACACTCTTGTGAGATTTAACATTTCCGCTGGCCACCAAACTCCCCAAACATAAACATTATATACAATATTAAGGAAAAAACTTCTTAATATTTGCAGAAATGTTTTCCTTTTTAATATTATTACCATATTCTGCCAAGCACCGCGGAAAATTCAGTTAATGATATATATATATATATATATTATTTTAATGAATGAGGCTTAAAGGAAACATTTTTGTTTACGGACATGTTTGTTTGTTTGTTTGTTGTAAGCACATTTGGGCGAAATTTTTACTTGCAATGTTATTAGTGGTTGAAGGACCTTAATGCTTAGACTGGTAAGGAAATATCGACGTTACATACTACACTGTATTATTTCTTTTGTGAAGAGAGCACACCAAGTTATGTGGAACTACTTGTTTATTGCCAGTAGGCTTGTAATGCCAGGAGGTAGTCATTGAGTGCCATCCGTGGGCCTTCAGCTTTGAGGGTAAGGAATGTTTTGCGAAGTCAGTTTATTTATGTAAAACAGAGGGTAGCATTAGCCAGAAGGTCCCACTCACTGCTTTCCACGCAGGAATTACTGCACACCTGAACAGGGGCCGGCTGGCCGCTGTGGCCGAGCGATTCTAGGCACTTCAGTCTGGAACCGCGCGACCGCTACGGTTTCAGGTTCGAATCCTGCCTCGGGCATGGATGTGTGTGATGTCCTTAGGTTAGTTAGGTTTAAGTAGTTCTAAGTTCTAGGGGACTGATGACCTTAGATGTTAAGTCCCATAGTGCTCAGAGCCATTTGAACCATTTTTGAACAGGGTCAGTCACCATCTGCCCTGCACCATGGGCACGCATTGTCTCCAGGTCGTGTAAGTTCACAATGCTCTGCTCCCGAATATCTGCAACGGCTTATTCTAAAGAGATAATCATAGACAAAACAGAATTCTTGGAAAGAGTAAGTGTGCACTCGTTAATCTCCGTGGATGACCCAATGGTTATTATTTTTATTTATTAGAGTAACTACAGGGCTATTACAAATGATTGAAGCGATTTCATAAATTCACTGTAGCTCCATTCATTGACATATGGTCACGACGCACTACAGATAAGTAGAAAAACTCATAAAGTTTTGTTCGGCTGAAGCCGCACTTCAGGTTTCTGCCGCCAGAGCGCTCGAGAGCGCAGTGAGGCAAAATGGCGACAGGAGCCGAGAAAGCGTATGTCGTGCTTGAAATGCACTCACATCAGTCAGTCATAACAGTGCAACGACAATTCAGGACGAAGTTCAACAAAGATCCACCAACTGCTAACTCCTTTCGGCGATGGTATGCGCAGTTTAAAGCTTCTGGATGCCTCTGTAAGGGGAAATCAACGGGTCAGCCTGCAGTGAGCGAAGAAACGGTTGAACGCGTGCGGGCAAGTTTCACGCGTAGCCCGCGGAAGTTGACGAATAAAGCAAGCAGGGAGCTAAACGTACCACAGCCGACGGTTTGGAAAATCTTACGGAAAAGGCTAAAGCAGAAGCCTTACCGTTTACAATTGCTACAAGCCCTGACACCCGATGACAAAGTCAAACGCTTTGAATTTTCGGTGCGGTTGCAACAGCTCATGGAAGAGGATGCGTTCAGTGAGAAACTTGTTTTCAGTGATGAAGCAACATTTTTTTCTTAATGGTGAAGTGAACAGACACAATGTGCGAATCTGGGCGGTAGAGAATCCTCACGCTTTCGTGCAGCAAATTCGCAGTTCACCAAAAGTTAACGTGTTTTGTGCAATCTCACGGTTTAAAGTTGAAGGCCCCTTTCTCTTCTGCGAAAAAAACGTTACAGGACACGTGTATCTGGACATGCTGGAAAATTGGCTCATGCCACAACTGGAGACCGACAGCGCCGACTTCATCTTTCAACAGGATGGTGCTTCACCGCACTTCCATCATGATGTTCGGCATTTCTTAAACAAGAGATTGGAAAACCGATGGATCGGTCGTGGTGGAGATCATGATCAGCAATTCATGTCATGGCCTCCACTTGACCCCATGCCATTTCTTTCTGTGGGGTTATGTGAAAGATTCAGTGTTTAAACCTCCTCTACCAAGAAACGTGCCAGAACTGCGAGCTCGCATCAACGATGCTTTCGAACTCATTGATGGGGACATGCTGCGCCGAGTGTGGGAGGAACTTGATTATCGGCTTGATGTCTGCCGAATCACTAAAGGGGCACATATCGAACATTTGTGAATGCCTAAAAAACTTTTTGAGTTTTTGTATGTGTGTGCAAAGCATTGTGAAAATATCTCAAATAATAAAGTTATTGTAGAGCTGTGAAATCGCTTCAATCATTTGTAATAACCCTGTATTTACGGTGGCACACAGCACACAGAGCTACGGGTCAAGGGTTATTGGCTAGCGACACTCGATGCAATAATTAGAGACCAAGTTGGCGAGTGCCTCGCACCATCACTGGAACCAATACTATAAATATAATGCCCATATTAATTTACCTGCTCTTAGAGGTTCTACCGCTAACACCTTTTTTGCTTGAATAACGCTTTAGACTCGAGCGTGCTCGTTTCCCTATATAATACTAATAAAATTAAACACACACACACACACACACAGAGAGAGAGAGAGAGAGAGAAAGGGGGGAGGGGAGAGAGAGAGAGAGAGGGAGAGAGAGAGAGGGAGAGTAGTACACCAAACAATGATTTTTATCTTTTGCATTCTAATATGTGGTCTTAAAAAGAATTTTCAGCCGTCTGTTCCAACACCTGGAGAGGTAGCAGTGCTATGAGATCACCTTGTAACCATAGGGAACTCAACCTCAGCTCCCTGCTTGATTATAGTCGTCATACCTACTGCTTACTACTACTTAAGGTGGAAGGCTACCCCCAAATTCCATCTCTGTCGACATTCAGTCTATGGCTTTAAACCAATAATAACATACGAACCAGAAATAGTACGACAAATGGCAGCTTCAATTGTGTGTGAAAACTCCATTTGTGTGCCAGTTGCTAGTGAAATCCAAGTGTAATCATGAGCGAAGCAGAGGACACAGAGTGAAAATACTTAAGAATAAGCCAGTGGTAGTCTTAGAGGCAGTTTTCAACGGAAATCCGGAGACAAATTTTTTCTTAGGAGGGAGAAATTGTAACAGGATGAACTGTAGCAGCGCTTAGAACCGAGGACAGGGCACCAGGAAACGGGGATAGACCGCCGTCGGTCGTCGAGTTGCGTGTTCAGCACCCCTCAACAGCAGCAAGACACTTAGGGGAGACCATTTCGCATGTCAACACCCTGGGACAGGCCGTCAGGGAGCCACTCCGGTTTGACTGAATTCAAAGTGACGGCATCGATCATTTCCCTGTTCCGCAATAGTTCCACATGAACACACGTGCTGACACTTGCGACTGTACCTAACGGTTACTGCTTTAGTTGTTGTTCTTCCAGACAGTGTCCCACTCGAGTAGACCCAATTGCGACGATATCTCACTGTTGGTGCTGAGTAGTTGCTCTTTCAAAAAGCAGTCCATACAAGCATACTAGATGCGTCTTTACCTGCGGTTGCTCGTACTTTATGTACTGGTGCTATGCAACGCTCTGTTTACAAAGAATAGCTCGTCTGCTTTCATGGCCAGTAGCTAATCACTGCAAATTATAACCTGTAGCTCTGATCCTGCAGTTAAATAGTCTGTGCATTGGACAGAATTGAGAGTTAATAAAATACACAGACATACAAAGTAAAAGTTAACCGAATAATTTAATAACAAGGGTTATATTCTAACATCTGTAATTGCTAGGCGACAGAGAATCATGTTGTGTAATCTTTATTCAAGAAAGGACATCTCAAACAGCCGGCCGCTGTGGTCGAGCGGCTCTAGGCGCTTGAGCCCGGAACCGGATTGCTGCTACGGTCGCAGGTTCGAATCCTGCCTCGGGCATGGATGTGTGTAATGCCCTTAGGTTAGTTAGGTTTCAGTAGTTCTAAATATAGGGGACTGATGACCTCAGATGTTAAGTCCCATAGTGCTTAGAGCCACTTGTGATAGAAATATCATAATCATTCGGTTACACACAAATTATTCACATTACATATACATAAAGGTTTGTTCATTAATAAATAAACCAGCATTCTTGCACAAGTGCACTTACATTAAATAACCAGAGACTGTCGCTAACAATTCCTTAAACAATTATTTATGCCTGCTTGACAGAAGTGTCTACTGGCACTGGTTTCAGTTATGGTGTTCCTTAACACATGCGACTGAGCGCATTTAAATAGCACATTTTTTTATATCACTGCAGTCAACATTTGAATAAAAATAGTAAACTATTCATTAAGTATGACAAAATATGAGGTATTGACGCTGTATTCATTTGCTGTGTGAATGTGGAGGATAGGATATTCTCTTAAAATTTTGCATAAGGAAAATATATAAAAGACATCGTAAAACAACCAATAAAATAGATGTGGATACGTAACTTACGGCGATGAAGGCTATAGTGTAATGCTATCATCTGAAATATCGTGTAATTAAATTTTCCCTGAGACTGTTAAATGGCTTCAAATGGCTCTGAGCACGCACTATGAGACTTAACATCTGAGGTCATCAGTCCCTTATAACTTAGAACTACTTAAACCTAACTAACCTAAGAACATCACAAACATCCATGCCCGAGGCAGGATTCGAACCTGCGACCGTAGCGGTCGCGCGGTTCCAGACTGAAGCGCCTTGAACCGCTCGGCCACTCCGGCTGGCTGAGACAGTTAAGTCTCATTTTTATCTACGATAATACTGGAATCTGGAGAAAAGAATTAAAATTTGTGCCACTGCACTGGAATAGCACCTTAGCATTGCACGTAATGGGGCAGTCCTGTACCACAAGTCATCGTATAGATCTTATAATTAAATTTTCCCCTAGACATTTAAGTTTCATCTTTATCTACGATAATATTAAGGAGGAAGTAAGCTGAAGATATGAACTGAAGTTTGTGTTGAGGAGAGCATTCGACTTCGTTAGTTCGTGCAGCAATGTTGACCATAGCTGCGGTGGTGTAATGGTCAGTATTTCTGCCGAGCAAGCAAGAAGACCCGCGTTCGAGTTCCTTTCTTCAGCTTCTAGTATTATCGTATCTGAGGTATCGTTATGTTGAAATCACTGAAGTGATATGAAGTTGTTAATTCAGAGGTTCATTGTGAAAATGTATGTATGCTATGAGATAATAACTTCTGTAGTTTTAAAGATATTGAAATACTGTCTGGTCACTGGATGTGCCTCACTTTTCTGAGATCCCAAGTGTGTTCAGATTTGCATTATTATTTCTTGTGAGTTATCGATCGTCTGACACTCCGACATTTCTTGAAGCATCTCCTGCACAAAGACCTTGCGAGTAATAACCGTCCAAATTCCCAGCTTAGGGATTTTTCCACACATCGGGTCCTTTGCTAAGGCACGTGGTTCGCCTGGGGTAACTGTGGCGGCCCGTCTGGTCGCGTCGTGCTATTGGCCCTGGGGCCGCACAGCTTTGCAAACAAATTTAGCTTACCTTGTACCAATTCTAGGCGGGAGGTTAGCTCGCCTACATACGCGTAACACTGCACACTTCCGCAGTGTCATCCGAGAGCATCTGCATTGAAACCCTTCATGGACCAGCCGCCACCGTCGAACAGCGGATCAGCAGTGGGACGAGTCACAGCCCAACGTACTCATAGCGAAGTAGACCCGTCGAGCCGACCACGCTACGACATGGAAACACGAGACTCCAGCTACGCAACAACGGGCACAGTGGAAGTGCACGTCATACCTTCCTCCTGAAAGGCCGGATCGGAGTCTGACGTATCGCGAGGTACCGTGACTGGCATATTCACTTCGCCCCTAACTGACCCTAGCAGCTTCAAAGTCCAATGACTGTAAAAGAACTCGAATAAACAAGTTTTACCAACGAAATGCATTCTCCTGCTGCAGCTGGAGAGGAAGGCCGTCCACGCCCAGTCATCCCAGGAACCCCTCCCTCTATAATTGACGTCAGATGTGTGTCTTCTTCTTGTACTCCATTGGAAATGGCCCAGTCTTGGACAACATTGTCTACTTGCGAATTATTGCATATTCTTCCGATACGTCCCCTTAAAATTCAGTACATTGCTTGGCTGTCTTTCGAAATGTTCCATCAAACAAACTTTCACGACCGACCACTTTGAAGGTTCCACACTGACGACTGCGCTTAAGAACAAGAAAAACTCCTTGCTGAGCCCAGAGATACTTAACCACGCGTTTTCGCACTTCCTGGAGGCCGTATTTGCTCTCATATCGAAAGAGCGATTGTGATGTAACAACAGTTTCCTTACAATATACTGAAACAAATTAATAATCTGTATATCATATACCATATAATCAAAAGTGTAGCTTCGCTACATCAGAACTAGCGGTTATTACATGTATATTTTGGTTGAAAAGGCACAGAGCTAACAATTTGAAGCAATCTATCTAGAGCTTGGAATCGCTAAGTGAGTGAAGAAAGCTTTGGATTCATGAGAATTATGCAGCAGATTCTATACAACTTCACTGATAACATGTATTTTTTGCTGACTTGTTAGTTTCTCACAACTGGATTGAAACAGGTGAATTATTGGAAATTTTCCTATTCAGTAGCAATCCGAATCTTACCTTACCAAGCAGAACAAGTCTGTTCTCCCTCCCCTCCCCCCCCACCTAGTTGACAAAGGCAGCTGTCTCTTCCCTTCACGCTCACGAATTAGATTCTCGTTTATGGATAATCGACATTCTAAACTGTTTACTTGGAGTATTAACTCTTCATAGAATCAAGTGTACCACCTGTATTGTATGCAAATATTATACGAGGGTGAGTCAAATGAAAACATAAAATATTATTTATGGTGCAGAAGTGGTACAAAGCTGTATCAGTTTTCAACATAAGTTCCCCCACGCTCAATGCAAGTCCTCCAGCGCTTACAAAGTGTAGAAATTCCTTTAGAAAAGAATTCTTTTGGTAGTCCGCGCAACCACTCATGCACCGCGTGGCGTACCTATTCATCAGAATGGAACTTCTTTCCTCTCATTGCGTCTTTGAGTGGTCCAAACATATGGAAATCACTTGGGGCAAGGTCCAGTGAGTGAGGTTGGTGAGGAGGACACTCAAAATGCAGGTCTGTGATTGTTGCAACTGTTGTACAGGCAGTGTGAGGCTTTGCATTGTCATGTTGCAAAAGGACACCTGCTGGTAGCAATCCACGTCGCTTTGATTTGATTGCAGGCCGCAGATGATTTTTTAGGAGCTCTGTGTATGATGCACTGGTGACAGTGGTCCCTCTACGCATGTAATGCCCCAAAATGACGCCTTTTTCGTCCCAAAAGAGAGTCAGCATAACCTTCCCTGCTGATGGTTCTGTTCGAAACTTCTTTGGTTTTGGTGATGAGGAATGGCGCCATTCCTTGCTCGCTCGCTTCGTTTCCGGTCGGTAGAAGTGTACCCAGGTTTCGTCCCCAGTAACGATTCTTGCAAGGAAGCCATCACATTCTCGTTCAAAGCGCCGAAGAAGTTCTTCACAAGCATCAACACGTCGTTCTCCCATTTCAGCAGTCAGCTGCCATGGCACCCATCTTGCTGACACTTTGTGAAACTGGAGCACATCGTGCACAATGTGGTGTGCTGACCCATGACTAATCTGTAAACATGCTGCAATGTCATTCAGTGTCACTCGGCGGTTTTCCTTCACTGTGGCTTCAACTGCTGCAATGTTCTGTGGAGTCACAACTCGTTGTGCCTGAAACGGACGAGGAGCATCTTCCACTGAAGTCACACCATTTGCGAACTTCCTACTCCATTCGTGGACTTGCTGCTGTGACAAACATGAATCACCGTACTGAACTTTCATTCGTCGATGAATTTCAATAGGTTACACACCTTCACTACACAAAAACCGAATAACGGAACGCTGTTCTTCCCTGGTACAAGTCGTCAGTTGGGCGGCCATCTTTATACTGATACTGCGACTGTATGTGTGCATCTGCACTATGCTGCCACCTACAGGTCATTTTGCACACTGTTTGTAGCACGCTTACCAACTTACAGGATAACGGCGGGAAATTTAGATTTGTTCTTACAAATTTAAGGTTTTCATTTGACTCACCCTCGTATTACCATCTGCGTAACAGATGTGTTCATAGACTTCATCTACAGCAGTTCGGAATATCTTCAGTAATGTTGGTGGAAAAAACTCAGCAAAGCAATTATTGTTGCTAATGTGTTTCAATTTATTCCAACTCAAAAAAATGCAGTGGATAATAATCATGTAAATACACATATTTTAGTTCATCAAAATAATACAGGCAGCTTTTTACTCAGATTCGACTAGATGTCCTCTTGATCTGCTGCATGACCTCAGATTTACGTAAAGGGTTTTATTCCGGTAATTTCTGGAAATTTTCATCAGAAAAAGCTGATGATAAGAAGGTAGTTTCAGGTTGAAACTTTACAGCCTGCAGGGGAGGACTGCAGTGAAATAAACCTCCTTGGGAGATTAAAACTGACCGGAACTCGATAGCGAAACTTTACCTTTTCTCCGGCAGCGCGCCAAGAAGTGAGTCATCGCAGCACGCTTCGTACTGTAAGCCGGAGACTGGTATTACCTTTCTGCCAACCTCCCCCGTAATTTCCCAGAAACGTCTGCGCGGGATGCTGTATTGAGCTTGGAAAAGTAGGACACAGCTCAGGCGAATAAAGTTCTGATTCGTGCCAAGAGGCGTGTTTGGGTGATTCACTCTGTCGAACACTGCATAATGAACTTTAAGTAAGATTAATATTCGAGTTGTACCCCAGAGGGAAAATTCAAGAACAATGGCTGCTCAGAGGATCGTCTTAAATTTAATGTTAATGGAACAGTCTGGCGGGGCATCACTGGAATACTGTCTAACCATTAACTGGAGCTTCCATGCTGTGTCCAATAGTTAAATAACTTTGTTCGTTGTATGGCATTCGTCTATTTTCTCAGTGTAGTGGATTCACATCAAGTTGCAGACTGCGAAGATGATAATCTCTGTAATTATGTAAATGATTATCAAAGGCGGATGGCAGATTAGGGTTTAACGTTCCATCTGAAAGATCATTGACGACGACGTAATCAGGGAACAAGCTCTAATTGCTAAAGGATGACAAAGGAAATCGCCCGTATCCGTTCCAAAAGAATTATCCCAGAATTCAGAATAAAGAAAACCTAATTTTTGATGGCTAGAAAAGGATG
This sequence comes from Schistocerca cancellata, assembly GCF_023864275.1. Classification (NCBI taxonomy): domain Eukaryota; kingdom Metazoa; phylum Arthropoda; class Insecta; order Orthoptera; family Acrididae; genus Schistocerca; species Schistocerca cancellata. The sequence goes on from NC_064626.1 coordinate 1,182,733,518, forward strand.
TGAACCCCCATCCTTTTGGATGCGACTCCAGGATCTTACAGCAGCGTCACCTCGTTTGGTGTGAATGATTATGGTAAAAGGAAAGTACATCATTAAACGTGACAAAGTTAATTGGAACTGTGCGTTGGACGGTGACCAAGATGTGTTTCGCGGGAAATCTGCTACCCATCAGAGACTAAATGATCGAGAAACTGTGCTGTGATGTTATCAGCTCTACAAGAACAGATATTGCGGGAAATGGCCTCGGCGAATTGTTTATCACCCCCCCCCCCCCTATGAAATCTCTTGAAGTATAGAAACGGGACAGAATCGCTGATAAGATTTGAGGAAATAAGATATTTGAATGAGCAGCAGCAACTTCACCCGCCTCCTAGCCGATGTCGCTAAGGCGCTTTTGTTAGATGGCGCTCGACTCGGAGGTAGCCGATTTGAATCCCGTGGAGGAAAATTTTCACTGCCAGTATTTGGCCGGCATGGGAAAAAGAGTGGTGGCGTAAAGTTCATATCGCTTGTTTTGACGCCAGTACACCTGTTTAAATTCCAAATCTCTCTGCAATGTGTCATGAAGTGAGCGCATGTGACCCAGTTGATGCTGATCCATTCGTTGCATGGGGATGTTAACTTCAGCTGTCCCGTTATTCGACAGGAATAAGTTTCAGCCTCTGCCTTCCCTTACCGATAACAACACAAACCAAGCAATACACCGTAAAAGCACTCAGCACAGTCATCGACACGACACAGATACAGCCTTGACACTTCATAACAGGTTGGAGGAAAGCAATGGCAGCGCTTTTCCACTGTGACCTTGCTAGAATGGCGATGTAGGAGCCCTGAATCTGCTTGCCTACGTTCATTCCTTGAGTGTGGCACTAATTTTCCTTGAGTAACAGCTTCTGGCATTGACGAAATAGTGTCCCGCTTCTCATCAACCCAAAAAATGGTGAAAACTTTTGATGCAGAGACTACAGAAGAGAGGATATCGATGAAGTAAACAGGCCTGCACCCATAGGGAGATGACTGATAGTTATTTATCTGATGTCATTCATTCACTGATCTGCTGGGCCTTCTATCTTTTGCATCATCACAGCCATGATCGGTGACCAGAAACCACAGTAACATGCCAAGTACCAGGCATCCCCTGGCGGACACATTTACGATGGTTTTCAAGCTGGCTAGGCTACTTACTAGATTAGACCACGAGGTTCTCCCTCTGTACTTAGCCCAGCTAACTACACTCCTGGAAATGGAAAAAAGAACACATTGACACCGGTGTGTCAGACCCACCATACTTGCTCCGGACACTGCAAGAGGGCTGTACAAGCAATGATCACACGCACGGCACAGCGGACACACCAGGAACCGCGGTGTTGGCCGTCGAATGGCGCTAGCTGCGCAGCATTTGTGCACCGCCGCCGTCAGTGTCAGCCAGTTTGCCGTGGCATACGGAGCTCCATCGCAGTCTTTAACACTGGTAGCATGCCGCGACAGCGTGGACGTGAACCGTATGTGCAGTTGACGGACTTTGAGCGAGGGCGTATAGTGGGCATGCGGGAGGCCGGGTGGACGTACCGCCGAATTGCTCAACACGTGTTGCGTGAGGTCTCCACTGTACATCGATATTGTCGCCAGTGGTCGGCGGAAGGTGCACGTGCCCGTCGACCTGGGACCGGACCGCAGCGACGCACGGATGTACGCCAAGACCGTAGGATCCTACGCAGTGCCGTAGGGGACCGCACCGCCACTTCCCAGCAAATTAGGGACACTGTTGCTCCTGGGGTATCGGCGAGGACCATTCGCACACCGTTAGGCCGTCTTCCGCTCACGCCTTAACATCGTGCAGCCCGCCTCCAGTGGTGTCGCGACAGGCGTGAATGGAGGGACGAATGGAGACGTGTCGTCTTCAGCGATGAGAGTCGCTTCTGCCTTGGTGCCAATGATGGTCGTATGCGTGTTTGGCGCCGTGCAGGTGAGCGCCACAATCAGGACTGCATACGACCGAGGCACACAGGGCCAACACCCGCCACCATGGTGTGGGGAGCGATCTCCTACACTGACAGTACACCACTGGTGATTGTCGAGGGGACACTGAATAGTGCACGGTACTTCCAAACCGTCAGCGAACCCATCGTTCTACCATTCCTAGACCGGCAAGGGAACTTGCTGTTCCAAAAGGACAATGCACGTCCGAATGTATCCCGTGCCACCCAACGTGCTCTAGAAGGTGTAAGTCAACTACCCTGGCCAGCAAGATCTCCGGATCTGTCCCCCATTGAGCATGTTTGGGACTGGATGAAGCGTCGTCTCACGTGGTCTGCACGTCCAGCACGAACGCTGGTCCAACTGAGGCGCCAGGTGGAAATTGCATGGCAAGCCGTTCCACACGACTTCATCCACCATCTCTACGATCGTCTCCATGGGAGAATAGCAGCCTGCATTGCTGCGAAAGGTGGATATACACTGTACTAGTGCCGACATTGTGCATGCTCTGTTGCCTGTGTCTATGTGCCTGTGGTTCTGTCAGTGTGATCATGTGATGTATCTGACCCCAGGAATGTGTCAATAAAGTTTCCCCTACCTGGGACAATGAATTCACGGTGTCCTTATTTCAATTTCCAGGAGTGTATAAGAGGTAAAAAATTGTTATTGTAAACATATTCTAACTAAATGGAATACTTGTTAAAGTACAAGAGGTGAAAATATTTTCTAACTAATAATAATGCTTGTTTATAAACAATTTCCTACTCGAGAACAACCTACATATAGTTGACCATGAGAGAACCCTTTGAGGTTGATGCCTAAATATTTTACAGTTTGTCATTGAGCTTTGTTAATTGTACAACTCTAGGCTAATTTGATTGAAATTTGATGTGTTTTAAATTGGAACGGTATTTCAGTAGAGATCGGTGGTATTCTGTGGATAAATAGTGTGCGTCCTTTGTACTTTCCGCTCATAAATTCGGCTTCGATCATGTTCTTCAATAGCTATTTGACGGTCATCCTTGTTCCATTACATAGTTTTGGTGAGTTGAGATTTCTGAGTAGTATCATCAGAGATCCAGTTTTAAGTCGACGGCAGTGTAATAGCATTCCTAGTACTTGCAAAAAGTTTAGAAGTTCTGTATGGACATTCACACTCGTTTCAACGTTTACCGTCGTGTCGATTGATTTGTATATTCTCTCTTCACCGGAAATTTTCTTTTGAATATTAAAGTTGATATCGTCGACAATATTATTTTAAGTTGCCAAAACACCACTTTTAAATAGGCCGCCCGTGTTGGTACAGCTGTGAACAATGTTGGGATAAATTTGGTCGATGAGTTTGTTTTCAGCAGTGACTACGTTGCGAAATGACTGTTGAGTTTGATGAGACCGGTCGTCCGGTCAGTGGGACATGTGCCTTCGACTGTTTGTAAAAGTTGTTGAGCAAAATGTGCTGGCTTTTCGTCTTTGAATATCAACCAACTATCATATATTTTGTTAGTGGCACTATTGTTTCATGTGGCCAGAGTTCTGATTTTTATGCATGCATTGATCTCGTCTGCTGGTATTGACTTGGGGATAACTGGAAGTGTTTGACAAAAATCCCCTGAGAGTATGAGTAGAGCTATTCCCATCACTTCACTTCAGAGTTTGCTCGCAAGTCTTGTAGTGTCCTGTCCATGGCTTAGAGTGACTTTTTATGTGCCGTTGTGCATTTGTCCCGGAATATAACTTTAGCTTGCTTTAGTAGTTCGCCCCGTCCAGATGCTCTAGAGATTTTTCATACCGCGAATCGTTCTTCGGCTATATTCAACGGTGGTTGTAGGGCGGGTTGAGCAATTCGTCCTCCTTCCCTAAGCGTGGCTGCAATGGCGGATGATGCTAGTGCAAGCACACTTTAACACTTTTCAGAATTTATTTTCGATTCATGTTCAGTCACTTTGTCACTTCGACCACTCACACTTTACTTTTTGCTTTTATTCACTCACTGCACTACTTTTTGGATTCCTCCCCTTGTCACCGATAAGAAACAGAAATTCGAATCTACGACGGGATGGGGTAGCCCCACTAGTGGCGAATTCCACAACATACCAGAAAGGCTTCGAATGGTCCACAATCTTCCAAAACATTCCACAACATTCTAGAGTGTTATGGAATGTTCAGCAATGATCTGGGATTTTCCAGGATGTTCCCCAACATTCTGAAATCTTACCAAGCGTTGCAGACTACACGCGAACAATCTAGAACATCTTGCAAAAAATTGTTCAAATGGCTCTAAGCACTATGGGACTTAACATCTGAGGTCATCAGTCCCCTAGACTTAGAACTACCTAAACCTAACTAACCTAAGGACATCACACACATCCATGCCCGAGGCAGGATTCGAATCTGCGACCGCAGCAGCAGCGCGGTTTCGGACTGAAGCACCTAGAACATCTTGCATCATTGTGGAACATTCCGGAACATTCTGGAATATTGTGCATATTCTCGAATACTCCCAAACGTTCTGGAAAGTTCTCGAATACGCTCGAATGTTTTAGAAATTTCTAGAGAGCGAAACTTTCCAGCCCTTATATCTTCAAAGGTACGCCGTTCAGGTAAAAGCGGGGACCTTCTACTTGGTTGGGCAATAGAGGGCTACCACACTACGTAACTCCTTTCATCGCAACGGGACTCGTTTCTGAGTTTTAGCGGCACGCACAACGTACACTTGCTTTTATAATATATACTGCTTACTGCAGGCAAGCTGCAAATGGTTTGATTAGTAGTGCTTCTTCCTTACTCGGGTACAGCGCCATTTTCAAGTAAACGTCTAGCTGGAACAAACACCCATTTTGCATTAGTGACTAAACTGTCTACTGTCTGTTTGTTGCTAGTCACGTAATTTCTATTTGTGTGCAATGTTTTCCGTGCAATACTTTTGATCAACAAGAATAAACTATCAGTCTAGCTGCCAAAAGCTTTTCACGGAAAAAATTCTACACAAACAGAAATTAGGTGAATCATAACTGTCTAGCAATAAACAGACAGTCGACAGTTTAATTACTAATGCAATAGGGGCGTATATCCCAACTGGACTTTTGCTTGAAAATGGAAATACAGCAGAAACAGGATTGTAGTAAGGAAGAAGCACTACTAATTTAACTATTTGCAGCTTGCTTGAAATAATTCATTCATAAGTGTCATATTATGACGTATTTTGGGCAGACTGGAAAGAAATGGTTCAATTTTAGATAATTAAATCGTATACATAAGACCTTTACTTTTACTTTTTCGTGTCTTAAAAACTGTCAATTTTTCGGCAGAATACCGAGTTAAGTCAAATGCTTCAGGCTTGCTTAGTCAGAGATCATCTACTCTCGTAATTCCATTATACAGCTGTGGTTTGTCCATGTTTGAAACTGAGAATACGTTTCACGTATTTCATAACGAGTGTAGTCGTCGCAGTATCTGTTCCTTAGAACATCCATGCGTCTCCTCAGGAACGTTGCATTGTTCTTCTGTATTTATCCACCGTCACCGGGCGACTGACTTTCAATTAAAATATCTCCCCTGTACAGGAATATGTCTACTGGATGTATACGAGTGCAGGCTGTAGACACATGGTTGATGACAAGTGGAATTTTGGGCCTTGTCGTGATAGACAAAGCAGTTAAGGCGACCGTTCGCGTAAAGCGAGAAATACGAATTAGGGTCCCGACTCGGCACAAATTTTCACTGTCGTCTTTCCCTTATACAGCTGATGGTTGTTTGTGTTCCTAACTGTGAATACATTTCATGTATTCGAAGACGCGGCACCAACAGGTACGTCTGCGTTGCAACTGTCACGCATGCCTGTTAGGCTTCTGCTTCCTGGTACAGGCAGTTTGTCATATAGTGCGTTGTTGGCTAGGATTTGGGCAGTTACTTATTCTTGACGTAAACTGATGTGTTTTGTTACGCTTAGCAGCAAAAATTCTAAAGTCAGTTAATTACTAAAAGGAGAGGTATTTATGATGTTACGAGGTGATGAAGTGTTGCACGTAGTACTGCTCAAAAACATCTGTAATGTGTTAAGAAACTGCTTTCAGAGGACATGAGTTATAGAGTAATTGATGTGCAATTTCCAGAATGAGTCATCCACTCTGCAGCGGAGTGTGCCACATTTTTCCACTTTTTGGCAGATAAAAATTGTGTGCTTCACAAGGACTCGAACCCAAAACTTTTACTTTCATGGGCGATACTGTTACCGACTGAGCCATTTAGACACAACTCACGTCACGCCACAACAGCTTCACTTCTGCGAACTCTCACCTATACTTTAAACTTCGCGGACGCTCTCCTACATAGCTTCCTGGACTATCACTTCTGGAATAGCCCACCACAGTAGCTGAGTGGTTAGTGTAGTTGACTGACATGCGGGGTACCTAATTTAGATCCCCAGTACTGCCAAAGATTTTTTCTCGGTGCGTGGACTGACATGGGGTGCCCTCAGCCTCGTGAAGCCATCTGAGGGGCTACTGGGCCGACTAGTAGTGGTTCCAAAGTCACGAAACCCGATAACGGCCAGGAGAGCGATATGCCGACCACATGCCCCTTCGTGCTGCTTCCAGTGATGCCAGTGGCAGAGGGTGAGACGGCGCTCGGTCAGAGACAATTGGCCGGAACGTGGAACATGTTCCTGGAAGAATGGAAATATGAAGAACTTTTTATTTATTAAAGTCCATATTCATCACTTAAGTTGTGCATTTCACTGTTAACCAGTTAGCGGTTTCAAATGGTTCAAATGGCTCTGAGCACTATGGGACTTAACATCTACGGTCATTAGTACCCTAGAACTTAGAACTACTTGAACCTAACTAACCTAAGGACATCACACAACACCCAGTCATCACGAGGCAGAGAGAAAATCATTGACCCCGCCGGGAATCGAACCCGGGAACCAGGGCGTGGGAAGCGAGAACGCTACCGCACGACCACGAGCTGCGGACTGTTAGCGGCTTCAGCCGCTGCCATTTTCAGATCTGTTATTAGTAGAAAAACAAGTATGTAACCAACTAAGTTCAATTAGTTGGAGCAAATCTACAACAGGCCCAGTGAGACATAAAACAAATAAAAAATATTGACATAATTAACAGCCATGCATACCAACCATACACACCATAGAAGTATTCCGATGTAGGTATCAAAGTCAAAATCTATACATCTAGGTACATCGTAAATCTTGGTGATGACCTGCATGCGTCCAGCATTTATAAAAATACCTGAGGCCAGTAGAGGGCACAGAAACTAGGTTATATGTGTAACTAGTATCGTAAATTCAATACTTAATATGCAGTATGCGTATTCATTAATTAAAATTACTTCATATGGAAAAATGAGCGTTTAACAGTAATACATGAACTGGCATACAATATGTGGAATTAAATCTAAACTTAATCGTTTCAGACCTGGTGGTCACAGTTGTGTACATAAAGTTTGTTCACTAATATTTTGCTTACAAGAAATGTCAGGTGCAGCCAAACACACTGTGCACATTTTTGTATGTTTCTTTTAGCCATGCTCCAGCAGCTGCTGCTGTCTTGTGAGCAGTCTGTGAACCACATAGTAAAATATACTCTCTGGTGTTATCTCTCTTTGGGAAGCCATTACTCGTTGACTTTATTGCTATAATAGTCACATTGTGGGTTTTGCTTATGAATGTTTTGTGTGGTTTCCTTCTTTTGGAAACATTAGACCTTCTTTCAGTGGAATTTTCAGCAATTTCATTCAGTTCATATTTGTGTTATGTATCAGGTAAGATTAATGTACACATTTGTGTACAACAGGTCCTTAATGGTGCAAAATAGGAAAAATAACCTAAAATGTGTCTCAACTATATTTGCATGCCTATGGTAGTTATCTGTGGTAATTTTTCCATTAATTTCAGTACCAGCAGCAAGGAGGAGAATATGTGACTTGTACATATGATTTTATTTTATATTGCTGGCTTTTGACTTACAAATATGGATACGGAATATCTTTCTGTGGAGAAAGAGTGGGACTTGATTATGGACATAATTGAAAAGGGTGGCGTTTCTGACATTAGTTTGAGTGGAGATGAGGGCGACAGTGTACCACTTATTGAAATGCAAGCTCCACAAATAGTAAAATGTGTTGGAGCAAATAAAGTGGGCGTGAATGATGCGTGTAGAGAAACCATATCTGAAGATGAACATGAGGGAGAGGTGGTGGATGCTGAAATGAACTTTTTATGCAATGAAAACAACCCAGAAATGAATAACCTGTGTGACAACATAATGGTGACACCTAAAGAAACCATAAAATGGAAACGAAAGGCTCTAAGTACCATTGCATAAACATACAAAGCTCCAAATTTTGAAGAATCTCTCTTGTGTTCTCCAATGCAATACTTCAAAAGATATATACTAGATGATTTGTTCACTAGCATGGCAGCACATACTTATATTTATGCATTACAATGAGGCAAATCCTCATTCAAGCAGAAAACTCCTCAAGCACTAGAGATGCTATTTGGTTTGCATATATTGATTGGCACCTTGAAATTTCCCAGATTATGAATGTATTGGGATACAAGCCTGAAGGTAAATGTGTTTTGGGGAAACATGTCACGAGACAGATTTGTAGAATTATGAACAAATGTACACTTGGTGAACAATCTAGAAAAGCCACCTGAAAATAAAGATAAATTACTCAGCCATTCGAAAACACTGCAGTGAACTTCCTACAGAAGAGAACGTTTGTGTCAATGAAGGAATTATTCCTTTCACTGGGAAGTTTCCTGCAAAGTAGTATGTCAAGGGGAAACCAAGTCCATTGGGAATGAAAGTCTTCATGTGAAAAGAGTGGAAAAGTGCATGATTTCCTTTTGTATCAATGTTCTACAACTTAACTAAATACCGCATACTGTAAAGAATTTGGATTAGGTCCTGCTGTTAGTTTAGAATTTTCTGTTCCACTCTCAAAAGGTAAAGGTCATAATTTATACTTTGACAACTTCTTTTCACCTTATCACCTGTTTCAAGTTCTGAAATCTCAAGGCATCAATGCAGCAGGTACTGTCCATCAAAACAAATTTGGAAAGAACTTGCCTTTTTCAGATGATAAAACAATAATGAAACAAACCAGAAGTTACTGAAAAGGAATCACTAGTGCTGAGGACATTACCTTGTGTAAGTGGTTAGACTATAGGCCAGTTGTATTATGTTCAAACTTTGTTGGTAAAGCCTCAGTGGATGAAGTTGAGTGTTGGGACAAAAAACACCATAAATATGTGAAAGTAGAAAGACCTGAAATACTGAGAAGATATAATCATGCAATGGATGGTGTGGAACTATTTGATCGAATGATAAGCTACTACAGAATTTTCATCAGATCTCGAAAATGGCCTTTCCATATGATTTTTCATGCTGTTGACTTTGCCATCGTGCAAAGTTGGTTGGCATACAGACGAGATGCAGACAACCTGTCTGTCTCAAAGAAGAAGCAAATAGACCTTCTTTCCTTTTGTATCAGGGTAGCAGATGGATTGATACTGTGCCACAATAAAGTGACTGAAAAGAAGAGGGGGCGTCTGTCTAATGAAGGACTGGCTTCAGACATGATAGTCATACCAAGAAAAAGAGGAGAATTATGACCAGCTACAGAGATACAGTTCGATTCCATTGACCATTTGCCTTTGCATGATGTAGGAGCTCCAAGTCGCTGCAAATTTCCAAAATGTACAGGACAATCTAGAATTCAGTGCAGAAAATGTAAAGTACATTTATATCTCCAAAAGGACAGAAATTTTTTTTTTGCTGTTTAATACGAAACCTTAAAATCAGTGTTTTGAACATTGTAGTTTAAATAAGAACTGTAATTTGGAATTATTTTTATTGTTTCTTTTGGTTTAAAGTGAAATATAGAGTGGCATACTTGATCCATTGTGTTAACCTCTGTAATGTATGACATGAAGCTCGAGACCTGACGAACACAATTGTGTACATTAAATATCTAAAAAACTAGAGATCATATGAATTTTTTTCTCAGAAAAATGTTGTCAGGAGACTCACCTGAATGTAAAAATGAAGTCAGATATTTTTTTAATAAGTAAATAAAAATTCAGGTCTGAAAGGATTAAAATCCACATAAAAAATGTAAAGAGTAGTAACGCTCGTAACCTGCCTTACACATAGTTGTGTAGAAGTCAAAATAAATAGTTTAAAAGTAACATCACACCTATAAATGGAACTCTTTCAGCATGACAAACAATTAAACGCAACAAAGCCATGAAACATAATAACTGACCTTGATAATGACTATAATTAAAATCTCGGTAGTCTAAAGATATTTAGAGTGGAATCTCAGTTGCACCACCTTGTGGCTTGTCCGTAAAATTTTCTTTTTTCCCCCCTGCGGAAGATCTCCCAATCTCCACGCCTCTGGTGACCAGCGCACAATCCGCTCAGGCTAGTAGGTTTCTGAATACACCAGAATAGCCTCTTCACTCCTGAGAAAACAAAAAAAAGTAGCAGGAATTTTTCTTTTCTTATTTTCCAGCAGATTAATAAACAAGCGTAACACAAATGTAGATGAAATATGTTGTTAATGATTCACTGAGGCATAAATGGATGTAAATGTGTGTGAAATCTTATGGGACTTAACTGCTAAGGTCATCAGCCCCTAAGCTTACACACTACTTAACCTAAATTATCCTAAGGACAAACACACACACACCTATGCCCGAGGGAGGACTCGAACCTCCGCCGGGACAAGCCGCACAGTCCAAGACTGTAGCGCCCCAGACCGCTCGGCTAATCCCGCGCGGCTAAATGGATGTAGACCTCAAGTCTTACTTATTGTGAAAATGCACTAATCTTCGATTTGTATTTTCTTTCCTCTTTCGTCAATAGAAACATTGTATTTAGCAATATATATTTTTTAGTTGAAACAGTAAACCGTATGTGCTAATAAACACAGAAAACATGATTCTTGATGTTAATAGTTTTGAAATGTTTGAATTCCCATACAAGTGTTTGTTGAAAGAGAAAAATGTAAGAAAGTGATAACCATACAGCGATTTCTAGCAAATAATAATTTGCTACTGGCAGCAAAAAGTCTTTACGGTATAAATGATAGTTAATTGAAACCCTCAGCTGCCGACAGGTATTGTTGATATACCTCAATGGGGACAGCTGAAAATGCGTACCCCGACTGGGACTCGAACCCGGGATCTCCTGCTTACATGGCAGACCCTCTACCTATCTGAGCCATCGAGAACACAGGTGAATAGCACAACTGCTGGGACTTATCCCTTGCACGCTTCCCGTGAGATCCACATTTCCAAGTGTCCACGATCTACATATGTAATGTTCCTAATAGATTATCTATCCTAATAGATTATCTATTAGGAACAGTACACGGTCATCAAGAACAGTCTTTCGAGAACAGTTACTATGTTCATATATCTTTACGGAATGTTTTAATATCAACTTCAAAACGATTATTTTTCTCACTACTAAACTCATTCGACATTTGACGCATATGTCTTATCTTGGAATCGCAGCTAGGCTTCCTGCATTTTGAGACGTTCTTTGCTTCAACAAATTTCGGAAGTCGCCAACATTTTAAAAACTTCTGAAATTGGTTGCAACAACCCTCGCCTTGGCTTTATATTCGCATTTTCTAAATCATCTATATCTTCACAATCACAGGAATTCACTGTACGAAAATGTGCCTTGATCCTTGCTACTGGCACAACGTCCTAACTTTATTATTATTTACCAGTCAGTTTCATTAAGCTCAGCAGGACGACCTTCAGTCCAAAGCGAGAATTCTTCATCTTCCCAATTAGATAATTCCGCAATGCCGTCATAAAAAAAATTTTCCAATTGTTCATCAGTTAACATACCATGCATTTTTGTAGAGTAGAGAAATAACTGTTATTTCTATATTCTATTATCGAAGCCCAAATTTAAATTAGCATGAGGTCATAATGCATATTTAGAGAGGGAAATGGGTTATTTCATTGTAATAAAATCTATACAGATCTGAACTACAACAGTTAACAAACATTAAAAAAAGGACAGAGATTCTCAGTCTAATATTTCCGCAAAAAAATTATTTACATACCTTTTCGGTTTGTAGAAATAACCACTTTGTCCACACGAGCAGCTATAAACCAACACACGACTCAAACCTTTTATAATACTGCGCCCCTGTTTTAAAACGAAGAACTAGAAGGCCCACACTTGCGGACATAGGCCTATAAGCAGAAAAACACGCCTACATACGAAGGAAAAGAGATAATGAGAGTAGGTCCAAATGCGGGAACCAAGGAAACAAAGAGGATAAGCATCCAAGTTAAATTCATCCTGGTCATTCACCGGTAACCCCGGTTGACATTTTCTATGTACGCTTGAAACACCAGGGCATCTACACATGCTAGAAAAAAGGCCAGCACGTAAGTTCATGTAAGGTGTAAGGTGACTAAATGATATCACATTGGCACCAAATTTCACTAAAACCGTGTCCATTGCCGCCGTGAACGTATCGCACGATGGAAAGGTCCTCACGCCCCCATTTACCCACATATCACCACTTCTCTTGAACCCTCTTTCATGGGTATCAGAACAGTAGTGATCATCGTTCATACACTCCTGGAAATGGAAAAAAGAACACATTGACACCGGTGTGTCAGACCCACCATACTTGCCCCGGACACTGCGAGAGGGCTGTACAAGCAATGATCACACGCACGGCACAGCGGACACACCAGGAACCGCGGTGTTGGTCGTCGAATGGCGCTAGCTGCGCAGCATTTGTGCACCGCCGCCGTCAGTGTCAGCCAGTTTGCCGTAGCATACGGAGCTCCATCGCAGTCTTTAACACTGGTAGCATGACGCGACAGCGTGGACGTGAACCGTATGTGCAGTTGACGGACTTTGAGCGAGGGCGTATAGTGGGCATGCGGGAGGCCGGGTGGACGTACCGCCGAATTGCTCAACACGTGGGGCGTGAGGTCTCCACAGTACATCGATGTTGTCGCCAGTGGTCGGCGGAAGGTGCAAGTGCCAGTCGACCTGGGACCGGACCGCAGCGACGCACGGATGCACGCCAAGACCGTAGGAACCTACGCAGTGCCGTAGGGGACCGCACCGCCACTTCCCAGCAAATTAGGGACACTGTTGCTCCTGGGGTATCGGCGAGGACTATTCGCAACCGTCTCCATGAAGCTGGGCTACGGTCCCGCACACCGTTAGGCCGTCTTCCGCTCACGCCCCAACATCGTGCAGCCCGCCTCCAGTGGTGTCGCGACAGGCGTGAATGGAGGGACGAATGGAGACGTGTCGTCTTCAGCGATGAGAGTCGCTTCTGCCTTGGTGCCAATGATGGTCGTATGCGTGTTTGGCGCCGTGCAGGTGAGCGCCACAATCAGGACTGCATACGACCGAGGCACACAGGGCCAACACCCGGCATCATGGTGTGGGGAGCGATCTCCTACACTGGCCGTACACCACTGGTGATCGTCGAGGGGACACTGAATAGTGCACGGTACATCCAAACCGTCATCGAACCCATCGTTCTACCATTCCTAGACCGGCAAGGGAACTTGCTGTTCCAACAGGACAATGCACGTCCGCATGTATCCCGTGCCACCCAACGTGCTCTAGAAGGTGTAAGTCAACTACCCTGGCCAGCAAGATCTCCGGATCTGTCCCCCATTGAGCATGTTTGGGACTGGATGAAGCGTCGTCTCACGCGGTCTGCACGTCCAGCACGAACGCTGGTCCAACTGAGGCGCCAGGTGGAAATGGCATGGCAAGCCGTTCCACAGAACTACATCCAGCATCTCTACGATCGTCTCCATGGGAGAATAGCAGCCTGCATTGCTGCGAAAGGTGGATATACACTGTACTAGTGCCGACATTGTGCATGCTCTGTTGCCTGTGTCTATGTGCCTGTGGTTCTGTCAGTGTGATCATGTGATGTATCTGACCCCAGGAATGTGTCAATAAAGTTTCCCCTTCCTGGGACAATGAATTCACGGTGTTCTTATTTCAATTTCCAGGAGTGTATAATACGGTTTGCGTATGGGTTTCCGAGGAGTACACTTCAGACACACCTCTGGTGAGAATAGACACGAGAAAACCTCAAAGGTTGGCATAAAGGAGGCCAATGAAACCGCTTCTTTCCTTGGGGCGCTGAGTACCACACATTTCGCTCTCAAAAACGAGCAAAAGAAAGACATTCTTGACAACCTTTGACACTGCCGAGACCCTCTGCTTGATTCCACCCTCCTACATGGGCATCTCGGGCCTGCAACCCCACTGCCGGTGATCATATCACTTTCGAGTCTGGTACGACTGCAATTTTTGCACTTGTGTCTAGCGTGGAACCGCTAGGGACCATTAAAAATCGTTCAACGAAGTATGGACACGATGCTTTTTCAGCCTCCTGTTTCATGCTCTCCTGTGATCATATCGGTGCGGAACAGTGTGGAACACTGGCATAGGCGTGAGTGAAGTGGCAAAGGAAACCTCTAAGACCCCTAATTCGTAAACGCCCTCAGTGCCACTTGCGCACTTTTGTTGGGCACTTTGACAACGTCCCTGCACGGAGGAAGTCGGTCTGTGACGCCTAGACGCCTGCGAGACAGGCATCCCTTCAGACACCGCTTGGATCCTGCACACAGCCAGTAGGCGCTAGCTCAGCTATGTAGCACCACTTAGTGAGTCTACTCTGAAAAGTAGTGCGTCTGAAATGTTTTCGTCGCCCATGCTGTCACAGAGACATTAAGAGAAGGGGTGGGACGTGCACAAGAGCGCTGTGTGACGATTTTGTGTACGACGATTTTCTCATTATGTGAGACGTCCACTGTGACATTGTGCACACTTGGGTGAAATTTGGTGCCATTCTTATATCATTGTCTCACCTCACACCTCACATGAAGTTCTGAGCTCTGGTCTATTTTTTTTGCATGCATCGACGTCTTGCTGCTTGAAGCGTCGCTGAGCCTGAGGGAGACGTCGAAGTGTGTCACGCTTTTGCATCATTACTGAGGAGGATTGTAAGTACCTTAGCCAAATGTCAAACTTTTGCGATGCGACGAAGACAATTATAGGGCTTAGAAAAAGTGACCCTTTAATTATGTAGCTCAGTGAATCTGGAGCCCCACAAAATTTAATAGTTCTTGCCTTACCCCCAGAAGCCTGTCATCCAGGATTCATTAAAGCAGTTGACAAGAGACTCGCTGACTAGTTTTGCGCCCGGTGTTGCGGTCAGCAAAGTGTGACCACTACGAGGATACGCTAAAGTGTAATCTCACCAAATTTTTTTACGTGGAAAGTTACGTGAAAAGACTTATAACTTTTCGAATAAAACCAATGTTATTAAAATTCTGCACATGCGTTCTTCATGTCTTCATGTCTATTCGTCCCCTTGGCGACGACATCGTCACAGCAGAATATTTTGACTTTGTTGATGGAGCCACAACTTCACATCTGCTTGCATCGCTTCATTACTATCAAAGTAAAGTCCTCCAAGGTGTTCTGTAAGTATTGGAAACAGACGAAAGTCGTGTGGGACCAAATTGGGACTGTATGGAGGATGATCGATGACAGTGAACCCAAGGCGCCGGATGTCACAGTGCTCGTGTACGCTGAAGGAGAGGGTGATCCATGTGTGGACGAACTCCTAGAATTCGAAACTCGATTACAGTACGCTGTTCCTCTCGCAGTGCCATGATTACGTTACTTAAATGCATTAGAGAGAGAGAGAGAGGGGAAGTAAATGGAAAGGATATTAGGGAAATTCATGAGGGAATTGTGATAATGTAATGATGAAAGTTGAAAATTTGCCCCCGACCGAGACTCGAACCGCGATGTTCTACTTCTCTAAAACGGTTGCCTTAACCAACTCGGCCAACTGGACACACTTTCCGTTCGACCCGAGTTCTCAACTTAATGCAACTGCGGTGCATCATATCTTATCCGTTAATCCCTCACTCGCAAATTATTGATTCCCACAGGAGTTCAGCTCCTAGAGCATCGGTACTGAATCAAACACCAAGGACCCGTCGCGCTCTTACAGAAATATGTATGTATATGTATACTTTGACATGTCCGACAAACAGGCACCACTAAAACATATACATAATTAAGTTACACACCGCCTTGTTACACGCTACAATTCGGAGCTCTCTAGCGGCAGCCGGCCGCTGGTGGCCGTGCAGTTCTAGGCGCTTCAGTCTGGAACCGCGCGACCGCTACGGTCGCAGGTTAGAATCCTGCCTCGTGCGTGGATGTGTGTCATGTCCTTAGGTTAGTTAGGTTTAAGTAGTTCTAAGTTCTAGGGGACTGATGACCTTAGATGTTAAGTCCCATAGTGCTCAGAACCATTTCTCCAGCGGCAGAGGGCTTTAAATACGTAGATACAAAGAATAAAGATGTAGAATCTTAATACCTCGGAGACATTACTTTTAGCACGCCCTCGTAAGAGACAAATCCACACATTTCCAAATCAACATTGAAGTATTGATTAGAAGCTGTAAGGAGTTCGAAATTTTTTTCGAACTTTGATGGTAGAGTGAATGTGAAACGTCCCCTTTGAACAATTATACAAGACTGTGCTTAAACTGACACACAATATTTTTTTAGCGCAACGCAATCTGACTTTCAATTATCCCTACAAAAGAATGGCCCTGACTAACATTAATCTATACCTTTCACAAATCACTTACCTCACAAAAATCTTCATTACTCGAACTACTGCAATACAGCGAGCGCCACTACTGCCAGCTAAATAAAAGATTCAAACTACGGAAGGCACTAACTACTGATAGGCATAGTTAGCAAATGAAAGATTTTTGTAGAGAACAAACAATGTATTTACCTTAATAGTCATAATATACATAGTAGTTCATTCCATCCAGTATAACAAATTTCAAAACTCCGCCATCTCTCTCCCCACATCCACCACTGTTGGCGGCTCACCTCCAACTGCGCAACGCTACGCGCTGTTCACATCCAGCTACCCAACACTACAATGGCAGACAACAATGCAAACTAGCCACAGACTGCACACAGCACAGCCAGTGATTTTCATATTGAGCGCTACGTAACGTTGCCAATAAGAAAACATAAACAGCCTACTTACATAAAGAAAACATAAACAGCCTACTTACATAGCCCACCAATACCATTATTTCTACATGGACTACAGTGGGTCTGCATCTTTGATGGCCCACCAATACCATTATTTCTACAAGGACTGCAGTGGGTCTGCACATCTGGTGGCTCACCAATACCATAATCTCTACCAGGACTACAGTGGGTCTGCTCTGTGATGACCTACCTACCAATATTCTTCAAAAGTTCGAATGACTCTGCTGTGGGTTTGCTCTGTTGTGGCCCATTACCTGTCTGCATGTCAAGAGTCAGCACTGTCTTTCCGTTGGAAGGACAACACTACCGCGCAGTTGGAGGTGAGCTGCCAGCAGTGGTGGATGTGGGGAGAGAGATGGCAGAGTTTTGAAATTTGTAATACTGGATGGAATGAACTACTATATATATTATGACTATTAAGGTAAATACATTGTTTGTTCTCTACTAAAATCTTTCATTTGCTAACTATGCCTACTAGTAGTTAGTGCCTTCCGTAGTTTGAATCTTTTATTTAGCTGGCAGTAGTGGCGCTCGCTGTATTGCAGTAGTTCGAGTAATGAAGATTTTTGTGAGGTAAGTGATTTGTGAAAGGTATAGGTTAATATTAGTCAGGGCCATTCTTTTGTAGGGATTATTGAAAGTCAGATTGCGTTGCGCTAAAAAAATATTGTGTGTCAGTTTAAGCACAGTCTTGTATAAATTTTCAAAGGGGACGTTTCAAATGTAAAATATTATTATGATTGGCAGGCTCTCAGACCTGTAATTTCTGCAAGATGTTCCATAGTCATTTGCAGTTGCGTCTTCAGCAGTGTCTTTTGATTTTCAAGTGTGCCGCTAAGTACCTACTTTCCCAGAGGACCGAACTTGAGAGCAACATTTGGCAACCAACTCTACAGCACGAAGTAATTACGACAGCGCTGATGCTGCCGCCGTATTTATTTTTGAAATACATTACGCCATCGCCTTAAGTCTATCTGTCGGAAGCCTATCGCGGACGTCCCTCGACGCCAACAGCCCATTAAGTTGGAATAGAGGAAGAGAGTGCAGAAGCTAAAAACGTCGACGGACCTAATCGCGGGCGGTAATAAAGTGAGTCGGCGGCGCGGTCCCGGAAGGCATTTGTTCCCTAGTCTGCGCAGTGGGGCGCGTAATGATGCCGCCCCGTGCAGAACACCTGCTGAGAGGGAGACGCGCTTCAGGGCTCGCCCGGCCGGAGCGAGGCGCTTTTTAACAGCAGAGCACTTGCCTCTCGAGCGCTCTCGCCGACGTTTCTCAAGAAACAAGTTCTTTCTTACTCTTACTATCATTTAAGGTGAGATTTTCGTTAATGAAGATCTTGTGTCTTGGGATAACTGTTATGACGTTTTTATTTCGATTGTGTCTCCGAATGTACTTGCTGTACAATTGAAGTAAAGACTTCTCCAACACTCCTGATCTTTGATACTGTGTATCGCACAGTATATTAGCGACTGTCACAAACGCTATTGTCTCCCACTAAATACATTTTCTACCAGACACCTAGATTCTTCTTCCTATACTGCGGAGGTAAGCGTAACTTGCACGCATGCATACAAATAAAAACAAACACGCACACACCACACACACACACACACACACACACATACACACACCCTTCGCGAAGAACAATACAAGGAACTTCTACAGATCGTTCAGAGAAAATATGACTATATATATCAACCACCCAACTTGTGCTTCAGAAGACCGGATGGAACCCTAGCAACCAATACCAAAAACAGTTGTGAAATTCTGGCAAAATACTTTGAAAAACTCCTCAAAAAGGACCCCTCTATGGAAGAACTGTGACAGAAACGAGCACGTACAATCCATATAGTGAACGTCCAACCGTAGAAGAAGTTATAGAAATAATCAAGTTACTCAAGAATCGTAGAGCACCAGGAGAAGAAGGCATCATCACAGAAATCTGGAAGTTACAAGACACAGAACTTACCAAAGATATCCACAGGATCTTGGAAGATATCTGGGAAACCATGAAAATTCCTGACGACTGGAAAACTGTCGTGATACCTCCACTACACAAAAAGGTGAAAAACTGACCTGAACAACTACAGAGGAATATCCCTACTACCGGTCACATACAAGATTCTCCCTAAAGCTTTACTATACAGACTAGAATGCTAGACCGACCACTTGACTGGGGAATAACGGGCTTCTGTTAAGGGCAGTCGTGTGCGGAACAAATTTGGAACCTGAAAATGATTTTGCAACACAAACAGAACCTGATCATTAACTTTGTCGACTTCAAAAAGGCGTACGACTCTGTCGACCGGAAAACTCTCTTCAAAATTGTAGCTGAATACAAAGTAGACAACTAAACACGGACTATCATAGAGCAAACCTTGACAAACATGACTTCCAAAGTAAAGTTCTGTGAGGAAATATCAGAGCCTTTTGAAATTCGCACAGGTGTCCGACAAGGCGATGGCTTGTCACCTCTCCTTTTCAATCTAGTGTTAGATAAGGTAATAAAAGAATGGGAAATATCACAACAGGGGATAACCTTAGGAAACTTTGACATGTCCGACAAACATGCACCACTAAAACATATACATAATTAAGTTACACACCGCCTTGTTACACGCTACAATTCGGAGCTCTCTAGCGGCAGCCAGCCGTTGTGGCCGTGCGTTTCTAGGAGCTACAGTCTGGAAGCGAGCGACCGCTACGGTCGCAGGTTCGAATCCTGCCTCGGGCCTGGATGTGTGTGATGTCCTTAGGTTAGTTAGGTTTAAGTAGTTCTAAGTTCTAGGCGACTGATGACCTCAGAAGTCTCATAGTGCTCAGAGCCATTTTGCAAACGATTTGGTGATTGTCACGAAAAGTATAAACGAAACAAAAGAAGCTATTGAAAAACTGCACGAAATCGCTTCCAAAACTGGACTACAGATCACTTACGAAAAGACACAGTTTATGAGCACAAAGAAACTCTCATCTCTGAATGCAAAGTACGTCACGATTTACAAAACGCAAACTTCAAATGCCTCGGTGAAACACTAGAAGTTAACGGACATAACTGAGACTCGAAGAAAGAAAAACTAAACTGGACAAGGCATACAAAGTAATGTGGAATCATTACAACAAGAAGTCTATCTCACAACAAGCCAAATTACGCCACCACGACACGGTGGTGCTCCCTGAAGCACTGTATGTAGCAGAGACCACACTAATCCTAGGGCATACACGTATCAGACAACTAGAAAAAGTAGAACGGAAAATACTTAGGAAAATATTTGGGGCAACTAACAACAATGGAATATGGATCAAGAAACCTACAGAGGAACTATACAGACATACGGAGACAATCACAGAAAAGATTAGAAAACGCAGACTACAGTACTATGGACACATATACAGAATGCCATCACACAGATTGACCAAACAAATCTTTGACTGGGTGACAAAGGTAAAAAAGGACCTGAACCAAATCAACATCAAACCAGACACAATAAACGACAGAATAAACTTCAGAAACATCATTAAGGAAACTGAACTACATGAGATACACTGTGACAAACGAACAGGCGTAAAATGGACCTAAGAACGCAAACAAGATCACAGCCGGAAGATGAAAGAAATATGGGCAACCAAGATGAAGCCGAAGACACGAAGCCGACAAGAAGGATGGACAGAGGACCGGAAACACAGCGAGTGAATGAGGGATGTATGGGCAGCAAGGAAGGTAGCAAAAGGAATTGGGTATGTATGAGGTGTGGCTAGAAAAATACCGGACTAGTACTGGTGAAACAATAAAACGAATGCAATAAGGCTGAAAGTCGCGTGGCCTGTCACGTGACTCTCGCTCCGCCTACTGCTCGAGTTTCATCTGCCTCCTGCACTCAGTCTGCCCGTGGCGTCTGTTTTAAGTAGCTGACGTTTTGTCTGTGCATCGGAAAATGTTGAGTGTACAGAAAGAACAGCGTGTTAACATCAAATTTTGTTTCAAACTAGGAAAATCTGAAAGTGAAACGTTTGTAATGTTACAACAAGTGTACGGCGATGATTGTTTATCGCGAACACAAGTGTTTGAGTGGTTTAAACGATTTAAAGATGGCCGCGAAGACACCAGTGATGACACTCGCACTGGCAGACCATTGTCAGCAAAAACTGATGCAAACATTGAAAAAATCGGTAAACTTGTTCGACAAGATCGCCGTTTAACAATCAGAGCAGTGTCTGAGTTAACAGGAGTTGACAAGGAAAGTGTTAGGCAGATTCTTCATGAAAGTTTCAACATGAACAAAGTGTGTTCAAAAACGGTTCCAAAGTGTTTCACAATTGAACAGAAGGAACGCCGAAGAATGATTTGTTCTGACATCCTGGAAAACATTGAAAGTGATCCCACCTTCTTACAAAATGTTATTACTTGCGATGAATCGTGGTTTTTTACTTACGATCGCGAAACTAAACGCCAATCGATGCATTGGAAAACTCCTGGTTCTCCACGACAAAAAAAGCACGAATGTCATAATCGAAATTCAAGGCAATGATGATTGTTTTTTTTTGACATCAAAGGGATTGTGCACATTGATTGGGTACCAGAGGGACAAACAGTGAATCAGCATTACTACATTAGCGTCCTGGCTACCCTACGTGAGCGAGTACGGAGAAAACGGAACGATTTGTGGAGAAAAAAGTCATGGATCCTTCACCAAGACAATGCCCCAGCTCACAGTGCGTTGTCAGTGAAGACGTTTTTGGCAAAACACAACATTCCCATCTTAGATCATCCACCCTACTCACCTGATTTGGCCCCCTGTGACTTTTTTCTTTTCCCTAAAGTCAAGTCAGCTTTGAAAGGAACTAGATTTGAGACTGTTGAAGCAGTAAAAGAAAAAGCGACGGAAGTAATGTATGGACTTACCGAAAATGATCTGCAGCATTGCTATGAACACTGGAAAATTCGTATGGAGCGGTGTAGAGACCGAGGAGGAAAGTACATTGAAGGAGATAACATGAAATTGTAAATAATTGTAAATAAATGTTTTTTCCAGCATCAGTCCGGTTTTTTTTAGCCGCACCTCGTAGTTTAGTCTAACTGCGCTCTTTAAGGGCAAAACAGCAATGATAAATAATAATATATCACATACTCTTTTCCTCTCTCTTAATCATATTACACAATAAAACATTCCAGTAACATGGCACAATAGTGTAGGGAGACACAATGTACCATTGGCGTATTGACCTCCAACTCTTCGAACCAGTAAAATCACAGGCTAACGTTATTGTGATGCTGTGCTCCTTTCTCGTGTGTGTCTATTCGAGGGTGCATTTTGCCCTGAATTCGGTTTACGGATGACAATGTCCGGCCGCATCGAACAGCGAAGGTGGAGGCGCTCATGGAACGAGGGATTATTCGACGAATGGACTGTCTTGTCCTTTCCCTAGTTTGAATCCCATAGAACAGGTCTGCGATGCGTTGGTGAGACTATTGCAGTACGTGCTCGTTGGGGCGGTGACCAATCCAGTAATGGTCAACCACGCTAATGGGGGAATGGAACGCACTACCACCAGAACTCCGTATCAGTGTTAGGCCAGAATCCTAGGCTGTTGCAAAGCATCTATTTCCGTCCGTAATTATCGCACACCCTATTATGAACCGCGTCCCGATGTTTGTAATGGCCTGAGGGCCATCAGAATAGTAGTGACTTCACTGTGCCTATTTTCTTTGAATAAAAGTGTTATATATGTTAGTCTCTTTGCGTATTTCTTCCAGTTACCTTCTGCACAATGCCGTAGCAGTTCTTCCTATGTATGGTTCAAATGGCTCTGAGCACTATGGGACTTAACATCTGTGCTCATCAGTCCCCTAGAACTTAGAACTACTTAAACCTAACTAACCTAAGCACATCACACACATCCATGCCCGAGGCAGGATTAGAACCTGCGACCGTAGCAGTCGCGCTTCCTATGTATGGTTCAAGCACTTGGCACTGATACATCATGTGGAAGTTCCTTTCATCTTTAAGTTTTGCGTACCGGTGTATGAATATCTGAGTTGTTACTGCACCACCGTTGCTGACAGGCGCAGATGCATTAGCTCCATACTTAACAATCATACACAACCGTTCGCTCGACGAAAGATCCGTACCCAAAGACTGGAAAGTTGCACAGGTCGCACCAATATTCAAGAAAGGTAGTAGGAGTAATCCACTAAAACCCATATCGCTAACGTCGATATGTAGCAGGATTCTAGAACATATATTGTGTTTGAACATTATGAATTACCTCGAAGAAAACTGTCTATTGACACACAGTCAACATGGGTTTAGAAAACATCGTTCCTGTGAAACACAACTAGCTCTTTGTTCACATGAAGTGCTGAGTGCTATTGACAAGGGTTTTCAGATCGATTCCGTATTTCTGGATTTCCAGAACGCTTTTGACACTGTACCACACAAGCGGCTCGTATTGAAATTGCGTGCTTATGGAATATCGTCTCAGTTATGTGACTGGATGTGTAATTTCCTGTCAGACAGGTCAAAGTTCGTAGTAACTGACGGAATGTCATCGAGTAAAACATAAATGATTTCTGGCGTTCTATATAAACGATTTGGGAGACAATCTGAGCAGCCGTCTTCGGTTGTTTGCAAATGACGCTTTCGTTTATCGACTAAAAAGTCATCAGAAGATCAAAACAAACTGCAAAACTATTTAGAAAGGATATCTGAATGGTGCGAAAAGTGGCAGTTGACCCTAAATAACGAAAAGTGTGAGGTTATCCGCATGAATGCTAAAAGGAACTCGTTAAACTTCGGTTACACGATAAATCAGTCTAATCTAAAAGCCGTAAATTAAACTAAATACCTAGGTATAACAATTACGAACAACTTAAATCGGAAAGAACACTTAGAAAATGTTGTGGGGAAGGCTGACCAAACACTGCGTTTTATTAGCATGACACTTAGAAAATGTAACAGACCTACTAAAGAGCTTGTCCGTCCTCTTTTAGAATACTGCTGCGCAGTGTGGGATCCTTGCCAGATAGGACTGACGGAGTACATCGTAAAAGTCCAAAGAAAGACAGCATGTTTTGTATTATCGCGATATATGGGAGAGAGTGTCACAGAAATGATACTGGATTTGGGCTGGAAATCATTAAAAGAAAGGCGTTTTTCGTTGCGACAGAATCTTCTCACGAAATTCCAATCACCAACTTTCTCCTCTGTATGCGAAAATACTTTGTTGCTGACATCGACCTACATGGGGAGGAACGATCACCACGATAAAATAAGGGAAATCA
Source organism: Schistocerca cancellata (assembly GCF_023864275.1). Classification (NCBI taxonomy): domain Eukaryota; kingdom Metazoa; phylum Arthropoda; class Insecta; order Orthoptera; family Acrididae; genus Schistocerca; species Schistocerca cancellata. Next base: position 1,182,757,923 of record NC_064626.1, read on the forward strand.
GAGCTCGTACGGAAAGATATAGGTGTTCATTCTTTCCGCGCACTATACGACAGTGGAATAATAGAGAATTGTGAAGGTGATTCGATGAACCCTCTGCCCGCACTTATCTGTGATTTGCAGAGTATCCATGTAGATAAAGATGTAGCTATTGTAGATTTAGCAGATGGTTCTGACATTCTTGCTGCCTGTAGAAGTGGTTACTAATAAAATTTGCGTAGTAATGTACACTGTAAGTAGTAAAGTAATGCCAGTAACTAGTAAGGCGAATATCAAAATATTTGTCTTGCAATCAATACAGACTACTGGAGAGGATCTGAAGAATAACGTCGTTGCAGAATCAAAAATCGAAGCGTACCACCAATTGAAAATGCTAACATATTAGCCATTTATTAACGTTTCCAGATTTAAGAAGATACTTCTGCAAAATGCTTTGAAATGTTCAGTGACAATCGAAACATCCATGGATTTGCGTACAGCTATAGGAACTAGTTTAGTGAGGAGGGCAACAGGTAGATACATTCCGGGAAAAAGAGAAACCAAATTTGATAACAAACTAGCGCAAGTAAAGAACAATTTGAAAACTGGAGCAGAAGCGGACCTACCTCCACAGTTCAGTTTTTACCCAGAACATCTCCTGGATCTCAAAACATGATAATCGGCACTACTTATCCAAAGCTAAAAAGTGTTTGAACAATTTAATATTTTAACCATCTACGGCAGCTGTATTTGTATTTACTGAAATAATCAGCAACCAGCTTCACGAAAGAAATTCCATTTCCTTAGGCGGTTTCAGGCACCTAGTACCCTTCTTCAGAAAGTTGTGACCATCGCATTATTTTCGACTGTCAAATATGAGGTACATGCAGCATACTGCTGTGGTCATGTGGCAGACTGTGAAACATATGACCACGAAAATATGTTGTATACATCTTATTTTTGACACTCATAAATAATGCGATAATTATAACCCTCTGAAGAAGCGCAATAGGTGTCTGAAACCAGCTAAGGAAGTAAAATTTCTTTTATACAGCTAGTTGCTAATTATTTCAATAAATAATTGAACTGCATAGCCACATTGTTAGCTTCCAAGACTCTGGTATCAAAAGAATGATATGCTCTCTGGGAACAACGTAATAGACTCGAAGGAAAACCTCCAGAAAATGTTATTTTCAGAATCTGCGTACGAAAACTTCTGAGGTACTTAATGTTAATGTATCTGTACCGATTAATGTTTATTAAATTAATTATGTTTGTAAGTTGCCTTTACGTCATTCTGTAAATTCATCATTCGGCATGCTGTAAATGCATAGATGTTAAAACACATTGATGTTTCTTGGTTCGATTACTACTGGCCATCAATGTTTAGACGTCGATGATGAAATCGAAACTAGCATAGATGATTTGCCATCATCGCACATTCCTTGCTACCCACCATCATTGTGCTAGCTGGACTATTTTTTATTTTTATTTACACGTCAAGTTCCGTAGGACCAAATTGAGGAGCAAATCTACAAGGTCATGGAACATGTCAGTACATGAAATTAGAACATAAAAGTAAGAACAGATAGAAATAAATGTTCATGAACCAGAAAAATTCAGTCCATAAGTTTAAGTAAAGACTATCAGAAATACAATAAGAATTAGCTTAATTTTTCAAGGAACTCCTCGACAGAATAGAAGGAGTGACCCATGATGAAACTCTTCAGTTTAGATTTGAAAGCGCGTGGATTACTGCTAAGATTTTTGAATTCGAGTGGCAGCTTATTGAAAATGGATGCAGCAGTACACTGCACACCTTTTTACACAAGAGTTAAGGAAGTTCGATACAAATGCAGGTTTGATTTCTCCCGAGTATTAACCGAGTAAAAGCTGCTTATTCTTTGGAATAAACTAATATTGGTAATAAGAAACGACAATAAGGTATATACATATTGAGAGGTCAGTGTCAGATTACCCAGACTCGTGAACAGAGGTCGACAAGAGGTTCTTCAACTCACACCACTTATTGCCCGAACCGCCCGTTTTTGAGCCAAAAATATCTTTTTACAATGGGAAGAGCTACACCAACACATAATACCATACGACATAAGCGAATGAAAATATGCAAAGTAGACTAATTTTCGTGTCGAACGATCACTCACTTCTGATACCGTTAGAATAGTAAAAATGGCAGTATTGAGTCTTTGAACCAGATCCTGAACGTGGGCTTTCCACGACAGCTTACTATCTATCTGAACACCTAGAAATTTGAACTGTTCAGTTTCACTAATCACTGTCCGCTCTGTGAATTGTGTGTTAGAAACTGTAAAAACTGAGTCTTACAGCGATTTAGCGTTTGTTTATTTTCTACAAGCCAAGAACTTACGTCATGTACTGCACTATTTGAAACCGAGTCATTGTTCCATACAACATCCTTTAATACCAAGTTAGTGTCATCAGCAAACAGAAATATTTAATACTGGAGTGCATATCATTTATATAAATAAGGCACAGGAGTGGCCCCCACACTGATCCCTGGGGCATCCCCCACTTGACAGTACCCCACCCAGACCCCACATCACAGCCGTTATAAACATTGTGCTGCTGTTCTTAAAGTAAGAGGTAAACCAGTTGTGAGCTACTCCACGTATTCCGTAATGGTCCAACTTCTGGAGCAATATTTTGTGATCAACACAATCAAATGCCTTGGTTAAATCAAAAAATACCCTAAGCGTCCGAAATATTTTGTTTAGCCCATTCAGTAACTCACAGAGAAAAGAGAATATAACATTTTCAGTTGTTAAACGACTTCTGGTACCGTTCTGGAACAGACGAGTGATTTCTGCTGATTTCATGCGATATTTTACTACGACCCCCTGCACTACTGTTATCCCAGTTCGTCGTCGGTTCATGGGGTCTGGTTGGTCTTGGTTCAGCTGCGGTTGTTCCTTCGCGTTTCCACTTTACAGTCATATCGTCAACATTCGACTGGGACAGTTGTAGAGGGGTTGAAACGACCTTGATCTTAGTCAGGTGACATCCAATGACTACATTAAGTTACCTTCCATAAGGAATGTGGGTGCACTCGACGACTGTGATATGACTTTCAAATGACAGACCACAGCAATCAGTCGTCCTTTTGTTTCAGGTTTTATTACCCATATCTATATTTCGGCCAGTGCCTAGCCATTATCAGTACACTGTTTCGTGGTGTCAGTGCATGTCCTAGTACGTCAATCCCCTGTTCGGGCTTACGGTAGATGCAGTAGTCTTGCACGACTGGGACAGAATCCCGAGCAACAGGAGACTGAAGTACTAGGACCTGCACTGATGCCGTGAAATAGTGCACTGACAATGGCTAGGCACTAGCCGACATCTAGATATGCCTAATAAAACCTGAAATAAAAGGACCACTGGTTGCTGTGGTCTATCATTGGAATCCAATGACTAGTTCGCGTTCGATGTCACTGAGCTCTCCTAACCGACCCATTCTTCTATTGCTGCCTGCTGACGACATAACCGTACCTGCCTCCCTTTCTACACAGGGATAGCAAGAGCGGTCCCTGTATACTACAGCAACCATTTTCAATTTAGTATTTCAAGACTGTATGCTCAAAAGTAACCATTACACTCCAAGCTGCGGTACTGTCGTGTTCCGAGTATGGTACCTCTAGTTTCACTGTTTGCCAGTATTTTACAGCAATTTACTTCTTTTCTTTTCCTCCTTAGCATTTATTTCGCCAACTCTTACGTAATACATGAAATCTTTTTGCAGTTGCGAAGGTGGACAGCAAACAGGTGTATAACAGGATAACAAAAATTTGTGACATACCATGACTCGAACCCAGATTTACAGCTTATCACGAGCTGTTGCCTTATCATTAGACTATCCAAGCGCGCTTCACGGCCAGATCAGGGCTTCCATATGTCGTGAACCGTGTGTCTTCAGCCTACACTCGTACATCCAATACGTACATTCCCGTACAGGGGAGACAATTTACTTGAAAGTCGCTTGCCCGGTGTGCACGGATAAATACATGCATGCACGTCCGAAGGGACACTGCATCGTAGTTCTGAACAACATACACTTGCAGTAACCTGTTACATAATAGAATCTATAAATTTTTAAATGAACACAATGCCATTTGAATGTATTGTTCTTTATTTAATTACGACCGAGTTTTCGGCCTTTTATGCCATTTCCAAGTGATTGAGTTTATGTCAGTAACATAAATTGCATGATCTCAAGCTCAATGCGATATATGTTAATGACATAAACTCAATCACTTGAAAATAGCACAAAAGGCCGAAACCTGGGTCGTAATTAAATAAACAACAATACAATCAAAGGGCGGTGTGTTCATTTAAAAATTATTGTGTGACTGTTGCTCAGTAACATCAAAAACGGTTTTAGGGTCTTTAAATATTGCTTTAATAATGTTTCAAAGAATCAATGCTTGGGCTGACAGTGTTCTTCGTATTGGTGTACACAAGTGCTACTTTTTTGTCCCCTTACTGCCTGTTATTTCTCTAACGAGATAAACTGTGCACGTTTGCATTCGGAAACCACTGGTGCGTATTTTTGACAGAAAGTAGCCTCGCACAGCAAATGTGTACCGTGTCCTGGTTTTGCGACTGGGTACAAAATGCTCGGAAACGAATCAGTTTGTTATGCAGATCAGCTGCTGTTACCGTATCTTCAGCAACTATCACCGGTTGCAAGTGACACTCAATCATGCTTCCGAACAATGAATAAACATGGGAAAGCTGAATGTTTCACTGCTGTTTAATTCAATGGCTCGCCGGCTGCGGACACAGTTTCATTTTATCTATCATTTCGTAATTAGTATACGCACACGCGTAGCGGCTGTAAATGGTTGTGTGATTTAAAACAGGAATATTGTTGTCAATAGCGAAAGCATTTTTTGATGAATTGACCATTCTGAAAAGCTTCAATTAAACAACAAGAAAAGTTTGCAAGCGACTTTCACACAGCGATTTTGTATGAACTCGTAGACGAATGCTACCCACAGCCGTTTATTGATAGCTATATCAAGTCATTAGTGTCAGATGTTTCGAATAACTAGTATATTTCGTAACATTGATACAGACGATCATCGAACAGTAACAAACCACTTTTATTTTTAAGGAGAAAAGTACGATACTGATATCTATTCACGTTCGTCTCAGTAGACTGATATATTTAAGACAAATTGGACCTTTATTTTCGAAGCAAGAAGATCTTTCCACTTAGTTGGGTAACAAACCACTTCGAACTATGCTCAACAAATATCCATTAGAATTTTTTATTTTAATGATGACCATCAGGAAACTGAGAATAATCTGGACAATGAAGAAAAATAAATACTATAAGTTTTGCCGATAACATTGTAATTCTGTTAGTGACAGCCAATGACTAGGCAATTTAGTATAAGGGAGTAGGTAGTATACTGAAAAGAGGTTATAAGATGAACATCCATATTAGTAAAACAAGGGTAAGATAACTGAATGTAGTTAACTAATACAGTAGGAAGTTGTTAGGGGAATGAAACGTTGAAAGGAATATCTACATCTACATCTATAGTCCGCAAGCTACCTGACGGTAAATGGCGGAGGGTACCTTGGTAACTCTATCGGTTCTCCCTTCTGTTCCAATCTCTTATTGTTCGTGGAAAGAAAGACTGTCGGTATGCCTCTGTGTGGGCTCTAATCTCTCTGATTTTATCCTCATGGTCTCTTCGGGAGATATACATAGGAGGGAGCAATATACTGCTTGGCTCCTCGGTGAAGGTATGTTCTCCAAACTTCAACAAAAGCCCGTACCGAGCTACTGAGCGTCTCGCTTGCAGAGTCTTCCAAAGGAGTTTCTCTGTCATCTCTGTAACGCTTTCACGATTACTAAATGATCCTGTAACGAAGCGCGCTGTTCTCCGTTGGATCTTCTCTATCTCTTCTGTCAACCCTATCTCGTACGGATCCCACACTGCTGAGCAGTATTCAAGCAGTGGGCGAACACGTGTACTGTAAAGACTTCCTTTGTTCTCGAGCTACATTTCCTTAGGATTCTTCCAATGAATCTCAGTCTGGCATCTGCTTTACCTACGATTAATTTTATATGGTCATTCAATTTTAAATCACTCCAAATTCCTACTCCCAGATAATTTATGAAATTAACTGCTTCCAGTTGCTGAGTTTTGCTATATGAGCAACACAATACTTGACAACGGAAGAAGTGAAGAGGATAAAGAGATGTAGGCTGGGACTAGGGATAAATGTTTAATAAGAACATTTTAACATCATACAAGAGCTAAAGTGTTAGGAAGTTTTTCCTGGAAGTGTTAGTATGGAGTGTAGCCTTTTGTGGATGTGAAATCCATACGATATGTCGACAGAAAAATAATGTTCACTATTGATATTTGGGGTTATAGAAGAATGCTGAAATTAATGACAATGTTATGAAAAGAACAGACTGCTGCTCACCATGTAGAGGACATGCTGAGTCGCAGGCAGGCTAAACAAAAGAACAACTAAATAAGTAAACATACGGCCAGAAGGTCTTCTGAAATAGACAAAAGACACACACACACACACACACACACACACACACACACACACACACATTCACGCAAACGCAGCTCACACACACGTGACCACTGTCTCTGGTTGCCGAGGCCAAAACGCTGAAGCTTAGTTCTCTGAATCGGATAAATGCTAAAGACGTGCTGAGTCGAACAGAGGAGAAAAGACCTATATAGAGCCACATAGCTAAAAGACTGGATAGGCATTAAGGAAAAGGTAATTTGGCAATACAGTAAAGTGTGTGGGGAAAAAAAACTGCAGAGAGAGAGTCAAAGGCTTTCTTACAGAAACCAAATTCAAATAGATGTAGTGTGTAGTTTTATGTCAAGATGGAGAGAACCGTACAGAACTGACTAGCACAGAGAGCTGCAGCAAACGAGTCGTTGCGCTCAAGGCTAAAAAGTCGAGTTTGGTGCATTTATATACTTTTGAATGAAGTTTATCGGACCACTGCACCAGCTTTCGAAACCGTTCATTAATGTTTAAATGAATTTAAAGGCAGTCGTAAAAGCACTGCCGGTTTTGCGAGTCGTTGCGCTCAAGGCTAAAAAGTCGAGTTTGGTGCATTTATATACTTTTGAATGAATTTTATCGGACCACTGCACCAGCTTTCGAAACCGTTCATTAATGTTTAAATGAATTTAAAGGCAGTCGTAAAAGCACTGCCGATTTTGCGCATTATGGATGTTGGTTGTTTGTTCTGAAGAAATGTTTGATAAAATTTGTGTCAGCATAATAGAGGATGGTATCTCTCAGATTTGTCATAGTATTACAGGAATCTCAAATGAACATATGCAATTATCTCCATATGAAGAGCGCAGCATGCAATCTGTGCAGTGGAGGTTGAGTCCAGGCGGAAAATGTCCGGCGGGGCATTTTAAAACTGTAGTTACAAAAATTGCTGGATAAAGCGAAAGTACTTTATAGATGAAACTGGATGTGTCATACACTCATGAGATAGAACAACAGTGAAACGTGGGAGATTATGAAGACGACAGTGCACTGAAAAACGTGTAAAATAGTTTCGGTGAAATTAAAAAACACTGTCAGAATTGCTCAGAAGTTTGTCTTTTTTTTAAATGGCGTCCAGTGTCGGGTTTTAGTCCATTATCACGCAATAATTTATGTGTTTACATGTCCGCCGCTCATAGTTTTGCGGTAGCGTTCTCGCTTCCCGCACACGGGGTCCCGGGTTCTATTCCTGGCGGCGTCAGGGATTTTTATCTACCTCGAGAGGACTGGATGTTGTGTGTCCCTCATCATTATTGACTCGCAAGTAGCCGAAGTGGCGTCAACTAAAAAGGAGTTGCAATACGGCGGCCGAATTCCCCCGCATGGAGCCTCCCGGCCAACAATGCCATACAATCATTTCATTTGTTTTCATGCTACCGTCTATATTGTGGCTTGAGTATTTTAATTTTTTGCTTAAGAAAATCCGAATAGTTTACCATTTGTATGCTACAATCATTTTAATGTTGTATTGACTGGCCACGGACGGCACTACGAGCTGTGACGCTTATGTGTTGACACAATTTCTTTTTGCACATCCATATTTTATGTTGTGAATGTGCTTTAACGTCAAATTAAAATGGATATTATTATGGTCACAGGTGACTGTTATTTTGCAATCTTATAAAATTGCACAAACAAACTCCCCGTGATGCCATCCTTCCAGCGCCCCATACCTCTGTTTACCTAACGACATTCAAAGCTCACTTACATTTTTTTACTGCATGCAACACTGGCCTGTCTTATGCAAATAGTAGCTTGCTCTTAGCCTCTCATACAAGCAATGAGGCCAGCTTAGAAACATTACGGTGTTATGGTGGGACTTACGCGGTATGTAATCACCTTGTCAAACTTACTTGCGCTTTGACTGACCGTATGTATTGTAAATGTCAATTTAGCACGGCATACACTGTTCTACAGGTTGATATTTCCATTTAAATAAAAATAACTTTGAAGGTGAACCATAGTAAGTTGCTGCTTACTGCCATCCAGCATGGCGGAAGTGAGTAAAAATAGTTTTAGCGATGGGAAGAGAAACCTCGATTGTTCCTAGTACAGGCATAGCAGCGCGTATCATAATGACTGAGCACTAGGTGAAAGGGCTCTAACTGCTGTAGAGGTCTGGGGTGGGTGATCTCTATAGTGGCGGACCGACGGTGAGGCGATGGATTGTCGTCATGATATTGACCGATGGTTGTTTATGGAAACCGTTTATAACGGACATTTTATTAGTGAACAAGATTTTGATGAAGACTACGAATTTGAAGGGCTGATTCAAGCAGTGGCCTGCAGAGGAACCCTTCACCCAGCGGGAAGATCAACGTAAGGTGCACGAGGCTGCGCTTGCGCCGTCTGGACGCAGCTTTTCAGATCAGGCCAGGTCGCATAGGACGGCAAGGAATCCAGCCGAAAACCCTGCAGAGGTAGAGAATTCTCAGCAGTGAGCAGTAGTGCCCGCCCTTGAAAGCAGAGGTGGACAACCCACAGGCGAAGGTGAGTGAGCAGCTGCACGACTCTGCGCTTGAGTAGCTGCCCAACCCCAGGGCTAGAGTCTGGCAGGGACTGTAAGTAGGACAGAGGTGGCCCACAGGCTGCAAATCACACAGCAGTAGGGCTGCAGTTCGTGAAGGCCAACTCTAGTCATCGTAGTCTGCAGAACTATGTCGACTCGTACACCAGTGTAGACGTCTCTTCACGACTTGTGGCTACAAGCGGTGTACATCTATCAAAAAATGAGGGGTGTACTTATTCTGGCTTGGTTCGTACTACACTACTGGCCAGTAAAGTTGCTACACCACGACGATGACGTGCTACAGATGCGAAATTTAACCGACAGGAAGAAGATGCTGTGATATACACCGTCCTGGATCCCAACGGCCTAGTATCATTAGCACTCGAGATGAGAGGCACCTTATCCGCATAGCTGTAACGGATCGGGCAGCCACGTCTCGATCCCCGAGTCAACAGATGGGGAGTTTGCAAGACAACAACCATGTGCACGAACAGTTCAACGAAGTTCGCAGCAGCATGGACTATGAACTCGGAACCCATGGCTGCGGTTACCCTTGACGCTGCATCACAGACAGGAGCGCCTGCGATGGTGCACGAATGGCAAAAAATCATTTTTTCGGATGAATCCAGGTTCTGTTAACAGCATCATGATGGTCACATCCGTGTTTGGCGACATGGCGGTGAATGCACATTGGAAGCGTGTATTCGTCATCGCTATACTGGCGTATCACCCGGCGTGATGGTATGGGGTGCCATTGGTTACACGTCTCGGTCACCTCTTGTTCACACTGACGGCACTTTGAACAGTGGACGTTACATTTCAGATGTGTTACGACCCGTGGCTCTACCCTTCCTTCGATCCCTGCGAAACCCTACATTTCAGCAGGATAATGCACGACCGCATGTTGCAGGTCCTGTACGGGCCTTTCTGGAAACAGAAAATGTTCGACTGCTGCCCTGGCCAGCACATTCTCCAGATCTGTCACCAATTGAAAACGTCTGGTCAATGGTGACCGAGTAACTGGCTCGTCACAATATGCCAGTCACTACTCTTGATGAACTGTGATATCGTGTTGAAGCTGCATGGGCAGCTGTACCTATACATGCCATCCAAGCTCTGTTTGACTAAATGCCCTGGCACATCAAGGCCAGAGGCGGTTGTTCTGGGTACTGATTTCTCATGATCTATGCACCCAAATTGCGTGAAGATGTAAACACATGTCAATTCTAGTATAATACAATTTGTCCAATGAATACCCGTTTATCATCTGCATTTCTTCTTGGTGTAGCAGTTTTAATGGCCAGTAGTGTAGTATTGCCAAGGCATCCATTCTTGTCACGTAGCCTCAACAGACCCAACAGCACTGGCGTAAGGAACTAGGATTACTGCGTCGCAGCAGCTACGCCTTTCTGTTGTGTTGCTATTATTAAGATGCTGGTCCCTCGTCTGAGCTGGGGTGTGGTGACTGCCCCGTGTCATAGCGCCATTCATTTTGCATCAGATGGTATACCAATCAGGTTCCTTTCAGAGTATGCAGACACAATAGCGCCTTTCTTAGCAATCCTATACAACCGCTCACTTGACAAAAGGTCCTTGCCTAAAGACTGGAAAGTAAAACAGGTCACACCAATATTCAAGAAAGGAAACAGGAGTAACCCACTGAATTACAGACCCATATCACACACTTCAATTTGCAGTAGAATTTTGGAGCATATACTGTACTCGAACATTATGAATCACCTTGAAGCAAATAACTTATTGATACATAACCAACACGGATTCAGAAAATATCGTTCTTGTGCAACGCAGCTAGCTCTTTATTCCCATGAAGTAAGGAGTACGGTCGACAAGAGGTCTCAGATCGATTCAATATTCCTAGATTTCCAGAAGGCTTTTGATACCGTTCCTCTCAAGCGACTCTTAATCAAATTGCGTGCATATGGAGTATCGCGTCAGGTGTGTGACTGGATTCGTGATTTCCTCTAAGAGAGGTCACAGTTCGTAGTGATAGACGGTAAATCATCGAGCAGAACAGAAGTGATATCTAGCGTTCGAAAAGGTACTGTCATAGGCACTCTGCTGTTGCTAATCTACATAAATGATCTAGGTGATAATCTGAGCAGCCCCTTTAAATTGTTTGCAGATGACGCTGTAATTTACAGTCCAGTAAAATCATCAGACGATCAATTCCAAGTACAAAATGATGTAGAGAGAATTTCTGTATGGTGCGAAAAGTGGCAATTGGCACTAAACAAAGAAAAGTGAGAGGTCATCCACATGGGTACTAAAAGAAATCCGATAAATTTTGGGTATACGATAAACCGCACAAATCTAACGGCTGTCAATTGGACTAAAAACCTAGGAATTACAATTACGAGCAACTTAAATTGGAAAGACCACACAGCTAGTATTGTGGGGAAGGTGAAACAAAGACTGCGCTTTGTTGGCAGAACACTTAGAAGATGCGACAAACCCACTAAAGAGACAGCCTACGATACACTTGTCCGTCCTCTGCTGGGATATTGCTGCGCGGTGTGGGATCCTTACCAGGTAGGATTCACGGAAAACATCGAAAAAGTGAAAAGGGGGGCAGCTCGTTTCGTGTTATCGCGCAATAGGGGAGAGAGTGTCACTGATATGATACGCCAGTTGGGGTGGCAGTCACTGAAACAAAGGCGGTATTCTTAGCGGCGAGATCTATTTACGAAATTTCAGTCACCAACTTTCTCTTCCGAATGCGAAAATATTTTGTTGACACCCACCTACGTAGGGAGAAATGACCATCATAATAAAATAAGAGAAATCCGAGCTCGAACGGAAAAATGTAGGTGTTCCTTTTTCCCACGCGCCATTAGAGAGTGGACTGATGGAGAAGTAGTATGAAAATGGTGCGATGAACCCTCTGCCAGGCACTTAAGTGTGAATTGCAGAGTAACCATGTAGATGTAGATGAAGATGCAGATATAGTCCTGAAGTAATTATATTTGGCCAGTTCTCGTCTGACCCGCTCCCAAGGTATCTTACAAAAGCCATGTGTCATCTATCAACAGTACGCCTGACAGATCGGCAGACCTGCAGACGAAAAAGCGTCGGGTACATGAATACCCCCAAGGCGTTTTTCTAAGGACTTCGGCCGCTGGCGAATGTTACATCGCGACCAATAGACGGCGTGGCTAGTGCAATCACAGGTCCTCCTCGGCAGGGATCTACTTCCCTCTACCGAGTAACATGTGCGAAATTAGATCCAGAAGTACACCTCCAGATCACCAGCTATTTTTGGCAGCACATCTCCGCTCATCGACAGTTCTCAGCTGACGCTCTGAGCCAACTCATGTGTCAGTTAGTACTAGCCCTTCAGTCAGAGCGTGGATGGAGACACCGCAACGACATTTTGGACTTGTCCAACGTCGCTTCTGAGAAGTATCGGCCAGCTGCTGCTGAGTACACCTCCTTTCTTCCAGTGGGAAGCTTCATTGGAGTAGTCTTTACGTCTCTTCATATTAATTTGTTATTTTCTAAGCGAACGCCTGATCGATTTCAGGGACAGTTTTGCATTAAGCTTGTAAAAAGAAGTTTATTGTTTAGCTAATATCCGCTTGTGTTGTAATAAACGTTACTCTTATGTAAGTCTGCAGGCTTTCGTGGCCGTTGTCACTGAAGTTAAAATCTTCAGGGTTATTAGGCCGCGTCATGTTTCTTATAAAATGTTCGACGTTTCAACCCCTCTGCTGGGATCTTCCTCAGGATCTTTTGGTATCCACTGCTGCTGGAACCAAAAATCCTGAGGAAAATCCCAGCAGAGGGGTCGAAACGTCTAACATTTTAGAATAAACACGACGTGGCCCAATAACCCAGAAGATTTTAACTTCAGAAACGTTACTGTTGTTGAGTTGGAACGTATGAGATATAGCACACTGTAGCATTGCCATTTTATTCAGAAGTGCCAAAAATAGCGGTTACGCTACACCATGTAATGTTTTGGAGCGTTTGCGCAATCAATCTAAGCAGAAAAAATCAAGATTTTACAAAAAATATTATTCATGTATGATGGCAATGTGAAACTTGGCTCAAGCCATGGAGTATTGAGGAGTACTGGTTACTCAATCGAGAAGTAAAGAGATACTTTTGGGGTTTGTACTAGCTCAGGCTGGATATTTATATGGAAATCTATGTTGCATGATGATGGTGGAGGTTATTATTCCCCTGCAACACAGTATTCTTCCATTAACTACTCGTTGATTTGCACTTGGGGATGGCTAGTGGTTTTCCTGAGTCTTGGCTCAGCATTCAGCAGGGCACGGGCTGCAAAGCGTTTCTTAGAGTGTGGGGTTGCGCGGAATACATGACCAGTGTCCATTTCAATGGGTGATTCGGCAGCTCTATCCCTCTGTCAGTCAATCTTTAAAGTGTAACGAATGGCCGGCCTTGGTATAAGGGGATGGCACTGGGCTCTGACTTACCCTACAACTTCTGGCCATTCTGCTGCTTGCTGATAGCCTTTCGGATGGTGTAAGATGCAGCCCTTGTACACTGGGCCGGGCTGGGTATTTGACAGTATCACAGCTGGCGCTAGGCTAATGAGCCAGGCGTTTGTTTTCTGGAATTTCTAGGCCCCAATCAGGCCCGTAGATAAGATCGTATGAGCGACTGTAAATCCCTGTTTTGCTTTAGGTAAGCTGCTGTTTGTCCACCTCCATCTCACAGGACCTGACGCATAACGTAAGTTCTTGAACTTTCTAGGGCACACTTAGGTCCGTAGATAAAAACATATGAGCGACGGTAGATCGGTGTTACGCATTAGGCCGTCACTATTTTTCCACCTTCCGTGAGCTGACGCTTAGCGTATGTTCATGGAATTTCTAGGCCGCAGTTAGGTCCGTAGATAAGATCCTATGAGCGACTGTAGATCACTGTCGCATATTAGACTGCCTCTATTTTTCCGCCTTCGCCACCTGGGATCCGACGCTTAGAGCTCATGGACCGGAAGGTTGAATGCGGTAAGTTTTGCCTTTGTGGTTGGAAGTCGCTCTTATCATTAGCCTAGTGGGGGAGCTAGCGTCCTCTTCTGGAGGGACGGTAATTCTGGCGATTTTAGATTTGTTCTAGCTGACACAGTTTCCCAGGTACGAGTCTCACAACGAAGTGGTGTAAACCAAGAGATTAAGTCACTGGCTCGTGTAACAATTTTTTTTCTGAATGGAGAGGGAAAGGCTTGATAAATGCCTTCCCACTGGCGGCCTTTCGAACAATCGGTCTGGTTGGGTACTTAATAATTTTTGGTGGAATTTTGCGCAGCGAGCTTAGAGGAGCACTGTCTTTTTTGTGCTCCGTATAGAATGCTTTGTAATAAACTACAATCACAGTTACCGCTCTTCCACATCAGACGAGCCCCTTGACACAACATTGTACTACGAAAACTGAGCAAGAACCATATCCTCTATTCACTTGCTAGGGCCATCATTTCTCCTTTCGTTTTCTTTGCGCAAAGTCCATTCAAAATACATCTGAGACGTAAAGGGAGGGGGGAGGGAACTTGTAGTTGGGATGGGCCCACTCGATTCAGATCAAGAGCGCTTTTTATTCTAAGCCTTAGCGCAGTGGCGTGTTGCAAACGAAGTACCATATTGGCCAATGAAAGACAAAACGCGCCGGCCGCTGTGGCCGAGCGGTTCTAGGCGCTTCAGTTTGGAACCAAGCTGCTGCTACGGTCGCAGGTTCGAATCCTGCCTTGGGCATGGATGTGTGTCATGTCCTTAGGTTAGTTAGGATTGAGTAGTTCTAAGTCTAGGGTACTGATATTAAGTCCAATAGTACTTAGAGCCATTTGAAAGACAAAACGCGATAGGTCAGGATGCGGAGTTAGTCCCTCTCCTTTCCTTGTCTGCAGATTTCACGTGTTATGAATCGTGTTAGCGTCTCACAAGAGGAAACAAAAACATGGTTCAAATGGTTCTGAGCACTATGGGACTTAACATCTGTGGTCATCAGTCCCCTAGAACTTAGAACTACTTAAACCTAACTAACCTAAGGACATCACACACATCCATGCCCGAGGCAGGATTCGAACCTGCGACCGTAGCAGTCGCGCGGTTCCGGACTGAGCGCCTAGAACCGCTAGACCACCGCAGCCGGCCCAAGACGAAATAAATCAATGATGAATGAGGACATTATTTGCTTTGCTGTGCTAGAAAGCGATTTATTTTCTAAGGCCTTGAGAATAATAGAACCTCGACAGACTGAATTAGTTTATCTCTCTGAAAATGAGCCATATATTGTGTCCATCAATGTCTTCCAGGAGAACGAATAACTTTTGTTTTTGATTGGTTTGAAGAAAAGGGAATGGCTGCATTAGATGCAATGCAACTAGCCCTAGTTCGAAACAGCAGATCGCGAATCTGAGACTCCTTAGATTTATGGGAAACTTCTTTTCCACTTACGAACCTTTCTCTTTTTTCACGTTTTTCATTCTGTACTCCTGAAAGTTGGCGTGCTGTTGTAGAACAAATCATTTCAGATAAATGTCCCAGGAGGCTGTGGGTGGGGCAAGGGTGGTCTGAACTTGGAATGATTAGGACAGGTTTTGCACTTGTGACAGTCACCTAGTAACCAAGGAATATTTCCCGAAACACCTTCATCGGAACGAGAGGATTCGCATGATTTTTAATTTATTACTGGTACAATGTTGACCTCTGAAATATATACCAGGTGGCTCACGCAAGCCGTCCCTTGTAGTTTTATATTTCTCGCATACGTTAGTGCAAGAAGGGTTGCGTCATCACTGTTGACAACAGGGAAAGTGAACGTATAAGTGAACCTCCAACGAGGTGCGCCGCCATCTGCGTACGTTTTCCTCCTCGTTCCGCTCTGATAAGGTCGCGTGGCCACCAGTTTGTAGTTAGAATCAGGTCTTACAGTCAAACAGATAACAACTGCACTGCACTCCAGAGAAGACTACACCGATATGATGCTGATCGATGGGGAGACGCACCACAATGAAAAGCCCAATGGCAATATTCACAACGTTTTCCAAAGCGGCGTCTAGCTTCTGCACATATTTTTAATCGTACAGAGACGCGTTTAAGAACTGAAGGAGCTTTCCAGGTACAACGTATCACCGAAAGACCAATTTGTGACGCCCCTGATGTTGCCTGGAACGTTATTGAGTATTTTGGAGCACATCCCACGCACGGTAAACATACCTTAAATGAAAATAAAGCATACGTACAATTTAGCATAAACGAAAGAATTAAGATGCTATTGCATTAATTTTGCAGTATTATTTGTACCTATAATAATAATAATACGATCATTTTATTAATAATATGAAAGTCATTAGATCTCGCCCAGTAATACCTATTACGCATTGTAATTAGAGCAAAGAACAGCTACAGCGGCCTGCCTGGGGATATCGAGGTTTGTTCGCAGCTCGTGGTCGTGCGGTAGCGTTCTCGCTTCCCGCGCTCGGGTTCCCGGGTTCGATTCCCGGCGGGGTCAGGGATTTTCTCTGCCTCGTGATGAGTGGGTGTTGTGTGCTGTCCTTAGGTTAGTTAGGTTTAATTAGTTCTAAGTTCTAGGGGACTGATGACCATAGCTGTTAAGTCCCATAGTGCTCAGAGCCATTTGAACCATTTGAACCATATCGAGGTTTTCGGTACAAAGTATTCTGGAGGAAAAAAAAAATTGGATCCGTTTAAGTTGCATCTACACCAACAGCTATACGGAAACGATTTCCAAAATCGGTTATCGTTCTGCAGATGTCCTCTAAATAAAGTAGTCGTAAATTCGTGTTTCGTCAGGGAGACATTATCGGGAGATTAATGCTATTTAGAAAGTGACGTCACTGTCAATACACGCAATCTGCATTACAGGGCTCCAGAAAATCCTCACTCTTTACGACCAAATCACATGCAAGCGCCGCGCCTGGGATATCAATGTATGGTGTTGCATTCTAGGAGACAACATCAATGGACCAGTTTATTTGGCGCCCAGACTAACTGGTTGGCTACATTTGCAGTTCATACAGAATGAGCCGAATCTTTGGCATTTCCTAGAAGACATCCCACTTCAGTTAGCTGAGAGGCACTGCTTTCAGCACAGTGGTGCACCACCGCCATCTTGTAGAGGGCATGGGAATATCTCAACAATTTGTACCCAGAACGGTGGATAAGTCGTAGTCATTGCATTCGGTGGTCAGCGAGATCGCCTGGATTTTTTCCTGTGGGGTTACATCAAAGCCAGGGTTTACCAAACGGAACAGGAAAATCCAGATGTGTTAAAGGAACGAATACCTCATGCTTGTGCTTCAGTATCTGCAGGAATGTCAAGGAGTGTCTACGCTAATACCGAATGGCGCTTGCCTCAATGCATCCAACAAGGTGGACATGCGTTTGAACATTTGTATTATGAGTCGTGCAATCGTAAAAGCTGTCAGTTTGTAACATAGCCTTAAAGGAACAGCGTTTATGATATTCATTACATTCATTGTTCTTTATTGCAATCAAACATATGAAGGCATTTATGTAATACTGGCAATTGTGAAGCACGAACTGGCGCGTTATGTGTTGTTGATGAATTAGTTGTCAGATAATTGATTAATATGCTTTGCCCTTTGTGCGTATTGTTTTGGTCAGGAACAATCATTCTCTACACAGATACCTTTCTCGAGCCCAGGAATCGAAACTGGCACCCCTCTCATAGCAAGCAAGTTTTCTAGCGATGAGCTATAGAACCAGTTATAGCTGTAAATTGTTTCTTTCGAAGCACTGGTCTTACGTTTGACAGGGTTTCCTCTCTTTTCGTGTGGAGTTCCCTTTACTGTTCTGCTTAGGCAAACCTCTCGGCATCTGTGGTATCCAGGATTAACTACAGCAACGAAGGTCGATGTGCGTGGGACACGTGCTATACGGCGTGATTATAATTAAACTTTCCCTATTTAACACGTCATAACACGGAAACTAATTACCGTACGAGAACCAAATTTTGTAGCATTAATGTCAACAATATGGGGAAGGAAATTATGTAGAATCAATTCAATTGAAACACTTCTAATGTGCAGCTACGGTACATCATCCCATTAGATACCGCTACCATTAAAGGCACAAAAGGGTCTCAATATGGCGCCCGTCAGCTCAAGAAGAGTCCGAAAGCGCAAGATTGCCTTCTGCACAGCAGAACTAAGCATTTCCATTGGTATGCTGGCTACCTCTTGATATTCTGCGCTTCAGATCAGCACATGTGTGAATGTTCCCCTGACAAACCCTGTCCTTCAGGTAGCCCCACAACCATAAATCACAAGGAGTGAGATCAGGTGATCGTTCCGGCCAAGCAAACGGAAACGATCGGCTGATAGTTCGATCGTTTCCTAATGTGTTTCGGGCCACGTCTTGAATGAAAACTGTTGACTTCAATGCGTCTCTCTCCTGTAAGTCGGATACGAATGCTGGCGATGCACATCGCAGTAACGCTGGCTAGTCACACTGCACGTCTTTGGACCTTGAGCGTCAACCTGTTCAAAAAAGAGTGTGCCAATGATGAAAGTAGCCGTGAAGGCACACCACGCGGTGATACGTTTACTGCACAGAGGAACGTCATGCACAGTGACTTGGGGCGAAGATCCCCACACTCGGTAATTCTGTGTGTTGACCTCACCCGTCAGAGAAAAATAAACTTCGTCTGTTCATAGAATGGTCCAGGGCCAGCCCTTGTCAGCTGCAATTCTTTCGAGAAAGTGAAGAACGAAGTCAACACGTCGTTTTGCGTCTTGTGGTGCAAGCTGCTGTGCGATGTGAGTCTTGTATAGATACCATTTGACAATGGTTCGAAGCAAAAAAATGGCTCTGAGCACTATGGGACTTAACATTTATGGTCATCTGTCCCCTAGAACTTAAAACTACTTAAACCTAACTGACTAACATCACACAACACCCAGTCATCACGAGGCAGAGAAAATCCCTGACCCCGCCGGGAATCGAACCCGGGAACCCGGGCGCGGGAAGCGAGAACGCTACCGCGGTTCGAAGCACCTTCCGTGCAGTGGGCCATGGGATGTTCAACGGTTGTGACACAGCACGCGCACTGGCTGACGACCGGGAATTGCGCGCAGCATTGTCTACCATAGCAACCGGTCGTCGGCCTCTTTCTGGAGCGAGGCCCGGTTCTCCAGTTGATTATAACTTTTTCATCAAGCTACGACAGCAAGTGAAGAAAAGGACCCTTCCGTAATCCTTCCAGCCGGCGATATTCTCGAGGTGCAGTTTGTAACGGAACATATTAAAGACTTTACTGTACCGAAGTATGCGATACCCTCCAAATTCAACCAGTTTCATGAGTATTTATGATTATAGAAAAGTTATTGTGTATGTTAACAATGATTGCATAACATGTCTGCATAAACAGTCAACCCATTAAATTATACTGAGTAACTGACCCACACAAAAGTTTATATCACTTGATCACTGATACAGCAAATGTCATCATGTAAAAACACTAAGTTCATCTTAAATAATTAATATGAAGTACGAAAAATAGTGGCCAACTTAGGTATTTTGGATCTCCTTAAATGAAAATCACCCAGTGAAACCTATTTGTTCATTAGGAGCGTTTTCACTCAGTATTCACGAAATCAATCCTATTTTAGACGAAAACCAATGTAATTCTTAATAATTCATGTTATTTACTTATTTATGCAAATTAGAGAAGTCAATTGACAAACTTCTAAAAAACGGCCTTTTTGTAACAAAGAATTATTCTGTCAAGTCAACAAATCTGTCTGTCATTTTAATAACATGTTAAATTATGTCACTCGATGCAAATTAATAACTTTCCTGCACAAATTATGATAACAGATGTACATGTGACTTGTAAACTATATCTCTTTTTAGTAGTTCTTTGACAATGTTATAAATACAAGCAGCGAGAACGGTCGAGAGGCAGTCAGAATGTCACTTTGGTAAAGTGTGTTTGTGTGTTATTGTTTGAGGTAGATAAACAATGCAAAGAACATGTAACGGAAGTGCTACTTTGTGTTCAGTCATGGTCTTTGGTGAACAGTGTAATTAAGATGGCCACCAGAATAATAAATATTTGAAGTTTACATATTTGTTGGTTTCGCTCGTTCTTTATCATCAAAATCACATAAAAAACACGAGACCTCATGTTATTAACCCTAGACAACCAGATGTAGAGCCAGCATCAGCATCGAGAGACAGCAGCGATCCAGCAAGTAGCAGCGATTACTACAACACAATGCATTTGAATGGCGCCAACCTAACATCAAGTGCTAACAAGCTCCGTAAATGGGAGTGAAATAGTGCGATTATAGCAATTAGCTATATCTACGACCAGGCGACCATTACAAGTTGCAGCATTATTGTTATTTTGATAACAGATCTTCGCTAATAATGCCCTGCTCCTTTTTTCCAAGCTCATGTTGACACGTCAGCAAGTGCACTGCGATTGGTCAGGTGTGTGACACTATGAATCAAGATGACTGTCCATGGCACCTGGTGGCCATAGGACGGTGGCGCTGTGACGCAAGGAAAATTGAAATTTGTGGTAAGGACTTTGGGACCAAACTACTGAGGTCATCGGTCTCTATGGTTACGCACCACCTAATCTAACTTAAGCTAACTTACGCTAAGGACAACACAAACACCCACGCCCGAGGGAGGACTCGAAACTTCGACGGAGAGAGGCGCGCGAACCGTTACAAGACGCCTCGGATCGCACGGCTACCCCGCGCGTCGTGACGCATTGAAATCATGCTCTGGACATTAATGCTTCCAAATCTGGTATTCGTACGGTAATTAGTTTTATAAAATATTAAATAGGTAAAGTTTAATTATAAGCCGCGCGGGGTGGCCGTGCGGTCAGGGGCGTCTTGTCATGGTTCGCGCGGCTCCCCCCGTCGGAGGTTCGAGTCCTCCCTCGGGCATGGATGTGTGTGTTTTCCTTAGCGTAAGTTAGTTTAATTTAGATTTAGTAGTCCGTAAGCGTAGGGACCGATGAACTCAGCAGTTCGGTCCCATAGTCCTTACCACAAATTTCCAATTTAAAAAAAAAATATAACCACCCGTAATTTTTTTACTCTTTTCATTCTCCACTCCTAAGAGTGGGTCAGGCCGTTCGAGATTCGACCCATGAAGAGTTACGGTTTTATTCAGACAATTATCAGACAAGCGATAAGCTGATAGTGGGCCAGATTGGGGACCCTAACTGGAAATAAATGAGAGGGATTTGCAGGTTTCGGCACGTGCCCTACAACTCAGTAAAGCCTCCTGGCAACCATGGTGCGAACCCGGCGATTGGAACCGTATTAATTTATTTCTGGGACGTCATCCTTCATTGAGAATGTGTACTAGCCTAAAATTAAAATGTTTTGTATGTGGTAAATTTGTGTGTGTGTGTGTGTGTGTGTGTGTGTGTGTGTGTGAGAGAGAGAGAGAGAGAGAGAGAGAGAGAGAGAGAGAGAGAAATGGCTTCGTAAATTTGGTTAGCTGTTAATTTGCCTTTATATTTAAAGCTATTTACACAATTCACTTTTCTGAAAGTTCTGTTTAAATAGCGTATTGTCCCTTATATATTACTTTCAGTATTGCAAAAGTTATTTGCAAGCTAGTTTTTGTGATACTTTTTTGGTATATTAGTCTGTAGTATTGCTGTTTCGAAATATTTTACCATTATGGCTACATCGTTTGCAAAAGCTAAACCATATAATTCCACATCATGCTTCTTAACTCAATCCATAAACGTTCAAGCAGGTTCTGAAGTTCGTATTTCTGGAGCAGTTTTCGTTTCCCATCAAAATTGTGGAGGGGCCCGTTATTTACACAAATTACGTGACCTCTGCGTAGATAATGAATCCTACATACCTCCACAAACCTACTAACAAACTGTCGGATCCTTAATACGCAGAATCAGTGATATATTTCATTGCAAACACGTACAATATAACTATTAAGCAGGTGGTCATAATGTTTTGACTGATCAATGTACACGTTGTTGTTGTTGTTGTTGATAACAATAATATTGACACTGTGTATAGTAGTTAATAATTGAAATTTAAGGAACGTCAGGCTTGTTAACATCATTTCAACCCTTCCAGATCTGAATTTCTTTCTGGAGGAAGGAAAATTTTTATTTGTATGGTATTGCTCTTGGTGATTTTTTAATGATTTTTCGATGCAAGATTTATACAAAAAGATGTATCCGTTTTTAAAACATACTTTGTACTCTTGCTTTATTGTATGGAGTAAAATAACTTTCTCCGAATTATTATCTATTTTAATAAATAGTAAAATTATCATTCAATAATTACGGTGCAAAATAACAATACCAATACTGAATTACACAGTGGAATACCGTAAACCAGCTACATCCGTGTATTCTGCTGGTCATGAGCTGCTGCACACTAATACATTGAGTTGCTGATGCTGTAGTGTAATAGTGATGCCCAACAGTTGGCAGCACTTTCGCATTATAAAAACTTTGAATATCCATAACGTGTATCTCAGATTTCCATTGAGAAAAAATACTTCCGTTGCAGCTAAGACACAGTACAAATTAATGTACACAATTGTAGCCAGAGGGTGTGAAAGGATTAAGTAATTTCCTCGTTATGTTTTTGCCGAATATGAGTAATGATACCTAATTGAAACATGTGACGACAGTACAGAAGAAATCAGAATCGGACAAGAAAAAAATGGTTCAAATAGCTCTGAGCACTTCCGGACTTAAGCGCCTAGAACCGCACGACTACTCGGACAAGAGCAGTTGTCGGCTGGTGCCTCTTAGCACGTACCACCCAAGTACCGACTCCATGCACTCGTTCTGGAGTTACGTCTAGTCTGATGCTGACTGAAACCAGTTACCTGAAGAGTAACCATCTATCGCCGGGTAGCCTGCCTATTTCCTATTAGATTGCGAAAGAATATCCCTATTGTTCCAACTGTGATTTCAAAAGTTATCAATGAACTATTGTGCTGGCAGAGATCTCTCAATCAGTAACAGCCGTGACTTCAAGTCATACGCTATGGCTTCTTTCACGATGTTCCACCACTGGGAACAGTAGGTCCTCTCCCCAGATCGCCGCCATGCTCGCCGAAGATGGTCACCCGGGTAGTACGGAATCGCAATTCATCGCTGAATACAACGGGGTGCCATTCATCGGCAGTCAATGCCCTCTGGTCACGGTTCCAATCCAAACGCAGCCTCTTGTTTTGTGGCGTTAACTGCAGCCTACACATGGGACATTAATTCCTTAGTCTGCTCTTAATCTTCGAACAATGGTGCAGGGTGACGCAGAATGTTGTAGAGAGTCCAGTGCTCGTCCTATGTAGGCAGGCGCAGATTTGAAGGAATGCGTTGTTTTTTATGCACAATACGGCGATCCTCCATTGTGGTGGACAGAAGCGTCCTTCAGGAACCCTGACGACGAGTTCTGTTCCGCTGAAGTTCCTGCGCAGTCTACCATCGGGGCACTGTCACATCTGAATGCTTACAAAACCGAATATTGGACGATTTAACTAGCTGGCGAAATGGAGAGCCACAATGAGTTTCATTTCACGCTCTGTCAGGTGCTGATAACGTTGTCTCACTCGAGTATGTGGCTTCTCCGTCTCCTTCGCAGTAACCACTCAACAACTGACGTTTTCCATGCCATTTATATACCCCAACAGTCGTGGTAACAACGTTAAATACGAACAGAGCTAACGCACACTGGTATCGTTATACCTGGCGATGGTGTCTACGTGCACGAAGTTACAACGACAGCCGAATATGTCTTCTGAGTGCTCCACTTTTTTATGGGACATTGTACAGTGAAGAGCCAAAGAAAGTCGAACACCTGCATAATGTCGTGTAGGGTCCTCTTGAGCATGCAGAAGTATTGCAACACGACGTGGCGTGGACTAATGTCTGAATTAGTGCTGTAGGGAAATGACACCATGAATCCTGCAGGGCAGCCATAAATCAGTACGATTACGAGGCGGTGGAGAGCTCTTCTGAACAGTACGTTGCAAGGCATCCAAGATACGCTCAGTAATGTTCAGTTCTGGGGAGTTTAGTGGCCAATGGAAATGTTTTAGCTGAGAAGAGTGTTCCCGGAGCCACACTGTAACAATGCTGGACGTTTGGGGTGTCGCATTGTCCTGTTGAAATTGCCCAAGTCATTGCAATGCACACTTCTGGAATTGCCCAAGTCTGTCGGAATCCTCAATGGACATGAATGGATGCAGGTGATCAGACAGGATGCTTAAGTACGTGTCACCTGTTACAGACGTATCTAGACGTATCAGGGGGCCCATATCACGTCAACTACACACGCTCCACACCATTACAGAGCCTCCACCAGCTTGAACAGTCCCCTCCTGACATGTAAGGTCCATGGATTCATGAGGTTTTCTCCATACCCGTACACGTCCAGCCGCTCGATATAATCTGAAACGAGATTTGTTCTACCAGGCAATATGTTTCTAGTCATCAACAGTTCAGTGTCGGTGTTGATGGGCGCAGGCGAGGCGTTAAGCTTAGTGTCGTGTAGTGATGAAGAGTAAACGACTGGCCTTCGGATCCTAAGGCCCACATCGATGATGTTTCGTTGAATGGTTCGCACTCTGAACCTTGTTGATGATACAGCATTGAAATATGCAGCAATTAAACTTCTGTCACGCTGAATGATTCTCTCCAGTGACAGAAGTTCTCTTGAGACAGTCCGGCCGCAGCGATGTCGGAGATTTGATGTTTTTCCTGTTTTCTGATATTCACATAGTCGTGGAATAGTGGTACGGGAAAATCCTCACTTTATCGGTACCTCGGAGATGCTGTGTTCCATCGCTCGTGCGCCGATTAAAACACCACGTTCAAACTCACCTAAATCTTGATAATCTGCCATTGTAGCAGCAGTAACCGACCTGACAACTGCGCCAGACTCTTGAGGTCTTTTATAGGCGTTGCCGACCGCAGTGCCGTATCCTGCCTGTTTGCATATCTCTCTATTTGAATATGCATGCCTGTAGTTTCTTTGGCGTTTCAGTGTATATTCCTTCTCGTGTAGCATTACTTAAAAACAACACAACAGGTTGTTTTATTATTGATTTGAGAGGGCAAGACACAAACCCACTACGGTGTTTTGTGAACGTTGCTGTGATTTCGTGGAAGCACACAGTTCTCCAACACGTGGCGATGTGACGCGTATGGATCCTATCGTGCCCTGGTAGAATTCCTGCAACCACCGATCTTCGGACGTTCGCGTCAGGTGTCTGTTCCCACTCAGCCGGGCGCGGAAGCTTTCCGCCGATATTGAGGAAGCGATATCAGTAGCTTATTGTTTCCGCGCTCCCACTCAGCGCCCCGTCCTCACACCCTGACCGGCAGCCCCCTCCACGACCAGAGTGCAGTGGGAGATGGTGTTTGTGGAGTAGCGCGTCGCCGCTAACACCACGGAAAGCTGATCCGGGCCACTGGTCGCACTTCCGCTGGTTCCAGGGCCGCCAACCTCTCAGTCGCAACTTACTGCAACACTTCCTCGCTGTTCCTTTGACTGCTTCGTCTAATATCAAGGTAGATATTGAGTTAGGTGTCCGTGTGGTACTCACTGCTACGCCAGGTGTAATCATGGCTGGTATAAAATCTCAAATCATTCACTTTTGAGAAACTCAAAAAATGCAACATTTAATAAAACAACTTTGTTAATAGCCATGATGTGGATGCTTTAGCTCATCTTCCTTTGCATTTCTTCAAGGACAGATCTGGATTTGAAAATTTTGCCATAAAGGCCTCTCATTTTTTCCATGCATCTTTCAAAATATTCTCCTATGTCTTCACTGCATAAGTATTCATTGTCTGAGAAATTCAGAACATAGAAAAGTAGGTGTGAACCAGATTTGTCACATAAGTTATAACCTTAATGTCTGTGATAACTGAGTTAAGGACTTCCATGAAAGTTATAAGTACCTGATTTGACAAATATTGGAGTAAAAAATTTGAGTGACTTTACTAGCACTAGTTACTATTGTCAGCAATAAATGATTGTGTTGAGAGTTTGATGCTTATCATACACAACAGAATATTGCGTTCTGTATTATGATGCACAAACAAGTAAGTATGATTCCTGTACATCCATTTACGATTTAATACATATTTTTAAGACTTTAATGTATCGCCAACTATTTTCTTTTCCAGGTATCAACCTGTAGAGCTGACTTTTTACCTCTAGCAAGACTCGAAATTTCTTACGACAGTTTATAACGACAATAAGTCTTTTATGTTATTGCATTCGCTTGGGTAATCCGGTATACGTTAAAAATAATTTTCTACCACTAATATTTGTAAATAACCTTTGATAGCCAATAATTATGAATAAGAGAACCAACAAAAACGGTTATTGCAAACATTACTGCATGAATTTATTCGTATTTTAATGCCTGGTGTATACAGAAACTCAATTAAATTGTTGATATTGCATGATGACTAGGACAGAAACAGAACTAATAATTAGTATGAAAGAGATGGTGGGGAACATTCCATGCAAAGAAACATATTATACTCATTTTGCAAAAAATAAGTTCGACATCTAATTTAATAAACATTTTACAATCTTTTGCAGGTTCTAGTTCTCCACCAAATCAAGTTGCATGGAAAAGATATCACAGAAAGTGTTAAAATAATTAACACCAGAATTAAAAGTGATAATTGTGTTTTGCATTAAATTTTCCTGTTTGAAGAAACAGACAACTAAAAGAGCCTAACTTCAAAGACATAATTTACTGAATTTTTTTGTGCAAAGACACATTTTGCACGAAAAGCTATTACAAATCATAGATATATACAAATCATATATATAATATCAAGGTAGATATTGAGTTAGGTGTCCGTGTGGTACTCACAGCTACGCCACGTGTAATCATGGCTGGTATAAAATCTCAAATCATTCACTTTTGAGAAACTCAAAAAATGCAACATTTAATAAAACAACTTTGTTAATAACCATGATGTGGATGCTTTAGCTCATCTTATATATATATATATATATATATATATATATATATATAT
Source organism: Schistocerca cancellata (assembly GCF_023864275.1). Lineage (NCBI taxonomy): Eukaryota > Metazoa > Arthropoda > Insecta > Orthoptera > Acrididae > Schistocerca > Schistocerca cancellata. Next base: position 1,182,785,050 of record NC_064626.1, read on the forward strand.
ATATATATATATATATTGATGCTACAGTTTAATTTCATGTATCGTCATATGTTGAATGAGGTAAGTACTAAGGCTAAACAAAAATCTACTACACATGTGTCGTAGAAAATATTGGGCAAAAGGATAATAAAATGCAGTACAATGCTGATAGTGGATGTATATGTTGTACAAATGTGCTGACATATTCAGTTCATTGCTTATCATCATTTTAAGTAATTAACTGATAGTACTAAATAATACTGTGCACAAGTTCTGAAATCTGGAAAAATCAATGTAACATCCACAAAATAAAACATGTGTGTACAGATTAAAAAACAATTCTATAGTCAGTAATGAGCCTAGAACTAGAAACAAAAATCAGAAATGTTGAAAAGTTTGGCAGTCCGATAATCTTGAGTGAAATAACTGTGTGTGTTTGCTATAAATTATAGAGGTTAGTGACACATGAGTTGCTTAAATCAAGAGAAAAGCGGCAATAAGGAAATGTACATAAGTGAATGTTTGAGTACTAGTGGTCTGTTTACATATACATCTTCATTTGTTCTTTCTAATCTAGAAAGTGGTAGTAAAAAGACGGTAGAAGTAATACGGTCTTCCTTTTTCTTAATACATATTTAACTACGTTTTAGTTAGTGGAATTAAGTTCTGGCTATCGTTAAATTTTATTGTTTCTCTTTTCATAGATATATTGAGTTGGTAAGAGAGTTAGCAACCCCACAAATGGTAGAATCATAATATAATACCATGTTCTGCTCATATAATCGCCACCTCTTCAGGTTTTCCATTGAATTAAGTATTCACAGGTTTTGTTTGATTTGCACCAAATCGAAGGCACGAATAAAAATAACATCATTCTTTAGCACTGGTCATTTTTCTGACATATGAAGTTGTCTTTCTCCTACATCGTCCCAACACTCTTTCATGAATACTGATTTATTAAAATATGTTGCGCTACTTATAATTGTTGAACTGAGCATAAATTAGCCAATACATGGGAATTAACAGGTATGATATCCATCTTTATCTGTAGTTACGGATTTACGAGGCTAGTATTGTAGTCAAGCAAATATAAGGTCACTATTTCAGTTTCAAATAAAGAAGAGTGCCAAAAATATAATAACATAACTAATAATTTAGCTCTCAATGAACTGGCAAGAAATCACTTTAAATCCAGCATCTGTAAATGTTTTTACTCTGGTAATAATACCAGGTAAGTTTAACTTGGTATTAATTTGAATTTTCTAAATATAAAACAAGACTATGGCCTTGTCACAGTGGTAACACTCAACCTGTCAGATCACCAAAGTTAAGTGCTCTCGGGCTTGGCTAGGATTTGGAAGGATCACTGTCCAGGTCTACTGAGAGCTGATGGCAAGTGGGGTGCTCTCTAGACCTTGTGAGGCCACCTGAGGGGCTACCTGGTTGGGAGGTAGCGGCTCTGGTCACGAAAACTGACAACAGCCAAGCGAGCGGTGTGGTGACCACATGCCCCTCCGTGTATATGCGTCCAGTGGCGCCTGAGGTCTGAGGACGACATGGAGGCCGGTCGTTACTGTTGCGCCTTCAAGCCTGTTCGGATCGTAATTGTTTGTAAATATAAAACAAACCTTTCTTCTTTATGCATAAACATTGCATGTTTGAAAACTTTTTAATCTAGAAAGTATTATCAGTTGTTATCGATTTCAAAATCCCTTCTGTTTCGTCATGTAGAACTACTGATGTTTTAGATTATGTAAGCAACGCTGTCTGAAATGGGAATTAATATACAACGAATAGTTTTCATACGCTTCACATATCACTGGGAGCACATGCATATTTGGCTTTCTTTTACGTGTGTACGATTTGAATCCCTGACATCGGGTCCCCTGCTGCTGGAGGGTATATGCGAAAAATTTTGGACTTAGGCTGAAGGAATGATACTGCAACTAGAAGATCCCTGCCATCCGTAAATAAAAAATTGACTGAAATTCGTCAAAACTTACCGGTTTAGGTGTGTTTATTTGACGTAAATATAGTGATATTCCCACAAAAGTACCTCATACTAACTGCCATAATCTATTCACCATCGCAGTGCTGTTGATCATGTGGAGGATGAATGAGTTGCCCATGGAGAGCCCGAACAGCAAAGAAGCAATTGCGGAGGTTGCTCAAAGATATTTTCTGAGTATTTTGAGATAAAGGGCGTTGGCTCGTTACAGAGTAAAGGCGCAAATACCATTTATTTATGAAGTAAAAAAAAATATTTATTGTTTTACTGCCTAGGCCACAGTTTTTTCCTTAAAAAACTCAAGCAGGATAACCAGTTTCACTTGATTTCTACAGCCACCTACAGATCATCCAAGCCGAAAAAAAGCGCTGAAGTTGCAGTAAAAACTATCATAATTAACTGTAACCATGCAGTTACATGCATTCTTATTGTGAGCCAACAAGACTACGACATTACGTAGTTACAAACATCATTGTGAATGAGCCAGGTTGTAGGCAATAATCTCGCAAGGCGGCGGTAGTAAAAAAGGCGTATGGCCTGTTGTATTAGTAAAAACTGTATCAACAGCCCATTATTTGCAATTCGATGCAATTTTTTACTACTGCAACTGACCATTCGCCTTTCTTATTACCACGTTTTTGAGAGACTATGATTTACAACCTAGCTCGCTCACGATGATGTTTGAAACAACATAATGTCATAGTCATATTGGCCCACAATACGAATACACGTAACTGCATGATTACAACTAAAGATGATAGTTTGCACTGCATATTGTCCGCGGTTTTACTGTTTTATTTCATAACTTAACATTAAGGTAGGTGTCTCCACCCTGACAATGTCAAGCTTCACTAATGGTTTATTTCGTTTGTTATGACTTCACAATACTGACTTTATGCAATCACCAAATTATACAGCATAAAAAAGATCATTACAACAACAGGTGCAATAGTACTGTGGCGTGGTAGCAAGCACTGTAGGGAGAGCGTACAGTCATTACACCGTTCTATCAAACACGAGGTGCACATGGTCAAACTGTTCATCGGTAAACCTATCCCTAGTGCTGTGTATCACTGTTAATGTCGAACTGAAACTAACGAAAAACAAAACCGGGACAGAAGCGAGCTGCACCGAAAGCAAATTTGAGGACGAAGAGTGAACAGGCCATGAACGATGTGACAGCAAGTATCGTGTGTGGACGAAACGACATTGTTTCCAAACCCGATACATACGATATGCCGTCGTTATATGCACAGTTGTTCAGATACTTTTCGTACAGTACAGAAATGGAGATAAACTAAGACAACAAATAAAATGCAATTGAATCGTTTATTTTTAAAAGGACTTAAGTCAACAGCCAAAATTTTTTGGGATAGTGAGAATTACTATTTAAATTGTCTGATAACATTGTGTGGGCATCCTTATTGGCATTGTTATGTTATCTGGTGCAATTATTATTGTGTGACAAGAGATAATGTTATAGTTTGGTAATGCAGTTCATCATTAGAATCTGGAAATTCATCTACATCTACATCCATACTCCGAAAGACACCTGACTGTGTGTGGCGGAGGGTACCCTGAGTACCTCTATCGGTTCTCCCTTCTATTCCAGTCTCTTATCGTTCGTGGAAAGAAGGATTGTCGGTATGCTTCTGTGTGGACTCTAATCTCTCTGATTTTATCCTTATGGTCTCTTCGCGAGATATACGTAGGAGGGAGCAATATACTGCTTGACTCTTCGGTGAAGGTATGTTCTCGAAACTTTAACAAAAGCCCGTACCGAGCTACTGAGCGTCTCTCCTGCAGAGTCTTCCACTGGAGTTTATCTATCATCTCCGTAACGTTTTCGCGATTACTAAATGATCCTGTAACGAAGCACGTTGCTCTCCGTTGGATCTTCTCTATCTCTTCTATCAACCCTATCTTGTACGGATCCCACACTGCCAACTTTTAAAACTAACCTCTGTGACGTCATGCACGGTAAACAACCTGTCATTTTAATAATGAGAAAATCCCTATCGCATGAAAAAAAATTGTGTCCTCTCACTCGAAAATAATGAGGAGCTTTGATAAATCTCCGAGAATAGGTCAAGTACAGCAGAACTCTTCTGACAGTGCGATTATTATTGTGATCAGTTGTCTGACAGTAGGTAAAGTTCGGTGTATTCCTATGGAACGTCTTTAATGCAGACAGATTTGAGTACAGTTCATCTGGTCTCTTGTTGCTTTCACTCTCATTGTTAGTCATATGCCGTGATAGTGTCGGGCTTTATACTATGTATACAAAACACACTGACAGTAAGTTACCTTCGATACAATGCATCTTGCATTATAATTTTTGGTAGGGAGAGCCGGCCGTGGTGGCCTAGCGGTTCTAGGAGCTTCATTCTGGAACCGCGCGACTGCTACGGTGGCAGGTTCGAATCCTGCCTCGGGCATGGATGTGTGAGATGTCCTTAGGTTAGTTAGGTTAAAGTAGTTCTAAGTTCTAGGGGACTGATGACCTCAGAAGTTAAGTCCCGTAGTGCTCAGAGCCATTTTGTAGGGAGACATTCTACGTAAAGTCGAAAGACAAAGAAAAAACACGGTATAAGGTCCTGATTCTGGCTCTGCATGTTGAAGAGATGTATAAAATCTTCTCCTCTCCCTCTTATGATGGAGTAGCTCAGACCCAACCCTACGCTTCACTGCACCACTTAATCGAAAAGACTTTAGATAGACATGTAGCACCCCATACTTACAGCAGGTGGCCGCTAGCAGCATTCCACATTTGTGATTAAAATTACCCCTGAAGAAAGTGTAGTGAAAAGTAATAAATCACTTTATCTTGAGGATGTTTCTCTATGAATACCTTCCAGACCCTTTTTATGCTGCTGTTGATAAACAGCGAAACTACGAGCTATAAGTCTTTCTCTTGTATTTCCGGGAGTGCTGGCAGTTTTTTCACTCTCTTCACGCTGATGCTGAAAACGGCAGCAAACGCATCAAAACAATGCAGGCTTCTTTGCTGGAATACTTTTTCCTCCATGATTCACATAGCCTTTCACTTCGTGTCCTTTCAACTTTGATTTTATTGCCTCTATAACGTTACGGCTGTTTATTCCTTATTCGTTTCTTCGAATCACAACATTGCCGTTAACCTTTAATAACACTTTTGTAAGCACTAGTTGTATTACAAATAATCGATAAACACTAATTCCAAAGTATGATGTAGCGCACGTTTAACTGCATGGGAAACAAAGGCAAAAATGTTCAACAGTTAAAACAACGCAGCATATCGTTTGCTTCTGAACCCTACTATTAATGACACCTGGGAGTGCGAGTATGAAGTAAACGACGTTTGGCATCGTCAGAGCCGCTATGTAACATTTATTTTCAGGGGGCAAGTGTCACGACTAATTCCTCTTAACAGTGCATGTGTCTTTGACTGATTCCGCTATACAAATAACATTGTTTTTCAGAATTCGATAGAATGTATACCAACTGACGGGCTGATGGTGTTTTAACGTTAGTTTCCGCTGTTATACACGTAGAACGTGAAGCAACAGCCAGCTCGTAATCACTAAATTACGGACTGATGTCATTTTAAAAAATATATCATTAAATTACTCTGTAATGAGTCACTGAAAGATTACCTGTCCTTTAAGGGGCTCCGGAACGCCCTATACTTGCAATGTTAAAATAACGCTTATAAATTACATCTTTCCTCACAAAGTATTTGAGGTAGGAAGTTGAACTTTTTACAGATTATTTATTGGAATATGGGCTACAACTTAACACAGGGATTTTACAAAATTTTAGTTCAGTTATTAAAGATGATTTTTTTTCAATTGTAATGAAAATTCACAACATTTTTTTGCAATTTTTTTTTTTTTATATATTCAAAAATATACAGTTTTTTGGAAAAAGGCTGTGTTAAATTATGCAGAAGGTACTGTGTAACATTTACTGAAAGTTTGAAACAAATATGTTTGGAAGATCCTTAGAAAACATGTAATTAGTATGAGGAAATAAAAGTTTGGGAAATCGAGCGACAAAGATTGGATTAACTTTTTAGTGCATTCCAGGTCCATAGGATGGATTATCTTCAACCTCTGCAAACTCCTCCTCCAGCTTCCTCTTGTTCCTCCTCCTGTTTACTCTTGCTTGTATTTCTAGCCTCTTTACAGCCCTGTCTGCAGCCCGAAGGCGTTCCTTGTCTAAAGCAAGCATCGCTCGTACCATGTTGGAACCTATCTTCATTCCCATATTTCTAAATACCTTGCACCTTACAATGTTGCCATCATTGAAAGTCGCAACAGCATCATACACACCAAAGTGAAGTGTTTCTATTCCAACAAATACAGTCTTGGGGATTCTCGACCATATAACACTATTTACACTTTCATTGGGGTTTTGAGTTTTTCCGTGAATACACTTTTTCAACAGTTCAGGTGCTGCTAAGTCTCTGAAAATAGGTTAGCCACAACACATACTTTATCTCACATCACTAAAATGTACCTGATGAACACGGACGTTAATAATAACACAATTTGACAGCAGTTTAACAGCGCCACAGTGGGTCACGCCCATGTAGAACACATTTCAAAAAAAATTTAAAAATAGTTGTAGTCTTCGGAATTGAATAAATTATATATCTATTAAAAGGTAATAGTCTGCAGATTCAGAAAACGCAAAAAAGTAAAAATTGAACTTTTCCTGATTTTGAGCCTTTCCGGAGCCCCTTAACCAAAATTACAAGCAAATATCTCTGAATAATCTCTGAAGTGTTGTCAGTGGAGTTCGCGGTAACTATTAATAAAACGGGTTATCACATGCTTCGAAAAAGATTTTGTGTGCTAACCAGAGACAAACGTAGTTACCAGAGAGGACTTCAAGATTTACTGTCCCGCTTGAAAGTCGAGCAAATTAATATCTAGTGCTGGACTGTACGCAGCACTGGAGTGCCTCATCAATATCTGTGGGGAAACAAGCAGGAGGGAGGCTGCCTCCGCTAAGGGTATTGGAGGTCGTGGCGTGTCTTCGTGATGAGGGCACCACCCCTCTTCGGCCTGCAATATGCGAGATTGTTTCCCGCCGTCTGTTTCCATCTCTCGGCATCCTTACTACTATCATCTGCATCCTGCTTGGTTTCTCCTGAACGGACAGGACAAGGCCATCTCTACAGGGGCGCAAACCATGCCACCGCCCAGGGCGGCTTCTTTTCTGGCCGTCTTAAATTTTAATGGCGTTCCAAAGGATAAATTAAGCAAGACAATGAAGCTTTTCACACACATAAACAAGTGTGAGGATACGTTCGAAAAACAAATCATTCATTAAATGTAGTGCCTGAGTGGAAATTGTCTACGGCACTGTAAAACAGATGACAAATGAAGCCCTGGTTTTTATCACCTTTGGTGGGTCTTTCAAAGTAGCAAAACTTACTAGTGGTAGTACTGTCAACTGATCTCTACCATCAGCCTACACAACACTTGAAATGTACCTATGTCAGTTTGAAATCCTGGACGGAAGCGATTGTCTTCATACGAGAGCGTGCTTAAAAGTTCCGAGTTTTTTAATTCTGTTCTCAACATCGGCTGAGGTATTACACGTCATGCGTATTATTTGGTCGTCTTTCCCGCTTCGCTGACTCAGGTTTCAACCTTTTGCCACTAGAGGGTTTGGAACTGTACTGCGTTACACGGCGGTGTGCAGCGTTAACTACACTGACTTGACGGAAGTCATGTGATAGCCACATGCACAGATACAGAAGGAGGTACTATCGCATACACAAGGTATAAAAGGGCAGTGCGTTGGCGTAGCTGTAATTTGTACTCGGTTGATTCATGTGAAATGGTTTCCGACGTGATTAAGGCCGCACAACAGGAATTAACGGCGTCCATCTAAAAGGGGGCAGGTAAAACACAGTACGGTAGTTGTAGCAACAATCGATACTGTAGTTGTAAATTGCCTTAGCTCGAAGCTCTAATAGAAAACACTGAAGCTCAAATAGTTAAAGGTACGAAAATCTGGCTAAAGCCGGAAATAAGCTCAGCCGAAATGTTTTCAAACGACCTAACAGTGTTCAGAAAGGGTAGATTAAATTAGGTTGGTGGTGGAGAATTTATTGCTGTCAGGAGTAGATTACCTTGTAGTGAATTGAAGCAGGTAGTTCCTGCGAAATAGTGTGGGTAGAGGTTATACTTTACAATCGAACTAAACTATTAATTGGATCGTTTTAGCGACTCGCGACTCAGAAGATACAGTTGCTGAACAGTTCAAATAGGTACCCCAGTCATGCAATTATAGTTTGTGGAAACTTCAATCAACCCTCGATATGCCGGAAAAATTATATGTTTAAAGCCGGCGGAAGACATAAAACATCCGCAATTGTTCTGAATGCTTTCTCAGAGAATTATTATGACCTCCTTTTTCGTGTCATCAGTCTACTGACTGGTTTGATGCTGCCCGCCACGAATTCATCTCCTGTGCTAACCTCTTCATCTCGGAGTAGCACTTGCAACCTACTTCCTCAATTATCTGCTGGATGTATTCCAATCTCTGTCTTCCTCTACAGTTTTTGCCCTCTACAGCTCCCTCTACTACCATGGACGTCAATCCCTGATGTCTTAACAGACGTCCTATCATCCTGTCCCTTCTCCTTGTCAGTGCTTTCTACATATTCCTTTCCTCTCCGATTCTGCGCAGAACCTCCTCGTTCCTTACGTTATCAGTCCACCAAATTTTCAATATTCATCTGTAGCACCACATCTCAAATGCTTCGATTCTCTTTTGTTCCGGTTTTCCCACAGTTCATGTTTCACTACCATACAATGCTATACTCCAGACGTACATTCTCAGGAATTTCATCCTCAAATTAAGGCCGATATTTGATATTAGTAGACTTCTTTTGGCCAGGAATGCCCTTTTTGCCATTGTTAGTCTGCTTTTGATGTCCTGCTTGCTCCGTCCATCATTCGATATTTTACTCCATAGGTAGCAGAAGTCCTTAACTTCATCTACTTCGTGGCCATCAATACTGATGTTAAGTTTCTCGCTGCTCTCGTTTCTACTAATTCTCATTACCTTCATATTTCTTCGATCTACTCTCAGTCCATACTCTGTACTTATTAGACTGTTCATACCATTCAGCAGATCATGTTATTCTTCTTCACTTTCACTCGGGATAGCAATGTCATCAGCGAATCATATCATTGATACCCTTTCACCTTGAATTTTAATTCCACTTCTGAACCTTTCTTTTATTTCCATGTGCAGATTGTACAGTAGCGGCGAAAGGCTACATGCTTGTCTTACACGCTTTTTAATACGAGCATTTCGTTCTTGGTCGTTCACTCATATTATTTCGTCTTGGCTGTTGTACATATTGTATATGCCCCGTCTCACCCTATAGCTTACCCCTACTTTTTTCAGAATTTCGAAAATTTGCACCGTTTGACATTGTCGAACGCTTTTTCCAGATCGACAGATGCTATGAACGTGTCTTGATTTTTCTTTAGTCTTGCTTCCATTATTAACCGCAATGTCAGAATCGCGTCTCTGGTGCCTTTACCACTCCTAAAGCCAAACGGATCGTCATTTAACACATCCTTATTTTTATTTTCCATTCTTATGTGTATTATCCTTGTAAACAACTTGGATGCACGAGCTGTTAAGCTGATTGTGCGGTAATTCTCTTACTTGTAAGCTCTCACCGTCTTCGGAATTGTGTGGATGATGTTTTTCCGAAAGTCAGATGGTGTATCGCCAGATTCATACATTCTACACACCAACATAAATAGTCGTTTTGTTGCCACTTTGTAGCGTCGCGGGTTAATCCGCGACCGCCGTTTTTGCAGTACGTTTTGCTACGTTATGGCAAACTATATTGGAAGCCTGCAGTATAGTAGGATCCAGCGGGGGTCGACTTGTGGCCTGCCGATTGTGTCATCAGCCACCTGCCCTTCTGGCCAAGTGGCCAAGCATGGTAATGCTTTTGTATGCCACGTATAGAGTCCAGTTATTCACCTAACCTAAGAAACTGAATAACTATCTCAAATATTATATATTTTATTCCAAAAGTGGTACAGGACCTCCTGTTATTCCGACTAACAGTGTGTCAAAATTTGATACTGCTACCTATAACATTTTGGGAGATATGAAAAACCCATTAATAAAGTACTTGACCGAAACTTAAGAAAGTAAATTCAGATAGGAGCCATAACAGTGTATATTTGTTTTGTTATTTGAAAACAGTAGTAGCACTCTCAGTGTGCCGATTTATTTTAGAAAGATTTTCAATTCTAAGCTTTCGATAATTTTTCTTTTTTAATGAAAATAACAATTTAAAAGTTAATATTTATATCTTGTGTTAGGGTGAGAGTAAATTAGAGTGAATGTGAGTGCGTATGGAAGACATATATCAAATTTAAAATTTATAGGGTAATACACATTACATAACTAGGAAGTGCTATGCCACTAGACTGTCATGAAAATTGTAAATCCCCCTAACTGGTGGATGACGTGTGTCTATGAGTGTTTGCTTAGCAATAAAGTAGCCAGAAAGTCGTTAACGATGTAATCAGTTTTCTAAAGTTACCTCAAGATTAATTTTCGATTAGTTTCAATTAATAAACATTATAGCAATAATTCCCCCTCCATGAACCATGGACTTTGCCGTTGGTGGGGAGGCTTGCGTGCCTCAGTGATACAGATAGCCGTACCATAGGTGCAACCACAACAGAGGAGTATCTGTTGAGAGGCCAGACAAACGTGTGGTTCCTGAGGAGGGGAAGGAGCCTTTTCAGTAGTTGCAGGGGCAACAGTCTGTTTAAGGGGCTCCGGAAAGGCTCAAAATCATGAAATGTTCAATTTTTACTTTTTTGCGTTTTCTGAATCTGCAAAATGGCTCTGAGCACTATGGGACTTAACATCTATGGTCATCAGTCCCCTAGAACTTAGAACTACTTAAACCTAACTAACCTAAGGACAGCACACAACACCCAGCCATCACGAGGCAGAGAAAATCCCTGACCCCGCCGGGAATCGAACCCGGGAACCCGGGCGTGGGAAGCGAGAACGCTACCGCACGACCACGAGATGCGGGCCTGAATCTGCAGACTATTACCTTTTAATAGATGTATAATTTATTCAATCCCGAAGACTACAACTATTTTTAAATTTTTTTTGAAATGTGTTCTACATGGGCGTGACCCACTGTGGCGCTGTTAAACTGCTGTCAAATGGTGTTGTTATTAACGTCCGTGTTCCTCAGGTACATTTTAGTGATGTGAGATAAAGTATGTGTTGTGGCTAACCTATTTTCAGAGACTTAGCAGCACCTGAACTGTTGAAAAAGTGTATTCACGGAAAAACTCAAAACCCCAATGAAAGTGTAAATAGTATTATATGGTCGAGAATCCCCAAGACTGTATTTGTTGGAATAGAAACACTTCACTTTGGTGTGTATGATGCTGTTGCGACTTTCAATGATGGCAACATTGTAAGGTGCAAGGTATTTAGAAATATGGGAATAAAGATAGGTTCTAACATGGTACGAGCGATGCTTGCTTTAGACAGGGCCTTCGGGCTGCAGACAGGGCTGTAAAGAGTCTAGAAATACAAGCAAGAGTAAACAGGAGGAGTAACAAGAGGAAGCTGGAGGAGGAGTTTGCAGAGGATGAAGATAATCCATCCTATGGACCTGGAATGCACTAAAAAGTTAATCCAATCTTTGTCGCTCGATTCCCAAAACTTTTATTTTCGTATACTAATTACATGTTTTCTAAGGATCTTCCAAACATATTTGTTTCAAACTTTCAGTAAATGTTACACAGTACCTTCTGCATAATTTAGCACAGCCTTTTTCCAAAAAACTGTATATTTTTGAATATATAAATAAAAAATTAAAAAAAAAAAATGTTGTGAATTTTCATTACAATTGAAAAAAATCATCTTTAATAACTGAACTAAAATTTTGTAAAATCCCTGTGTTAAGTTGTAGCCCATATTCCAATAAATAATCTGTAAAAAGTTCAACTTCCTACCTCAAATACTTTGTGAGGAAAGATGTAATTTACAAGCGTTATTTTAACATTGCAAGTTCCGGAGCCCCTTAACTATAGTATTATTGTATGTGTCATATAAAATGTTGTCTTTCCAAGAAAAATTCAAAATAATTTAGCACATTGAACTGTTTGAAGTAATAAAAACCATGACAGGAGGGATGCTGGTATTTCATCCCAATCTTGTAGAAACAACCTAGGATGAAACAGAGTGGCATATGTAATGTGACAACATGCCATTTAGTGAAGGCCAGGCATAGTCAAGGCGTAACGATAGAGAAAGTGGAAGCTTGTGCCATCTGTAGGCCAGAAACGAAGGTGAAGCGGAAGTGCATCCGCCTGGTGGCAGCTAAATTAAAGAACTCTATGCGGGAGACAGTGTCTGGCTTGTGCTGCACTCTGACAGCGAAATAACAAAAGATTAAACTAAATAATATTGTAACGCGTAGTCAAAATACAAATGTAATATTACATGAATATCTGAAAATGACTGTAATTGAATATTGTAATAAAATGGTACGTTTATTGGTAAATAGAGAACTTGGCGTAATGTAAAACAATGTTTAGGTGTGGGGGAAATCCGGAGAATGACAACAGTGTAGAGGTTGGCACGTAATATTGGCAGTAGAAGTAAGTTGGCGTAGCTCTGAGGCAGAACATGTGTTAAGTGGCGTAAAAGTGACTGCCGGTGTGTGATACGGTAACGTTGCTAACAGACCATTTAGAAGTGAGCTGAAAACAGATATGGGCTTCATTTATTGTATGGCTACAAGCTAAATGGACACTAAGGCTTGTAAGACGCGGTATTTCGGCGGAGATGGGCGGTGAGCGTCAAAATAGTACGGTTTCCCGCTCTGATGTACATGACACTGCTTGGTGCAATGCTGTGTTAATTGCGACGAGTTGCTTGTGCCTACGGCGAGGTGTGAAGGGACCAGTAGCCGCATCCAACGGAGTATTGTGAGGCCCATGGGTGAGCTCATTTCGGTAGCAACGAACTAGAAGTTATCTTATAAGAGTATTGTTATGAACAGTGGTGATTATACTGACGCCATTACCAGTACATTTATATTTTGTGAATCAGTTTGTGTAATAGTCAAACCAAGTTCTCTACAGTGTGTAAAGTTTGGAAGCAATAATAATTTTGTGGTTTAAATTGCATTCCCCGAGTGTAATCAATTATATAAAGGAAATAGCTCATTATTACCCCATATCCAGTGATTTCTATGTGCTGCAACATCAGTGAAAAGTTATGGTGCGTGAGTATCGGCGTAGCTATATTGCAAGAGAAAATAGTCGGAATTAACGCCGAAATTGCCAGCAGACGCCGCTTCATGCAACGGATGGAAGATGCCAGGTACTGTGCCACCTTAATTGCTTTCCAGCTCGATGTGGTGGCTCTTGAGTAGTACGTTGCCATAGTCAAAAATTACTCAGTTCCGTTCGAGAAACGTAATTATCAATTAATGTTTTCATTAACTATAATGACAAGCAGATCTATAGTGTTCTTTAATTAAGTGTTCAAGGAAATTGCTGCCACCACAGTACACAGCACAATGCAGGCTCAGTAACATTAAATTCAATAATTACAATTTGTGTAGTTTACATTGACATAAAAGAAGTTCAAGTGTTTGTCATGTGCGTTTAAGTATTGTGAAACGATTTCATGGTGTGGTAGTGTTTTAAATGAATAATGTCCTCTTGCTAGGCAATATAAAACATACAGAATTAAGTGCTCCCTGTTCAGTCATTTCAAAGAGATTATCAGTGCTACTAATAATCAAATATAGACGTAAAAATAAGTTGGTTACGCGCCATTATCACTGTTTATTCCAAAAATTCCGTGTAGTAGTTGGATCACCATAGGGTGTTTATTCAAACCTATTACACGCGAGAGCCGCTTTCCAGAAGTCCGATTCCGCATCATCTAGTAACAATACAGGAATTTTGAGTAGTTGCATCGCATATGGCGACCGTGACAGGACTCATCACAGTAGCCAGTTTTTTGTGGTATCTGACCGCCACATGGCGACTGTAGGCTAAAGGGACAGTAAATTTGAGTACCGTCCCGAACTTTGCATTTAAAATTGTGTGTGTTTTTAGTAATACGAGTTCTGAATTTGTACGAAATTTCAAGATGGCGGACAAGCAAAAATTATTAAGTGACATGTACAAGGTGGACCAAGATGGCACAATTCCAAATAGTAACAATGGGGAAGATAGCGCAGTTGAACCAGAGATGGAAGAGTATTTAAGAGTAAACCAGAACATGTTTGAGAGTTGTCCCAAGAGTAGGGGGGCTGAAGAGGACTTACAAAAGACAGAGAAAGTAAAGATCGAAACCATAAAGCAGGAAGTCACATTTAGTGACCAAAGTAGTTCAAAAGGGGCACCTGCATACCCAGTACATGTAGGAAACGTAAAAGTGGAACATGTAGTGGAACCGACTTGGGTTTTAAGTATGTCAGTAGGCATGTTGCGAACAATGAATGGAAACATAGGAACAATTAATTGAAATATAGGCCTAATAGAAGAGGAAGTGAATGAAAATATAAGCTCACTGAGCGAAAAGATAGACACTGGAAACAGAAATATGAAGGCATCACTAAAAGTAATGGAGGAGAGGCTAGACAGCTATGAAGAATGTGTTAATACAGTTGAAAATAGTGTAGAATTAGCAAACCTTGAAATTAAACACATGAAAGAAACTCAGGAGGTCGTAACTCAGGAAATAAAAACTGAAATACAGGAATCCATTTCTGAATTAGATACCAAAATTGCTCAAGTGCAATCAAGCACTGAAACCAAAATGCAAGCAGTTGAAGAGGCAGTTGATAGCAAAATTGTTAATGTAGTAGCAGTAGTAGATGGTAAAAATAAAGTCTTAGCTGGCCATGTGGATCAAGACATTTCTGAATTGAAAGTGAAGGAGGTAGAATGGCTAATCACAGTAACTTCTGAAATTGCTGAAAGGGATGAGAGTTTGGAAAATGTGAAGAAGTTAGCTATAAAGTATTCATTTGGAGGGCCATGTTACAACCACGTAGGTGCCGAGTTGGAAAAATTTGACCCAAAAGGCAAAATGCATCCTGTTACTTTTATGAAAGCTTGTAGGACTTTGATTCCCAGGGAACTCCCTCGAGAAAAACAGAATAATGATCACAGAAACTAAGATGATTGGGGAAGCTAGGAATTGGGGAATTAGGGCCACAGAGGATTGTGAAATTTTAGAAGAGTTTTTGAGTAAATTTGAAGAGGAATTTTGGTCCAAAAGTAAACAGAGTAAGTGTACCAGGATTTCTTGGATGCTGCACCATTCGAACAAGGTGGCAACAAGACCATGAGCGAATACTGTGAGGACTTGTGTCGAAAAGTAGATAATGTAAGAGGTTTGGTAACAGAGGAGCACTTGCTACATGTGTTGCATAGTAAGTTTCCTTGGAACGTACAAGGGTACATTAGCTTAGCAAGTAGCAAATGGAAAGATTTATTACGAATGGTAGGTGAACTGGATGTTTGGAATAGGAGCAATGAAAACAAGTCCAATTATAATAACCAGAACAGGCACAATCATAGTAATTACCATAATAACAATAATAAAACCAGGAATGAATAGAAGCAGGAGTATGAGATGAGAGCAATGAGAACTAATAGAGGTATGAGAGGTGGAAGAGGTTTTGTTGGTAGAGGTAACTACAATGGTAGACCACAATGTCAATTGGAAAACGAAGAACCGCCACTGTAGAGGGCCAAACTGGAGCGGCATATAGGGGTAGGCCCCAACAACAGTATCATAGGAACCAACATTATCACCAAAATAAGCATTACAATTACAATAGGCAATACAATAGTCAGAAATTAAATTATTGCAGTGGGCAGAGTGAGTACCATGCTTGGTGTGAGAAAGATATGAAGCAATGGGGGAAGAGGGAATGGGACTCTTAACTAAAATGGGTACAAGGTTTACCTGAATTTTGCAGAAAGAAGGAACTAGATAGGTATTACAAGCTACGAAAAGTCTATCAATTCGATATAGATGATATCTTGCCAGCAGATGAACATAATAACATAACCACTATTAAAGAAGGGCCAAAAAGGAAAAGGTTGGTCCTTGCAGAAATATAGGAAGGGTTATCAATAGTAGTATCAGAGAAGAAGTAGGAAGTGTAGTTATTGAGAGTAAGTCTCACCATAGTACTAGTGGTGAGGAAGTATATGGTCACTGGGTAAATGACTTATATGAATTACGTACAGGAGTATTAGAGTATGAGAGGGAGCTAGGAGAGGATACTCGTAGTAGATACGAGAAAGTTGAAGAAAGGAGTAGAATACAATTAGAGGAGAATATAAACGATTTTCCAGGAATGGGTAGTGAAATGGAGGAGAAATCAATAAGTAGTACCAGTGATCACAGTGATGAGGAAACTAGTAGTGATGAGAGCGATGAGGAGGTAATAGAAAGGAATGCTACTATGGATAATATTGAAGTCTGTAGTGTGAGTACACATATTGAGCATAGTTTGCAAGGAGAGTGTTTTAAAGGAAATAATTCAACTAGTGGCAAGGAAGGTAACTGCTTGACAGACATGGGTATTGAAATTAGTAGTGTAGAGGGGCAAGTATTCAATGATAAATATGATATGGTGATAGTAGGTGAACCTAGTCAAGAACAGGAGAGGCTATATGGTACCCAAAGAGCCAAACTAAGTGAAAGAGAGTATTCCACCCATGCTGAAAGAGAAGCACAATTTTTTCTTGCCAAAAAAGGTAATTGTAGGGAACAGAGCCAAGAGGATGGAAGTGTGAAAGGTGATAATGAAGGTTCATCATTAGAAATGAGTCAAAACACAGTAGGAGAGACGAACAGGAAAATACCACAGAAAGAGTTTGTCACAGAGAGGAAGAAGGAACCACCGCATAAGTATAGTGATAAATTAGTCCAAGGAATGTTAGCAGATTGGACTAATGAAACCATTGAACAGGATTTGCTTAGAGAAGAGGAAGTTGAATCCTTAATTAGGTTAGGCCAACCCTTAATAAGTGTACAGTTGTATGATGTAAGTGTATATACATTATTAGATACAGGTAGTGAGATAACTTGTATTTCTGAGTCTTTATGGAGACATATGAGTAGTGAATATGAGATTCCAGTAATTTTAGTGTCAGGACTCAAGATAGTAGGTGGCACAGGGAAGTTAAGAAAACCTGTATTTGTCTTTCAAAATTGGTAATTGTAAAATGGAAAGTGTTTTTTTAGTGATTCCTAATTTAAGTATAAATATGATCATAGGTTCAGATTAGATGATGGAGAATCAAGTAATAATTAATTGTGACTAAGGGCTGATGATATTTCAGTATTTAGGCACAGAATAAACAGTGAATTCTGCAGGACATCTGATGGATGATAAGGAACCATTAGGTTGTCAAAAAATAGTGGAAGGGTCAGTAGTTGAATGTTGTGAAGAGTGGGAAGAAGGAAATGTTGGTGAAAATGAGAATTTATGGTTAAACAAGAGTAGGTTGTTCCATCAGATGGTGAGTGCATTGGACGGTATTGACGAACAACAAAAGGAGGAGCTGTATAATCTGATAGTAGAAAACGAACAGGCGTTTTCTGAAGAACCAGGAAGAGTAATTAATTTTGAGTGTAGGTTAAATATTAAACCCCATGAACCCTTTTATAGAAGACGATTCGATATAGCTATGGCAAAGAGGAAGGCAATAGCAGCAGTATTGGAGAGAATGGAAAGACTGAGAGTGATAGAAAGAAGTAATAGCAATTATAATAATCCGATTATGAGTGTACAGAAAAAGGATGGTGGGATCAGAGTAGTACTGGATGCCAGGAAGCTAAATTCAATAATTGAAAGAGAATGTGACAAACCAGACAGTTTAGATGATATAATACAATATTTTAATGGGATTAAATACTTAAGTAGTCTCGATTTAACAGGAGGATATTGGAAAATAGGCCTGGCAAATGAGCATAGAAAATATACAGCTTTCTTGCTTGGAGAAAAATGTTACCAATATTGTGTGGTACCATTTAGTCTGAATATTTCAGTATCCATATTTATACGGGCTCTAGACAAAGTATTAGGGAAGGAATTGAGTATCAAAATTACAGTGTATGTGGACGATATCCTCATAGCTACCAAACTTGGGAAAAACATTGTACTATATTGATAGAAATATTTCACGCCTTGCATAAGGGAGGAATGACATTATGATTAAAGAAATCTGAATGTGTGAAAAATGAAATTATGTGTGTAGGTTACATAATTGGTAGTCAGGGAATTAGGGAAGATCCAGAGAAGATTAAAGCAATAAAGGGATTCCCTGTGCCCAAGTGTAGGAGATATTTGAAAGCTTTTCTAGAATTGTGTGGTTTCTACAGAAAATATGTGTCAGATCAGGCGTTTAATGGGCCAGCACTCAATGAGTTACTGAAGAAAAGTAAAGCTTTTATTTGGTCAAAAGACTGTCAGGAGGCATTTGAACATCTGAAAGAAAAACTCAGTGATGATAGTATGTTAAGTCATCCAGACTTAGGTCTGCCCTTTTGCTTAGAAACTGACAGCAGTGGATATGGATTAGGTGCATATTTATTTCAGATAGTCAGTGTATTGTTATGTGTAGTAAAAATATAAATGTAATATTACTTGAATAAATGAAAATGACTGTAATTGAATACTGTAATGCTATGGTATGTTTATTGGTAAATAGAAAACTTGGCGTAATGTAAAATAATGTTTAGGTGTGTGGGGAATCCAAGAGAATGAGAACAGTGTACAGGTTGGCTCGTAATATTGGCGGTAGAAGTAAGTTGGCGTAGCTCTGAAGCAGAAGAAGTGTTACGTGGCGTAAAAGTGACTGCCAGTGTGTGATACGGTAACGTTGCTAACGGACCATTTAGAAGTGAGCTGAAAACAGATATGGACTTCATTTATTGTATGGCTACAAGCTAAATGGACACTAAGGCTTGTAAGACGCGGTATTTCGACGGGGTTAGGCGGTGAGCGTCAAAATAGTACGGTTTCCCGCTCTGATGTACATGACACTGCTTGGTGCAATGCTGTGTTAATTGCGACGAGTTGCTTGTGCCTACAGCGAGGTGTGAAGGGACCAGTAGCCGCATCCAACGGCGTATTGTGAGG
Organism: Schistocerca cancellata; assembly: GCF_023864275.1. Lineage (NCBI taxonomy): Eukaryota > Metazoa > Arthropoda > Insecta > Orthoptera > Acrididae > Schistocerca > Schistocerca cancellata. Next base: position 1,182,804,237 of record NC_064626.1, read on the forward strand.
TCCATTGGTGAGCTCATTTCGGTAGCAACGAACTAGAAGTTATCTTATAAGAGTATTGTTATGAACAGTGGTGATTATACTGACGCCATTACCAGTACATTTATATTTTGTGAATCAGTTTGTGTAATAGTCAAACCAAGTTCTCTACAGTGTGTAAAGTTTGGAGGCAATAATAATTTTGTGGTTTAAATTGCATTCCCCGAGTGTAATCAATTATATAAAGGAAATAGCTCATTATTACCCCATATCCAGTGATTTCTATGTGCTGCAACATCAGTGAAAAGTTATGGTGCGTGAGTATCGGCGTAGCTATATTGCAAGAGAAAATAGTCGGAATTAACGCCGAAATTGCCAGCAGACGCCGCTTCATGCAACGGATGGAAGATACCAGGTACTGTGCCACCTTAATTACTATCCAGCTCGATGTGGTGGCTCTTGAGTAAGTTGCCATAGTCAAAAATTACTCGGTTCCGTTCGAGAAACGTAATTATCAATTAATGTTTTCATTAACTATACTGACAAGCATATCTATAGTTTTCTTTAATTAAGTGTTCAAGGAAATTGCTGCCACCACAGTACACATTATGCCTTCAGCACAGTGCAGGCTCAGTAACATTAAATTCAATAATTACAATTTGTGTAGTTTACATTGACCTAAAAGAAGTTCAAGTGTTTGTCATGTGCGTTTAAGTATTGTGAAACGATTTCATGGTGTGGTAGTGTTTTAAATGAATGATGTCCTCTTGCTAGGCAATATAAAACATACAGAATTAAGTGCTCCCTGTTCAGTCATTTCAAAGAGATTATCAGTGCTGCTAATAATCAAATATAGACGTAAAAATAAGTTGGTTACGCGCCATTATCACTGTTTATTCCAAAAATTCCGTGTAGTTTTTGGATCACCATAGGGTGTTTATTCAAACCTATTACACACATTATTGTGCCCAAGATAGACACGAAGCCCACGCCTACTACAGTAGTACAAGTAGATGACGAAGAAATTGATGAAATGTATAATGAGATAAAAGAAATTATTCAGATAGTGAAGGGAGACGAAATTTAATAGTCATGGGTGACTAGAATTCGATAGAAGGGAAAGGAAGAGAAGGAACGTAGTAGGTGAATATGGATTGGGGGTAAGAAATGGAAGAGGAAGCTGCCTGGTAGAATTTTGCACAGAGCATAAGTTAATCATAGCTAACATTTGGTTCAAGAATCATGAAAGAATGTTGTATACATGGAAGAAGCCTGGAGGTACTAGAAGGTATCAGATAGATTATATAGTGGTAAGACAGAGATTTAGGAACCAGGTTTTAAATTGTAAGTCATATCCAGGGGCAGATGTGGACTCTGACCACAATCTTTTGGTTATGAACTGCTGATTAACACAGAAGAAACTGCAAAAAGGTGGGAATTTAAGGAGATGCAACCTGGATAAACTGACAGATTCACTAGTTGTAGAGAGTTTCAGGGAGAGCATAAGGGGACAATTGACAGGAATGGGGGAAAGAAATACAGTAGAGGAGTTGAGGGATTAAGTAGTGAAGGCAGCAGAGGATGAAGTAGGTAAAAAGACGAGGGATAGTAGAAATCTTTGGGTAACAGAAGAAATATTGAAATTAATTGATGAAAGGAGAAAATATAAAAATGCAGTAAGTGAAGCAGGCAACAAGGAATACAAACGTCTCAAAAATGAGATCGACAGGAAGCGCAAAATGGTTAAGCAGAGATGGCTAGAGGACAAATGTAAGGATATAGAGGCTTATCTCACTAGGGGTAAGATGGATACTGCCAACACAAAAATTAAAGAGACCTTCGGAGAAAAGAGGGCCACTTGTATGAATATCAAGAGCTCAGATGGAAACCCAGTTCTAAGCAAAGAAGGGAAAGCAGCAAGGTGGAAGGAGTATATAGAGGGTCTATAGAATGCGATTACAACGTGGGTGCGTAATTTTGAAGAAACAGGATCCGCCTTGAAAAAGAAACCTGCAGGTGGCATTCCAACGGTATGTACCCCAGAGAACATTGCAGCTGCTCGAGCTACAATCGAGAGAAGTCCTCGCCGCTCCGTTCGACAGCATGCATCTTCGCTAGCGACGATGCTTACAAAGAATCCTGCACGAATTAGACTTACATCCCTATAAGTTGCAGATTGTGCAACACTTACATGAACGAGACCCAGCGTCACGTATGGAGTTTAGTAGCCAGATATTGGCTAAAATCAAGGAGGACGCGAATTTCCTTGGTAACTTATGCATATCAGACGAAGCCCATTTCCACCTGAACGGATTCGTGAACAAACAGAATTTTCGTTATTGGGCACAGGACAATCCTTGTGAATTTCACCAGTGACCACTACATAGCGCCAAGGTCACAATATGGTGTGCTGTATCATGTCATGGTGTTATCGGCCCTTATTTTTTTGAACGTGAGGATGGTAGTGCAGTGACAGTAATCCGCTCGATATGTTGAAATGCTTCAAACATTCTTTACACCGAGACTGTAGGAGCTTAATCTTAACGTCGAAAACATGTGACATTGCATGCCCTGCGAGATCCCCTTATCTTAGGGTGTGCGACTTCTTCCTGTGGGGATATCTTAAAGGCAAGGTGTACCGTACACGTCCTCCAACAATCCATGAACTGAAGGAGAACAATGAAAACGAAATCACAGCCATTCCCCAAGATTTGCTACACCGCGCATTCCAGAGTTTTCACAACAGGCTGTTAGAGTGTGAACGCCGAATAGGAGCACATCTTTTCCGATGTCATCTTTAAAAAGTAGACACTTTTGGGCATTTTGATTGTAAAGACATACCGAATAATGGCGTACTGAATACATTCACTTTCGTTAATAAATTACTAGTTTTATGAATTTATTCATGGAAATGACGTTATTTCGAAATTTCCCGTTTCCCTGCGTCACCCTGTATTATAGCGAAATGGAAGAGAGAGTGTCACAGACACGATACAGGTTTAGGAGTGGAATCATTGAAACAAAGGCGTTTGTCGTTACAGAGACAACGTTTAACGAAATTTTAGTCACGAACTTCCTCCTCCGAATGCGAAAATATTTTGATGACGCCGACCAACATCATAATGAAATAAGGTAAATCAGAGCTCGCACGGAGAAACGTAGTGTTCATTTCTTGGGCGTGCCATTCATGAGTGAATAATTAGCTTGATCGCTCATTACCTTTTCATTTACATCTGCAAATAACGATGTCTGGAATTTGCAACGGGTTTCGATACATCGCAGTGCGCGCCTCAGGGAGTCTACATTTCCTGCTGCCATATGCCTGTTCCATCAAGCAGCGGGTATGTAGTTCTACGCCTCGCCGTCAGAGGGCTGCATCAATCACTAGTTGATTTTATTTCGTTTTACGTAGTTTCTCGCAGAAACACGAGAAATAACAGCAGTCCGTATAGCTACATTAGTAGCTTTATTTCAATTTATTTTGAAAGTTACTATACGCGATCATGAGTCGTAATCCGTTGAGCCGTGAATGGTTCTTTCTCATCGATGTCTTTTTACAGAGCGTTCTATATATCACGTCATATACGAAAGTTTCTTGGGGACGATTCTGTGCTTCATAGTAATTAAAACAGTAACTTGTAAAATGGTTGCATGCTTTTAATGTCTACAAAGCACAGCTTTGTCTCCTTCAAAATTAAAAGACAAACAAATTCTCATTATCTAGCATGTGTCGAAGGCTACCATTCCTTTTCGAAGCAGATGATTCCTGCTTGTGATTAGAGGTGGGCCAAACGGTTATATTTTATACCTCGTACCTTCAGCCTTTATAACTTACTTACAAGTGAGTGCCCTATTCCTTTTCGAAGCAGATGATTCCTGCTTGTGATTAGAGGTGGGCCAAACGGTTATATTTTATACCTCGTACCTTCAGCCTTTATAACTTACTTACAAGTGAGTGCCCTACACAGGATCAAAGTTAACTCTGAGCGCCCATTTCCAATTTTTTGTTGTTGTCCTATAGCCAAATCTGTGACCGTGCATTGAGATATTTAACTATTTCTATTTGATTTGGTAATAGTGCAAGTTGAGTTTGGTGCGTGGTACCATGCTGTCAGCTTCTGCATACATGTTAACGGCTGCTGCAACTGTGGTGGTGTGTGGATCACATCAGGGGCAACAAAAATCCAGTTATTTGTAAATTCTGTAGAACACCCTGACGACCGTCGGTTGTTTCCGTAGAAGAACGGAAATATTTGTTTCATTCGAATATCTATACTCTCTGCAAATATCATCTGCTACGACCTACGGGAGTCCGGGACAACACCAGCTTACAAGTTACCTGTAGTTGTAGCCAGCAACTCCTGGAGAACAAAAATAGTGAGCGAATAGTATTAGACCGGTGCATAACTTCGTAGCGTTTATCTTTTGCATGTTGGTATTTATCGACTACCATTTTTTACTTGTAGTTCACTGTTGCTATTTGAGTTTACATATTGTCATTTTGTGATTTGGAGGTACTGAGTGGACGGTAGGAAAATGGAGTACCAAGTTGAGATATCGTAACATTTCCGATATCTTCTTCTGTTTGAGCTTAATAGAGGGAATCAGCCAGAAACATCTGCGCCGTGTATGGGGATAACGCCTTGGACGGAGTACGGCAAGAAAATGGTTTTCTCTTTCAAGGAGGCTCGGTTTGGCTTTAGTGACTCTCCATGTTCAGAAAGACTTTCGGGGTTTGATACAGATTATTTAAACGCATTAATCCAGGATGATCCATGTCGAGAACTGGCAGATGTGATGAACTGCAGTCATTCCACCATCGTGTGACATTTGTGTGCAATGGGGAAGGTTCAGAAATTCGGGTGTGTGGGTACCATATGCTCTATACCGAAACAGCACAAATCAGCGGGCGGAATCTCTGTTTTATCGCCATCAATTGGCTTGTGAACAACACCGACCATTCCTACTCCGTATTGTTGCTGGCGGTGAGAAACGATATCTTTATGGTAACATAAGGAAAAGAAAGGAATGGTTGAGTCCAAACAAAGCAGCAACTCCCCATGTAAGGACCTGAGTGCATCCACAAAGGATAATGTTGTGAATCTAGTGGAATAGTGATAGTGTGTTGTACTACGAACTGCTTCCCCGAGATGTAACCATCACTTATGGAATTTAAACCGACCGAGCGAGGTGGCGCAGTGGTTAGACACTGGACTCGCATTCGGGAGGACGACGGTTCAATCCCACGTCCGGCCATCCTGATTTAGGTTTTCCGTGATTTCCCTAAATCACTCCAGGCAAATGCCGGGATGGTTCCTCTGAAAGGGCACGGCCGACTTCCTTCCCTAATCCGATGAGACCGATGACCACGCTGTCTGGTCTCTTTCCCCAAACCAACAACAATGGAATTTAATGTCGACAACAGAGACGTCTTGCAGACACAACCCAAGAGGAACGAGCGGGAAGACAGAGTGTGATACTAACCCACGATGACACCCGTCACATTCTGTAAGACTGATAGGGAACGCGATGCAGCAGATGGGCTCGGAAGTCATTCCGCGCCCACCTTGTTCACCTGACTTTGCGTTCTCAGATTTTCATCTTTTCCGTTTGCGAAAAAAACGGTTCCTGGAGATTTACTATGACCGTGAATTTGTAATCAGAAAGTGTTCAAAGAAAACTGCAAAAGGTAAATTAATATTGTATAAACCCCAAGAAGCCGTTTTACCTCCGGAAACTTCAAAAGCAGACTTCTTTATAGGAGTTTCCCAATCCTGTTAAAATTCTGATGATAAAATCCTTTTATAGTGAAAATGCTGCGACAATTTCTTATGTTAGACAATGTGTTGTTGTGTTACAACACGTGTAGGCGAAGTTGCAATATCTTAAAAAAATGAATGAAGAAATGAAGTCACTTCACTCAGCAATGAGTTAAGCGACTGATGATGACATCTTGAGTTGTCGTGTGTTCTGCTGGATATCAGCGTCGTTCTTGCCAACGCCAGCAGGTCGCAAAAAGAGCGGGCGCGGACCGCAGAGGGAACACCTGCAACCGCCGGTTTAGGGGGAAGGCCACAGACATAAATACTGGACCACGTCCACTCGAGGAGCAGTCTCAGGTCGCACCTGATGAAGGTTGCAAGGTACATTACCGAAATATCATGCAAGAACGACTCTCATATCGTATAGAACAACTAACAACCCAAATTCATTAGATCGCCGGGAAATCCTGAAGAGTTGCAGATGATAATGATGGTTACGTACACAAGCCGATATCCGGTATTTCTTTGTGTCGAAGTAAAATCATTTCTCAGATAAATTTGCCTCAAAAATTAAGTCCGAAAACTAAGTATTATGTTTAAACGTGTTTCTTGCGTTGATTGTATGAAAACACGCGCATGTGTCATGGCATAGAATGTATTTTCGCATGTTGTTTGCTGCGACGATAAGTATTTTGTCCTGTAGCAACAGTTACAACCAAAATTAGTGTTTCATACATTTTCAGCAGTAGTATCCTCGATCAAGGAATATTTAACTCTGACTTTCAGTTTGAATGAGTAAATAGACGTAGATTTTTCTGAATTTTTGGAAACTGGGAGTGTTGTGCGTAACAAATTTCGTATTAACGAACGTTTCTGATTTAGCTATTGTAGCACATATTACAACTAATATATCGTGTTTCATTTAGTTTTCCCCTTCAACAAGAGTGTACTTTTTCAGCATTTACAACAGAAACAACGCGATTTCAGAATTTTTTTAGCGACTATAACCCTGAAAAAGGCTTTGGACAGGGTTTTCTCTAATGCCTGCTTACTAATTGCTTCTTTCCTTAAAGCTGATTAGTAATACTTTTAGCTTAAATTCGGCCTTTGTACTACTGACAGACATCTGCAGAGAAATAGTACAATGCACTAAGAAACACATAATAGAAAAACAACAGCACATACAAAAAATTTGCAGTGTGCTGTCAGTCACATACATATAAGATTTGATGCCACATTACGACACAGAAAGTGGTTAAAAATTACAAATTCCTTGTAGGTTCGTGGTTCCCTTAATACACTGCAAATACATCGTAGGTACGTAAGTGTGATATAGTGTCACAGATTCAAACTGCAAGTGAACACAGAAGGCTATTTTCTCCTGGAATACTTACAACAGGCTCATCGGCTGTTTGGGGCGAGGTGAGTAATTGATGGGTAAATGTTTGTTATTTATTTGAAGATTGAAATACAATTGTGGCTGATAGATAATGTTCTACTGTCTTGTTAGTATTTTATATACATACGTCCAATGTTGTTACCTCCGCTCCATGTTCACTGATATTATACGTGACAGTTGCATTTCAATCTGCATGTAAATGTACTACGAGCTGTAAGCCGTCTTCATTATCTGTTTATTATTACTTTGACATTTGCGAATAGCAATACACTTACATTAGTGTGTTTCTCTAGTACCGTTCTTGAATAATAGTCTGACTTCCAATTTTGAATTTTGTTAAAGCGAAAGGAGACCACGCCTTTCCTTCCTAGATCAAATTTTATCCCGTAAGTCCTTTCCTCTCTTGTGTTTAATACTCTATTTGTTTCAGATTTAACATATTGATTGCTAGTAAAAGCCTGATGGGTAGCCACTATCAATCATTAAGATTCAAAGATTATATCAGTCAACTCGACCAAAAGCTTTTCCATATCTATTAAAGCAATGTGCATTTCACTATTAAGTTCTATTTGTTTTCCTATAAGTCGTTTTATTTTAATAATATTGTCATTACACGAACGTCCTTTAGTAGAGTAGACTCGCATTCGGGTTGGCGACGGTTGATGTCGTCATCCGTCCGTCTAGATTTAAGTTTTCCTTGTGAGCCGTGGCGACTGGCTGTAGGGTGTTCTACTTCCATCGCTGATATCGATATTCGGCTGTCTTGCTATCTTTGTTTGACTGCTCCCCCCCCCCCCCCCCCCCCCGGAGGTTTTCCGGGTGAACGTGTGACGAGAGGGTTTCCGGTCGGCGTTCAACGAGCCAACTTGTGTTGAAAAAAAGCCGGCGTCCCTAACCGTGGTGCATGGGCCTCGCCGTGCTCGTCGCCCTTGTCTTTTGTCGCGCCGGATGTACGGTGCCGATCATTGGGCGCCTTGACGTGCATAATTACGGTGGGTTCGTCGTCTCACGCTGAACAGCTTCCCAGCTCGTAATTTGCAAGCTCCAAGTTACGTATAACATTTATTACGTGTTTAACTAAGAAGAATGTTGAAACTTATTACGGCATGGGTGGCTGCCAGAGATGGTTCTGAACTTGGTTCCACATTGGCTATTTTAAGGAGGCTGATGTTCCTCATTTCGTTTCTCATCATCTGTGGAGTGTGTGTTTTAAGTGGTCTCCCATGCAAATTTTAACTGGTTTTAGGACGCAGTGACCGCTTTGTGACTGGTTGCGGTTGTGTACGCGCCCGGCAGCCGTAGAGTTAATGGTTTACTCATTTGTCACGGCAGGATTTGGTATGTTTATTTAATGTTGAAAGTGCCTTAAGGCAACTGGAAGTGATCTCTAAGTTTCCTGCTAATTTACTGGGATACGTGTAATGTTAGAGTATAGCTCTATAAGAATTTGAGGGCATGCTTATTATACTTATTACATATTCCAGTGTGGCTGTGATTTGACCTTATTTTCATTGCAATCTATTTGTGCTGCAGGCCATTTGGTAAATCTGCTCGTTTCCCGGCGTCGGTGCGGTTATGGATTCCTGTCAGGACCGCTCATTGTGAGGCCGGTCGGACTATATATAAATACACTCCTGGAAATGGAAAAAAGAACACATTGACACCGGTGTGTCAGACCCACCATACTTGCTCCGGACACTGCGAGAGGGCTGTACAAGCAATGATCACACGTACGGCACAGCGGACACACCAGGAACCGCGGTGTTGGCCGTCGAATGGCGCTAGCTGCGCAGCATTTGTGCACCGCCGCCGTCAGTGTCTGCCAGTTTGCCGTGGCATACGGAGCTCCATCGCAGTCTTTAACACTGGTAGCATGCCGCGACAGCGTGGACGTGAACCGTATGTGCAATTGACGGACTTTGAGCGAGGGCGTATAGTGGGCATGCGGGAGGCCGGGTGGACGTACCGCCGAATTGCTCAACACGTGGGGCGTGAGGTCTCCACAGTACATCGATGTTGTCGCCAGTGGTCGGCGGAAGGTGCACGTGCCCGTCGACCTGGGACCGGACCGCAGCGACGCACGGATGCACGCCAAGACCGTAGGATCCTACGCAGTGCTGTAGGGGACCGCACCGCCACTTCCCAGCAAATTAGGGACACTGTTGCTCCTGGGGTATCGGCGAGGACCATTCGCAACCGTCTCCATGAAGCTGGGCTACGGTCCCGCACACCGTTAGGCCGTCTTCCGCTCACGTCCCAACATCGTGCAGCCCGCCTCCAGTGGTGTCGCGACAGGCGTGAATGGAGGGACGAATGGAGACGTGTCGTCTTTAGCGATGACAGTCGCTTCTGCCTTGGTGCCAATGATGGTCGTATGCGTGTTTGGCGCCGTGCAGGTGAGCGCCACAATCAGGACTGCATACGACCGAGGCACCAGGGCCAACACCCGGCATCATGGTGTGGGGAGCGATCTCCTACACTGGCCGTACACCACTGGTGATCGTCGAGGGGACACTGAATAGTGCACGGTACATCCAAACCGTCATCGAACCCATCGTTCTACCATTCCTAGACCGGCAAGGGAACTTGCTGTTCCAACAGGACAATGCACGTCCGCATGTATCCCGTGCCACCCAACGTGCTCTAGAAGGTGTAAGTCAACTACCCTGGCCAGCAAGATCTCCGGATCTGTCCCCCATTGAGCATGTTTGGGACTGGATGAAGCGTCGTCTCACGCGGTCTGCACGTCCAGCACGAACGCTGGTCCAACTGAGGCGCCAGGTGGAAATGGCATGGCAAGCCGTTCCACAGGACTACATCCAGCATCTCTACGATCGTCTCCATGGGAGAATAGCAGCCTGCATTGCTGCGGAAGGTGGATATACACTGTACTAGTGCCGACATTGTGCATGCTCTGTTGCCTGTGTCTATGTGCCTGTGGTTCTGTCAGTGTGATCATGTGATGTATCTGACCCCAGGAATGTGTCAATAAAGTTTCCCCTTCCTGGGACAATGAATTCACGGTGTTCTTATTTCAATTTCCAGGAGTGTAGATACCGCCTGCTATGTGACCATGTGCACAAGCCGTGGGGAGTGAACGCTCGTCTTGCCTGCCGGCCGTAGCCTTATTGCTACCAAATACTGCTGTCGGCCTTAACGCTGTTCTCTAAAGCTAAGTGCAATTTGGGAATCATTCGGAGTCATTATGTCCGTTAGTTAAGTGAGGCCACTTTGTTAATATTAGCGTTTCAGCAAGTCATTTTACTGGTTGAGTTATTACTAACCATTCTTATTTAACACTTACGTTAATAATTTGTGTATCTTTAATGAATGTGCAACTTGTTATTTTTCCTGTGTGCCAGTTTTGCCACCTTGGTGGGCCCACTTTGCATTTTTAGTATAAGCATGTTTCACTGTGAACCTTTATGTGGGCAGTTCAGTTTTATTAAGCTTTAAGATCTTTGTTTTTTTAATTAAGTTATGGTATTATGTGGCTATGTAACTTTGGGTTGGAAGTGTATAGCGTTACTAGCGTTTTGAGAGATGGTTAAACAAGGACGATTGTTTATGACAGATTATTTCACCGTGCCTACTATCTATGATTTTGGCTGCGGACGCAAAATATGATTCTTATTCGTGTTTATGTAATTCAATGAAAGTGAAGATTTGTATATTGCACCAGTAAGAGAGCAAATGTCCGAACTGAAGTTTATAATAGTCTGTACTGAGTCAAATTAAAAAGGTGAAACAATCACAACCTTGTCCACCACTAGTGATCCCGGGCTTCCTATTTCCTTTAAATAGCTATGGTGTGATTGTAGTTTTTGATTTTATAAAGAATTGAGTAGTACCACGGTTCACCTCGATTTCCCTAGATTACTTGAGGCGAAGACCGGGATGGTTTCTTTGAAAGGGCACGGCGGATTTTCTTCCCCAGCCTTCCCTGATCAGAGCTTCTGAAGCGTCTCTATGTGCTCATTGTTTTCGCGACTTTAAACTTCTGTTTTGTCTTTTTTAATTTATTTTTTTGTTATTAACGTCGTTTTCCTAAATACACTTTCGTGTCTTCGGAGAAGTGCTTCTGCTAGAACTGTTATCTGTTGTTGGCGTTATTTGAGTAGATATTCTATGGAGCTTTAAAAAGAGATATGTCTCTATAGTTTCCACATTCTCTTCTCTTGCCGATATTGAACAGGGAGATAACTTCCGCCATATTACTTGTGCTTGGGCTTTGGTCCTATGCCAAAGGTATCGATAAGATGTAGGAATCTGACGTGAAGAGAAGTCCCTTCGTACTTGACGAACTCTACATTTATTCCCTCTGTTCCTGCAATTTTCCTATGTTTGTAGTTAATCGAGTGTTATACTGTCAATATTTACTCGTATTTTTCCTCACCAAAACGCTCAGATTTCCCGGCTTCATCTTGTTTGCATAACAACTGTAGATAACATATCACACATAGAACTCAATTATATTGTTTTGATGTTTCTTTATGACTGATTTAGATATGGCATTACCTTGTATACTCGAGTTTGGAAAAATGTTCGATGTGCGGGATCAATCTGTCCCAAGATCGTTGATGGGCCTGTTGTGCAAGTTGTCTTGCATCAGTTTGCTTTTGTTTAGCGCCTTTGTTTTTTGTCGTTCTTCTGCAGAAGCTCTTCATATAACATTTGTTTCTCTTTCTGTAGCTTCTTCATTCCACATTGATAATTGATTCTGTTTTATGGTTTATTTCCCCCTGCATTTTCTATACAGGGCATTATATTGCTACAATGTTCATCTATAGTATTCTTACTTGTCGCTTTTTCGAGGCGTTGATGTAACCTATTTTAGCATAGTGTGCAATACTTGGCAGTCATAGAATCAGTGCCGTTCTTAATAAATTCGCTAAAAATTCATAGTATACGAGGAAGTCAGCTGAAAACGACACAGGCTAAGTAACGAACATGACAAAGAAATTGGCAAAGCAGGTAGGTGTATGTATAGAAGTGCTCTCTATTGGGAATCAGATAGGAACAGCGTTAAAGTTAACCGTCGTGGCATTTGTCTGTTAGACGTGCTCGACGTAAGGTGCGTCCAACTTTATTACGGAGTTCGGAAAAGAGGGACAGCGAGGTGTCGTGCGATATCTGAGTGCTAAAAGAGTGTCGGCAAGTAAAATTCGTGCCCAAATGTCTGCCTTGTATGGCGAACACAGCATGTCACTTTCGCGTGTGTTTGCTTGCAATAGAGGATTTCGATGAGGTAGGATATTGTGGTGAAAGAAGCGCTGTATCATTTGAAAGATGCAGAGGAGATCGAATATGCTGGGAATTACCCCAGTCCACTAGCGCCACGTCATCATAACGCGCCTGTACGTAGCATTCAAGTATTGCGCTATAATTTAAGAAAAAAATTAAAAATTAAAGAAGCTTTTCCAAACTTTGTCAACATATGCTTCAGTATATTTATGTTTAAACTGTCAAATCTCAGAGTGATCAGATGAATATGTTTCCCTGAATATACAGTTTTAAAGAAAAACAAGTGGCTCTAAATAATAAAGGTATAAAGCCAAAAATCGGAGGGAATGTACAAACGTTTGTTAAAATTAACTGTTACAAGTTTCAACTTAATCGGAACAAAATTTTGGTCAGAATCTACGTTTCTAAAAAAAAAATTGATGGCGCTAAATGTTGGACTTACAAAGGTAAAAACTCGTATGAAGCTTCAGTTTGATATAAAAATATTAACCACGGGACCCCATTAAGCTACCTCTAATAGTTTTCGAGTAATTTACTGAGAACTAAATTTGGAACAAAAACGTCTTTATTTGTAGTAGATTAAGTATCGATTATATTAATGATAGAAAGTTTTGATTACAGCACCTGATGAGATTCATTAAATAATAATGCTATAAAAAGTTTCAAAACTCTGATGCAAATAACAATCAATACAAGGTCTCTTAAAGTTGTAGTTCAGAGTTCATGTTCTACTGTCTTCCACTCTAAAATTTCTAGACGGCAAAGTTTAATTGCAGTCGAGCTGAAACTTTTTCTGTAATTAAAGCCAGCTTCACTCATACTAAAATCACCAAAATTGTAAATTGATATGCAACAGTGTTATAAAATGATACGAGTCCGACAAAGCGGCCATTTAGATGATGCTACCTCGGGATAAAGCGGATGATGACAGGTGTTCCCTTCTGCCATTCGCTGCGCCCATTTATAAACACGGCCACCCGTAATTTTAACAAAACCGCATGGTAAGTGGTAACATTATTTTCCACTTTTGTAGCGAGCAATTAACTTTGACTAGCAGAAGTCAGGGCGAAAGACCATTTAATGGGAACTTACCGTAGAGGTCGCCTCTGAAATGCTCATAGTGCTGTTTATGATGGTACCATTATTATTACTATTATCATGAATATTAATATGTTGTGTGTGTGATAAATCATCAGATATTTCGATCAATTAGCACTCAAAACTTTCATTTATAATCATAGTTGATGATCCTGTTGAGTAAATAGAGAGTAAAAGCATTTCTTTCAGTGCGTGAAAGAAGAATGTGGACTTGCAAACTGGAAATTATTGTCAGTATGTTCTCCATCGCTTTCTGGCTGATCCCAAAAATACTTTTCAGTCTCTCATAAGCAGACGGCGCCGCCGCTCCACGGTGTCATCGAAAGTCAGCAGCTGGCCAGGACAGGCTCATCTCGTCATTACCCCTTCTGTCATTGCCGAGCAGGAAGTTGTCTTAGGCAATTACGGTCGTGGACATTCGGCTCATGTTAGGCATCATGACGGAGGGTCCGAAGTTCTGAAAAAATTGCGCGCAGTGGGTTGCCCACAGCTAGACGGAGGAGCAGATGTTGAACATAATATCAACACCATTTCAGCACCTAGAACGGTGTCCCGTGAAGAATGTCGTTTCCTGTCCCGTACAGTCGCCCGAAATGAAACATAGTGTCATCATTTTGGCCGGCCGGAGTGGCCGTGCGGTTCTAGGCGCTACAGTCTGGAACCGCGAGACCGCTACGGTCGCAGGTTCGAATCCTGCCTCGGGCATGGATGTGTGTGATGTCCTAAGGTTGGTTAGGTTTAAGTAGTTCTAAGTTCTAGGGGACTGATGACCTCAGAAGTTCAGTCCCATAGTGCTCAGAGCCATTTGAACCATTTGTCATCATTTTGAGCCGGAGTGCAAGCGTCAGAGCCAATAATGGAACCACATGGATTCACCCCCACCGAAAACATTCCATGCCCTGTATGCAAGCTTTGGGAGAAGCATGATGACCTCTTACACTGGCTGCAAGGGCCCATTGCTCATTGAATTTCTGGAACACGGCGCCACAATTAACGTACAGCGGTACTTAGACACTTTGTAATAATTGGACCGTGCCTTCAAGTCCAAACACCCAGGAATGTTGATGGCCGGAATCATTCTGTTGCAGAATAATAGAGCCCGCCCACATGTTGTCAAGTTTGTTTCGACTACGCCGCAGTTTCGCTGGGAAGCCCTTACACGTCGTCCATACACAGCCTATCTCTCCTCCTACGAGTATCAGTCCGTAGGTTGGAACAGAAATAGTGGCAACACTACTGTGGAGGCACCGTCCAATGGAATCTACTATTGTCGCTGATAGCACACGTTGTTGACATACCCGCCTTGCCTCCGAGCGAATGGACTCGCCCGTCCCACGTCACCGGAGTGCGCGCATTCGAGGGAAATACTGTCACTTGTGAGCGAACGGTCTAACGTAACGGTGTCACTATGTTTTCGAATGTGATGGTGTTATCCTAACGAATTACGTTCCTCCACGGCAGACCGTCAGTGCATAGTATTATTATTCGTTTTTGGAGTGTCACCTGCGACCAGCTTTGCGAAAGAAGCAGCGACACTTTCTGCGCACCCCACCCATCATTTTGCACGACGGGCGCAGAGAGCGCAAGCTGTGGCTGCTCTGTTCGGTCGATGGGACTGGGAAGTACTGTACCATCCACCATGCTCCCGGACTTAAGTCCTGGTAACTTTGATTTGATTACGAAGATGAGGGGACCACTTCGTGGCATTCGCTTCAGAACTGTTCCAGAAATTCGACAGGCAGTAGACCGCTCCATTCGCACCATCAACAGAACAGGCTCTGCTAACTGTATATTACGCCTTGCACATCGCTGGCAACGGGTTCTACACAACGCTGGTGACTACTCTGAAGTACAGTAACAAGTGCAAACATGTAATTCTTTTGTATTGGTTGTGAATAAATAGTTGCCGCTATTTAAGTTCAGACCCTCAAACTGGCAAAAATATAGGCCTAACTATCAAAAAATAAAAAACTACAATTTTAACAGTATTTCATTGTAATTTTATTTTATTCCTTATAATTTGTTAGCAGATCTGTCGATGAAAGTCCTATAAAATTTATGGTTACGTGTTAACAGCTATACAGGGTGTTTCAGAAGTGATGCTCAATATTCAAGGATATGACAGGAACGATAATTTGGTACAAATAAGTCAAATAAACACGGGCTCTAAAAAGCATACCTTAAGAGCTATGCGCCATTCTTGACCTTCGATACTGTGAAAGAAATCTCTTCTATTGCAAGCTCCTTGCTTTCCATATTTTGGGAAGTGATTGTATGGACAAAAACAACAAAAAAAAGAGGTTCAGTAAACATGTGCTCATAAATGCATACCTTAAAAGTGATGAGAACTTGTTCATTAGAAGAGATGTGTTCCAAAGTAGTGAAGATGAACAAGCATTCATAGCATGTGGACGTCAAAATCAAACATTCTCCGAAATTGTGCGATGATTTTTTTGCGAATCAATATGTTTGGACACCACCCAGGAGAGCCATAAAAATATGTAGTAGTGTTTTCAGAGCAGATGTCGTCCACAAATATGAAAATGTTATGTTGATCTCTTGCAGCTTCGGGAAACCCTCCGCCATTCAAACAGAAACAAACATGCCGTTATGCGAGTTTCCGCTTCATACAGCAGTTCACACAAGAATTCATCTGCTATCGACTTTCTACCAAAGAACGCAAGAGGCGAAGCCATTGGCAAAGTGCGCCACAGATATCAACAATCAGCATAACATTTCCGAAATTTTAGCTAAAATATATGAACAACGAGATTGTAACAATATTTATTTATTTATTATTTGTTGCTTATCTGGCCTGGCCAGGGACAACACATACCAAGGATTTCACAAAAAAAGTTTACAATCATTATAGTCAAAATAATATAAACAATGATAGTATGTAATATTGGTAATTTTCGCCTCGCAAACATTAATATACGCTCAATAGTAAACGCCTGGTGGCCTAAAGTTATCGAACAATTGTAAAGTAAAAGAAATGAACCATCGCATAGCAGTGACAGAATCTATTATTCTTTATCTTTGCCGTTCTTGCGCGGTGCCAGTAAATCTCTATGTACATGTATCGATTAATGGTGTAAAAAAAAAAAAAAAAAAAAAAAAAGAATTCTGTTGTTTCAAGACAAATGAGGTTTTTGGCGCCTCACCTTTTACTGTTTGTATTCCATGAGAGGCGGACGCGGACTTGCTGCGTTCCGCAACTGTATTTTATATTCTAAGTGAAAGTATTGAGTGAATATGCTAATTGTTATTTTTTCCAAACAGAAAACATGTAGTTTCTTGTAACTGATATCGAACAGACAGCGTCAAGAGGACATTTTTACTGTTATGTATAAAGTATCTAACCACAATGGTCATCTATTGTAATTTAATATGAAAAGGTACGTAGCATTAAAAAACGTGTGTTAAAGATAAGTGTGCTTATTTTAGTAAATTAACCTTGATGATTCCATCTCCTTATTTACCTGTATGATAATTATTTTTGTGTTACTTCATCACCAGAAATACGATCACGCTGATGGGCCGAATGCAGCATGAGGCAGAAGGAACATTATCGTTTTCCTATTATTTCTGAACCAACTCCTTTTTTTTAATTGTGTAGTGTTGCATTTCTTTTAAAGTCTATAAATCTTCTGGTCCCTTAGTGTTGATCCGGGTATGACTACATCGCGACTATAAAAATGCACAAAAATGATAATGTTTCTTCCGAACGATTTCAAATATATATACATCAATATGCTGCTCTTATTCAGGTATTTAATGCTCAACGTATGTTATTATAATAGTGTAATCAATCCCTGATTCTGTTGCCAAGTGGCCCACCAAAATATTCACTTTTTCGACATTAAAAGAAAAAGTAACAGTTCTTTTTATTTTCGTCCCCCAAGAGCAACGCTACAAGTAGTAACAATAGTAATAGTTGATACTAATAATAATAATAATAATAAAAATAATAACGATACTGTTATTAAAAATAATAATAGTAATACTGAATGGCGTAAGGAATTATGTATACGTTATTTTAGTACATTTGAGCTACCTGGAGTGAAAAGAATGCAGATGAAGGAGAAGATTGAAATTAAAGTCCCAGTAGAAGACAGAAAACAAATAAAAATGGGGAAGCCTGCTGAAAAGGGGGCGGGGGAGAGAAGTTGTTGGATAGAGGGTATTTCCGAGACTTTGTTACGGATCTGAATATGGAATAAATGGTTTTTGTGATGAAAGCAGGGCGATTAGAGTCTTTTGAGGCTTGGAAGGGATTTGGTTTCTCTGTATTTGGTGCAAGATTGCTCCAGAGTCTGCTTCCTGATACGGAGAATGATTTAGGGAATATGGCAGTACTATGTGCCGATACAGAGAGGGTGTTTCTGCTGTGCTGTTCACATAGTAGTGTAAAAGTTGACGATAAATAAGGATGGAGAAGACGATAGAGTAAGCATAGGGTATGATAGGCCCTACGTGTATTGGCACGTAGCCTTGATAACTGTTTGTAGGCAGGAGTGATATGGTCGAAAAAGTGAATGTCACAAATATAAAATGCAAAAGCATTCACCGCCAGTTCCAACCTGTGTGAGCTTTCGTATGAAAGCCCATGGAGAACAGCATCACCATAGTCGAGTATAGGGAGTACAAGTCACTCTACAAGCTCGTTTTAAGCTCGAAAGGAAACACCTTTTTACATTTCTGTAGTGAATGAAGTGACGCCGACAGCCTCTTTTAGGTTGCAATTGTGTGTTCAGTCTAGTCTAGGGGATGGTCCAGAATTATTACAAAGTTTGCAGGAGAAGAAAAGATTATTCTCGTGCCGTTTAGGAATAATGGTGGAAGAGATTCTCTGTATTGAGGGATAATGAGGCGTTTACGAGCGACTAAGATCGCTTGTTTTTTAGATGAGTTAAGTTTCAAGCGTAATTTCTGTGCCCAGTCTATAATAACAAGGAAAGTAAATCAGTATTTTCATGCTGGATGGATGTTCATGAGTTTGTTGGGTTTTCAGTTAGATATAGCTGGAGACCAACAGCGTATAACTGATATTTACAGTGGGAGAGAAAATTTGAGACGTCATTATCGTATAATGAGAATAGAAATGGACCCAATACTGATCCTTGTGACTCCCGATACTACATTCCTCCACTGTGACCTTTATGTTCCATTCATTACACATGTAAGGTGTGAGTAAACCATTTTACAGCACTTGACGAAAAGTTTAGGATTTTGAGTTTGGCAAGTAAAATGTCAAAATCCACAGTGTCGAATGCTTTGCTGAAACCTAAAAAGCACATAATAGTTGCCTAATGTACACAATAGTCGACTGATGTTTGTCCATGTCTTGTTTTAAATTGTTAGTCACTTTTATAAGAGCAGTTGTTGTGCTGCGATTTTGCCGGAAACCAGACTAATATTCATCTAAAAGGTTATGTGATGGTACATAATCAGTGAACTGTCGGTGAACTACATATTCTAAAGCCTTGGGTAGTTCTGGTAGAATTCAAATGCGTAATCCAAACTATTGTTTCAGCATGCGTCTGACATATGAGTTCTCGACAGGTTGTGTATATATATTCGTTGCATGATTTCCCTAACCGTATATTGTACCTTGGTTATATCAGATAGGTCATATTCTGCTGTTGTGCACGTGGAAGCTACGACGAGTGATCACTGAAACTTATTTACCAGTAAAGTCGGACATGAATGGAGCATCCAATAACAGTGCAGTGCGCACTTATGTAACCTGTAATCGAAAGGTAAGGAGAACTCGAGTGTTACTGGGATATTTAAGAAATAATCTGCGTTTAATGAAAGACAGGGTAGTGGATTCAGGTGGATTAGTGCCTCAAATTCAGGAACAGCAACTTTTGAGCACTGTTTAAAAAAGTTCAGTAGTTAAAATATATCTTGACTGATAGCATACATGAGCGCAGTAAACATACTTATTCTTCAATTGAACCTAGAAGTTGTCCCTTATGAGACGTGATAAAAATTAGCTACCTGATACAGATTTAATTAACGTTGTTGTACTCAGAGAGTCACGTTAAAATACGAGGACTTTTAGATATGGTTTTAGTCTACTTGGAAATCAGTCTTTAAAAGTGAATCGTATTCAGTGTAGTGTGAAATTATTAATAAGCTCTAAACAGTATTTGTATTAGTGAAGTTCGGTGGCAGGAGGAACAAGACTTTTGGTCAGGTGAATACAGGGTTATAAATACAAAATCAAATAAGGGTAATGGAGGATTAGGTTTAATAATGAATAAAAAAATAGGAGTGTGGGTAAGCTACTACAAACAGCATAGTGAACGCATTATTGTGGCCAAGATAAACACGAAGCCCACGCCTACTACAGTAGTACAAGTTTATTTGCCAACTAGCTCTACAGACGATGAAGAAATTGATGAAATGTATGATGAGATACAAGAAATTATTCAGGTAGTGTAGGGAGACGAAAATTTAATAGTCATGGGTGACTGGAATTCGACAGTAGGAAAAGGAAGAGAAGGAAACGTAGTAGGTGAATATGGATTGGAGCTAAGAAATGCAAGAGGAAGCCACCTGGTAGACTTTTGCACAGAGCATAACTTAATCGTAGCTAATACTTGGTTCAAGAATCATGAAAGAAGGTTGTATACATGGAAGAACCCTGGAGATACTAGAAGGTATCAGATAGATTATATAATGGTAAGACAGAGATTTAGGAACCAAATTTTAAATTGTAAGACATTTCCAGGGGCAGACGTGGACTCTGACCACAATCTATTGGTTATGAACTGTAGATTAAAACTGAAGAAACTACAAAAAGATGGGAATTTAAGGAGATGGGACCTGGATAAACTGAAAGAACCAGAGGTTGTACAGAGCTTCAGCGGGAGCATAAGGGAACAATTGACAAGAATGGGGGAAGGAAATACAGTAGAAGAAGGATGGGTAGTTTTGTGGAATGAAATAGTGAAGGCAGCAGAGGATCAGGTAGGTAATAAGGCGAGGGCTAGTAGAAATCCTTTGGTAACAGAAGAGATACTGAATTTAATTGATGAAAGGAGGAAATACAAAAATGGAGTAAGTGAAGCAGTAAGTGAAGCAGGCAAAAAGGAATGCAAACGTCCCAAAAATAACATCGACAGGAAGTGCAGAATGGCTAAGCAGGGATGGCTAGAGGATAAATGTAATGATGTAGAGACTTATCTCACGAGGGGTAAGATAGATACTGCCTACAGGAGAATTAAACAGACCTTTGGAGAAAAAGGAACCACTTGCATGAATATCAAGAGCTCAGATGGAGACCCAGTTCTAAGCAAAGAAGGGACAGCAGAACGGTGGAAGGAGAATACAGAGGGCCTATATAGGGGCGATGTTCTTGAGGACAATATTATGGAAATGGAAGAGGAGGTAGGTGAAGATGAAGTGAGAGATATGATACTGCGTGAAGAGTTTGACAGAGCACTGAAAGACCTAAGTCGAAACAGCGCCCCGGGAGTGGACAATATTCCATTAGAACTACTGATAGCCTTGGGAGAGCCAGTCCAGACAAAACTCTACCATCTGGTGAGCAACATGTAAGAGACAGGCGGAATACCCTCAGACTTCAAGAAGAATATAATACACTCCTGGAATTTGAAATAAGAACACCGTGAATTCATTGTCCCAGGAAGGGGAAACTTTATTGACACATCCCTTGGGTCAGATACATCACATGATCACACTGACAGAACCACGGGCACATAGACACAGGCAACAGAGCATGCACAATGTCGGCACTAGTACAGTGTATATCCACCTTTCGCAGCAATGCAGGCTGCTATTCTCCCATGGAGATGATCGTAGAGATGCTGGATGTAGTCCTGTGGAACGGCTTGCCATGCCATTTCCACCTGGCGCCTCAGTTGGACCAGCGTTCGTGCTGGACGTGCAGACCGCGTGAGACGACGCTTCATCCAGTCCCAAACATGCTCAATGGGGGACAGATCCGGAGATCTTGCTGGCCAGAGTAGTTGACTTACACCTTCTAGAGCACGTTGGGTGGCACGGGATACATGCGGACGTGCATTGTCCTGTTGGAACAGCAAGTTCCCTTGCCGGTCTAGGAATGGTAGAACGATGGGTTCGATGACGGTTTGGATGTACCGTGCACTATTCAGTGTCCCCTCGACGATCACCAGTGGTGTACGGCCAGTGTACGAAATCGCTCCCCACACCATGATGCCGGGTGTTGGCCCTGTGTGCCTCGGTCGTATGCAGTCCTGATTGTGGCGCTCACCTGCACGGCGCCAAACACGCATACGACCATCATTGGCACCAAGGCAGAAGCGACTCTCATCGCTGAAGACGACACGTCTCCATTCGTCCCTCCATTCACGCCTGTCGCGACACTACAGGAGGCGGGCTGCACGATGTTGGGGCGTGAGCGGAAGACGGCCTAACTGTGTGCGGGACCGTAGCCCAGCTTCATGGAGACGGTTGCGAATGGTCCTCGCCGATACCCCAGGAGCAACAGTGTCCATAATTTGCTGGGAAGTGGCGGTGCGGACCCCTACGGCACTGTGTAGGATCCTACGGTCTTGGCGTGCATCCGTGCGTCGCTGCGGTCCGGTCCCAGGTCGACGGGCACGTGCACCTTCCGCCGACCACTGGCGACAACATCGATGTACTGTGGAGACCTCACGCCCCACGTGTTGAGCAATTCGGCGGTACGTCCACCCGGCCTCCCGCATGCCCACTATACGCCCTCGCTCAAAGTCCGTCAACTGCACATACGGTTCACGTCCACGCTGTCGCGGCATGCTACCAGTGTTAAAGACTGCGATGGATCTCCGTATGCCACGGCAAACTGTCTGACACTGACGGCGGCGGTGCACAAATGCTGCGCAGCTAGCGCCATTCGACGGCCAACACGGCGGTCCCTGGTGTGTCCGCTGTGCCGTGCGTGTGATCATTGCTTGTACAGCCCTCTCGCAGTGTCCGGAGCAAGTATGGTGGGTCTGACACACCGGTGTCAATGTGTTCTTTTTTCCATTTCCAGGAGTGTAATTCTAATCCCAAAGAAAGCAGGTGTTGACAGATGTGAATATTACCGAACGATCAGTTTAATAAGTCACAACTGCAAAATACTAACGCGAATTCTTTACAGACGAATGGAAAAACTGGTAGAAGCCGACCTTGGGGAAGATCAGTTTGGATTCCGTAGAAATGTTGGAACACGTGAGGCAATACTGACCCTGAGACTTATCTTAGAAGAAAGATTAAGGAAAGGCAAACCTACGTTTCTAGCATTTGTAAACTTTGGGGAAAGCTTTTGACAATGTTGACTGGAATACTCTCTTTCAAATTCTGAAGGTGGCAGGGGTAAAATACAGGGAGCGAAAGGTTGTTTACAATTTGTACAGAAAGCAGATGGCAGTTGTAAGAGTAGAGGGACATGAAAGGGAAGCAGTAGTTGGGAAGGGAGTGAGACAGGGTTGTAGCCTCTCCCCGATGCTACTCAATCTGTATATTGAGCAAGCAGTAAAGGAAACCAAAGGAAAGTTCGGAGTAGGTATTAAAATCCATGGAGAAGGAATAAAAACTTTGAGGTTCGCCGACGGCATTGTAATTCTGTCAGAGACAGCAAAGGACTTGGAAGAGCAGTTGAACGGAATGGACAGTGTCTTGAGAGGAGGGTATAAGATGAACATCAACAAAAGCAACACAAGGATAATGAAATGTAGTCGAATTAAGTCGAGTGATGCTGATGGAATTAGATTAGGAAATGAGACACTTAAAGCAGTAAAGGAGTTTTGCTATTTAGGGAGCAAAATAACTGATGATGGTGGAAGTACTGAGGATATAAAATGTAGACTGGCAATGGCAAGGAAAGCGTTTCTGAAGAAGAGAAATTTGTTAACATCGAGTATAGATTTAAGTGTCAGGAAGTATTTGTATGGAATGCAGCCATGTATGGAAGTGAAACATGGAC
The DNA here is from genome assembly GCF_023864275.1 of Schistocerca cancellata. Lineage (NCBI taxonomy): Eukaryota > Metazoa > Arthropoda > Insecta > Orthoptera > Acrididae > Schistocerca > Schistocerca cancellata. Next base: position 1,182,827,680 of record NC_064626.1, read on the forward strand.
GATAAATAGTTTAGACAAGAACAGAATAGAAGCTTTCGAAATGTGGTTCTACAGAAGAATGCTGAAGATTAGATGGGTAGATCACATAACTAATGAGGAGGCATTGAATAGAATTGGGAAGAAGAGGAGTTTGTGGCACAACATGACCAGAAGAAGGGATCGGTTGGTAGGACATGTTCTGAGGCATCAAGGGATCACCAATTTAGTACTGGAGGGCAGCGTGGAGGGTAAAAATCGTAGAGGGAGACCAAGAGATGAATACACTAAGCAGATTCAGAAGGATGTAGGCTGCAGTAGGTACTGGGAGATAAAGAAGCGTGCACAGTATAGAATAGCATGGAGAGCTGCATCAAACCAGTCTCAGGACTGAAGACCACAACAACAACAATATTTAACTGAACTGCGTCATTACTTATCAGTGTAAGTTATGTTTCATATTCCTATACCAATGAAGATGCATAGCAGTAATAACATATGTCAAGGAGTAACTCGAAAACGCCGTCTCAAAGGTGCAAGTACTAGTGTGTATATGCTAAGTAGTTCGCTCCTGTGACTTTTATTCATTTTATACTACTCTTCTGAATTCTTAATAGGAAAAGTATCACATATTTATTGAGGAACATCACATTATACTACAAACATGTTTTGAAGAGTGATTGTGAAATGTGATAGCATGTTCCATCCCCAGTGTTATCAATCATTTCCTAAAGTGGTCTTCCGGCCAATGAAAACTGCGTTCGATGAAACACTGTTATTTCGCTGTTGTTAGTACGATGTGTTCGACATATTTACACTATTCGGAAAGAGTTACGACCGTGGAAATCCGTACCGTTAAACTAACAGATTTATTGAACAAACAGAAGCACCTGGCTTTCAGCAAGTTACCACTCATGCGGTGGACTACTGTATACTGTACACACCACCTGCGACCCTGCTCTATGAAGGTACACAACGCTATATTAGTTTGCAGCTTAAGTGCTTATTTAGCTAATGGCTCCACAGAGTTTGTGACTCGACAAAACAAATGCAGACGTTTACTAGAACTCTGAACTATATATAATATTCTCCCAAGGTGCAACCATTTCCTGATTTTTCCCCTTGTACTCATAAGCCGCAGTTCTGAAACACCATTTTTAAAAAGAAAAAGAAATTATTGTACTGCAGTAAAGCGCACCTTCAAGAAGCATTGGTTTTGAGTCACCCATCCGCCTGAATTTGCAGTTTGAACAATGATGAACAGAAATTACAACGAATATTCGCCATGAATAAAAAAAAAAAGATTTCTTTTGAGTCTCTGTTAACCCATTTGAAATTTGCAAAAGCATTTCAGCAGCTCCGTTCTTTTCTTAGGTGCATAGCTCTTTCTTTCCACATCATGGATCCCAAACGCATTGAGCTACTTAAACAAGTTAACGGCGAGTCACGTGGAAAAAGGTGCCTAGTTTAATATAAATTACACTAACCTACAAAAAGACTTTTTTATTGAATGTAACTAGATCTTGTGATTATTCGTGTGTTGAATCTTGATGTGACATATCTCGTATGGCCTAGTTTCATTTTACAATTGACACTCATTATTTAAAAATGCATTGTTTTTACAGTCATAAATGCTTATAGAGGACGTCCGGGGAGGATTAGTAAATATTCGAAGCAACGAAGTCTAGTAAACATGGGGCTTTAAAATTCATACCTTAAAAGCTTTGAGCACTTTATCTTCAATATTCTGAAATAGCTCTCTTCTGGTGCAACACTTTGCTTTCCGCGTTTTAGGAGGAGGTGGTACGGACCAAATCAAGGAAAAAAAACAGTATGGTAAACATTGTTGTTGTTGTGGTATTCAGTACAGAGATAGGTTTGATGCAGCTCTCAATGCTACTCTCTCCTGTGCAACCCTCTTCATCTCCGAATAACTACTGCAACCTACATCCTTCTGAATCTACGTAGCGTAATCCTCTCTTGGTCTCCCTCTCGACTTTTGCCCTCCACTCTGCTCTCCAATACTAAAGTGGCGATTCCTTGATGTGTCATAACTTGTCTTACCAACCGATCCCTTCTTCTAGTCAAGTTGTGCCACAAATTCCTTTTCTCCCTAATTCTATTCAGTACCTCCTCATTAGTTACGTGATCTACTCATCTAATCTGCAGCATTATTCTGTAGCACCACATTTCGAAAGCCTCTATTCTCTTCTTGTCTAATCTGTTTATCGTCCATGTTTCACTTCCATACGTGGCTACATTCGACATAAACACTTTCAGAAAAGACTTCCTGACACTGAAATCTGTATTCGATGCTAACGAATTTCTCTTCTTCAGAAACGCTTTCCTTGCCACAGTCAGTCTACATTTTATATTCATAGACCTTTCAGCTGCATATGATACCGTAAACCATCGGAGGCTCCTTAGGAAAGTATATAATGTGACAAGAGACTACCATTTAACATCACTGATGGGTACTTTCCTGCATAACAGGAGATTTTACGTCTGTCTCCAGGGCAAGAAGAGTCTACCTCAGGAATGGCCTACCTCAGGGATGCGTCCTCGCCCCAGCTCTGTATAATATATACAAATGACCAACCCGTGCCAAACATCACGCGCCAATTTGTGTATGCCGATGACACTGCAGTTGCAGCCCAAGGTAACAATTTTATGGATGTAGAGGAGAAATTAACCAGTACCTTGGAAGCCCTCTCCCAGTATTATGAGGCAAACCACCTAAGGCCGATCCCTTCCAAGACGCAGGTCTGTGCATGCCATTTAAAGAACAGGGAGGCAAATCGTGAATTAAATGTAATATGGAGAGGTGAACGTCTCGAGCATTGTAAAACGCCCAAATATCTTGGTGTCACTGACCTATAAACGTCATTGTAACGCCACAAGGGAAAAAGTCTCAACTAGAAACAATATCATCAGGAAACTAACCAGCGGATCCTGGGGTGCAAACCCGAAAGTCCTGAGAACTTCAGCCCTTGCGCTCAGTGTGTCAGCCGCGGAATACGCCGCTCCAGTATGGTCTCCATCAACACACGCGAGAAAAGTTGATGCCGCGGTGAATGAAATGGCACGGATTGTTACCGGATACTTGAGGCCAACCAAAGTGCACAAGATGTACCTAATCATGGGGATCGCACCGCCCAACATACGACGTGACATCGCTGCCAAAGCCGAAAAAACTAAGCAAGAAAAGGACATGCGTCATCCTTTATATGGACACCAGCCTGCTGACCGACGGCTTTGTTCGAGGAAGAGTTTCCTGTCACGTAGCCGAGCCCTGGAAGGGTCGGCTGCAGAGAATCGTTTGAAAAGGTGGGACATCGACCTGAGAAACCCCATAAAGATGTAAAAGAAGAACTGGTGGAGACCTACCATACACAGTCTGGAGAACCCTAAACCGCATGAGGGTAGAAGTGCCAAAGTGCAAGACAAACCTGCAGCCATGGGGTTTCCTAAAAGAGAATGAGAACACTCTCTGTCTATGTGGCTCTGTTCAAGATCCTCAACACCTGCTTATCTGTCTATATTTAGACCAGCCCTGCACAATGAATGACTTATGGGAGGCAAATGACAAGGCCATATTGGCTGCTGATTTTTGGAAGTCTGAAGTCTAGTTCCAGACACGGAAAGTAAGTAAATATCCTCTCTACACCGAACATCGTCAGTTACTTTACTCCCCAAATAGCAAAACTCATTTACTACTTTAAGTGTCTGATTTCCTAATCTAATACCCTCAGCATCGCCTGATTTAATTCGATTACATTCCATTGTCCTCATTTTGCTTTTGTTGATGTTCATCTTATATCCTCCTTTCAAGACACTGTCCATTCCTTTCAGCTGCTGTTCTAGGTCCTTAGCTGTCTTTGACGGAATTAAAATGTCGTCGGCAAACCTCAAAGTTTTTATTTTTTCTCCATGGATTTTAATTCCTACTCCAAATTTTTCTTTTGTTTCCTTTGCTGCTTGTTCAATACACAGTTTAAATAACATCGGGGATAGGCTACAACCCTGTCTCACTCCCTTCTCAACCACTGCTTCCCTTTCATGCGTCTCGACTCTTATGACTGCCATCTAGTTTCTGTACAAATTGTAAATAGCCTTTGGCTCCTTGTATTTTACCCGTTCCACCTGGTAAACATAGGATGTAAATTCATCACTTAAGCACTAAGAGCACTTTTTTGAGTGGAAGAGATGTGTTTCACAATAGCGAAGATGAAAAAATGTCCATAAGTAAGGTTTGCCCCTTAGAGCCCATGTTTTCTCGACTTACGAACTTGTCTTGGTCGATACTACCACTTCTCGAAGTATGGAAAGCAAAGAGCTTGCAGTAGAAACTTGCGTCACAGTATAAAGATTAAGAAATACTCAGAGCTCTTAAGGTGTACATTTTAGATCCTATGTTTGCTAGAGTTTTGCATAGTATGATCGTTCCTGTCCTATCTCTGAATAATGACCATTCCTTCTGAGAAAGCCTTTATTTCATATACTATTATTAAGCACGCAGCGTTGCCCAGGTATCTGTTTATTCCAAAAAATCCAATAATCTCGTCCTTCCCCCTCTGTTCTTGTCGATTTCCTTCTCGCTCCCTCTCTCTGGCCACCTCCTCCACCCCCACTCTCCGTACACCTCCTCAAACCCCACCCTCTGTCCATCTCCCTCTCTCTCTCTCTCTCTCTCTCTCTCTCTCTCTCTCTCTCTCTCTCTCCTGTCCCTCTCTCTGTCCACCTACTGCATCCACCTCTCTGTCCATCTGCTCCTTCTCCTCTGTCCATCTGCTACTTCCCCCTTTGTCCATCGCCTCTTCATCCATCTGTCCATCTTCTACTGAGCCCTTTGTCTCTTTTTCACCCCCTCCATCTCCTCCTCCCCTCACTCTACCTATTTCCTCCTCTCCCTCTACCTATCCATCTCCTCCTCCTCCCTCATCCTGCACATTTCTGCTCCTCCTCTCTCACTCCATTGCATCTTATCTCTCTCTCACCATTTCCTCCTCCTCACCCCCTCTCTGACCATCACCTTCTCTATCCTTTATCTCCCCATTTCCCAGCTTCCTTGCTCTGTTCATCTTCTCCTCCCCCATATGTGAGCCCATTTCCTCCTTCCCTCACCCTCTCTGTCCATCTCTTCCTCCCCGCATCTCCCTCCACAGTATCCCCCCACACCAATAGTAGTTGCTGCACCTTAAATTTCCCGGCATACACGTGTCATGTGTATTTCACACTTATTTAATATCCTTCACACATATCTGAACGTATTTTTCACGTATCTCTAGCGAATTGCACTCTGCAGTTCCATTTTCGCTCAGTTCAATGGTTATGACCTCATATCTCCTGAACTATACCTCGTACGCACAATCAGCGGACGTGTGCGGAAACTCTGCAGAATGCTAGTAGTAAGGAAATGATAAATTAAAACGTCATGCCAGATGCAACAGTTTTACTCCATGAAAAGCAGGAATGTAGTAAGCTATAAGCTTTTTTCTTTCATTTTGTGGTGGTTGTCATCAAGCGAAAGTTTCGTGAACATCTAAAATTACGTGTAAAGTTTATTTCAAGTCACTAAGTGTTCTCGTTCTAAAATGCGGGATGAAGAAATTCTGGGTTTCTGCACTTTTTTCACCCCTACTCTCACCCCGTTGCTAGATAGGTGATTCCCACCCCCATGGCGATTCTTCCCTGACAACAAGTGATAGGTGTACCAAGTTTGGTTGAAATCGGTCCAATAGCTTAGAATGAGAGGTGGAACGTACGTACAGATATAAATTTTTGTTCTTGTGGTCTTGAGTCCGAAGACAGGTTTGATGCAGCTCTCCACGTAGTCGAATAAAATCAGGCGATGTTGAGGGTATTAGGTTAGGGAATGAGATACTTAAAGTAACAAATGAGTTTTGCTGTTTGGGGAGTAAAAGAACTGACGATGTTCGGAGTAGAGAGGATATAAAATGTAGACTGACAATGGCAAGGATAGTGTGTCAGAAGAAAAGAAATTTGTTAACATCGAATATAGATTTAACTGTCACGGAGTCTTGTCTGAAAGTATTTATATGAAATGTAGCCACGTATGGAAGTGAAACAGAATGTGTCTATCAACCGATCCCTTCTTTCTCAGATTTTGTCACAGATTTCTTTTCTTCCCAATTCTGTTCAGTATCTACTCATTACCACCAGATACTTCAGAAACGCTTTTCTTGCTATTGTCAGTCAACATTTTACGTTCTCTCTAATTCGGCCGTCATCAATTATTTTGCTGCCCAAATAGCAAAACCCGTCTACTACTCCAAGTGTCTTTTTTTCTAATCTAATTCCCCAGAATCACCTGACGTAATTCGGTTACATTCTTGCTTTTGTTGTTGGTCTTTCATATCTTCCTTTCAAAACACTGTCCATTCCATGTATCTTAGCCGGCGGGATTGGTCGAGCGGTTCTAGGTGCTACAGTCTGGAACCGCACGACCGTTACGGTCGCAGGTTCGAATCCTGCCTCGGGCATGGATGTGTGTGATGTCCATAGGTTGGTTAGGTTTAAGTATTTCTAAGTTCTAGGGGACTGATGACCTCAGAAATTAAGTCCCATAGTGCTCAGAGCCATTTGAACCATTTTGAACCATGTATCTGACTTTCAAGGCCTTTGCTGTCTCTGACAGAGTTACAGTGTCATCGGCAAACCTCAAAGTTTTTATTTCTTCTCCCTGATCTGTAATTCCTACTCCAAATTTTTCTTTAGTTTCCTTTAGTGCCTTCTCAATGTAAAGACTGAATAACACTGGGGGTGTACTTCAACCCTGGCTCGCTCTCTTCTTAAACGCAGCTTCCCTTTAATGCCCCTCGACTCTCATAACTGCCACCTTCAGAATTTCAAAGACAGTATCCAAGTAAACATTGCCAAATGTTTTCTCTAAGCCAACAAATGTTATAAACGTGGGCTTATCTTTCCTTGCCTTATTCTCCAAAGTAAGTCGCAGAGTCCGTATCGCTTCGCGTGCTCCTTCGTTTCTGAGAATCCAAACTCATATTCTCCGTGGTCAGCTACCAGTTTTTTATTCTTCTGTAAAGAATTCGTGTTAGCATTTTGTAACCATGACTTATTAAACTGATAGTTCGGTAATTTTCATACCTATCAGCACCATTCTTCTTTGGAATTGGGGTTATCACATTCTTCTTGATGTGTGAGAATATTTCACCTGCCTAATATATCTTGCACAACAGATGGAAGTGTTTTGTCACGGTTGGTTCTCCAAAGGCTATCAGTAGTTCTGACGCATTGTCTTCTACTCCCCGGACCGTGTTTCGACATAAGTCTTTCAGCGTTCTTTCACATTCTTCTCGCAGTATCATATCTCCCATCTCATTCTCATCTACGTTCTCTTCTCTTTCTGTAATATTGCTTTGAAGTTCATCAGCCATGTATAGACCTTCTAGAAGTTTCTTCCATCTCGCAGCTGTCTGTTCTTTGGTTAAGACTAATTTTCCATCTGAGCTCTCGATATTTACACAGCTGCCTCTCTTTTCTCCAATGGCCTCTTTAATATCACCACAGGCGGTATCTATCTTTCCACTAGTGAAATATCTTTCTAAACCCATAAGTTTGTCCTCTAGCCACTCTTGCTTATCTATTTTGCAGTTCCTGAAAATCTAATTTTTTACTCTTTTGTATACCCTTTCACCTGCTTCATTTGTTGCATTTTTAAATTTTCTCCTTCAGTGAGTTAATTTCTGTATCTCCTTTGGTATCCAAGGATGTCTACTAGGCCTGGTCCTTTTACCTATTTGATCGTCTGCTCTATTCAATATTTCATCTCTTAAAGCTACACTTTTGTTTCCCCTGTTCTGGTCATCCGTTGCCTGATGTTTGCTATGAAAGTTTCAACAACCTCTGGTTCTATTAACTGATCCAAATCCCTTCTCCAAAATTTCCTCCCTTTTTCCAGTTGCCCACATCTTTCCCTGGAAATATCTTACAATTTAAAATCAGGATCCTAAATCTGTCTTACCATTTATAATTAATTTGAAACCTTCTGGTGTCTCGAGGTCTCTTCCACGTATACAACTTTCTTTCATGATTCTTAATCCAATTGTTTGCAATGATCAAACTTTTCTCTGTGCAAAATTCTATCAGATGGCTTCCCCTTTCCCCCAGTCGATATTAGCCTACTATTTTTCCTTGTCTTCCTTTTTCTGCTACTTAATACCTGTACCCATCACAACTAAATTTTCGTCTTCGACTTCTACCTGAATAATTTCTTTTATCTGCACATAGATTTCTTCAGTCATGGTCTGTAGAGCTATATGGTGTGTAACCTTGTACTAAATATCGTAGGTGTTGGGTTTGTGTTTATCTTGGCTACGATAATGCGCTCACTATTCTGTTCATAATAGCTTACCAGCACTCCTATTTTGTTATTCATTGTAAAATCTACTCCTGCATAACGCCTACTTGATTTTGTATTTATAGCCCTGTGCTCACCTGAACAGTAGTCCAGTTCCTCCTGCCACAGAATTTTGCTAATTGCCACTACATTTAACTCCAACCTATCCATTTCCCTTTTTAAATTTTCTAATCTACCTGCGCCATTGAGGGATATAACACTCCACGCTCCGATGTGTTGTTGTTGTTGTGGTCCTGAGACTGGTTTGATGCAGCTCCGATGTGTAAAAGATCCGAATTGGGACCTATTTTACCTCCGGAATATTTTACCGAAGGGCATGCCATCATCTTTTAACCACACAGTAGATCTGCGTACCCTCGGAAAAAATTACGGCTGTAGTTTTCTCTTGCTTTAACGCAGCAGCAGCAGTTTTGGTTGCTGTTACGAGGCCAGATGTTGCGCCTACCGCAACTGAAAGGTTGCTGCCCATCTTCAGGTACCACACATTTGTTTGGTCATTTAAAAGATACCCTGCTGCCCCTTGTGGCTGAACTTGCGGTACGATGATGTGTATCACTAAGGCATGCAAGCGTGTCATTGGGAGGGGGTGGGAGCGGAGGCTGTAATACGTATGTATGGATTTCAGTTAATGGCATGAACTGTCAATGGAATAGTGGGATAAGGGATCAAAGGTGGTTCAGAATAAACTGGCTAGAAAGAAAATCCTTGAAGCACAGAGAGGAGAAAGTTTACTCAAGAACTTCGTCACACTTATTAATTATTGTCACTCCACTTTAAGTTGGGCCTGTGAAGGGCTGTATAAAGGTCGTGAATGTTTCACGTTAATTGGACAATTTTGAAAGCACGAACACTGGTAAGACAGAAGATTGTGTCCACTGTTCACTGCGAGCTTGAATACGCTTAGTGGCATTGTGCAGGCACTTGACGCAGTATACAAGCAGAGCAGTGGGAAAATTCTAGCGAGACACGGGCGGTTGTTGCAGACGTCACTGATATAAGCGACATTGACAATAGGCAGATTGTTATGGCTCGGCGCTCGGGAACTAGCATCTCGTAAATGACGAGGCTGGTCGCCATGTCGGCGTACTACTTGGTGTATATGTGTGTGGATGTTACGCGCGCTCTACGGTGAAATTGTAAGTCTCTTTACAAATTTTAAACCTAACGAATGTGGAGAAAACGGCTAAAAATGTTGGCGCACAGCGAGGGGTAAACATATAAAATGACACTCACTCACTCACATGAGCGGTGTCCATTCCAACATTAAGTTTACCATCGAGATTGAGAAGGATGGCAAGCTACCGTTCTTGGATGTTTTAGATGAGCGGAAGGCGGGAGGTTGTCTTGGTCATTCAGTGTACAGGAAACCGACGCACACTGATCAATACTTGAGCGGCGACAGTTTTCATCCCCTGATAGACATTAAGGCGGTTCTGAACTGATTAATATACAGAAAAGAGAGGAGAAATTATTTACGACAATGACCACCTACAGTCTGAATTGCAGCACTTCAGACACATTTTCAGACAGAATGGTTACAGCACGAGAAATACTACAAACGCTTTCAGGTGCCACCGAAAAAGGACGCCTTACGAATCGGCAGAAGAGACCAAGCCGGTTGCTTCCCTGCCATACTGTGGGGTAAGGGGCAGCATGTTAGGACGTGCATAGCAGAAACATGGACTGAGGCCGTTGTTTCGGCCCGCCCCCAAGAGAAGAGATATGATGTGCCCTGTCAAATACGACATAGGTCTTCGTGTTCCCGGTGTGTATGATGTCACTTGAAATTCGGCAGCATCTATATAGGTCGAACAATTAGTACAGTTGCAGCACAAGCGACATATTAAACAGTGAGAGCTTGACAAGTCGGCCACAGCTGAACATTGCCTGGAAAACTGACACAAAATCACAGCTTGAAAAGACGACAGTCTTGGCCAATGCGTCTGCATGCTGGGATTCCGTTATAAAACAGGCGGCTGAAATTGGAATGAAAACCAACAATTTTAACACAGACCAGGGGTACAAACTTAGTAGAGTGTGTGGAAGCGGGATTTGGATGTCGAGAGGAAGTAGCGATAAATGCTTGACGCTTGTAGGGAGGCAGGAGCGGCAGTTTCAAACGTGGCGCTGGCTAATCGCGCCACCTGACGTCGCTCGGTCCCGCGCGAGGCCCACGGGGAAGACAGGCCATGGCGCGTACTTTACAGCACGTGACACTGCAGGTCTTATGAGTTCAGCAGCCGCCTCCGCCTGGTAGCAAGTAACTATTTATACTGGTCAGCCTTCCACCGCCTTACTGGTAGATATCCCCCCGCATTACCCTATTCTCCACGCTTCCCACCTATCTTCTCCATCCCTGATGATCCCCATTTTGATTACTCCCTTTTCCCCACCGTCCTTGACTTCACTGATACCCCTGTCCCATCGCTCGCCCCTAGTATTCAGTACTTGGATCGGTTACCTCCCTCAGACATAAACACTCCCATCAGCACACGCAACACCACACTCGTCCTCCACTCCAAACGCAACACTGCACCTGGTCACGATGGTGTCACCTACTGCCACCTCAAGGAACCCCCTCCCCCCGTCCCCATCCGCCCATCCTTCCTGGCTTTCCTTGCTACCCTGTACAATGTCGACCTCTCCACTGGCTTTTACCCTAATCTGCGGAAGACTTCGCATGTCCTGCTATCCCCTAAACCCAACAAACCCCCCTCTGACACTTATTCCTATCGTACCATTTGCCTCACCTCCGTGTTCTGTAAGGTGTTTGAGTCCATCCTCTCCTGCCATATTAATCGCCACCTTAACCAGCACCACCTCCTTACCCTTACCCAGTGTGCCTTCCAGCCCTCCTTCTCAGCCGGTGACCAGCTCCTTAACCTTACCAATTTTCTTTCTCTCCAACTTAACTCCTGTCGATCTGCTATCTTTGTTTCCCTCGACCTCCAGAATGCTTATGACCATATCTGGCACCCTGGGCTCCTCTTCAAATCTCAGACGTCTGCGCTACCTATCAATTTCGTCCAGCTCGTTGCTTCTTTCCTCTCCCACCGTCCCTCCAAAGTCATTCCACTGGCGTGCCCAAGGCTCTGTCCTTTCCCTTCTATCTCCTGTATACTACTGATACACCCAAACTTCCCCTCCTGTTCATCTCATCCAATTTGCTGAAGACACTGCCTTCCTAGCCCTTTATCATATCCTTCAATGGCCCCAATGTGCCCCCCAAACCCACCTTTACCAGTTCACCATTTCATCAAACCAGTGGTGCCTTCATATCAACTCCTCCAAAGACCCAGGCAATCATCATAAGCCACACTACCTGCTCCTTCCATCTCCATGACTTCTGTCTAACCATTTATGATCACCCTATCCCTCTCACTCCTGCCCTTAAATACCTGGGCCTTACCATTGATCGCTACTTCACCTCGACTCCCCACCTCCTTACGATCCAACACAGAGCCCACAACAGACTCTGCCTACTGAAACTCCTGTCTGGCCAGACATTGGGACTGCATCCTTCCACAATCCTTCACACCTACAGATCCTTGATCCGCCCCATCCTTTGTTATGCCAGCATTGCTTGGATTTCTGCCCCTCCGAGATTCTCTAAGGCCCTCCAAATCCTAGAATGCCATGCACTCTGCCTCGCCTTATGTATCCAACTTCTGTCCCCTATGCACATCCCCTACAACCTCATTCCCTTCCCCCAACTTCTTCTTTTCCTTGAACACATCCGCATCCTGTATATCGTCCTCCGACTCGATCCCCCACACCCCTGGTGTCCCCCTTCGTCTCCACCGTCAGCCTGTTGCTGCACCTTTACTGTTGTGTCCTCTACCTCCTTTCCCAATGCAACTTCCAGCACCTACCCCTCCCAGATGATGAGCTTCACCCTGACATCTACCCCTCCTACCAACTCTAACACAATCTTCCTCCCCCCTACTCCTCAGGACTGCCTCTCCCCTCCTCTTCTCTTCACCTAAGCGGTTTTCCCCCACCTATACCCCCTCCCTCTCCTGTGCTCCCCTTCTGTGTCTGCACTCCCTCCTCATGTCTCTTCATCTCCCGTCCTGCCCATCTCCTACCTCTCGGTGCGCCTCCTGCCCCCCTTTTTCTTCCCCCCCCCCAGCCTTCCACCAAACCTTTCTCCCCTCTTTTTCCCTCCTCCTCAGTCTCCAGTACACTCGGCAGGTCCCTAACAGTGGTTTTTATTCCTTGTGAGGGTTCTGTCATTTCCAGTGGTTTTTTAAGTCTCTTGCTCTGTGTGATTTTTATACTGTGGCCAACTCATTGGTTTGACTCCATTGATTTTAAGTTCGCAACGAATTGCCAGCTGTGTTCTTTTAACTGTATGTCGACTTTTTAACTGTCCCTCAGTGCATGTGCCCGTATTGGTGTTTATTTAATTCCCATCATCTCCATTTACTGTGTTTTTTATGTCCCCTTTTATCCCCTTTCTTATGTAAGAGTTCCCCTTTTATGTATTTTTGGACAGCCATTTGGCTGAAGGGCGGTGGACTGTGCCGCTGCCAGGCCTCCCTTATCCATATGAGGCAGGGGCATGAAATTACAATAAAGAGATAAAAAAACAGTCACGGCAGTCAGTGGTTTTACTCCTGGCAACGATGGCGGAGATAGCCATTGAAAGCTCGAGAATTTTATTCGAATTGATGCGATCTGAAAATCGAGATTTTGGTCAGGATAACCACCTGTATCACAGGGACAGAATCGTGCTACAGTGATCTAAGAAGCGTGACTGTTATCTCAAGTTGGGTTCTTGGGCATCAAACTCGTCTGATCTGTACACAGTGGAATATATTTTGGACGCTATTTGGACTGCCGGCTTGTAATTTAGTCGAATAGCACGAGTGGCGGTTGTCGTGATGTTTTGGCTCACACGCGTGTTTCTTATAGCATTTCATTCAATAAAGTGGCCAATGGGATATTTGGGAAAGGGATAAATAGTGCTCCAGAATAAAAAGCGTGAAAGAAAATCTTTGACACCTGGAAAGACTAAAATTTTACTCAAGAGCTATATGAATTCCAAAAAATATTTATTGCACCTGTACATTAAGTTTGACCTAATGAAACAGTCTGTGAAATTTTAGTCCGTATCTGTGGAAAAAATTTGCTCATCAATTAAAACTGATATTAAAGTGATATGTATTTTGTCAAATCTGGCGTTCGAAAAATGATGTTCGATTAAAATTTTGTTCCAAAAACCTGAGAGTGTGTGAAAAGACGACCTGAGTATCATTCAACGAAGTTATTGTAAAGGATTTGGATTACTACTTGCCTGACACACTGGACAAAGAACTGCAGTCAAGTCGCGCCTGATTATCAAAAGCCTGCTCTGAAAGCCACAAAAGACTGGTACGACTTTCAAGTGCTGTTCTTCGCCCAGGAAGATGTGTGCCGTTTAAAAAGTAATAAGTAATTGATAGCTGAGTGACACTTTGAGTTTTGAGGACATAGAACACTTTGCGTTGAGAAAAAGCGGGCTTGTTGGTTAAGCTGCAGACTTGTCGATGACACAGAAATACTCTGAGAAACCTAGACGCTTATAAAGAAATTTCGGCTTGTAAGCCGCTAGTGAATGAGCCAGAAACGGTGGCACAGCCTGCAATGGGAGAGGGTTTGGGAACGGCTCTAAGGCGTCGGATTCTATCGACGTCTTACGTGAGGTGATTAGAACAGAACGGGCCTTTAGGATGACGTTACTAAACGCCTGTATTGCATACTCAAGGGATAATTGACAGTCAGAATACGGCACAATGTTGTTGCTGGGAAACAACAGGAAACGAGGACCGACATTGTCAACTAGCAGGGCGCTCCACGCTGGGTGACGGGGATGGAACAGCGGTTTTGCACGGCCTGCCTCAGAGCGGTGTCTTTGGCCGTGGCCACATTCTGGAGTCAATGACATGGCAGGGGACGCAGACCAGCCGTTTGAAAACCATCTCTTAGCAGTACACATTAATATGGGCTCGGGTCATGAGAGTCTGTGGAAGGTGGAGTGGGAAGCGAAGCCCGTTGTGGCGAAACAGCTCCAGCCCAGCCGCAGTCCAAAGGCCACAGCTTAAATTTGAAAAAAAAGAAAAAAAGACAGGCATTGTATCTTCTGAAGAGACTAGGCAGGAGTCCATTCAGCTGCTACGTGGACTAGTACGGCCTGTCGGAAGCTTGTATCACTCGAAGTAACGGGGTACTCGTTTATAGATGAGCCCTAGTACTGGACAGGAAAGAGCGATCCTTCTGCAGTTCTTTTGTAATTACGGAGCTGTTAGTTTAGTGTAAAGTGCTAGGGGGGTCTGAAATGTCTCCGTGAGTGGAGAAGACATGACTAGGTGTGTGTCATGTCATGTGCAATAGAGAGGCACTTGGACTCCGATTGACTATCGATGTACCAGCGCTTTTCTGTGAGCTGTATATATGTCACTCTGTAAGCAGACTGAGGAAATTAAGAAGCTAAGAGCAGTTGGACTTTACAAGTGCTTTTTTTTTTACTTTCTCTTGCATTTAGTGAGCCACTGTCTTCATCTGGCCAGTGGGCAAGCAGCTGATCTCACTCGCATACGGCACGATACCAGAGCAATTGACACAGAGGAGTGTTAAGGACGATCTTAGTCCAAGTGAGTAGGCGGGTTTGAGAGCTGCAGCGAGCGTCTACCAAAGGTGCGGGACTCGTAATCAGACAGACAGCAGTAGCTGCTTTCACTGTCGATTCAGATATGGTAATACCACAGCTCGGCAGAATAACGGGCCTGAATTCAATAAATGCTTCGAGTTCCATGGCACTGTGTTCTATCCAAAAGCTGTCCGATTAATTTGGGAGTTGGTTACTTTTCTTGTTATAATTCGACGACATCCTTTTTGTCGGTATTTAGTCAGATTGCATTGCGCAATTCATTTAAGAGGGCGACAGGTTCAATACGAATTAATACAAGACCATAATAGTAGAGAGACATCCTTGGCGTCACCCCACTCTCCATTGTTGCCAAATTTATTCAAGATGGCGGCGATGTCGTCATCCAAGATGGCGGCATGTAGACTTGGCAACAGCACATGACATCATCCAATATGGCGATTTTGGCGGGAAAATAGGCCAATTGTGCTACGTCCACTAACCTAACCTAAAAAAATGGCGGGAATTTTGAATTTTGGCGGGAAAATAACCCAATTGGGCTAAGTTCACTAACCTAAGCCTCCAAACAAAAAATGACGGGCAGTTTGAATTCCAATAGGATAATGCATGCAAAGACCTTACTTATCTTTATTATTATTATTCATTATCATTTATTAACATTCATTATCATTTATTATTATTTATTATCATTTATTATTATTTATTATTATTGACCTGCCTCCAGTAGGAAATTCCCTCCAAAATCAAATTCCAACACAATAATGGCTGCAAAACCTTACTTTTGTTTATTATTATTTATTATTATTCATTATCATTTACTAACATTCATTATCATTCGTTGTCATTTATTATCATTCATTATCGTTTATTATCATTCATTATTATTTATTATTATTATTATTTATTATAATAGGCCTACCTCCACTAGAAAATTGCGCCGAATTCAAATTCCAACACGATAATGTCTCAAAAACTTCTATTTATTATGTGAATCACTGCCACACTTTTGGCGCCAAAGTTGTTTTCCTGGGCAAGTTGAAACCTGTCAATGCCGGCCGCTCACCATCCACCACGTGTTCTTGTGCAGTCAAGAACGCAGTGCTACCCTTTTGGCGGCAAAGTTTGCTCGACAGTGGAATCCGCCATGACTATATAAGAGCACGTTTGGTCCGCACTAGAACGCTCGCTAAGAGACTCGCTCTCGCGTGCGCGTAATAACTCTACAATCGCTGCGCCGCCGCCCCGCTTACGTCACACACCCTCCATACACGTGACGGACATAGTCTTCTGTAAATACCTGGAAAATGACTCTTTATTTCACACATTACGGTCATGCAGGTGTGTCCCAACTGACTTCTTCATGCTCACACAGCGACTCTCCAGAGCGCAGCTGACGTACGCGCAGCCGGCTGAGCCCGTTCCATCGGCAGCTCCCTGGCCGGCTGACGTCAGGCGACCAGTGGTGCCCGAGCAGCACCACGGCCAGCATTATTTGTATAGACAGAATGTGATATAAGTTAATGTAGGTTAGTACACGTTAGTCACGTTAGTAAACGGAAGCAAGCATTAGTACATGTTAGCCAACGTACATGGGTCGGTAAAAGGACGTGGTGGTCGATAGGGACTTTAAGTATTTCATTTGAAGTCCAGGTGGGTGTGGCACTGGCGAAAATTGATTCCAAGTCTTGGTGGACGCGGCATTTTTCCGCATCAGAGAGGTTGATTAATTGATCAGGTTAATTAAATAGTCATGCAGACTTTGTTACATTCACTTGCGGAGGTACTAAGCTAGGTGCACGCGATGGCTCATGTATACTGACGTGTGGTTTTGCCAAGATCCTGTTTTAGATAATCGAAGCATGTGGGCTGAATAATGAGATTCAGGTGATCAGTTAACTTAGTGAGAGCGTTCTTTGTCCGACAGAGCCACGTGGTCGATCGCGCGTTGTGACATAAAGGAAGTTTCCAACTCGGTAGAAAAAACATTCCGGTTCGAGAGTGTCGGTTCCTGTCTATCGGTGTTGAATTGCAAAGTTTATGGGGATGAGGGCGTCCTTTGTGCTCCATCACACATGCTGGTGGGGCGGTATGTGGCGTGAGGGTGGTTTGGACAGAGCAAGCGTGTCGGTTCCTGTCCGTCGGTGCTGAGAATTTGCGAACTTTAGAACCGATATAGCTTTTAGCGTGTCATGTGATAGAACTTTCCAAACATCTCAGGTGGTTGAGTGAGGTAGGTATCGGCAGATTCGAACTTGTTCGGAAAAATAATTTTGGGGTGGAACGTGTCCTTTGTCCAGCACGTGGTCGACAGGTTCCATCCTGTCCGGCGTTAAATGCTCGCAGGCGCGGAAAGATGTTTACGTAGTCGGACTCTGAGGCGAGCGTGGCTGACCATTTGTGGCTGGACCCTGAGGCGTTGCTCGCCGCCTACGTGGCGCGCTGGCCATGGGGCTGGTCGCTTGACGTCAGCCGGCCAGGGAGCTGCCGATGGAGCGGGCTCAGCCGGCCGCGCGTACGTCAGCTGCGCTCTGGCGCTTCGCTGTGTGAGCATGGAGAATTCAGTTGGGATACACCTGCATGACCGTAATGTCTGAAGAAATAAAGAGTATGGAGGGTGTGTGATGTAAGCGGGGCGGCGGCGCAGCTATTGTACAGTCATTACGCGCGCACAAGAGCGAGTCAATTAGCGAGCGTTATAGTGCGGACCAAACAAGCTGTTATATAGTCATGGCGGATATCACTGTCGAGCAAACTTTGCCGCCAAAAGTGTAGCACTACGTTCTTGGTCGCACAAGGACAAGTAGTGGACGATGAGCGGCCGGCTTCGACAGGTTTGAACGTGCCCAGGAAAACAACTTTGCGCCAAAAGTGTGGCAGTGAACGGTCGACCATTGTGTGATTCAGCTCTGAGGCAAACAATTTTGGCGGGAAACGTGCGGAGGCGACGAATACACGTGGTGAGCGGGCAAGGGACCGCTGTGACGTAAAACTCGGCAAGTTCCAGCGTGTCCAGCGAAAACATGTTTACGACGTGGGAGCGATCGCTGGGCTCGCCCCCAGCATACCGGCTGTCCAGCGCGGGCGGCCGCCTCACCTGACAGGCGTCGGCAGTGTCTCCACGCGCTGGCCAGGGGGTGGCGAGGATTTGAACTAATTCAGTTGGAGCGCAGACGTCGTGGTGACTGCAATGCGATATCAAAGATCTGTGTGCTGACTGTGTTGGAGAACAAGTGATGACCGTACTGCTTGAAATAAAGTCTTCAGTCCCTTCCCTCCTGCAAAATCAAAGGACGTGACTTACGTTACTATAAGAGCAGTTTATTATTTGATGCGATTATGATAGACTACCAGTGAAAAAAGATAACAGATGGAGAAAGATCGTACTTGTGATCAATTATGGTGTTGGGATTTGAACTTGTGATAGATTTTTGTTATGGATGTAAGGAAAATGGCTTTCTTGCCGAGAAAATCGGACATCTTGAATTTATAATAAATGATAATAATAAATAGAAACACAGTTTAGAGACATTATCGTGTTGGAATTTGAATTTGGTTTAATTTTCTAGTGGAGGTAGGCTTATAATAATAATAATAATAAATAATAATAATAATAATAATAATAATAAATGTTAATGAATGATAATGAATGATAATAAATGACAATGAATGATAATGAATGTTAATAAATGATAATCAATAATAATAAACAAAAGTAAGGTTTTGCAGCCATTATTGTGTTGGAATTTGATTTTGGAGCGAATGTTCTAGTGGAGGCAGGTCAATAATAATAAATAATAATAAATGATAATAAATAATAATAAATGATAATGAATGTTAATAAATGATAATGAGTAATAATAATAAAGATAAGTATGGTCTTTGCATGCATCATCCTGTTGGAATTCAAACTTCCTGCCATTTTTCCGTTTGGAGGCTTAGGTTAGAGGACTTAGCCCAATTGGGCAATTTTCCCGCCAAAATTCAAAATTCTTGCCAACTTTTTTTGAGGTTAGGTTAGTGGACATAGCACAATTGGTCTATTTTCCCGCCAAAATTCAAACTTCCCGCCATTTTTTCTTGAGGTTAGGTTAGTGGATGTAGCACAATTGGCCTATTTTCCCACCAAAATCATCCATCTTGGATGACATCATGCACTGTTGCCAAGTCTACATGCCGCCATCTTGGATGACGTCATCGCTGCCATCTTGAATAAATTTGGCAACAATGAAGAGTGGGGTGACGCAAAGGTTGTCCCTCTACTCATACTCAGTGAGGTAGTTAAAGGCAGGTCCTATTCTTGTCAACCAAAACTTTTAAATGAATCAAAAAATTGGTTTTGACAATAATTATTTATTCATAAATTCTTTTTTGTTTCATCTAGATATACATGGATACTCTGCAAATCACATTTCAGTGCCTGTTCATCGAACCACCTTCACAATTCTCTATTATTCCAATCTCGTATAGCGCGCGGAAAGAACTAGCACCCATATCTTTCAGCAGGAGCTCTGATTTCCCTTATTTTATCGTGGTGATCGTTTCTCCCTATGTAGGTCGGTGTCAACAAAAAATTTTCAGATTCGGAGGAGAAAGCTGGTGATTGGAATTTCGTGAGAAGATTCCGTCGCAACGAAAAACGCCTTTCTTTTAATGACGTCCAGCCCAAATCCTGTATCATTTCTGTGACACTCTCTCCCATAATTCGCGATAATACAAAACGTGCTGCCCTTCTTCGAACTTTTTCGATCTACGCCGTCAGTCCCATCTGGTAAGGATCCCACACTGCGCAGCAGTATTCTAAAAGCGGACGGACAAGTGTAGTGTAGGCAGTCTCCTTAGTAGATCTGTTACATTTTCTAAGTGTCCTGCCAATAAAACGCAGTCTTTGGTTACACTTCCCCACAACGATTTCTATGTGTTCCTTTCAATTTAAGTTAATACCAACGTATTTAGTTGAATTTACGGCTTTTAGAGTAGAATGATTTATCGTGTAACCGAAGTTTAACGAATTTCTTTTAGCACTCATGTGGATGACCTGACACTTTTCGTTATTTAGGGTCAACTGCCACTTTTCGCACCATTCAGATATCTTTTCTAATCGTTTTGCAATTTGTTTTGATCTTCTGATGACTTTATTAGTCGATAAACGACAGCGTTATCTGCAAACAACCTAAGACAGCTGCTCAGACTGTCTCCCAAATCGTTTATAAACATAAGGAACAGCAAAGGGGCTATAATCACTTCTGTTTTTCGAAATGACTTTCCGCCAATTACTATGAAGTGTGACTTCTCTGACAGGAAATCACAAATCTTGTCACATAACTGAGAAGATATTCCATAAGCACCCAATTTCACTAAAAGCCGCTTGTGTAGTACAGTGTCAAAAGCCTTCCGTAAATCCAAAAATACGGAATTGATCTGAAATCCCTTGTCAATAGCTCTCAGCACTTCATGTGAATAAAGACCTAGTTGTGTTTCACAGGAACGATGTGTTTTGAACCCATGTTGACTGTGTGTCAATAGACAGTTTTCTTCGAGGTAATTCTTAATGTTTGAACACAATATATGTTCCAGAATCCTGCTGCATATCGAAGTTAACGATATGGGTCTGTAGTTTAGTGGATTACTCCTTCTACTTTTCTTGAATATTGGTGTGACCTGTGCAACTTTCCTGTCTTTGGGTACGGTAGTTTTGTCGAGCGAACGGCTGTATATTGTTGTTAAATATGGAGCTAAGGCATCAGCGTACTCCGAAAGCAACCTAATTGGCAATTTTCCACTCCCTTTCCACACCGCCAGAAATGGCGATTCACGTCATACCTTCCGCCCAGGGACCTTTATAAGCGTTGGCAGACTGCACCTAAACTAAGAGGGGTAGGAAAACAGTCGCTCTTTCACTGGATGACGTCTCAGAATGTACCAACCACTTACGGCGCCATATTTGGTGCACTGAATGAAAGAGCTGAGCAAAGCGAAGAAAACTGTGAGAAGTGACTTCCTGAAGGTCATTTTAAATTCTCATTCGGAATCTACTCTGGTTCAGTGAGATATTATCCGGAATGCATGATGTGAAACACGGAAACCGATATGATTCGACGAGAATGCTCAGGCCTCTTTGGGAGTTCTTTGAGATTACCGGAGGGTAGCATTAGAGATCCTTTCAGGAGATTCTCATGTGATATGCTAAGTGACTCGCACGTTGCATCACAAAAAGCGTTGTGACTTTGCTTTCTGACTTCACGTTCTATATCGACAATTGGTAAATACACTCGTAGCAGGGTACGCGTGTTGCGCTACAGTGTTTTGTTCACTCAGTTCATCGAAAGTATTTTTCCCGGGAAAATCAAACTAGAATAACAAACGAATTTATGTGGTGTCACCGCCAGACACCACATTTGCTAGGTGGTAGCCTTTAAATCGGCCGCGGTCCGTTAGTATACGTCGGACCCGCGTGTTGCCACTATCAGTGATTCCAGACCGAGCGCCGCCACACGGCAGGTCTAGAGAGACTTCCTAGCACTCGCCCCAGTTGTACAACCGACTTTGCTAGCGATGGTTCACTGACAAAATACGCTCTCAATTGCCGAGACGATAGTTAATATAGCCTTCAGCTACGTCATTTGCTACGACCTAGCAAGGCGCCATTACCAGTTACTATTGATACTGAGTCATGTACAGTCAAGAGCGACACTCATCATTAATGGATTAAAGTTAAGTATTCCACCAGCTACGTCCGTTTTTCTAAAGTCTAAATTCCTTGTCCTGTTCCAGACCTCACGCCAGCCTGCGTGAGCTAAAACGCATGCCTTTCGGCTTCCTCTAATACCCGGTGTTGGCTCTCCTGCCAACCCACAAAATTGGCGACGAGGCAACACCGCGTACGTAACTATACTGATTTACTTGTGTAATGGCTTCACCACCATCTCCAGATGTACTCTCCGAATTTTATCGCTTACAGAATCAGCAGACGCATGCCTTACTGGATGCCCTCGGACAGCACGTCCAGGGTCCACGTGCAATGCAAAACGATGCGTCAGCCGCCGCTCCACCGCTAACCCAGCCACAACACGCAGTTGCACCAACTTTTCGTCCTTTTGATGCTGCACTGGAAAGCTGGATGGAGTGGTCACGCCAATTTGGATTCCATCTCGCCGCCTACAGAATTCAAGGTAACGGGCAGCCTTTTTTATTGTCCTCCGTTGGGGTGCACACGTACCGTGTGACAGTAAAATTATTTCCCCGAAGCGACGTAGCAACTCTGTCCTACAACGAAATTTTGTCTGCATTTTATGCATATTTCAAAGAATCAGTCAATGTAGTTGCGAAACGGTATACCTTCTTTCGTACAAAACGTATGGCAGGTGAGACTAATGGGGAGTGGGATGCAACCTTGCAAGGCCTTACTAGGAATTGTGCTTTTGAGTGTCAATGTGGACTCCATTATTCAGATACTATAGTTCGTGATGCAATTGCACAGAACGTTTCTGATGTTCGTATAAGGGAACAGATTTTGAAACTAGTCAGTCCCTCCCTTCAACAAGTGATGGACATATTGGATCGGCAGGACACATTTGACTTTGCTCAGGAATCATTTGAAACTTCGCCACCCGTGTGTCAGGTTAACCGGCCCACCGGGCGAGCTGCACGGAACAGTAAACAGTCCTCGCTTCCGACCGCGCCGCTGCCGACAGGCTCTTAGCCACGTGTACCACGCCAGCAAGCAAATGCAGTGCTAAAATCATGCCCACGGTGTGCTACTAGACATTCGTGTGTGAATTGCCCGTCACGCCAAGCTATTTGCTTTTACTGTAATAAAAAAGGACATGTTCAAAGTGTTTGCCAGAAAAAGCTCAGATCGGAGACTCACAACCATTCCAGGCCCTTTGCTTCGCGCCGGAATCGGAATCGAACCAAGGATACTCAGGCTCGCGACACTTTGCCCATGGAAATTCATATAGTTCATTCCACTCCGCCCAGCGCCATTCTCTCTAACAGTGACTGTGTTCGTCCCACACATAGTGTGCGTCGACATCACCGGCACTCCCGCCAAGTCGCAAGTGATTTTGTACCAGTGTCAGTTCACGTTGCACGAGATAGTCGCTCTTGTCGTCAGCAGGACAATAAACTTTTTGTGGACTTGGACATTAACGGCAAAGTGATACCATTCCAGCTCGATACCGGGGCTGCAGTTTCACTGCTCAATCAAGACACTTACAAACTGCTGGGCACACCTCCGTTGCGTGCCGCAGATGTTAAGTTAAATACCTATTTAGGTCAAGAGACCCTGTGTTAGGACAGTGCAGCCTTCTTGCAACATACAAGGGACAAACAAAACTTGTGTCATTTTACGTCCTTCGTTCTTCTTCTGCAGTGAACTTGTTTGGTTTCGATTTATTTCAGTTGTTTAACTTGTCTATAGTAAATCAGGTCTTATCAGTGAACCAGACTGTGCCTTCAGACAGTGTTTCTCGTCTCTGTGAAGAATTTGCAGACATTTTTGCACCGGGCCTCGGTTGCGCTAAGAACTATAAAGCATATATAGGAACTGAAAGTAAACTCGCAACCGAAATTTTTCAGAGCGCGCAACGTTCCCCACGCATTGCGTGATGAGGTCGCAAAAACATTACACGATTTGGAATCACAAGGTGTAATTGAACGTGTGCAAGATTCTCTCTGGGCGTCACCGTTAGTAATTTTGCCAAAACCTTCAGGAAAATTGAGACTTTGTGTGGACTTCAAGGCAACAGTGAATCCACAACTAGTGACTGCAACTTTTCCTTAACCCCGCCTGGAAGATCTTTTTGACAAACTGTGCCCGGGTCAAAATTTTTCGAAGTTGGTCTTCGCAGATGCGTACTTGCAAATACCGGTGGACGAAGAATCCCAGCGCGTTTTGGTGGTTAACACGCATCTTGGTTTGTATCGATTCAAACGACTGCCATTCGGGTGTGCATCCGCCCCTGCATTGTTTCAGCAATATCTACAAACTGTTTGTGCGTCGGTCCCTACTGCAGCAAACTATCTGGACGATACTGTGATCTCCGGACAGACGGAAGAAGAACATTTAGCCAATCTCAGAACATTATTTCAGGTCTTGCGACAAAATAGTCTCCGCTTGCGGAAGGACAAATGCGTGTTTTTTGCTCATGACTTACCCTATCTGGGTCATGTACTCAATGCCCAAGGCATACATCACAGTCCAGAGCACCTCCGTGCCATACAAGACTTGCCTTCGCCGCAGAATTTGAAGCAGCTACAGAGTGTGCTGGGAAAAATAAATTACTATAACAAATATGTTCCCCATGCCTCTTCCATTTCAGCTCCGCTTAATCGCTTACGCCGTAAAGGTGTTCCGTTCGCCTGGACGACGGAATGCGAACACGCCTTTCGCCAGTTGAAATCGGCGTTGTTTTCCAATACTTGCCTTACGCCATTCGATCCCCGGAAGCCCCTTTTGTTGATGGTGGATGCATCGGATTTCGGGATCGGTGCTGTGCTTGCGCACAAAGATGGTTCGCACGATCGCCCTATTGCCTTTGCGTCCAAATTGCTCTCGTCTGCGCAACGAAATTATTCACAGATCGAGAAAGAAGCATTGGCTCTTGTCTTTGGTGTTACAAAGTTTCATGATTTCAAGTATGGTCGTCACTTTACCATCATCACAGACCACGTACAGCGCAGAAATTCATTCGCTGGTCTATTTTCCTCTCGCAGTACCGCTACGATATCTTGTATCGGTCCTTTGCTAAGCACGGAAACGCCGATGCGTTGTCCTGTTTGCCTGTTGCTGAGGATAGAGCATTCGATTCCTCCGAACTTGCTTGCATGTTCATTGATTCGAAAACCGATGACGTGGTCCAATCGTTTCCGATTGATTTTCGTCGTGTAGCTACAGCCACAGCTGCTGACCCTGTCCTTGCTACCGTTCTGCGTTTTGTTGCTACGCAATGGCCCTTGTCAAAGTCACGGATCGGGGATCCGTTGGTTCGCCGATTTTTTGCTCACAAGGAGAGACTTTTTGTGCGACGTGGTGTTTTGCTGTTGCGTTCAGATAATGATCAGTCCAGGGTCGTGGTCCCACGTTCGTTACAGTCCTCTGTCTTACAACTTCTCCACCAAGGACATTGGGGTATAGTGAGAACGAAACAACTTGCTCGTCAGCACTGTACTTGGTTCGGAATCGATGCCGTGATTACGAATATGTGCTCTTATTGCATGGTGTGTGCCGAACAACAGTCAGCACCACCACGGAAATTCTTTGCATGGCCAAAAGCCACTTCCCCTTGGCAACGCTTACACATCGATTTTGCTGGTCCATTCTGGAATGCTCGATGGTTTGTTGTGGTAGATTCGTTCAGTACTTTTCCTTTTGTTGTCCGAATGTCTTCCATGACGTCATTTGCCACCATCCAAGCGTTATCCGCTATCTTTTGCATTGAAGGTCTTCCACAGACTATTGTTTCCGACAATGGCCCACAATTCGTGTCCGCAGAATTTGTCATTCTGCAAGGCCAATGGTATTCAACATCTGACGTCCGTGCCGTTTTCGCCACAGTCAAACAGTGGCGCTGATGGATTGGTCAGGACTTTCAAGTCACAAATGTTGAAGTTGAAAGAGTGGCATTCTCGGGAGGACGCGTTATTGCTCTTTTTGTCCTCGTATCGCTCTCAGCCCCGAGGTGGTCGCTCGCCGGCTGAGTTGCTCCACGGTCGCCCTCATCGAACCTTGATGTCTTTGTAACATCCGCCGCATCAGGTTCCTGTGCAGCGGTAGACACCTGATTTTGCTCCAGGCGACATTGTCTACTATCGTCACTATCGAGGTTCACAGCGTTGGCTCGCTGCCTCGGCCGCGCTATGTATCTGGTTTTGGTGAGGTGCGTCGGCATCTCAATCAGCTGCGCCTCTGTCGTCGCACGGGATCTGCCGCTTCCCGTCTGCTTTCAGCGACGGTGCCGTCCGGTCAGCGCCCTGGGGACCCATCTACTGGCTCGCCTCAGCCCCAGGTGTTACCGACGCTGCCTACCATTTTGCCCCATGGCGACGCGCCGCCGCCGCCGCCGCCGCCGCCTGTTCTCCCGTCGGCGACGCCCGCAGTGGACGCGTCGCTGCAACCGCCGGGCGCCTCCCTGGGTCACGCGCCGCCGATGGCTTCCCGTGACCAGTTGTCCGACATGGAACTCTTGCCCGCTCCGGACCATATGTCGTCTTCGCCCGTCGGGTGCCCCGGCCCGATGGAGGTCGACCCTTCGGCCCCTCCTGTCTCTCTACGGGCGCATACACCGCATGTTGGCGTGCACCCTGGAGCAGGTTTTCAGGCGTTCCTAGCTCCCCGCGGTCCGAATGGCAGGGTGCGGGTGGCACAGCCTCGCCTGTTGTTAGGCTCCCCACCTCGTCGCATACGTCAGCATGGGGTCCTCCCCACGGCGGGCGGAAGCCTTATGCCACAACTGTGCGCCGATTTGTGGGGGAGGAATTTGGTGTCACCGCCAGACACCACACTTGCTAAGTGGTAGCCTTTAAATCGGCCGCGGTCCGTTAGTATATGTCGGACCTGTGTGTCGCCACTATCAGTAATTGCAGACCGAGCGCCGCCACACGGCGGGTCTAGAGAGACTTCCTAGCACTCGCCCCAGTTGTACAGCCGACTTTGCTAGCGATGGTTCACTGACAAAATACGCGCTCATTTACCGAGACGATAGTTAGCATAGCCTTCTGCTACGTCATTTGCTACGACCTAGCAAGGCGCCATTACCAGTTAGTATTGATACTAAAACATGTACCGTCAAGAGCGACACTCATCATTAATGGATTAAAGTTAAGTATTCCACCATCTACGTCCGTTTTTCTAAAGTATAATTTCCTTGTCCTGTTCCAGGCCTCACGCCAGCCAGCGTGAGCTAAAACGCGTGCCTTTCGGCTTCCTCTCATACCCGATGTTGGCTCTCCTGCCAACCAACAACAATTTATGCTTGCCAGTGCGAGAGCGGAAGCGTGTGCAAGGTGTCCCTCGTCCCAACCCGCTGACGTCAGACGGCTGGTGGTGTCACCACTCTCAGTTTTTGGTAAATGAAATAAAGGTTAGGTTAGTTTTTTCTTTCCTTCAGTAACAGTTTTCAAGAAAATATTCGAAAATTTTCAATATAAACTTAATACAAAATTGAAGAAAAAAGGCAAAAAACACAAAAGTTTAGGAGGCTATGGCTTGCTTACTTTGCCTGAGTCTTTCGTAGTATACAGGGTGGTCCACTGATCGTGACCGGACCAAATATCTCACGAAATAAGTGTCAAACGAAAAAAATACAAAGAACGAAACTTCTCTAGCTTGAAGGGGGAATCCAGATGGCACTATGGGTGGCCCGCTAGATGGCGCTGCCATAGGTCAAACGGATATCAAATGCGTTTTTTCAAAATAGGAACCCCCATTTTTATTACATATTCGTGTAGTGCGTAAAGTAATAAGAATGTTTTAGTTGGACCACATTTTTCGCTTTGTGATAGATGACGCTGTAATAGTCACTAACATATGGCTCACAATTTTAGACGAACAGTTGGTAACAGGTAGCTTTTTTAAATTAAAACACCGAACGTAGGTACGTTTGAACATTTTATTTCGGTTGTTCCAATGTGATACATGTACCTTTGTGAACTTATCATTTTTGACAACGCATGATGTTACAGCGTGATTACCTGTAAATACAACATTAATGCAGTAACTGCTCAAAATGATGTCCGTCTACGTCACTACATTTGGCAATACGTGCAACGACATCCCTCTCAACAGCGAGTAGTTCGCCTTCCGTAATGTTCGCACATGCACTGACCATGCGCTGACGCATGTTGTCAGGCGTTGTCGGTGGATCACGATAGCAAATATCCTTCAACTTTCCCCACAGAAAGAAATCCTGGGAAGTCAGATCCTGTGAACGTGGGAGCCCTTGTATGGTGCATCGAAGACCAATCCACCTGTCATGAAATATGCTATTCAATACCGCTTCAACCGCACGCGAGCTATGTGCCGGACATCCAACATGTTGGAAGTTCATCGCCATTCTGTCACGCAGTGAAACATCTTGTAACACCGGTAGAACATTACGTAGGAAATCAGCATACATTGCACCATTTAGATTGCCATCGATAAAAAGGGGACTAATTATCCTTCCTCCCATAATGCCGCACCATACCTTTACCCGCCAAGGTCGCTGATGCTTCACTTGTCGTAGCCATCGTGGATTTTCCGTTGCCCAATAGTGCATATTATGCCGGTTTACGTTAGCACTGTTGGTGAATGACGCTTCGACGCTAAATAGAACGCGTAATTTCTCTTGTGCCTAGTGGCAGAACTGTACACGTCGTTCAGAGTCGTCGCCATGCAATTCCTGGTGTATAGAAATATGGTACGGGTGCAATCGATGTTGATGTAGCATTCTCAATACCGACGATTTTGAGATTCCCGATTCTCGCGCAATTTGTCTGCTACTGATGGGCGGATTAGCTGCGACAGCAGCTAAAACACCTACATGGGCATCATCATTTGTTGCAGGTCGTGGATCACGTTTCGCATGTGGCTGCACACTTCCTGTTTCCTTAAATAGGTAACGTAACTATCCGGCGAACGGTCCGGACACTTGGATGATGCCGTCCAGGATACATAGAACACGCCCGCTGCGCATTTTGGTCACAATAGCCATACATAAACACGATATCGACCTTTTCCGCTATTGATAAATGGTCCATTTTAACACGGGTAATGTATCACGAAGCAAATACCCTTCGCACTGGCGGAATGTTGCGTGATACCACGTAAATGTATCTTAATGACTATTGCAGCGCCATCTATCACAAAGCGAAAAATTGTTCCAACTAAAACATTCATATTTCTTTACGTACTACACGAATATGTAATAAAAATGGGGGTTCCTGTTATAAAAAACGCAGTTGATATCCGTTTGACCTATGGCATCGCCATATATCGGGCCAACCATAGCGCCATATGTTTCCCCCCTTCAAGCTAGACGAGTTTCGTTCGTCGTAGTTTTTTCGTTTGATGCTTATTTCGTGAGATATTTGGCCCGGTCACTATCAATGGATCAACCTGTGTAAGGCAGGGACCGTCATTGCACGCTCTCTCTTTATTTCTCCTCTGTTCGGTGTTAGGCACACGCTATTCTGGCTAAGCTCTGTAGGTGATGATAAGTTTCTTAAATTAATTATTAAATTTAATATAACGAAAAGACAATGCAAGAACGTTACATTGTTTGTGGTCAGTCACAGTGATCTTCTTTGCTCGTGTGAAATTGGAATTAGGATTTTCCTATTATTTCAAAAAGTGAATTTTTGATCGAAAAGTTTTTAAATATTGATTTTTTAACAGAATCTTTATTTAATTGAGCGGCCGGGGTGAAATGGTGAGAAAAATTCGTAAGGGAAGTGTAACCTCCCCCTCACTTATCGACCTTAATGACAGTGAAAAATTAAACCGCGTGTACCTAATGTAAATTTGGGAAAAGCAATCGTCACCGAAGTTCATCTGTCGGTAAAGAGGGAGGAAAGGGTTACATCTAAATGAAAGGAAAAATGTTAATGAAACTGGTGAAAATTAATTTTGAAAAGGGGTAAAGTTAATAAAGAAAATAAATGTGCGGCCGTTACGTTAACAATTAACTAGTGGTAATTAGATATTTGAGATTTGGGGGAAATTACGGTCGCCAGTCCTAAGGACAATTACTATAGTAACTGAAAAAGAATGGTTATTACACATATAATTAGCACTAGAAGTGTGGCAACTGAAGGTTGACACGTGTAGTGTGAAAACTGAAAGTTTGTCAGAAGTAATAAATTTCGCTACACTCTGACTTAATTTAGCAAAAGAATTAATAAGACCGCAAAATCGAAAGTTAATTTGGTGACTGAAGTTAATAGTGAGCTTTCTTTCTGAAGCACATCGAAATTCATTAAAATACAGTTAGTCTTTGACTACCTCAACAATCATTTCAAAAGCTGCTTGAATCTACGCAATTTAGAAATAAGAGATTTAACTTTGAACTTGAATTAAATGATTCTGAACAATTAACAATAGTAAAATTTAGTACGTACCAAGCTGAGCTGCAGTCACAGGAAACTAAAATACGGTAACAAAACTCGCACTCATAATTTGTGCTTGTGTAATCTAAATATTGTAGCCACCTATGAATACTTTAACTGAACTTTGAAATTTAAGCAGTGAAATCGAATGATTTTTGAATTTCCACGACACTCGGGTTCATTTCGGAAAAGGAAGGGACCCTGCTTGGCAATGCAATTGGGACAATGAGCAACAAAGGTTCATGCTAAGATGCTGTAATTTTGTGATGCAACAATTTTAAAAGCTGAGGTCTGCCATACAGTTTTAAAACTTTACGTGCTTCCTGTCTTCCTTGTTGGTTGATTGAAGGTTTGAAGCCGTCGATCGAGGAGGTGGCGACAGTCACTCATTGTCGGCCGTCGCTGTTGCAGAAGCTGGATGTTGGCGCGCCTTCTTCTCGACACGGTCACCAGACGAAACGGGCTCTTGATGTGCGCCAGCTAATGCTTCCCGTCCGCGACACCATGTCAGAAACTATCATCGCAAGTCGAGCGCAATTACATGCTGCCAAACCCCGAAAGCGCGGCAACTCGCGGGAGCTTCACACAACACACCTGCTCCACTCGCTACTCCAGCCAGACCCAGCGTAAAAATACAAATAATATTTACGAAACAAACCAATTATACATCGACATAAATGCATAAATATAATAAATATATATATACAAATAGTAAAACAATTACAATATGTAAAGACACAGAAATGTCATATATTCAGGTAACAAAAATAAGGAAAACAAATTTATAGTACAATAGATGGAAATAGGAGGATATGCATTTCCGGCGTTACAGAAGGATGGACTCCACGAATCTGGTAGATCTTGGGCCTCGAGAAAATTTAACCGGAGTCGGTTCGGACATCGAGACGATACCAGTAGCAAGTATTGGGGATACGACCGAGGCAGAACAGGCTGGTCGGGAGAAAACTTCGTCTTTAATAGATCAGAGTGACGATGCGTCTAGCTGTGTCTTGTGGGATTTACATAATAATGCGCAGAGCAAATCCGAAGTAGGAGTAGGTTCGGAGACCATTTTCCCGAATTCTTAAGAAAACTGGAAAAGAGACAGTCAGCGTGATAATTAAAAAAAAAAAATGTGGCTCTCGAAGCCGAAAGTTAGCTAATACTCGCAGAGCAGGAGTAAGAGTTTCCTTGCCGAAATTAAATTACGACAAGCGACTAAAGAGGCTGAATGGGAGCGTATTCTGGTAGCGAAAGAGGTTGAATGGAATCAAAAACAGGTACAGCAGAATAAGAAATTTGTAGATGTAGTTGTGCGACGACTGTTTTCTAAAGAAGCCGAGCGAGATAAAGAAAAACTCAGAGACAGAGATAAATATATCTCAGCTGATTTAGAGCAAGAAGGAAAAAGGAAGGAAGATTGGGTTTAAGGTCCCATCGACATGGAGGTCGTTAGAGAGGAAGCACAAGCCCGGATTGTGTCAATAATTGGGAAGGAGATCAGCCGTGCCCTTTCAAAGGAACCATCTCGACATTTGCCTGGACTGATTTAGGGAAATCACGGAACATCTAAATCTGG
Organism: Schistocerca cancellata; assembly: GCF_023864275.1. NCBI lineage: Eukaryota > Metazoa > Arthropoda > Insecta > Orthoptera > Acrididae > Schistocerca > Schistocerca cancellata. The sequence goes on from NC_064626.1 coordinate 1,182,859,369, forward strand.
ATGTCCGGTAGCGGATTTGAATCATCGTCCTCCCGAATGCGGGTCCAGTGTGCTAAGCACTGTGCCACCTCACTCTGTGATTTAGAGCGGATCAGATCCGATTTAAACGAGTTAACATGAAATATGGACGCCTTCCTGATTTAATGAATCAGCTTAAGGGCGAAGCCAGGCTGTTGAAACAGCATAGTGTACAGTTGAGGCAACTGTGGACGATTTGAACACCAAATTTAAGAATTTGGGGATGACTAAAAAACCCGTTGACGAGTACCTTGTCAACCAATCGTAAAATGGGAAGACTAGATGGCAGACTGGGTACTAAATACATCTGCAAATATAAATGAGCGAGTTAGGGCGGAAATTTCTTCTGCTATACAACAAACGGCAAACGAAGGGAAGTCAGATATTGATGGTTTATCTGAAAAGTACATGGAAGAATTTCAGCAAATAAAAGACAAGGTCATTGCTGAAATTCCAACTTGACAGAGAGCAATTAATACTGAATTAGACAAAACTGACGGTGATGCCATCGGAGACGCTAAGCTCGAAAGAGGTACCGAAACCAAAGCTTCGAGGCATACCAGGAAAGATAGTCCTGTTTTCGTGAACAGGAATATGTATATGCTCTAATCTGAATTAAAACTTCGATCCCAAGAATTTCAAGTTGGAGCAGAGCATAACGAAAAGTAGTCAATTCCAAATCTATTCTGCCGAAAAGGACCTGCCACATTCCGTATTTTGTATTAAGAGCTTTCAGAATATTTTTCCAAAATCGTGGTCACAGCATCACAAGATTCAGTTCATAGTGTCCCAAGTCACAGAGACGCTGACCCATGGGTAAATGCAGTTTCTACAATGCGCGATACTTGCAAGGAGTTGGAATGGATGTTCATCTCAAAATATTGGTCATTTACCAAATAGGATAGACTCCGTAAGGTTGTACACACATCAAAAACAGTTTTGCATCAAGCCGGTCCCCAGAATTCCTGAAGACAGACGTTGACTGTGGATATTGTATCACAGACACAGTCCCTTTCACTGTTCATAAATGTCACTAAACACGCCAAAAGATGTAAACAACCACGCATGAGCAGCGCATATTAGACGGGGGGAGGGGGGGGGGGGTCTGACAGCCGATCAGTTCCAGTCATTCCAGCAGGAAGGAGGAGGTACACGGCTCATGTTGTCTGTAGTTCAACCATGCCTAGACGGTGAATACCGCTGTTCGATCGCGTCTGCATTGTTACTTTGTGCCAGGAAGCGCTCTCAACAAGGGAAGTGTCCAGGCGTCTCGGAGTGAACCAAAGCGTTGTTGTTCGGATAGGGAACAGATACAGAGATACAGGAACTGTCGATGGCATGCCTCGCTCAGGCCGCCCAAGGGATACTACTGCGTGACCGCAACCTACGGATTATGGCTCTGAGGAACCCTGACAGTAACGCCACCATGTTGAATAATGCCTTTGGTGCAGCCACAGGACGTCGTGTTACGACTCAAACTGTGCGCAGTAGGCTGCATGGTGCGCAACTTCACTCCCGACGTCCATGGCGAGGTCCATCTTTGCATCAACGACACCATGCAGCACGTTACAGATGGGCCCAGCAACATGCCGAATGGACCGCTCAGGATTGGCACCACGTCCTCTTCACCGATGAGTGTCGCATATGCCTTCAACCAGACAATCGTCGGAGATGTGTTTGGAGGCAACCCGGTCAGGCTGAACGCCTTAGACACAATGTCCAGCGAGTGCAGCAAGTTGGGGGCTCCCTGCTGTTTTGGGGTGGCGTTATGTGGAGCCGACGTACGCTGCTGGTGGTCATGGAAGGCACCGTAAAGGCTGTACGATACATGAATGCCATCCTCCGACCTATAATGCAACCATATCGGCAGCATATTGGCGAGGCATTCGTATTCGTGGACGACAATTCGCGCCCCCATCGTGCACATCTTGTGAATGACTTCCTTCAGGATAACGACATCGTTTGACTAGAGCGGCCAGCACGATCTCCAAACATGAACCCTATCGAACATGCCTGGCATTGATTGAAAAGGGCTGCTTACGGATGACGTGACCCACCAACCACTCTGAGGGATCTACGCCGAATCGCCTTTGAGTAATGGGACGATCTGGACCAACAGTGCCGACGAACACAGGCATACATCAAATGCAAGAGGATGTGGCACTGGGTATTGGAGGTACCGGTGTGTACAGCAGTCTGGACCACCACCTCTGAAGGTCTCGCTGTATGATGGTACAACATGCAATGTGTGGTGTTCATGAGCGATATAGAGGGCGTTAATGATATTGATGTTGATCTCTATTCCAATTTTCTGTACAGGTTCCGGAACTTTCGGAACAGAGGTGATGCAAAACTTTTTTAATGTGTGTATTTATCGAAAATTGCACAAAAAAGTGTAAAAGAAAAATATCGGCACTCGATATTACCATTTCGTAATCGATATATCAAAATATTGACGGTAAAACGTCATCACTATGTACCGATATTTTCAATGAAAGTTATCCATATATCGATATTTTATAAACATCCCTAGTACATTCTACACATCCTGTAACATAGAATTTATTCAGGCTAGGATTTACTAATGCTACTCTTTCTGGGTGCTGCAATGCTCACAAGTGCCAGTTGACGAGCAAAAGCTGTCAGCGTTCAGTTTCTGGATCCTCGATACAATGCTTAGTTTAGAGAGCAATAAAAGCTTATCGTAAGACTAAATTCTGATTGTTTAGCTTTAAGAATCCATTACCGTGTAACGTTTGATGGTAGTAGAGAACAATCGCGTTGCGGCGACTCCGCGCCGCGGGTTCTGTAGAGGAACTCAAAGTTCTACCGCCTCTGGCCGCTCTCCATCGTGTACGCAGAGCAGTTAGCTAGCTGTCAGATGGGCTTTGCGCAGTGCCTCTGTTTGCTCAACTAAGTTATTCGCCCAAACGGAAGCAGAAGCTCGCGTCAGATCCGCGTCCATCCGTTATCGAATTAATGCGCATTAGTGAGCAATCCTTCTTCGCTATCGCCCGTGGCTTTACGACCTAAACGGTGGATTTCACATATGCAGAGTAAATATCCGGGCCATCATCTGCCCGAACGGGATCCGCTTGCTGCGTGCCGTCCTGTAATAAGATAGCTCCATCACGGTGGAAAATTAATTTTAGTGTATGGCACACGACACTTCAAGTGAAGGGATCGTTATCTTGCTCAAATTTAAATAGAATCCGTCTGTCTGTCTGCTGCGAATGTTTTAACACGTCATTTATTTTAAAAATGAGAAATTTTCTGCCCTAAGAGTTTTTTTTATAGTTTCAGCTATATCTATTCCAGTGACAAGTATTTTATAAACTGGAATCAACTCTTTTAAGGACAGGTTCTCATTCAAATGACCAAAAAATAGGCAATGTTTGGAGCTTTTTCTGAGACAATGAAAAGAAATATAAAGAATCTGTTTGAGGATTATGACTGACCATACTTGGAACTTTATTTTACAGTATCAATGCAAAAAAAATGTCGCCCGTAATTAGGTTTGACTATGGGCATGTGAGTTTGAAGTACGCAAACTGCGTACAGTGTAGCCCCTCAGGTGTTATCAAAGAGGGATAACATCAGTCGATACTTAGATAAATTTGTGACATCTTATACCCAGCCACATTGAAATAACCTTAAATTTAACGATATGGTGCTAATTCGGACTTTGAGTTCGATTTTTGATGGTTTGTTTCACTCTTTATGGCTTTACACAAAATAGTTCACATTCACATTTTTTACATGTTATAGGTATAAGCTCCCATTGCGTCAGTGGTAGATAGGCTGAACAGTTTTTATTTTATGACGTACGCAGTTCTGAAAAATCGTTTCTCGAGAGAAACCTGTTTGAAGCTTAAGAAAAACTTCTATATGTACGATGGTCACTCCAAAAGAAATGCACACTAATTTATAAGAAATCCCTCTTTTATTCTACATGTTTGAAAGTTTTACAGTGTGTGTCTAAGACAGCACGTTGCTTCTGACGAACGTCAAATGTAGCAGCCATCATGAAGACATGCTGTGACGGCGCCACTCACGGGAACAGGTTGAACTAAGTTTGAAAACAAGTGGGAAGGATGTATCTACACACTGTAAAACTTTCACATATGCAGAATGAAAACTGTATTTTTAGAAAAATAGTGTGCATTTCTTTTGGAGTGACCCTCGTATTATTAGTTCAATTTGCATAAAAAGTACATGTATGTTTGGTGTCGCTAAACACAAATCTGAAATTCGATTTTCATAATTTAAAATGGCTGATCCAATATGGAGGACCAAACTTTCTGTTTCGACCAATTTTGATCAAAATTTGAACAAAGTGTTTTGATTACTTACGTTTAGTCTGAAATTCCAGGCCGGCCGCGGTGGTCTCGCGGTTCTAGGCGCGCAGTCCGGAACCGCGCGACTGCTACGGTCGCAGGTTCGAATCCTGCCTCGGGCATGGATGTGTGTGATGTCAGGTTAGTTAGGTTTAAGTAGTTCTAAGTTCTAGGGGACTGATGACCACAGATGCTAAGTCCCATAGTGCTCAGAGCCATTTGAACCATTTGAATTTTGCAATTCCAGAATCCTCTGTCAACCCCTCCCTATAACTCGAATTGTTCCTGGAGATCATTTCCCTCCTTCCTCTTGGCGAGAAAAGCCGATCTGGGTGAGCAGGATATGCTGCGTTCGGTGGTCTGGACACCTTGTTGGTCAGATTTTTCGGCGAATATTTTTGCATGCGTACAACAGTATAAATCATTTTGTTATCGTCTCCACGACAAGACAAGATTTCTACCTGAGCCGAGCGTCTCCGGCAAAGAGAAGCCTACGGCGGCCGTGACACTGCTTCAAACAATAGGCTATTGAAACTTTTGCAACAGAGTGGTTCAAAAACCTTTCCTTCCCAACATTCTAGACACTTATACCTTTCTAAAAATGCAATAAAATATCGATTTTTTTTAACATTTTGATTGAGAACCTGGCCTTAAGCTCTGTCTCTGGGACAGTGGCGTTTATTTGGTGCAGATAATTCGTTATTATGAATACTTTCATCTTTGCTCAGTATCAAGTTTATATTCTCAATTTATACTAGTTGGAACCAAATAATGAACTTGTATTTCATAACAACTTCAGTACAGGAGCACATAAGTGAATTCAGCAGTCGAAAATCTTGGAAGGAAGGTTACTAGTAAATCTGAATAAAATACAAAAAAATGAGAAGACAGGATCTTAAACAAGTGAAAGTTTTCGAGAAGGGAGAATATCGAAGAGCAGTGTTGTACAATGAAGCTCTATCGAATATGATTTATGTTTCAATGTTTTAAAATGCGGTAAAGAAGTCTCGATTGCAACATTTATTTGTTATAGTTATCAGCCAGTTTCGGTCTGTAGTTTAGTCCACCTTCAGGCCATGGGGGTGGACGGAGCAAGATCTGTAAGAACACGGACGAAAACTGAAGTTGACCCTGCAACTTACCTTAGAAGAAAGGTTAGAGGAGGTCAAACCTAGGTCTATTTGTTTTGTAGATTTAGAGAAAACTTTTGACCATGTTGACTGGAACAGACTCTGAAATTCAGAGAGTCGCAGATGTAAACTATAGGGATCGAAAGGTTATATTTACAGCTTGTTCAGAAACCAGATGGTAGTTATACGAATCGAAATGCATGAAAGGGAAGCAATAATTCAGAAGGCAGTCATATAGGATTGTATCCTATCCCAGATGTTATTCTATTACTTTGAGAAAACAGTAAAGGAAACCAAAAAAAATTTTTAAGAAGGATTTAAAGTTCATGGACAGAAATTAAAACTTTTGTGTTTGTCGGTGACACTGTAATTCTGTCAGTCACGGAGAGCAAGAGATTTTGAAGTGCAATTGAATGGAATGGACAGTGTCTCCAAAGGAGGACAAAAAATGGTATTTATATTGTTGGTATATGTATTATTCTGCGTGATTCACAACTGTAAAATTATTTACGTTATTGACTCTATGGTACTTCTCGCAGCTAGTTTGCCCAACATTCTGTTTTTATAATAAAAGGCGCCACCAACACACATCAATAAAATTTACTTTAATCACGTTGTATTAATATGGTTAAATATTAGAAAAACTGATTACTAAAACTGCTTCCAAAGAAGAACCGCTAATCAAGACAAATCCCGTACATATAAATTTATTTTTATTTTTGGTCAAATTTAGTGAATAGTAGAGCCATTATCGTTTAGAACAATGGCGTTGATCTCTGCACCAATGTTCCCCTATAGAATTTCATAAATTATTTAAGTCAGTCATTTCATGAGTATAGGATCTGTTACAGTAAAACATTAGCGACACTTTTAATTACTATTTAATTACACGTTTTTGTGCCTTGTCACAAAATGGCTTATTACACAACCAAGAAACAAAAGGGAAGTGTGTGTGTGTGTGACCCTTCATCAAAAGGAATAGGGATTACAGTAACAATCACATATCATATTAGTTGATTACATAGTCTTTTAGATTTTTCTGACGTAATATTTATTTCGCTACGATGTCAGATTTGTTAAATTTGCGAAATTCTTCAATATTATTTTTTTTCACGTTAGTAGTAGGGCAAGGCCGGCGTCACGCCACTCTCCATTGTTGCCAAATTTATTCAAGATGGCGGCGACGGCGTCATCCAATATGGCACCATGTAGACTTGGCAACAATGCATGACGTCATCCAATATGGCGGCTTTTGGCGGGAAAATAGGCCAATTGTGCTACGTCCACTAACCTAACCTCAAGAAAAAATAGCGCCAATTTTGAATTTTGGCAGGAAAATAGCCCAATTGTCCTACATCCACTAACCTAAGCTTCCAGAAAAAAAAATGACAGGAAGATTGAATTCCAAAAGGGTTATGCATAGAAAAACAGTACTTGTCTTTATTATTATTGATTATCATTTATTAACATTCATTATCATTTATTATTATTTATCAGTTATTATTATATATTATCATTTATTATTATTTATTATCATTTATTATTATTTATTATTATTGACCTGCCTCCACTAGAAAATTCCATCCAAATTCAAATTCCAACACGATAATGGCTGAAAAATCTTACTTTTGTGTATTATTATTCATTATTATTGATTATCATTTATTAACATTCATTACCACTCATTGTCATTTATTATCATTCATTATCATTTATTATCATTCTATATCATTTATTATTAGTTATTATTATAGGCCTACCTCCACTAGAAAATTGCACCAAATTCAAATTCAGAACATGAACAGAGCGATATTAATACACAATGTAGTTCAATGTATTTTTAAGTAAATCATCCAATCTATCATGTGTAAAGTATTGTTCTAGAGTCCATGATCGGTGCATCGAAGGTGTTAGGCGTGAATGCTACTGTGTTGAGGTTATGTTTGGGGGAGGGGGGGAGGGGTGAGCGGATACTTTTGGTCGGTTTGGCAGCTGTGGGTGTTTGGGTGTGTCTGTTGCACTATTTTGCGAGCATGTCTGTGCACTGTGCTGTGCTTTATTTGCAGAGTTTAAGAGTGCAGAGCGCGTCTGCTGATATTGTTTACTGCATTATTTAAGAGCTGTTTGCTATTGTGTGGTGAAATTAGGAGCTGTTTACACGTTTGTGAGCTGTGTCGGACGACCACAGTCGGATCAGTGAGGGTGTTTTGTGACAAATATACTCCTCTACTACATAAAAGGGCTTGAAATAAGGCTCCCCGAGCTGCACAGCGCAGTCTGAGCTGTTTTTCCGCAATAACGGCAATCTGGTCAGAATGTGAGTGAGTAGACAAATAACTGGACAAATTTGTCTGTCGAGGAGTTACAGGTTTGGAATGGAATGAATATCTTGATGGGTGTGGTTGTGTTGCCAAGTGTAGTGCACTACTGGAGTTCAGAAACTGCCTTATGTCAACCTTACATATCGAAACCTATGAGAAGTAAAAGTTTCAAAAAGATATGTCGCAAATAAATGAAGTACACTCGGTCCTCCTTCCATCAGCTTATGCACTGAAATTATTTCCGAAAATTAGCAGTTGATTGGCTATTTGGACGTAAATGTTTTGCATTATTTACGAGCAGTTCGCATGTCTGTAGGCTGGGCTATGAGTTATTTTTAACTGTTTACAATTAGCAAGTGCGTGTCTAGAACATTATAAATGAGTTATGTAGGAGTGTTTTGCAGGTCTGTATGGTGTGGAACATGTCGCACGATACATACACTCCATTCCTACATAAAGTAAATTGGTTTCTCCATCCATGGACCTAGTGCAGGGTGAGTCCTTTTACCCGAAACGTGTACAAAGAGGTTGTGTGCTGGTGGCTTAGTTTAGCGGTGATGAGCTTGGTTTGCAACAATTTTCTTAGGTTGGTGGCAGAAGCGCCAGTGAGCTTTCTTTAATGGCAGATTTCAAACTTGGCGCTGGTTCCTAGGAAGACGTGGCAGCCAGTTTCCTGAGGTTAGTACAAGTACCCTTTATTTACAACAATTTTGTAAGGTTGGTAGAAAAAGCAGAAGTGACCTTTCTTTACTGCCAGAATTCAAACTCGGCGCTGGTTCCTAGGAAGAGGTGGCTGTCCAGTCCTCGAAAAGTAGTTGAAATTAGATAGTTGAACACCTTTGAATACGTATATGAAATCGTAAATTGAATTATTTAATATGACTAAAAACGAAATGGAATTAAGTACTTAGGTATTTACAGAAGACTCGGTCCGTCACGTGTATGGAAGGGTGTGTGACGTAAGCTGGGCTGCGGCGCAGCGATTGTACAGTTATTATGCGCGCGTGAGAGAGAGTCAATTAGCGAGCGTTCTAGTGCGGTCCAAACGTGCTGTTATATAGTCATGGCGGGTTCCACTGTCGAGCAAACTTTGCCGCCAAAAGTGTAGCAGTGCGTTCTCGCTCACACAGGGACACATGGTGGACGGTGAGCGATCGGCATCGACAGGTTTGAACATGCCCAGGCAAACAACTTTGGCGCTAAAAGTGTGGCAGGAAACAGCCGACCGTTGTGTGATTCAGCTCCGAGGCAAACAATTTTGTTGGGAAACGTGCAGAGGCGACGAATACATGTGGTGAGCGAACAAGGGAGCGCTGTGACGTCAAACTCGGCAAGTTCCAGCGTGTCCAGTGAAAACATGTTTACGACGTGAGAGCGATCTCTGGGCTCGCCCCCAGCGTACCAGCAGTCCAGCGTGGGCGGCCGCCTCACGTGACAGGCGTCGGCAGTGTCTCCACGCGCTGGCCAGGGGGTGGCGAGGATTTGAACTACACTCCTGGAAATTGAAATAAGAACACCGTGAATTCATTGTCCCAGGAACGGGAAACTTTATTGACACATTCCTGGGGTCACATACATCACATGATCACACTGACAGAACCACAGGCACATAGACACAGGCAACAGAGCATGCACAATGTCGGCACTAGTACAGTGTATATCCACCTTTCGCAGCAATGCAGGCTGCTATTCTCCCATGGAGACGATCGTAGAGATGCTGGATGTAGTCCTGTGGAACGGCTTGCCATGCCATTTCCACCTGGCGCCTCAGTTGGACCAGCGTTCGTGCTGGACGTGCAGACCGCGTGAGACGACGCTTCATCCAGTCCCAAACATGCTCAATGGGGGACAGATCCGGAGATCTTGCTGGCCAGGGTAGTTGACTTACACCTTCTAGAGCACGTTGGGTGGCACGGGATACATGAGGACGTGCATAGTCCTGTTGGAACAGCAAGTTCCCTTGCCGGTCTAGGAATGGTAGAACGATGGGTTCGATGACGGTTTGGATGTACCGTGCACTATTCAGTGTCCCCTCGACGATCACCAGTGGTGTACAGCCAGTGTAGGAGATCGCTCCCCACACCATGATGCCGGGTGTTGGCCCTGTGTGCCTCGGTCGTATGCAGTCCTGATTGTGGCGCTCACCTGCACGGCGCCAAACACGCATACGACCATCATTGGCACCAAGGCAGAAGCGACTCTCATCGCTGAAGACGACACGTCTCCATTCGTCCCTCCATTCACGCCTGTCGCGACACTACTGGAGGCGGGCTGCACGATGTTGGGGCGTGAGCGGAAGACGGCCTAACGGTGTGCGGGACCGTAGCCCAGCTTCATGGAGACGGTTGCGAATGGTCCTCGCCGATACCCCAGGAGCAACAGTGTCCCTAATTTGCTGGGAAGTGGCGGTGCGGTCCCCTACGGCACTGCGTAGGATCCTACGGTCTTGGCGTGCATCCGTGCGTCGCTGCGGTCCGGTCCCAGGTCGACGGGCACGTGCACCTTCCGCCGACCACTGGCGACAACATCGATGTACTGTGGAGACCTCACGCCCCACGTGTTGAGCAATTCGGCGGTACGTCCACCCGGCCTCCCGCATGCCCACTATACGCCCTCGCTCAAAGTCCGTCAACTGCACATACGGTTCACGTCCACGCTGTAGCGGCATGCTACCAGTGTTAAAGACTGCGATGGAGCTCCGTATGGCACGGCAAACTGGCTGACACTGACGGCGGCGGTGCACAAATGCTGCGCAGCTAGCGCCATTCTACGGCCAACACCGCGGTTCCTGGTGTGTCCGCTGTGCCGTGCGAGTGATCATTGCTTGTACAGCCCTCTCGCAGTGTCCGGAGCAAGTATGGTGGGTCTGACACACCGGTGTCAATGTGTTCTTTTTTCCGTTTCCAGGAGTGTAATTCAGTTGGAGCACGGACGTCGTGGTGACTGCACTTTGATATCAAAGACATGTGTGCTGACTGTGTTGGAGAACAAGTGATGACGGAACTGCTTGAAATAAAGTCTTCAGTCCCTTTCCCCCTGCAAAATCAAAGGACGTGACTTACGTTACTATAAGAGCAGTTTATTATGTGACGCGATTATGATAGGCTACCAGAGAAAAACGATAAGTGACAGAGAAAGTTCATACGTGAGATCAAGTATGGTGTTGGGATTTGAACTTGTGATAGATTTTTGTTATGGATGTAAGGAATATGGCTTTCTTGCCTAGAAAATCGGACATCTTGAATAAATAATAAATGACAATAATAAATAGAGGTACAGTTTTCGAGGCATTATCGTGTTGAAATTTGAATTTGGCGCAATTTTCTAGTGGAGGTAGGCATATAATAATAAATAATAATAAATGATATTGAGTGATAATAAATGAAAATGAATGATAATAAATGATAATGAGTGATAATGAATGTTAATAAATGATAATCAATAATAATGAATAATAATAAACAAAAGTAAGGTTTTGCAGTCATTATTGTGTTAAAATTTTAATTTGGATGGAATTTTCTAGTGGAGGCAGGTCAATAATAATAAATAATAATAAATGATAATAAATAATAATAAATGATAAAGAATGTTAATAAATGATAATCGATAATAATAAAGACAAGTATGGTTTTTGCATGCATTATCCTGTTGGAATTCAAACTTCCTGCCATTTTTTATTCTGGAGGCTTAGGTTAGTGGACGTTGCACAATTGGGCTATTTTCCCGCCAAAATTCAAAATTGCCGCCATTTTTTCTTGAGGTTAGGTTAGTGGACATAACACAATGTGGCTATATTCCCGCCAAAAACCGCCATATTTGATGACGTCATGCGCTGTTGCCATCTACATGCCGCCATATTGGAAGACGTAATCGCCGCCATCTTGAATAAATTTGGCAACAATGGAAATTGGGGTGACGCCGGCATTGCCCTACTAGTCATGTAATGTGACGTACCGCCATAAAGGGTAATTTAATGGAGTCGAATTCAGTCTGGCAGTGCAGAGGGTATTAGATTAGGAAATGGGGCACTAAAGTCGTAGATGAGTTTTGTTATTTTGGCAGTAAAATAACTAATCATGGCCGTAGCCAAGAGGAATGGCAAGGAAAGTGTTTCTCTGAAGAAGATATATTTGTTATAATTAAATATAAAATTGAGTGTTAGAAAGTCTTTTCTGGAGGCACTTGTCTGGAATGTAACCTTGCGCGGAAATGAAACGGAGACGGTAAGCAGTTCAGACAAGAACAGAATTTTTTCAAGTGTAGTGCTATAGAAAAATGTCGAAGTTTAGATGGGTAGAACGCGTAGCTAATGAGGAGGAACTGGACTTGAGAGAAAAGACATTTGTGGGATGTTTCAAATAAATTCCGAGAATTCAGCCAGGTAACACATTCAGCGACCGCCGATATTTCGGCGGGAGAACACCCCGCCATTTTCAAGGCAAACTGCAACGGACAGGCGGCGTACATGCAAGTTTAAAACCTCGCTTCTCGGATTGAAGCAGGAAAGATAACACACACACTGAACACTAGTGCCACCAAAGATGACCAAAGTCAGGGCTATCGATAGTGAGACTATGAATTCGCAGGTGAGGTAGCATTGGCTCTGTCCCTCTGTTTTTTGACAAGGGAGAGAGCCGGATTCCAAACAGAGTTTAAACAGAAACCTCCATCCCTGTTAACGAGGTTGCTCGCTCATTTAATCTCACCTGCCTCCCTAATAACACTGTCCCAATAGCTGGACGTGCATGCCAATATCTCGGTGTTATTATATAACATGGGGTGACCAGTATCCAAGTAATGTTCGGCAATAGCAGACCTATTTGGCTGCTGTAATCGTGTGTGCCGTTTATGCTCAGTACATCGGTCCTCCACGGTCCTGATAGTTTGACCAATACATGCCATGCCGCAGCTACAAGGAATACGATATACACCCGCCTTACGCAGTCCAAGATCATCCTTAACGGAACTCAAAAGCGCTCTAATTTTAGATGGAGGTCGGGAAACACATTTGGAGGGACTGAGGTTGAATGACTCTGATATTTTAGTGAGTTTCGATGTGGTCTCTCTCTTCACTCGTGTTCCTCTGTCTGATTCGTTGCGGTTAATTGAGGAGAGGTTTGGTGCTGAATTAACTAATCTCTTTCTTCATGTGTTGACATCCACTTACTTTTTATTTAACTACAACAGCAACAACTATCTTTAATTTGGAAATCTGTGTGCAATGTTGCTTATTGCTACTGACTTGAACTCACTCTAAGTAAATTCTCAACTGCATTTTCTGGAGTCGTCTCAGTGTAGGTCTTTGTTCCCAGGCGCTACATGTTTCGCGTATGCAGCCTACCCTATTCTCTTTCTCTCAGGCTACGACTGAAAATGTGTTTATCCGTTTCCTTTTTTCGGTAAAATGTGTTTGTAACATTCCGTCGAGCAGTCTGTTACTAACAAAACTGTCTTTTGAAATTACCTGCAGTAAAGCAGGGACCAGGAAGAGAAGGGCTGGACCGGCGGCGGACCCTTTCGCCTTCCCTTGCGGCACGTCCATCGAGCGTGATGTGACCCGCGGGTACGCCACTCCAAGCGGAACGGCCACGCCCACCTCCTGCGCTGCGCAGTTGTCTCCGCTCCTTCCCCCACTTCCGGTCTTCCCGTAGCCTTTTGTTTCCTTTCCCTTCCGGGTCTTAAGTGGCGCCGGATGGCGGTAATTTTAATTGGAGGACGCCTGAATGCTCCAGAAAGGATAACCTCTGCTATAGTTGTACTTCGGCGACTAATGATGTTACTGCAGCGGCAGATGCTCTGTAAGGTGGTTTCTTTCCTCCGCTAGCCAGTAGAGTACGCTTTGTCGTCAAGGCTATTATTTTCTAACCTTTGATATGCCGTACTATGATGTCAGACCAGCTGTGTAATTGGACTGAAGAGTTTACAGTAAACGGAACACAGCATGTCATTCTTAACGGACACAAGTCTGCAGACGTGAAAGTACATTAAGGCATGCTCCAAGGGAACGTTATAAGACAATTAATTTTCACAGTATACAGGGTGGTCCATTGATAGTGACCGGGCCAAATATCTCACGAAATAAGCGTCAAACGAAAAACTACAAAGAACTAAACTTGTCTACCTTGAAGGGGGAAAGCACACGGCGCTATGGTTGGCCCGCGAGGTGGTGCTGCCATAGCTCAAACGAATATCAACTGCGTTTTTTTAAATAGGAACAACCATGTTTTATTAGATATTCGTGTAGTACGTAAAGAAATATGAATGTTTTAGTTGGATCACTTTTTGCGATTTTTGTGATAGATAGCGCTGTAATAGTCACAAAAGCGTAAGTATGCTGTATCACGTAACACGCCACCAGTGCAGACCGTATTTGCTTCGTGATACATTATCCGTGTTAAAATGGACCGTTTACCAATTGCGGAAAAGGTCGATATCATGTTGATGTATGGCTATTGTGATCAAAATGCCCAACGGACGTGTGCTATATATGCTGCTGGGTATCCTGGACGACATCATCCAAGTGTCTGGACAGTTCGCAGGATAGTTACGTTATATAAGGAAACAGGAAGTATTCAGCCACATGTGAAACGTCAACCACTAGCTGCAACGAATGATGATGCCAAGTAGGTGTTTTAGCTGCTGTTGCGGCTAATCCGCATATCAGTAGCAGAAATAGCGCGAGAATCGGGAATCTCAAAAACGTCGATGTTGAGAATGCTACATCAACGTCGACTGCATCCGCACCATATTTCAATGCACCAGGAATTGCATGGTGACGGCTTGAACGTCGTTTACAGTTCTGCCATTGGGCACAAGAGAAATTACGCATTCTATTTAGCGACGAAGCGTCATTCAAAAACAGCGGTAACGTAAACCGGCATAATATGCGCTATTGGGCATCGGAAAATCCACGGTGGCTACGACAAGTGGAACATCAGCGACCTAGGCGGGTTAATGTATGGTGTGGCATTATGGGAGGAAGGATAATTGGCCCCCATTTTATAGAAGGCAATCTAAATGTATGCTGATTTCCTGCGTAATGTTCTACCTATGTTACTACAAGATGTTTCACTGCATGACAGAATAATGATGTACTTCCAACATGATGGATGTCCGGCACATAGCTCGCGTGCGGTTGAAGCGATATTGAATAGCATATTTCATGACAGGTGGATTGGTCGTCGAAGCACCATACCATGGCCTACACGTTCACCGGATCTGACGTCCCCGGATTTATTACTGTTGGGAAAGTTGAAGGATATTTGCTATCGTGATCCACCGTCAACGCCTGACAACATGTGTCAGCGCATTGCCAATGCATGTGCGAACATTACGGAAGGCGAACTACTCGCTGTTGAGAGGCATGTCGTTACACGTATTGCCAAATGTAGTGACGTTGACGGACATCATTTTGAGCAGTTATTGCATTAATGTGGTATTTATAGGTAATTACGCTGTAACAGCATGCGTTCTCAGAAATGACAAGTTCATATCGGTACATTTATCACATTGGAACAATTGAAATAAAATGTTCAAACATACCTACGTTCTGTATTTTAGTTTAAAAAACCTTCCAACTGTTCGTCTAAAATTGTGAGCCATATGTTTGTGACTATTACAGCGCCATCTATCACAAAGCGCAAAAAGTGGCCCAACTAAAACATTCATATTTGTTTACGTAGTACACGAATGTATAATAAAAAATGGGGGTTCTTATTTAAAAAAAAAACGCAGTTGATATCCATTTGACCGATAGCAGCGTCATCTAGAGGGCAATCCATAGCGCCATCTGGTTTCCCCCTTAAAGATAGACAAGTTTAGTTCTTTGTAGTTTTTTTCGTTTGATGCTTATTTCGTGAGATATTTGGGCCGGTCACGATCAATGGTCCACCCTGTATATAAATGGCCTACTGGATAACGTCGGATGTACCATGAGACTTTTCGAGGATGATGCTATTGTATACCAGAGAAGTCGCAACACTAGAAATCTGAAACTAAATGCTGGAAGACCTGCAGTAGATCGGCTCCCGGTGCAGACATTGGTAGTTGTCTCTCAGCACTAAGAAGAGTAACGTACTACCCATAAATGCGAGTAGGCAGAAGGACCCATTATCGTACAAGAGGCAGTAACTGGAGAAGAGACAGATGGAAAAAGGTAAGTAAGCTGTTTATTATTTCAAAAGCATCCGCCATAAATTTTAATACACTTATCCCACTGTGAGGTTGCGTCCTGGAACCGTGATTGTAGCCAAGTAAGGACCTCTTCGTCCGAAGCAAATCGACGGCCACTAATGCTGTTCCTGAGGCCTCCAAACATGTAGGAATAGCATGAGAAGAGATCAGGACTATACTAAGAATGTGTGATAGTTCCTAGTAAAATTTCTGCAGCCGAGTCGAAACAGTCTTGGAGACACGTGGACACTTTGCAGAAACTGAAACGCACCATCAAGACCAAAGGCTCACGAATGTTGATCATCATTCTGTTACAGGATAATGGCCGCCCACATAATGTCAAGGTTGTATCGACAGCACTGCGGCAGTTTCGCTGGGAAGCCCTTATGCATCCTTCATACAGTTCCGGTCTCTCCCAAGCGATTTCCGTATTTTTGAAGCCTGATGAAAGACATTCATGGTCATCTATGGATTCAGACGAGGTTCATGCCTGGGTAAAATCTTGGTATCGCAGGCAACCGCGAACGCTTTTCCATGAAAGCACTCACCGTCTTGTCTCGCAGTTGGAGAAATGAATTAACAGTCACGCCGATTATTTTTGAAATACGCTACTGGCCATTAAAATTGCTACACCACGAAGATGACGTGCTACAGTCGCTAAATTTAACCGACAGGAAGAAGATGCTGTGATATGCAAATGACTAGCTTTTCAGAGCATCCACACAAGGTTGGTGCCGGTGGTGACACCTACAACGTGCTGACACGAGGAAGGTTTCCAACCGATTTCTCATACACAAACAGTAGTTGACCGGCGTTGCCTGGTGAAACGTTGTTGGGATGCCTCGTGTAAGGAGGAGAAATGCGTACCATCGCGTTTCCGACTTTGATAAAGGTCGGACTATAGCCTATCGTGATTGGCTACACTGAGCCACAGCGCCAAAAATCGCGCCAGAGAGAGTATTGTTCCGCCGCCTCCACTGGCAGTGCTCATTGAGAGGTAGCGGCAGGCAGTTCTTGCCGAGAAGTTGTGGTGGACACTGCTTGTATCGGAAGTTGGAATGAGATCGGGTAGTAGTGAGTGTTGTTCCATGTTATGCAGTGGTTTGATGGGAGAGATAGCAGATGTTGTTCCAATGGAGATATTGTAATGATCTGAGTGCTTTTCGTCAATATAAATTAAGGTAACTAACTACTGTTCTTTATCTTCTTATTATTTGTGTGTCCTGAATAATGCTTCATTACAGGTTCAGTCAACAAAGCATCTGGCGTGTGTTCTTGTATTAGAGTGTAATTCTGGGTTTCTTGCACAATTATAGTATTTGTAATTTTCTTTTATCACGTCAGTAAATGGTATTTAAAATTTCTTGTCTTGTTGAAGAAGAACCGTGCCAGATGTGCGTTGAGTCACACTCCCACACACAGAACAGTTATACTTGTGCTTTGGTTTCGTAGGTTTTATAGTTGCTGGGGACTTAATTAATTAATTGTGTTAACGAAAATTTTCTTTTCATTCTTTGTTGTCATTCTATGCAGTCAGATAGCGTAACAATTAGTTGTCAGGGCCAGCCGTTTACGAGACTTGAGTAATCGGACATACAGCGACAGAAAATTAAAAAGTATTTGCATTTCATTTTATTAAGCCCCCATGCACGTGGCGACCGCTGCTTCGGATCGTCCCTTGGAATCTTCTGATTGCAAAAATAGTAGACAGTAGTATTGTTGTGGTAATTTGTAGTTTAGTAATTGTAGTCTAGATTGCATGTGTAGATTTGGTAATTGTCATTCTTCCAATGGTATTTCATAATTTAATTTTGTTGTCTTGTATACGCGTTTGACAATCTAGTGCAATTATTTCAATTGTTCGTTAATCGTGTTTGAGGGAAACATTTCATGTAAATGGTATTGTTGGAGATAAAGAGTCATTGTGTGTAATTTTCATATAGTGACGAGTTTTGTATATTTTGTAAATGATTACGCGATCAATGAAAAAGGCAAAAATGATGAATAGTGAGAATAACGAAATTGTTGACATGGCGAACTCGCCAACACAGGACAACAGTATGATGGATAATGAAGTGGAAAACAATGTAATAAGTCGGGAAAATAGTCCGAAACCAGTTCAAGGTTTTTCTCAATCAGAAAATTCACAGAATACGAGATTAACGACAGAAGATTCTGGAATAGTATCGAACACAGATAGTCTTACAGCTATGACAAAGGAAGCTGGTTTTGCGGGAAACGTTATGGGCGAAAAGAATTTCGAACCAGTTACTATGGAGCGGTTGATGAGTGCTATATTAAATATGGGATCACAGTTACGATCTGAAATTAAAACTGATATGGCAACACGGTTAGACTCACAAAGGGAAACAATGGAAACACGGTTAGACTCACTTGGATCGCAGTTAGGATCCGAATTAAAAACAGAGATGGGAACTTTGGCAACACGATTAGAAACTGATATGGGAACAATGGAAACACGGCTAGACTCACGAATAGGGACATGTTTCAAAAATATGAAAGATGAATTAAAGAAAGAAATCAGAGAAGAAGTACAACCGATTTTGAATTCTCACAATAATAGATTAGTTGCAGTAGAGATTAGACAAAGGGAACAGGATAGAGAACAGGAAGAAAGAGATCGCGTGATAGTACAGAAATTTTCAGAGTTAAATTTACAACGTGCAAAAGATAAGGAAGAAATATTTGAGAGAATCGAGGAATCCGTACCAAATGACAGACTAAATAACCTAACACAACAGTATGAACAGTTAACTACTAAATGCGTTAATACTGAAACGCGAGTCGCGACACTTACGGAAGACGTAAATAAACAGAAAGAACAAATAGGTGATTTATCGGAAAGAGTGGAGGAGATTTCAGATAAATTGACAAATCTTAGTTTAAATGGGGACAGAGATTCAGATGACACAGCTCCATTGCCATTTTCAGAAACCGAAGAGTACCAGAACATAAATAAGCATGTTGAAAATCAGGGAAAATTTAATGAACGCGTTAAAAGGGAGGTTGAGGCATTAAAAAAGCAAGTCAAACAAATTGAAGGCGAAATCGTAGGAAAAAACGGCAAAAGAAATTTAGAATCACAGATACCAGAGGGGTTTGAAGAAAATAATTGGTTTCATTTACGGGATGCAACAAGAGAGCGCCAGGCGCGCGAACTTGACAATAATCGGCATTGGGACTGGGACAGACGCGGTAGGTCTTTGTCGCCACGAGGCGAAAACTTTGACTATAAACACTTTTTGACTGTTCGGAAATTTAAGATCTTCTGCAATTCTAAGAATGACATACATCCATGTTCATGGTTAGATCAATTTATGTACGCACTTCCACCAAATTGGCCACTAAGTCACAAACTGGAATTTATGTGTGGGTATTTAGAAAACGAACCGGTGACGCGGATGCGCGCAATCATTAGAGATTGTAATAGCCTAAATGATTTTTATCATGCATTTCTATCGGCATATTGGTCCGAAAACACGCAAGACAGAGTCAAACACAGTCTTATCATGCAGCGTAATTTCAAACAGTCTGAGTTCCGCACGCCAGCGGAATATTTTGAAGACATGATTCGAAAGAATCAGTTCCTATCCAACCCTTATAGCCCGACTGAATTAATTCGCATTTGTTTAACTAAGCTGCCACAATCCATAAGACAAATTGCTTTAGCTGGAAGATGTAAAGACGACATCGAGACTTTTAAGACTTTGTTGCAAGAACTTGAGTATGACAACGATGACGGCACTTCTTGTAACTTTTTCAGTAACAGTAATAACAATAGATTTTCAGAGAAAAGGGATAATGATCGGAACGGGCGTTATATGGGGAACTTTGAGAATGACAGACGTAACAGACAGGACAATAGATACCAGCCCTATGACAATAACAGACGTTCTAACAGAAATTACACAGACAATTATAATAACGGTAATTCGTACCGGAATGATCAATCATACGGAAACAGTAATCGGCATTATCAAGACAGAAATTATTCAAAAAGTAATAGAAATTCTTACTACAGAAATAATCAGGGTAGTAGATACAACAATAATTTCAGAAGTGACAGTCGAAACTACACTAGAAGTAGCTATGCAGACAGACAGGAAAACAGAAATTTTAATAACAGACACAACCAAGAATTTGTATCTAACAGACAGGAGGGACCTAATTGGCATCCTCCACGTGACAGAACTTCAGAGAGACAAGTGCAAATCGTAGAAATGGATCCGCGAAATGACGCGAATACTCAAAGACGTGACGCAAACAATCGACAATGACTTGCAGCTTCGGCTTCTGGCAGCAATATAGACGGTTCAGAAAGTAATGACACTACGGCTTTACACTACGTACACCTGGAAGACATGAGAGACATTTTGTTAGACGAAAAGGAAAATAATGTAGACGCATTTTTACATCCTGTTATTGAAGTATGTGTGGGTAAGAATAAGTTCACTGCAGTTTTAGATTCTGGGAGCCCATTGAATGTCATTAGTGAATCAGTTTTTCGTACATGTGAAAGAACTATTGCCTGTCCTGTGTTACCTATTTCCAAAACTACAATTCGAGGAGCGATTTCTGGAAAGGGTGTAGAAGTTAAACAACAGACCAACCTAAATTTCAATTGTCAAGGATACGAATTTTCTGCTAATTTTATTATTGTTCCATTACTCAGTACACAAATTATATTAGGTATGGAGTTTCTTAACGCACATAAGGCAATTTTGAACTTTAAAGAAGGAAGTGTGAATTTGACTGTTGCCGGAATGCCGAAATGTTTGAAATTTTTCGAGTGTTTAACAAGATCTGAGTCAGATACAAAATGTTTAAGGTTTCTTACTTCTGATGTTTTCGTTGAGCATTATGACGACAATGTGTTTATTCATGACAATGACAATAGATACAGCGACGCGATGGATGATATAATTAATAGCGAAGAATTAATTAATGAAAAGGTTAAGAAGGCTGAAGTGCCAAATGACGTTGCAAGAGAAGAGCTGCACCACATTTTGACTTCACATGCTACAGTATTTAGTCATCACACAGGAACTATACAAGGCTTACAATATTTATTTAAAGTAAAAGAACACACACCATTTCGCGGGAAAACGTACGCTATTCCTTTGGCTTACAGAGACAAGGTTAAGAAAGAACTTCAATACATGTTAGATCAGGGCATTATTGAGCCTGCAGTCAGTCCTTATACTAGCCCATTACACGTTGTTCTTAAAAAGGATGGATCAATTCGTTTGGTTCTGGATTCCAGACAGATAAATAATATCATCATTCCTGAAACTGACCGTCCACAAAATTTAGATGAACTTCTTCAACATTTTCATGGAATTAAAGTTTTATCCACAATTGACGTGCGCGCAAGTTTTTGGCAAATAGAACTCCACCCTGATTGTAGAAAATATACGGCCTTTTTAGCCTTTGTTAACTGTTACCAGTTTCGTAAATTACCGTTTGGACTTACTGTATCTTCAGCGGCATTCATTCGTAGTTTAAATGAAATTTTACCTGTTTATCTTCGTGACAATATTACTTCATATGTTGACGATATTCTTATTGCTAAACGTTCTTGGAGTGAGCACAACAAAATTTTGGATTCATTGTTACGTATATTTGCAAGAGTTGGCATTACAGTAAACTTGGAAAAATCTGAATTTGGTCGTTCTCAGGTGAAATTTCTCGGTCACATTATTTCTACAGAAGGTATTCTTCCTGATCCAGAAAAATTAGACGCTATTCGTAATTATGCTGTTCCTACCACCAAACGTGACGTTCGTAGTTTCCTTGGTGTCTGTAATTTTCTGAGACGCTTTGTTAGATTGGACAATTTGGCCACACCTCGTTTATGTGAACTATCCGGAAAGAAATCTAATTGGTGTTGGGATGAGGAAGCTCAGTCAGAATTTGAACAACTTCGTGATGCCTTAGTTGCTGCCCCACTTCTTTCACACCCTGATTTATCTAAAGATTTTTGTTTGGCGACGGCCTCATCATACAAAGGACTAGGTGCACATTTATTTCAAGAGATAGAAGAAAACGGCGTTGTAGTCCAGAAAACTATTGCATTTGGAAGTCGTGTTCTCTCTAAATCAGAAAAGAATTATTCGATTACGGAACTTGAAGCTTTGGCTGTTGTTTGGGCTTTTACAAAATTTCGGACATTCTTGTTTGGCAGACATACTAAGGTTTACACCGATCATCGAGCTCTGGAATTTCTTATGTCAACAAAATTAACTCATGGCAGATTGTCACGATGGGCGTTGTACCTACAGGAATTTGATTTTAGTATTGTTTACATACAGGGTTCTTCAAATATTGTTGCTGATGCTTTATCACGTGCACCTATGGGTTTGAAACAAAGTGCTGAAGAGGACTGCAAGGAAAACAATTATTGTTTGATGTATATTCAAGGTGTTGCGTTTGAGAACTTTATTTCGTCTTCGCTCCAGGACATCGCTAAGGAGCAAAATAAGGATCCAATCTGGAAGGACATTAAGGATAAGTGGAGGAGAAAGGAAAGCGTAGCGATTAGACAGCATTATTTAGTTCGCAATGACATTCTTTTCAAACGAAAATCGGTCGACAACTCTGTTTGGTTGGTTTGTATTCCTGATGAGTGGGTTAATAAGCTGATTTGGTATACGCATTTCAGTTATGCACACTTTGGTCCCAGAAAATACTTTCATAAATTACGAGAAAATTGCTACTTCAATAATATGGAAAAACGTATTCGATTTGTTCTTGCCAAATGCAAATTATGTCAAAAGGCTAAACCGCCGACAGTTTCTCACAGAGCACCGTTGTTTCCTATCATTCCAGCAAAATTAAAGGACATGGCTGCAGTTGATTTGTTCGGTCCAGTGGTTCGATCTACTAATGGTTTTGCGTACATTTTCGTAGCAGTGGAGTTGACATCAAAATATGTGTGTTTTACACCGTTACGCAAAGCAACAGCTCGTTCAGTATCTAATGCTTTCATTAACCATTTTCTTAAAGAAGTGGGTCATGTTGATAAAGTTATATCAGATAATGGATCACAGTTTCGTTCTAAAATTTGGCTTCGTACTCTACAGCGTCGTAAAATTAAACCAATCTTCATTTCACTTTTTCACCCTCAATCTAACGCTTCAGAGAGATGGATGAATGAAATCAATAAATTGTGTCGTCTTTATTGTCATCAGAATCACAGAACTTGGGATCAGTATCTTCATATTTTTCAAAACATTCTGAATGAACTTCCTAACGACTCAACTTCTTTACCACCTATACTAATACTAAAAAACAAAGCACCGACAAATCGCATTTCTGAAATCGTTCCTTTTCCGCCTACACGGAAACTGCGGCATTCTGAAGTTGTCAACCTGGCTCTACAAAATATTGCATCTGCGGCTGCTAGAAGAGAGAAATCAGCTAAGCGTCCTGGTCGTTTAAAAATCTTGTCAGTTGGTCAGAACGTGTTAATTAAGGCTCATCGTTTGTCTCACAAAGGAAAAGGCTTGTGTCGGAAATTTTTTCTGCTTTATAACGGTCCATATAGAATTCGCAAAATTATTCATGATAACACTGTCGAAGTAGAAACTCTTAAATCACGACGCTCTAAAGGAATACATCATATATCTAACGTTAAAATTTTTGTGGAATGATATACTTTTGAAAAATTTTTTGTAGAATGACATACTTTTGAGAAACTAACAGTTGTATGTGAACACACGGAGAGTACAAGGATACCGCGCTGTGTTTTGGCGGCGGCATATACTCAAAGCAACAGTCAAGTCTGCGCGCCGCACAGGGCAGTCGTTGACCGCAAACAATCACTTCCTACGTCACGCGCCTACAGCTGATCGAGCGCTCAGTGCGAATGCACTGACAGCCGTAAATAAATACAGTCTTTCTCCGAATAAAATCAGTATAAAGCTATAGTGACTTGATAAATTCTGTTATTAACATTCAGTATTTTTCAGGATACGGTTCTATAAGGTGTTTAAGAACTTCAGGTAAATTCTGTGCGTGTCCGACGTTAAGACGACTTGCTATCGAGAAAATTTCAGAAAAAATGTCATTTCGAAGAAGAAAGTAATAAACTAAAAAGGTAATTATTAATTGAGTTTATTTTTCAGGTAACATATTTCCACTTAGGTACGTACTTTAGACGTAATTTGCTGCTCGCGATTACGTGATTCATACTTTGTGCTAATTACATGTTCTATGAATTTCCTGGTGAAGCGACGTGCTTGCGTACGTTAACTGATTTTGACAATGATTATCCATGAATTGAGTTGTAACTTGTGTATATTATGCATCGCTTGGCTGCACTGCTTTTTCACTGATGTCATATTTTTTATTATGTGCCTGCTGTGCCTATTTATTTAAATTATAATTGTCACCTGATTAATTGTGCTGATGTGGTTAGGTATGTAAGTTATACTTTGTGATTTATCTGCTTGCGCCTTCATGTTTACTTATTAAGATACGATCCTAATGACCTGTTTAGTACGTAAGATATATGTTTACTGCTATGCGTATGGATTGCACATTTACACATTTCTGCTTGTTGTCATAACTATACTTTAATTTGGTATATAGCAATGCTGATGTACAGTGTACAAACATAGAGTTTAGGTTACACTATGGTACTATTTACAGATTGTTCGCTTGGCAGAGCCTCGTTGTAAGAATTGTGCTGCATCCACTTGTTGACATTCTGTTCACTACTGGTATATTTACTCGCTGTTGCTTGTTTTGCTTACGCTCAGTGCTTTATATTTTAACATAAGAAAATGAACTGCAGTAATTCGACGAGCGACTTTAGTACAAGAAACATCATAGAAGTCACATGAGCTGGAGGTTTTATGGAATCTGTATAAATTTGTGCTAATAGAAAGGAAGCTAATGACATGACATACCAACACAGTTATTACACTGCATTTTTCGTGAGCAATTGAAATAGGAAGTGACACTTGACACAAGAAATACTCCACATGTTTGCTTCTGTTTGCCATAATTCTTGAAGTGGTGTACACACTGTGAAATATTAGCATCATTCACACTCCGTAATCGTACTTAATTACTGAGAGTTATTCGAACTAAGTCTGTTAGAGGTCATGTATGCATTCTTTGTTTATAATTCATAATGAGTAGAAGATTTTGGTCAGATGGATTACACAGAGGTTGTGTGTTGACAATGTGTCTTCGGATTGTATGGGATGAGAAGGTTTGCATTAGGATTTTATCTGTACTTGTTCGACGAAACTGACTTGAGGAAAGAGTTGTTATGGAAGTGAAATGATATTGGTGCTAAGGTTTATATGTCGACGTATTGAAGACGTATTATTGAGGTATTGAGATTATATGAAGTTGATTGGAGCTTTGGTGGATAAGAGGTAAAGTAAGTGAGGTGCATATTTTTTTTCTTGTTGGTCTATATGGAACAAGGAGGATGAAGATAGCAGACTAGAACACTAAAATGGAAGGAAGATTGTCTACACACACTTTGTTAAATCACTAAGCAGTATGTATCTTTTTTTTGGAGAGAGGAAGCATTGCATATCTTGGCACACTGACAGTTGTTCAACAACCATACAATTTGATCTGGCTTGGCAAACATTGGTCTTGACATGATGACTATGACGTTGACTTAACAATTATTGACTGTTATACATTGCTGTCACTACTACTTGATACACATGATGAACATGAAATTTGACAGAAGTGGATTCAGACAGTTAACACTATACAATTACACAGTAGTACTTAATGTGGATGAAAGATGAGTGAGTGTGTTTTGTGTGTTTTCCTTTCCTAATCCTACCCACCTATCTCCTAAATATTATTTTATTTGTTTGTAGTGGCTTGCACTGACACCCATAAATATTATAGGTTTACTGATGTTTGTGTACTTGTAATAGTAATATGACAATTATCTGATATCATTTGTGTGTTTGTTATGATTTGTATGTTTAGTGTAAGAGCATTGTAAAAGCATTTGTATGTGCATTCAAACTATTGTTCATGCTTGAACTGTCTAAATAGTGACTGATTATGGACTGTTACTTGTACTTTTTCTACATGATTGGTGCCACTAGGACATGTTTAATTTGTGATGAGGAACAGTGTGATCAGTGATAGTTGTTTAATGTCATTTGTCGGTGTCTGCACCTACTCAACATTGCTGGGTGCCATTGATGGACTACTTCTACTGAAATGATGTTACTTCTTGCTGTCTGCACCTACTCAACATTGCTGGGTGCCACTGATGAACTGCTTCTACTGAAATGATGTTACTTCTTGCTGTCTGCACCTACTCAACATTGCTGGGTGCCACAGATGGACTGCTTCTACTGAAATGATGTCACCTGTTGGAGTCTGCACCTGTTCCACAATGCTGGGTGCCACTGATGGAATGCTTCTACTGAAATGGTGTCACTTGTTGCTGTAGCACCTGTTCGACATTGCTGGATGCCACTGATGAACTGCTTCTACTGAAATGATGTCACCCGTTGGAGTCTGCACCTGTTCCACAATGCTGGGTGCCACTGATGGACTGATTCTACTGAGATGATGTCACCTGTTGCTGTTTGCACCTGTTCCACAATGCTGGGTGCCACTGATGGACTGCATCTATTGAAATAATGTCACCTGATGGAGTCTGCACCTGTTCCACAATGCTGGGTGCCACTGATGGACTGCTTCTACTGAAATGATGTCACCTGTTGGAGTCTGAACCTACTCCACAATGCTGGGTGCCACTGATGAACTGCTTCTACTGAAATGATGTCACCCGTTGGAGTCTGCACCTGTTCCACAATGCTGGGTGCCACTGATGGACTGCTTCTACTGAGATGATGTCACTTGTTGCTGTCAGCACCTATTCAACAGTGCTGGGTGCTACTGCTGGAACTGTGAACTGCTTGTTGTGAATATTTGTATTAACTGATTTTTTGTGTATTACTGTTTGTGAAAAGTTATAAGACTCTTACCTGCTCATATTCGTCATTGCTGACGTTATCGATTGAATTGTTTAACCACATGATATTTCTGTAAACTATTATGTAAAGTCACATGTATGAAAGAATTTGTATTGCTTAGTGTATTTTATATATTAGGCTATTGAAAGGTCAGTGCAAAGCCAAAATTTTATCTAGTTATATGATATTTACGTATTAATATGATCTTTTATTTTTGTCTGTATTTTTTTTTTGACGAATTTGGTGGTATTTTCACCACCAATGCTGGCAAAAATACCATCAAATTCTAGCCCGTGGAGGAAGGGCATATGAAAGGTGGCTACACTGAGCCACAGCGCCAAAAATCGCGCCAGAGAGAGTATTGTTCCGCCGCCTCCACTGGCAGTGCTCATTGAGAGGTAGCGGCAGGCAGTTCTTGCCGAGAAGTTGTGGTGGACACTGCTTGTATCGGAAGTTGGAATGAGATCGGGTAGTAGTGAGTGTTGTTCCATGTTATGCAGTGGTTTGATGGGAGAGATAGCAGATGTTGTTCCAATGGAGATATTGTAATGATCTGAGTGCTTTTCGTCAATATAAATTAAGGTAACTAACTACTGTTCTTTATCTTCTTATTATTTGTGTGTCCTGAATAATGCTTCATTACAGGTTCAGTCAACAAAGCATCTGGCGTGTGTTCTTGTATTAGAGTGTAATTCTGGGTTTCTTGCACAATTATAGTATTTGTAATTTTCTTTTATCACGTCAGTAAATGGTATTTAAAATTTCTTGTCTTGTTGAAGAAGAACCGTGCCAGATGTGCGTTGAGTCACACTCCCACACACAGAACAGTTATACTTGTGCTTTGGTTTCGTAGGTTTTATAGTTGCTGGGGACTTAATTAATTAATTGTGTTAACGAAAATTTTCTTTTCATTCTTTGTTGTCATTCTATGCAGTCAGATAGCGTAACAATTAGTTGTCAGGGCCAGCCGTTTACGAGACTTGAGTAATCGGACAGACAGCTACTAAAAGTAATTGCATTACATTTTATTAAGCCCCCATGCACGGTTTATCTCATCGCGACATTGCTGCTCGCATTGGTCAAAATCCAATGACTGTTAGCATAATATGGAATCGGTGGGTTCAGGAGGGTAATACGGAATGCCGTGCTGGATCTCAACGGCATCGTATTACTAGCAGTCGAGATGACAGGCATCTTACCCACATGGCTGTAACGGATCATGCAGCCACGTCTCGATCCCTGAGTCAACAGATGGGGACGTTTTCAAGACAACAACCATCTGCACAAACAGTTCGACGACGTTTGCAGCAGCATGGGCTATCAGCTCGGAGACCATGGCTGCAGTTACCCTTGACGCTGCATCACAGACAGGAGCGCCTGCGATGGTGTACTCAACGACGAACCTGGGTGCACGATTGGCAAAATGTCTTTTTTTCGGATGAACCCAGGTTCTGTTTACAGCATCATGATGGTCGCTCCGTGTTTGGCGACATAGCGGTGAACGCACATTGGAAGCGTGTATTCGTCATCGCCACACTGGTATATCAGCCGGCGTGATGGTAAGGGGTACCATCGGTTACGCGTCTCGGTCATCTCTTGTTCGCATTTACGGCACTTTGAACAGTGGACGTTACATTTCAGATGTGTTACGACCCGTGGCTCTACCCTTCATTCCTTCCCTGCGAAACCCTACAATTCAGCAGGATAATCCACCACCGCATGTTGCAGGTCCTGTATGGGCCTTTCTGGATACAGAAATTGCCGACTACTGCCCTGGCCAGCACATTCTCCAGATGTCTCACCAATTGAAAACGTCTGGTCAATGGTGGCCGAGCAACTGGTTCGTCACAATACACCAGTACTACTCTTGCTGAACTGTGGTATCATGTTGAAGCTGCATGGGCAGCTTTACCTGTACACGCCATCCAAGCTCTGTTTGACTCAATGCCCAGGCGTATCAAGGCCGTTATTACGGCCAGAGGTGGTTGTTCTGGGTAGTGATTGCTCAGGTTCTATGCACCCAAATTGCATGAAAATGTAATCACATGTCAGCTCTAGTATAATATATTTGTCCAATGAATACCCGTTTATCATCTGCATTTCTTCTTGGTATAGCAATTTTAATGGCCAGTAGTGTAATAAACAATTTACTTACTCTTTTCCACATGTCTCGCCTTCATAGACTGTCCCTTGTATAACAGAACGTTTGAAGGACAATCATCAGAAACAGTTACATTTTTAACTCCGTAGAAGTACGCGCACAGAACGACGTGAAGAGGAATAAAACATAAGGCAAATCTTAAGTAAAGCAGATGTGGAACTGACGTTCATTAGAAAAATCCTCAGGAAGTGTAGCCCACCATCTTTGCCGGCCGCGGTGGTCTCGCGGTTCTAGGCGCGCAGTCCGGAACCGCGCGACTGCTACGGTCGCAGGTTCGAATCCTACCTCGGGCATGGATGTGTATGATGTCCTTAGGTTAGTTAGGTTTAAGTAGTTCTAAGTTCTAGGGGACTGATGACCACAGCTGTTAAGTCCCATAGTGCTCAGAGCCAATTGAACCATTTGAACCCACCATCTTTCGTCCAATATTTCAGTGTTGCTTATCGGTCAGGTTTCAGAACCAAACAGGAACGATAGAGGACATAGCGAATATCCAAGAAACGACGTTCTTTGTTACACGTTCGTTTAACAACTGTGGAAGCATCACGGAGAATTTCAGTCACCTTAAAAAAAAAATGGTTCAAATGGCTCTGAACACTATGGGACTTAACATCTATGCTCATCAGTCCCCCAGAACTTAAAACTACTTAAACCTAACTAACCTAAGGACATCACACCAAAACCCAGTCATCAGTCACCTTCAATGGCAAACGCAACAAGAGATGCGTTGCGCATCATGGTGGAGTTTACTGTTAATATTGGGCGAGCAGCCGTTCCTAGAATAGTCACTTAACATATTCCCCGCTCCTACGTACATCTTGCGTGGAGACTGTGACTGTGAAATAAGGGAGAGGTTAAGCAACAATTGTTCTGCCCACCGACCATTTGCGTTGGAATAGAAAATGGTGTGGAGGGGGAGAGTAAGTGTGGTACACGGTATTCTCATCCACACACTTTAAGATGGCTTTCGGAGTATAGGTGTAGACGTTCATGGACAAACTCTTATAGACAAGTAGGAGTATTTTTCTTGCTTCGTAGCATCCAATAGCAAATGGATTACGGTTTCATAATTCAACCTAGGCACTAAACAAATTATGAACTTCCCGTCAGCAATGCTATACATTTTTTAACTGCTGCGATTTTTCGCTGTTTAATTTTGTATTTTTTTCCAATCCATTCGATGCAACGGTGCATATTGTATGAGCACTGAGGCCAGCTATCGTTGCCAGAATTTTGTACCATCACGTGGAGTTCCCGCATGAAAGTTCTTACAGCATGCAAGAACGAGCAAAAGCGTTATGCACTATGCTCAGTCTCAACTTGTTGATATATCTTCCTGTTACTGTAGTTTATGTTTTAGCGCACGGTAAAATGAAAGAAAAATGTGACGTATTTAAATTATTAAAAAACTTTAAAACTGGCTGTTGCATTTACAACTTTCAATATTTAATTTGCAAGTTCCAATAGTCAATACTTTCGTGTTTTGGTTTTTGCAGGTTTACTGCAAAACTTCAATTATATACTCAAGTTATCGATTCCGAACACTTTAGTTTCCTTTGGGTCAGTCCCTGATGTGTTCTGGAAGCATTCTTTGAGTTCCGGTTGAGCCGACCAATCAGGTCATGGCCCCCCTCACCGAGAATGCGAGTTTTAGTGTAACCTGACAAAGACTGGAGAAAGATTTGTTTTGACGATTTTGTTACGAGCATATGGCACATGCATAATTAGTTTCTTGATTCGCACAATGAAGATACTGAAACTTTCATATGTGGAAATCCAATCTTTTTGTCTTTGTAAGGAGAGTAAATTTCGAGATTCGGTAGAAAATGTCTTTGGTATTCATTAATATGGGATGTAGGAGTGTTAACTTCGTTACTCTCGCGTTTGTCAATGGTTTGTGACTCATACTGATCTTTCTTTGAAGTTCTTACGCGTTGGAACTCAGTGTTTTCTGAACACGAATGTTACACGTCATATTGTAATTTAATTCATTTATGAAGAAAGCTGCTTGCATTTAGATTCAAGTATTGCTTCAAACCAGTCTTTCCTTGTGGACCTCTTTCCTGTTCAGACTGACTTGCACTCAGCAGTCAGCACACGATCAGTGATATGAAGCGCGCTACTTGGGTTCCAAGATTGGTAAAATTGTGTAAATTTATCACTGCAATTACCATAAAAACTACCATTAATTAATATGAATAGTGCACTCCAAGTTTTGCGCACGATATTTAGGCATGATAGGCAAGTGTCTGTGTTGACCCGGCAGCAGAGCCGCAGCTACGTATTTGTGGTACAGAAAGTGTGTTTATTTGATGTGCTGTGTTGTGTTTTCCACATGTCCAAACCACTGTACGGGGCTCTAAACCACATTGCATTACACAGTTTTCATTCTTTGCTGCGATTACTCAGATTCACGTAAATTCAATTTTATTTTGCTTTATCCGTTACAAAACCGTTGACGGAAGTATGCGTTCTATATCAAGGTAATATTCTATAACATCTGGGCAGTAAGATAGCTTAATTTGTTTCATGGTTCTGAAAATCGTAAATGAGGACGCATTTTTATTAATTGAGAACATATCTGCACTTCCACAACCTAGCTAGGCCGGATAAGATATAAAACAAACAAGTGAAAGCATTAATATTAAAACAAATGAATGTTTGGAGACATTGATATAACAGTTTTATCAGTCTATCTTCGGGACAGCAAAGTGAAACCTGTCGTCTCATAATGAATCTGTGTGAACTGAAACAAAACTATTTCAGTAAGATCATGAATTTATTGCAACGAAATAAATCGGAATTCATTATTTCACAGTAATGTATTGCCTCTTGGTGATGAACGTTTTTTTTTTTTTTTGCCTTTCCATCTGAAGGGAAAACGAACAGCAACGGTGGTTTATGGACTCTCGAGCACACCGTGTACATCTGTTCATGGGGGAAACTAGAAAACTGAAGGTTTATTTCACACGCTCCTAACGACAGACCTTGCGATTTATTAATCGCCATCGCGAATGCAAGGCGAACGGGAACCTGGACAAGCCTTAGATTGAAACGGCAAGTCGTTTGGAATCAGTGGTATTCTTGGAATAACAACATCCTCCCATTTGAACCTTCCTATATTTATCATTCCTTCAATTACATTGTTCATCAGCTTCTCAACAGCGAATATTCCACTGTGTAGTTTCGATTAGTTCAGATTGCGCAGCACGGTCATCACCAGGCCGTCCGAGATCTTCGAACTGTATGGTGGCGTTCCTGGAAAATCCATGAAATTCAAGAATTCAGTTGCATAAGTGACGACTTCATCTGGATCGATAACGCAGTCTGTCTAATTAAATGAATGAAATTGGCCAGAGATTTGACTGAATTTTCATGTTTTAATCGTCTAAGTCCTTATTTTTTGCTCCCACAATGTCTAGAGTTTTCATGTATCTCCATTGAGTCGATGACGTGTGTACTTCATCAGCAGCTGTTGATCTTGAAATGACCAGCGACGCTTGGCGAAAATCGCTGGCCAGCAGAATCATGATACCTCCAAAGACATCAAGATTATTGTGAAAATATCTCAATGTTCCATTGAGCTCCCCCAATGCTCGCACGCTCTCGTACGCTCGCCCCAAATGATTATTTTACAATTCTGTAGTACTTTTGTCACTGCTGAATTTTTGACAATGTTGCACGTCGGTTCATCTATCGTTCGCAATTTTAATGGCAGATTGAGAACTCCTTGCGCTCCCATATGATGTACGGCCAGCTCTATTTGACTTCGTTCGCGAATCCAAGGCAAAAATATTGAAATGAGAAACGGTTTGCCAGTTCCGCCTGGTGTATCGAGGAAGCAGGTGCCTCTTTATCCGTCATACGTGGAATTTTGCTGCTTATTCAAAAGTGGGACGTATGTTCTTGCTGACTAACTCAAAGCATCTCGACAGCATTGCTGCACTCGTTCTATTTCTCGCCTGAATGCATCGTGCATGGGGCGATTCGGCGCTGGTACTTCCGATTCGTGCAAAATATTGCACATCACCAGGACCGAGCGAGGTGGCGCAGTGGCTAGCACACTGGACTCGCGTTCGGGAGGACGACGGTTCAAACCAGTGTCCAGCCATCCTGATTTAGGTTTTCCGTGATTTCCCTAAATCGTTCAATGCAAATGCCGGGATGGTTCCTTTGAAAGGGCACGGCCGACTTCCTTATCCGTCCTTACCTAATCCGATGAGACCGATGACCTCGCTGTCTGGTCTTCTCCCTGAAACAACCCAACCCAACATCACCAGGCACAAATACTTTACAGATATCAAGACCTCGTAGTGGATCGCAGCGTGAAATTCAAGTTCGAGTACTCGATGAAGAATGTCTTCAGCCATATTGTCGTGGTATTTGTTCAACAAATGAAGTGGATTCGATGGTGCCAGTGCCACTGGTGGCGGTGTCAGTTGTGGTAATTTGATATTTCCAATCGCACAAGATACTCCTGGCGGTCCAAGACGAAACCTCAAAGTATTGCATGGTTGACAAACATTGTTCATTGTTCCGAAGTCACCAGTACATTCACGGTGTAATCGACTGTTGGATCGTACCTGAACGTCAGACATCTGAGTTCGAATCGTCACGTATGGCCACCTGTTTTGTCGACGATCCCAATTATTTTGCGAGTAAAGTCCAACGTAGCTGGTCGAGCTCGGCTGTATCCGTTTTTCCGGAGCCATAATGGATCCACCTGAGAAGTTCTTATTCGTTTTGCCTCCAAACACTCTCTACGCTCTTCATCAGACTCACTGACTCTGTAAGTAGGCTGTTAAGGTTTTCATGTTGCTAATGCCATGTAGCGCTCTATATGAAAATCACTGACTGTGCTGTGTGAAGGCTGTGGTTGGTTTGCATTGTTGGAGTAATATTCGCCACTGTAGTGTTGGGCAGTTGGCTGTTGACAGCGCATAGCGTTGCGCAGTTGGAGGTGAGCCGCCAGCAGTGGTGGATGTGGGGAGAGAGATGGCGGAATTTTGAGAGCGGACGATCTGAACGTGTGTCCATCAGAAAGAGTAAATCTGTAATATTGGATATCATGGACAGATATATATAAATGATGACTTTTGAACACTATTAAGGTATATACATTGCTTGTTCTCTATCAAAATCTTTCATTTGCTAACTATGCCTATCAGTAGTTAGAGCCTTCAGTAGTTAGAATCTCTTATTTAGCTAGCACTATTGGCGCTCGCTGTATTCCAGTAGTTCGAGAAACGAAGATTTTTGTGAGGTAAGTGATTTGTGAAACGTATAGGTTAATGTTAGTCAGTGCCATTCTTTTGTAGGGATTTTTGAAAGTCAGATGGCGTTGCGCCAAAAATATTGTGTGTCAGTTTAAGCACAGTCATTTATAATTTTTCTAAGGGGACGATTCATATACACTCCTGGAAATTGAAATAAGAACACCGTGAATTCATTGTCCCAGGAAGGGGAAACTTTATTGACACATTCCTGGGGTCAGATACATCACATGATCACACTGACAGAACCACAGGCACATAGACACAGGCAACAGAGCATGCACAATGTCGGCACTAGTACAGTGTATATCCCCCTTTCGCAGCAATGCAGGCTGCTGTTCTCCCATGGAGACGATCGTAGAGATGCTGGATGTAGTCCTGTGGAACGGCTTGCCATGCCATTTCCACCTGGCGCCTCAGTTGGACCAGCGTTCGTGCTGGACGTGCAGACCGCGTGAGACGACGCTTCATCCAGTCCCAAACATGCTCAATGGGGGACAGATCCGGAGATCTTGCTGGCCAGGGTAGTTGACTTACACCTTCTAGAGCACGTTGGGTGGCACGGGATACATGCGGACGTGCATTGTCCTGTTGGAACAGCAAGTTCCCTTGCCTGTCTAGGAATGGTAGAACGATGGGTTCGATGACGGTTTGGATGTACCGTGCACTATTCAGTGTCCCCTCGACGATCACCAGTGGTGTACGGCCAGTGTAGGAGATCGCTCCCCACACCATGATGCCGGGTGTTGGCCCTGTGTGCCTCGGTCGTATGCAGTCCTGATTGTGGCGCTCACCTGCACGGCGCCAAACACGCATACGACCATCATTGGCACCAAGGCAGAAGCGACTCTCATCGCTGAAGACGACACGTCTCCATTCGTCCCTCCATTCACGCCTGTCGCGACACCACTGGAGGCGGGCTGCACGATGTTGGGGCGTGAGCGGAAGACGGCCTAACGGTGTGCGGGACCGTAGCCCAACTTCATGGAGACGGTTGAGAATGGTCCTCGCCGATACCCCAGGAGCAACAGTGTCCCTAATTTGCTGGGAAGTGGCGGTGCGGTCCCCTACGGCACTGCGTAGGATCCTACGGTCTTGGCGTGCATCCGTGCATCGCTGCGGTCCGGTCCCAGGTCGACGGGCACGTGCACCTTCCGCCGACCACTGGCGACAACATCGATGTACTGTGGAGACCTCACGCCACACGTGTTGAGGAATTCGGCGGTACGTCCACCCGGTCTCCCGCATGCCCACTATACGCCCTCGCTCAAAGTCCGTCAGCTGCACATACGGTTCACGTCCACGCTGTCGCGGCATGCTACCAGTGTTAAAGACTGCGATGGAGCTCCGTATGCCACGGCAAACTGGCTGACACTGACGGCGGCGGTGCACAAATGCTGCGTAGCTGGCGCCATTCGACAGCCAACACCGCGGTTCCTGGTGTGTCCGCTGTGCCGTGCGTGTGATCATTGCTTGTACAGCCCTCTCGCAGTGTCCGGAGCAAGTATGGTGGGTCTGACACACCGGTGTCAATGTGTTCTTTTTTCCATTTCCAGGAGTGTATGTCGACCCTTAGCTGAGGATACCTCACTGGAATCTCCTGATTTTTTTTCTTGTAGTTTCTGTAATTAGTGTAGCTATTGTTTATTGCTAGCGCGTAATTATAGAGAGAATTTCTTTTGTAGTTGTAGTTTTTCATTGTTGTACAGTAAAACAGTTGTGGCATGCATGTAGATTTGCACCAAGTATTTCGCAGCTGCGCTTGCAATTAACTAGATATTATTTTCAGTGCTATGTTAATGTGTTCTCTTATTTTGCTCTTCAAATTGTGCTTTTCTGCGTTATCGTGTGAAATATTGTGACAATAATGGCGTGCGAAAAACGTAACACTAGGCTCCAAAGTAAACTGAGAAATAATAGTGACGACGAGCGTAGTTTATCAGCACCACTGTGTAATGAATTAACAGACATTCAAAGTGGTAATTTGGTAATTGTGCATAGGGAAATGGAGCGGGCGGCAAATAATGGCGTAGACATTGAAACAATTAGTGAACAGGGAAGCATTATCGATCGATCGGTCGGCAACAGCTCGCCTCAGGAATCCGAAATGACAGGATACAATCTCGCAAATACTGTAGATTCAGGTTTTGGGTCCTAACCGTTTTCTCAAATAAGTCAAGACACATTTTCTGATTGTCAAAATGTGAATGGTGGCGGTGCAAATGCACTGCCGAAAAGCATAGAGGAACAGATTCCAGACACAAATACATTATTATTGCAATTAATGCAATAAATGAAACAAAATCAGAGACAAACACAGCAACAGTTAGACACAATGGAAAAAAAAATCTTCAAAAGTTTGACACAATGGAACAAAATCTTCAAAAGTTAGACACAATGGAACAAAATCTTTAAAGGTTAGACACCACGCTTGAACAAACATGTGAAGATTTAACAACTGAGTCACATAACATCGAATAGAAATGTCAAAAAGTCTATAATGATGTAAAAACACAAATTTGTGAGCATTTTCAACCTATTTTTTCGCAGCATGAAAATGCATTACAGAATCACGAAGCAGCCATAAAAGAACTGCAAACTATTGTTGATGAAAATCACGAGACCTTCCGGGCTAAAATTGACTCAGTTGCATCTACCGATTCGGTTACGCTACTTGCAAAAACTCATGAAAACTTAAAGGACACAGTAGATACTCCGAAAATTGGTTCAGAAAGATACATGGAGGAAATTAGCTCATTATCAGAGAAAGTAGTCGAACTTCCGGATCAGCTAAATAATTTATCTACGAAGGTAGATGTAATCTGAATGACACAAGACCGGTAGTCTTTAATGATACAGAAGAGTACGAACAAATTAGGAAATTCAAACAAAATCAGAATCAAATTAATACGCAACACTAAGAGAAATCCGGTAAGTACAAGATCAGTTGACACAGGTAATACAAAAATTACATATTTCAGAGGACACTCGCGCTCCAATACGGGAAGAGGGACATAGAAATACGGAACAGCCACAAAATAATAACACAGGGCACTTCGGAAATTATGAAAGAAATTGGCAAGGTACGCCGAATTTTGAGATGGAACCGCCGAAACGACGTAACAATGACCGACATGCGACTCGCCGACATTGTGATTTTGACTATAAGCTGTTTATTACTACACGTAAATTCAAAACATGTAAGAATTCCGGCAACGACATTCATCCACAAGCGTGACTTCATCAATTCTCTCATTGTTTTCCTCCCAACTGGTCATTAGAGCACAGATTAGAATTTATGTGTGACTACTTAGAGAATGAACCAGCTGTAAGAATGCGATTGGTCATTCACGATTGTCACAATGAAGGAGAATTTTATCATGCCTTCCTCTCAGCATATTGGTCTCAAGCTACACAAGACCGAAATTCATATTGATGAAACATTTCGAACAATCTGAATTTTCCAGTCTTGTCAAATATTTCGAAGATATGTTACATAAGATTCAATATCTTTCAAACCCATACAGCCCCTCAGAACTCATCCGCATTTGCTTAATCAAATTGCCTGAACATTTACGACATATTACCTTGGCAGGACGTTGCAAAGACGACATTGAAGCTTTTCAGGGACTGTTACAAGAATTGGAAATTGACACTGACAAAACAGGAACCCAACAATTACAGGTCACATCCGTCACAATTCTGCGATGACAGAAATAATAACTGGACACTTCAAGGCTATTCTTACAACGTAAATCGTGACCAAAACAGACACCACCCGTATGACAACCGTTGGCAGACTAGTAATAATTACAGAGAAAGATCGCATTTCCATAGTAATGAATGTGACAGAGACAACCATAGAAACAGACAATATGGGAACCAAAACAATTATTATCAAGGGAGACAGAATAACTTCAGACACAACGGTCCACCGCGCAGTCACGACTCAGGGAGAAGTTCTCCACCACGTGACCGACAAGAAATTAATTACAGAAATTACCGACATGACGACAGATGATATAATCATAACGACAGACCTGAATTTCATCAGAACTGGCGAGATTCAAACAGGACAGGGCCTTCTTGTCAAGGTGAATTTGTAGAAGTTAGATCTCCAAATTCCAGGAATGACGCACGCCAACGAAGAGACAGACTATGACTCGCACCGAAGGCAGCCACTTACGCCGGCTGGCTAAGAGAAAAATAACATAGACGCTAACCTTGAGAAGAATTTTAGCATTCCTTACTTACGTATGCAACATGATAATTACTTTGAAGCTGAAACTCTGCGCACTAGAAAGGGTAAAGGATTGCAGCACATTTCACATGTAAAACCGTTTATTGAGAGATAATCTGTTTTTTTAACTTAGTCTTTGCTATAAAATTTTTCACTTCACGTTACTAGTACTCTTTGTCACACTTAGAAACTGTTAACATGCAACTATGTTTTAAAATTAACTATCCAGTCTAGAACCTATGGAACATATTTAGACAGTAATTACGAATGTATTGTAATAGTGGACAGACGACACAGTGTTATTATGTGTGTACATTCTTGCAGTTTCAACTGCTAATGAGATATTACTGCAACATTTTGGTTTACTTGAAAATACATTATGGATTTAAAGTGCTTTCTGACAGATACCAGATGACACAGTGGTTAGTTTATTTGACAACTACACGACTATATCACGACGCAAGTAATGTGTGACACAATTCACATTGTTGCTTTTGCAGTGTATCTGTTTTATGTCTGCAGTTTTTCTGAATTCTTCTGGAAAGGAAAACATGTTTTAGTAGTAACTTTTGTGGTATAGCTACAATGAGACAGCCTTTTTCGTAGCACAACAATATGTTACAGTGTAGTGCTTTCTTGATCACTGTAATGTAGGTAATAACTACGATATCTATACGCATAGCATTTCACTTTTGTTCATTACGATGTAAGTATAGTGACTTCTACAGAACTTCGCTTATGGACGACGATAATTACGACACTTGGCACATTTTTACCGTTAAGTAATGACAGAGATTATCTTACAACAAGACGCACAGTTTAGCACTGCAGTACACGTATTTGAGGGTACTTAAAACATTATGTTTAAAGATTTTTGAATTACAATGATACAAAGGTTTTCCGTGATACATTTTATTCCATTTCTGTAATCTGTAAGACCTGAGGCTATAATTTCATTAATCCTCAGGGGGGTACACGCTTACTTTGTGTACCATGTGTTTGGCAAGCACAAGGAGCCTTAGCTAATATGGTATTTGCTTATACAATTTTACATATTGGTACCATATTTCTCTAACACAGAATTACACAGCTATCTGATTATTTGACAGAGAAACAAACATTCTTTTTACTACGTCAGTGACACATGTTTACGCAATTACACAGTTGGATAACTTCACACTTATGAAATTGTATTTTGTCTGCACTGTGTGAACTGTTCATACTTTTTCGGAACCACTGTGATACTATGAAAGCTTTGAATGTCGTATTTGGTAAGGGAGCATGATTTTTGAAGTACGTTTGAGGTAGATGACTTTATTGAAGGTCTCGAAATTATTGAAAGAAGCTGCGACGATTTTGAGATGTGATTGATCTGTTATGATATTATTAGGATGACGAAGTGTATTATGCTGTTGAGGTATGTTTATGATCAATAAGATGATGCTACCATATATGAGGAATGTGATTATGTGTTTATATGTATATGAATAATGAGTAGTGGTTAGGGACTCTGATTTGTGGAAAAGGATGTTGGAAACCAAGAATCGTACTTTAAGAATTATGAAATGTGTGTACATGTGTGAATGTATCACAATGCCAGAGAAAATTTTTTGTACACTGTTGTATCTATAGGATTTTGTTTCTACACATTTGTAACGCAAATTGTCGACCTGTGAAATTTTTTATATGAGACTGTCACTGTAGTGCAAATTTCTGTCATAAATATTTCGGTAAGAAAGCCAAGTGACCTTGACGTAATGCATTGTGAGTGGCCAGCTGTGCCAGCTGCCTAAAAAAAGAAAGCCATTAGGTGGAAAAAAAGAGGCCATTATCCTCGCTATTGACATTTCTTTGTAGAAAGCATCGCAATTACGACATGCTCAAACTTGAAAACATATGATTACACTATGGAGCTCTTAATTTATGATATTTACTAAAATGCCTAATGAAATGATGAGAAACATTTTATATCTATTGTCTTTCTGGTTGAGAGTTTTTTTACTGCCTTTGGAGACGCCATTTGCCTAGTGAATGACGTTTCACGCCTTGCCTTATGTATTTATTTGCTCATTTTGTTTAATATCTAGTTCCTAGCTGCAGCATTGGTTAAAATAAAATTTTATAGATGTACTAATACAGATATTTTATGCCTACAGATCCAGTAAATAATAACTTTATGATCTACTTAAAAAAAGAGGGAGCACAAAAAGACATTTTCCCTCACAGGAATCGCATACATAATTTTTGTCAGTGACTGGTAACTTTTTAGTAGTGTGAGTTAAGGTGATGTATCACTCTAGTGTTAAGATCTGACATAGGTAGTAGACTTTTCATATCTTTACTGTAATATTTTTTTTTTGCTTGAGCTTTGTCATGTTTAGATTTAAGTTATTGCAGTTGCTGCTGCTGTTTGCCAGGCGTAGTGCTACTAAATTTCACTTTGTATTACTCTTTTAAGCCACTTTTACTACTGATTTATTTTTCTTGTTGCTGCACATTGGCTCATATTAGTTGTAATGTTGAATTTTCTCTGCTAATTTAGATTTACCGCTGCTTGCTTTGCCAATTTGCATTTTTTGTCATTGCTGTTTGTGTTAATTGTTTTGTACTGCTGCATTGCCTCGTCTCTTAGTATATATAACTGAGCTCGGTAGATTTAAGTTACCTTAAGAAGGGGTAGAGCATATAAGAAACTGACTATGGAGAATAGGGAAATAATGCATTGAGAAGTTATATGAAAAAGATTTGGGCCAAAATGAGTATTGTACAATGAGAAATAATTATTTTGAAAGAAATATGAATAGAATACAGAAAGGAGGTATAGATAGGATTTTTTGGGAATAATGACGAATGAAGGGAGATTTCCAAGAAGTAAAGGAAGTTTTGTTTGCAAAATACTGCAGTAAAACAAACCCTGTCCTTTCCTTTTGTATTATTCCGCTATATGTTTGTGTACCCTTGTGTATTTGTGTTCTTCCTGTCTTTATGTGTTTATCTGATGAGAGTTATGTTGTAGAATTTTTCTAATACTATGTTATTTACTTGGTAAAGATGTTTAGACATTATTAATTCTGTTCTTTTTCAATGCTCATACGTGAAACTAATGTTTTGAAAACTATTCCCATTATTTTATTTATTTACTTATGTCATAGTTCCTGTAACACTGATGTACATGTTTATTTCTATTCTTTTGTAAAGCCTGTATTACTACAAATGTTATCTGTACTATTATGTTCCTTAATGATGTATTTTGTACCTTTGTAATGTTGCATTTGATCTGCTAATTTAGATTTACGCCTGCTTGCTTCGCCAATTTGCATTTTTTTGTCATTGCTGTTTGTGTTAATTTGTTATGTACTGCTGCATTACCTCGTCCCTTAGTATATATATATATCTGAGCTCAGTAGATTTAAGGTACCTTAAGATGGGGTAGGCTATATAAGAGAACGAGTTGTGATGAATTGGAAGAAATGCATTGAGAAGCTATAAGAAAATGGTTTGGCCGAAACAGTATTTTGAAAGAGGATATGATCAAAAAAGTAGGGTTTAGAGACAACAGGTTTAGGTAGGATTTTCTTGGAAATAAATGATGAGGTAAGATAATGGAAAATAAATAATGAGGTAAGAAATATGTGAACATATAAATACAGAAAGCATGCTTGGATAGGATTTTTTTGGTGGAAACAAATGTTGAAATAATACGAAAGATCTATGGAATGAAGTTTTGGGTTGGACTACAGTACCAAATGTTACACTGAAAACAAACCCTGCCCTGTCCTCTTGTGTTATTCTGCTATGTGTTTGTGTACCCTTGTGTATTTGTGTTTTTCCTGTCTTTATGTGTTTAGCTGATGAGAGTTATGTTGTAGAATTTCTCTAATACTATGTTATTTACTTTGTAAAGATGTTTAGACATTATTTATCTGTTCTGTTTTGTTGCTCACGTGTGAAGTTGATGTTTCAAAAGTTATTCTGATCTTTTATGTATTTACTTACGTAATAATTCCTGTAACACTGATGTATATGTCTATTTCTATTCTTTTGTAAAGCCTGCATTACTACAAATGTTATCTGTACTATTATGATCTTTAATGATGTATTTTTTTCCTTTGTAATTGTATTCTTATGTTGTAA
The DNA here is from genome assembly GCF_023864275.1 of Schistocerca cancellata. Taxonomy (NCBI): domain Eukaryota; kingdom Metazoa; phylum Arthropoda; class Insecta; order Orthoptera; family Acrididae; genus Schistocerca; species Schistocerca cancellata. The sequence goes on from NC_064626.1 coordinate 1,182,902,149, forward strand.
ATTTATAATTGTATAGACACCAATTCATCAAATTAAGTTACATTTCACTGCACACTGTTTCTATTTGTCATAGTATATGCACAATAGATGAGAAGTTGGGACTGTTAGTGTATGCACGTGTGTTAATAATTCAGCAAGGGACTGATTAACAGCATTGCTGGTCCTAAGGACAATTCCAAAAACTTTGTGAGTGCACAAGTGGTGGTTTATGGACTTGCTATATTGTCCGCAAGACTCTTCGATGGTGATTGTGCACCTGCACAGTCGCAACAGGTGGCTGCTGGCCGTATCTACAAGGACTACAGTGGGTCTGAATCTTTGATGGCCCAGCAATACCATTATTTCTACAAGGACTGCAGTGGGTCTGCACCTCTGGTGGCCCACCAATGCCGTAATCTCTAACAAGACTACAGTGGTCTGCTCTGTGATGACCTGTCTACCTATATTTTTCAACTTCGACTTACTTTGCTCTGTTGTGGCCCATTACCTGTCTGCATGTCTGCACCTACACCCGCTCTGCCACAGCGGCCGGCTCCAGATTGTTCTTAAGAGCAGTAGCTAACAATTGTGACCTTGTGACATGGCACATCGTCATTCAGAAAAATTCCGTCAATGTTTGCGAACATAAAGTCCATGTATGGCTACATATAGTCTTCAAGTAGCCAAAAAAAAATGATTTCCAGTCAATGATAGGTTCAGTTTGACCACAGGACCCACTACACTGCATGTAAACACAGCCCACAACATTATGGATCCGCCACCAGCTTGCACAGTGCTTCATTGACAACATGGGCCCATAGCGTCGTAGGGTCAGCGCCATGCTCGAAGCCTACCATACTCCAAGCCTACTATCAGCACTTACAAACACTGATCGGGACTCGTCTGACCACGCCGTGTTTTACCAGTCTTCTAGAGTCCCGCCGATATGGTCACGAGACTAGGAGAGGCGCTGCACGTGATGTCGTGCTGTTACAAAAAGACACTCGCGTCCGTCGTCTGCTGTCAAAGCCTGTTAACGCCAAATTACGCCCCAATGTCCTAGCGGAAACGTTCGTCGCACGTCCGACATTGAATTCTGTGGTTAATTCTCGCAATGTTATTTGTCTGTTAGCACTGACAACTCTAGGCAAACGCCACTACTCTTGGTCGTTAAGCGAAGGCCGTCGACCACTGCGTTGTCTGTAGTGACAGGTAATGCGTGAAATTTGATATTCTCGGCACACTGTGGATCTAGGAATGTCAAATACTCTAACAATTACCGAAATGGAATGTCCCATTCGTCCAGCTCCAATTACCTTTTCCGCGTTGAATGTATGTAAATTCCAGTCGTGCGACCATAATTACGTCGGACTCCTTTTCACACGAATCACCTGTGAACAGATAATAGCTCTGCCAGTGCACTGCCTTTTTATATCTTGTGTAAGCGATGCTACTGTTGTTTGTACATGTGCATATTGGTAGCCCTTGATTTTTGTCACCTCGATGTATATATGCCTGTCTTATCTCATTCTCCAGCGAGGAGTCATAGACGAAATTTACGCCCAATTAGAAGGGAACTTGATCAAAAAGTTTGCTTCCAAATATATGAACACTAATTCGGAGAATATTTCATAGTGTAGCGGCTCGCAATCACATATTTGAAACTGTATCGCAAACGAGTGCTTTGCAGATCCATGTTTACCGGAAGATTTTTGTCTCTATCATCGTATACTTTTATCCGTTTCAGTTTTCTTCTTTACGTCATGATACACCAAGCACACAGAATTTAACGTGTTATCGAGGCCGAAGTCATTAGACACAGAGCAGTAGTAAAAAATGGTTCAAATAGCTATAAGCAATCTGGGACTTAACATCTGAGTTCATCAGTCCCCTAGACTTAGAACTACTTAAACCTAACTAACCTGAGGACATCACACACATCCATGCCTGAGGCAGGATTCGAACGTGCGACCGCAACAGCAGCGCGGCTCCGGACTGAAACGCCGAGAACCGCTCGGCCACAGGAACAGTAGTACAACTGTGTAACGAAAGGTTAAGAAATGTACTTCTTCATCGTTTAAGATGCTGACTGTCCCAGCTGAAATGACTATAGGAAACCATAATCAATCTGGCCAAACTGGGATCTGAAGTAGTAGCATCCTGCATATGGTTTGAGTGTGTTAACCCTTAAACGCAAGATTTTTTATTTCAAGGTGTAAAAATTAACACCTTTAATTTATAGTGCCTACATTATGAAATAAATATTGAAAAAGTTTTTTTAGATAAATTAACAAAGCATTATTGTTGACAATCGCTACAAACACAAAAACAGACCTAATTTCAAATCTTTCGTAAAGAAACTCGAATTAATTGTCTACACCATATCTACTTACGTTTTCAAAATAATAAAGTTATTTTCAAATCCACAAATCAGTGTACAAACATAAAAAAAAGTATGTACTTTCCATCAAAACACACACATGGTAGTATATACACACAGCTGATTGTGGAACTGGTTCAGTTCATCCTGCCATTTACGATCGATATGAAGAACTATTAGCAGCTTAGCAGCTGCAGTAGAGTGTATACACTTAACTACATAGCGAATTTGATAGAAAATGTTGCTCAGTATAGGATACATAGAAGAAATGAAGTCTGTAGCTGATCAGCTACACATTGCATTAAAGGGTTAAATACTGAAACGCCTGGGTCAACCAATTACGTGGATCCTCATGCAGTGACACTAGCGTAAGTGGGGATTTTGTTATTGGGAGTGTGAAAGAATAAGCAAATAGTCCAGGGACACGATTGAGGACGGCATTAAATCACAGCATGTCAGTCTTGTCATTAGCAATAAGAAAGCGAGGTAATTGAAGGAAGCTGGAGGAAAAATCGGTGATGTTAACTGTCCTTCAAAAGGAAGTGAGAGTGGGTAACGAGAGAGAATAAAGCACTTTCCTGGTCCGTTAGCCAAAATATTGCTGGACGAGGTCGCAATAAAGAAGCCCTTCCTTGGCACCGGTAGCTGCGGAGTCACGAACAACAAATACCAGTAAAGATCGCCACAGACTACAGGGTGCTGGCTTGCCGTCACGGCCGTCTCCATGGCAACGGCGAGAGCGCCAGACGGCTGACGGATATCTCCCTGGAGATTTGCGCCACGGCCCCCGGGCCGGTCGAAGGTTCAGCTCGTAAATCAGAGTACGAGTCAGCAAAGTCAGCACAAGTGTCTGCTCTCTGGCGAAACTGCATCGCAGCGGCATACACTCTGATCAGTCAGCTTGCCATGCCGCTTCAGATATTCTCTCTTGTGCATATATACAATCACATCGCTGTGAGCCGTGTTCCCTTTTTTGATTCTGTAAGTACTATCATCAAGCCAACAGGAGAAACATACGATACATGAACAAGTGAAGGAAACTTTTTATAATGTTATTAACTGGAGCTGTAGGAATGCAAGGGACATTTTGGATAAAATTTGAGCTTAGTCCATCGGGTTGCCTATATGCACTGGCAGTGGCATACATGTGGCATAAAGCGCCACCCCTCTAATAAGCCCTACCCCTTCTGAAGCCCTAACCTTCCTCCATACTCCACTCCCTCCCAAGTTCCTCTTATCTAAGTCACAACCATTTCTTGGAAATAGGCCAATTAGAGAGTTTCTAAGCCAACACGTATATTTACCTTTCCCAGTCATAGATCAGTATTTTACTAATATCAGTTCTCAACTCATGCCTAATCTACACCCTGATTTTGGAAATAGTCCAATCAGAGAATTTTCAGTGGCAAGAATGGGCGTTGGTCCACCATTTTCGTCAAGTGGTTATGGCAACTGTGTAATGGTCCATTATGTATTTTGTGACTTCGTTTGTCTGCACACAATCACGGTCTTACAAAGAGAAGAATGCAGTCTCTCAAGAGCTATGGCATTTGACGCAGGTTATCACATGATGTAAATAGACAATAATTTACACATGCATGAAGGGGGATAGAGTGTTCAGTCGGCCGTACAGGTTCAAACAGGCATTATAGGTATAGGTCACAAGAAAAGCACTGAGATATTTATCTCAGTATATTATAGAACAATACAGTGTCGTCATACATCTACAAATGCAGATTACAATCAAATTCTCATAATACATATATAACAAGTCTATTACATTTTTATTCTCATAATACGAGGTGCATTCAAGTTCTAACGCCTCCGATTTTTTTTCTCCGGACTGGAAAGAGATACAAACATGCGCATTGTTTTAAAATGAGGCCGTGTTCATGGTCAATACGTCCCAGAGATGGCAGCACCGTACGGCAGATGGAATTTTACCGCCAGCGGCGAGAATGAGAACTGTTTTAAATACTTAAAATTGCGACGTTTTCCTTACTTGAACAGTGTGCAATCATTCGTTTTCTGAATTTGCGTGGTGTGAAACCAATTGAAATTCATTGACAGTTGAAGGAGACATGTGGTGATGGAGTTATGGATATGTCGAAAGTGCGTTCGTGGGTGCGACAGTTTAATGTAGGCAGAACATCGTGTGACAACAAACCGAAACATCCTCGAGCTCGCACAAGCCGGTCTGACGACATGATCGAGAAAGTGGAGAGAATTGTTTTGGGGGATCGCCGAATGACTGTTGAACAGATCGCCTCCAGAGTTCGCATTTCTGTGGGTTCTGTGCACACAATCCTGCATGACGACCTGAAAATGCGAAAAGTGTCATCCAGGAGGGTGCCACGAATGCTGACGGACGACCACATGGCTGCCCGTGTGGCATGTTGCCAAGCAATGTTGACGCACAACGACAGCATGAATGGGACTTTATTTTCGTCGGTTGTGACAATGGATGCCATTTTTCAAAGCAGAAACAAAGCGCCAGTCAGCTCAATGGAAACACACAGATTCACCGCCACCAAAAAAATTTCGGGTAATCGCCAGTGCTGAAAAAATGATGGCGTCCATGTTCTGGGACAACGAGGGCGTAATCTTTACCCATTGCGTTCCAAAGGGCACTACGGTAACAGGTGTATCCTACGAAAATGTTTTGAAGAACAAATTCATTCCTGCAGTGCAACAAAAACGTCCGGGAAGGGCTGCGCGTGTGCTGTTTCACCAAGACAACGCACCCGCACATCGAGCTAACGTTACGCAACAGTTTCTTCGTGATAACAACTTTGAAGTGATTCGTCATGCTCCCTACTCACCTGACCTGGCTCCTAGTGACTTTTGGTTTTTTCCAACAATGAAAGATACTCTCCGTGGCCGCACATTCACCAGCCGCGCTGCTATTGACTCAGCGATTTTCTAGTGGTCAAAACAGACTCCTAAAGAAGCCTTCGCCGCTGCCATGGAATCATGGCGTCAGCGTTGTGAAAAATGTGTACGTCTGCAGGGCGATTACGTCGAGAAGTAACGCCAGTTTCATCGATTTCGGGTGAGTAGTTAATTAGAAAAAAAATCGGAGGCCTTAGAACTTGAATGCACCTCGTACATCTAATACCGATCGGTTGCAGTTTCAGTACATTATGCACTGGTGTCCAACACTTAACGACCAAAGTAACTTCCGCTTGAGGGGTAGCTGACAAACAACAACTCGATGAAACTAGGAGCATACATAGAAAGAATTGGTATACGTACACTGAAGCACCAAAGAAACTGGTATAGGCATGGATATTCAAATACAGGAATATGTAAACAGGCAGAATACGGCTCTGGGTTTGCAAAGCACAACAAGTGTTTGGAGCAGCTGTTGGATAGGTTACTGCTGCTACAATGGCAGTTTATCAAGATTTAAGTGAGTTTGAACGTGGTGTTATTGTCGGCGCACGAGTGATGGGACACAGCGTCTCCAAGGTAGCGATGAAGTCGTGGTTTTCCCGTAAGACCATTTCACGAGTGTACCTTGAATAACGGGAATTCGGCAAAACATCAAATCTCTGACATCAGTGCGGCCGGAAAAATACCCAGCAAGGAGGGAACCAACACCGAGTGAAGAAAATGGTCCAACGTGACAAAAGTGCAACCCATCCGCAAATTGCTGCAGATTTCAATGCTGAGCGATCGACAACTGTCAGTGCGCGGACCATTCAACGGAACATCATCGATATGGGCTTTCAGACCCGAAGGCCCACTCGTGTACCCTTGATGACTGCACGACCAATAGCTTCACACCTCGCCTGGGCCAATCAATACCGACACTGGACTGCTGATGGCTGGGAACTTGTTGGCTGGTCGGACGCGTCTCTTTGAAATTGTATCGAGCGGATGGACATGTACGGGTTTGGAAACAACTTCATGAATCCATGGACTCTGCGTGTCACCAGGGGACTGTTCAAGCTGGTGGAGGCTATGCAATGGAATGGGGCTTATGCAGCTGGAGTGGTATGGGACTCGTGATACGTCTAGGTACGACTCTGACTGGTGACACGTACGTAAGCATCCGGTGTGATCACCTACATCCATTCATGTACACTGTGCATTCCGAACGGACTTCGACAATTCCAGCACAACAACGTGACACCCCACACGTCCAGAATTGCTACAGATTGGCTCTTGGAACACTCTCCTGAGTTTTTACACTTCCACTGGCCACCAAACTTCCCAGACGTGGACATAATTGAGCATATCTGGGATGGCTTGCAACGTGCTGTTCAGAAATCAGCACCGCCTCCTACTCTTACGGATTTATGGACAGTCCTGCAGGATTTATCATGTCAGTTCCCTCCAGCACCACTTCAGACTTTAGTGGATACCATGCCACATGTTGTTTCTGTATTTCTGCATGCTCGTGTGGCTCTACACTATATTAGTTAGGTGTATCAGTTTCTTTGGCTCTCCAGTTTATTACAGAATGTCACTGAAAGAACTACGCAGTAGTATGAGAGAAAAGATACTTCTATTCCAGGACAATTGTTACAGGAAGTATCAGCGTTTCATGATATTCTCCAGGACATTACAATCGTCAGGACATGGTTCATAACTGGGTGTGTCAGCACCATGGGACGGCAGTGCGCGTCCTGCTAGGTGCTCCCCTACCAATCCACAAGGTTGGTAAAGAGTTCTTGTGAAAGGGCGTTCTATTCCTCCCCCAGTGCGGTTGACAATTGCTGGTTGTCGTTGGTGCTTGTCAACGTGCTGCAGTACGTCTACCCAATGCATCCCACACGTACTCAGTAGGATTTAAGTCTGGACAACAGGCAGGCCGGTCCACTCGCCGAATAACCTCGCGATCCAAGAGCCCCACTTGCGCTGCTCTATGCGGTTGCGCTGTGGCATCCATAAAAATGAAACGAGGGGCGAATGGAACCCTGAACAGAGACACATGGAAAAGGAGTACAGTGTCACAATAACGTTGGCTAGTGAGTGTAATGTTTTCAATGATTTGGGGGTCAGTGCGCCCATGCAACGTTTAGCCTTCCCACAACATAACACCTGCACCACCGAAACGATGATGTTTGACAATGTCACGTGTACCCACCTCTCAACATACCAGTGTGAGTCCAGCATTGTCTAGGATCATTTGGTGGTCCAGGAGTTACGGTGTGGGGCATAGGTATACTAACCTCTAAATCTATACAAGCTTGTGTGTATAATTATTGTGACTGTATCGTCTGTACATGTAACGAGACGATATGCTTAGTAAACTGCATTACTCACTCCCTGTGATTACGCCAATTTTGCTCCCCTTAAGAAGGCTCTGAGGGGCAAACGATTCACCTCGGACGACGACGTCCAGCTTTACGTGCGGAACTGGTAAACATCGCAACCCCGGGAATTTTATGAGACAGCCATTTACCGCCTGTGTCACAGTGGGACAAGTGTCTCAACGGCCAGGGTCAATACTTCTAACATACAGGTACTAGTTTCTGCAATTATGCCTCGAGCTCGTTTCTTTTTGAACGCCCCTTGTACGAAAACATTTTCGTTGGGTGACAAAATTTCACGGCAACTGCTGTACCAGGTTTATTTTGCCTATTTCATCCTCCGTTTACCGTTAACTTAAGGAAATGTTTCGCCAGACGCATGTGGCTTTGTTAGTGAATCAACGGTGACTGAAGTTTATTTCTCCTTTTAGAGTGTTGTAATGACAATTGGATTTTTGGGCTTTTCTATCATTAGTTTCAAAGACCGAAGTAGCAAATTCGTTCCTATTTCCACTGTCACCTCTTTTCATCTTTAGGAGCCAATTTTTCTTGGACTGCAATTTGTTTTTGTATACACTTCAAATTAAATTGGTGAAACTATGTCCTACGGGTAACTTCACACAAATGCTACTGTTGGTGCTTTTGGTTTGCTCTCACTAATATGTTGTACATCGAGGTGGAAGGTTTGCAGTCACAAAACGAGTAAAAAGAGCCAATAAAAGCGAAACATCCCTGATGTTCTACGAGTAAAGCGAAATGGCTCTGGTGAAAAACTTTCTTATTTTCTTAATCTTCAGTAGGCTTAGGACGTGAAAACCGAATAAAGTTTGTTAAAATATTACTGTCTTTTTGAATCGGTGTCTTTTAGCTTCTGGAAGTTTTTGCAAAGTGACCGTGTGATGTCATTCGGGAAGTAAACTGTTAGATCTCCAGATTTGGATTTCCCATGACTTCACTACACTGAGTAAAGTAGATGCCAGGAGGGTTGACTTGAAAAGGAGTCGACCGGTTTCGTTCTACACTGCTCCCCAATCAAACTTGTGCCCCGTCTCTATTGAATTCGCCACTAACGGGATGTTAAACTGTAAGGGTCTTTCTTTTTACAAAACAAAACAAATCTATAACAGAATGGAAATCATTTGATTTCGGCAAATATATTGTAATAAATGTGACCCATTTGCAACCAAGCTTCAGAACTGACGTTGTTGGTTTCATGATATACGAGGTGAAAATTCTTTAACCTGACAAACTCTGGGAGGTTGCGTGGAACACCGACACAAATATTTTTCTCTAATGTCTTATTTTTCTGTGAGAAATTTTTTTGGACCGGTAAACTGTTTTTTCTTTGGATGAAAATTAATTAAAATAACTAAGTCTGGGAGGTTGCTTGGGACAATGAAAACACTTTTTCTAGTGTGTTTTGCTGAGAGGACAAAAAGCATCACAAAACGTATTAATTCATTGTTACAAAGAGACAAGAACATCAACACATGACAATTATTTCATTTACCGAACAGAATACTTGTAAACAGAGATTACGCCGGGGGATTATGTTCCGTCTAAAATGGCCAGACGCAGCAGAAGTGTCGTAGTTCCTACTGCTAGTGCTACTATCCCGGCAATCAGATCCTCTTCCGATTCAACAGGGGTTTTGTAAATAGAACTGAACAATCTCTTGATACACAAAAAAGTCCAGAGGACTCAAATGAAGCAATAGACTGCACCATGGTACTATCCCACCACTGCCAATCCACTTTTCTGGAAACTGTCGGTTCAACAATCGACGTACAGGGCGACTGAAATATGCCACCAACCCGTCGTGCAGTGTTGTAGCAAGTGGCGCGTCATCCCGTGACTGCCAATGCTTTGGTGAGGAAACTAATAATGCCTGTGTTGATTGGCCTCGGTTGAAGATATCACCAAATTACACCACTGGCCATTAAAATTGCTACACCAAGAAGAAATGCAGATGATAAACGGGTATTCATTGGGCAAATATATTATACGAGAACTGACATGTGATGACATTTTCACGCAGTTTGGGTGCATAGATCTTGAGAAATCAGTACCCAGAACAACCACATCTGTCCGTAATAACGGCCTTATACACCTGGGCATTGAGTCAAACGGAGCTTGGATGGAGTGTACAGGTGCAGCTGACCATACAGCTTCAACATGATACCACAGTTCATCAAGAGTAGTGAGTGGCGTATTGTGACGAGCCAGTTGCTCGGCCACCATTGACCAGATGTTTTCGATTGGTGAGATATCTGGAGAATGTGCTGGCCAGCGCAGCAGTCGTACATTTTCTGTATCCAGAAAGGCCCGTACAGAACCTGCAACATGCGGTCGTGCATTATCCTGCTGAAATGTAGTGCCATTCGTGCACCCAGATTCGTCGTTGAGTACACCACCGCGTCAACGGTAACCGCAGCCATGGTCTCCTAGCTGATAATCCATGCTGCTGCAAACGTCGTCGAACTGTTCGTGCAGATGGTTGTTGTCTTGCAAACGTCCGCATCTGTTGACTCAGGGATCGAGACGCGGCTGCACGATCCGTTACAGCCATGCGGATAAGATGTCAGCCATCTCGACTGCTAGTGATACGAGGCCGTTGGGATCCAGCACGGCGTTCCGTATTACCCTCCTGAACCCACCGATTCCATATTCTGCTAAGTCATTGGATCTCGACCAACGCGATCAGCAATGTCACGATCCGATAAATCGCAATCGCGACAGGCTACACTCCGACCTTTATCAAAGTCGGAAACGTGATGGTACGCATTTCTCCTCCTTACACGAGGCATCACTACAACGTCTCTCCAGGCAACGCCGGTCAACTGCTGTTTGTGTATGAGAAATCGGTTGGAAACTTTCGTCGTGTCAGCACGTTGTAGGTGTCGCCACCGGCGCCAACCTTGTGTGAATGCTCTGAAAAGCTAATCATTTGCATATCACAGCATCTTCCTCCTGTCGGTTAAATTTCGCGTCTGTAGCACGTCATTTTCGTGGTGTAGCAATTTTAATGGCCAGTAGTCTAAACAGTCACCAACAAGACCTGCCCACACATTCTTTTAGAACTGCAAATGCTGAGAGCGAGTAAATGTGGCATGTGGATTATCATCACTCAGTACATGGAAATTGTGTATCCTGAAGACTCTCATTAGACTCGAACGATGCTTCATCTGTAAACAGCCCCGAGCACGGAAATGTAACATACGTTTAACACTGTTATAGTGCCAATGCAATCATTCTACAATATTTAACTCACCTACTTCCTAGTTTAAGAAACAAATAAACATTGTTCCTTTTGACAACAACACGCAGTCGGAGATCCAATATAAACACTACACTAAAATGTAGTAGCCTGTTCAGCCTGGCATAAATACAGTTCTGAAATTAATTTAAACTTTCGTATAGCCATCAAGTGTTAATACTGTTATGATGACGACGAAAGGGTCATCGCCAATATTGACTGGTGGCCAATGCTAAATAGAAACACATAAATCACAGCAGATTTGTCAGTAACGTCGATAAGGTGCTGGCTGAATGGTCTGGATCTGCAACGACAAAAATAATTAGAAGTTATTGGTAAAAAAAATAGTATATATTGTACTTAAATGGTTGTACAGTATTCTTCTTGGCTGCATACATATAATTATAAACAGATAGCTATTGAGGCCTCACTAGGCCATTCGGTACTAAAGGCCTTGTTAGAGGTTGCTTCCCATCAGCTGAAGGCTATGCTACTTTACTACTTGACGTCCCGAGCAAGAGTGGACGAGAGCTCGCTAGAAACTTGATACAAGCCGCGGAGCGGCGCTTGCGGCGCTGGTCGCGAGTCGCGGGTCCAACGATACTAATACGGACCGCGGTCGATAACTGCAACCCCTAACAAGTGTGGAATCGAACGTTGATACCACAAATACAATATTTACTATTTCTCATTCACTTATTTTGTTCCTGTGTATACCACAATAATTACATAATATCATGTAAGTAACATTTCCTAACGAACTGGTGGCTAAACATGTAGTTAATGCTCATTTAATGTTAAATGCATACAATGCAACGTTTACCCTTTGTAACTTCTCTAGTTTCAAATCGATGTATATATTATAATATCCCTGAGAGAGAATTTCTTTGACAGTTTCGTAGTAGATATCGCCATCTTTGTGTACATTTCCCATGTGACAATAACATTTTCTTCTGTGTGTGTGTGTGTGTGTGTATGTGCTTCTTTAGCAATGTACTTATGTGCAAACCATGTAAGTGCTTCATAAGCCCGTCATTATTTCGTGAATACAAGACAACAACATTCCAACACAGTTACACCGGATGGATTTTCTATGAAAGTGAAATATATCTACAACTACTAAGTCTTAATTAGCTCCCGGCCGGAGAGGCCAAACGGTTCTAGGCGCTACAGTCTGGAACCGCGCGACCGCTACGTCACAGGTTCGAATCCTGCCTCGGGCATGGATGTGTGTGATGTCCTTAAATTAGTTAGGTTTAAGTAGTTGTAAGTTCTAGAGGACTGATGACCTCAGAAGTTAAGTCCCATAGTGCTCAGAGCCATGTGAACCATTTGAATCTTAATTAGCTATTTACATTGTGTTTGATCGTTATGAATGATAGTTATATTTAAATAGGTCGTTCCTGACATCTTTTTTTTCCACTATGAGTTTTCACTCTGCAGCGGAGTGTGCGCTGGTATGAAACTTCGTGGCATATTAAAACTGTGTCCCGGACCGAGACTCGAACTCGGGACCTTTGCCTTTCGCGAGCAAGTGCTCTACCATCTGAGCTGTCCAGGAAGGGTGGGCCGTGAGCCGTGCTTGTATAGCTCACATGGCAGAGCACTTACCCGCGAAAGGCAGAGGTACCGAGTTGGAGTCTCGGTCCGGCACACAGTTTTAATCTGCCAGGAAGTTTCATCTTTTATTTTTATCGTAGGACACCACCATCCCAGGAACATTTCATAGAAGATGGAAATAAAAAGCCAAAAACTTACGTAAACTTCATCAAATGTACGTCATGATATGAACAGCCGTCTGGTGATGAAGCCAGCGGTTAGAAACCGGTTGTAGCTCTAGTAACGTAAGCAATATCAGAAGTGGCTGGTTGCCGTCTTCTTCTTTGAAGGAATCAATCTACGATATATTTCCTACACAGCCCTGGTCCCTCTATTTCACTTTTCGACAGAGTAGCGTCGTCTTTATGATTTTTTTATTTTTATCACCAGATAACTATAGCAATAACGAACATAACTAGATCGGACTAATTTTTGTAATTTTTGTAATTTCTCTATACTAACTGCTATGTATCTTTGGACTGACATTTACACACTCACGACCATCTCCGGGCCCCATAGACAGCAAATATATGCATTGCTGCTCTCGTTTAGCTGACAGCGACGTAGTCAAACGTTGGAGCCCGCACACTCTCTTCTGTGACAGCGCTTTGCGCTATTATCCAGTGCTTTTGCGCCGTCGCTGAGAGAGGTACTCGAGCGCGGTCGGTGCTTACCGATTCCTTTGAGAGAGCTGGTTGCGAGAGATATGCGGATACGCCCCAGCTAACGTGGGGGAGGCCATCAATCATGCTCGCTGTGTCGCTTCAGACATGAATGTGCAGGCGGGCATAGGGACGAAAGCGTCGTTGTGCTGAACGCAAGAGAGGAAGTACAAACAGATACAGCAAAGGCTTTGACCACCACATTCTGTCCAGTACCAAAGAGGCAGTATGTTATACGGGTTCTGAAATGACAGGATATGTTTCTACCTTTGACGAGTCCCCGTCGTCGTTGCCAGATAAACCTGTAATGAGCCATCAACAAGCAACCCGTTCGGCCGAAAGAAACAGGTACAGTTCAACTACAGACTTCGTCAGTCGAATCAATCGATTAACGCGCCACACTACAACCTACAACGTAGCGGTAACATCACAGCGATTTGATTGGAATAATTGCTAGATTTACGTTTTTGCTAAGTTCTACATCTCATCTACATCTACATTTATACTCCGCAAGCCACCCAACGGTGTGTGGCGGAGGGCACTTTACGTGCCACTGTCATTACCTCCCTTTCCTGTTCCAGTCGCGTATGGTTCGCGGGAAGAACGACTGTCTGAAAGCCTCCGTGCGCGCTCTATCTCTCTAATTTTACATTCGTGATCTCCTCGGGAGGTATAAGTAGGGGGAAGCAATATATTCGATACCTCATCCAGAAACGCACCCTCTCGAAACCTGGCGAGCAAGCTACACCGCAATGCAGAGCGCCTCTCTTGCAGAGTCTGCCACTTGAGTTTGTTAAACATCTCCGTAACGCTATCACGGTTACCAAATAACCTTGTGACGAAACGCGCCGCTCTTCTTTGGATCTTCTCTATCTCCTCCGTCAACCCGATCTGGTACGGATCCCACACTGATGAGCAATACTCAAGTATAGGTCGAACGAGTGTTTTGTAAGCCACCTCCTTTGTTGATGGACTACATTTTCTAAGGACTCCCCCAATGAATCTCAACCTGGTACCCGCCTTACCAACAATTAATTTTATATGATCATTCCACTTCAAATCGTTCCGCACGCATACTCCCAGATATTTTACAGAAGTAACTGCTACCAGTGTTTGTTCCACTATCATATAATCATACAATAAATGATCCTTCTTTCTATGTATTCGCAATACATTACATCTGTCTATGTTAAGGGTCAGTTGCCACTCCCTGCACCAAGTGCCTATCCGCTGCAGATCTTCCTGCATTTCGCTACAATTTTCTAATGCTGCAACTTCTCTGTATACTACAGCATCATCCGCGAAAAGCCGCATGGAACTTCCGACACTATCTACTAGGTCTTTTATATATATTGTGAAAAGCAATGGTCCCATAACACTCCCCTGTGGCACGCCAGAGGTTACTTTAGCGTCTGTAGACGTCTCTCCATTGATAACAACATGCTGTGTTCTGTTTGCTAAAAACTCTTCAATCCAGCCACACAGCTGGTCTGATATTCCGCAGGCTCTTACTTTGTTTATCAGGTGACAGTGCGGAACTGTATCGAACGCCTTCCGGAAGACAAGAAAAATAGCATCTACCTGGGAGCCTGTATCTAATATTTTCTGGGTCTCATGAACAAATAAAGCGAATTGGGTCTCACACGATCGCTGTTTCCGGAATCCATGTTCATTCCTACATAGTAGATTCTGGGTTTCCAAAAACGACATGATACTCGAGCAAAAAACATGTTCTAAAATTCTACAACAGTTCGACGTCAGAAATATAGGTCTATAGTTTTGCGCATCTAGTCGACGACCCTTCTTGAAGACTGGGACTACCTGTGCTCTTTTCCAATCATTTGGAACCTTCCGTTCCTCTAGAGACTTGCGGTACACGGCTGTTAGAAGGGGGGCAAGTTCTTTCGCGTACTCTGTGTAGAATCGAATTGGTATCCCGTCAGGTCCCGTGGACTTTCCTCTGTTGAGTGATTCCAGTTGCTTTTCTATTCCTTGGACACTTATTTCGATGTGAGCCATTTTTTCGTTTGTGCGAGGATTTAGAGAAGGAACTGCAGTGCGGTCTTCCTCTGTGAAGCAGCTTTGGAAATAGGTGTTTAGTATTTCAGCTTTACGCGTGTCATCCTCTGTTTCAATGTCATCATCATCCCGGAGTGTCTGGATATGCTGTTTCGAGCCACTTACTGATTTAACGTAAGACCAGAACTTCCTAGGATTTTCTGTCAAGTCAGTACATAGAATTTTACTTTCGAATTCACTGAATGCTTCACGCATAGCCCTCCTTACGCTAACTTTGATATCGTTTAGCTTCTGTTTGTCTGAGAGGTTTTGGCTGCGTTTAAACTTGGAGTGAAGCTCTCTTTGCTTTCGCAGTAGTTTCCTAACTTTGTTGTTGTACCACGGTGGGCTTTTCCCGTCCCTCACAGTTTTACTCGGCACGTACCTGTCTAAAACGCATTTTACGATTGCCTTGAACTTTTTCCATAAACACTCAACATTGTCAGTGTCGGAACAGAAATTTTCGTTTTGATCTGTTTGGTAGTCTGAAATCTGCCTTCTGTTACTCTTGCTAAACAGATAAACCTTCCTCCCTTTTTTTATATTCCTATTAACTTCCATATTCAGGGATGCTGCAACGGCCTTATGATCACTGATTCCCTGTTCTGCACATACAGAGTCGAAAAGTTCGAGTCTGTTTGTTATCAGTAGGGCCAATATGTTATCTCCACGAGTCGGTTCTCTGTTTAATTGCTCGAGGTGATTTTCGGATAGTGCATTCAGTATAATGTCACTCGATGCTCTGTCCCTACCACCCGTCCTAAACATCTGAGTGTCCCAGTCTATATCTGGTAAATTGAAATCTCCACCTAAGACTATAACATGCTGAGAAAATTTATGTGAAATGTATTCCAAATTTTCTCTCAGTTGTTCTGCCACTAATGCTGCTGAGTCGGGAGGTCGGTAAAAGGAGCCAATTATTAACCTAGCTCGGTTGTTCAGTGTAACCTCCACCCATAATAATTCACAGGAACTATCCACTTCTACTTCACTACAGGATAAACTACTACTAACAGCGACGAACACTCCACCACCGGTTGCATGCAATCTATCCTTTCTAAACACCGTCTGTACCTTTGTAAAAATTTCGGCAGAATTTATCTCTGGCTTCAGCCAGCTTTCTGTACTTATAACGATTTCAGCTTCGGTGCTTTCTATCAGCGCTTGAAGCAGCTTCGATAGTTTACAATTACAATACCGATTGCTGCATGTCCTGACTTTGCCCCGCACCCGTTGAGGCTGTTGCCCTTTATGTACTTGCCCAAGGCCATCTAACCTAAAAAACCGCCCAGCCCACGCCACACAACCCCTGCTACCCGTGTAGCCGCTTGTTGCGTGTAGTGGACTCCTGACCTATCCAGCGGAACCCGAAACCCCACCACCCTATGGCGCAAGTCGAGGAATCTGCAGCCCACATGGTCGCAGAACCGTGTCAGCATCTGATTCAGACCCTCCACTCGGCTCTGTACCAAAGGTCCGCAGTCAGTCCTGTCGACGATGCTGCAGGTGGTGAGCTCTGCTTTCATCCCGCTAGCGAGACTGGCAGTCTTCACCAAATCCGATAGCCGCCGGAAGCCAGAGAGGATATCCTCCGATCCATAGCGACACACATCATTGGTGCCGACATGAGCGACCACCTGCAGATGGGTGCACCCTGTACCCTTCATGGCATCTGGAAGGACCCTTTCCACATCTGGAATGACTCCCCCCGGTATGCACACGGAGTGCACATTGCTTTTCTTCGCCTCTCTTGCTGCCATATCCCTAAGGGGCGCCATTACGCTCCTGACGTTGGAGCTCCCAACTACCAGTAAGCCCACCCTCTGCGACCGCCCGGATCTTGCAGACTGAGGGGCAACCTCTGGAACAGGACAAGCAGTCATGTCAGGCCGAAGATCAGTATCAGCCTGAGACAGAGCCTGAAACTGGTTCGTCAGACAAACTGGAGAGGCCTTCCGTTCAGTCCTCCGGAATGTCTTTCGCCCCCTGCCACACCTTGAGACGACCTCCCACTCTACCACAGGTGAGGGATCACCCTCAATGCGGGCAGTATCCCGGGCAACCACAGTCGTAGCTCGATCGGGGGATGCGTGGGACGAGCTGGCCGTCCCCGACAAACCCCCATCCGGATCCCCACAGTGATGCCCATTGGCAACAGCCTCAAGCTGTGTGACCGAAGCCAACACTGCCTGAAGCTGGGAGCGAAGGGATGCCAACTCAGCCCGCATCCGAACACAGCAGTTGCAGTCCCTATCCATGCTAAAAACTGTTGTGCAAAGAACGTCTGAACTAATCTACAGAGAGCGCAAACAAATCAATACAAAATTTAAACGGTTATTAAAATACAAGATTGCCTAGTAAATGCAGTAATGCTGCCACTTGTGCACTGCTGACACACTGCTCGGCGGCGGAAGGAGACTACGCAATTTTACACTATTCAGGTACTAAAACGTGATGCTACAACTCTCAAATACTATAATACGCCCGAAATTTATGAATTAAACATTGCAAGTACCAAAAACACGCAAAGAAATTAAGAATTAAACTATGTAACAAATGAGTGAGCTAGGAGTATACGACTTGCTGCTGCAGCTGCTTATCAACGGCGGCAGGGAGTTCATGATGAGAATAATATCTTCTGAGAATTAAATTCAATACTTGCTTCCTAATTATGATGGACGTCAAATATTCCATTAGAATACACTGCCGGGAAGCAATACTCTCAAGTAGGACCTACTGTGTTTAGTGGCACTAGGGTACGATACACTGATCGGATAAAACATTGTGACTAACAACGTAATGGCCGGTATCTCCACCTTCGGAACGGATAACAACGGCGACACGTCGTGGCGTGGAAGCAATGCGGCCTTGGTAGGTCGCTGGAGGAAGCTAGCACCACATCTGCGCTGAAAAGTCATCTAATTCCCGTAAATTTCGGGAAGGGGGCTATGAGCTCTGACACCACGTCCAATCGCATCTCAGATGTATTCGATCGGGTTCAAATCTGGCGAGTTGAGGGACCAGCACATCAATTGGAACTCGCCACTGTGTTCCTCGAATCACTCCACCGGACTTCTGGCCTTTGGACATGGTGCATTATCTTGTTGAAAAATGCCACTGCCGTCGAGAAACGTGATCGTCGTGAAGGGGTGTATGTGGTCTGCAACAACCGATGTAAGATTCTCGTTGGCCGACTGGACCTATGGATGGCCGAGTGAATGTTCCCCAGAACATTACAGGTGTCAAGGAGCTGTTCCATGGAAGACGACGAATTGGCGCCCTCGCATCAGTATGATGAAGAAGGTATCGGGATTCATCAGACCATGCAACACTCCAACGTCCAGTGCCGATGGTCGTGTTTCCATTTCAGTCGTACTTGCCGATGTCGTGGTGTTAGCATTGGCACATGTATGACTCATCGGAGTGTTCGGTGCGCTGTGTGTTCAGACACACTTGTACACTGTCCAGCATTAAAGTCTGATATTAGTCCCACCACAGTTCGCCGCCTATCCGGTTTAGCAGCCTGCCCATCCTACGACGTCCCACAACTGTAATGAGGGATGGCCGCGCAAGCTCACGACATCTGGACGTGGTTTCACCTTGGTTTCGCCACGTTTTGGAGACAATCACCACAGCATTCATCGAGCAACCGACAAATCGTGCAGTTTCTGAAATGCTCGTGCCGTG
The DNA here is from genome assembly GCF_023864275.1 of Schistocerca cancellata. Classification (NCBI taxonomy): domain Eukaryota; kingdom Metazoa; phylum Arthropoda; class Insecta; order Orthoptera; family Acrididae; genus Schistocerca; species Schistocerca cancellata. Next base: position 1,182,921,031 of record NC_064626.1, read on the forward strand.
CCTCCAGGTCATCACAATCTGCTTTATGTCAAACCCAAATAGATCGTGCGCCGTGCCCATTCTACACGTGGACAGCACGCCTACTGACACTACAAGCACCGTACATGAGTCTGACTACCAGCCATTCCTTGCCAGGTGATGCTGCTATCACCTAGACGCGTTTATATCGTGGGTAGGTCTGTGGTGTGGTCATAATGTTTTGGCTGATCAGTATATGTGCATAATGACAGGGTGTGGTGTTACTGATTCATTTGCCACGGTCGTCTACAAGCTGATGGTGCTCAGGAGATTCGTCTGTACGTCCTGTTTTGACTCTGCGGGAAGTAACCGAGCTTAGGGATGAGCAGTGTTTGCAACATTAATTCTTGAGTACAGGCCTGCCCCGCCGATGAATACGTACTTCTGCTGTACAGCTTCAGCCATTTGAACGAGTTCGAACTGAGACCCTTCAGGTATGTGGTTGGATGTATCAACGGATTACTGAACATGTTGGGGGAGGGGGGCATCTCTCATCACTCGTGGTCACATTTTGTGTTTATGAAGAGTAGCCGGCCGCTGTGACCGAGCGGTTCTAGCTGCTTCAGTCTGGAACCGCGCTGCTGCTACGGTCGCAGGCTCGAATCCTGCCGCGGACATGGATGTGTGTGATTTCCTTACGTTAGTTAGGTTTAAGTAGTTCTAAGTCTAGGGGACTGATGACCTCAGACGTTAAGTCCCATAGTGCTTAGAGCCATTTGAACCATTTTATGCAGAGTAAAGTAACGTGTGCTCACTACGTTGCGCAGGCTGTTATCCCCTTGATACAGTCATTTCTCCGACAGGATGGTGGGGCCCTTTTTCAGCAAGACACTGCATGTCCACGGATGACTCCTGCTACCACCCTGGCCAGCAACATCACCACTTCTCTCGTTAAATGAACGCGTATGAGACGATGAAATGGGAACCTACTCGTCCTCCAAGGCATGCAAGAACCATTGCCGACTGCAATAAAAGGTGAAAGATGTTATGGTACTTTGCATGCGAGAGGGCCGCCTGCATTGCCGCCAGAGGGGGGAACACTGTGTGCTGATCCGACAGTTTGGACACTTTTACTGCGATATGTGTTTTTCATTTGGTCTGCAATTGTTATCATATACAATGATGAATAATCCGTCACTTCACTTGTTGGTAAAATGAACTTGTCTTTGAGGCAAACTGAGGAGGACCGAGAGACCGGTGTGCTGAGCACATGCCCCTCCATATCCGCATCCAGTGAACCTGTGGGTTGAGGATGAAACGGCGGTCGGTCGGTATCGTTGGGCTTTTATTGCCTGTTCGGGCGGAGTTTAGTTTATCTTCGGGGTCAGATCAATGTGGATGCAAACATATCAACTGAGATACGTTAGAAAGTAAAGGCAACTTCAGTGGCGCGAGCACGAGGGCGGGCTATAGTGGACCGGGGTAAGCCGAGCGTGGCTCGTGTTTGTGCCATCTCTTATTTCACACCCTGTTTTTACCGTATTGCCGCCGCGTTAATTTTCAATTACTGGTGTCACTGAGTTGCTGCCTTGCCTGCGCGTGAGCGACAGCAGCAGCGCTTATCGATATAGGCCCTGCCGTATTATCTTTGCTGGTCTGCTATTACTTCCTGGTCGTCGTGTCTCGTCCATGGAGTGGGAACGCGCCAGGACCGCAGTTCGGACCGGGCAATGAAGTCAGTTGGAACGCGCCAGCTGTGGAGTTCGGAACTGGCAGTCGGACAGTCGGGACGCGGCAGAAGTTCGGTCGGGTTGGAGCGGCAGTGAGGTTCAGATAGCCATGACTCGCCCGACCGTTGCCGGCACACACGGCTGGGGACGGTCTTGTTGATCGTCGGTTGGTCGTCTCACCGGACGACGTGTATTTGCTCGCCGATCGCTTTTGGGTTGTCGGTGTGTGTCTCAACTCGTGGTTCGTGCTGGTGATTGCACAGTCACTGCTTTTGCATTGGTCGCGTTCTGTGTCCAAGTGTTTCTGAAATCGTGCGCAGCCTGTGATGTTCACTGCCCAGTTATTTTACTTTTTTTTATATATATGTGGTGGTGCTGAAGTCTGATCAACTTCGTTGATTTTTACTTCTGTAGGGAATGGAAGGGGTAAAAATTTTCTCTTTATTTATTTATTCTTCTTTCAGCTTTAGTTTGGGCACACAGAAGGGTCCTTTAACTCGCTGCTTTTGGTGTGTATTTGAAAACATGTGTGGAGAAGTGCTAAAGGACGATATGTCCTTAAATTATGGAGAAGTACGTAGGTATATCAATTACGGAGGCTCAAATACTATCGCTTTCGGTACTTTATATTTGTGGTTGCGTAAGGGTTCTACCGTACCTACTGTGGTGATTTGTGGTGTACTGTCACGTATCATGTCCAACTTCCGAAATAAGGTTCGTGCCTTCACCTTGACCTTGTCTGAGAGGTAAGATTCGCTTAAGGCTCGATGAATGTCATGATTTCGGATCCACCATTGGGCTCCTGTGATCCATCGTAGGCATCTGCTTTGTACAACCTGTAACTTCTTGTAGTTAGTGGCACACGTAGTACCCCAAGAGGTCGACCCATACAAAATAGATGGTTCGACTGTGGCATGGTACAACTGGAGTTTCGTGCGTTGGCTGAGGTATGAGCTCTTCAGAAATGGGAGGAGAGCTCCCAGCATTTTGAGGCCAGACGTCTTGTTCTCCATAATGTGATGACTATACAACAGTTTGGCGTCCAGATGCACTCCCAGGTACTTTAAGCTGCTGCCCAGGGGAGTGGCTGGTCTGATATCCGTAGCCGTTCATTGACGATGGGTCTCCGACGTGTGAAGACAATAACTTTGGTTTTCTCTGCGTTGACCGTTATTTTGTTCATGTGGGTCCAGTGGTCCACTAGATCTAGTTGGCGCTGCATCCGTGTGACAAGGTGGTCCATTCTGGTGCCTGCAGTCAGGAGCGCTGTGTCGTCGGCATAGAAACTGGCAGTAACATGTGGCACCGTCGTGAGGTCGTTAATATATAAATTAAACAGCAGTAGAGAGATGACCGATCCTTGTGGAAGTCCTTCAAGGACAGGCCGTGTTGTTGAATTCTTGTCATCAATGCGAACATATAATCTGCGATCCTGAAGAAAATTGTCGAGAAGTTTTAAATAGCAGTCTGGTAGGGGAGTGGTACGTCGGAGCTTGACGATCAAGTTGCGTCGCCATACTTTATCGTAAGCCTTCTCTATATCGAGAAAGACTCCACTAGTATGTCGTTTAGTTATTTTACTGCTGTCTCCGTGCTGATGTGTAGCAGTTGGTCGGTTGGCGCAGTCGCGTTGTAGCACCAGTGGGGCATGCAGCGCCAGGGAGGCGCGGATAGCCATCACTCTCCGATGATTGCCGACACACACGTTTGAGTGGCAACGACCTTGCTTGGCCGTTTGGTCGGTCGTCTGATTAGACGACGCGTATTTGGGTCGTCCACCGCTTATGGGTTGTCTGTGACCCGTTCTGGTTGTTGTTCCAGTCTCCGCTGTTAGCTTCGTTGAGTTTTGGTGCAAGTGTGGAGCGGAACTGATCTTGATCATTGGTCTGTGTACTGTCTGTCGGTCGGGTTCCCAGCGGATCGACAATGGTTGGCCCGACTGCCTGTCTCACCTAAGCGAGAGTGAGTGTTTGAATTACAGGCCGACCCTCGAACATCTGAGCGCCCTTGTGTGTACTGCCCTATTTTTTTAAAAATTTGTTCTTGTTGTTAGTACTTGTATGGCTTCTAACAGATTTTTTAAATTAGCGTTGTTTTGCTCTTAAGGCCTTCAGCCTTGTTTAAAGAACTGTTTCACCCAAGACCTTGGCTTTAGGGTGATTCAAAAAGAATACCACAACTTTAAAAATGTGTATTTAATTAAAGAAACATAATATAACCTTCTGTTATACATCATTACAAAGAGTATTTAAAAAGGTTTTTTTTTCACTCAAAAACAAGTTCAGAGATGTTCAATATGGCCCCCTCCAGACACACGAGCAATATCAACCCGATACTCCAACTGGTTCCACACTCTCTGTAGCATATCAGGCGTAACAGTTTGGATAGCTGCTGTTATTTCTCGTTTCAAATCATCAATGGTGGCTGGGAGAGGTGGCCGAAACACCATATCCTTAACATACCCCCATAAGAAAAAAATCGCAGGGGGTAAGATCAGGGCTTCTTGGAGGCCAGTGATGAAGTGCTCTGTCACGGGCTGCCTGGCGGCCGATCCATCGCCTCAGGTAGTTGACGTTCAGGTAGTTACGGACAGATAAGTGCCAATGTGGTGGCGCTCCATCCTGCTGAAATATGAATTGTTGTGCTCTTCTTGTTCGAGCTGAGGGAACAGCCAATTCTCTAACATCTCCAGATACTGTAGTCCAGTTACAGTAGCACCTTCGAAGAAAAAGGAACCAAAAACTTTATTGGCTGAAATGGCGAACAAATGTACAACTAAATGAAACTTTATAGCTCCCTTAATTCGCTGACAGATAGTGCTTAGCTCTGCCTTTTGAATCACCCTGTATTATAAGTTTTGGGTCTTCAGCCGATTTTTAGCATGAGTTGTTTCTAAGGCCTTCAGCCTAAATTAAAGAACTGTTTCACGTAAGGCCTTTGGTATTTAAAAAATTGATGTTATGCAGTTTTAAGTGTTAGGTCTTCAGCCTATTTGAATTTAACTTGTTTACTTCAGCCTAAAGAACTGTTTTAAGATAAAGCTTGCTTGTAGTCCTGTCCTGCGGGATTAGCAGGGCGTCTTACGGGGGCTGTCACTGAAGGACTGGAACGAGGTAAGATCCCTCCTGCTACCCGGGACTGATCACGGGACCTACAGAGCGTGCTCTACCCCCTATAACACGGTCCGCGATTGCTACAAATCCGGCCCACCGAAGAAACTCGTCGGATAGAGACAGGCGCTCGCATTGTTCTGATCCCACGACGCATTTTCGGGCACTTCCTCAGCTGCTAGGCTCGCTACGTAAGTACAGCTACCTTATTGGCCGAGCAGTCCGTAAAAGTTTTGTGGATACCGCAGTCATGGGTTCGAGCGGTTTCTTCCATTTCCTGCATTGCTAACAACATAGGAGTCGTGAGTATTATCTGCGATGGTACAAATATCATGCAGAATTTGAAGAGCCATCACACGTTCAACACTGCTGTCACTATGTCATTATAATGAGCGTCTGAAGGAGTATTCTGTCATCAATACATGAAATATTGATGGACAGTATTGACGCCAACAAAAATATTCTGAACACTATGCGTACGTATTCAGCGTGTGAGGGCGAGCGTTATCGATTTCACAGTTCACTATTTAGTTCACATTTTTCCAGTTTGATTAGGATGATGGTGTCCCATACTCCTTGACAGAGCGTAGGGGAACGATGCAGGAGACCCACACCGCCGTACTAGGCAAGCTCCTAGTGGAGGTGGTTTGCCATTGCCTTCCTCCGACCGTAATGGGGATGAATGATGATGATGAAGACGACACAACAACACCCAGTCATCTCGAGGCAGGTGTAAATCCCTGAGCCCGCTGGGAATCGAACCCAGGACCCCGTGCTCGGGAAGCGAGAACGCTACGACGAGACCACGAGCCTGCGGACTTTTTCCAATTTGACTTCTGTGTAATCCAGGCGGTATTCATTGTCCACTCACATTATGCCAATTCCCTGACCTCTGCGAGACGTGCAGGAAGAGGGTCAGTGTGGTTCTGGAAAGTATCGACAGGGATGTGGAGCCATGCCGGCTCCAGTGTCGTGGCTGGCTATGCTATAGTTCAATTCTTTTACCTTGGCGGCTCGCGCATGCCCGCCCAGACGCGGGAGATTGCTGCGTTGCCAGTTGCACGCGCCAAGTGAAGCAGCGCCATAGTATAGCATAGTTCGCAAACTTACGCGCAGTTTGTGAAGTAAAGCCACCACGGCCGCATTAACCGTTTTGCTGTTACAGAGACGTGCTCCCCGCATTCCGCGCTGTACACGATTTTGCCATCACTGGACTGCTCGCCTGTGCAGACACATGGTGTTCCGACTGCTTTGACACACTTATTCGATTTCACAAAAACTATTTAGCCCAAAAATTTGACTTTTACACATCTTCTTGACTGATACCTTCCCCCCATAAATGACTTAATTTTGTTTCGATGTTCAGCGCACTTATTGTGCAGCATTGAATGTAGCAAACCACTGCACGAAATTTTGAAGAGTTTGCAGTGGTTAAAGTCCAGAGCGTATACTTTCCGTATGGTCGATTTTAGTTGCCACTAGAAATTTCAAAAAATTACATAATATTCATGAGGTGAGACACTTCGATATTGTTTTTAAATAAAGAAAATATTAAACTCCGAACAAGATTTGAATTCAGAACTTTTTGTTGGAAAGCCAAACACCTTAACCACTACGCTAACGCAGCTCATCCTTTAACTGCGTTCCTGGAGGACTTTAAAGAGTCACGCAAGCCGGCCGGTGTGGCCGTGCGGTTCTAGGCGCTTCAGTCTGGAACCGCGTGACCGCTACGGTCGCAGGTTCGAATCCTGCCTCGGGCATGGATGTGTGTGATGTCTTTAGGTTAGTTAGGTTTAATTAGTTCTGAGTTCTTGGCGACTGATGACCTCAGAAGTTAAGTCGCATAGTGCTCAGAGCCATTTGAACCATTTTTTAGAGTCACGCAAAATACCGACAAACACTGTTGGTATGACTATGAATTGCTCACGTTTCGTCGAAGTACAATAGGAAATTAACAATTAAGCTGTTCTTTATTGCGAAAAAGGGGTTAGTGAGATTGAATTTCCTTGCTGTCGCCTGAATTAGGAGGCTTATTGCTTGTTTGGTTTAATTAATTAATAGAATATGAAGCAATTGGTGTAAAGAATGCTTTTTCCAAACTTTCATTTATAGAAAGTCTGCTATCGAGACATTGCTTTTGTCAATTACTTTATTTATGACTGAACGTTTCTACAACTGAAGACACTCGTCCGTGGTCTGTACTGCAGTTGAGCTCTGGCAACGCCGTTCTCTGTTCATTGGCTGACTGTGGTTTGTGACGTCAGATGCGCAGAACGAACCTAAACTCGGTCGCCGTCGTAAATGACGTGCACTTTCGTTTCCCAGCTGAGGATCCATGGCGCGAACACCCCCCCCCCCCCTCCCCTCCCGATCAACCTGGGCCCACAGAGTTTCTGTTGTGCTTAAATTATGGGAATCTGGAGGCCAGCTGAGTATGGTAAATTCACCCTCCCCAATCTTCTAACCAGATAAGTACACTGTGAGTGGTAAGAAATGTTGCATTGTCCTGGAGGTAGATGCCATCGTGCTGAAGAAAAACAAACTGTATGTAGCCGTGGACATCATCCGCAAGCGTACATGCATACTAGTGTTGATCCATTTCACCTTCTGGAATGACGAGATCATCCAGAGTGTGCCACGAATATATTCCTCACACCATAGCTGTTGCACGGTGTTAGCTTTCAGACGTTTCAAGCCAAATGTCCGAAGGAGTGTAGACATTAATGACCTGAGAAGGGCACCTAAAGACACTCAGTGAACGTCCAGTGTCGGATTTGGCGTGCAAATTCCAACCTTTGTCACAGCAGTCAGCACGGGTGCATGGAACAGGCGCCTATTGCAGAGTCCCACACGCAGCAAGGTTCGCAGAACGGTCGTTGAGGAGACACTGTTGGTACCCCTTGGCTCATCTTGGCAGTCAGTTGCTCAGTAGCTGCCCTTCTATTCGCCTGTACAAATCACCCTTGTCATCTACGGTCCGTGGTGCACCACAGTTGTATAGGCTCCCGTTTCGGATAGCAAAATTTTGCCATACACGGTGGTCTTTAACGACGGCAGCACACACATTCACAAAAAAAAAATGGTTTAAATGTCTCTGAGCACTATGGGACTTAACTTCTGAGGTCATCAGTCCCCTAGAACTTAGAACTACTTAAACCTGATTAACATAAAGACATCACACTTCGATGCCCAAAGCAGGATTCGAACCTGCGACCGTAGCGGTCGCGCGGTTCCAGACTGTAGCGCCTAGAACCACTCGGCCACTCCGGCCGGACAGCACACAAAAAGTTCACAGCCTTAGCCGCTTCCGAAATGCTTCCACCCTTGGCACGGATCATGCCCTTTTGGGAATATGATATATTAGATTAGATGTACTTTTCATTCCAATTGATCTGTAGTGAGGAGATCCTCCGATATGGAACACAACAGAAGAACAAGAGTTAACAATAAATATTGACAATGAAGAAAAATATGAGCATGCTGATGTATCTTCTAATGATTCCAAGTGGGATTATCGTAATATATGCGGAATGAGTCAAAGACGTTTAAACATACACTCCTGGAAATTGAAATAAGAACACCGTGAATTCATTGTCCCAGGAAGGGGAAACTTTATTGACACATTCCTGGGGTCAGATACATCACATGATCACACTGACAGAACCACAGGCACATAGACACAGGCAACAGAGCATGCACAATGTCGGCACTAGTACAGTGTATATCCACCTTTCGCAGCAATGCAGGCTGCTATTCTCCCATGGAGACGATCGTAGAGATGCTGGATGTAGTCCTGTGGAACGGCTTGCCATGCCATTTCCACCTGGCGCCTCAGTTGGACCAGCGTTCGTGCTGGACGTGCAGACCGCGTGAGACGACGCTTCATCCAGTCCCAAACATGCTCAATGGGTGACAGATCCGGAGATCTTGCTGGCCAGGGTAGTTGACTTACACCTTCTAGAGCACGTTGGGTGGCACGGGATACATGCGGACGTGCATTGTCCTGTTGGAACAGCAAGTTCCCTTGCCGGTCTAGGAATGGTAGAACGATGGGTTCGATGACGGTTTGGATGTACCGTGCACTATTCAGTGTCCCCTCGACGATCACCAGTGGTGTACGGCCAGTGTAGGAGATCGCTCCCCACACCATGATGCCGGGTGTTGGCCCTGTGTGCCTCGGTCGTATGCAGTCCTGATTGTGGTGCTCACCTGCACGGCGCCAAACACGCATACGACCATCATTGGCACCAAGGCAGAAGCGACTCTCACCGCTGAAGACGACACGTCTCCATTCGTCCCTCCATTCACGCCTGTCGCGACACCACTGGAGGCGGGCTGCACGATGTTGGGGCGTGAGCGGAAGACGGCCTAACGGTGTGCGGGACCGTAGCCCAGCTTCATGGAGACGGTTGCGAATGGTCCTCGCCGATACCCCAGGAGCAACAGTGTCCCTAATTTGCTGGGAAGTGGCGGTGCGGTCCCCTACGGCACTGCGTAGGATCCTACGGTCTTGGCGTGCATCCGTGCGTCGCTGCGGTCCGGTCCCAGGTCGACGGGCACGTGCACCTTCCGCCGACCACTGGCGACAACATCGATGTACTGTGGAGACCTCACGCCCCACGTGTTGAGCAATTCGGCGGTACGTCCACCCGGTCTCCCGCATGCCCACTATACGCCCTCGCTCAAAGTCCGTCAGCTGTACATACGGTTCAAGTCCACGCTGTCGCGGTATGCTACCAGTGTTAAAGACTGCGATGGAGCTCCGTATGCCACGGCAAACTGGCTGACACTGACGGCGGCGGTGCACAAATGCTGCGCAGCTAGCGCCATTCGACGGCCAACCCCGCGGTTCCTGGTGTGTCCGCTGTGCCGTGCGTGTGATCATTGCTTGTACAGCCCTCTCGCAGTGTCCGGAGCAAGTATGGTGGGTCTGACACACCGGTGTCAATGTGTTCTTTTTTCCATTTCCAGGAGTGTATTTCAATATGTAGAAAGTGAAAAGACAGTGTTCACGACTCGTAATCGACTCTTTTTCAAACTAAACATCCCGGCATCTGCTTTACACAGTTTAGTGAAGCATAAATCTGGGGATTTAATCTGCTGACGTCCAGAATGACAACGCATGGTCACTTTGCACAAAATTCCAGATGTTAAATTTTACTGATTCGTAGAGACGGTAATGTTTCATCAAGCCTTATTCGGTTTTCCCGTCCTAATCGTACCGAAAATATAAAAAATGTAAACATCTGAAGATGGATTGAACATAAAACGAATGTACTCTGTGCGTGTTTTGAAGCATACTTTTTTGGCGTGGCATGTCGTGGAAGAATTGGCATTGACATTGGTTCGTTATCTCATAACTTCGTACGCTAGGAGTGCTCTTGTCGCGTTACGGAACGAGGTAGCCCATGCCTACTCTAGATTATCGTGGCCACAGCTTAGATCAGCTTTTAATACTTTATTACAATGGGGATTGTTCCAGTCTTTACGTTTTACTTTTTCTTAGCTTCTTATATTCCAAGTTTTGCACAATTTTTATTTTTAAATCTTGTTTACATTCAAATTTTTTAAGAAATAAAGTAACATCTGCATATCGGGGGGGGGGCACACTTATCGCTTCTGGTCGCATTTGCTTAAATTTAAAGCATAGAACCGGTCTCAACATTAGCACAGATACCTAGTTAAGCCAGATGGATAACTAACTGCCAGGGGTAAGGTTGTGGCAGTATTTTAATGTAACACTTTACACCCTACATCAGTTATGATGGATAGAAATATTATGTAAATGGTTTTAAACAACGTTTAAACGCTGTAGTGTAATTTTTTTATCTTAGGACGGCGTGATGATGTTGCTTGAAGTGAACCTGGTAGTCATTAGACGCAATAAAATTGCGACTATAGACTAAAACATCCTGCATTTTTTTACTGTGATGTTTCAAATGTCAAAAGACGGGATATGTAATCCTTCTCATCAAACACAATCACATTGACGTGGATGGCATGTTGAGCCACGTGCTTAATTCTTCCTTATCGTCTGATGGCTCTTCATTGACTGAGCTATGAACAATAATTACTTTTCTCGGTCGTAAGTTTTATTCCTGGGCACTACTCTAAATATCCTGCAAGTATGGTTACACAAGCAATCATTTTGCGACGTTACCTAACGGTTACTGCTGATAGTTTCTCTTCATAAACAGCAGTCTGTACAGCAAACCACTTGCATCTTTACCTGCTGTTACTCGTACTTTAGTTAATTGAGAGGTATACATGTCTCTGTTGAAAAAGAATATCTCGATGTATCACAGGGTCTGCTTTCATTCGATGCAGCTAATTCGCTGCAAATAATAATCTGCAGCTGTGACCCTGCAGTCAAATAGTCTCTGTATTGGGTAGAATTGTGAATTAATAAATTATACAGAAATATAAAATAAAATATAAATGATTAATTTAACAACAGTGTTTCTTTTCTAACGTTTGTAAATGATTTAGATGACAAACTTATACTGAATAACGTTTATTCAAGAGAGGATACCTCAAATAAACAGGAAGTGGTCCCAGAATATGCACTTAAAATACAGACAGAAAATACTGTTATCAATGGCAGTAAAGTTGATTTGAGAGCGTTACGAGAAAGGTAGTAAAATCCCCAAACTAAATACTCATCAAAGATGTGTGAAAACTAAATCCATTTCGAAATAATCACCAGGTCGACATCAAAATGATGATTCACAAATTGACAAGCACAATACAGAGAACAGTAACTCATACTTTGTCTATACTCAGTTCTGTAAATCAAGTGTAAATAGTTATTTCTACTGAGAGATTGCAGGGCACTCTCGCTTTTGATATGGTGTCATGCTGCTTAATGTTCTTAGGGAAGATGACCTTTATTACTTGGTTGCTATATTTGATACAATCTCACTTCATTCATACGATGATATGGTTGGCAGTAGTTAATGCTCTTGCTTATGTGCTCTAGTGAAAGCATAGCTGTAGGCTTTACCTGCATTCAAAGGAAGATAGTGCCGAGTTCATTGAGTGCAGTAAAAGTGTATGGCGGCTGAGGGCGGAGGGTGACTTTTTTCTCTGGAACCTGGTGAAGACGTTTGCCGACAGCCAAGTTCCTCGGTCTCATTATGTGGATAGATTGGGTGGCGCCGGTTGGTCAGCGGCCACGTCCAGGTAGGCTAACTAGCGCCAAGGAGTCGCTGCAGCTTTGAGCAGAGCTTTTCACGAACTGATGTCCGGCAATAAAGCAGAGGATTGGCCCTTGTTAGGTAGAAAGTGGATGAGACAGCTGTGAGTTTCTGCAAATTTCCGTGGGACAGGGCAGTGGCACCCAGGTGTTCAGACACTGTTACAAAACATGTTTGTGAAGGCATGAGGCTTTTAACGAGTTTATGGCCATTATTGGGAAAGTTAGAAATGGATGCAACAGGAGAGATGACGATCTTTTTATGGTCGGTCAAATCTGTGTGTATAATCTGACTTGCATTCATATGATGAAATTGTTCCCAGTTTCGATTGCTGAGCTCCAGGTCATGATTGGCTTGTGCTAAAGTGGGTGTAGTTTAAGTGTGTAAATGTGCTGTGCTACCAAGCTGCAGAGGGAAGCTGTAGAGAAATTGAAGTACACTCTTGTACTGGCGCTTTGCTAGTACAGAACGGCAGATCTTTACGTTAACGGTGAGACTTGCGTCCTTTGCTATTGTGCCAACTATAGCCTGTGCCAGCCACCATCTGAGCCGTCAGAGGCACTGCATCCTGCATCACACGCACAATGAGTTATGCGTGGGTGTACGTATTTGTTTTGTGTCGGCCGTCTAAACGTTTGGAAAATTCTGTCACGGAGTCAAATTGGTTTGGCAGACCAGCAAACGGGTCCACCTGCAGACTGGAATCCACTGGAGTTTCAAAGGCTCATAGATAAGTATCTGCACTCTGAATCAGCCAAACGCGATACCAGATACTTGCGTATTTCCGGGAGCGCACTGTTAATAACAGATTGTTGCTGTCTGTGACTGCAGTCAGTGAGTTTTCGTGTTGTGCCGCCCTGACTTGCAGACAGGTAAAGCATTCGCTGGAGTGACGTAGGGCTCCAATATATGCTTCTCAGCACCCTGTTCTTTGGAACCATATTTTCTTTATGGAGTAATGTAGTTCAGATGCTTGATAGTAGCGTAGTTTTTGGTCCATACCATGGATTCACATTTTATGAAGTCAGATAAAGCAATCAGTTCTAGTTGGGGGTGGTGTGTTGATCCCCAGCTGATCACTTTGTTAACCACAGTCAGCATATTATTGAAAGAGTTTGTCAAATAGAAATGTTTGTATGGCGTTTCTTTAGCCATCTTTTGTCATGTGATGTCAAGAATGAATAAATCAGTTGTTATTTAGACCACAACTCCTCCCAGTCTTCTGATTAACATTACCTTTGCCATTTTCTTAAAGTCTTGATTGCAACTGAAAGAGTCGGAAGCTTGTAATTGGCGAACCGCATCCAGGATCTAGGTCCTTGGCACTTCTGTGATGTTGTCATTTAGTGTCCTCCGAAACAGGTCTACGTTATATTTTTGAAAAGAAAAAAAAAAGTGGTTCATTAGTATATTGTAGTTTCGTATTTCTCTGATTGTGTCGTTCATGTATTTATTTGTTTTATTCGCAGTGTATTTCTGTCAGTGACTTCTGTGTCATTTGTCGACCGTCTTTCCGTCGTTGCCAACACGGCGTTGTATTATTTTTGTGGTGTTTACTACTGTATATGTTTTGTATTTGGTTGTTTTTGATCTGGATCTCATGTACTTGTTTTTGACATCATTCTACTGTACTGCGTAAATCTTGTGAGTTAGATAAGACGGTTGTTGACGTGCTGCTCGGATAATTAATGTTTGTTGTTTATAGATGATTTGAATGATAACGTGTGGTGTGCGTATTCTAAGACCTTCAGTACACACACCGTCAGATTATTTGACTTGTCGCTCTAACGAAGTAGGCGAGCGTCAACAATATGTCTCGTGGTCTTATTGTGGCGTGTGTATCTTCTGCCGTTAGGTCAGACGATAGAAATGCCACTTGCACGCTTAGAGTAGCAGATTGACGGTGACCAACTCTAAACAGAACTTGATTAATTTTCACACACGTTTATTAAAATAATAACATGCATAAAAATTACTTAACTTGGTTCTGGATGCTATTTACAATTGACAATCTGAAGTTCCTTTGGTACTGGTACGTTAATCTTATTCTCACATATATCTCTGATACTTGACAACAGTGTCTATACATTTATCTTCATGGCTATGTACAGGAATATGGTAATCTTATAAGCGCAGACTGAAACTTGACTATAGACTGGTACAGACTAATGTAGAACTCGTACAGACCGGTACAGACTAAAGGAAACTGGTTAATCAGAGGTCTGTACACTCGTTATAATACCTCGCGCGTTCATGTATCACTGCGCGAGTGTGATCGACGACGAGAAAAGGTTCTACGTTAGCAGCAATCTCATTGTCTGCGTTACATATTAATACGTGGATCGGCGGAAGCAGAGTTTGGTCCGTCTCTATGGGCGCGCCATCTCGTAGTGCAGAGACGGACGAGCGCTGCGCCTGCGCTGTTGTGCTTAGCGGGGTGTGCTCTAGTGGGAAAGGTGTGTACGCGCTGACTAGGGGGAACTATGTACACAACATGACGAGACGTAGGGCACGGAGACAAGTAGACTGGGAGCGTGTAAATACACTCCTGGAAATTGAAATAAGAACACCGTGAATTCATTGTCCCAGGAAGGGGAAACTTTATTGACACATTCCTGGGGTCAGATACATCACATGATCACACTTACAGAACCACAGGCACATAGACACAGGCAACAGAGCATGCACAATGTCGGCACTAGTACAGTATATATCCACCTTTCGCAGCAATGCAGGCTGCTATTCTCCCATGGAGACGATCGTAGAGATGCTGGATGTAGTCCTGTGGAACGGCTTGCCATGCCATTTCCACCTGGCGCCTCAGTTGGATTAGCGTTCGTGCTGGACGTGCAGACCGCGTGAGACGACGCTTCATCCAGTCCCAAACATGCTCAATGGGGGACAGATCCGGAGATCTTGCTGGCCAGGGTAGTTGACTTACACCTTCTAGAGCACGTTGGGTGGCACGGGATACATGCGGACGTGCATTGTCCTGTTGGAACAGCAAGTTCCCTTGCCGGGCTAGGAATGGTAGAACGATGGGTTCGATGACGGTTTGGACGTACCGTGCACTATTCAGTGTCCCCTCGACGATCACCAGTGGTGTACGGCCAGTGTAGGAGATCGCTCCCCACACCATGATGCCGGGTGTTGGCCCTGTGTGCCTCGGTCGTATGCAGTCCTGATTGTGGCGCTCACCTGCACGGCGCCAAACACGCATACGACCATCATTGGCACCAAGGCAGAAGCGACTCTCATCGCTGAAGACGACACGTCTCCATTCGTCCCTCCATTCACGCCTGTCGCGACACCACTGGAGGCGGGCTGCACGATGTTGGGGCGTAAGCGGAAGACGGCCTAACGGTGTGCGGGACCGTAGCCCAGCTTCATGGAGACGGTTGCGAATGGTCCTCGCCGATACCCCAGGAGCAACAGTGTCCCTAATTTGCTGGGAAGTGGCGGTGCGGTCCCGTACGGCACTGCGTAGGATCCTACGGTCTTGGCGTGCATCCGTGCGTCGCTGCGGTCCGGTCCCAGGTCGACGGGCACGTGCACCTTCCGCCGACCACTGGCGACAACATCGATGTACTGTGGAGACCTCACGCCCCACGTGTTGAGCAATTCGGCGGTACGTCCACCCGGCCTCCCGCATGCCCACTATACGCCCTCGCTCAAAGTCCGTCAACTGCACATACGGTTCACGTCCACGCTGTCGCGGCATGCTACCAGTGTTAAAGACTGCGATGGAGCTCCGTATGCCACGGCAAACTGGCTGACACTGACGGCGGCGGTGCAGAAATGCTGCGCAGCTAGCGCCATTCGACGGCCAACACCGCGGTTCCTGGTGTGTCCGCTGTGCCGTGCGTGTGATCATTGCTTGTACAGCCCTCTCGCAGTGTCCGGAGCAAGTATGGTGGGTCTGACACACCGGTGTCAATGTGTTCTTTTTTCCATTTCCAGGAGTGTAAATCGTACGTCATGGAGGAAGGGCGTAATGAAACGGTGGATGCACAGTTTGAACATAGGGAGGCGGTTCTTTTGAACGGTGTTAGCAACAACGATGTCGTGCACCAAGAAAATGAGGGAGACGAAAGCGATATGGTTTATCTTTACGGGACGTACAGTGTCAGATCGCTTGTGTTACAAGATGTGAGCTTACCACAACATATTGAAGCAGAGGCGATTATTAGAAATCCTGACATCGGAAGACAGGGGAGTATCAGAACGCAATGATGCGGAAACAACACCGCAGAAATCAAGCATGAGTTTGGTCGATCACGATACTGAGGAAAAAGAAGAGGACTTAAAACTGGTGGCATTTTAAATGGGAATGGAGGAGAATATTGATGGACTAAAGGGGATGGAGGCTGGACTAAAAGGAATGGAGGAAAAGATTAATAGATTAAAAGGAATGGAGGAGAAAATTAATGAGTTAGTACGAGATAATAACGAGACAAGGATGGACTTCAAAAATATTGGTGCTCAGGTGGATCAGCTGCGAGAGGAACACATGTCGTGGGAAAATACTACGTAAACACCAAAGCAATCAAAAGTCTAAAGATTGCACATGATGCTAATAAGAAGGCAGAGGGCGCCTGGGCAGTAGCAACTTCCGCACGGCGAGTGGCAGCTGAAGCATTGAAAACGAGTAAACGTGCATAACTGCAAGAACGAGAGGCAGTGATCAATTTGAACAAGAAAGTCGAAAGCGTGGAAGAGCGGTAAAATGACGCGGAGCAGCGCATCGACACGAAAATACGTAAAGCCACGGATCTTCAGGCGACAGCGGCCAAGGACAAATTACAGTCTGAGCTGCGCAAATTAGGGACTGGTGTGGACGTGACAACTGCAACTCCAGTGAGAGAGGGACAGAAGAGGGCAGGATTCTTCTTTCTTTCAATTCTCAAAAGGATGCTATCAACAACCGTATGGAGAAGAAACTGGAGGAGGCGCTAAGAAAACAATTTCATATGCGGCCAAGCGTGAACGCAACAGAACCAGAAACAACTCCGGAGGGATGGGTAATTGGATACCGTTAGCAGTGAGTACAGGTCATGGTGAGATGAACGTTGCGTTTTCTCGCCGCGGGGGATTAGCGGAGCGGTCTAAGGCGCTGCAGTCATGGACTGTGCGGCTTGTCCCGGTGGAGGTTGGGGGTTCGAGTCTTCCCTCGGGAATGGGTGTGTGTGTTTGTCCTTAGGATAATTTAGGTTAAGTAGTGTGTAAGCTTAGGGACTGATGACCTTAGCAGTTAAGTCCCATAAGATTTCACACACATTTGAACATTTTTTGCCGTGGAGGCAACGCAAATGAGGACACGTCGAACGGGGACATCCAAAGGATCGATGTTTTCCGTAGGGCTGAAGTTGTCGAAGAAACGCAATTTGATTTTCAACACTTCTTACAAGTCCGAAAATTCGAAATTTTCCGAGATGAGGGTTACTTTATTCACCCACGCACAGTCTGACCTCTCTTGACCTCCAAATTGGACTTCAAATTACAAATTAGATTTTATTCGCGGGTACTTGCGACGGTCAGTTACGGAGAAAATGTGCAGAATATCAGCGACGTGTAGGAGTTACCAGGACTTCAAGGACAGCTTGAAAAAAAAATCTACTGGTCCAAGGAGAAGCAAGAGAACATAAAGTACGAGATGATTGTTGGCAAAGATTTTGAGAGTTCAGACTACAAAAGCCCAGTCAAGTTCCTTGAGGCAATGATTGGCAAGAAGCGATATCTTGACGTACCATGCTCTACCTGTGAAATCATACGTCATTGTTACACCAAACTTCTGTCAGCATATCAACAAGTATTAGCTAGCAGGTGTAATGTGGAACTCAGTACGTTCCGTAACACTCTTTACGAATTAGAGTACGCATTACGGGCAGAGAATATCAAAGAACACAGAAAAACTGTGACAGATACGCCGCAGGCGTCCACAACATAACAATTATAATAATAGGAACGGAAATCTACGAAATGGAACGCCTTACGGAAACCATTCACGATCGGGAAATTTCGGGATCAATGACGTTGAACAACGAAGAGACTGGAATGGGAACCGGAATAGTTAAGTACTACACAATAGAGGATGGAAAGAAAGGAGGAGTGAAGGTTATGGACCTCAAAACAACGGATGGCGCAACCATGGATCCGGTTTCAATGATAACGGAACATGTGCGCGAATGAACAACGGAGGAAACGGAAACGGAGGTCAGGCTAAGGAAACTGAGACTCGGGGACCGAACCCAGGTCAAGGGGCGCGAGGGAATGTCAGCCAACGTCAATGACTAGTTGAAATGCAGAAGAGGCACAAAACGAATCTGCAACTGAACTCGGACCTAGCCTCATCAGTGATATTAGATACGACGATCTTGAAGAAATGTTGCTGGAAGTTTCCTATTCTGAAATCTTGAAGAAATGTTGCTGGAAGTTTCCTATTCTGAACAAGCCACAGATAGTTGGATGGGCGGCAGCAGCCAAACATAAGCATAGAAGCCTAAGCTTTGCTCAGTTATGATAGTGTTAAAGACAACCATAATTTCTTTAGATGTTTTTCTGATTCACCATGGTAATTAGCATAGGAACTTCTTCTATTACTGCTAGCTGTTAAGAGGTAGGCATTGATAAAATTTCCCTCTTCATGTATTTCTTAGTCACGTATATCAAGTTTATACACTCCTGGAAATGGAAAAAAGAACACATTGACACCGGTGTGTCAGACCCACCATACTTGCTCCGGACACTGCGAGAGGGCTGTACAAGCAATGATCACACGCACGGCACAGCGGACACACCAGGAACCGCGGTGTTGGCCGTCGAATGGCGCTAGCTGCGCAGCATTTGTGCACCGCCGCCGTCAGTGTCAGCCAGTTTGCCGTGGCATACGGAGCTCCATCGCAGTCTTTAACACTGGTAGCATGCCGCGACAGCGTGGACGTGAACCGTATGTGCAGTTGACGGACTTTGAGCGAGGGCGTATAGTGGGCATGCGGGAGGCCGGGTGGACGTACCGCCGAATTGCTCAACACGTGGGGCGTGAGGTCTCCACAGTACATCGATGTTGTCGCCAGTGGTCGGCGGAAGGTGCACGTGCCCGTCGACCTGGGACCGGACCGCAGCGACGCACGGATGCACGCCAAGACCGTAGGATCCTACGCAGTGCCGTAGGGGACCGCACCGCCACTTCCCAGCAAATTAGGGACACTGTTGCTCCTGGGGTATCGGCGAGGACCATTCGCAACCGTCTCCATGAAGCTGGGCTACGGTCCCGCACACCGTTAGGCCGTCTTCCGCTCACGCCCAAACATCGTGCAGCCCGCCTCCAGTGGTGTCGCGACAGGCGTGAATGGAGGGACGAATGGAGACGTGTCGTCTTCAGCGATGAGAGTCGCTTCTGCCTTGGTGCCAATGATGGTCGTATGCGTGTTTGGCGCCGTGCAGGTGAGCGCCCCAATCAGGACTGCATACGACCGAGGCACACAGGGCCAACACCCGGCATCATGGTGTGGGGAGCGATCTCCTACACTGGCCGTACACCACTGGTGATCGTCGAGGGGACGCTGAATAGTGCACGGTACATCCAAACCGTCATCGAACCCATCGTTCTACCATTCCTAGACCGGCAAGGGAACTTGCTGTTCCAACAGGACAATGCACGTCCGCATGTATCCCGTGCCACCCAACGTGCTCTAGAAGGTGTAAGTCAACTACCCCGTCCAGCAAGATCTCCGGATCTGTCCCCCATTGAGCATGTTTGGGACTGGATGAAGCGTCGTCTCACGCGGTCTGCACGTCCAGCACGAACGCTGGTCCAACTGAGGCGCCAGGTGGAAATGGCATGGCAAGCCGTTCCACAGGACTACATCCAGCATCTCTACGATCGTCTCCATGGGAGAATAGCAGCCTGCATTGCTGCGAAAGGTGGATATACACTGTACTAGTGGCGACATTGTGCATGCTCTGTTGCCTGTGTCTATGTGCCTGTGGTTCTGTCAGTGTGATCATGTGATGTATCTGACCCCAGGAACGTGTCAATAAAGTTTCCCCTTCCTGGGACAATGAATTCACGGTGTTCTTGTTTCAATTTCCAGGAGTGTAGATGTCCAGATAGCCATCCGACAGCTGACTAATTACAAGTGTTAAGAAT
Organism: Schistocerca cancellata; assembly: GCF_023864275.1. NCBI lineage: Eukaryota > Metazoa > Arthropoda > Insecta > Orthoptera > Acrididae > Schistocerca > Schistocerca cancellata. The sequence continues at coordinate 1,182,941,174 of NC_064626.1, forward strand.
AGAAATGTGCCGTGTTCACGACGGCAACTTCGTTGTTTGTTTGTCCCATTTCGCGTGAGTTAATGTGTTCTTACAGCAGTTATACAGTTTGCACGGAACGACAGAATCAGATGTAACAACAACGATAGAATTTTATGTCTAAGAGTCCGAAACAAGCGCACGAGTATTGGGGACGGAATTCTTCTCGTAACGTCTTGGAATTCAGCTACAATCAAATTTCTTCTGTTTATTGTGTGTGCAACGCAGTAAACGCCCTTTTACGATCCGGTATACAATTAGTAGCATAGTGTGTGAGAGGGGTGTCGCTGAGATTAGTTTGCGACACTCATGGAGCTGTTTTGCAGGATGGTTGTGTATTATCCACGGGAGAGGCGTGTTGACTTTCTTGTGTGTTTTCGCCGTGGTTTGTGACCATTGCTCAGCGCAGTGTGTCTTTGCTGTGGGCTGATTATTGTCATCGCCAGTGGGGCGATGTATTTGTGGTATGTTTTTCGTCTAGGGACGTCGCATTTGGTGCGATATTTCTCGCAAATGGATATTTTATTCGAGTGTGGTTACACAGATGAGCTATCGCGTCTTATGCGATTGTTGTTCACTGTGGTTATTCGCTTGTGGTTTTCGCATGTGGTTTCTCGCACTGTTGTGCACTGATTTTCATATGGGCTTTGCTTTCGCGAGTGGTACACAAGCGCCTGAATGGTAGATCTCGGGTGATAGTTTGTACTATGTGGCGTGAGCACGGAATGCCAAGGAAGGCATAAAAAGCAGATTGGCAGTGACCAAGAGAAGTCTACTAGTATCGAACATAGGTTTCAATTTGCGGAAGAAATTTCTGAGAGTCCAGCATTATATGATAGGGAAAAACGAACTGTGGGAAAACCAGAAGTATTTGAGATGCGGAGCTAAAGAAGAATGTTGAAAATTAGGTGGAATCATAAGGCAAGGAATGAGGGGGCTCCCCGTAGAATAGGCGAGAAAAAGACTATAGGGAAACACTGACAAGAACAACAGGATGATGGGACATCTGCTAAGACATCAGGAAATAACTTCCATGGTACTAGAGGGAGCTGCAGAGGGTAAAATCTGTAGAGGAGGACAAAGATTGGAATATACGATACTGCAGTCATGTGTTATTCTGATTATGATGTTCCTTTGGACGTGCATGCATGTTCAAAGGGACAGACACTGTGGGGACTACAGCCGTTATGCAATACATTAAATGAAATCGCAATTGCGAATGAGGACAACCATCGGCTGTAGAATGGAATGACGACAATGAAAATTTGTGCCGCTGGGTTTCCCGCTTATCGCAGAATACGTCCAATGTTCAAATGTGTGTGAAATCTTATGGGACTTAACTGCTAAGGTCATCAGTACCTAAGCATACACACTACTTAACCTAAATCATCCTAAGGACAAACACACACACCCATGCCCGAGGGAGGACTCGAACCTCCATGACTGCAGCGCCTTAAACCGCTCGGCTAATCCCGCGCAGCAGAATACGTCCAGAAAAGAATTGAGGATGTATGTTATAAATGTTACTTCGAGATGAAAAGTTTGGCACAGGTGGGGAAATTCGCGTTGGGCTGCATCAGACCTGTCATAACAGTGATAGTTAAAAAAATAAAATAAAAATTTCAAAAAAATCGACATACATTTCTTACAGAATCACGCAATCAGAAATTTCCTCGCCCACGTAGAAGTCCACATTCGTAGGTATATAAACTGTGACGGTTATGCTGGATTACTTCGGCTCCAGCAGAATTTAGGGATTTGAAATGTGCAATAATAGCCGGCCGCTGTGGCCCTTCAGTCCGAAACCGCGCTGCTGTTACGGTCGCAGGTTCGAATACAGCCTCGGGCGTGGATGTGTGTGATGTCCTTAGGTTAGGTAGGTTTAAGTAGTTCTAATTTCTAGGGGACTGATGACCTCAGATGTTAAGTCCCGTAATGCTCAGAGCCATCTGAACGATTTTTGTGCAATAATAAAAGTCAACTTGGGAGGCATTGGATAAGTACAGCCTATTCGAGGAAGCGGATATTTTACGTATCTCCGAGGTAGATGATTATCTTGTCCTACTTTCCTGTTATTCGATAAACAGTAAATTAGAATTAGAATTATAATTAGTAAGGACAGTCCAGGATAATAATGGCCGCTGTGGCTTCATTGAGACAAAAGCGATAGCAGTTTTAATATTGGGACAGGAACGTCAACAGGTCAAGCGCAGGAGTTACAATTCGTCGCTACTCAGCGCGGGACACAAAGAAGAGCGGACGAGGAAACGAAGGAAAACAATGCGCTGTCAGGACGGCGACATCTGCGGCCGACAGCGGCCGCACTGCCGCATCCGCGGAACAAAAGAGCGCCCGACACAAGGGAACAAGTGGCGGAGGAGCCGCGCTGATGAAAGACCCCGGCGTGGCCCAGGCCCTGGAAAAATACTGTCCTCGGTCAACAGCACAGCGGAACACAGGGCGGCGGGCGGCGCGACAGCGCGGCCCAGCGGCCGATCGAAGCACGCCGGATTAACTCCGCCACGGCCGCCAGGGAGGGAGTCGTCACTGGGAAAGAGTGCGGGCGCCGCAGCTGATTCTCCTGGCAGACCCTTCTTATTCAGGCTAATTGAGATTGAGTTATACGGGTTTGGCAAGTGGAGCTTGTATGATTTTTCTACTCCACCTTACCATATCAAAGGGACAGCTACTATCTGGTACTTGTTACCACAACAAGTAGAACATGCTGGACAAGTGTCCACAAATGACAGTGACTTATATCGCGTCCAATCCCTAAAAATATACACTTCTGGCCATTAAAATTGCTACACCACGGAGATGACGTGCTACAGGCGCGAAATTTAACCGACAGGAAGAGGATGCTGTGATATGCAAATAATTAGCTTTTCAGAGCATTCACACAAGGTTGGCGACGGTGGCGACACCTACAACGTGCTGACATGAGGAAAGTTTCCAACCGATTTCTCACACACAAACAGCAGTTGACCGGCGTTGCCTGGTGAAACGTTGTTGTGATGCCTCGTGTAAGGAGGAGAAATGCGCACCATCACGTTTCCGACTTTGATAAAGGTCGCATTGTAGCCTATCGCGATTGCGGTTTGTGGTATCGCGACATTGCTGCTCGCTTTGGTCGAGATCCAATGACTGATAGCAGAATATGGAATCGGTGGGTTCAGGAGGATAATACGGAACGCCTCGTATCACTAGCAGTCGAGATGACAGGCATCTTATCCGCATGGCTGTAACGGATCGTGCAGCCACGTCTCGATCTCTGAGTCAACAGATGGGGGACGTTTGCAAGACAACAACCATCTGCACAAACGGTTCGACGACGTTTGCAGCAGCATGGACTATCAGCCCGGAGACCATGGCTGCGTTACCCTTGACGCTGCATTACATACAGGAGAACCTGCGATGGTGTACTCAACGACGAACCTGGGTGCACGAATGGCGTATCACCCGGCTTGATGGTATGGGGTGCCATTGTTTACACGTCTCGGTCACCTCTTGTTCGCATTGACGGCACTTTGAACAGTGGACGTTACATTTCAGATGTGTTACGACCCGTGGCTCTACCCTACATTCGTTCCCTGTGAAACCCTACAATTCAGCAGGATAATGCACGACCGCATGTTGCAGGTACTGTATGGGCCTTTCTGGATACAGAAAATGTTCGACTGCTGCCATGGCCAGCACATTCTCCACATCTCTTACCAACTGAAAACATCTGGTCAGTGGTGGCCAAGCAACTGGCTCGTCACAATACGCGAGTCACTACTCTTGATGAACTGTGGTATCGTGTTCAAGCTGCATGGGAAGCTGTACCTGTACACGCCATCCAAGCTCTGTTTCACTCAATGCCCAACCGTATTAAGTCCGTTATTACGGCCAAAGGTGGTTGTTATGAATACTGATTTCTCTTGATGTATGCACCCAAATTGCTTGAAAATGTAATCACATGTCAGTTCTAGTATAATATATTTGTCCAATGAATACCCGTTTATCATCTGCATTTCTTCTTGGTGTAGCAATTTTAATGGCCAGTCGTGTAGTATCACAACTTTTAGTACAAACTTTAATTCAATTAACCCTCTCTATCATAACTAATCTTGAGCTCCCTTCACCATGGAAAAACGGAAAGCAACTTTTCAGTTTATGAAGAAAAATAAAGCTTCGGCGCTGTATGATTGAACTGTGACGAAATGTCACGGTTGGTTCTCTGTGTTTCCTCCTTGTCTGTAGCGCGTTCCTTTTGAAATCCCCGCTTCGCGCTCTGCTGTTTTCTTACCCTAGCCAGAGGGCGCTGGGGCGTTGCTGCGGCTAGAGAGCCTGTATACAGGGTGTTACAAAAAGGTACGGCCAAACTTTCAGGAAACATTCCTCACACACAAAGAAAGAATATATGTTATGTGGACATGTGTCCGGAAACGCTTACTTTCCATGTTAGAGCTCATTTTATTACTTCTCTTCAAATCACATTAATCATGGAATGGAAACACACAGCAACAGAACGTACCAGCGTGATTTCAAACACTTTGTTACAGGAAATGTCCAAAATGTCCTCCGTTAGCTAAAATACATGCATCCACCCTCCGTCGCATGGAATCCCTGATGCGCTGATGCAGCCCTGGAGAATGACGTATTGTATCACGGGCGTCCACAATACGAGCACGAAGAGTCTCTACATTTGGTACCGGTGTTGCGTAGACAAGAGCTTTCAAATGCCCCCATAAATGAAAGTCAAGAGGGTTGAGGTCGGGAGAGCGTGGAGGCCATGGAATTGGTCCGCCTCTGCCAATCCATCGGTCACCGAATTTGTTGTTGAGAAGCGTACGAACGCTTCGACTGAAATGTGCAGGAGCTCCATCGTGCATGAACCACATGTTGTGTCGTACTTGTAAAGGCACATGTTCTAGCAGCACAGCTAGAGTATCCCGTATGAAATCATGATAACGTGCTCCATTGAGCGTGGGTGGAAGAACATGGGGCCCAGTCAAGACATCACCAACAATGCCTGCACAAACTTTCACAGAAAATCTGTGTTGATGACGTGATTGCACAATTGCTTGCGGATTCTCGTCAGCCCACACTTGTTGATTGTGAAAATTTACAATTTGATCACGTTGGAATGAAGCCTCATCCGTAAAGAGAATATTTGCACTGAAATGAGGATTGACACATTGTTGGATGAACCATTCCCAGAAGTGTACCCGTGGAGGCCAGTCAGCTGCTGATAGTGCCTGCACACGCTGTACACGGTACGGAAACAACTGGTTCTCCCGTAGCACTCTCCATACAGTGACGTGGTCAACGTTACCTTGTACAGCAGCAACTTCTCTGACGCTGACATTAGGTTTATCATCAACTGCACGAAGAATTGCCTCGTCCATTGCAGGTGTTCTCGTCTTTCTAGGTCTTCCCCAGCCGCGAGTCATAGGCTGGAATGTTCCGTGCTCCCTAAGACGCCGATCAATTACTTCAAACGTCTCCCAGTCGGGACACCCTCGTTCTGGAAATCTGTCTCGATACAAACGTACCGCGCCACGGCTATTGCCCCGTGCTAATCCATACATCAAATGGGCATCTGCCAACTCCGCATTTGTAAACATTGCACTGACTGCAAAACCACGTTCGTGATGAATACTAACCTGTTGATGCTACGTACTGATGTGCTTGATGCTAGTACTGTAGAGTAATGAGTCGCATGTCAACACAAGCACCGAAGTCAACATTACCTTCCTTCAATTGGGCCAACTGGCGGTGAATCGAGGAAGTACAGTACATACTGACGAAACTAAAAGGAGCTCTAACATGGAAATTAAGCGTTTCCGGACACATGTCCACATAACATCTTTTCTTTATTTGTGTGTGAGGAATGTTTCCTGAAAGTTTGGCCGTACCTTTTTGTAACACCCTGCATAGAGAGAGTGGCCATGGGTGAAGTTGCCCGTGATTGGTTGATTAGCTTTGGCGCCATTTTTCTGCCAAACGTCTCTCGCGCTTCCTATGTTGTCCGTGCTTTTGAGTTGAATTGAAGTTCAGAGGACTTTTGGAAACGATTAAAAGGTATCTGAATTATTGAGAGATTTGTTATGCGTTGTGCATGCATGTTCGATACAATTGTATATCGTTTTTAGTACGAAATTAGCGTTTGTGTGCATACTGGTATCACCAAAACTTTTCTGAAGCCAATATCTGACAGTCCTTGCTGGAAACGGAAAGTTCCTGTAATTGTTGTGCCATGCTCATTCGACTTTATAGCGTCAAACTTTATTTCGTTCCGAATCAGAACACTAGGCATTATTTTGGTTTCAGTATTATTGCCTGACTGTTGACGCAGGCAAGTTGTAAGCACGTTTTCCGCAGTTGTCGTGGTTGCTGAAACATTATTCGTAATAAATAATTGTAGGTACTCTTGAAGACAGTTTTTAATAGGCCTACTTACTGTGGGGTAGAAGGGATACGGTAGTTTTCTTGTTATATTGGTCGTTATTACAGTAGCCTACATTTAACATTACCTGATTTTTGCACTCTTTTTCTTTTATTATCTACGAGAGGTATTCTATATAGAGGGTGTCCCAGCTATCTTGTCCACCCAAAATATCTCTGGAACAATAACAGCTATTCGAAAACGACTTTCACCGGTATCAATGTAGGGCTGGGGCCCATGAATGTACATATTATGAAACATTCTAAAACGAAAGCATATGTGTTTTTTAACACAAACTTATATTTTTTTAAATGGAACTCCTATATTTTTTCTTCAGCAATCCATAGCATGACAAAGCACATACACAATGGCGTTGATTGCATCGCAATATTTCCATTACATCCCGAGATATTGAGACGCGAAGTTGACGCTTGAAACACCCGACATGCGCTGCTAGCGCACGTCCTGAGGCTCAGGCGTGAACCCCATGCTGCCCGTAATCGCGATGTGGTTGACATGTGTAATCACACCTCCATACTTATCAAGAGGGACACTTACTTGTCAATCACATCGCGATTACGGGCAGCATGGGGTTCACGCCTGTGCCTCAGGACGTGCGCCAGCAGCGCATGTCGGGTGTTTCAAGCGTCAACTTCGCGTCTCAATATCTCGGGATGTAATGGGAATTTTGCGATGCAATCAGCGCCACTGTGTATGTGCTTTGTCATGCTATGGATTGCTGAAGAAAAAATATAGGAGGTCGATTTAAAAAAAACATAAGTTTGTGTTAAAAAACACATATGCTTTCGTTTTAGAATGTTTCCAAATATGTACATTCATGGGCCCCAGCCCTACATTGATACCGGTGAAAGTCGTTTTCGAATAGCTGTTACTGTTCCAGAGATATTTTGGGTGGACAAGATAGCTGGGACACCCTGTATAAGAAAGAAAGTCGTAAGCAGTTGTTTACTTGTGACGTGCAAAAAGTTTGAAGACGTGACAGGAAGTACTAATACGTCTCACACTTTTTGCATGTCACGAGTAAACAACTGCTTACGACTTTCATTCATTTGTCGTAATACAGGTACGTTAAATCTTTAGCGTTATGCACTTCCGATACAAAACAAATACTATACACTATATTTTATTTATTTACGTTACTCTCATTGCAATATGTCTAGTAAACGAACTTTAAAGGACATAAATGCAAGTAACGAATAAGTTTTACAGTCACTGTATCAAATTTTCCTGTGCTGTACGTAGTAGGCTACTATGAGCATATTATAGCTGTAAAGAAAGGCATTTAACGAATGATTTCGCCATATTGTCTTGTGCTTTTGATTCGGTGAGTGTGTACTCCACTATTCCACTACTGGCCATTCAAAAGTCCCGCCCGCAGTTTGGCAGAAAAATGGCCGCCGTATCGTCCGGTTGGCCACTCTCTCCCTATACAGGCTCTCTAGCTGCGGCCGGCTGCCTGCCGTGTTTGCGGGAGAGTGTCGGTGTGGAAGGAGAAACTGTGGATTGCGGACGTCTGGTAGTGTACAGGAGGCCACGCCGTTTTGTTGATGGTTTGACGTGACTCGTGCCAGGTGTGATGCATCGTTAAAGCCGTGATAGCAGCCAATGTTACTGTCTTGGTCGCAGGTGGATCCAAGGGGATGAGGCCTGGTTGTCCAGTGATACTCCTATCCTACGGATGTCATCGGACTTAAAGTAAGACGTTTTGACCATTATTTGCGTCATTTCCAAGCAACTGGGGGTTCCGGCGCCTGCAGTAATTCGGGGAAGATTATTTGTTTCTTCGGTGTGTAAATGATTGAACAAGGAGCAGTTTATTTAATGCTCACCGTAAGTTCGTGTTCTGCGTGTTTCTGCTTGCGAGTATAAACTTGACTCTCACCTTTGTCTGTTGATTTTAAGCGCATCGTCAGATACTGAATCCAAGTAGTGACTTTCAGCTAATTAGCTGGATTCTTTGTTTCCTCGTCACGACGCGTGTTAAGTGGATAAGTACAATTGTAGATCTTAACTTGTACCACATTTGCGTGGCATCAATAACAGAGCCTAACCTGTCAACTAATTAAGGCTTGTGGTAAACAGAGGTATTTAAGTATGTTGTTTTAAAATATTATCTGAAATGTATCAAGGACTTATGTTGCGCTAGTTGATTTTGGTGTATGAACGGAAGTGTTGGCACGTCTGCCGTGTAGGGGAATCCTGCTAGTTTTGATTGTTTTGGAAACTTTGAGACAGAAACTAGTGTGCTTTAATACTGCCTTGTGTTAAGGCTATATTCGGGCTCTGGCATTTGTACTGCAAGCTGCAATATCATCCTGTTGTTTCAAGGTTGTTTTGTTCTCAAACTAGGTGTTTGCTCTGAACATGCTTTGGGCTTGTCGTTTCGCTCCTCGGCATTATACGTTCGTTTCAACTGAGTGTTCAGTCTGTTGACTGTCCATCGTACGCCACATCGGTAATGGTCAACCTGTCATCAGTTGATTTCAATGCTGAAGTTAGTTGTAATTAGTACTGTTTCCATTACATTCTGACCAGGGTTCTTGCTCGACGGTTGTCTTTAAATACGCCGCTAACCTCGTTTGCGTATGTTGTGGCTAGATTAAAGTAATCACTGCTCAATCACAGTTTGTCGGCCGACAGATGCCGTGTATGTTTTATTTATTCCTTTATTCTAGTCAATCTATGAGCATGCTATTCTTAATTTTGTTACTCTAGGTAGCCATTAAGTTGTCATATTTAGGGTATTTAGATGGAGTGCGGCTGCTTTGAGTAAAGATTTGTCAGTTCCAGTTTTGTGTTTTTCCACCAGTTTTTAATCGTGCTTATGCGCATATATATATATATATATATATATATATATATATATATATATATATATATATATATATATATATATATATTTACTATTGAGCTCTACTTAACGTCATACCGTAAAGAAAGGAATTTATTGGAAGTTAACTGTCACCGTAAAGTGCACTTTCCTGTTATTCAACTTAATGTTATAGTCAATGTGTAAATATTTATTTTCTCTTTGAATGGAGTGTGCCTTCCTTGTTGTTATAAGTGACTGTTTCATAACCAGTCCTTTAACGCGCCTACGCACATATTTATATTTATGGGAGAACTTAAATTGTGTTCTCCTGTTGAACTTTAACTAAAGGACAGAAAACTGTTTATTATTGTTCCAGTGCTATTATTTGTCACGCGTAACACGCGATACGGCCGTTGTGGCCGAGCGGTTCTAGGCGCTCCAGTCTGGAACCGCGCGACCCCTATGGTTGCAGGTTCGAATCCTGCCTCGGGCATGGATGTTTGTGATGTCTTTAGGTTAGTTAGGTTTAAGTAGTTCTAAGTTCTAGGGGACTGATGACCTTAGGTGTTAAGTCCCATAGTGCTCAAAGCCATTTGAACCATAAGACTGATTAAGCCTTTGTTGAAATATTGGAGGGAGGTGTGCGTGTCCCAATGATAAAAGACCAGAACAAATTAAAATTTTTGGACCAGTAACAACGCAATGGATCTTAAATTTCATGAACACCTGCATTTCAAAATTACAGGTCCCTAACACCTGGCCAGAGCGAAAGTTGCAGAACTTCTGAAGCCTGAAAGGAACCAATTGATCCTAAAACCTTCCGACCAGTTTCTCTTCTTAGCCAACTCAACAAAGTCGTGGAAAGGCTGAGCGTCAACTGCATCTTACATGTTGATAGAAACCTTTTCCATCCAGGAAGGTCATGCTGTGGTCGAATCCTCAATCGGCTCAGTAGGCGGAAGATGGATACTAAAGAGGACAAGTTACAGAAGAGCCATTGATAGATCTGTCTGCAGCGTAAAACACCGTCAATCACAAGAAGTCGATTAGAAGGGTATATTCTGTTACAAAAGACTACCGCTTGACACAGGTCATCCAATGTTTGATGCAAAACAGGAGGTTTCCTGTCATTCCGCATAACAGAAAGAGCCGATGTAGGACCTTGAGGAATGGTCTCCTTTGAGGAGATGTCAAAGTTAGCGTAAGGAGGGCTATGCGTGAAGCGTTCAGTGAATTCGAAAGTAAAATTCTATGTACCGACTTGACAGAAAATCCTAGGAAGTTCTGGTCTTACGTTAAATCAGTAAGTGGCTCGAAACAGCATATCCAGACACTCCGGGATGATGATGGCATTGAAACAGAGGATGACACGCGTAAAGCTGAAATACTAAACACCTTTTTCCAAAGGTGTTTTGCAGAGGAAGACCGCACTGCAGTTCCTTCTCTAAATCCTCGCACAAACGAAAAAATGGCTGACATCGAAATAAGTGTCCAAGGAATAGAAAAGCAACTGGAATCACTCAACAGAGGAAAGTCCACTGGACCTGACGGGATATCAATTCGATTCTACACAGAGTACGCGAAAGAAATTGCCCCCCTTCTAACAGCCGTGTACCGCAAGTCTCTAGAGAAACAGAAGGTTCCAAATGATTGGAAAAGAGCACAGGTAGTCCTAGTCTTCAAGAAGGCTCGTCGAGTAGATGCGCAAAACTATAGACCTATATCTCTGACGTCGATCTGTTGTAGAATTTTAGAACATGCTTTTTGCTCGTATCATGTCGTTTTTGGAAACCCACAATCTACTCTGTCGGAATCAACATGGATTCCGGAAACAGCGATCGTGTGAGACCCAACTCGCTTTATTTGTTCATGAGACCCAGAAAATATTAGATACAGGCTCCCAGGTAGATGCTATTTTTCTTGACTTCCGGAAGGCGTTCGATACAGTTCCGCACTGTCGCCTGATAAACAAAGTAAGAGCCTACGGACTATCAGACCAGGTGTGTGGCTGGATTGAAGAGTTTTTAGCAAACAGAACACAGCATGTTGTTCTCAATGGAGAGACGTCTACAGACGTTAAAGTAACTTCTGGCGTGCCAGAGGGGAGTGTTATGGGACCATTGCATTTCACAATATATATAAATGACCTAGTAGATAGCGTCGGAAGTTCCATGCGGCTTTTCGCGGATGATGCTGTAGTATACAGAGTAGTTGCAGCATTAGAAAATTGTAGTGAAACGCAGGAAGATCTGCAGCGGATAGGCACTTGGTGCAGGGAGTGGCAACTGACCCTTAACATAGACAAATGTAATGTATTGCGAATACATCGAAAGAAGGATTCTTTATTGTATGATTATATGATAGCGGAACAAACACTGGTAGCAGTTACTTCTGTAAAATATCTGGAAGTATGCGTGCGGAACGATTTGAAGTGGAATGATCATATAAAATTAATTGTTGGTAAGGAGGGTACCAGGTTGAGATTCATTGGGAGAGTCCTCAGAAAATGTAGTCCATCAACAAAGGAGGTGGCTTACAAAACACTCGTTCGACCTATACTTTAGTATTGCTCATCAGTGTGGGATCCGTACCAGATCGGGTTGACGGAGGAGATAGAGAAGATCCAAAGAAGTGCGGCGCGTTTCGTCACAGGGTTATTTGGTAACCGTGATAGCGTTACTGATATGTTTAACAAACTCAAGTGGCAGACTCTTCAAGAGAGGCGCTCTGCATCGCGGTGTAGCTTGCTCGCCAGGTTTCGAGAGGGTGTGTTTCTGGATGAGGTATCGAATATATTGCTTCCACCTACTTATACCTCCAGAGGAGATCACGAATGTAAAATTAGAGAGATTAGAGCGTGCACGGAGGCTTTCAGACAATCGTTCTTCCCGCGAACCATACGCGACTGGAACAGGAAAGGGAGGTAATGACAGTGGCACGTAAAGTGCCCTCCGCCACACACCATTGGGTGGCTTGTGGAGTATAAATGTAGATGTAGATGTAGATGTAGGATGTGGAGACGAAGCTGACAGCAGCTCTCAAGGATGTCGGCAAATATTCTGTGCCACTTGAAGCCAGATCCTAGAGACTTGGAAAACAGGAGGCACTTAAGTATTATCTGGAGAGGGCAGAACTAAGGCACTACGATACTCCAAAATACCTGGGAGCAAAGTAGGTACATAGTCTCACATTCAAACATCATTGCCAAGAATCGAGGCTGAAAGTAACTGCCAAGAACAACATCATACCGCGCTAGGTGACGATCAGTTTGGCTTTAGGAAAAGTAAAGGGACGAGAGAGGCAATTCCGACGTTACGGCTAATAATGGAAGCAAGGCTAAAGAAAAATCAAGACACTTTCATAGGATTTGTCGACCTGGAAAAAGCGTTCGACAATATGAAATGGTGCAAGCTGTTCGAGATTCTGAAAAAAAGTAGGGGTAAGCTATAGGGAGAGACGGGTCATATACAATATGTACAACAACCAAGAGGGAATAATAAGAGTGGACGATCAAGAACGAAGTGCTCGTATTAAGAAGGGTGTAAGACAATGCTGTAGCGTTTCGCCCCTACTCTTCAATCTGTACATCGAGGAAGCAATGATGGAAATAAAAGAAAGGTTCAGGAGTGGAATTAAAATACAAGGTGAAAGGATATCAATGATACGATTCGCTGATGACATTGCTATCCTGAGTGAAAGTGAAGAAGAATTAAATGATCTGCTGAACGGAGTGAACAGTCTAATGAGAACACAGTATGGTTTGAGAGTAAATCGGAGAAAGACGAAGGTAATGAGAAGTAGTAGAAATGAGAACAGCGAGAAACTTAACATCAGGATTGTTGGTCACGAAGTCAATGAAGTAAAGGAATTCTGCTACCTAGGCAGTAAAATAACCAATGACGGACGGAGCAAGGAGGACATCAAAAGCAGACTCGCTATGGCAAAAAAGGCATTTCTGGCCAAGATAAGTCTACTAATATCAAATACCGGCCTTAATTTGAAGAAGAAATTTCTGAGGATGTACGTCTGGAGTACAGCATTGTATGGTAGTGAAACATGGACTGTGGGAAAACAGGACGGAAGAGAATCGAAGCATTTGACATGTGGTGCTATAGACGAATGTTGAAAATTAGGTGCACTGATAAGGTAAGGAATGAGGAGGTTCTACGCAGAATCGGAGAGGAAAGGAATATGTGGAAAACACTGATAAGGAGTAGGGACAGGATGATAGGTCATCTGCTAAGACATGAGGGAATGACTTCCATGGTACTAGAGGAAGCTGTAGAGGGCAAAAACTGTAGAAGACAGAGATTGGAATACGTCAAGCAAATAATTGAGGACGTAGGTTGCAAGTGCTACTCTGAGATGAAGAGGTTAGCACAGGAAAGGAAATCGTGGCGGGCCGCATCAAACCAGTCAGTAGACTGATGACCAAAAAAAAAAAACGGAAACTTACTGGGGCCACCTGGGGATCACAGCCTAAAGTGTTCCGTACACCTGCCCTGGCACTTCGCTTCTCTGCAGCAGAAAATGCAGCACCAGTATGACGCAAATCTGCACATGCTGAACAGATGGACACGGCATTGAACGAGACTGGACGCATTGTGACTCGCTGTTTACGACCGACTCCTGTCACCAAAATCTATCAAATTATGGGTACAGCGCAACCTGACATCCTCAGAAGAACAGCCGCAGAAAGTGAGAAAAAGAATCAGGCAACTGGCCCCAGGCACCCGCTGTTCAGACATGAAGCACAAGGACCTAAGCTGAGGTGAAGGATCTTCGTGTTCACAACATCAGCAATTGTGGCAGCACGTGGAACTTGTCAATCAGAGCTATGGCAAGATCCATTAACTGAAAGGGATAGCAAGAACACCAAAGTGGAAGCCTGCTGTGGGCTTTCAGCTGCAATATGCGACATGGCAAGCTCTAAACCGATTGAGGACAGGAGCGTCAAGATGCAAGGCGAACCTCAGCGGGTGGGAATATAGCACTGAGGAGGAAATATGTGAGTGTGGGGAGCTACAGGACAAACTACATCTCCTGGCCTGCAGAAACGTGCCCAATCCTTGTACAACAGATCTTAATACAACAAATGATAAGGCCATAAAAACTGTGGAATTCTGGACCTTTCAGTGCATTTAATAGAAAGCCGTACGTGTCTTGCTGTATTATGTAATTACTTTCATTATCTTAATGACTGTGTTGTGCTTTTATTTACCTGGTAGCATTTTCAATTATTTTGTTTACCTAGGTCTTGGACACGTAAAATAAAATAAATAAATCATAACAAATTTCATAAATTTTAATCAGACAGTTTCTATTGTTAATAACAGTTTTTGGTCTTATGACCTGTTTGAAGTGATCCGCCACGAATTCCTCTCCGGTGCCAACTTCTTCGTCTCAGTGTACCACTTGCACTCTGCATCCTCCATTGTATTACTCGATGTCATCCTCTATAGGTTTTAGTATTTACAGCCCCGTCTAGTACATTGGAAATTATTCTCTAATGTTTTAACACATGTACCATCCTGACCCTTCTTGTGTTTTCCATTTGTTTCTTTCCTCATCGGTTCTGCGGAGAACCTCCTCACTCCTAACCTTAGCAGTCCAACTAATTTTCAATATCCCTCTGTAGTACCTCCTCTCAAACGCTTAAATTCTGCTTCAATTTTTTCACAGTCCATGACTCACTACCATACAACGCTGTGGTCCAAATATTCATTCTCAGAAATTTCTTCCTCAAATGAAGGCCTGTGTTTGATATGAGTAGACTTCCTTTGGCCTGGAATGCCCCTTTGCCAGTAATAGTATGTTTTCGTATCCTCTTTTCTTCATCCGTCAAGGGATCTTGTAAGTAGGCTGTTTAGGTTCTTATATTGGTAACGCCACGTAGCGCTCTGTATGAAAATCGCTGGCTGTGCTGTGTGCAGTCTGTGTATAGTTTGCATTGTTGTCTGCCATTGTAGTGTTGGGCAGCTGGATGTGAACAGCGCATAGCGTTGCGCAGTTGAAGGTGAGACGCCAGCAGTGGTGGATATGAGGAGAGAGATGGCGGAGTTTTGAAATTTATAATACTGGATATCATGAACTGCTATATACATTATGACTTTTGAACACTATTGAGGTAAATACATTGTTTGTTCTCTATTAAAATCTTTCATTTGCTAACTATGCCTATCAGTAGTTAGTGCCTTCCGTAGTTTGAATCTTTTATTTAGCTGGCAGTAGTGGCGCTCGCTGTATTGCAGTAGTTCGAGTAACGAAGATTTTTTTGAGGTAAGTGATTTGTGAAAGGTATAGGTTAATGTTAGTCAGGGCGATTCTTTTGTAGGGATTTTTTGAAAGTCAGATTGCGTTGCGCTAAAAATATTGTGTGTCAGTTTAAGGACAGTCATGTATAATTGTTCAAAGGGGACGTTCCAATCTTTGGCTTCCAGTGTAGCAGAATTCTACTTCGTGATCACCAACCTTGATTTTAAGTTTCTCGCTATTTTCACTTCTGCTACTTGTCATTTCTTTCATTATTCTTCATTCTGTACTTGTTAGATTGTTCATTTCATTCAACAGATCCTGTCATTTTTCTTCACTGTGGACAACAATGTCATCAGCAAATTTATCATTGATATCTTTTCACCTTGAATCTTAATCCCACTCTTGAACTTTCCTTTTATTTTCTTCTTTGCTTCTTCAACGTGTAACTCGAGCAGAGCCGACAAAACAATTACATTCCAGTCTTACCCAATTTTTACGCCGAATTCTTCGTTCTTGTTCTCCCAGTCTTGATGTTTGTACATATCGCATATTACCCGACTTCTCCTACGCATTAATCTTATATTTTTCACCGAAATTCGAACATGTAGCACCATTTTACGTTCTCAAACGGTGTTTCCGGGACGACAAATATGAACGTGTTTTGGTTTTTCTTCACTCTTTTTTCTGTTATCAAGCACAACGTCAGGACTGCGTCCCTGGTGCTTTTATCTTTCCTAAACCCAAATTGATCATGATCTAATAACTCTTCAATTTTCCTTTCCATTCTTCTGTGTTTGAATACAGGGGCTGCTGGGCTGATTGTGCGGTAGTTCTCGCGCTTGTGTGTCCTAACTATTTTCAGAACTGTTTCGGTTGATAGTTTTTTAAAGTCTGAAAGTGTGTCAGTAGTCTCATAGGTTCTTGTCACTAACTTGAACAGTAGTTTGTCTGCCACTTTCCTCAATGCTTTTAGACATTTCGAAGGGATTTTGTACATCCTTTGTGTCTTATTGAATCTCTAGTCTTCCTGAGCTCTTTTGAATTCAGACTTTAATACTGGATCCCATATCTCTTCCATATCGACTCCAACTTGTTCTTCTATCATTATGAAAATACTGTAACATGACTGATTCACACCGCTCCACGATTTTGTCCCTGTACAGTTAAATTTATTTAACAAAAAGTGCGGGCAATACAGATTCTTGGAATTAGGCTAAAGATTCTCAAATGAGCGACCGAATGTAAGCTATAACCTTCTTCTGTCTAATTTCGGCACAAAAGCTTTCACATAGCCTCAAGACGTGAGTGGCAGCCATCTGGGAGACCCCGAGAGAGAACGGAGGTGGTCCACCTGCAGACTTCCTGGCACAAATTGCTATACGCAACCGTAGTGATCACTTGAACTATAACAAATGCATACTCAACCTGGATAGCAAGACGAACCCACCTTTTCTTCCCTTGCAACCCAAGATAATTCTTGCCAAGTCAACAAGTCTTTGATTGTCCAATTCAGTAGACTGATCCTCCTACGTTATACCATGTGTACTATCCCCCATGAATACAAGGAACTACACAGACTCAGTAACAACCCGATAAACAGTAACATAGCTGGCCGCTGTGGCCGAGCGGTTATAGGCGCCGCAGTCCAGTACCGCTCTGCTGCTACAGTCGCAGGTTCGTATCCTGCCTCGGGCATGGATGTGTGATGACCTTAGTTTAAGTTAGGTTCAAGTAGTTCTAAGTCTAGGGGACTGATGACCTCAGATGTTAAGTCCCATAGTGCTTAGAGCCATTTTAAACAGTAATATGTATATTTGTACATGACAGATCAATTTTACCAGCATTCCTCTCACTCGCATGCAACACGGCAGGTTTACGTTTCATCACATAGCGAAAAAGCATTCTGTTGCAACTCTGAAGAATGAAATGCAGAGAATTTAAACCGCATTCGCTTTCTGGTTCTCGCCTCATACTGACTGTGCAGTCTGAAGATGTAGCAGTGCCACATTAAAGTCAGCATCGCGGATCAATATCACATACATAAGCGACGGCTCGCTGCAATCTATAGCGACACATGGGGGGCGTTCCTGAAGACCACATCTCTCTCTCAGTAATAGCAGCGCCATCGCACTGAGGCCAGTATAGTTTCGAGCCTGCAAGAGCTCAGCCCAGTCCGAGACCTCAGCTGCAGCAGTCAATACCAGCGAGTACAACAGCGACGGCTGAAGTTTCTGATGAAATATACCTCGTAAATGTTGCACTTTGTTCTAAAAGAAAACAATTTGTTAATTAGTGCATCAAGTGATGCTTTATGGTACATGACAGTAGTAAATTATCCAGTCATTAATGTAATAAAGTGAATTAATATTTCATGTGTTCTACTTTGATGTGCCACCTCACTGAGAACTCAAAGAACCCACAGTTGTATCCAGATGATTGTAGTTTCATCTGGTGACAACAAGTATCGTCTTTGCATAAGTGCGGGTAGCATGAGGTGTTAGTAATATCTCAGAGTTCATATTCCCTTATTTAATTTATTCATATGTGTGTTTAGAATGTAGAGTTCATTGTGTCAGTAGTTCTCTCGTTGATTTAGAAATACCTGCTGGCCAGATAGCGAACTCTTATTTTCTCTTCTTTCAGCCATTCAAAAGATCTAAATCAAAGTCTTACCGTATTTAACAACGGTTCTCAGTTTTTTAAGAGTACCACAGCAGTTATATTTCATGTTGGTGATTTTATAAATTGAATAAAATTTTGGTAGTTACAAACTCGGTATACTTTTGTGAACCCAATTTCCTACTACTCCTGCCATGGTTAGCTGACGCTGCTTTAATAATATAACATACCCTAAGTATGTTAGTATGATGGTGTTTCCGTTGTGAACAGTCGCCAAATAATAAATGCAGTGGTACGCAACTTCGAAATGTATTAAATGTGGTGTGGCTAGCGCTCACGCTTATTATAATAGAGTAAAATCCACTTACAAATCCTAAATTAGTGTCAAAAAGCATAAGGTAAACGCTTGGACTTTAATAATACTACATTTTTTCAAAAGGCACAAATATCAATTGCAAGTGTAACATAAATTCTAAAATTTAACAACTCATGTTTAAAAAAAAGTGAAAAGAAGGAAAAATAACAATAAAAATTTAAAATCATGAATATATAAATAGAAACATCTGAAATTATAAGGTTCCTTGCTCTATCAGAGGATTTTCATAAACTTGTACACAAACACAACATCAATATTACATTAATATCTTTCACATATGATTACCTTGTTTGCAAGACAGAACATACCCCACATAACCCAGAGGTATTAGAATGAACTGTAGGCAGCCGGTTTTTGTACCTTATTCTCGGTGGCAAATGCCAAAACAAACAAATTAGACAACAATAAATGACAAAATAGAAACTATTGGAACAGGTGAAACCACAACATTGTTTGGGGACTGCTTAACCAACAACAACGTTAAGGAGAAAGGAACCAACAAAATTTAGCATAAATATTTTCAACATTTCGCAGCCCTGTCAGCAACTGTATAAATATTAAGTTTAATTTTAATAATGAACAGCCTCAGTTGCACCGTTTACCTACAAATTTACCTAGGTTTCAGTCGGGATAACACAACCTTCTTCAGAATAACAGTATCTATCGTTTCTCCATATTGGACATCGTCAAACTAAAACTACAAATCCATAAATTATCGTCAGAATGTAAAACTTACCTGGCACTAGGGTGACCAGATGCAATTGTTTAAAAAGGAGGACAAACAGCTTCAAAAAGGAGGACAAAGGAAGAAAAAAGAGGACACATCTAACGGGTCAACTGCAGATGAGGATACCACCCGTCAGCTTTGTACAGGTCACGTGACTACCGGGAATTACCGGTAAAAGTAGTAGTTAATTGTTACTGATGGTCAGGTGGTGGTTAACTGAGCAATATAAAAAAATTAAAAACATTGATTGTGGCGACAGTGTGGCGTCAATTGTTTTGTTATGTCAACAACACGGAATTGTTTACAAAACGAAAAACGTAAGGCCGTTCACCTTCCTTCATTCGAAGCACCGCTACCAACATCTACAATTCAAGCAGCAACTGACGACATGTAAACTGCACTTTAACCTTCCGAATAGAAATAAATGCAAGACTATGAAACAATGAAATAAAACCATGACAGTTAATCTGTCGAATTATTTCTTACCTTTGTTGGCCACTCACTAAAACGTACGTTCCAGCTCCACTTATCTTACATTCCGCTTCAAATTCATTTCTCCCTTTCTTGAAAGCTGGATATTTGCAGGAAAAGACAGCAGAAAATGTACACTTTCGTTTAGGCATAGCCAAATATTTTACGTAACTCACTCGGTTAAATATTACACTCACAAATCACACGTGCACTACAGGAAGCCAAGCCAATACTAAGCGAAGATACGAAACGAAAATTTTAAGTAATCGATATTTGTATTCGCTTATAGATCGATCAACGATAATATCGACGATCCTGGTGCCACCTACTAATACCGCCTTCGTGCGTGTTTATCACTAAGGCTGTGCCAATAGTTAAAGTATTTAAGAAAATGGTAATAGAACGGGACTAATTGTAAATTTAACTGTATTACGCTCAACTTTGCGAAGAAGCCGGACACTGTAAAAATTCGCCCCGACCCCGGACAAAGAGCTAAAAAGGAGGACATGTCCGGATTATTCCGGACTTCTGGTAACCCTATCTGGCACTGCCTCGGCTCCACTGTTCCAGTACAGCACTCATGGCTGCCGAATCGCGGTCGCGAAGTGGTGCTGAGGCAATGCCAGATAAGTTTTACATTCTGACGACAATTAATGGATTTGTAGTTTTAGCTTGACGATGTCCACTATGGACAAACGATAGGTACTGTTATTCTGAAGAAGGTTGGCTTATCCCGACTGAAACCTAGATAAATTTCTAGGTAAACGGTTTAACTGAAGCAGTTCATTATTAAAATTAAACTTAAAATTTAGCATATTAAACAAACGCAGGTAATGATTCCAACGGTGCCATGGTATTTTTACTGCCTTCAGGCAACCTTAGAATAACAATCGCTGACAACACGTTAGCTTGCGTCGAATAAAACCTTGGCGAGCACCCTTCTGATATGTGCGATATGTTGCGGCTATCCGTAACGCGCCTTACAACCGATCACAGTGCTGACTCGACTAAGGCATAAACTATGTGGCTCCCACTTATGCACCGACCTCTGCACATAAGCGACACACCCACACACTCGTAGACTATCTTGTGGAAACTGTCGCATAACCGCCAATACAGGGAATACACGCTGACTCCCACCAACCAGAGAACACCAGCCAGAGTACAAGACGATGTAGCGGCTGTCACATCTTCTTACATCTGTATCAGTCCGCCTGCTTAGCTGGGTGGTAACGTGCTCCCCTCCCATGCAAAGGGGCCCGGGTTCGATTCGCTGACGGGTTGGAGATTTTTCGTGGACTGGGTGTTGTGTTATCCTCATCATCATTTCATCCTCATCCTCAAGTCGCCCAAAGTGGCGTCGACTGAAATAAGACTTGCACTTGGCGGCCGAACTTCCCCGGATGGGGGCCTTCCGGTCAACGATGCGGAACATTCATTTCCACATCTGTCTCGAATCATTGCCCACAGAGGCTGCGTGAACCAGGGCAGCAGAGTCGTTGTCTGGAAACGACTCACTACTGTTGGTTTACTGACTCACAATATTTGTGGAAGACGTTCAAAATTTCTCGTTTATTTTGCGGACTAAGTTGCATATTTATTTTTAATGGTATGACTAGTTTTGATCAAAGTTGCTTATCTTCAGACAAATGTAGTTGTGTAGCAACCCATCATATACATATCGATATAGTATTCTGATCTGTAGTTCCATGTGGATGTGACGGGTTGTTAGCGTAACTACAATATGATATCAACTTTGATCGAAACTAGTCGTATTGTTGTTGTTGTTGTGGTCTTCAGTCCTGAGACTGGTTTGATGCAGCTCTCCATGCTAATCTATCCCGAGCAAGCTTCTTCATCTCCCAGTACCTACTGCAACCCACATCCTTCTGAATCTGCTTAGTGTATTCATCTCTTGGTCTCCCTCTACGACTTTTACCCTCCACGCTACCCTCCAATGCTAAATTTGTGATCCCTTGATGCCTCAGGACATGTCCTACCAACCGATCCCTTCTTCTAGTCAAGTTGTGCCACAAACTTCTTTTCTCCCCAATCCTATTCAATACCCCCTCATTAGTTACGTGATCTACCCACCTAATCTTCAACATTCTTCTGTAGCACCACATTTCGAAAGCTTCTATTCTCTTCTTGTCGAAACCATTTATTGTCCATGTTTCACTTCCATACATGGCTACACTCCATACAAATACTTTCAGAAACGACTTCCTGACGCTTAAATATATATTCAATGTTAACAAATTTTTCTTCTTCAGAAACACTTTCCATGCCATTGCCAGGCTACATTTTATAGCCTCTCTACTTCGACCATCATCAATTATTTTGCTCCCCAAATATCAAAACTCCTTTACTACTTTAAGTGTCTCATTTCCTAATCTAATTCCCTCAGAATCACCCGACTTAATTCTACTACATTCAATTATCCTCGTTTTGCTTTTGTTGATGTTCATCTTATATCCTCCTTTCAAGACACTGTCCATTCCGTTCAACTGCTCTTCCAAGTCCTTTGCTGTCTCTGACAGAATTACAATGTCATCGGTGAACCTCAACGTTTTTATTTCTTCTCCATGGAATTTAATACCTACTCCAAATTTTTCTTTTGTTTCCTTTACTGCTTGCACAATATACAGATTGAATAACATCGGGGACAGGCTACAACCCTGTCTCACTCCCTTACCAACCACTACTTCCCTTTCATGTCCCTCGACTCTTATAACTGCCATCTGGTTTCTGTACAAATTGTAAATAGCCTTTCGCTCCCTGTATTTTACCCCTGCCACCTTTAGAATTTGAAAGAGAGTATTACAGTCAACATTGGCAAAAGCTCTCTCTAAGTCTACAAATGCTAGAAATGTAGGTTTGCCTTTCCTTAATATATTTTCTAAGATAAGTCGCAGGGTCAGTATTGCCTCACATAAATAAATGTGGAACTACAACGGAGATGGAAACAAACAACAATAAATTTTAAATATCAACACGGTTACAGAATCTCTCATGACGAATATGTTGGCTATAGTTAAGGAAGACTGGGAGCTGCTAATGATTCACTGTAAACAGTAGATTCCATGATCGTCCAGTTACTGGCATTTCAGCGTAATATTTTGATGAGGTATAACAAGTCCTCCTTGATCTGTCAACCGACTTGTCAAAAAGGGCAGAGGAGCAGACAGAGGTTCAGGGAACTCACCTGCCATCGGAGCGCTAAACTGCCCCTAAAAGTCGAAAAGATAGGCAGTGATCAACGGAATGAGAATGCAGAAGGCAATGGCAACGACAAAATGAAAAACACAAGTGTATCCACATGGCTAGTAACTGAAAAACTGTCGTGATGATCTCTCCATTGACAAAAGTTTCTGGACTAGTCCCTCATTCGCATCTGCGGGACGGGACTGTCAAGTTGGAGGTGGCCGTGAGGAAAAGATTGCCTAACCAACGAAAAGATAACGTCCTACGAGTCGCGGCGTGGAATGTCAGGGCTTAGAACGTGTTAGGGAAACTGTAAAATACAGAGACCCGTTCTAGGTGTTTTGAGGATCGGTAAGATGAATTGGAAAGAAGAGAAGAATTTCTGGTCAGATCAGTATAGGGTAAAATCAACATCAACTGGAGTGTGTTACGGTGAACAGTTCAGTAATAGAGTTGTTCTCATCAGATTCGTCAGTAAACGAACACCAGAAACAATAATTCAGTTATACATGCCGACATCACGAGTAGAAGATGAAGATATAAGGAAAGTATATGAGGATATTGAACAGGTAATTCAATACGAATAGGGAAATGAAAATCTAAGTCATAGGAGATTGGAATATGGTTGTAGGGGAAGGAGTTGAAGAATTGGTTACTTGCGAATATGAGATTGGTGCTAGGAATGAGAGAGGAGAGAGACTAATTGCGTTCTGCAACAAATATCAACTAGTAGTAGCGAATATTCTGTTCAAGAATCACAAGACGAGGAGGTAAAATGGAATAGGCCGGGATATAAGGGAAAATTCCAGTCACATGATGGGAAAGTCATTCCGAAATCAGATATTGGATTGTAATGTGCACCAAAGAAGATATGTAGACTCAGATCACACTTTAGTAATGATTTGAAAAAGTGTCATGATGATCTCTGCAATGGGAAAAGATTCCGGACTAGCTCCTTATTCGGATCTCTGGGAAGGGCCTGCCAAGGGAGAGGTGACCATGAGAAAATGATTGACTAACCAATGAAAGGATAACGTCTTACGAGTCGGTGCGTGATGATAGTTATTACTTAGGTTGAGGTTTAAAAGAGTAGTCAGGAAGAATCAGGAAATGCTAAGGAATAAAGTGATACGCTTGAAGTGGCTGTGGGTACAACGATAATGAAGATTTCAGTAGGTGGTTTAGTTGAAGAGGAATCTTTATTTCTACAAAGGGCATTACAGAAGTGTGACAGAAAACCGTAGGTACAAGGAAGGTAAGTGCGAAGAAAGTAACAGAAGAAATATTTCAATTGATCGGCGACAGAAGGAAGTACAAAAATGTTCAAGTCACTTAGGAATGAAATAAATAGGAAGTGCAGGGCAACTACGGCGAATGGTTATGTGAAGAATGTGAAGCGATTGGAAAAGAAATGATCGAAGGCAGGACTGACTTAGCATGTACAATAATCAAAACAACCTTAGGCGAAATAAAACAAAGGAGTGTAACATTAAGAGTCCAATGGAAATCCACTGTTAAAAGCAGAGGAGAGAGCGGATAAGAGGAAAGAGTACATTGAAGGCCCCTATGAGAGGAGAACTTTTATGATGACGTGATAGAAGAAGAAACAGGAGGCGACAGGAAAGTGATAGGGGATCCACTATTTGAATCAAAGTTTAAAAGAGCTCTGGACAACTTCAGATAAAACAATGCAGTTGCGATAGATAACATTCCATCGAAATTTCTAAAAATTCACATTGGTGTATGGAATGTATGTGACTAGATCTGTACTATCAGACTTTCGGAAAAGCATCATCCACACAGTTCCGAAAATAGCGAGAGGCGACAACTGTGACAACTATCGCAAATCACCTTAACAGCTCATGCACCTAAGTTGCTGAGAAAAATAATATACAGCCGGATGGAAAAGAAAATGGATGGTAAGTTAGATGACAATTAATTTGGCTTCAAAAAGATAAAGGCATCAAAGAGACAGTTCTGACGTTGAGGCTGAGAATGGAAGCAAGACTGAAGAAAAATCAATACATATTCACAGGATTTGTAGACATGGAGAAAGCGTTCTACAATGTCGAATGGTGCAAGATATGCAAAGTTTTACTTTAAATGCGAACTTCTATGCGAATGCCTTTAATAGTTTCTGCAACGAAAGTCTGTGTCGAAATCTGGCAGAAACGTCAAAGAGATTCTGGTCATGTGTAAGGTACATCTACGGCAAGACCCAATCAATACCTTCACTGTAGGATAACTGTGGTGACGTCATTGGTGACAGCGCCACTAATGCACTCTTACTAAACACGGTTTCCTGAAACTCCTTCACCCAAGAAGATGAAGTAAATATTACACAATTAAAACCTAGAACAACTGCCATCATGAGTAACTTCGAAGCAGACATCCTTGGTGCAGCGAAGCAGCTTAAATCAGGTAATAAGGGTGACCCTTTCAGAGTATGCTGATACAATGCCTCCATACTTAGCAGTCATGTAGAACCACTCACTCGTGAAGAGTTCTGTTGTGTACATAGTTCCGCGTAGTCAGCGCGTACACAGCTTTCCCAATAGAGCGCGCCCTGCTAAGCACAACAGCGCAGGCGCAGCGCTCGTCCGTCTCCTCACTACCAGATGGCGCCGTCTTAGAGACGGACCAAATTCTGCTTCCGCCGATCCGCGTATTAATATGTAATGCAGACAATGAGATTGCTGCTAACGTAGAACCTTTTCTCCTCGCGGATCACACTCGCGCAGTGATACCTGAACGCGTGAGGTATTATAACGAGTGTACAGACCTCCGATTAGTTAGTCTGCCTTAGTCTGCCTTAGTCTGCATTAGTCTGTAGTCAAGTTTCAGTCTGCGCCTAATAAGATTATCATATTCCTGTACATAGCCATGAAGAGAAATGTATAGACACTTTTGTCAAGTATCAGAGATACATGTGAGAATAAGATTAACGTACCAATACCAAAGGAACTTCAGATTTTCAATTGTAAATAGCATCCAGAACCAAGTTAAGTAATTTTTATGCATGTTATTATTTTAATAAATGTGTGTGAAAATTAATCAAGTTCTGTTTAAAGTTGGTCACCGTCAATCTGCTACTCTAAGCGTGCAAGTGGCATTTCTATTGTCTGACCTAACGGCAGAAGATAAACACGCCACAATAAGACCACAAGACATATTGCTGACACTCGCCTACTTCATTAGAACGACAAGTCAAATAATCTGATTGTGTGTGTACCGAAGGTCTTACAGTACGCACACCACAAGTTCCATACCTAAAGACTGGAAAGTTGCACAAGTCACACTAATACCCAAGAAAGGAAACATAAGTCATCCCCTTAGTTATAGACCCATATCACTAACGTCGATTTGCAGTAGGTTTTTGGAACACATTTTGAGTTCGAACGTTATGGATTACCTCGAATAAAACTGATTATTGACAAACAGTCAGCACGGATACAGAAAATATCTTTCTTGACAAATACAACTAGATGTTTACACTCACGAAGTAATGAGTGCTGTCGACAGGGGATGCCAAATGGGTTCCATATCTTTAGATTTCCAGATGTGAAGTCATCTACATGAGTGGTAAAAAAAAGCAGCTGCATTTTGGTTATACAACAAATTACACAAATCTAAAGGATGCAAATTCAACTAAATACTTTGGGATTACAACTATGAATAACTTAAATGGGAACGATAATATAGGTGATATTGCGGGGAAAGCAAACCAGAGAATGCGGGTTTTGCTTACCGCTATGGCCGAGCGGTTCTAGGTGCTTCAGTCCGGAACCACGCGGCTGCTATGGTCGCAGGTTCGAATCCTACCTCGGGCATGGATGTGTGTGATATCCTTAGGTTAGTTAGGTTTAAGTAGTTCTAAGTCTAGGGGACTGATGACCTCACTTGTGAAGTCCCATAGTGCTTAGAGCCGTTTCAAACATTTCTGAACTGCGGTTTTTTGTCAATATACTTACAGCGTGCAACAGGCGTGCCAAAGAGACTGCTTAGACCACGCTTATCCGTCCTCTTTTGGGGTACTGTTGTGCGCTGTGGGATCAGCATCATATTGATTGACGGAACACATTGAAAAATTTGAAGGAAAAGGAATTTATTTTGTCTTATCTCGAATCAGTGGAGAGAATGCCATGGACATGATGCATGAATTGGAGTTTCAATCATTAAAACAAAGGCGTGTTTCGTTGCGGCAGGATCTTCTCGTGAAATTTCAGTCACCAAATTTCTTCTTCGATAGCGAAGATATTCTGTTGGCGCGTACCTATATGCGAAGAATAAGAGAAATCATAGCTCGCACAGAACAATTCGAATGTTCGATTTTATCGCACGCTGCTCGAGAGTGGAACGATAGAGAAATAGCTTGAAGGTTGTGATTTCGTAGAGAGAAGAGATCGTGCAGGAGGTTGCCTATAAACTTTGTCGAGTTCCCGCTCCACGGAATAATATACCATCTTGTGAAAGGGCTGCTATTCGGTCTGTGAGAGAAAATCGGGCTTTTCCGACTGATAAAGGTAATGCCACGGTTATTCTCTCACGTGAGGATTGTTGTTGTTGTTGTGGTCTTCAGTCCTGAGACTGGTTTGATGCAGCTCTCCATGCTACTCTATCCTGTGCAAGCTTCTTCATCTCCCAGTACCTACTGCAACCTACATCCTTCTGAATCTGCTTAGTGTATTCATCTCTTGGTCTCCCCTTCGATTTTTACCCTCCATGCTGACCTCCAATATTAAATTGGTGATCCCTTGATGCCTCAGAACATGTCCTACCAACCGATCCCTTCTTCTGGTCAAGTTGCGCCACAAACTTCTCCTCTCCCCAATCCTATTCAATACTTCCTCATTAGTTATGTGATCTACCCATCTAATCTTCAGCATTTTTCTGTAGCACCACATTTCGAAAGCTTCTATTCTCTTCTTGTCCAAACTATTTATCGTCCATGTTTCACTTCCATACATGGCTACACTCCATACAAATACTTTCAGAAATGACTTCCTGACACTTAAATGTATACTCGATGTTAACAAATTTCTTTTCTTCAGAAACGTGAGGATTATGTCGCCAAAATGGATCTTTTGTTAGAGGAATAGGCCTATCGAAAAATCAAAAATGATCCCACGGATTGTATAAAACGGAAGACTCTCTCACTTTTAAAGACGAGCTCCTTAACTAGTGATGTCATCAAGAACCTTCATCCTGGTACGGTGGTTCCTCCAAGATTGTATGGTTTACCCAACATTCATAAGAGTGGTATTCCTCTGCGTCCCATTGTCAGCAACTTAGGCGCCCCCACCTATAATTTGGCCAGATATTTAGCTTCAATCCTCAGACCATATGTGGGAAAATGTGTACACCACATATCAAATTCGTCCGACTTTATTCGACGATTAAAAAGTCTGCGCTGTGGTCCTTCTGACTTGCTCGTTAGCTTTGATGTTATTTCTCTGTTCACTCAGGTTCCTCTTGAAGAGACCCTGTTACTTATCGGTGAGAAATTAGATGAAGAAACTACCAAGTTATGTCGTCATGTGGCAATGGGGAGTCCACTCTTCCCCATAGTCGCCAACCTTTTTATGCAAGACTTTGAGGACATGGCACTCAAAACCTCGTTTCTTAAACCAAAATATTTTTTGAGATACGTTGATGACATTATGGTTTGGCCACGTGGAATTGATGCTTTGAATCGTTTCTTAGATCATTTTAATTGTCTACATCCAAGTATTAAATTTATTATGGAAATTGAAAGAGATGGTAAACTTCCATTTGTTGATGTTTTGGTGCAAAGAAAGGATGATGGAACTTTTGGACATAGTGTGCATAGGAAACCCACTCATACTGACCGCTATCTTCATGCGACCAGCTGCAATCCGCCACACCAACGTAGTGGAGTTTTGCGGACTCTCGTCAAAAGAGCTTATGCCATTTTGGACGACGAACATTTGAAAAAAGAACTTGATCATTTGAAGATTGTTTTTAAACAGAATGGATATACGGAACAACAAATGTGTCGTGCTCTTTAGTTTGGTCCGTCACGCGAACCAATACAGGATACTTTTGAATCTGTTGCTTATTTACTCTTTGCGGGAAGTATATCATCCAAAATTTCAAGAATTTTAAGAAAACATAATATTAAAAGTGTTTTTACGCCGGTGGCCAAGACTGGAGCCCTTCTTGGCTCAGTTAAAGATAATTTGGGCTTGAGGACGCCCGGGGTTTATGAAATTCCGTGTCACTGTGGAAAGAAGTATATTCGTCAAACTATTCGAACTATTCAGGACCGGTGAGTGGAACATCATCGGCACACTCGGTTGTTCCAGCCTGAGAAGTCAGCAGTGGCGGAACACTGCCTTAACGAAGGACACAGGATGATGTATGACAAGACACAATCGATCTCTCCTGATTCTCGGTATTGGGAATGTGTTCTTAAAGAATCCATTGAAATTAGCTTATTCAATAATATTATTAACAGGGATAAAGGTTTTCCTCTAAGCAAGATATAGAATCCGATTTTGTCCGACATTAAACAACAACGGTCTTCCTTTCGATCACTGGATTCTTCCAACTAGTGCTGTTGCGTTTTATGGTTTCTGCCGTCTTCTCCCACCGGCGCGCTGCGTGTCTACTGTAACATCCACGTGATAAATTTTTGGCTACAGTGCGACGAGAGGAAATTTTGCCTTTAGCAGTTATAAACATTGTCTATTCGACATATGAAAAAATAGTGAATTAATTATTTATATAATCTTCTATGATGTAATTGGACATATAGATGTGTATCACACAAAGACAATGATAATTGTAAATTCCTTTTATGATCTGCGTTTGTCTTCCTTTGTTTTTACCTTTTGTTGGTTGGCTTATGTAGGTTCAGCACGCAAGACGCATATCAAACTGAGGTCTGTTAAGAAATTGTAATTATTTGTTAAGTATTACGTGAATATAGAGTTCATTATTATTATAAACATGAGTGAATAATTATTTGTAACTTTAATTCCTCTCTCAGTAAGCATTATCTGTGTTAATTATTTATTTCCGCTGCAAGGAGCGCAGCCATTGATGATAGCGATTTGTATCGCGTTTTTGTCTGTGATTTCCTTAGAAACAACTCAAATGTTTGCTTGATGAGGTCTAAATAGTGCACATTATGAAACTATAGTTTATAGAATTTAATAATCATTTCAAATACTTACTTATTTGGTCTAACAATAGAAAGTCTCTATCAGTTGTCTGCCGCCATCTTAACAATTATCTCCGCGGCAAATTCAAGTTACGCAACTTTGCAGACATAAATGCCGAACGTAATACAAATGTGTAAAAATAAATGTGCACCATTGGTCCCGAACTCATTTGAATGAAAATAATTCGAATCAGATTAGTTATTTCAAAATAGTGCTCACAGCACGATCGTTATAACAAACTTTTCTAGCTGATGTATGGAGCCGAAATTAATTACGCACGAGTTGCGAAGAATATTGTTTCAGGTAACATACGTCAGTGTTGTGCGCGGCTGATATTCGGTGGTTTCAATGATCATTTTGCTGAAGATAACTGTTTCCATCATAATCCATAACTGTATAGAATCTGTTGTATGAACTGTAATTTAGTGACACTTACACAACTTACAGACAACACTTTAACACGACGTTAACTTGGAGTTCTTTAGCAACTTGACCAATTCTTTAGCCTGGGAGAAAATTTATTTAGTAATTACTCAATGTAATAAAATAAGATTATCATTTTCATTTACAAATTAGTTAAATACCAAACCACTGAATAACACAGCGAACGCCACACTACTTGCCGCCTGGAGGCGCAGCCCATCATCTCAAGCACGCGCGGTGCTGTGTTTCATGGTGTATAGAGGTTTCCGTCGTCGTGGCTGGAATTCAGTTCCGACGAGGCAGTGGACTAGCATTAACTCACCTGAGGATGGCGGCCAGCTGGTCCGCCGAAATATTGCGTCTGGACGACGACATGATCCGGCTGCAAACCCGTGAAGAATATCAGCTTGAAGGTTGTTCAGTGAACCCTCTGCCAGGCACTTAACTGTGAATTGCAGAGAAATCGTGCAGATGTAGATATAGAAGGTGTTATAAATTCTAAGAAATGTAGGGGTGAGCTGTAGGGAAAGATGGATAACATATAATATGTACAAGAACAAAGAGGGATCATTAAGTCTAAAACACCAAAAAGGAGTGCTCAAATGGTGTGGATGTAGTCTTTGGCCCCTATTGTTCAATCTACACATAGAAGAAGCAATGACGGAAAGTTTAACAGTGGTATTAAAAACCATTGTGAAAGGATATCAATAATAAGATTCGTTGGTGCCAATGGAAACCTCAGTGAAAGTAAAAGATGATGATGATTATTAGTGTTTTAGGGCGCACAACAGCGAGGTTATCAGCGCCCGTTCCCAAAAGTTCAGTTCAGAGCCGAATTGTGAGAGAATAGGTATTGTTGAAATTGCAAGATTGGACACAGCACATCAAAACAGGGAGATAAAACTAAAAATAAAATAGCAGTACAAACAGGTAAAAGGAAGTAACGGTGGCTGAGTGACCACTTACAAATAATGGGTGACCAAACCACTGGACAGCACATTAAGACTTCAATCCCAATATTTTGGGAAGAAGGCCAGACATCACACAAAAACGTAAAACTCTAGCGACACTCGCCTCATTATTAGTTAAAAGAGAGGGTAGGTCTGGTGAGAAACTGAAATCTTCCCTCAAACCCGCATATAAAACACACTCAGTTAAAATATGTCGTATCGACAACTGTGTCCCACATGTCTGACACGTTGGTGGCTCCTCACGACGTAACAGAAAACCATGTGTCAAAGGACAATGTCCTATTCTAAGCCGTGTAAGGGCTACTTCCTCAGCGCGTCGTTGTCGGAAGGAGGTGAGCCACGGTCGGACAGAATCCTTCACCGCTCGCAACTTATTATCCCTCACGTCCAGCCACTGAGCCTCCCACCAACGCATGACCTTCCGAGTCACGAAAGACGTAATGGCCTGCAGGGGGACGGAACAGCGAGCAGGAGGTGGGATGGAGCAAGCCTCCTTGGCAGCCGCATCTGCAAGTTCATTTCCATGAATCCCTATGTGCCCTGGAACCCAGCAGAAAATTACATCCTTACCCTGCTGTTGCAAGAGCAGGAGTGCGTCCTGCACCTCTTGCACCATCCGATCTGCTGGGTACATCTGTTCAAGAGCGTGTAGAGCACTTTGGGAATCGGAGCAGATGGTGAATTTCGTGCCACGATGTCGGCGCATATGCTCTAATGCTTGCAGAATGGCAAACAATTCTGCATAGTAAACTGAGAACTGCTCTGGGAGCCCTATCCGATTGACAGTATCGGGAAACACAGCAGAGCAAACCATAAAATCCCCCTGTTTAGACCCATCCGTATAAACAGTAATAAAATCGGAATGGCGTTCTAAAATCTCAGTAAGTTTAGTTTTAAAAAGGTGGTCTGGGGTACAATACTTCCTGTAAGCAGCCAGATCAAGAAGTAATCTTGGCCTTTGTAGTCGCCAGGGAAATCCCCTACTCCATCCCTAGTGGAGTACCTTAATGCCCTCCAGGTGTACTGACTCGAGACTCTCCTCTGCACGGATGCCAAACGGCTTTGTTGCCGCCGGACGGTGGCGGAAGAGACGTGCCAGTGGCGGCTGGGAAAAAGTGTTGGACGCCAATGAAAGAGGAGTGGACTTGGCCCTGTACGCGTGCCGTACCACGAGGAGAAGACGCCGAATGGACAGCGGAGGCTCTCCCGCCTCCACACACAGACTAGGAACGGGACTCGTGCGATAAGCCCCCGTTGAAAGCCTAATACCCTCATGGTGAATCACATCCAACATTTTGAGGTAGGAAGGTCTAGCAGAGCCATAAGCTTGACATCCGTATTCCATTCGAGGTCGCACAAAGGCCTTATAAAGTTGGAGCAGACGTGCCCTGTCAGCGCCCCAGGATCTATGACTGACGCATTTAAGGACGTTTAAAGCCTTGAAACAGCGGACTTTTAGATCCTTTAAGTGTGGCAACCATGTGAGCTTCTCATCAAAAATAAGCCCGAGATATTCCACTTTTTCCATAAAGGGGAGAACAGTGTCTCCTAGTTTTAAAACAGGGAGACTAAAAAGAGAACGGGAACGGTTAAAATCTACACAAACGGTCTTCTCCAAAGAGAATTTAAAGCCCGTGGTCTTAGACCATTCCTCCAATCGCACAAGTGTCAGCTGTAATTGGCGTGTAGCAGCTGTGAGGGAGGAAGACGCACAGAAAATGGAGAAATCGTCCACAAACAAGGAGCACTGCACGGGCCGTCGTACTGTGGACGCAATACTATTGATGGCAATTGCGAAAGCTGTCACACTGAGGACACTTCCTTGAGGGACACCGTTCTCCTGCTTAAAACGGTCAGACAGGACATTCCCAACCTTATACTTAAAATACCTGTCCGACAGAAAGGATCTGATGAGTGTGGGTAAACGCCCACGGAAACCCCGCTCATAAAGCTGCCACAAAATGGTATGCCTCCAGGTAGTATCGTACGCCTTCTCCAGGTCGAAGAAAACCCCGATAAGATGTTGCTTACGTAGGAAAGCATCTTGTATCGCTGTTTCGAGTAGGATCAGGTTATCTAGGGTGGAATGATACCTCCTGAACCCACACTGGCAGCGGGTAAGTAAGGTTCTGGTTTCGAGAACCGACACCAGGCGCCTATTGACCAGACGCTCAAATGTCTTTATGACGCAGCTCGTGAGACTAATGCTACGGTAGCTACTGGGTTCGGTCCGATCCTTCCCTGGTTTTAAAAGGGGAATTAAAATCGATTCTTTCCACGAACTAGGAAAGCCGCCTGTCTTCCAAATTTCATTAAAAAGTTGAAGGAGGACCTCCTTTGACCGCAGATCCAACTGCTGCAGCATGCTATACGATATCAGGTCTGGGCCAGATGCGGTATCCCGAGATACGGACAGTGCAGAGTCCAACTCCCACAAAGAGAAAGGCTGGTTGTACTCCTCAGCGTTCTTTGAGCGGAAATCAAAACCAGCCCTCTCCTGTGTACCACGATAGCGCAGAAATTCTGGGTCCTGGCTAGAATCGGCCGTAATAGTTTGAAAAGATTCTGCCAACGCCCGGGCGATGTCTCTTGGAGATGTTAGGAGACACCCCCGCTCACGTATAGCTGCTATTGGCGGTCGAGAGTATCGCCTTGAGATCCTCCTAATGGCTTCCCATACTTTGCTTGAAGATGCGGACCTATTGATGGAGTTCAGGAACTCACGCCAAGACCTCCGTTTACTCTCCCTAACAATTTTTCTCGCCCGCGCCCGTGCTATTCGGAAAGTTGTCAGATGTGCACCAGTGGGGCACCGACGGAATCTTCTCAAAGCCGCCCGTCTGTCTCTGATGGCGGTACGACAGTCGTCATTCCACCAAGGGACAGGCTGCCTCACAGGTGTTCCCTTTGACTTTGGTATGGATACATCAGCGGCATGGTGCATCACCGCCGTAATGTGATCTACCCAATCCTGGACGCCTTCACACTGTTCAAAAACAGCCAACTGCCGGTAGAGCGTCCAGTTTCCCTTTCTGTTGAAGGAATGAACAGATTAATGAGTACAGAATATGTATTTAGAATGAACTAAAGAAATACGAAAGCAATGAGAAGTAGCGGAAATAAGAACAGCGAGAAATTTAACAAGAGAATTGACGATTACGGACGAGGTTAAGGAGTTCTGCTACCTAGACCGGAAAGAACCCATAATGGACTGGGCAAGAAGATTGTATAAAGCAGTGTAGTACTGGTAAAAAGAATATTTCTGGGCAAGAGAAGTCTGCTAATATGAAACAGAGGCCTTTATTTGAGAAACATACTTCTAAGTGCACAGCATTGTATTGTTGTGAAGCATGGATTATGGCAAGAGCGGAACAGAAGGAAATAGAAACATTTGAGATGTGGTGCTACAGCAGAATTCTGATAAAACAAGAAATGAGGAGGTTCTCTGCAGAATCGGCGAGGAAAGTAAAATATGGAAAACACTGAGGAGAAGAAGGGACAAGATGACAGAAGAAATGTTGAAACACTAATGAGAAACTTATGTGGTACTACAGGCAGCTGTTTGGCACAAGATGTGGGTCACATCAAACCAGTCATAAGACTGATGACAAAAAAAGTTTAAGTGTAAGTTACTTCCAGGTCAACAGTCTAGGTTTTCTCTATAAAGTGCAATCATCTGAGGAGAGAGAGAGAGAGAGAGAGAGAGAGAGAGAGAGAGAGAGAGAGAGAAGAGAGAGGTATCATCAGAGGAGAGAGAGTGAGGGGGGGGATAGGGAGGAGTAGATCGAAGGAAGATATGGCTATGGGAGGGCATTGGATAGAGAAGAGGAGAGATGGAGGGAAAGAAAGAGGGAGAGGGGAGAGTGGAAAGAGGGAGAGTGATAAATTTTGGATGAGAGGGGTTAGGGAGGCAGAGAATGACAGAAAGAGGTGGGCAGAGACAGAGGGATAATTAGAGAGACAGGGAGCGATGGGGAGATAGAGGGGCAAAGAGGGGGAGAAACTGGGACGACAGGAGAGAGAAGAGGATGTCAGGGAGAAATGCAGGGGAAAGAGAATGGGAGACATAGTGAGGAGAAGGGATGAGGGAGAAAAGCAGACAGACAAGGAGCAAATGCAGCGACAGAGAGAAGGATAGGTGTGGAAGAGTGGAGCATAGATACTGAGAAGGGAGGAAATATGACATACCTCCATCGGATACCCACAGCGTACGTGATTCATTAATCAAAATCACTCGTTTGTCATCCACCATCCAGTGCCGTCGCCCTTTAAATGACCTCAAGCGTCGCTTAACATTGACTACGGGAATGAGTTGTTTCTGAGGAGGTGTTGTCCTAGTCTCTCTCCTTCTCCCCCTCTCTCTCTCCATGTCTCTCTACCTCCGTGTTTCAACCCCCTGGCTCTTCTCTTTCCCTTATTTTCCGTCTCTCAAACTCCTCTTATACACAATGTACCATTCTGTCCCTTTTCTCCTGCCCCAGTTCTCCCCACCCTCCCCTCCCTTTCAGTACCCTCCTTGAGCCATCTTTTCCAATTCTTTAAACTCCTACTGGTAGCACTTTGGAACTCAAGAGTGATTTATTCCGCTGATTTCATGCAATATTTCACAAATGTCCTCCACAAAGCTCGGCGGGCCCTGTCCGTCCATACATAAGGGTTGCCGGTCTTGGTTCTGTTTCGGTTATTGGAATCATATTATCAACAGTCGATCTGGGAAGTTTTAGAACGGCTGAAATATCCCTGATGGATGACATATATTGATTAGTTCCAGTTCAAAATTAATGAGCTCTCCTGATTGGCCCATTTAGCCTCTACCGACAACACAGTAATCCCTGCCTCCTTCTATACTGGTGGGTCCGCCATTTGTGACATCTAGTGGTCAAAATCCACATTATACAGGGATTTCTTAGATATTTTTAATTAGATAGTGTACGTGACATCCTTATCATATTATCTCATGCGCCAGCGTTTCGGCCACTGTTACAATAGCCCTTCATCAAGGAAGAATATTTAGTACTAGGTCACTGCTGCTTCAGCTCTTACGAACTGGAGTTTCATCCTGCTCCTACTCATCATTACCAGAAATTTGACATCCATCTCCGGGAGAAGTTCCCTGTAGGCTTTTTCATTCATTAAGATGCAGGCTACAGGTATATATATATATATATATATATATATATATATATTGCTGCTCTAGATTTTTTACCATCATTTATCCACATTCCAAGACATCGTCCTTTAATATTGAACCTACTTAGCGTTTTTATTTAATACATAGCGATCTAGCACCAGTAATGTAAAGCACGACAATACTACAGTAACAATAATCAGTCATTTAATCATCATCCTATTTATGATCGTCGTCGGCCATCTGTGTCGCACTGTTGAATAAGTGCTCCTTTTCGAAGCATGACGGCCTTTTTAATTATATTGAAGTGCCAAGTTTTAGAACGGCTGAAATATCCCTGATGGATGACATATATTGATTAGTTCCAGTTCAAAATTAATGAGCTCTCCTGATTGGCCCATTTAGCCTCTACCGACAACACAGTAATCCCTGCCTCCTTCTATACTGGTGGGTCCGCCATTTGTGACATCTAGTGGTCAAAATCCACATTATACAGGGATTTCTTAGATATTTTTAATTAGATAGTGTACGTGACATCCTTATCATATTATCTCATGCGCCAGCGTTTCGGCCACTGTTACAATAGCCCTTCATCAAGGAAGAATATTTAGTACTAGGTCACTGCTGCTTCAGCTCTTACGAACTGGAGTTTCATATTGCTCCTACTCATCATTACCAGAAATTTGACATCCATCTCCGGGAGAAGTTCCCTGTAGGCTTTTTCATTCATTAAGATGCAGGCTACAGGTATATATATATATATATATATATATATATATATATATATATATATATATATATATATATATATATATATATATATATATATATATATTGCTGCTCCAGATTTTTTACCATCATTTATCCACATTCCAAGACATCGTCCTTTAATATTGAACCTACTTAGCGTTTTTATTTAATACATAGCGATCTAGCACCAGTAATGTAAAGCACGACAATACTACAGTAACAATAATCAGTCATTTAATCATCATCCTATTTATGATCGTCGTCGGCCATCTGTGACGCACTGTTGAATAAGTGCTCCTTTTCGAAGCATGACGGCCTTTTTAATTATATTGAAGTGCCAAAGAAATTGTTATAGACGTGTGTATTCAAATACAGAGTTACATAAACAGGCACAACACGGTGCTGCGGTCGG
This sequence comes from Schistocerca cancellata, assembly GCF_023864275.1. Lineage (NCBI taxonomy): Eukaryota > Metazoa > Arthropoda > Insecta > Orthoptera > Acrididae > Schistocerca > Schistocerca cancellata. Next base: position 1,182,978,978 of record NC_064626.1, read on the forward strand.
TAACGTCTATATAAGATAACAAGTGCTTGGTTCAGTTCTTAGATCGGTCAGTGCTGCTAGGATGACAGGTTATCAACACTTGAGTGAGTTTGAACGTGGTGTTACGGTCGGCGTACGAGCGATGGGACGCAGCGTCTCCGACGTAGCTATGTAGCGGGGGTTTTTCTCGTACGGCCATTTCACGAGTGCACCGCGATTATCAGAAATCCGGTGAAACATCATAGTCCGCAGCTCGTAGTCGTGCAATAGCGTTCTCGCTTCACACACCCGGGTTCCCGGGTTCGATTCCCGGCGGGTTCAGGGATTTTCTCTGCCTCGTGATGACTGGGTGTCGTGTGATGTCCTTAGGTTAGTTAGGTTTATGTAGTTCTAAGTTCTAGGGGACTGATGACCATAGATGTTAAGTCCCATAGTGCTCAGAGCCATTTGAACCATTTTTTTGAAACATCATATCTTCGACATCTCTGCGGCCGGAAATCGATCCTACAAGAACTGCACCGATGACGACTGAAATGAATCGTTTAATGTGACAGAAGTGCAAGCCAAGCATATTGCTGCAGATTTCAATGTTGGGTCATCAACAAGTGTCAGCGCTCGAACCATTCAAGAAACAATATCGATATAGGCTTTCAGAACCTCGCATACCCCTGACGAGTGCACGAGACAAAGCTTTACGCTTCACCTGGGCCCGTCAACATTGGATTGTTGATGACTGGAAACATGTTGCCTGATCGGACGAGTCTCGTTTCAGATTGTATCGAGCGGCTGGACGTGTAATGGTATGGAGACAATCTCATAAATCCATGGAACCTGCACGCCAGCAGAGGACTGTTCAAGGTGATGGAGGCTCTGTAATGGTGCAGTGGGAATGACATGGGACTCCTGATATGTGTAGATACGACTCTGACAGGTGACACGTACGTAAACATCCTGTCTGACCAGCTGCATCCAATATTGTCCATTGCGCATTCCGACGGACTTGGGCAACTATAGCAGTACAATGCGACACCCCACACATCCAGAATTGCTACAGAGTGACTCCAAGAGCACTCTTCTGAGTTTTAACCCTTCCACTGGCCACCAGACTCCCCAGACTTGAACATTACTGACCATATCTGGGATGCCTTGCAACATGCTATTCAGAAGAAATCCCCACCCTCTCGTACTCTTACGGATTTATGGATAGCCCTGCAGGAATCATGGCGTCTGTTCCTTCTAGAACCATTCAGACATTAGACGAGTTCATGCCACGTCGTGTTGCGGCACTTATGCGTGCTCACGAGGGCCCTACATCTACATCTACATCTACATCTATACTCCGCGAGCCACCTTACGGTGTGTGGCGGAGGGTACTTATTGTACCACTATCTGATCCCCCCTTCCCTGTTCCATTCACGAATTGTGCGTGGGAAGAACGACTGCTTGTAAGTCTCCGTATTTGCTCTAATTTCTCGGATCTTTTCGTTGTGATCATTACGCGAGATATATGTGGGCGGTAGTAATATGTTGCCCATCTCTTCCCGGAATGTGCTCTCTCGTAATTTCGATAATAAACCTCTCCGTATTGCGTAACGCCTTTCTTGAAGTGTCCGCCACTGGAGCTTGTTCAGCATCTCCGTAACGCTCTCGCGCTGACTAAATGTCCCCATGACGAATCGCGCTGCTTTTCGCTGGATCATGTCTATCTCTTCTATTAATCCAACCTGGTAAGGGTCCCATACTGATGAGCAATACTCAAGAATCGGACGAACAAGCGTTTTGTAAGCTACTTCTTTCGTCGATGAGTCACATTTTCTTAGAATTCTTCCTATGAATCTCAACCTGGCGCCTGCTTTTCCCACTATTTGTTTTATGTGATCATTCCACTTCAGATCGCTCCGGATAGTAACTCCTAAGTATTTTACGGTCGTTACCGCTTCCAATGATTTACCACCTATGGCATAATCGTACTGGAATGGATTTCTGCCCCTATGTATGCGCATTATATTACATTTATCTACGTTTAGGGAAAGCTGCCAGCTGTCGCACCATGCATTAATCCTCTGCAGGTCTTCCTGGAGTACGTACGAGTCTTCTGATGTTACTACTTTCTTGTAGACAACCGTGTCATCTGCAAATAGCCTCACGGAGCTACCGATGTTGTCAACTAAGTCATTTATGTATATTGTAAACAATAAAGGTCCTATCACGCTTCCTTGCGGTACTCCCGAAATTACCTCTACATCTGCAGATTTTGAACCGTTAAGAATGACATGTTGAGTTCTTTCTTCTAGGAAATCCTGAATCCAATCACAAACCTGGTCCGATATTCCGTAAGCTCGTATTTTTTTCATTAAACGTAAGTGCGGAACCGTATCAAATGCCTTCCTGAAGTCCAGGAATACGGCATCAATCTGCTCGCCAGTGTCTACGGCACTGTGAATTTCTTGGGCAAATAGGGCGAGCTGAGTTTCACATGATCTCTGTTTGCGGAATCCATGTTGGTTATGATGAAGGAGATTTGTATTATCTAAGAACGTCATAATACGAGAACACAAAACATGTTCCATTATTCTACAACAGATTGACGTAAGCGAAATAGGCCTATAATTATTCGCATCTGATTTATGACCCTTCTTGAAAATGGGAACGACCTGCGCTTTCTTCCAGTCGCTAGGTACTTTACGTTCTTCCAGCGATCTACGATAAATTGCTGATAGAAAGGGGGCAAGTTCTTTAGCATAATCACTGTAGAATCTTAAGGGTATCTCGTCTGGTCCGGATGCTTTTCCGCTACTAAGTGATAGCAGTTGTTTTTCAATTCCGATATCGTTTATTTCAATATTTTCCATTTTGGCGTCCGTGCGACGGCTGAAGTCAGGGACCGTGTTACGATTTTCCGCAGTGAAACAGTTTCGGAACACTGAATTCAGTATTTCTGCCTTTCTTCGGTCGTCCTCTGTTTCGGTGCCATCGTGGTCAACGAGTGACTGAATAGGGGATTTAGATCCGCTTACCGATTTTACATATGACCAAAACTTTTTAGGGTTCTTGTTTAGATTGTTTGCCAATGTTTTATGTTCGAATTCGTTGAATGCTTCTCTCATTGCTCTCTTTACGCTCTTTTTCGCTTCGTTCAGCTTTTCCTTATCAGCTATGATTCGACTACTCTTAAACCTATGATGAAGCTTTCTTTGTTTCCGTAGTACCTTTCGTACATGATTGTTATACCACGGTGGATCTTTCCCCTCGCTTTGGACCTTAGTCGGTACGAACTTATCTAAGGCGTACTGGACGATGTTTCTGAATTTTTTCCATTTTTGTTCCACATCCTCTTCCTCAGAAATGAACGTTTGATGGTGGTCACTCAGATATTCTGCGATTTGTGCCCTATCACTCTTGTTAAGCAAATATATTTTCCTTCCTTTCTTGGCATTTCTTATTACACTTGTAGTCATTGATGCAACCACTGACTTATGATCACTGATACCCTCTTCTACATTCACGGAGTCGAAAAGTTCCGGTCTATTTGTTGCTATGAGGTCTAAAACGTTAGCTTCACGAGTTGGTTCTCTAACTATCTGCTCGAAGTAATTCTCGGACAAGGCAGTCAGGATAATGTCACAAGAGTCTCTGTCCCTGGCTCCAGTTCTGATTGTGTGACTATCCCATTCTATACCTGGTAGATTGAAGTCTCCCCCTATTACAATAGTATGACCACGAAACTTCTTCACGACGTTCTGCAGGTTCTCTCTGAGGCGCTCAACTACTACGGTTGCTGATGCAGGTGGTCTATAGAAGCATCCGACTATCATATCTGACCCACCTTTGATACTTAGCTTAACCCAGATTATTTCACATTCGCATTCGCTAATAACTTCACTGGATATTATTGAATTCTTTACTGCTATAAATACTCCTCCACCATTGGCGTTTATCCTATCCTTGCGGTATATATTCCATTCTGTGTCTAGGATTTCGTTACTGTTCACTTCCGGTTTTAACCAACTTTCCGTTCCTAATACTATATGCGCACTATTTCCTTCAATAAGAGATACTAATTCAGGAACCTTGCCCTGGATACTCCTGCAGTTTACCAATATTATGTTAACTTTTCCTGTTTTTGGTCTCTGAGGACGGACGTTCTTTATCAACGATGATAATGTCCTCTCTGGTAAGCCGTCAGGTATTTTATCGTTTCGCCCAAGGGGGGGTCCCTCTAACCTAAAAAACCCCCGTGTGCACGCCACACGTACTCTGCTACCCTAGTAGCTGCTTCCGGTGTGTAGTGCACGCCTGACCTGTCTAGGGGGGCCCTACAGTTCTCCACCCAATAACGGAGGTCGATGAATTTGCAACCATTATAGTCGCAGAGTCGTCTGAGCCTCTGGTTTAGACCCTCCACACGGCTCCAAACCAGAGGACCGCGATCGACTCTGGGCACTATGCTGCAGATATTAAGCTCAGCTTGCACTCCGCGTGCGATGCTGGTTGTCTTCACCAAATCAGCCAGCCGCCGGAAGGAACCAAGGATGGCCTCAGAACCCAAGCGGCAGGCGTCATTCGTTCCGACATGTGCTACTATCTGCAGCCGGTCACACCCAGTGCGTTCAATAGCTGCCGGAAGGGCCTCCTCCACATTACGGACGAGACCCCCCGGCAAGCACACCGAGTGCACACTGGCATTCTTCCCCGACCTACCCGCTATTTTCCTGAGGGGCTCCATAACCCGCCTAACGTTGGAGCTCCCTATAACTAATAGGCCCGCCCTCTGTGACTGTCGGGACCTTGCCGGAGAATCGGCCACTGGCCCAACAGGCGAGGCATCCTGTGGTGGCTCGGAAACGATGTCATCACCACTAGGAAGCACCCCGTACCTGTTGGAAAGGGGTAAGGCAGCTGCCACGCGGCCAGATCCCACCTTCGCCTTTCGGCCAGGCACGCGAGAGCCCACCACTGTCCGCCATTCACCCTGGAGTGATGGCTGACCGGTAAGATGCTCACTGCCGGAAGACGCAGCGACATCAGGGGTTCCATGTGATTCCAAGGCCACCGAAGTAGGCATAGGTCTCACCACAGTTGCCCCAACGCCACTACGAGCCGACGCCTGCGCCTCGAGCTCGATGAGCCTAACAGACAAAGCCTCCACCTGCCCCCGAAGAGTGGCCAATTCTCCTTGCGTCCGCTCACAACAACCACAGTCCCTACACATGACTATGTTTACCCTACCCTATACGGTGACAAATTCCCAAGATAATCTTCTGATGAGCTACTCTGATAATCAAGAAACACTCACTGAAATACGAGACGCGAAAACTACGCTAGGTTTTCCCAGAAAAACTATTTAAAAGCTAAGCGCAGCAAATAAGTACAAAAACGCTTTATACAAACAGTACTGTGCTGCTGCTGGTGCTCTCGCTCTCGCTGTCACAAGACAACTGCTGTTTCAAGTGACTAGTTGCTAACGGCCGCGAAACAAACAAAGACGGTTTTAGGGCGCTTTCTGTTCTAAACGATCAAGAAAACACTAAGAAATCTAACACGAAAACTACGTAAAGTTTTATCAAGAACTGTTAGTTACTATGCAGAGCAGATAAACACAAATAGGATCCCTTCCTTAGTGGAAGGTCGTAAACAAAATGCAAAATAAACGCTTTATACAAACAGTACTGAGCTGCTGCTGGTGCTCTCGCTCTCGCTGTCACATGATATTAGGCAGGGTTACCAGTTTCTTTGGATCTTCAGTGTATGATAGCCTTACATGTTCCCTGATGCCATCCATCTGTCTTCCATGTCCCCGTAGTTTGACCATTTATTAACTCTTGGAACAAGGTAAAGAAGTTCATTTGTTCGTGTACCATCTGTTTTCTTGAATATGTATCCTGGCACCCTGTATTTCATTTTATTATTGCCGAAATTACTTCAGTTCCAGTTGGTTCTGTTTGAAATAGACACCCAGAAGAAATGAAAAATGTAAGCAATGAAACTCAGAGTCTGAATCACACATACTGAAAGGATAGGTACAGGGATACATTTTTGATTCGGAACTTTAATTCTCATAGTTATCTAAAGCAGTCCTTTGAGTTGCGTTACTCACGTTTTCATGCCATCAAAAATCTCTTGTTTTCACAAATCTCTTTCTTTCTTTATCTTCTTTTTTTCAGTTAGCTTCGCCTGAATAACTTATGCAGTGACTGACTTGTTAGTTCCATAGCCGAAATGGTTTATGGCACCTGAGAAAAAATATTGAAGTATTTCCTTTTATTTTTATTTGTTTTTATCTCATTTAAATGATTATCGCAATGATACATTATAAAAGATAACTTTTTCATGAAAAGTTATGTAATGAAAGTTTTTACTAATCAACGAACACTCTTCTAGCTCTACTAAACACATGGAAGCTTCCAGGAGCTGAAGAAAATATTGAAGTAATGTCGCTGAGAAAAATTATAGAGGCTAAGTCACTTGTGACCGACCTACCATCTTGTCTTTCTTTGTAGAGAGTTCGTGCTATCTATATGTAAGTTGGGATCCAATGTAATTTGCTGGGTTATTAAGTACCTATTTCACTATAATCTGTGAAGTTCATTATTTAGTGAGATCCTTATAAAATACATAATTTGAATTCTATATTTCATGTTTCTCAGCGGCAATTATGAGCGTTTGGAGGCAGGCTGTTCAGTGGAAAACGACAGGACTCTATTCGTGTTCTTTCATTAACTGCTCCTCTGTTGGAAGTTAGAATACCCCTGAGGTATTTTATCCGCACATTTCCCCTCTTATACGTAACGTTTTATCGTGAAAAGAGGGTGGGTATGATCGATCTCCGCCTTCAAAAACTAATACCTGCCAATCTACTCAAGGACCTCATACGCCCCCTGTTGCGAGGGCAATAATATGATTATAGGCCCATGAATGTAATGTGTAAGTCAGTGCAACAGAAGTTCTTATAAATCGCAACATAAGGAGCTGCTATAGAGTTGATTGTCCATCGTCAATGCGAGTTACTTCCCTGTCGTGTGAGTTAAGGATCACTAATTTTTGCTTCGAGAAACTTTCAGCTGAAAAATCTGACTGAGAGACGTGTGGATTTGCACACATAAAGCGGAGGACTATATTTCAGAAACTCTAGGAGGAGTTTTTCTTGAAATGCCATTACATTGTCTGAAAATTTCTACGTTACAATATTCACTTAATTTTAGCGCTTGTTCAGTTCTTGAAAGCTCATTTCAAATCGAGTGGCATATCCGTCTCACTTGGGGAAATACACAGTGGCGAAAATCTCATGGGGTATTTTTCATATTTTTTCTTCAGCAATAGCTGTTACTTGATGTATATAAATTTATATGTATACGTAAGTGTTGTGTATGTATATTTGCTACTGTGTATGTACTATGACCAGAGAGATTAACAGCTGTGTGAGATCACAAGAATGGACAATTGAAGGAAGGTGGAAGGAGAGAAAAGGAGGAATAGTGTGGGATTCTCTGGACAACAGATTTGCGAAATCGAGGATCTGAACAACTCAAGGACGGCGAAAAACATGGATGAAGGTGGAGTAAAGAGCGTTTGATACCAAGTAATTAAATAGGCTCAGATTCTGCAGGCGATCTGTGAGAATAGATCTGATGTCTCAGCTAGAATGAGGGGAGAATGTGGCTTCTTACTGTATTATGTTGAGCACTGGTTAATTACTGAACAACACTTTTCTAAAGACATATTACATTTATGTGCTAGAATGAGATTTTCACTCTGAAGTGGAGTGTGTGCTGATATGAAACTTCCTGGCAGATTAAAACTGTGTGCCGGACCGAGACTCGAACTCGGGACTTTTGCCTTTGGCGGGCAAGTGCTCTACCATCTGAGCAACCCAAGCACGAATCACGCCCCGCCCTTACAGCTTTACTTCTGCCAGTATCTCGTCTCCTACATTCCAAACTTTACAGAGGCTATCCTGCGAACCTAGCAGGAGAGCTTTTACATTTATGTGTCTTCCCGGTTTAACGAAGAATAGCACCCCTACAGTTATACAGGATGGTCAGAAGCAGTCTGAAAATCTTATAAGGGCAGGTTGTGCTCAGAAGGCGGCGCCGATTCCGAGTTATTTAGCATTGTCATTAGCCAATCAGGTCATTACCTGCGCAAATTCAAGCACTTGCTTGCGCTAAAATACGGTAATGCAGATCCTGGGTCTGCGAGTTACCACTTGCTGAAATACTAATTGCAAGTTAAAATGTGACTTTTCGTAAGTGGTAAATTTACGTTAGTGGGCAAAAGCTATGTTTGTTCAGTTTGAGAAAAGCAAATGAAGAACACGTCTGACGACACCACCTCTGGGAGGTCGCTTGAATCTGCTGAATAGTTAACTTCAACGCTCAAACATAGCAATTACGCAACCAACCGCTTGCAGATACTTGTTTGGCACATTGATCTAGGTTTCGACACCTCTAAGGTATCTTATAAAAACTTAACTCCTCCCTAACAGGCCATGAAGACCCAACGGTACCGACCGGCCGCCTTGTCATCCTCAACCCATAGGCGTCACTGGATGCAAAAATGTAGGGCATGTGGTCAGCACACTGCTCTCGCTGCCGTACGTCAGTTTCCGAGACCGGACTAAGAGTATCTTCGTCAGAATGAAATTTTGAGAAATCCTATAAAATAATGCGTAGAAAATGAAGTATGACAGAAAACACTAACCAAGATGACGATTGTCATGAGGTACAAAGGTTATTTACGTAAAATTACATTGCGAGAAAGCAATGACCAGAGTTTGGAGCAGATATGTTCAAGTTAAAAAAAACACGTTCTAGACTTTGTCACCAACGCATAGCTAGGAACAACATCAGACTGATAGGCCGATAAGTCTGATGTCGGTCCTAGCTAGGCATTCGTGCCAAACGCAGCAACGTGTTTCATTTTATTTTTGAATTGAGAATATCTGCTCTAAACTCTGATCATTTCTTTCTAGCAATGTAGTTTTACATAAGCAACCTTTGCACGTAATGACAATTGTCATCTTGGTTAATGCTTTCTGTCATACACAATTTTCTATGTGTCATTTTGTACGCTTACTCAAAATTTCATTCCGAAGATACCCTCAGAGGTGTCGAAACCTAGGTCAACGTACCAAACAAACATCTGCAACCGGTTGGTTGCGTAATTCCTATTTTTGAAAATTATATATGTTTGTTGAGACTCACCCAAATTTAAAACTGTAGCTTCAATGCTAAATGACTTAGGATATGGGCAGCGTATCGATTTTTTTCAGTACTTTCTCAGCATAGCATACTCTGCAACACGCTTATAAGCTTTCCAGACTGTTTCTCACCAACTTGTATATCGCACTTTGCATTCAAATATTAATGAAAATCGATAATTGTGAGTATATTGAAAATTTTGGTGCCACCTGGATATTCCTCCATATAATGCTCGAATTTATTTGTACTTTTCAGAAAACCTGTGGGATTCCAGCCGATATTGTCTTCTAAGAGCGTCATTGTTAATTTTAGTGTCTTTGCATAAAATCATCGAAGGCAAAGCCATCTTACCAAAATCAGCGAAATTAGATTGCAGTATTAGATCCCATCCTTATGCGTTGTCGAGTAGAGGAATTACTAACCTGGAGAGACTACTCAAACGCGTCTTTGCATAGAAAACGGTGATAGTGTTTGGGGGGTGCCCCATATTGGCGAAGGGCATTCGTTTTTGTTAGTACTGCTTGTGTTTGCGACTTTCGAGCGATTCGTTCACTGAGCTACAATCTAAACCTAGACAGCGCCAAGCAGTATCAGTAAACAGTAATTTCATCTCTCTTGTTCAGCGGAACGCTTTTACAGTTTGCTCCGACATATCATTTGGGTGAGTGCGGTTGCAGCTGTAGCGGTTATAAAACTAAGTACTGACAAAGTTGTTCGTGTACTGTTACACATTTATTAAATTTAATAGTTTTCAACGGGTTTTCGTGTTGCTTGTGGTGAAATATCGATTTAATAAACTTTTGGAAACGTTTTCTCGCTGGGAAGAGTTTTCTGTGCGTTGAAGTCGTTAGGAAAAATCGTACTTTAGTTTTCAAAGGTCATTTCTAATTGTTTCTAGCGAAATATTGCAGTAAAATTTTAATTAACCGTTTCAACTTCGTTGAGTGTTCCAGTGACCTCTTGAATTTTTGGTTTTAGCTAATATATTTTGTGAAGTTTTGTTAGCATTCGTGTTATTTGTGGTTTAGTAGTTTAATAAAAGTTGTTGGTTTCTTAGTAGCGACAGAATTTCGAGACTGCTATTGCTAGTTCTATAAATAGTTCTACTGGTGTACCTGAACTTAGGTAACGTAGACGTTTAGTTTCTTTCAGGAACTGTAAATGAATGAGAAGTGTGGACTCTGTCGTATGTTTTTGAGTAGTGGGTTATGGTGTGGGATTTGTTCAAAGTATTTTAATTGGGGGGAGGGGGAATGCAGTGGGGAAGCCAATGGGCATTCTAGAGAGATCTTCTCCTGGGAATGAAGAATCTATAGTAGAAATAAGTTGACAGAGGAGCAGGAGCGTAAGATCTGTGCCCTCCAGGTGCTGTTTCAATACGCAAAGGAGGGACTAGATAGGTTGAGGAGGGTGAAGGGTGCTGGGGAATGGGAACTGAAAGTTGGCAAGAAGGCAGCTAGGAGGAGGAGGTATTCAGACAGTTGTACTTTGCGCATATGCAATAGATTTGACCAACTGTCAAGAGTTGAGTGGAGAGGAGCCTCTTGTAGCTGTAGGTATAGGAGGCTGGTTCAAATGGCTCTGAGCACTATGGGACTTAACATCTATGGTCATCAGTCCCCTAGAACTTAGAACTACTTAAACCTAACTAACCTAAGGACAGCACACAACACTCAGCCATCACGAGGCAGAGAAAATGTCTGACCCCGCCGGGAATCGAACCCGGGAACCCGGGCGTGGGAAGCGAGTAGGTATAGGAAACATGCAGCATTCCTCAGCGGTTACGAGGCCTAAGTGAGATGCAAAGTCTAACAGAAAGAAGAAGGTTCTGCTGCTAGGTAGTTCTCACGGAAGAGTTGTGGACCAGCAGTTGCAGGAACTGTTGGTGAGTGACTACTTGGTCACCAGCATTGTGAAGCCTAGTGCAAGGTTGACTCAGGTGACTAACAGCATGGGGGAGTTAAGTAGGAAGGAGGATGGGGTAGTCATAGTGGGTGGGGAAGGGAGTAGTCTTGATAGGGACGGGGAATATGATGTAGGTGGTGACCTGGTAAAGACAGCTAATCGAACTGGTGGCATTAATATCCATTTCATGCAACTGTTTCAGCATGATCGGCCTCATCTTAATGTGGCTATAAGGCAATGGGGCTGGAGAAGGCTTTGATGGGCACATTGCAGTGGTGCCAGTTGGATCTACCAGTAGATCGGGTTTCGATAGGCATGGCCTGCGCCTCAGTTTGAAGGGGACGCTGAAAAAGCTTATTGGTGACAGTGTTGTGGGGGGTGGTGGGATCATTCATGAAAAAATTCCTGTAGTAGTTGGTGTTAGAGCTGCATCTTTTTTAGACTGAAGTCAGCTGATAGGTATACCTGCTTAAACGAAGTCCCTCTAACTAAGGAATCACCTTCAGAGGACGCCATGTTTCCATGTAGAGAAGAAAGTAGCATATCTCATCAAAATATAAGAGGTATTAGAGATAAAGTTAGTCAGCTGCTTATATATGTTGACTCTGAAATTATTGGTATAGGCTTCCTTTACCAGGATACAGATTAGTTCCCTGTTTTTCAAGGGGTTCCTTGTGGGGTGGTGGAGTGGCCATGCGCGTAAAAAATAATATTCCATTTGAGTCCATAGACGTGTCGCGGCACTGCACTGAAGAGATATTTGAATGTTCTGCAGGGGCAGTTGCATTTAAAGAAACTAAACTTGTAATTTTTGTTGTTTATAGCTCCTCTGACTGTGACTTCAGAGCATTTCTGTTAAAGCTAGAGAGGGTTCTTCATTCACTTTATAGAAAGTAACAGAAATCAGTTACATGTGGTGACTTCATGATTAATTTTGTATATCATTGTGGAAGAAAAACAGTGTTGGTAGATCTCCTAAATTCATATGATCTGATTCAGACTGTGTTTTTCCAACAGGGGAACAGTAGCACAGCCATAGAAAATATTTTTATTCATTCTTCATTACTAGACGGGCATTCTGTTAGTAAAAGGGTGAATGGCCTTGCAGACCATGATGCAAAAATTTTAACACCAAGGCTTTTGTACTCAAACAAGTGTCACGTGTAATTCCAAAATATGTATTAACGTTAATCCAACAGCAATAGAGTGTTTTTTAAAACTCCCCACTGAACAAGAGTGGCAGAATGTTTATAGTGCCGATAAGATAGATGACAAATATAATGGTTCCTTAACACATTTCTCATGCTCTTTGAGCGTTGCTTTCCATTACAACATTCTAAACAGGGTAGTAGCAGTAAAAGGCAGCCTGGGTGGGTGACAAGTGGTATAAAGATATCATGTAGAACAAAGTGCAAATTATATCGAAATTTTATAAGTAGTCACAATCAAGCTACAGCTGCCCATTAAAAAGGGGTTTTGGATTGGTAAAGAGCATGCGGTGCGCAAATAGAATAGCTAATTCACAGAATAAAATTAAATCAATATGGTCAGTTGTGAAGGAAATGTCTGTTCACTCCTGTTCTGTTGAGGAGTTCCCCAAAAAATTAAGCTGATTCTTATGTTATATTGTTGACTGCGTTTATTGAAACTTATGGCTTGACTTTTTTTTGGGTTCATAAACATTTTATTTTTATCTTTTGTTTCTTTTATGTTGTAGTTTCATGTACTGACACGTTCCATGACGTTGGAGATTTGTTCCTCGATTTGGTCCTACGAAACTTGGCGTGGAAATAAATAAAAGATAAAAAATTATCATGGCGATTGTGTGACTCAATGCGTCACGGTCCTGTTTCGTGGAGTAGTCTCTCCTTTTCATACTGCTGATACTGCAACCTGTGCTTTCGCTGATTTTGCTGAGAGGGCATGGCGCTTTCGATGATCGTTCGCAAATGCACACGAAAATAAAGATTGTCGCTCTGAGGTGACAATATCGGCTTGAAATACACAGGTTTTCCGGAAAGTGCAAATAAATTCGGAGCAGTATATGTAGGAATATCCAGGTGACACCAAAATTTTCAATTTGAGCTCAATGGTTGGGGGAGACTTCTTCGGATATACCTTTGAGCGCCGAAAAACAAACATGTACAACATAAACAGTGTCACGTACACAGAAACCAACATACAGCTTAAAGACACACACACACACACACACACACACACACACACACACACACACACAGACACACATACACACACACCAAGAAAACACGCAGGCGAAATTACTGGAAGCTGATAAGTGTATTTCGTCATCCTAGTGCACAGGTGTTTAAAAAGTGACAGTGAGAACGAGTAACTGCTACGATACATCGAATGATTAAACGTTATGAAAGCAGTAACTAATGGCGTGGAATACCACTCTTTTAATTAACAAAAACTGTCAGATTTTTCAAAAACTCCTATAGGTGTCGATGATGCATATTTCAAAGTTTCTATGTGTTTCGAACGCATTTTTGCCGCCGAAGTAAGGTTAAGTGGCGGAGGGAGATTATTAAGAATTAAAGTTAAATGCAAAGAACCAATACGTGCAGACAGTATTGTAACCTCCCCACTATCTGTTTTTGTATGAAATTTAGCACTACTTTACCTCCCACTCCACAAAAGTCTTCGTGTTATCTAAACCATGTGCCCACAAACTGTTATCGAACTTAAACTCATATGTTATCCTTTGACTAACCAGAACCTCATTTGAACTGAACTGTAACTGATCTGAATGCAACTTATATTAAATGCGCTACTGAAGTAAAACAATTATCTGATTATAATCAAAATTTCCACTTAACTCGCATCTTGACAACAGTGTTGTATTTATAAATAAAATATCCAAACTATATTCAAATTGTGGAATGAGGTGAGACGTAATGATAAGCAGTAGGCTGGGGAGAGTAACTATTCCTACGAAATTATATTCCAAGACAAAGGTTTTTGGAATGAAGTATATATTCACAAAGACAGAGTAAAACTTCGCGTGATCTTCACACACAACATACGTCTGAACAATGCTATGCTTAACAAAGTGAACAATGATTTAAAGAGGGCACAATGTTAATAGAGAATTTCTGTTTAAATCAAGCAGCTTACTCAGTAAATATCTGAATGCATAACTCAGTGAAATTTTCTCTCAACTTTGAGCAAATGAACGAAGTTAACTTGCTGACAATAATCATTCCGATAAACTAGCTGCGCAGTGCTGCAGTCTTACCTCAAGCTTCTTCACTTCAAAAATAATAACATTATTCAAAATTATTCAAAATTTACGTTCTCTTTGCTTTCTAGTATACACTCCTGGAAATTGAAATAACAACACCGTGAATTCATTGTCCCAGGAAGGGGAAACTTTATTGACACATTCCTGGGGTCAGATACATCACATGATCACACTGACAGAACCACAGGCACATAGACACAGGCAACAGAGCATGCACAATGTCAGCACTAGTACAGTGTATATCCACCTTTCGCAGCAATGCAGGCTGCTATTCTCCCATGGAGACGATCGTAGAGATGCTGGATGTAGTCCTGTGGAACGGCTTGCCATGCCATTTCCACCTGGCGCCTCAGTTGGACCAGCGTTCGTGCTGGACGTGCAGACCGCGTGAGACGACGCTTCATCCAGTCCCAAACATGCTCAATGGGGGACAGATCCGGAGATCTTGCTGCCAGGGTAGTTGACTTACACCTTCTAGAGCACGTTGGGTGGCACGGGATACATGCGGACGTGCATTGTCCTGTTGGAACAGCAAGTTCCCTTGCCGGTCTAGGAATGGTAGAACGATGGGTTCGATGACGGTTTGGATGTACCGTGCACTATTCAGTGTCCCCTCGACGATCACCAGTGGCGTACGGCCAGTGTAGGAGATCGCTCCCCACAACATGAAGCCGGGTGTTGGCCCTGTGTGCCTCGGTCGTATGCAGTCCTGATTGTGGCGCTCACCTGCACGGCGCCAAACACGCATACGACCATCATTGGCACCAAGGCAGAAGCGACTCTCATCGCTGAAGACGACACGTCTCCATTCGTCCCTCCATTCACGCCTGTCGCGACACCACTGGAGGCGGGCTGCACGATGTTGGGGCGTGAGCGGAAGACGGCCTAACGGTGTGCGGGACCGTAGCCCAGCTTCATGGAGACGGTTGCGAATGGTCCTCGCCGATACCCCAGGAGCAACAGTGTCCCTAATTTGCTGGGAAGTGGCGGTGCGGTCCCCTACGGCACTGCGTAGGATCCTACGGTCTTGGCGTGCATCCGTGCGTCGCTGCGGTCCGGTCCCAGATCGACGGGCACGTGCACCTTCCGCCGACCACTGGCGACAACATCGATGTACTGTGGAGACCTCACGCCCCACGTGTTGAGCAATTCGGCGGTACGTCCACCCGGCCTCCCGCATGCCCACTATACGCCCTCGCTCAAAGTCCGTCAACTGCACATACGGTTCACTTCCACGCTGTCGCGACATGCTACCAGTGTTAAAGACTGCGATGGAGCTCCGTATGCCACGGCAAACTGGCTGACACTGACGGCGGCGGTGCACAAATGCTGCGCAGCTAGCGCCATTCGACGGCCAACACCGCGGTTCCTGGTGTGTCCGCTGTGCCGGGCGTGTGATCATTGCTTGTACAGCCCTCTCGCAGTGTCCGGAGCAAGTATGGTGGGTCTGACACACCGGTGTCAATGTGTTCTTTTTTCCATTTCCATGGAGATGTGCACGTCAGAAAGAGAGCAAGTTACGTTACTGTTAAACAATTTTAACCTGATACATTCATATATATATATATATATATATATATATATATATATATATATATATATATATATATATATATATATATATATATATATTATTCATCCTGGCTGTCCTTCACAATAAATATTTCTTCATCTAATAGATAAAATCTCAAGTCCACATAGCACTTCTAAATACGTCCATCACCTTCAACACTTCAACTATGAATGTATCAGGTTAAAATTGTTTAACAGTAACGTAACTTGCTCTCTTTCTGACGTGCACATCGATAACATACAACAATCAGAGTGAAATGACCACCGTAGAATAGTAGCTCGACTACATCTGGCTATGACTACAGAATGAATTGTTGATTTCCGATAGCAGTACCAGGCGGAATTGAAGAGATGTACATCACGAAATCCAGGCGCATCGTCCGAAAGAACTGCTCCGGTAGCTGCAGATTCCCGAATCCGTGCCGCAGAGAATATCTGTCGATAGCGACCGTGCCATCGGCGATGCCCACTTTGCATGTCTGGATAACGGCGCACGCTTCTTTCATGCCAATACTCGGTCTGCCGATGTCAGCATAGGAGCCGCACTCCACAGAGGGATTTTTAGGTAGAGGTTATGCAATTTTCATTCCCATCTCCGTGCTTCCTTAGTCTTCTCTTAATCTGTCGTTGCCTAAGTGTCTTTCTTTAAGACCTCTGAAACTTTCTCGTGAAATATACACGTTTACATTTAATACTAACTGGTCAGTGACAGAAATTAATTAATCGCAAATAGAAAAGTATGTAACACGTTTATGTATTAACCACAGGCAAGTATTTGAACACTATGAGACTGTTACCATTCCATAAACAGTGTTTTAGAACGCGCAGTGGACCGGATAGTGTTTTAAATGAATTTAATTTCAACGAAAAGAGAAATAATGCCACACTTTCGTTGTGCAACAAACACTGAAACTCTACCAACATGCCACTGAACGCTGGAAAAGGATGGCGAGGGTGGTGGGTGTGGTGTTGTGGATGAGTATAAATGACTGACAGCCAACGGGGGAGGAACTTTACGAGTGAGAACTATCGCAGCCCGATTAAATTCTTGTGTGGCCAGTGGAAATGTTCGATCTTGTTTTATTTTATTTTCGCGGTACTATACAGAATTGAAGCCGGATGTATCTGAAGCATAATGACACTCGTCGCTGCACTGAGTGAAGGAGTAATTGTACACGCTATGTTGGTGATGGGTGGGTGGAGGATGGTAAGGGAGGGGGTCAGAATTTATGGTAGACCAGTGCCTATTCTAAACACGAAAACTGATGCCGAACGTGAAAGTAGCTTTGTAGCACTACGTGAGCCATGTGGGATGGGGATGGTCCACGCAGCGAACAGGTGAGTTGGTAACGAACTGTTATTATCGCTACACGTACTGCCAAAAACCTTTAGCATACTTTTCGTTCCACAGGAGACTGTAAATGTTACGTTTCCTGTGATACCAAGTTGTACCTATCGAAGACTTGATCAAACCACTTCACGACAGGGGGTGGCGTTACAATTTGGAACTACAGGGGTCGGACAAAAGTATGGAAATACCACGTTACATGCACGCCTGAACATAAATGCAGATGCTACCCAAGCCTACAGGTACCACTGTAATATATGACTAGGAACAGCAACTGTGTGACTTTCGCAACAGGTTGCAAGTGTCAATTGTGATCAGAACAGTGTTCTGAATACTTGTCAGTGCATTGTGTCAGGGTTAACAGAATTCAGACGTGGGTAAATTGTTTGTGCTCGTATGGTGAGTGCTTCCGTAACCGAGGCAGCCGAAGTTTCTGCTGTTTCAAGGGACATCATATCGAATACTTACACTGAATGCAGGGAAAGCGGGAAGCCACACCCGCTGACTCACAATGCGGCCCAAAGTGTGCGTTGAGGACTGTGATGCAATGCCAGTGAAGAGACTTGTGACGAAAAATAAAAGGACATAGCTGCAAAAATCATTGCAGAACTGAAAGTCGCACTCGTGAACCCTGTCAGCACAAAACAAAAGAAAAGAAAAAAAAAAACATGATAGGAACTCCAAAAGCTGGGAATTTCAGGGCGAGCTGAAATTCTAAACCATTTATCAGTGAAGCAAACACCCGTAACAGGAAAGGGTGGTGACGAATCCCTAGAACCTAGACTTTGAAATAATTGAAGAGTGACATTTGTTCGGATGAAACATGTTTCACAATGTTCAAAAATGTTCAAATGTGTGTGAAATCTTATGGGACTTAACTGCTAAGGTCATAAGTACCTAAGCTTGCACACTACTTAACCTAAATTATCCTCAGGACAAACACACACACCCCTTCCCCGAGGGAGGACTCGAACCTCCGCCGGGATCAGCCGCACAGTCTATAACTGCAGCGCGTAAGACCGCTCGTCTAATCCCGTGCGGAGTTTCGCAATGTTTCCACCTTCTGGCCGAGCATACGCCCCAAGAGTAAAATATAGTGGAGAATCGACAATGATTTGGATAGCCATGGGCCTCGTAGTTACTCTTCAAGGTGGCAATAGTGCCAAAGATTATTTGACCATTTTGACTGACTAGGTCAACCCTAAGATAAAATGTTTGTTCTACAAGTGGGATTCTGTGTTCCAGGACAACAGGGCCCCTTGAAAGGGTACAGTACCGCCCGACATTGAAAATAGGTACAACATACTTCATTATTCTTGTCAGTACAACATATTTTTTCTAATAATACCTCGATTTCAATTAATACAGCGAAGCGGGATACCAGTGTGGGAAACAATGACAATTTATTTATTTAACTGATCACATGTGCACTCCCACAAAATAAATCCCTACATCCAGTTTGGTGAGTTTTGTGAAATGAATGTATGGTCGTCTGCTAATCGCAGATAGTGAATGTGAATAAAAATGGTTCAAATGGCTCTGAGCACTATGGGACTCAACATCTTAGGTCATAAGTCCCCTAGAACTTAGAACTACTTAAACCTAACTAACCTAAGGACATCACACACACCCATGCCCGAGGCAGGATTCGAACCTGCGACCGTAGCAGTCCCGCGGTTCCGGACTGCAGCGCCAGAACCGCTAGACCACCGCGGCCGGCGAATGTGAATATATGATCATCTTTGAAACGTTGTTTTGGTCACCTTTGGTGGAACCAAAGAGATGAAAATTACCGGAGCTTTGAGCGCCTGATATGTGGCTGACCAATACGGCAGCAAGGTGCTCCCCCACTTCGGCAGAGGTGCGAGAGGACCTGAAGAACAGCCATGTTTCAGCACTCTGCCGCTGGATCTAGTGTTGGTTAAGACCTGTCTTAGGTGTGCTCCGTAAAGACAAAAGAGTGGAGACATGGTATGCATGTGAAATACTTAAGAGTAATTTAGAATAATAATTTCTCTATTTGAGGAACTTTTGTGGGGAGAATTAAATGTCAGGCAGGTAATATTAAGGGGATCGTAGTAATCTTCGGAAGTGACCAACGGTTACAATGAAACCACGTGTAGCAATAAGTTGAAATACTTCCGAGTGCTTAAGTTAAGCTGAATTACTAGCGTGTGTACTATAAGTTGGAAATATTTAAGAAATGGCGTATGCAGGACTTGAAGTTAGAGACGAGTACTTCCACGTGGTGAGTACTGTGTGAGTCTCAATCTGTGTATGAGACAAAGGATAAAGAAAAGTACTCGTCCATGGTATCAGTTGAGGACTCGCGTGTGTGATGAATATGTTCTTAATATTACTTTGCGTGTTATGTTTCCATGTGACGCTTGATTCAAACTATAATACTCTGAGAGAGAAGCAAGGTGAGTCAGCCGTCTATCCAGCAATGCCACATGGCTTGCATTGCACAGGAAGACGTGCATATATCCTCCAGAGTTCATAGTAGGAAAGAAAAATTACGAAGTGGGGCAGTGTCGTGTGAAACTGGGATAAATACTAATTGAAGTGGGGAAGCTGGAAGTGATAATGTTGTGACTATTCCTTGTGTTGTATTCCAAGTTGCGGTGTGGTGTATGTCATGTAATTTAAGTATGTGTGGTTTGCATGGGAGAGTAGCAAGGTAGTTTCAGAGGTAGTGGGTTATGCATGTTCCTTTTGTACCACTCGGGTCTGGAGGAAAGTTTCGTGATGATGGTTGTGAGAGTCGAAGTGTGAGATATAGCAAAAGATCCACCATCCTATCCAGAATGTGCACTGTAGCGTTAAATAATTATGAGGCCATAAGATAGAGAATAACCAATATAAAGCCATGCCCACTGGGCGGTATTTCTCATGTGTTATTGTTGTAGGTTATAGAATTTGTATGTTTAGGTTATAGAATTTATCGGAATAAATAAGATAGTGAAAAGAAAAAGATTGGTGACCTTTTCCTTCGAATAGTGTCTTGCCATGTTACCCAGAATTTATAATGTGTGCGCCATTCATATGCAGTGCGATGGCCACGTGTTGATCAAAGCCGTTGATTAATGACGAAAATGTGGTATTGCCAGTGCGTAGTGAACAGTCAGAGTTGTGTAAATTACTAATAGTCAGATGTGCGTTTCCGTTGCGTAATATCCAAGCAGGAGAATAACTTTTAACTTAATTGTGAGTACTAAAGTTAATGTTACTTGATAAATAAAAAATGAATCCACTCGCTTGGCAGACCACTCATCTTGCAGGCGTGACTGCTTGATGCCACAGTATGAGCAAGGCATGTGGGTGCCTGTCACCCTGATCACAAAGCTCGCATCGTTCATGGCTGGTTTTATGAGCAAGAGGAGGAACTGTCGTATCTCTCCTGCTCGCCACAGTGACCAGATATCAGCATCATTGAGCCTTTGTGGTCTGCTGTGGAGAAAAGCGTGCGTAACCGTTAAGCATCTCCACCATCATTACCTGAACTTGCCACTATGTTGCAGGAAGAATGATGTAAGACTCCACTGAAATCATGCAGGATCTGTATTTATCCATTCCCAGACGACTGGAAGCTCCTTTGTGTGCCAGCAGGTTTCCTACACCGTATTAGGCGTGGTAATGTTTTGTGTTTTGTTGTGAGCCCAGTATGTATATTCGCCGATTTCAATCCTTGTTATTTTTTATCGACTGAAACTTGTGCTGTCCCTGAGTAAAAATTCGCTCATATTTTATCAGCACAAGATGTACGTAGCCTCAAAATACGCAAAGTGGTTGAATAATAAATATATAAATTTTATTTGTTAAAAGGAATTCTGTTATATGTTATAGAGTGCACGACAAAGCGGTGGGCTTGGCTGCCGATCGCGGTACAACAGCGACCTGGCGTCTGAAGAAAAAAGAATACAGAAGGCCAAAAAAGAGTTAATCATTTAAAACAACAAAGATGTAAAAGAATAAGAATTTTAGTAGTATATCCGAAGTACGTCTGAAGTAGACACAGAGTTCGTCGTTTGTTCATGGTTAGGACACTAGTTCAGCGTTTGACGCTTAATTAATATTATATCTTGCAGTAGGAGAATTTATGATCTGACTTACGTATTTACATCGATACGTATAGAAAGGAAAATTAGCAAGATAATATTGGATTGTATCCTGATTGGAAAGTTTGAAATTTGTCATCACTTACGTAAGGCTCATGTTATCGTTTAATTCTGAAGAAGATAAGCCTGTTTTCACTTAAGGTGAGTGAACAACCATATATACACTCCTGGAAATTGAAATAAGAACACCGTGAATTCATTGTCCCAGGAAGGGGAAACTTTATTGACACATTCCTGGGGTCAGATACATCGCATGATCACACTGACAGAACCACAGGCACATAGACACAGGCAACACAGCATGCACAAAGTCGGCACTAGTACAGTGTATATCCACCTTTCGCAACCATGCAGGCTGCTATTCTCCCATGGAGACGATCGTAGAGATGCTGGATGTAGTCCTGTGGAACGGCTTGCCATGCCATTTCCACCTGGCGCCTCAGTTGGACCAGCGTTCGTGCTGGACGTGCAGACCGCGTGAGACGACGCTTCATCCAGTCCCAAACATGCTCAATGGGGGACACATCCGGAGATCTTGCTGGCCAGGGTAGTTGACTTACACCTTCTAGAGCACGTTCGGTGGCACGGGATACATGCGGACGTGCATTGTCCTGTTGGAACAGCAAGTTCCCTTGCCGGTCTAGGAATGGTAGAACGATGGGTTCGATGACGCTTTGGATGTACCGTGCACTATTCAGTGTCCCCTCGACGATCACCAGTGGTGTACGGCCAGTGTAGGAGATCGCTCCCCACACCATGATGCCGGGTGTTGGCCCTGTGTGCCTCGGTCGTATGCAGTCCTGATTGTGGCGCTCACCTGCACGGCGCCAAACACGAATACGACCATCACTGGCACCAAGGCAGAAGCGACTCTCATCGCTGAAGACGACACGTCTCCATTCGTCCCTCCATTCACGCCTGTCGCGACACCACTGGAGGCGGGCTGCACGATGTTGGGGCGTGAGCGGAAGACGGCCTAACGGTGTGCGGGACCGTAGCCCAGCTTCATGGAGACGGTTGCGAATGGTCCTCGCCGATACCCCAGGAGCAACAGTGTCCCTAATTTGCTGGGAAGTGGCGGTGCGGTCCCCTACGGCACTGCGTAGGATCCTACGGTCTTGGCGTGCATCCGTGCGTCGCTGCGGTCCGGTCCCAGGTCGACGGGCACGTGCACCTTCCGCCGACCACTGGCGACAACATCGATGTACTGTGGAGACCTCACGCCCCACGTGTTGAGCAATTTGGCGGTACGACCACCCGGCCTTCCGCATGCCCACTATACGCCCTCGCTCAAAGTCCGTCAACTGCAAATACGGTTCACGTCCACGCTGTCGCGGCATGCTACCAGTGGTAAAGACTGCGATGGAGCTCCGTATGCCACGGCAAACTGGCTGACACTGACGGCGGCGGTGCACAAATGCTGCGCAGCTAGCGCCATTCGACGGCCAACACCGCGGTTCCTGGTGTGTCCGCTGTGCCGTGCGTGTGATCATTGCTTGTACAGCCCTCTCGCAGTGTCCGGAGCAAGTATGGTGGGTCTGACACACCGGTGTCAATGTGTTCTTTTTTCCATTTCCAGGAGTGTAGTTCGTTGTAAAAAAAGGGAATAATTCTCGGTCGGAGATTTGTTCTTATGTTGATTGAAATGGGAAGTTTTGAAGCTAGATGCTTCCAAATGATTTATAAACTAAGGACTGAGCTGTCCTAGCAAGTTGAACAGAGGTTCAGTGTAGTATCTGAAGTTAATTTCAGAGTAAATTTTGTTTGGATTGAAAAGGGACGCAGGTGATTTTTGTTGAATTTTCGTTGTCTTCGGGGTAGTAGTTGTATATTGTAAAATACGCGAACCTATCAATTGATGAGAAAGCGACGACAAGCGAGAGTGCAGTCTCTGTCCTATATTGATTTATTTTGATGACAGGTGTCGGTATATGTATGGTATAATTGTTGGTGGTTGTGACTACTAACCCCTGTGAAGAGTGTAAACGATTGTGTGATTAAATCCTGGTCATTTCACCTAAAGAATTTATACTATTGTAATAGTTGTTCTTCCCATTTCGTACTGAAATAAGCAATTGCGAGTTCAATAACTGTGAGCACTTACGGTGATGACATTACTATTGGATAGTAAGTAAAATGAACAATTACCGGACATACTTAAAAAAGTTATTATTCTACATTGCTGGAAAAAGATATTTTAAAAAGGGTTAGTAACCGCGAATGTCCCACGCCTGAAGAGGTTGAGTCTCGTACATTATTATATACAGGGACAAAAGTGGTGGTGGAGCTTAGTGATTTGTTTTTCTTTATTTTTGATTTATCATTTAGTACCGAAAATAGGGAGTTTTTTTTAATCTTTTCCATCAAAAGATTATATAACAACTGAAATTGTTGAAACGTAAGAGACTTAAATATTGTGTAACGTTCCTCAAGGACAATAAATTAACGTTCATCATTAAATTAAAACCAAAGTTCCACTGGTGTCTGAACTTATTGTGTAGTTAGTTAATACTACTTATATTCTTGTGTCAATGTCTCTGAGCGTTTTAAATGTAGAAATAATAATACAAATACTTCTGAAGAGATATTTAGCAACGTTTTTCTCTAAAGTGAAAAGAAAAGCATAAGATTGAATTTTGACAGTTACGATATAAAGTTTAAGCTGTCAGAGAGGTTAACTGCTTCTGGTAGAAAAGATATATTTTATCACATCGAAACAATACGCAAACAGTAGTCATTTGTCTATCAGATCAGCTGATCACAAATAAGCGTTTTTGTGTCGTTAATTTTCTTTAACGTTGATTTAACAATCTGATGGAAATATCTATTTCTTTTATTATATAAAGAAATACCTTTTTATATTAATCCTCTTCAAATACAGGGCACAGACATAGGATTGTTTTATCGAAAGTAAACATGACTTACAGATTGCAGTACTCGGGTACGTAATGTTTTGTGCGTCTATGCACTGAGAGTCCCACTAGTATCTATATTGGCATTTATTTGAGAGGAAGTTATAATTAGGGCAATAATTTGTGAATTTGTGATTTGCCGACTTGGAATTACAACGTTGTAAATTTTTATTTGGGTGTTGAATTGAGGCGGAGCTGGACATCTTCTGAAAAGAAAAAAAAAAAAAACTATTGATCCAATGTGTCGGTGTCAGATTAATTTTGTTGCATATAGGTACCCGTACAGGTTGCCTACTCTTTTCAACACTAGCGGCCTATATGTTACAGTACTGAAGGAAGTTGTTGTTACCAAAGTACAGGCCCAACGAACATACATTAGTTTAGAGAATCCATCTCTAAAGATTCTCTGTAGTGTACTTCAAAGTTTTCCTATATATTATGCATTGATTTACGATATTGATCATGAGAGATCACAACTGTACATCAATATGTTTTAACACCGCTAATCGTTTCTACTGATTCCACAACTCAGATGGAAACCCAGTTCTAAGCAAAGCAGGGAAAGCAGAAAGGTGGAAGGAGTGTATAGAGGGTCTATACAAGGGTGATGTTCTTGAGGACAATCTTATGGAAATGGAAGAGGATGTAGATGAAGATGAAATGGGAGATATGATACTGCGTGAAGAGTTTGACAGAGCACTGAAAGACCTGAGTCGCAACAAAGTTCCGGGAGTAGACAACATTCCATTAGAACTACTGACAGCCTTGAGAGAGCCAGTCCTGATAAAACTCTACAATCTGGTGAGCAAGATGTATGACATACCCTCAGACTTCAAGAACAATATAATAATTCCAATCCCAAAGAAACAAGTGTTCACAGATGTGAATATTACCGAACTATCAGTTTAATAAGGCACGGCATCAAAACACTAACACGAATTCCTTACAGACGAATGGAAAAACTAGTAGAAGCCGACCTCGGGGAGGATCAGTTGGGATTCCGTAGAAACATTGGAACACGTGAGGCAATACTGACCCTACGACTTATATTAGAAAATAGATTAAGGAAAGGCAAACCTAGGTTTCTAGCATTTGTAGACTTAGAGAAAGCTTTTGACAATGTTGATTGGAATACTCTCTTTCAAATTCTGAAGGTGGCAGGGGTAAAATACAGGGAGCGAAAGGCTATTTACAATTTGTACAGAAACCAGATGGCAGTTATAAGAGTCGAGGGACATGAAAGGGAAGCAGTGGTTGGGAAGGGAGTGAGACAGGTTTGTAGCCTCTCCCCGATGTTGTTCAATCTGTATATTGAGCAAGAAGTTAAGGAAACAAAAGAAAAATTTGGAGTAGGAAATAAGAACCATGGAGAAGAAATAAAAACTCTGAGGTGCGCCGATGACATTGTAATTCTGTCAGAGACAGCAAAGGACCTGGAAGAGCAGCTGAACGGAATGGACAGTGTCTTGAAAGGAGGATATAAGATGAACATCAACAAAAGCAAAACAAGGATAATGGAATGTAGTCGAATTAAGTCGGGTGAAGCTGAGGGAATTAGATTAGGAAATAAGGCACTTAAAGTAGTAAAGGAGTTTTGCTATTTGGGAAGCAAAATAACTGATGATGGTCGAAGTAGAGAGGATATAAAATGTAGACTGGAATGGCAAGGAAAGTGTTTCTGAAGAAGAGGAATTTGTTAACATCGATATAGATTTAAGTGTCAGGAAATCGTTTCTGAAAGTATTTGTATGGAGTGTAGCCATGTATGGATGTTAAACATGGACGATAAATAGTTTAGACAAGAAGAGAATAGAAGCTTTCGAAATGTGGTGCTACCGAAGAATGCTGAAGATTAGATTGGTAGATCACATAGCTAATGACGAAGTATTGAATTGGATTGGGGAGAAGAGAAGTTTGTGGCGCAACTTGACCAGAAGAAGGGATCGGTTGGTAGGACATGTTCTGAGGCATCAAGGGATCACCAGTTTAGTACTGGAGGCAGAGTCGAGGGTAAAAATCGTAGAGGGAGACCAAGAGATGAATACACTAATCAGATTCAGAAGGATGTAGGTTGCAGTAGGTACTGGGAAATGAAGAAGCTTGTACAGGATAGAGTAGCATGGAGAGCTGCATCAAACCAGTCTCAGGACTGAAGACCACAACAACAACAACAAGCTCATTGTATTTAGATAATTATATGAATGCGTGGTGTCTGTTCTTTCTGACGTGTAAGAAAGAACTTACACCACACTGAATTCGCAGCTGCGATACATGTTACGTAAATTGAAGAAGGTGGGGGAGAAAGGAAAACGAAGGCCAAGGTTTAATGATACCAGCTGCATCAGGAATTTGTGCAGCTTCAGTGGCGACGAGCGAAGATGTATATTGGACATGGATTCGAACCCGGAATCTCCTGCAAACTAGCCAGTCGTGTTAGCCACTGTGCTAGCCGCACAGAGTGTTGATCGCAACTCGGCGCTCTATCTCCGCACCTCTCCGAACTCCTCCACATTCCTACCCAGCGCCACCTGTCCGCAGTTACTGTGTATGTCCCCCATGCCCGCTACTTTGAGATGCCCGCAGGAGGACGGACGTAATGGGTTCGTTGCCCACGGAGGCGAATCAATTACATGAATGCGTGGTGTCCGAAGTAACAGACGCCACGCCGCGCGGAATTAGCCGAGCGGTCTAGGGCGATGCAGTCATGGACTGTGCGGCTGATCCCGGCGGAGGTTCTAGTCCCCACTCGGGCATGGCTGTGTGTGTTTGTCCTTAGGAAATTTTAGGTGACGTAGTGTGTAAGCTTAGGGACTGATGACCTTCACAGTTAAGTCCCATAAGATTTCACACTCATTTGAACAGAAAAAAATGGTTCATATGGCTCTGAGCACTATGGGACTTAACTTCTAAGGTCATCAGTCCCCTAGAACTTAGAACTACTTAAACCTAACTAACCTAAGGACATCACACACATCCATGCGGAGGAATGATTCGAACCTGCGACCGTAGCAGCATCGCGCCTAGAACCGCTCGGCCACCCCAGCCGGCATTTGAACAAACGCCACACATTCAAATAGTTGTTTCGCCTCGATGGGCAATGAATCCACCACATTCAGTGCAGATGCTCAGTTATGTCAGACCTCCTGCGAGAATCACAAAGTAGCGAGCATGGAGGACATGTATATATGTTACAATTATATTAATACCGTCAGCTGCTCACGGGAGTTGATATATATCAACAGGGGCAGGTGAAAATGTGTGCCGCGACTGGGACTCGAACCCGGGATCTCCTGCTTACAAGGCAGAAGCTCTATCCATCTGAGTCACCGAGGGAACAGAGGGTAGTGCGACTGCATTGACTATCTCGCGCACGCCTCCCGCGAGACTCATATTCTCACCTTGTATGTCCACACACTACATTCGTAGTGTCCCCCCCCCCCACCCCCCCACCCCCAACACACTCATTACTTGTGGAAGATATTCTTACCATGTCCATAAGAGTTCGGAGAATATGTGTGCATCCGTACAGAAGAAGAAGGTCATGGCCGGTATTGCCAGAACTATATACATATATGGATATGTAGATATGTGGCGCTGGTTAGGAATGTGGATCGGCTGGAAGGGGATCCGCAGTAATCCGCGCGGTTACTATAGAAATCGTGTTCAGGTGGCGAAATGGTTACGCAACTGCCAAGCCTGTAGGAGATCCCAGGTTCGGATCCCGGTCCGACTCACATTTTCACTCATAGCTGCGCAAAGCCCTTTAACTCACATAACATTTGGATAACTTCGACAGGCCGGCCGGGGTGACCGACCGGTTCTAGGCGCTACAGTCTGGAACCGCGCGACCGCTACGGTTGCAGGTTCGAATACCGCCTCGGGTATGGATGTGTGTGATGTCCTTAGGTCAGTTAGGTTTAAGTAGTTCTAAGTTCTAGGGGACTGATGACCTCGGTCAGTAAGGTTTAAGTAGTTCTAAGTTCTAGGGGACTGATGACCTCAGAAGTTAAGTCCCATAGTGCTCAGAGCCATTTGAACCATTTTTGAAGTTCGAGAGCAAGTTAGACAGGAGCTTACATTCATTTCATTTAATTCATTATTAAAGCTCGAAGAGATCTTCCGCAGGTTAAGTTTCAGTCATACGTTAAAAAAACCTATCAGCTCGACTCTCATAAGGTATATTATGCAATTTAGCACACATTTATACCAATGACGATACTGCTGGAAAATTATATCCATCAATTGAAAATGATATGTGCAATGTAACTGCGTAATTATCATTACGACAAAAATCTGCATCAAGTATGTCTTAAATAGTCGCAGGTGGTAATCAACATTCCATTCCCTTTAATGTGAAGCTCTGCGTGCTACAGAGATTTCGTAAGCCAGTTTTCTACGCACCCTTTGGTAAGTGGAACGTTACATACCGTATGTTTGAATAGGCACGTTGCCACAATGTTACCCAGTAGATGTCATATTTTTAAAAATGAGTACAAATAAACGGTAAAAGTATGGAGCAGACTTTTTTTGTATTCAAGGTGAACGGAGTTCACATGTGCAGCACGTATGAAAATTATCTGATTTCCTCGGAGATTAATTAGCAGGAAGATATTAACAGTTTAAGATTTTGTTGATGGTACTGCATTCGGTAAGGGGTTCCTTACATAACAAAAAAGAACGTGGACCAGCGAGACTGATGCAAGCACAGTTCACTCCCACAAGGGATAGCATTTTACTGCAAGCTGAAAACAGCTAGCAATAGTTATCACAGAATTTATAATAATGTAAAACGGTGAGTGATTATGGATTTTATTTGATATTTCCAGGAACTTCTGCAAAAACCCTGTGTGACAAATGCATTAACACGAATATGGATATTATGTTTGCGCTAGATATAAACAGACGTCCAGTTTTTCTTCAAATTCACTTTATCGCTTCATAAATCCAAAGAATAATATCAGGTAAAAACTGGTTTTAAAATCTATGCTGTAAGGCTTACATGTGTGTATTATCGTAAACTTATTTCTTTCATGTATTCAGTTTTTTTAACTATCAACATTGAGCGAATTATGTAACGAGTTGTTTCGTTACCGAGCAGCATGGCTCAAGCGATCATGCATAACCCCTGAAAAAATAAAATAAATGGAAATACTTTGTAAATCGCATATATGACTAAGGTATTACATCATTACAAAAACGTGAAAATATGTTAGAAAATATTTAAAACAGAAAAAGTTGCTTTCCACTGGCCACAAAATAATCATCTGAAAAAAGAGATGGCGAGAGCTGTACTTATGCAACCACGAAACTGATTACGGAAGAGAAATGCGAAAACGGCATTGTAATCTGAACACCGCTTTTTTGTTATCATTACCTCTATCTACAGTCTTCTTTCTTGGGAAAATACGAAATAAAATTTTGCCGTTGCTTCTAAGAGGATATTGCAGCGTAGGATTAGAGTGAAGTGGGGTTCAGTGTGGGAACTGGCAGGTTTGGGCACTAGTAAAGAAAGACCCCATTACATATAAAATAATCTTCTTAACAAAAGAGAAATGACAAAAAAAAAACAGAACTTAATCTGCAGCCTAACACAGTTCTTGAAAAGAGGGCTGAACAAGAGGATAACAATATAAAAATAGCTGTAGCACAATGGAAAGAAAAAAAAAGAAAACTTCGCTCAAGCACATAAAATCGGGCCAACAAGGAGAGGTAGTTTATAATATATGGGCACCAGTGAAAAGCAAAAAAATGGCAATAAAATGAGCATCCACAGTTAACCACAAGACAACTAAGTAGAAAAATCTCCGACTTAATGATGGATACTTTGATTAGCACTCAACTAAACGTAGCTGAAGAAAAGGTTACAGGAGAACATGGGCTTGGGCAAGGAATAAGAGAGGCGAAATACTAATGGAGCTCTGTAATATATTTCAGCTTGTAATAGCAAATACTCTATTCAAGAATCACAAGAGGTCGACGTATGCTTGGAAAAGGCTGGGTGATATGGAGAGATTTCAGTTAGCATACACCTTAGACTCCCAAATCAGGTACTAGATTGTAAGGCGTACCCAGAAGCAGATATAGACCCAGACCATAAATTAGTAGTGTTGACGAGTAGGCTGATGTTTAAGAGATTAGCCGCGAAGAATCAATATGCACAGAAGTGGGACACAGGAGTACTAAGGAATGAAGAGGTACGCTTGATGTTGTCTAGGGATATAGACGAGCAAACAGAAATAGCTCAGTAGGCAGTACAGTTGAAGAGGAATGGACATCTCTATAAAGTGCAGTATAGAAGCTGGAAAGGAAAACATGGGTACAATGAAGGTAAACACGAAGAAACAATGGGTAACAGAAGAAATATTTCAGTCAATCAATTAAAGAAGAAGGTAAAAAACACTTTAAGGGAAATTGAGGAATACAGAAATACAAGTCTCTGAGGAATGAAATAAAAAGGTTGTGCAGGGAAGCTAAGACGGAATGGCTGCATGAAAAATGTGAATAAATCGAAAAAGAAATGATTGTCGGAAGGTCCGACTCAGCATATAGGAACGTCAAACTAAACGCAATGGTGGTAAGATGAAGAGGGCAACGGGAATTGCAATGTTAAATGCAAAGGAGAGAGCGGATAGGTGGAAGGAGTACAGTGAAGGCCACTTTAAGGGAAGTGCTAGAAGAAGAAACAGAAGTCGATTTAGAAGAGATAGGGGATTCAGTATTAGAATCAGTATTTAATAGAGCTTTGGATGATTTAAGATCAAATAAGACAGAAGGGATAAATAACATTCAATAAGAATTTTTAAAACCATTGGGGGAAGTGGCAACAAAACGCCTATTCACGTTGATGTGTAGAATGTATGAGTCTGCGACATACCATCTGAGTTTCAGAAAAATTTCCTCCCCACTGTTCCGAAGACTGCAAGAGCTGACACGTGCGAGAATTATCGCACAATCAGCTTAACAGTTCATGATTCGAAGCTGCTTACAAGAATAATATACAGAAGAATGGAAAAGAAAACTAAGGATGTGTTAGATGATGATCCGTTTGCTTTAGGAAAGATAAAGGCACTAGAGACGCAATTCTGACGTTGCGGTTGATAATGGAAGCAGGGTTAAAGAGTAATCAAGCCACTTTCACAGGACTCGTCGACATGGAAAAATTGTTGGAAAACATAAAATGCTGCAAGAAGTTCGAAATTCTGAGAAAAATAGGGGTAAGCTAATGGGAGAGACGGGAATATACAATATGTACAAGAGCCAAGAGGGAATAATAGAGTGAAGGACGAAGACCGAAGTGCTCGGGTTAGAACAGGTGTAAGACAGGGGTGTCGGGTTCTGCCGCTACTGTTCAATCTGTACATCGAAGAAACAATGATGGAAGTAAAAGACATCTTTGGTAGTGGAATTAAAATTCAAGGTGAACGGGTATCAGTGATACGATTCGCAGATGAGATTTCTATCCCAAGTGAAAGTGAAGAAGAATTACAGGAGCTGCTGAACGGAATGAACAGCATAATGAGTTCAGAATATACATTGAGAGTAAGCCGAAGAAAGACGAAAGTAATGAGAAGTAGCAGAAATGAGAACATAGAGAAACTAAACTTCGGGGCCGATGGTCACAAAGTACATGAAGTTAAGGAATTCTACTATCTAGGCAGTAAAATAATCAATGACGGATGGAGCAAGGAGGACATCAAAAGCAGACTACCAATGACAGAAAGGGCATTCGTGGCCAAGACAAATCTACTAGTATCAAACATAGGCCTTAAATTAAGGAAGAAATTTCTTACTTTTAGATTACAGGACTATGGGAAAACGAGAATAGAAGAGAATCGAAGCATTTGAGACGTGGTGCTAGAGAAGAATGTTGAAAATAACGTGGACTGATAAGGTGTGGAAAGAGAAGTTTCTGCGCAAAATCGGAGAGGAAAGCAATATGCGGAAAACACAAAGAGAAGCGACAGGATGACAGAACATCTGTTAAGAAGTGATGGAGTGACTTCCATGATACTAAAAAGAGCTGTAAAGGGTAAAAACTGAAGAGTAAGGCAGAGAGATCCTTCCCCTATGAACCATGGACCTTGCCGTTGGTGGGGAGGCTAGCGTGCCTCGGCGATACAGATAGCCGTACCGTAGGTGTAACCACAACGGAGGGTCCAGACAAACGTGTAGTTCCTGAAGAGGGGCAGCAGCCTTTTCAGTAGTTGCAGGGGCAGCAGTCTGGATGATGGACTGATCTGGCCTTGTAACACTAACCTTACTGTGCTGGTACTGCGAACGGCTGAAAGCAAGGGGGAACTACAGCCGTAATTTTTCCCGAGGGCATACAGCTTTACTGTATGGTTAAATGAAGATGGCGTCCTCTTGCGTAAAATATTTCGGAGGTAAAATAGTCCCCCATTCCGATCTCCGGGCGGGGACTACTCAGGAGGACGTCGTTATCAGGAGAAAGAAAACTAGCGTTCTACGGATCGGAGCGTGGAATGTCAGATCCCTTAATCGGGCAGGTAGGTTTTTTTTGGTCATCAGTCTACTGACTGGTTTGATGCGGCACGCCACGAATTCCTCTTCATCTCAGAGTAGCACTTGCAACCTACATCCTCAATTATTTGCTTGACGTATTCCAATCTCTGTCTTCCTCTACAGTTTTTGCCCTCTACAGCTCCCTCTAGTACCATGGAAGTCATTCCCTCATGTCTTAGCAGATATCCTATCATACTGTCCATTCTCCTTATCAGTGTTTTCCACACATTCCTTTCTTCTGCGATTCTGCGTAGATCCTCCTCATTCCTTACGCTAACAGTCCACCTAATTTTCAACATTCGTCTATACCACCACATCTCAAATGCTTCGATTCTCTTCCGTCCTGTTTTCCCACAGTCCATGTTTCACTACCATACAATGCTGTACTCCAGACGTACATCCTCAGAAATTTCTTCCTCAAATTAAGGCTGGTATTTGATATTAGTAGACTTCTCTTGGCCAGAAATGCCTTTTTTGCCATAGCGAGTCTGCTTTTGTTGTCCTCCTTACTCCGTCCGTCATTGGTTATTTTACTGCCTAGGTAGCAGAATTCCTTAACTTCATTGACTTCGTGACCATCAATCCTGATGATAAGTTTCTCGCTGTTCTCATTTCTACTACTTCTCATTACCTTCGTCTTTCTCCGATTTACTTTCAAACCATTCTGTGTACTCATTAGACTGTTCATTCAGTTCAGCAGATCACTTAATTCTTCTTCACTTTCACTCAGGATAGCAATGTCATGAGCGAATCGTATCATTGATATCCTTTCACCTTGTATTTTAATTCCACTCCTGAACCTTTCTTTTATTTCCATCATTGCTTCCTCGATGTACAGATTGAAGAGTAGCGGCGAAAGGCTACAGCCTTGTCTTACACCCTTCTTAATACGAGCACTTCGTTCTTGATCGTCCACTCTTATTATTCCCTCCTGGTTGTTGTACATATTGTATATGACCCGTCTCTCCCTATAGCTTACTCCTACTTTTTTTCAGAATCTCGAAAAGGTTGCACCATTTTATATTGTCGAACGCTTTTTCCAGGTCGACAAAAGCTATGAAAATGTCTTGATTTTTCTTTAGCCTTGCTTCCATTATTAGCCGTAACGTCAGAATTGCCTCTCTCGTCCCTTTACTTTTACTAAAGCCAAACTGATCGTCACCTAGCGCATTCTCAATTTTTTTTCCATTCTTCAGTGTATTATTCTTGTAAGCAGCTTCGATGCATGAGCTGTTAACCTGATTGTGCGATAATTCTCGCACTTGTTAGCTCTTTCCGTCTTCGGAATTGTGAGGATGATACTTTTCCGAAAGTCAGATGGTATATCGCCAGACTCATATATTCTACACACCAACGTGAATAGTCGTTTTGTTGCCACTTCCCCCAATGATTTTAGAAATTCTGAGGGAATGTTATCTATCCCTTCTGCCTTATATGACCGTAAGTCCTCCAAAACTCTTTTAAATTCCGATTCTAATACTGCATCCCCTATTTCTTCTAAATCGACTCCTGTTTCTTCTTCTATCACATCAGACAAATCTTCACCCTCATAGAGGCTTTCAATGTATTCTTTCCACCTATCTGCTCTCTCCTCTGCATTTAACAGTGGAATTCCCGTTGTACTCTTAATGTTACCACCGTTGCTTTTAATGTCACCAAAGGTTGTATCGACTTTCCTGTATGCTGAGTCTGTCTTCCGGCATTCATATCTTTTTCGATGTCTCCACATTTTTCCTGCAGCCATTTCGTCTTAGCTTCCCTGCACTTCCTATTTATTTCATTCCTCAGCGACTTGTATTTCTGTATTCCTGATTTTCCCAGAACATGTTTGTACTTCCTCCTTTCATCAATCAACTGAAGTATTTCTTCTGTTACCCATGGTTTCTTCGCAGCTACCTTCTTTGTACCTATGTTTTCCTTCCCAACTTCTGTGATGGCCCTTTTTAGAGATGTCCATTCCTCTTCAACTGTACTGCCTACTGTGCTATTCCTTATTGCTGTATCTATAGCGTTAGAGAACTTCAAACGTATTTCGTCATTCCTTAGTACTTCCGTATCCCACTTCTTTGCGTATTGGTTCTTCCTGACTAATATCTTGAACTTCAGCCTACTCTTCATCACTACTATATTGTGATCTGAGTCTATATCTGCTCCTGGGTACGCCTTACAATCCAGTATCTGATTTCGGAATCTCTGTCTGACCATGATGTAATCTAATTGAAATCTTCCCGTATCACCCGGCCTTTTCCAAGTATACCTCCTCCTCTTGTGATTCTTGAACAAGGTGTTCGCTATTACTAGCTGAAACTTGTTACAGAACTCAATTAGTCTTTCTCCTCTTTCATTCCTTGTCCCAAGCCCATGTTCTCCTGTAACCTTTTCTTCTACTCCTTCCCCGACAACTTTATTCCAGTCTCCCATGACTATTAGATTTTCGTCCCCCTATACATACTGCATTACCCTTTCAATATCCTCATACACTTTCTCTATGTGTTCATCTTCAGCTAGCGACGTCGGCATGTATACCTGAACTATCGTTGTCGGTGTTGGTCTGCTGTCGATTCTGATTAGAACAACCCGGTCACTGAACTGTTCACAGTAACTCACCCTCTGCCCTACCTTCCTATTCATAACGAATCCTACACCTGTTATACCATTTTCTGCTGCTGTTAATATTACCCGATACTCATCTGACCAGAACTCCTTGTCTTCCTTCCACTTCACTTCACTGGCCCCTAATATATCTAGATTGTGCCTTTGCATTTCCCTTTTCAGATTTTCTAGTGTCCCTACCATGTTGAAGCTTCTGACATTCCACGCCCCGAATCGTAGAACGTTATCCATTCGTTGATTATTCATTCTTCTTCTCATGGTAATCTCCCCCTTGGCAGTCCCCTCCCGGAGATCCAAATGGGGGACTATTCCGGAATTTTTGCCAATGAAGAGATCATCATGACACTTCTTCAATTACAGGCCACATGTCCTGTGGATACGTT
The DNA here is from genome assembly GCF_023864275.1 of Schistocerca cancellata. Lineage (NCBI taxonomy): Eukaryota > Metazoa > Arthropoda > Insecta > Orthoptera > Acrididae > Schistocerca > Schistocerca cancellata. Next base: position 1,183,014,796 of record NC_064626.1, read on the forward strand.
AGGTAGGTTAGAAACTTTAAAAAGGGAAATGGATAGGTTAACGTTAGATATAGTGGGAATTAGTGAAGTTCGATGGCAGGAGGAACAAGACTTCTGTTCAGGTGAATAAAGGGTTATAAACACATAATCAAATAGGGGTAATGCAGGAGTAGGTTTAGTAATGAATAAAAAAATAGGAATGCGGGTAAGCTATTACAAATAGCATAGTGAACGCATTATTGTAGCCAAGATAGATACGAGGCCCACGCCTACCACAGTATTGCAAGTTCATATACCAACTTGTTCTGCAGATGACGAAGAGATTGATGAAATGTATGATGAGATAAAAGAAATAATTCAGATAGTGAAGGGAGACGAAAATTTAATAGTCATGGGTGACTGTAACTCTATAGTAGGAAAAGGAAGAGAAGGAAACGTAGAAGGTAAATATGGAATGGGAGAAAGGAATGAAAGACGAAGCCACCTTGTAGAATTTTGCACAGAGCATAACTTACTCGTAACTAACACTTGGTTCAAGAATCATAAAAAAAGGTTGTATACATGGAAGAAACCTGGAGATACTGGAAGGTCTCAGATAGATTATATAATGGTAAGACAGAGATTTAGGAACCAGGTTTTAAATTGTAAGACATTTCCAGGGGCAGATGTGGACTCTGACCACAATTTATTGGTTATGACCTGTAGATTAAAACTGAAGAAACTGCAAAAAGTTGGGAATTTAAGGAGATGGGACCTGGATAAACTGAAAGAACCGGAGGTTGTAGAGAGTTTCAGGGAGAGCATAAGGGAACAATTGACAGGAATGGGGGAAAGAAATACAGTAGAAGAAGAATGGGTAGCTTTGAGGGATGAAGTAGTGAAGGCAGCAGAGGATCAAGTAGGTAAAAAGAAGAGGGCTAGTAGAAATCCTTGGGTAACAGAAGAAATATTGAATTTAATTGATGAAAGGAGAAAATATAAAAATGCAGTAAGTGAAGCAGGCAAAAAGGAATACAAACGTCTCAAAAATGAGATCGACAGGAAGTGCAAAACGGCTAAGCAGGCATGGCTAGAGGACAAATGTAAGGATGTGGAGGCTTATCTCACTAGGGGTAAGATAGATACTGCCTACAGGAAAATTAAAGAGACCTTTGGAGATAAGAGAACCACTTGTATGAACATCAAGAGCTCAGATGGAAACCCAGTTCTAAGCAAAGAAGGGAAAGCAGAAAGGTGGAAGGAGTATATAGAGTGTCTATACAAGGGTGATGTTCTTGAGGACATTCTTATGGAAATGGAAGAGGATGTAGATGAAGATGAAATGGGAGATATGATATTGCGTGAAGAGTTTGACAGAGCACTGAAAGACCTGAGTCCCAACAAATGTCCGGGAGTAGACAACATTCCATTTGAACTACTGACAGCCTTGGGAGAGTCAGTCCTGACAAAACTCTACCATCTGATGAGCAAGATGTATGAGCCAGGCGAAATACCCTCGACTTCAAGAAGAAAATAATAATTCCAATCCCAAAGAAAGCAGGTGTTGACAGATGTGAAAATTACCGAACTGTCAGTTTAATAGGCCACGGTTGCAAAATACTAACACGAATTCTCTACAGACGAGTGTAGAAACTGGTAGAAGGCGACCTCGGGGAAGATTAGATTGGATTCCATAGAAATATTGGAACACGTGAGGCATACTGACCCTATGACTTATCTTAGAAAATAGATTAAGGAAAGGCAAGCCTACGTTTCTAGCATTAGTAGATTTATAGAAAGCTTTTGACAATGTTGACTGGAATACTCTCTTTCAAATTCTGAAGGTAGCAGGGGTAAAATACAGGGAGCGAAAGGCTATTTACAATTTGTACAGAAACCAGATGGCAGTTATAAGAGTCGAGGAGCATGAAAGGGAAGCAATGGTTGGGAAGGGAGTGAGACAGTGTTGTAGCCTACCTCAGATGTTATTCGATCTGTATATTGAGCAAGCAGTAAAGGGAACATAAGAAAAATTAGGAGTAGGAAATAAGAACCATGGAGAAGAAATAAAAACTTTGAGGTGCGCCGATGGAATCGTAATTCTGTCAGAGACAGCAAAGGACCTGGAAGAGCATCTGAACGGAATGGACAGTGTCTTGAAAGGAGGATATAAAATGAACATCAATAAAAGCAAAACGAGGATAATGGAATGTAGTCGAATTAAGTCGGGTGATGTTGAGGGAATTAGATTAGGAAATGAGGCACTTAAAGTAGTAAAGGAGTTTTGCTATTTGGGGAGCAAAATAACTGATGATGATCGATGTAGAGAGGATATAAAATGTAGACTGGCAACGGCGAGGAAAGCGTTTCTGAAGAAAAGATATTTGTTAACGTCGAGTATAGATTTAAGTGTCAGGAAGTCGTTTCTGAAAGTATTCGTATGGAGTGTAGCCATGTGTGGAAGTGAAACGTGGACAATAATTAGTTTAGACAAGAAGAGAATAGAAGCTTTCGAAATGTGGTTCTACAGAAGTATGCTGAAGATTAGATGGGTAGATCACATAACTAATGAGGAGGTATTGAATAGAATTAGAGAGAAGAGAAGTTTGTGGCACAGCTTGACTAGAAGAAGGGATCGGTTGGTAGGGCATATTCTGAGGCCACAAGCGATCAACAAGTGAGTACTGGAGGTCAGCGTGGAAGGTAAAAATCGTAGAGGGAGACCAAGAGATGAATACACTAAACAGATTCATAGGGATGTAGGTTGCAGTAGATACTGGGAGATGAAGAAGCTTGCTCAGGATAGAGTAGCATGGAGAGCTGCAGCAAACCAGTCTCTGGATTGAAAAACACAACAACAAGAAGGGCGAGATTGGAGTTCATTAAGCAAATACACTCCTGGAAATGCAAAAAAGAACACATTGACACCGGTGTGTCAGACCCACCATACTTGGTCCGGACACTGCGAGAGGGCTGTACAAGCAATGATCACACGCACGGCACAGCGGACACACCAGGAACCGCGGTGTTGGCCGTCGAATGGCGCTAGCTGCTCAGCATTTGTGCACCGCCGCCGTCAGTGTCAGCCAGTTTGCCGTGGTATACGGAGCTCCATCGCAGTCTTTAACACTGGTAGCATGCCGCGACAGTGTGGACGTGAACCGTATGTGCAGCTGACGGACTTTGAGCGAGGGCGTATACTGGGCATGCGGGAGGCCGGGTGGACGTACCGCCGAATTGCTCAACACGTGGGGCGTGAGGTCTCCACAGTACATCGATGTTGTCGCCAGTGGTCGGCGGAAGGTGCACGTGCCCGTCGACCTGGGACCGGACCGCAGCGACGCACGGATGCACGCCAAGATCGTAGGATCCTACGCAGTGCCGTAGGGGACCGCACCGCCACTTCCCAGCAAATTAGGGACACTGTTGCTCCTGGGGTATCGGCGAGGACCATTCGCAACCGTCTCCATGAAGCTGGGCTACGGTCCCGCACACCGTTAGGCCGTCTTCCGCTCACGCCCCAACATCGTGCAGCCCGCCTCCAGTGGTGTCGCGACAGGCGTGAATGGAGGGACGAATGGAGACGTGTCGTCTTCAGCGATGAGAGTCGCTTCTACCTTGGTGCCAATGATGGTCGTATGCGTGTTTGGCGCCGTGCAGGTGAGCGCAACAATCAGGACTGCACACGACCGAGGCACACAGGGCCAACACCCGGCATCATGGTGTGGGGAGCGATCTCCTACACTGGCCGTACACCACTGGTGATCGTCGAGGGGACACTGAATAGTGCACGGTACATCCAAACCGTCATCGAACCCATCGTTCTACCATTCCTAGACCGGCAAGGGAACTTGCTGTTCCAACAGGACAATGCACGTCCGCATGTATCCCGTGCCACCCAACGTGCTCTAGAAGGTGTAAATCAACTACCCTGGCCAGCAAGATCTCCGGATCTGACCCCCATTGAGCATGTTTGGGACTGGATGAAGCGTCGTCTCACGCGGTCTGCACGTCCAGCACGAACGCTGGTCCAACTGAGGCGCCAGGTGGAAATGGAATGGCAAGCCGTTCCACAGGACTACATCCAGCATCTCTACGATCGTCTCCATGGGAGAATAGCAGCCTGCATTGCTGCGAAAGGTGGATATACACTGTACTTGTGCCGACATTGTGCATGCTCTGTTGCCTGTGTCTATGTGCCTGTGGTTCTGTCAGTGTGATCATGTGATGTATCTGACCCCAGGAATGTGTCAATAAAGTTTCCCCTTCCTGGGACAATGAATTCACGGTGTTCTTATTTCAATTTCCAGGAGTGTAGTTGCGGACATAGGTTGTTAGTGCTACTCTGAGATGATCAGATTGGCATTGGACAAGAATTCTTGCTGGGTACAACCAGTAAGAAAACTACAACCTAAAAAAAGGAGAAGGTAGGTGTACGATCACTCCCATCACCAGCTCGTCACTAAATCAAGTTACAATCCACTATTGGGTATAAAGTCCGCCAGTTACGCACAACTCCGTGTTTTCAACTTCCCAAACATCTTTCAGCACCTCTGTGGTATCATCAGTGGGTTCCTGTTTTATTTTATCTGTAATGTGAACAGTTTTACTAGATTATTACAAAATTACATGAATATATAGTTCAAACAACAATTTGTTTCTTTTAGTCGCTACCTTTACTCTCGGTTTGCATGGTTTTTCAGGACCACTTGTATTATTTACTACAGGTAGCTTGTCATCTGCCAACAAACGATGTTGATGAGAAATTTTGTTGGGAGTTAACCTATTTCATTTTGCTCTAAACGTAATTTAGTTTGTCGCGATATTTCGCGCCTATATTTGTTTGTACTTACTTTATTTGTCGCAAGTCGTTTTTCTCAGTAACCTCATGAGATGTTGTGAATCACAAGAAAAGTTACACATATTTTCACAAAATATGGTAGGAAAAACACTTTGCACTTCACCAAAATACGCTGTAATTCTCGTTGATGCGTGTCCCCAGCCCAGTCAGTGTTCATTTGTTGACCAGTGAGTTTGGCGCCAAATTTGAATTTTATCTTTGCGTTTGTGTGTGTGCGTAGACCTCTTAGCTGTCTGTGTTGTCTTATTTGTGAAGTTCCTTTATTGTGCTTTATTGTGTTAAACAGTGTGACCTTGCAGAGTGTAGTGTAATCAGTGATAACCTGCTTTCCTTCCACTATTGTCTTCTGTATGTGGAAGTTTTCCTCAATGGTGAGTTGAAAAAAAAAAAAAATGGTTCAAATGGCTCTGAGCACTATGGGACTTAACATCTGTGGTCATCAGTCCCCTAGAACTTAGAACTACTTAAACCTAACTAACCTAAGGACATCACACACATCCATGCTCGAGGCAGGATTCGAACCTGCGACCGTAGCAGTCGCCCGGTTCCGGATTGAGCGCCTAGAAGCGCTAGACCACCGCGGCCGGCTATGGTGAGTTGAGTTTGCGGTATAGGCTGTGGGTGGGTTTTAGTGTTCTTAAGTCTGTTTCTGTTGTTATTGGGTGGTGATTGTGGGCTGTTAGGTCAGCAAATGTGCTATGGGAGCTATTACTTTTTACAGCTCTGAGATGTTCTGAATATCAGGTTTTGAAGTTTCTGCACTTCCGTCCTATGTGTAGTGACTGGCAAGTGTTGCATGAGAGGTTATTTCTCACGAAATGTTTATCACCAACTTTCTCCTCTGAATGCGAAAATATTTTCAGAATGAGATTTTCACTCTGCAGCGGAGTGTGCGCTGATACGAAACGAGTCTCGGTCGGTCACACAGTTTTAATCTTCCAGGAAGTTTCATATCAGCGCACACTCCGCTGCAGAGTGAAAACCTCATCCTGGAAACATCCCCCAGGCTGTATCTAAGCCATGTCTCCGCAATATCCTTTCTTTCAGGAGTGCTAGTTCTGCAAGGTTCGCAGGAGAGCTTCTGTAAAGTCTGAAAGGTAGGAGACGAGATACTGGCAGAAGTAAAGCTGTGAGACCGGGCGTGAGTCGTGCTTCGGTAGCTCAGCTGGTAGAGCACTTGCCCACGAAAGGCAAAGGTCCCGAGTTCGAGTCTCGGTCGGGCACACCGTTTTAATCTGCCAGGAAGTTTCGAAAATATTTTGTTGACGCCGACCTACATAGGGAGATGCGATCATCATAATAAAATAAGGGAAATCAGACCTCGCACAGAAGAATATAGATGTTCGTTTTTTTCCGCGCAGTGTTCGAGATTGGAATAACAGAGAATTATTGCGAAGGTGTTTCGGTTATCCTTCTGGCAGGCACTTAAGTGTGAGTAGCAGAGTTTCCGTATGTATGTAGACATAGAATTGCTGGTGTGACTCTTCTTGTTGTACAGAATTGAAACAAAGTGTGTTTCTATCTAATTTCTCTCTTGAGGGAGAACCCATTTTCATTCAATAATTTTTCAACTACTACAAAGACATCTTCTTCTGTCACTTTCTCTCTAATAGGGTTTATTATAACAGTAGTATTGTTTGCAAATCGTACCAATTCTGCTGTATGTATGTTAAATGGAAGGTATTCATATATTTAAGGAATATGTGGGATCCAGAAATGGAACCCTGTGGGAATTCCTTCCTGATTTCTCAACAGTCATCTACATTTCCTCTGCTTCTTACACTGTCTGACTTATTGAACTCAAATGTTTGGATTACATTTTCTAATTTTGATTGACATTAATCATTTGTATTGCTATTCAAGCTGCAGTGATTCGCTTCTTAGTGGGAAATGGAAAGCTGTGATTTCTTTCATAATAATGTTTCAAATAACTTAGCAGTGTATTATTGAACAATAAACAAAAGTCATATACAGCATGACATATTCTCAGATAATGTTATTAACACTTGCAAAATGTATAAACTCAAAGAAAATACTTCAGTTCCGATTTTGCTTAAAGAAACAGTTGCTGAGTCTTGGTCAACTTCCTGTAAGACACTACGGCGTTGGCGCTTTCTGTCTGAAATGCTTGTATAAGGTGGTTCCGTGTTTATCTCTGTATCACTCAGACGAATAACATTTTCTTCAAATTTACAAGGTTTTTACTTAATTTTATCATTTTCCTAGCCCTAACTTTAAATGTTTTTGCTACCTGTTTTTAACGGTGAACGGAGAGAGTTAGATGTCACTGATATGGTGATGTTAGTGATCGGCCGGCATTGCTGCAGCCCTGAGTGAGAATCACATGGTCAGTAAAAGAACGTGCATTTATTCTAGATTCATAGTACAAGGTCCGGTAACTTTTAAACAATTATTGCAATGCAAAGCAAATACTGGCATTGAAATACTGATCCTTCTCCACACGGTGATACATCACCCTGTTAGCAGTGAACAAGGAATCATTCATTGCACTGATTTCCTTCTCAGCTCCCGTCATTGAGATAATTCTGCTTTCTGATAAAATCAACACTTAATATTCAATTCAAGATGAATTTTAAAAGGATAATGAAATAAATTTTAACCTTCGTCTTATGTAGCCAAATGGTGTGTAAATAAACTATGTTATAAAGCATGAAAATGTAGGATTATACAGCCAGCACAATTTGAGTAAGATCCTCTCATGTGTTGGGCCACTTTCTCATTAAATACTTAACTCCATCTTTATTCAAATTATTATAAAGCCTGTAAATAACATTCTTGTTGTTGATACACCTAGGTCCTGTGTTTGTTATTGATTTGCCGATTTTTAGTCTACCGTCTCTGTATGTAGATGTTGTAACCGTACATTAGTGGGATACTGTAAAACATCTACCACATAAAATAGGTTTACAGTGTGACACTTAAAAAAAAAAGAAAAAAAGAACTTCTCGCTTTAGCTGCATCTAGTAGGAGACGGACGCGTTTATCGGACACGTAATGTTTACCGACAGTAAACGGTATAATGATAAGTTGATGAACAGAATGTAAAACGTCGATATTTAATGTTTATGCCTCAGTTTTCTGTTTGGTTGTTTACATTACATTACATTAATACTTGTTTCATAGATCCTGAATACGAAATTTCATAATGATGTGGAATGTGTCAGTTTAACATAAGTTTTCTTTAAACAAAACAATTTTTTTTTTGCAGTTACTACTTCATATCTAAAAATAGTTTGTATGAAATGCTGTATCAAGCATCAAACTGTTACGTGGAAAAATTCATTTTCGTTGCAAAGGGTTATAATTGGCTGATAAACGGTTATAAACTTGATCTTGTCCATTAGATTATATAGTTTGTGAAAGACTCTTTCAGTTTATTCCTTGGAGAAACCGACTGCTTGCTGCATATTGGTGGATTCAGCTGTCATCAGCTTTTCATAAAATTATAGTAAAAGTCTTTAACAGTTACTTTTTGTCTTGTTGAATTGATACTTCGTTTTCAGTGGCTCTTCATAAGTGTAGACTAAATATAAGAATTAAACTTTACTCTAAGGCATTTTCTCGCGATCTAAATGTTGAAATACTGTTTCTCGGCCATTGCTGAAATGTTCCAGAAAAAACTTATTCGTAACTAAAAGAAGTTTCATGACTTCATCTTTGTTTTGCTGTAAAGCCTTAAGTCCATCACCTTAAGTACATCTTGGAAATAAATATTTCTCACTAGTTTCCCCGATTTCCGTTGATAAGTCTTATCTTTCCTATGGATTCATTAAGGTTATTTTCATCCTACTTGTATCCTGAGTTCTCTGTTTTTGATTGTTAATAAAAAATCGTAAAAACATATGTTTTCATGCTATTTGTTCCAAACAGCTGAAGTAGCTTTTCCTATACATCCAAGCGTTCCGCTGTGCTAGTTGGAGACTTCTGTATTTATCAGCTTGGGCTAGATATCATCACAGCCTATTATATAGAGAATAATATCGGTTGTTTATGTATATACAGTAAAATGTAATGTAAGTTAGTTGTGAACAAAACGTAACGTCCCGAAATCAAGTTCGTGGACCTGAAAGGTGTCCAGAGGTAGTTAACCTGTCGCAACCCCGAAACGCACTGGTGTTTTGACTCAGAATCGAGTGAGTGGTTATGTTCGCCCATAGTTCATATTGCAATCTACATCTAGATTTATACTCCACAAGCCACCAAACGGTGTGTGGCGGAGAGCATCTTACGTGCCACTGTGATTGCCTCCCTTTCCTGTTCCAGTCGCGTATGGTTCGCGGGAAAAACGACTGGCGGAAAACCTCCGTGCGCGCTCGAATCGCTCTAATTTTACATTCGTGATCTCCTCGGGAGGTATAAGTAGGGGGAAGCAATATATTCGGTACTTCATCCAGAAACGCACCGTCTCGAAACCTGGACAAAAGCTACACCGCGATGCAGAGCGCTTCTCTTGCAGAGTCTGCCACTTGAGTTTGCTAAACATCAGCGTAACGCTATCACGCTTACCCAATAACCCTGTGACGAGACGCGCCGCTCTTCTTTGGATTTTCTGTATCTCCTCTGTCAACCCGACCTGGTACGGATCCCACACTGATGAGCAATACACAAATATAGGTCGAACGAGTGTTTTGTAAGCCACCTCCTTTGTTGATGGACTACATTTTCTAAGGACTCTCCCAATGAATGTCAACCTGGCACCCGCCTTACCAACAATTAATTTTATATGATCATTCCACTTCAAATAGTTCCGCACGCATACTCCCAGATATTTTACAGAAGTAACTGCTACCAGTGTTTGTTCCGCTATCATATAATCATACAATAAAGGATCCTTGTTTCTATGTATTCGCAATACATTACATTTGTCTATGTTAAGGGTAAGTTCCCAATCCCTGAACCAAGTGCCTATCCGCTACAGATCTTCCTGCATTTGGCTGCAATTTTCTAATGTTGCAACTTCTCTGTATACTACAGCATCATCCGCAAAAAGCCGCATGGAACTTCCGATACTATCTACTACACTGCATTTTGTATCTTTACTTCCTGGATAATCCCCGTTATGTTACATTACTCTCGCATCTAACAGAACTATACTCGAGCCAGAGCAGTTGAAGGTGAGTAAGTGCTTGTTCTTTATGCCTACCTGTCAGATCTGGCAGTAGTGTTTGCGTGCTGTGTGATTGCTATCCGCGGTTCCCGGTTGGACATTATCCGCTGCGCACCAAAACAGAACGCAACGAAACGGAACGCAACGTAACGGAACGGCGGCGCACGGCCAATAAAGCGGGCGCCCGAGTAATGGCGCGGCCGCCCTCGCCGTGCAACCATTAGCTCCGCCTCAAAGTGCGCCTGCCGTGTATGTAGATGCCGCCGCTGCCCGCGGGACTTTGCTGCGACCATTCTGCGAGCGGAACTGGTATTATTTGAGATATATTGGCGGTTCCACTGCACATCCTGCGGTCACGGTACCCCTGCCAGGGACCTTTCTCTTATATGCAGCGTCACATCGCAGTGATTCACAGAGTACTGCCACGTCGTCGACGTTTACATCTGTAGGCCTATAACCACTAATGAGCCGAAACATTACGACCGCTGCTCACCGCGACGCTGTATGGCACCGCATGGTAGCGTCTCGGGTAAGGGAAGTATAGAGATCAGGCCCCTACACTCCCGCACCTAGGTGGTGACCAAATCAAAAGTTCTACCGTCACCTCCGTCAACATGTTAGTTATGTAATAGGTGGATCGCAGGATGCTGGGCTGTGATGTTATCCGTGCGTCTGGGTAAGACTACACATTGACACGGTGCATCAGGTGATAGATAGTGGACGAAACGCAAATGAGGGTAGCAATTTGAAGAGCAGAGGGAAAAATGTGCCAAGGCTCGTGCCGTGGGAAAAAAACCTCTGCGACAGTGGCATGGGTAGTAAGAGCAGTAGTGGCTTACTAGCTGCGATAGTTCATGCAAGGTTGGGTTTGATAGTGTGTGTATAATGCATCATTACCGTGGCAGGCGATGGCGATGTACCCCGGTTTGCTGCAGCTGCTGCATTCCTGGAACAATCAGGATCGTCATATATTCGTGGGAGATCGGTCTCCGGCCGCGGTGGCCGTGCGGTTCTGGCGCAGCAGTCCGGAACCGCGAGGCTGCTACGGTCGCAGGTTCGAATCCTGCCTCGGGCATGGGTGTGTGTGATGTCCTTTGGTTAGTTAGGTTTAAGTAGTTCTAAGTTCTAGGGGACTTATGACCTAAGATGTTGAGTCCCATAGTGCTCAGAGCCATTTGAACCATTTGGAGATCGGTCATAGATCATCTCACTGTGTCTGTGGGATGTGTAGCTTGTCTCCATGTAGTGTAAAGTACGGCTTCCCTGCGTGGTGCCAGTTATTCGGCAAATGTGTTCCAACTGGATATCCAGTAATGGTGGCTGGTTAGCAGGTGCTCACCTGTACCATTGTGTTTGCGTGTACTTGGCCATAGATGTTAAGTCCTTACAAGTATGTCTTTTGGTCTTTTATGTTTTCTTCTATGGTTGTGGTCGTAGTTCCCCGGATTCAGAATGAACGGGTTCTGCGAATATCTGGAGTTTCTGTATAGTTTTGTGGCGAGTTTGTGGATTACCTCAGTGCGAGTCTCAAGTCGGTATTCCCGGTGAAGATCCGCCATGCGTGTGTATCGTGGAGCATTGCTTATGATTTTGAGTACTTTGTTTTGTATGAGCTGCAGACGGCGCAGGCGTGTAGGCGTAGCGTATCCCCAGACAGGAGCTGCGTACGTCATCAGGGGTCGAATAAGTGTCATGTACATGGACCTCGACACCCTTCTGTTCAGTTTGCTACGACTGTTGAGCATAGGGTAGAACCTTTGAGCCTCGCGCTTGCTCTGTTGGTCATGTGTTGTATGTGGTCCCCCCAGAGTAATTTCCGGTCCAGCCAGACACCGAGGTATTTGACTTTCTCGCGGTAACGTATTTGGCGTGCATGTAGAGATATTGGTCTGCAATATTGGTGTTTGCACAGTTGCTTCGGTCTCCTAATGAACAGTACGGCTTCGCACTTGTCGACGTTTCTCTAACCAAGGCTCAGCCACTCTGAGTGCCGTCTGTAATCGTGAAGTAATGTTTGATGGTTTTCCGCAAGGATGGCTGCGTCATCCGCGTAGATTGCCATCGTTGTGTTGTGTGTGGTTACGAGATCGTTTATGTAGAGGTTAAACTGTAGGGGCCCTAGGATGCTTCCCTGGGGTACCCCCGCGTGTATACCGTGTCGCGTTGATTGTTTTCCCTGCACATCAGTGTTGAAACTCCTGTCTGTGAGGTATGAGTGTATGAGACGCACCGTCCTGTCGGGGAACCCCGCGTCGCTGAGTTTGCGAGTGAAGCCGTTGTGTCATAGACGGTCGAAAGCCTTTTCTATGTCCAGGAACACCGCCCCTGTTGCTTTGTTTGTGTTGAAGCCATGTGTTATATATTCAACGACCCGTAAGAGTTGTTGTGTTGTGCAGTGGTGATTCCTGAAGCTGAATTGCTCCGGTCTCACGATGTCACTTGTTATGCAGCGCCTAGAGAAGGTAAGTATCTGAACAGAGCAGACACGAATGCGACCATACGGGCCTAAAATGGGGAAATCCACAGACATAAGCTACTTAGGCGAAGGACATATTATGGCCCGGCCACTGGAAAAGGCGAAGCCTGTTGGCTGTTTGCCTGGTGCGCTCGAGTGCATAATTGGAATGTGGTTTAAGGACCGTGAAACTGCGTACAAGCAGCCGACTAGGTGACGGGCGTCCAGCCTCTTCCCAGAACGTTGGTGGTGGGGACTTGCAGTTCAAGAGTCATTCAAAGAAAGATTACGGACAGTAGCGCGTAAATACCCAGATAATACGTATAATACTAGTTGGAGTCGGTCTTTCGCTGCCAAGCATAGACTGAGCTGTCTATGGATTCATTGGAGAGGATACAGACAGACAGTCGTGCGAAATACTATTGAATAGGTTTTCTGAAAACTTTCTTGATCTGCTAACTCGGCAGCCCAGGTGCAATGGAAGTAACTAAGATCTTGTAGCTACAAATAGGCCGGATATTATCGACAACGTCAGTATAGAAACGGGGATTAGCAATATTATTACAGCAGCTATAGTTATGAAACTTAAAAAGTCAGTCAAGAAGCTTAGGACAGTGTGGCTGCTAGCAGAGCATATAAGCAGTGGTTAGCATCTCACTTTGACGGTAAATAGACGTCACATAGGTCTAGTAAGAAGGACGTACAGGGATTACTGGCAAAGTTCAAGAGGACTGTAAATCATAGTCTAGAGAGTTATGTGCCTAGTAAGTGGACAAAGGATAGAACAGACCCATCACGGTTTAATAATGACATATGGAACATGCTGAGGAAGCAGAGGCTGTTGCACTGTTGCACTGTTAAAAAGAGAACCCTCAAATTCTCGTCCAACGTAAAATCGCTATGCGTGTCTAAAGCAGTTAAGTATAGCAAAATGAAAGCCGAAGTTGTAAATTTCGCGTTTAAGAAATCGTTCATGCAGGAGAAACATAGCATCAGACAGACTCCCGTGTGGATGATATAGTAATAAGCATCCTTGGCGTAGAGAAACAACTGAAAGATTTGAAAGTATATTAGTCACCAGGTCCGGGTTAAATCCCAGTTCGGTTTTGCAAAAAGTACTCTACGGCATTGGACCCTTACCTAGCTCACATGTATGGTGAATTTCTCGCCCAGCCCAAAGTCCCAACTGACTGGAAAAAAGCTCAGGTGACTCCTGCGCTGTACATAGGAAGTCTTCGGCCGCCAATGGTAATTATTAATCAAATTTTAAGCTGTGGAGGGTTTAGAACACGGAATTGTGGATGTTTTTTATTACTAGTGAAAGACGCTACTCCTAGACCAGGACTGGTAACAAAATTGAGCTAGAACAACGCTAATGCACTCTATTGGCTGTTCTGTCACAGAGAATAGCAGCTCTTGTCATTTACACGCCTACCAATGGTGTCTACTTGTACGAGGTTACACTGAGTTCATGCCATATCTTCTAGATAATTTACCTTTTGTAGTCATCAACTGCACTTCACAAAAAGGTAATTTATTTTGTCTTGACTAAATTACCTATTATTTGCTATACACTATTTCTATTCATACAATAGAGAGCATTAGCGTTGTGCAAGTTCAGTTTTGTTACCAGCGCTGGTCTAGGAGTAGCGTCTTTCATTAGTAATAAAAAATATCCACAGTTCCGTGTTCGAAACGCACCACAGCTTAAAATTTGATTAATAATTACCATTGGCGGCCAAAGACTTCCACCAAAAAAGCCCCCTCATCCTGACAACGGCTTTGTCAAAAAGGGAAAAGGAGCAGACAGAGATTCAGGGCACTCTCTTCTCCCTGGGGTGGGAAACTGCCCGTAAAGGCCGAAGAATCAGTACTGATCAACGGCATGAGGATGCAGAAGGCAATGGAAACCACATGACATGTGGCCTGAAATTGGAAAAGTGTCATAATGATCTCTACACTGCCAAAAGATTCAGGAATAGCCCTCCATTCGGATCTCCGGGAGGGACCATCAAGGGGGAAGTGATCATGAGAAAACGGTTGAATTACCAACGAAAGAATAATGTTCAACGAGTCGGGCGTGGAATTTCAGAAGCTTGAACGTGGTAGGGAAACAAGAAAACCTGAAAAGGAAAATGCAAAGGCTCAATGTAGATATAATAGGGGTGAGTGAGGTGAAATGGAAAGAAGATATGGATTTATGGTCAGATGAGTGTAGCGTCCCCCCCATGAACCATGGACCTTGCCGTTGGTGGGGAGGCTTGCGTGCCTCAGCGATACAGATAGCCGTACCGTAGGTACAACCACAACGGAGGGGTATCTGTTGAGAGGCCAGACAAACATGTGGTTCCTGAAGAGGGGCAGCAGCCTTTTCAGTAGTTGCAGGGGCAACAGTCTGGATGATTGACTGATCTGGCCTTGTAACATTAACCAAAACGGCCATGCTGTGCTGGTACTGCGAACGGCTGAAAGCAAGGGGAAACTACGGCCGTAATATTTCCCGAGGACATGCAGCTCTACTGCATGATTAAATGATGATGGCGTCCTCTTGGGTAAAATATTCCGGAGGTAAAATAGTCCCCCATTCGGATCTCCGGGCGGGGACTACTCAGGAGGACGTCGTTATCAGGAGAAAGAAAACTGGCGTTCTACGGATCGGAGCGTGGAATGTCAGATCCCTTAATCGGGCAGGTAGGTTAGAAAATTTAAAAAGGGAAATGGATAGGTTAAAGTTAGATATAGTGGGAATTAGTGAAGTTCGGTGGCAGGAGGAACAAGACTTTTGGTCAGGTGATTACAGGGTTATAAATACAAAATCAAATAGGGGTAATGCAGGAGTAGGTTTAATAATGAATAAAAAAATAGGAGTGCGTGTTAGCTACTACAAACAGCATAGTGAACGCATTATGGTGGCCAAGATAGACACAAAGCCCATGCCTACTACAGTAGTACAAGTTTATATGCCAACTACCTCTGCAGACGATGAAGAAATAGATGAAATGTATGACGAGATAAAAGAAATTATTCAGGTAGTGAAGGGAGATGAAAATTTAATAGTCATGGGTGACTGGAATTCGTCAGTAGGAAAAGGGAGAGAAGGAAACATAGTAGGTGAATATGGATTGGGGGGAAGGAATGAAAGAGGAAGCCGCCTTGTAGAATTTTGCACAGAGCATAACTTAATCATAGCCAACACTTGGTTCAAGAATCATAAAAGAAGGTTGTATACCTGGAAGAATCCTGGAGATACTAAAAGGTATCAGATAGATTATATAATGGTAAGACAGAGATTTAGGAACCAGGTTTTAAATTGTAAGACATTTCCTGGGGCAGATGTGGATTCTGACCACAATCTATTGGTTATGAACTGCAGATTGAAACTGAAGAAACTGCAAAAAGGTGGGAATTTAAGGAGATGGGACCTGGATAAACTGAAAGAACCAGAGGTTGTAGAGAGTTTCAGGGAGAGCATAAGGGTACAATTGACAGGAATGGGGGAAAGAAATACAGTAGAAGAAGAATGGGTAGCTCTGAGGGATGAAGTAGTGAAGGCAGCAGAGGATCAAGTAGGTAAAAAGACGAGGGCTAATAGAAATCCTTGGGTAACAGAAGAAATATTGAATTTAATTGATGAAAGGAGAAAATATAAAAATGCAGTAAGTGAAGCAGGCAAAAAGGAATACAAACGTCTCAAAAATGATATCGACAGGAAGTGCAAAATGGCTAAGCAGGGATGGCTAGAGGACAAATGCAAGGATGTAGAGGCTTGTCTCACTAGGGGTAAGATAGATACTGCCTACAGGAAAATTAAAGAGACCTTTGGAGATAAGAGAACCACTTGTATGAACATCAAGAGCTCAGATGGCAACCCAGTTCTAAGCAAAGAAGGGAAGGCAGAAAGGTGGAAGGAGTATATAGAGGGTTTATACAAGGGCGATGTACTTGAGGACAATATTATGGAAATGGAAGAGGATGTAGATGAAGACGAAATGGGAGATAAGATACTGCGTGAAGAGTTTGACAGAGCACTGAAAGACCTGAGTCGAAACAAGGCCCCGGGAGTAGACAACATTCCATTTGAACTACTGATGGCCTCGGGAGAGCCAGTCATGAAAAAACTCTACCATCTGGTGAGCACGATGTATGAAACAGGCGAAATACCCTCAGACTTCAAGAAGAATATAATAATTCCAATCCCAAAGAAAGCAGGTGTTGACAGATGTGAAAATTACCGAACTATCAGTTTAATAAGTCACAGCTGCAAAATACTTACGCGAATTCTTTACAGACGAATGGAAAAACTGGTAGAAGCCGACCTCGGGGAAGATCAGTTTGGATTCCGTAGAAATGTTGGAACACGTGAGGCAATACTGACCTTACGACTTATCTTAGAAGAAAGATTAAGAAAAGGCAAACCTACGTTTCTAGCATTTGTAGACTTAGAGAAAGCTTTTGACAATGTTAACTGGAATACCCTCTTCCAAATTCTGAAGGTGGCAGGGGTAAAATACAGGGAGCGAAAGGCTATTTACAGTTTGTACAGAAACCAGATGGCAGTTATAAGAGTCGAGGGGCATGAAAGGGAAGCAGTGGTTGGGAAAGGAGTAAGACAGGGTTGTAGCCTCTCCCCGATGTTATTCAATCTGTATATTGAGCAAGCAGTAAAGGAAACAAAAGAAAAATTCGGAGTAGGTATTAAAATCCATGGAGAAGAAGTAAAAACTTTGAGGTTTGCCGATGACATTGTAATTCTGTCAGAGACAGCAAAGGACTTGGAAGAGCAGTTGAACGGAATGGACAGTGTCTTGAAAGGAGGATATAAGATGAACATCAACAAAAGCAAAACGAGGATAATGGAATGTAGTCGAATTAAGTCGGGTGATGCTGAGGGAATTGGATTAGGAAATGAGACACTTAAAGTAGTAAAGGAGTTTTGCTATTTAGGGAGTAAAATAACCGATGATGGTCGAAGTAGAGAGGATATAAAATGTAGACTGGCAATGGCAAGGAAAGCGTTTCTCAAGAAGAGGAATTTGTTAACATCGAGTATAGATTTAAGTGTCAGGAAGTCATTTCTGAAAGTATTTGTATGGAGTGTAGCCATGTATGGAAGTGCAACATGGACGATAACTAGTTTGGACAAGAAGAGAATAGAAGCTTTCGAAATGTGGTGCTACAGAAGAATGCTGAAGATAAGGTGGGTAGATCACGTAACTAATGAGGAGGTATTGAATAGGATTGGGGAGAAGAGAAGTTTGTGGCACAACTTGACTAGAAGAAGGGATCGGTTGGTAGGACATGTTTTGAGGCATCAAGGGATCACAAATTTAGCATTGGAGGGCAGTGTGGAGGGTAAAAATCGTAGAGGGAGACCAAGAGATGAATACACTAAGCAGATTCAGAAGGATGTAGGTTGCAGTAGATACTGGGAGATGAAGAAGCTTGCACAGGATAGACTAGCATGGAGAGCTGCATCAAACCAGTCTCAGGACTGAAGACCACAACAACAACGAGTGTAGCGTAATATCAACAACAACATAAAGTAGTTTAAGGGAATAGGATTCGTTATGAATAGGAAGGTAGGGCAGAGAGTGTGTTACCGTGAGCAGTTCCTGATAGGGTTGTTATTATAACAGTATAGACAACAGGCCAACACCGACAACCATACTTCAGGTATACATACCGACGTTGCGAGTTGAAAACGAAGAGATAGAGAAAGTGTATGAGGCTATACAAAGAGTAATTCAGTATGTAAAGGGAAATGAAAATCCAATAGTCATCATGGGCTGATATACAGTTGTAGCGAAGGGAGTAGAGGAAATGGTTACAGGAGAAATTGAGCTTGGGACAAGGAATGAGAGAGGAGAAGGAGTAATTGAGTTCTGTAATAAATTTCAGCTAGTAATAGCGAATATTCTGTTCAAAAATTGTAAGAGGAGGAGGTATACTTCGAAGAGGCTGAGTGACATGGGAAGATTCCATTTAGAGAACATCATTGTCAGAGTCAGATTCCGAAATCATACACTGGATTGTAAGTTGTACCGAGGAGCAGATATAGACCAGGAGCAGAAATTAGTCAGGAAGAATCAATACGCAAAGAAGTGGGATACAGAAGTACTAAAGGATGACGAGGTATACTTGAAGTTCTCTGAAGCTATAGACACACCAATAAGGAATAGCTCAGTAGGCAGTACATTTGAAGGGGAATGGAAATCTCTAAAAAGGGCAGCGTAGAAGTTGGAAACAAAAACACTGGTACAAAGAAGGTAACTGCGAAGAAACCATGGGTAACAAAAGAAGTACTTCAGCTGATTGATGAAAGAAGAAAGTACAGAAATGTTCAGAAAAATTCTGGAATACACCGATAGAAAACACTGAGGAATGAAATAAATAGGAAGTGTAGCGACGCTAAGACGAAATGACAGTATGAAACATACGAAGAAACCGAAAAAGAAATGACTGTTGGAAGGACTGACTCAGCGTACAGGAAAGTCAAAATAACCCTCGGAGAAATTTGTCATTAATAACCCATCCCAATTCAAAAATGACAGTTAAGTGCATAGCTACAACACTAGAAGAAAGGATGATCTTCACTATTCTGGATTAAATCTCACTTTGGCACAGAAAGGGGTTAATTACGCTGTCACAAAAATCTTCGGTCATTTGCCAAAGACTGACAGATAGCCAACCAACATTTAAAAGATAACTAAAAGAATTTCTGAATGACAACTCCTTCTACTCAACGGATGAATTATTAGATATGAAATAGCAACTGTAAAAAAAAAATATTAATTATTTTGTGTAAAGGAAACTTATGTTAAAGTGACACATCCCACATGATTACGAAATGTCTTATTCATGATCTACGGAACAAGGATTAATGAATGTATGTTGTAAAAGGTAGGATGGTAGCACTGAGAGTGCATCGGGAATTCCACTGTTAAATACAGAGGAGGGAGAGAACAGGTGGAAAGAGTACGTTGAAGGCCACTATGAGGGGAAAGATATGTCTGATGTGATAGAAGAAGAAATGAGTAGATTTAGATGATATGTGGGATCCAACAGAATCAGAGTTTAAAAGAACTTTGGAGGACTTAACACTAAAAAAGCAGAAGGAATAGATAAAATTCCATTAAAATTTCTAAAATCATTGAAGGAAGTGGAAACAAAACGGCTACTCACGTTAATGAGTAGAATGTATGAGTCTGGCGACATACCATCTGACTTTCAGAAAAATATCATCCACACAATTCCGAAAACTGCAAGAGCTGACGAGTGCCGGAATTATCGCTCAATCAGTTTAACATCTCATAGATACAAGTCACTGACAAGAATAATATACAGAAGAATGGAAAAGAAAATTGAGTTGTGTTACACGACGATCACTTATCCTTTAGGAAAGGTAAAGGCAACAGAGAAGCAGTTCTGACGTGGTTAAAAATGGAAGCAAGACTAAAGAAAAATCAAGACACTTTCGTAAGATTTGTCAACGTGGAAAAAGCGATCGACAATTTAAAATGGTGCAAGTTTTTTGAAATTCTGAGAAAAATATGAGTAACTGTGAGGAGAGACAGGTAGTGTAAGCTATGAACGAAAGCCAAGAGGGAATAATAAGAATGGGCGACCAAGAACGAAGTGCTCGGATTACAATGGCGTAAGACAGGGATGTTGTCTTTCGCCCCTACTGTTCAATTTGAACATCGAAGAAGCAATGAAGGAAATACACTCCTGGAAATTGTAATAAGAACACCGTGAATTCATTGTCCCAGGAAGGGGAAACTTTATTGACACATTCCTGGGGTCAGATACCTCACATGATCACACTGACAGAAACACAGGCACATAGACACAGGCAACAGAGCATGCACAATGTCGGCACTAGTACAGTGTATATCCACCTTTCGCAGCAATGCAGGCTGCTATTCTCCCATGGAGACGATCGTAGAGATGCTGGATGTAGTCCTGTGGAACGGCTTGCCATGCCATTTCCACCTGGCGCCTCAGTTGGACCAGCGTTCGTGCTGGACGTGCAGACAGCGTGAGACAACGCTTCATCCAGTCCCAAACATGCTCAATGGGGGACAGATCCGGAGATCTTGCTGGCCAGGGTAGTTGACTTACACCTTCTAGAGCACGGGATACATGCAGACGTGCATTGTCCTGTTGGAACAGCAAGTTCCCTTGCCGGTCTAGGAATGGTAGAACGATGGGTTCGATGACGGTTTGGATGTACCGTGCACTATTCAGTGTCCCCTCGACGATCACCAGTGGTGTACGGCCGGTGTAGGAGATCGCTCCCCACACCATGATGCCGGGTGTTGGCCCTGTGTGCCTCGGTCGTGTGCAGTCCTGATTGTGGCGCTCACCTTCACGGCGCCAAACACGCATACGACCATCATTGGCACCAAGGCAGAAGCGACTCTCATCGCTGAAGACGACACGTCTCCATTCGTCCCTCCATTCACGCCTGTCGCGACACCACTGGAGGCGGGCTGCACGATGTTGGGGCGTGAGCGGAAGACGGCCTAACGGTGTGCGGGACCGTAGCCCAGCTTCATGGAGACGGTTGCGAATGGTCCTCGCCGATACCCCAGGAGCAACAGTGTCCCTAATTTGCTGGGAAGTGGCGGTGCGGTCCCCTACGGCACTGCGTAGGATCCTACGGTCTTGGCGTGCATCCGTGCGTCGCTGCGGTCCGGTCCCAGGTCGACGGGCACGTGCACCTTCCGCCGACCACTGGCGACAACATCGATGTACTGTGGAGACCTCACGCCCCACGTGTTGAGCAATTCTGCGGTACGTCCACCCGCCCTCCCGCATGCCCACTATACGCCCTCGCTCAAAGTCCGTCAACTGCACATACGGTTCACGTCCACGCTGTCGCGGCATGCTACCAGTGTTAAAAGACTGCGATGGAGCTCCGTATGCCACGGCAAACTGGCTGACACTGACGGCGGCGGTGCACAAATGCTGCGCAGCTAGCGCCATTCGACGGCCAACACCGCGGTTCCTGGTGTGTCCGCTGTGCCATGCGTGTGATCATTGCTTGTACAGCCCTCTCGCAGTGTCCGGAGCAAGTATGGTGGGTCTGACACACCGGTGTCAATGTGTTCTTTTTTCCATTTCCAGGAGTGTAAATAAAAGGTTCAGGATTGAAATTAAAATTCAAGGTGAAAGGATATCAGTGATACGATTCGCTGATGACACTCCAATTCTGAGTGAAAGTAAAGAAGAATTACATGATTTACTAAATGGAACGAAGAGTAGGAGTGCAGAATGTGGACTTAGAGTAAATCGAACAAAAACGAAAGTAATGAGAAGTAGCAGAAGTGAATACAGCGGGAAACTTAATATCAGGGCTGATAGTCACGAAGTAGATGAAGTCTACCTAAGATGCAAAATAAACAACGATGGGCGGGACAAGGACATCAAAAGCGGACTAGCACAGGGAAAAAGGGCATTCCTGGTCACGAAAAGTCTACTTCTATCAATCATAGGCCTTAATTTGGGGAAGAAGTTTATGCGAATGAACGTTTTGAGCGAAGTATTGTGTGATAGTTAAAAGTGGACTGTGGGAAAACCGGAACAGAAGAGAATCGAAGATGTGGAGTTGTAACGCCGGAAATGCATATCCTCCTATTTCCATCTATTGCACTGCAAATTTTTTTCCTTATTTTGTTACCTGAAGATATAACATTTCTGTGTCTTTGTATATTGTAATTGTTTTACTATTTGTATATATATATATATATGCATTTATGTTGATGTATAATTGGTTTGTTTTGTGAATATTATTTGTATTTATACGCTGGGTCTGGCCTAGGGAAAACTATGCTATCGAACGAATACATCGATAGGTCGTGTGGAGAACCAAAGTGTTTGGTAGTGTTAACTCTGCCGCGTGGAGTGCGGGCAGAGCGGAGTCTGGCTGGAGGAGGGCAGTGGAGGAGGTGTGTTGTGTGAAGCTCCCGCGAGTTGCCGCGCTTTAGGGGTTTGGCAGCATGTAACTGCGCTCGACTTGCTATGTTAGTTTCTGACATGGTGTCGCGGACGGGAAGCGTTAGCTGGCACACATCAAGAGCCCGTTTCGGCTGGAGACCGTATCGAGAAGAATGCGCGCCAACATCCAGCTTCTGCAACAGCGACGGCCGGCAATGAGTTACTGTCACCACCTCCTCGATCGACGACTTCAAACCTTCAATCAACCAACAAGGAAGACTAGAAGCACGTAAAGTTATAGAACTGTATGGCAGACCTCAGCTTTTCAAACTGTTCCATTTGCATAACTGAAATTACAGCAACTTAGCATGAACAATTGTTGCTCATTGTCCCAATTGCATTACCAAGCAAGGTCCCTTCCTTTTCCGGAATGAACCCGAGTGTCGTTGAAATTCAAACGCCAGCATTAAAGGAATATAATTCGATTTCACTGCTTTAATTTCAAAGTTCAGTTAAAGTATTCATAGCTGGCTACAATATTTAGATTACACAAGCACAAATTAAGAGTGCGAGTTTTGTTACCATATTTTAGCTTACCTGTGACTGCAGCTCAGCTTGGTACGCACTAAATTTTACTATTGTTAATTGTTCAGAATCATTTAATTCAAGTTCAAAGTTGAATCTCTTATTTCTAAATAGCGTAGCTTCAAGTAGATTTTGAAATGATTGTTGAGGCAGCCCAAGACTAACCTTATTTTACTGAATTTCGTAGTGCTTCAGAAACAAAGTTCACTATTAATTTCAGTCAAAAGATTAACTTTCAATTTTCCGGTTTTATTAATTCTTCTGCTAAATTAAGTCAGAGTGTAGCGAGATTCATTACTTCTGACAAACTTTCAGTTTCCACACAACACGTGTCAACCTTCAGTTGCCACGCTTTTAGTGCTAATTATATGTGCAATAACCTTTCTTTTTCAGTTACTATAGTAGTTGTCCATAGGACTGGCGACCATAATTTTCCCTAAATCTCAAATATCTTATTAACGCCAATTAATTGTTAACGTGACGACCGCACATTTACTTTCTTTATTAATTTTACCCTTTTCTCAAAATTAATTTCCACCAATTTCATTTGCATTTTTCCTTTCATGTAGATGTAACCCCTTCCTCCCTCTTTACCAACAGATTAACTTCGGTGGCGATTGCTTTTCCCAAATTTCCGTTAGGTACACGCGGTTTAATTTTTCACTGTCATTAAGGTCGATAATTGAGGGGGAGGTTACAGAGTTACAGACGAATGTCGAAATTTAGGAGGACTGATAAGGTAAGGAATGAGGAGGTTGTGTGAAGAATCTGAGAGGAAAGGAATATGTGGAAAAGATGGACAAGGAGAAATGTCATGATGGTAGGACATCTGTTAAGACATCAGCGAATGACTTAAGTGGTAATAGTGGAAACTGTAGATGGAAGAACTGGAGAGGAACACAGAGATTGGAATACATCTAGCAAATAATAGAGGACATAGGTGGCAAGAGCTACTCTGAGATGAAGAGGTTGGAACAAGAGTGGAATTCACGATAGGCCGCATCAAACCAGCCAGAAGACACATAACTGAAAAAAAAAGAAAAGGAAACAGGCCTGGCAGCGTATACGCGTACATATGGACGGCAATAGAAGTTGATTGACGACTGTGAAGAACACGGTGATGCAATGTACTCTTGTGAGACTGTGGCAGAGGTTGGGAGGAGCCTCATTGTGGGTCTCCATTTGATCAGCCTGTCGAATCCTGCAGTGTCCAGGTTTTTTGGCATTTGGATGTGACAGTGACCCGATATTGGACTGCATCGGAACGCGAATGGCTGAGCTTGGGACGGGCTTCACTGTGTTTCTCCATTTGGTGAGCCCTTCGAATCCCGCAGTATCGAGATTTTTCGGTATTCAGATTTGACAGTGGCTCGATATTAGACAACATGGGAACAGGAATGTCAGAGCACATTGTGGATCTCTATTTGTTGTGCCTGTCGAATCCTGCAATACCCAAAAGTTTGAAGATTTGGATGTGACAGTGGGCTGATATTGGTCTGTGTGGGAATGCAAATGGCTGAGCTTGGAAGGGGCTGCATTGTGGGTCTCCATTTGGTCAGCCTGTCGAATCCTGCTGCATCCAGATGTTTTGGCATTTGGAGGTGACAGTGGCCCAATATTGGACTGCATGGGAACACAAATGGCGGAGCTTGGGAGGGGTCTCATTTTGTTTATCCGTATGGCCAGCCTGTCGAATCCAGCAATATCAATAGTTTTGGGAATTTGTATGTGACAATGGCCTGATATTGGACAGCAAGTGTCTATGAATGATAGAGAACATTGTGGGTCTCCACTTGGTCAGCCTTTAGAATCCCACAATATTCAGATATTTCACCATTTGCATGTGCTAGTGACTGCATTGGAACGCGAATGGAAGAGTTTGGACGGGGCCTCATTGTGGGTCTCCGTCTGGTCAACCTGTCGAACCCCACAACATCCAAATTTTTGGGCATTTGCTTGTTACAGTGGCCCGATATTGGACTGTGTGGGAACGCTAAGACAAGCATAATAGTTGTCAAAGTTCCGGTCAACCATGTCTGACTATCAAAAAGGAAGAATACTGTATTGTTCGCCTACAATCTGAGGACATGTAATGGACTCGCTGAAGCTTTCTGGCCGCCTTGCACCATTGGAACGAAACTGACAGCTGCTGGACTAGACAATTACCATTCTAGGCGTAGGCTACCATTAACACCACAGCACAAACTGCTGTGTTTTGTGGTGCCGTCATTGGGAAACGTGGACTGCTCATAAATGGCGTCGCATTGTGTTCAATAGCGAGTTTTGGTTCTACACTTCCTTGGATGATCGTCATCAGCGAGTGCGGTAGCAACCTGGGGGGAGGTAACAATCTTCCGTTGTGTAAACGGTCGCACGAGACCAAAAAAATAAAATTCAACTGATAAACTACTATGACTTAAGAGTGCTGAACATCAGGAATTAAAATAACAACACATAGGAATTACAATAAAAATTTTGATACTTCTGATTTGCCCCATAAAATTGTAACATACATAGCACACTTTCTTGGCTGTATACCCAATTTTTGAGCAATAAGTGTACTTTAAAAACGGTAGAATCTCCTGATCACACGAAATATATCACCGCTAACAGAAAGATTTTATTTAAAAAATGGCCACTAACACACGGAGAATCCACTTTCATTTAACGTCTCATTGGAGATCCTTTTGATGAACACTTGACAGTGGTGTCAAAGGCGTACATTTTAAGGAGTATATTAAGACATGGTTTTTATGGGCAGATATTTGTGTGTTTCGTCTTTCAAGCAAGAGCAGGCAGTGTTTCATCGAGTGGTTTTCTTACCAAGAAACATTTTTCATCCCACTTATCCTGCGAAGAACGCATAATTTAGCACTAAATTTACCGTGGCTACACAATAAAAACAAAGCCCATTCAGCCTGCGGCAATTATGTCTCCCCTGGCATTCATTGCGGAAAATTTCATTAGGCCTGGAGTTCCTTTTATTGTTTTAATTGCGTTGGATCTAATTTATTTTAACATTTTTTTCTGAAATTACTGCAATTCGGAATTGCGTCTGCATGATCACAGTAATATTGCGATTCGGTTGCACCGCAGCCCAGAGTATTGCCTGGAACATAGGACTACAAATCAGGAACGAGGCTCAAATTTTTTTTCAGCGGAGATTGGAATTACACACCAGCCACTTACAACATCAGTCTAATAATAATACTGCAAAAACCCTGTTTTAAGTTTTTACTTGATATTGATTAGATCGTGATCTTAAAACTTATTATCTTCATATCCGTACATTCCTCATACTCATCTGTTTGTAGCCCACTATTTGTCCTCGCTTTTTAAAACTTAACCAAACTACTATACTTACTGAGACATTTGCGTCTACAAAATTTAAGAAAGTTTACTTCACTCATAGATATTAGGCCATATCGATACCATATTACATGAAATTCTGTAGTATCACATTGCATGATGAAACTCTTTTATTAACACACCGATATACCGATGACTACCGTTTTGGTCTATAGGTGCGAAATAATGGAGAGTTCTTCCTTTGATTCAGCACTGCTTATGATCATCCCGATTTGCTGTACTACTAGAAGTTTCGACTTCTGGCGATCGAAGACTTCTTTCTTTCTTATGTGTGCTACCATATACAGATATATTTATAGTCGTAGATTGTGTGCCTGAGCGGTTAAGACTTGAATGATATCACGTTGACGTTACATACATTGTAAGCGTGTGAAGTAATCTTGCAGGCGCTCCCTGCACCTTTATTGAGAAGGAGATGACTTAAGGACAAGTAACAGAAGAGGTACTGATCAGAAATGGAGGGAAACGGAATTTGTGGCATAACTTGACTGAAAGAAGTGATCGGTTGATAGGATACATGCTGAAACATCAAGGGAGCACTAATTTAGTACCGGAAAGCAGAGTTGACGGGTAAAAATAGTAGAGGCAGATCAAGAGATGAATATAGTAAGCAGATTCAGAAGGATGTAGGTTGCAGTAGCTACTCGGAGATGATGAGGCTTTTACAGGATACAGTAGCATGGAGAGCTGCATCAAACCGAATTTCGGACTAAGGATCACAAGAGCAACAGCAAGTACGTACCTAGCGTCCGTTTGGAAGTTGTTGGCGACTGCTGGCATCATACCTTCTAGCGACAAAAATAATAGCTCATGCGGTACGCAATAACCAAAAGTGATCATACGGTCATTTACTTACCAAACAGGAAAAATACTACTGGTCAAATCAAGAAAGGCAAGACGAATAAAGCGTTTTATTCTTCGTAATTACTTTTCAGTGTCTCAGCTTTGTAGAACATTATTAACATATAAGTTTTCACATCTATGATTTCATTGTAAGTCGTTCGGCTGTTGCGTCGCGGTGATCAGATTACTCTGCGATAATTTTCAACGTGCAAGAAGTGTTTTTTGATGAATAACAGTTAATAAGTATTTGTGCTACGGCGTCTGTGTGTGAGCAGTATTATTCCTTTCATTCAAGAAACTGTTTCATGTTGTTCTTTTAGTAATGTATGATTAAGGTAGGTTTTAACTATATCTCAAATACGTCCCACTGTATACCTGAAAATGTGTACACACAGGTATCGTACAGTAGTTAAGACTACAGAATAAAGGAATACATTAATAAAAGTAAAGACAGAAAATGCGGCAGAATATAGTCATTCCGAGGTTCATGGATTTTTCCCGGAAGGTATCCAGTTGCTGCCAGAACATTTGTTCAGCTTTGTGCGTTGAGTATTTGTCACCGTGGTCTAAGGGTAGCATCAGCGACTGGTACGTAAAACATCCTGGGTCCCCGATCGATCCCCGTCAACACTTCAGTTGAAAAAAGAAAGAAAAAATCAGCAATGGCAGCCGAAACCTTCTGGCATATGAAGTCTGCCAACAATCCCTTCGAAGGAAGCGGAGTGGCGGACAGTTCTTCGGAGCACCGCTTTCCCTTAGGGTGGGAAACTACCCCTAAAAGATGGAAGAATCAGCAGTGATAAACAACATGTGGTACAGAAAGCACTGTGTAAGTAGGCTGTTTATGTTTTCTTTTTGTAAGTTTGCTGTTTATGATTTCTTATTGGCAACGTTACGTAGCGCTCTGTATGAAAATCACTGGCTGTGCTGTGTGCAGTCTGTGGCTAGTTTGCATTGTTGTCTGCCATTGTTGTCATGAACTGCTATAGCTGGATGTGAACAGCGCGTAGCGTTGCGCAGTTGGAGGTGAGCCGCCAGCAGTGGTGGATGTGGGGAGAGAGATGGCGGAAGTTTTGAAATTCAACTGCTATATATATTATGATTATTAAGGTAAATACAGTGTTTGTTCAAGTGTGGTGTCTAACTTTTGAAGATTTTCTTCCATCGTGTCTACCTTTTGAAGACTTTCTCCCATCGTGTCTAACTTTTGAAGATTTTGTTCCATTGTGTCTAACTGTTGCTGTGTTTGTCTCTGATTTTGTTTCATTTGCTGCATTAATTGCAGTAATAATGTATTAGTGTCTGGAATCTGTTCCTCTACTCTTTTCGGCAGTGCATTTGCACCGGCAACATTCACATTTTGACAAGCTGAAAATGTGTCTTGACTTATTTGAGAAAACGGTGAGGACGCAAAACCTGAATCTACAGTATTTGCAAAATTGTGTCCTATCATTTCGGATTCCTGAGGCGAGCTGTTGCCGACCGATCGATCGATAATGCTTCCCTGTTCACTACCTGTTTCACTGCCTACGCCATTGTTTGACGCCCACTCCATTTCCCTATGCACAGTTACCAAATTACTACTTTGAATATTAGTTAATTCATTACATGGTGGGGCCAACACACTGCTTTCGTCTTCACTGTCATTTCTCAGTTTACTTTGGAGCCGAGTGTTACGTTTTTCACACGCCATTATTGAGACAATATTTCACACGATAACACAGAAAAACACAATTTGAAGAGCAAAAATAAGAGAACACATTAATATAGCACTGAAAATAATATGTAGTTAATTACATGCGCAGCTGCAAAATACTTGGTGCAAATCTACATGCATGCCACAGTACAACAATGAAAGACTGCAACTACAAAGGAGATTCTCTCTACAATTACACACTAGCAATAAACAAAAGCTACACTAAATACACTACAAGAAAAAATCAGAAGATTCCAGTGAGGTATCCTGGCAGGGTCGCCATATGAAACGTCCCCTTTGAACAAATTATACACGATTGTGCTGATAAACCTCTTACACTATTTGCTTTTCAAACAGCTAAGCATAACTGAACGTACTCAAACATACACTAAAGTGACACACAATATTTTTAGTGCAACGCAATCTGACTATCAAAGATCCCTGCAAAAGAATGGCCCTGAGTAACATTAAACTATACCTTTCACAAATCACTTACCTCACAAAAATCTTCTTACTGCAATACAGCGAGCGCCACTACTGCCAGCTAAATGAAAGATTCAAACTACGGAAGGCACTAACTACTGATAGGGATAGTTAGCAAATGAAAGATTTTAATAGAGAACAAACACTGTATTTACCTTAATAATCATAATATATATAGCAGTTCAATTTCAAAACTTCCGCCATCTCTCTCCCCACATCCACCACTGCTGGCGGCTCACCTCCAACTGCGCAACGCTACGCGCTGTTCACATCCAGCTATAGCAGTTCATGACAACAATGGCAGACAACAATGCAAACTAGCCACAGACTGCACACAGCACAGCCAGTGATTTTCATACAGAGCGCTACGTAACGTTGCCAATAAGAAAACATAAACAGCAAACTTACATAAAGAAAACATAAACAGCCTACTTACAACTGGAAACCACTCGATTAAAGACAGTTGGTATCCAGAGCACATATGGCCCGTAATTGAAGACAATTGTGCTTGCAAAAGATTCTGATTTAGTCCTACATTCGTATTTCTGGAAGAGGGCTGAAGAAGGGGAGGTAACCATGAGAAAAATATTGAATAACCAACAAAGGAATGTGATGTATTACGGTTGTCTGGTGGATATTGTTAAATTTTGTTAGAGAGTTTTATGACGAGTAAAATTCTGTATATTTTTAAAAAGTTTTATGTAACGTGAGGACGGTTAAGCCATATTTAATCAGTCGTGCACCATCTTGTACCTTGGAACTAAAGGTCTTCTACCATGGAACGCGTGATATTTCCGAATGAACTGAGTTTCTTTAATGTCTTAATAATATTCCTTTGTCTTGAAAACGCCGGCCGGAGTGGCCGAGCAGTTCTAGGCGCTACAGTCTGGATCAACTACCGTCGCAGGTTCGAATCCTGCCTCGGGCATGGATGTGTGTGATGTCCGTAGGTTAGTTAAGTTTAAGAAGTTCTAAGTTCTAGGGGACTGATGACCTCAGAAGTTAAGTCCCATAGTGCTCAGAGCCATTTTTGTCTTGAAAACGGAAATGTTTCTTATTTACCGACAGAACCTGTTTAAAAATGAACTTGTAACTTCTTTTTAATAATCCTTATCCTTTATTTGAGTTCACAAGCACATTATTGGTGCGTAACAGACTAATACTGTAACACGTAGACTATCAAAAACAGTACTGACAAGATTTTCTCAGTTGCAACAATGACAAATTCAAACGAAATATTTCTTTCTAGATACATGCCTCTGTTGCACCTTCGAACAGTTTTTCAATTTCGAAAAGTCTTACCTCTCCAGAGTAATTTTTTCAGTTTCAGAAAATGTTGCACAGGACATAAAATGAAAGCTGCCATTTCAAAATGAAATAAGAAAATATATTAAACTTCTATTACAGGACTAGCCAGAGGCGAAAGTGTGAAATACAGTACAATACTCTCAGCTTCTATTATCAATATCCTCAACTTTAATTTTAGTGACAATCGGTATTTCATTGTGCAGATCAATGAAATTAGAAGCAAATTTCAATTTATGATACGGTTCTATTTCAATTACAGAAAATATTTTAGTGCTGATTATCACTGCGGCCCAGTCTTTACTTTTACACAAGCTCTACGAACAATATTAAACGAGACAGCTTTAGCGTCTCTTCTTTGCTCCACAACATCAGTGATATAGAAAATGTCCCCCTCCCCCCACTGTCTAGGGTTTACCTATATAAATACTCTGCAGTACTCCGTGCCCTATGCCCTCATTTGTAAGGAAATGCCGTTTTAATTTCACCGCCGGTTTATAATTAATGGCACGATCCGAACTGGCGTGATTTTCATAACGACACAGGTTCGCTGCGAATCGTCATGCTTAAAGGAGGCAACCCGTCCACATATAGTGGACTTTTTCCCAGAGCAAGTGACAAAAGCTCTTCCTACAGAAAAAATGGTCACTTTTACAAGCTTTTCCCAAGTGAGCCCTAAAGATATGTTAGGATGCCATTACCCGGGAGGCTACAACCGCAACTCTGTTGGAGAAGAGCTATTATTGCGGTAATAGTGTTGTCCCTTATACAAGGGAAAACAACATGTAAAAATACTTCTGTAACTAACGAATAATATTATCTGATTTTCCTCACTATTTTGTCTCGCAATACACAAAAATATATTACGGTAATTTTTGAATACAGTAATTAATACCTTACTTGCTAAACAAAGTATCATATTTTAATTTAATTAGGTATCCTGGAATTTTTGTCATATAGTTATATTCAATTCCGCATAGCGTTAGGCGACACAGTACATCTTAATTACGGCCCCTCCCGCCGGAGGTTCGAATCCTCCCTCGGGCATGGGTGTGGGTGTTGTTCGTAGCATAAGTTAGTTTAAGTAGTATGTAAATATAGGGACCGCTGACCTTAGCAGTTTGGTCTCTTAGGAATTCACACACACACACACACGTCTTCATTACGGTTTGGGGGATCCCGTTTACAGGTTGTATTGTAGGAGTTTCATTCTATCCGAAACGGGTTTGTGTGTAATGAAGCTATTTTTTGCTCTATCTACTGTCACTAGACGGGTGATAAACAACAGAAACGACCCTAAATGAAGAATCCTAATCATGAAATCAAACTAAATGAAAGACAAGACAATAACCCTTGATGTACAACAGCCACAGGTAAGACTTTGGTTCATCGACAAGATACTTGGATAAAACAGTTAGTCTACAAAGGAGACTGATTAAAAATCACCTCAACATAACAACTTGGAGTACTGCTAAAGTGTATAAGATATAAGAGCCATGGTAGATATTGAACATAGACAAAGAAAGACGGCATGAGTTATCACAGATTTGTTTGAACCCCAGAGAGCGTAAGGGAAGTGCTGAAAACGAATTGGGAGACACTCGAAGACAGACTTAAATTATTTCATGGCTGCCCACTTAGAAAATTTAAAGAATCTCTACTAAGCGAATAGTAGTGTTCTTCAACCGTCCTATGTATCGCTCCTATAAAGACTGTGAAAACAAAAGTACACTAATTATAGCAATCACAGAGAGGTTTGAACATTGGTTCTTCCCACCCTCCATAAGCATTTTTAAGAGTTGAGGTTTGATTGCTACAGTAATGGAAGAAGCCTAAATAACTGCTCCTGTGGAAGGTACTCTTTGCCGCGCACTTCACAGTTGTCTGCAGAGTGTGTATATATATGCAAATACTCGTAGCATGTGGAAGAAACAGTATTGCTGTTAACGCTATGCAACGACAAAGTCTTTGTCGTTCAGTGTTTTTGGAACTCATATGAGACTCTTTATGAATATTCGTTCCGTATCATTTCTCCCCCACGTTTGGCTCTGTAGCTGAAATTTTCATCTTTGGTCTAATTTGACAACGGTCTCTTGACATACTGTGTCGGTTACACTGGGTGGTCAAAATGTAAGGGAAAATCAAAAAGTTTCCGTTCGAAAGCTACACTAACCCCTCGCCTACGTCACTGTGCTCATGTACCTGCATTACAGTTGCTTTGAGTTGCATACATGCTGCAGCAAGGCTCTCAAATGGAGACTTTTTGACCATCATCATCATCAGTTAAGACTGATTATGCCTTTCAGCGTTCAGTCTGGAGCATAGTCCCCCTTATAAAATTCCTCCATGATCCCCTATTCAGTGCTAACATTGGTGCCTCTTCTGATGTTAAGCCTATTACTTCAAAATCATTCTTAACCGAATCCAGGTACCTTCTCCTTGGTCTGTCCCGACTCCTCCTACCCTCTACTGCTGAACCCTTGAGTCTCTTGGGTAACCTCGCTTCTCCCATGCGTGTAACATGACCGCACAATCTAAACCTGTTCGCCCTGACTGCTACATCTGTAGAGTTCATTCCCAATTTTTCTTTGATTTCCTCATCGTGGACACCCTCCTGCCATTGTTCCCATCTACTAGTACCTGCAATCATCCTAGCTACTTTCATATCCGTAACCTCAACCTTATTGATAAGGTAACTTGAATCCACCCAGCTTTCGCTCCCATACAACAAAGTTGGTCGAAAGATTGAACGGTGCACAGATAACTTAGTCTTGGTACTGACTTCCTTTTTGCAGAAGAGAGTAGATAGTAGCTGAGCACTCACTGCATTAGCTTTGCTACACCTCGTTTCCAGTTCTTTCACTATGTTGCCATCTTGTGAGAATATGCATCCTAAGAACTTCAAACCGTCCACCTGTTCTAACTTTGTTCCTCCTATTTGGCACTCAATTCGTTTATATCTATTTCCCACTGACATTACTTTCGTTTGGAGATGCTAATCTTCGCACCATAGTCCTTACATTTCTGATCTAGCTCTGAAATATTACTTTGCAAACTGTCAATGGAATCTGCCATCTCAACTAAGTCATCCGCATATGCGAGACTGCTTATTTTGTGTTCACATATCTTAATCTCACCCAGCCGGTCTATTGTTTTCATCATATGATCCATAAATAATATGAATAACAGTGGAGACTGGTTGCAGCCTTGTCTTACCCCTGAAACTACTCTGAACCATGAACTCAATTTACTGTCAACTCTAACTTCTGCCTGACTATCTATGTAGAGACCTTTAATTGCTTGCAAACGTTTGCCTTCCATTCCATAATCTCGTAGAACAGACAACAACTTCCTCCTAGGAACCCGGTCATATGCCTTTTCTAGATCTATAAAACATATTTTACGGCATAACAATTTCATTAAGAGAATATTAGAAGGAATCATTGAAGGAAGAACTCGCCGAGGACGACCTAGATTAACCTACATTCAACAAGTAATAAATGACATCGGGTGCCAGACCTATGCAGATATGAAGAAGAAAGTTGACAAAAGAACGGAATGGCGTGCTGCTGCCAACCAACCTGTGGGTTGATAACCGAAGAAGAAGAAGAAAACATAGATACAATCCCCTGTTCCACTCGTAACACTTCTCCATTATTTGCCGTAAGCTAAAGATCTGGTTCTGACAACCTCTAAGAGGCCTAAACCCACACTGATTTTC
Organism: Schistocerca cancellata; assembly: GCF_023864275.1. Classification (NCBI taxonomy): domain Eukaryota; kingdom Metazoa; phylum Arthropoda; class Insecta; order Orthoptera; family Acrididae; genus Schistocerca; species Schistocerca cancellata. The sequence goes on from NC_064626.1 coordinate 1,183,049,139, forward strand.
ATCCAGTTTGTCCTCAACTAATACCCGCACTTTCCTTTCAAGAATACCTGAGAAGATTTTACCCACAACCCTGATTAAGGAGATACCTCTGTAGTTGTTACAATCTTTTCTGTTTCCATGTTTAAATATTTGAATTATCCTATGTAGCCATTTAAGACCTGACATTCCCCTGTATTTGATGAGTTCCGACTTAATTTCATCCACCCCAGCCGCCATATTGTACTACAATCTGTTGACCATTTTCTCCACTTCCTCGGATGTGATCCTATTTCCATCATCACTCCTATCCCATTGTACATCGAAATCTGAAACATTACTGATCGTATTCTCACCTACATGGAGCAACTCTTCAAAATATTCCCTCCATCTGCCCAAGGCATTAACAGGATTTTTGATTGTCTTTTATAATATGGGCCTGGTAAATATATACGACCCTTACAATAGGCAACCCAGTTTACATCATTCGCCCCAAATGCAGAAGTTGAAAGTCGGGTTGCCTATCTTACGCCACATGAAGTATTTTCTGGGCTGTTTCATTTGACCGTCCGGTATTAGGTGCAAAGCACCTGTTTGTCCGCTTACGCTGCCCCTCACAGGCTACTTGAAATAGCTACAGAGTTAGGTCAATGTTGAGGGTGCACTGAAAGTTATCATGACTGCGGCTAGTGCAATGGCAAGACATAGTGAATATGAATACTGGTAAGCGTGTAGTTGGCTGGTTGTGATATGCGAACATCAGCATATTTAAGCGTCCAGGTTTGACTGCTCTGCTTTACTTGCCACATAAACAGTAACTTATCAACCAAAGTACCATGTAAATGGCTCGTCACTACAGATTTTTTCTATTTTGAATCTGTAGTCTTCTGACTAGTTTGATGCGCCTCGCCACGAATTCCTCTCCCGTGCCAACCTCTTCACCTAAGAGTAGCACCTGCAACCTACGTCCTTAAATATTTGCTGGATGTATTCCAATCTCTGTCTTCCCCAACAGCTCCCTCTAGTACCATGCAAGTCATTCCCTGATCTCTTAACAGATGTCCTACCAACCTGTCTCTTCTCCTTGTCAGTGTTTTCCATATAATCCTACGCTCTCCGACTCTGTGTAGAACCACCCTTCTCCTCATCTTATCAGTTCACCTAATTTTCAACATTCATCTGTAGCAACTCATCTCAAATGCTTCGATTCTCTTCTGTTCCGGTTTCCCCACAGTCCATATTTCACTGCCATACAACGCTGTGCTCCGAACGTACGTTCTCAAAGATCTCTTCCTCAAATTAAGCCTATGTTTGATACTAACAGATTTCTCTTCGGCAGAAATGCCCTTTTCGCCAGTGGCAGTCCGCTTTTGATATCCTCCAGGCTCAGTTCGTTATTGGTTATGTTGCTGCCTAGGCAGCTGACTCCCTTAACGTCATCTACTTTTTGACCATCAGTCCTCATGTAAGTTTCTCGCTGTTCTCATTTCTGCTACTTCTCATTACTTTTGTCTTTCTTCCATATACCCTCAATCCATATTCTGTAGTCATTCGACTGTTCATTCCATGCAGCAGATCATGTAAGTGTTCGCCGGCCGGGATGGCCGAGCGGTTCTAGGCGCTACATTCTGGAACCGCGCGACCGCTACGGTCGCGGGTTCGAATCCTGCCTCGGGCATGGATGTGTGTGATGTCCTTCGGTTGGTTAAGTTTAAGTAGTTCTAAGTTCTAGGGGACTGATAACCTCCGAAGTTAAGTCCCATAGTGCTCAGAGCCATTTGAACCACGTGAGTGTTCTTTACTTTCACTCAGGATAACAATGTCATCAGCGAATCGTATCATTGATATCCTTTAACCTTGAATTTTAATTCCACTCCGAACATCTCTTTTATTTCCGTCATTGCTTCTTCGATGTACAGATTGAACAGGAGGGGCGAAAGACTACATTCTTGTCTTACACTCTTTTCAAACCGAGCACTTCGTTCTTGGTCGCTCAGTCTTACTATTCCCTCTTGGCTCTTGTACATATTGTACGTTACCTGTCTCTCCCTGTGGCATACCCCTATTCTGCTCAGAATTTCGAACATCTTGCACCCTTTTACATTGTCGAACGCTTTTTCCAGGTCGACAAATCCTCTGAACGTGTCTTGATTTTACTTTAGCCTTGCTTCCATTATCAACCGCAGCGTCAGATTTGCCTCGTTCTTCCTAAAGCCAAACTGATCGTCATCTAATACATCGGCAGTTTTCCTATCCATTCTTCTATATATTATTATTGTCAACAACGTGAATGCATGAGCTGTTAAACTGATTGTGTGACAATCCTCGCACTTGTCAGTTAGTGCAGTCTTCGGAATTGTGTGGATGATATTTTTCCGAAAGTCAGATGGTATGTCGGCAGACTCATACATTCTACACAACAACGTGAATAGTAGTTTTGTTGCTACTTCTCTCAATGACTTTATAAATTCTGATGGAATGTTACGTATCCCTTCTGCCTTATTTGTTCTTAAGTCCTAAAGATGCTCTCTTAAATTCTGATTCTAATACTGGATCCCCTATCTCTTCTAAATCGACTCCAGTTTCTTCTTCTATCACATCACATAAATATTTCCCCTCATAGAAGCCTTGAATGTACTCTTTCCACCTATCCGCTCTCTCCTCTGCATTTAACAGTAGAACTCCCGTTGGACTCTTAATGTTACCAACCTTGCTTTTGATTTCATCGAAGGTTGTTTTGACTTTATACCATGCTCAGTAAGTCCTTCTAACAACTATTTATTTTTCGATTTCCTCACATTTTTCTTACAGCCACTTCGCCTTAGCAGCCCTGCACTTTCTATTTATTTAATTCCTCAGTGACTTTTATTGCTGTATTCCTGAATACCCCTGAACATTTTTGTACTTCCTTCTTTCATCAAACAACTGAAGTACTTCTTCTGTTACCCATGGTTTCTTCACAGTTACTTTCTTAGTAGCTGTATTTTTCTTTCCAAACTCTGTCACGTCCCTTTTTAGAGATGTCCATTCCCCTTCACCTGTACTGCGTAGTGAGCATTTCCTTATTGATATCTCGTCATTCCTTAGTACTTCTGTATCCCACTTCTTTGCGTATTGTTTCTTCCTGACTAATCTCTTAAACTTCATCCTACTCTTCATCACTACTACATTGTGATGCGAGCCTATATCTGCTCCTGGGTATACATTATAATCCAGTATATGATTTTGGAATCTCTGTCTGACCATGATGTAATCTACCCAAAATCTTCCCGTATCACCCAGCCTGTTCCATCTATACCTCCTCTTCTTGTGATTCTTGAACAGCGGATTCGCTATTACCAGCTGAATTTTATTACAGAATTCAATTAGTGTTTCTCGTCCCTCATTGCTTGTCCCAAGCACATATTGTCTTGTAGCCATTTTTTCTACTCCATCCCCTGGGATTGCATTTCACTCCTCCACGACCATTAGATTTTCATCTCCTTTTACATACTGAATTACTCGTTCCATATCCTCATATACTTTCTATATCTCTTCATCTTCAGCTTGCGACATGTATATCTGAACCTTCGTTGTTGATTTTGGTTTGTTGTCGATTCTGATAAGAACAACCCTATCAGTGAACTGTTCACAGTAACACACTCTCTGTCCTACCTTGCTATTCATAACGCGATATACTCCGGTTGTATTAATTTCTGATGCAGTTGATTTAGCCTGCACTCACCGGACCAGAAATCCTTGTCTTCTTTCCGTTTCATCTCACTGATCTCTACTATATCTAGGTCGAGCTTCTACATTTTCCTTTTCAGATTTTCTAGTTTCCCTATTACATACAAGCTTCTGACAGTCCACGCTCCGACTTGCAGAACGTTATCCTTCTGTTGATTATTAAATCTTTTTCTCGTGTACACCTCCCCCTTGGTAGTCACCTTCTGCAGATCTGAATGGACGGCTATTCTGGCATCTTTTGCCAATGGAGAGATCATGACGACACTTTTTCAGTTACAGGCCACATGTCCTGTGGGTACACGTTATGTGTCCTTAATGAAATTATTTCCATTGCCTTCTACATCCTCATGCCGTTCATCATTGTTAACTCTTCCGCCTTCAGGGGCAGGTTCCACCCCAAGGACAAGAGAGTACTCTGAACGTCTGTCCGCTCCTCCAACCTCTTCGATAAGGCCGATTTCTATTTTTTAAAATTTGCAAAATCAACCTTTCTTTTTTCTTTTTCAAGGTGAAGAGTAGAGTGGTCAGTTTTGAGCAGGGTAGGCAGGGGTCGAAACCCGAGGCCTGGCCACGATGACTTCCCCTTCCTACCTGGGAACCGCTTCAATCCACATTTTTCTTAATAGGAAACGGGTTAAGTAACAAGATACCTTAATTTGTGCAAGAATAGATACAACAGAAAGGCCGTGCTCCCGGCGGGTTCAAGATGAGACATTAGAATCGAACAAGGCCAGCAAAAATCTATTAATAAGGTGAGGAGAAAGAAATAATAACAATAATGCTGAAGTAAGATAAGAGCTGTGAGGCCGTAGACAAAGAGGGAAGAAGGTGTCATGGTATGATAAGTCTTGCGTGTATCCCCCTGCTCTGCAGATGGGACGTGGAGGCAGAGCGGGCAGGGGTCAACATGGGAGTCCTGGCCCCGGTGCCCCGGCACCACTACGGGGAAGAAGCGCCCGAATGGAGGGCAGAAGCCAAGGAGGAGGGGCAGGTAGAGTTGGAGAAATCACCAGCGTGCTCTGGTATAGTGCATAAAGGAAAGGGGCGCGTGTCTATGCGCCGACTCCGCTGTGGGATACGATACAAAAATGTAACGTGGAGAGTCTTAGATGTGAGCAGGGGGGCGGGAATGTCGTCCGTGTGTGGCACCATACAGCTGAGCGGGAATGACGTGAAGATCGCGCGAAGGTAATTGCGAAGAAGCTGCGGTAGCGCGGTCGCTGCTCGCCTTCAGTGTGGGCTCCTGGAAGTCGAGGCGTGATTTATCACCATCATTATACAGGTAAGTCATCGTCCACTCCTTCACCCATACAATCGCACGATTTTTGGTGGCGGGTAAATAAGTATGGTCAGGACGGGTCAGTCTAGTTCGGCGGAACTCGGAGGTAGCAGGCAACGAACTGTCGACCCAGTTTCCAGACATCACTGGTGGCAGCACAGGTCAGGTGGTGGGCATAGTCATCCACGAGGTGGAAAATTGAACAAAGCGGAGTATCTATTAGTCCGATGGCGTGGAGAATGTTGCACATGCGAGGTGGTACCTTGTTGCCCGGACGTTGGAGGAAAGGCCACAGCGTCGTTGGATGTTTGAGTTCGACATTGTTGCTGGGAATGTAACAAAGCAGTGGGGCGTAGAAATCTTTGGTTCGAGGAAGATGCGTGTTCGGTGAGTGTGAGCATTATCGAAGTCGACGATGAAATCAGAAATGTGCGTCAGAGGCGCTTGATATGGCCGACTGGTACTGGCGGCGATATGGTCGCGGGCTTAAGAATTTCCAGCAAGATGCGCGTAAGGGAGTCGCCCCCGTTGCACAGCTTACGCACGGTGGACATGTACAAAGACGCCTCTCGGAATCGCACATTGACGTGGCCGAGGCCCCCCGCTCGCAGGGGGAACTCCTAGACCACTACAGTTAATCAACTGATAAATTTTTATATGTATCGCACAGTTCATCCACATACCAAAATCAATTTTCGAACGTCAACTTCCACATTTTAGCAGACGACCATGTGCTTATCTTCGAGGCTATCTTTTTTTCCCAGACACTGTCTCTAGTAGTATCTTCAACTTACAATCGACAGGTTACTTTAGCAAAATATTCAGAACTATACGACGTTGGGGGCATAAGTGGCAAGGAAAGGAAGTTTCAGTCACATTCAGCTTGGAGACAGTTGATTCATTTCCTTATTTGAACATTTTACTGCAGAAGAGGTCCACTCATCCCCTTGAAGCCTGTTGAGGAGCTACTTGACCGTGCAGTAGCAGCTCCAAGTCACGAACACTGACGGTAGGATGGAGAGCAATGTTCTGATGTCACCGCGTGGCTGGTTTGCATTGTTGGAATTTGCTGTTGAAGTGTTGGGCAGTTGGATGTTAACAGCACATTGCATGGCGCAGTTGGAGGTGAGCCGCCAGCAGTGGTGGATGTGGGGAGAGAGATGGCGGAGTTTTGAGAGCGGATGGTCTGGACGTGTGTCCATCGGAGACAGTAAATTTGTAAGACTGGATGTCATGAACTTATATATATATATATATATATATATATATATATATATATATATATATATATAATGCCTTCTGAACACTATTAAGGTAAATATATTGTTTTTTCTCTATCAAAATCTTTCATTTGCTAACTATGCCTATCAGTAGTTAGAATCTTTTATTTAGCTGGCAGTAGTGGCGCTCGCTGTATTGCGGTAGTTCGAGTAATGAAGATTTTTTGTGAGGTAAGTGATTCATGAAAGGTATAGGTTATTGTTAGACAGGGCCATTCTTTTGTAGGGATTATTAAAAGTCAGATTGCGTTGCGCTAAAAATATTGTGTGTCAGTTCAGTGATGATCAGAATAAGTAAAGAGAGAAATGTCTGAATACGTTCGGTTTTGCTCAGCTGTTTGAAAATCAAATAACGTAAGGGGTTTATCAGCACAGTAATTCACTAATTTTTCTGAGGGGACGTTTCACATGTCGACCCTTAGCCGAGGATACCTCACTGGAATCTTCTGATTTTTTCTTGTAGTTTGTGTAATTAGTGTAGCTATTGTTTATTGCTAGCGCGTAATTACAGAGAGAATTTCCTTTGTAGTTGTAGTTTTTCATTGTTGTATGGTAAAACAGTTGTGGTATGGATGTAGATTTGCACCAAGTATTTCGCAGCTACACTAGCAATTAACGAGATATTATATTCAGTTTTATGTTCATGTGTGTTTTTTTTTTTTAATTCTGCTTTTCAAATTGTGCTTTTCTGTGTTATCGTATGAAATATTGCGACAATAATGGAGTGTGAAAAGCGTAATACTAGGCTCCAAAGTAAACTGAGAAATGACAGTGAAGACGAAAGCAGTGTGTTAGCGCCACCGAGTAATGAATTAACTAAGATTCAAAGTAGTAATTTGGTAACTATGCATAGGGAAATGGAGCAGGGTGCAAATAATGGTGTAGACAGTGAAACAATTAGTGAACAGGGAAGCATTATCGATCGATCGCTCGGCGACAGCTCGCCTCAGGAATCCGAAATGACAGGACACAATCTTGCAAATACTGTAGATTCTGGTTTTGCGTCCTCACCGTTTTCTCAAATACGTCAAGACACATTTTCTGCTTCTCAAAATGCGAATATTGCCGGTTCAAATGCACTGCCGAATAGCACTGAGGAACATATTTCAGACACCAGTGCATTGTTATTACAGTTAATGCAACAAATGGGACAAAGGCTACAAATGTTAGACACAACGCTTGAACAAAATCAGAAACAAATGGGACAAAAGCTTCAAAAGTTAGACGCAACGGAACAAAATCAAGAAACAGTCACAGCAACAGCTTCAAAAGTTAGACACCACGCTTGAACAAACACGTGAAGGTTTAACTGCTGAGTTACTTAAAATCGAATCGAAATGTCAGAAAGGCTGTAATGACGTAAAAATACAAATTTGTGAGCATTTCCAACCTATTTTCTCGCGTCATGGAAATGCATTACAGAATCACGAAGCAGCCATAAAGGAACTGCAAACTATTGTTCATGAAAATCACGACACCTTGCAAGCTAAAATTGACTCAGTTGCATCTACCGATTCGGTTACGCAACTTGCAAAAACTCAGGAAAACTTAAAGGACACAGTAGATACGATATCAACACAAATGGACACTCTGAAACTTGGTTCAGAAAAACACACTGAGGAAATAAGTTCACTATCGGAGAAAGTAGCCGAACTTTCGGATCAGTTCACTAACTTATCTCCAAAGGTGGATGATGATCTGAATGACACAAGACCTGTAGCCTTCACTGACACAGAAGAGTATGAACACATTAAGAAATTCAAACAAAATCAGAATCAAATTAATACGCAACACAAAAGAGAAATCCGGGAAGTACAAGATCAGTTGGCACAAGTAATACAAGAATTACATATTTCAGAGGACACTCGCGCTCCAACACGGGAAGAGGGACTTAGAAATACGGAAAAGCCACAAAATAATAACACAGGGCATTTCGGAAATTATGAAAGAAACTGGCAAGGTGCACCGAATTTTGAGATGGAACCGCCGACACGACGTAACAATGACCGAGATGCGACTCGCCGACACGAGTTTTCCTCCCAACTGGTCATTGGAGCACAAATTAGAATTTATGTATGGCTACTTAGAGAATGAACCAGCTGTAAGAATGCGATTGGCCATTCACGATTGCCACAGTGAAGGAGAATTTTATCATGCCTTCCTCTCAGCATATTGGTCTCAAGCTACGCAAGACCGAGTAAAACATAGCATCACAATGATGAAACATTTCGAACAATCTGAATTTTCCAGTCTTGTGAAATATTTTGAAGACATGTAGCACAAGAATCAGTACCTGTCAAACCCATACAGCCCATCAGAACTCATCCGCATTTGCGTAATCAAATTGCCTCAACATTTACGACATACTATTTTGGCAGAACGTTGCAAAGACGACATTGAAGCTTTTCAGGGACTATTACAAGAATTGGAAATTGACACTGACAATCGCGGAACGCGAAAACAGGAGCACAACAATTACAGGTCATATCGGTCACAATTCCGCGATGCAAGAAATAATTAACTGGACATGACAAGGCTATTCTTACAACATAAATCATGACCAAAACAGACACCACCCATACGACAACCGTTGGCAGAGTAGTAATAATTACAGGGAAAGATCACCTCTGCACAGTAATGACTATCACAGAGACAATCAGAGAAACAGACAATTTGGGAACCAAAATAATTATTATCAAGGGAGACAAAATAAATTCAGACCTAACGGTCCACCGCGCAGTCACGATTCCGGGAGAAATTCTCCACCACATGACCGACAAAAAAGAAACTATGTAAACTATCGACATGACGACAGACGATATAATCGTAACGACAGACCTGAATTTCATCAGAACTGGCGGGATTCAAACAGGGCAAGGCCTTCTCGTCAACGTGAATTTGTAGAAGTTAGGTCTCCAAATCCCAATAACGATACGCGCCAACAAAGAAACAGACAATGACCTGCACCGCAGGCAGCCACGTGCGCCGGCTGGCTCAGAGAAAAATAACAGAAACGCTAACCTTGAGAAAAATTCCAGTATTCTTTTCCGACATATGCCACATGACAATTGCGTTGAAGTTGAAACTCTGCGTACTAGGAAGAGTAAAGGTTTACACCACATTTCACATGTAAAATCGTTTATTGAGAGATAATCTGCTTTTTAACTTAGTCTTTGCTATAAAATTTTTCACTTCACATTACTAGTATGATTTGTCAGACTTAGAATCTGTTAACATGCAACAATATTTGAAGTTAAATATCCAGTCAAGAACTAAGAGAATTTATTTAAACAGAAATTATGAATGCATTGTTATAGTGAACAGATGACACAGTGTTGTTATTTGCACATTCTTGCTTGTTAGTTGCAGGATTACGTAACGAATATATGGCTTACATACTTAGAACATATACTGCTAATGAGATTTTAATGCAACATTTTGGTTTACTTGAAAAGATATTTTTTAATTGAAGTACATTCTGTGAGATTAAAGATGACTTAGTATTTGTTTTCTTTGATAGCTGCACGATTATATCATGATGCTACTAATATGTGACACAATTTACATTGTTGCTTTTGCGGTGTATCTGCTTTATATCTGCACTGTTTTACTGTATTCTTTTGGAAAGTAAAACATGTTTTAGTAGTAACTTATGTGGTGTAGCTACAATGAGACAGCCTTTTCCATAGCACAACAATACGTTACATTATAGTACTTTCTTTATCACGGGAAGGTACGTAATAACTACGACATCTATACGCATAGCATTTCACTTCTGTTTATTGCGAGGTAAGTACATTGACTTCTACAAGGCTGTAGTAGAAGTGATCCACAAAACTACCATCGATTTGTTGTAGCATCTTAGAACATATTCTGACCTCAAACATAATGAGGTATCTTGAACAGAACGACCTCGTCAGTGTCAGCCAGTATGGTTTTCACAACATCAATCACGTGAAACCCAACTTGCACTTTTCTCGCATGAGATACGGAAAGCTTCGGATCCAGGCAACTAGGTAGATGCAGTGTTTCTTGATTTCCGAAAAGCATTTGACTCAAAACCACACCTGCACTTATTGCCAAAAGCATGTCAATATGGAGTACCAAGTGAAATTTGTGACTCTATTGAGGACTTTCTTTTAGGGAGGACACCTCATGTTATATTGGATAGAGAGTCATGGCAGACGATTGTCACAGGTTTGTTTAATCTGTGGGAGAGTGTCACAGAGATATTGGAGGAATTGAAATGGTAGACTATTAAAGACAGACGTAAACTATTCTGAGAAAGTGTATTAACAAAGGTCCAAGAACCGGCATTAAACGATTCCTCTAGGAATATACTACAAGCCTCTACATATCGCTCACACGTGGATCGCGAGGGTAAGATTAGGATAATTACTGCACGCACAGAGGCATTCAATCATCCCTCCCGCGCTCCAAACGAACGTCAGTGCAACAGGAAGAAACCCTAATAACTGGCACACTGGGACGTACCCTCAGCCATGCATCCCACGGTGGTTTGCAGAGTACATATGTAGATGTAGACAGGGAACGGACGTGCTGTCGTTTTACTTCTGTATAAAAGACTCTTGCAACGATGAAGACAACACAAGCAAGAAGCGATACGGAAATCCAGAAAGTTTTGCGGTGTTTTCTACAGATGTGTTTGTGTTTCTGCAAGTGACTTTGTAGGTACCCTGAATGTTTGAGTACAAGAAGGTCTGCCTTCCTTAGTTCCGAACCACACATCGGTTACAACTTATATCTGAGAGTTCTTCTTGCAGCAGGAGATGCTTGACCGCCGGTGGATGTGTTGTTATCTGGAGGAGGTGCAGCGGAGCGAACTGCCGACGGCACCGCATTGTGTGTGTGTGTGTGTGCAGGAGCAGCAGGGCCGGCTAACTGTGTTAAGGGTCGGAGGTTTGTTCTCGTCGCGGCGGAGCTGCCGTCCCTCTGCCTCCCCCCCCCCCCTTGGGGCCTTTCCTTCTCACCCCCCCCCCACCCCACCCCCTACCGCTCCTACCAGTCGGTTGCTTTCGTCGCATCGAAATACGAGAACTGCGGGGCCGGGAAGCTCCGTCGCAGTGTAGCCGTACAGTGATTTCTTGGAGTCCAAAAGCGAGTGCTGAAGAGGGAGAGACACTCAGAGGTGTCTGAGACAGCAGAATTTCAAACTACGAAGTTTTCTACCGAGATCTATAACGTGTGGCGTTACTATTTTTTTTAAGGAAACTGTGACTGGAAAAGTTACCTGACTGCTGATTGGCCCAACATCCCATAAACAATGATATAATTCGAACTTAGGTGAAACGCACATCAGTAGGGACCTAAAACATAAAATTGTAGAAGATGCTGAAAGGATAATTGACCTCGTTTGTGGTCCTACATGTGCACTCCATGTGCAAACTTAAGGACGAAAGTAACTTTCGCATACTGTGCCACACCTTCAGCTTCCACCATTGACGTAGATAAAGATGAGACTTAAATGTCTTGCAGAAAATTTAAATCTGTAAGATCACCTGAGGTACAGGACTTCCCCATTACGTCCAACTCTGGGGTGCTATTACAATGCCGGAGAGCCCTGGAATACTGACAATTTAGGGGGAAAATAAGCTAATGGTATAAGTTGAAGTTTGTGTTGGGGAGGGCACTAGAGTTAAGTAGTCCGTACAGCAGTATTTATCACTGTAGTATGGTGGTGCAATGGCGAACATTTCTGCCCAGTAAGCAAAGTGACTCGGGTTCGAGTCTCAGGCGCAGTAGGAATTTTAATTCACTATTGTCGTACATAAAGATGAGACTTAAATGTCTCCAAGAAAATTAAAACTGTTAGAGTATAGTAAACAACGTAACTGAAAGAAATACACGGCGAGAAAAGAAAAGACAATGAAATGGGGTAGCTAGCGGAGCTGGGGGCCGTAAGGTGCTGGGAAATAAAACTTGACATTTGCATTGAAAAAGACATTTATCTGAAAAAATCAGTGAACATTAATTACCACAAAAATCAGGTACTCCACATTGCCTTGTATTACAAATAGTTTTCTTAAGGCAGGAGGACAAATGACTCTTACAGCTCAAAAAATTTTGAAAAATTGAAATACTGATAATGCTAGTTAGAGAGTAATAATAACTTAGCAAAGAGACTTCCTTATTAAAACAATATTTGAGCAAATGAGCAACAATTTAAAAGCATTGAGATATCAATTACCGGAGGTAAGTAAATGTGAAATTTAATACCGGACAAACAATACTAAAACAGAGAAAAAATCACATTAGCCATGTTGATGAGAAGCATTTAAGAAGGATTCAGAATCAGCCCAGATGTACCAGTGAGCCGTCGTAACAAAAGACTATACGAAAAAGTGTCTTTAAGAAACTGGGTTCAAATGGCTCTGAGCACTATGGGACTTAAAATCTGAGGTAATCAGACCCCTAGAACTTAGACCTACTTAAACCGAACTAACCTAAGGACATCACAAACATCCATGCCCGAGGCAGGATTCGAACCTGCGACCATAGCAGTCGCGTGGTTCCGGACTGAAGCGCCTAGAACCGCTCGGCCACCGTGGCCGGCAAAAAATTGGGGCCCCAACTGTTGCACGAACGGGTATGGTCAAAATACTGAACTTCAAACAAAGCTCCTACTACACATTCATTCTTTCCTACAATGACAAACTTCAGACAAATGCTCACATTACAGCTAAACAGATAATAATTGAGGAAATAAAATTTACACACATGATTTTTAAATTTCTCCGCTTCTGAAACAAATGAACAATAGATTAGAAAAAAAAGCTACCAATGACTTCTCATCCAGAACACGTAACAGGGCCACTACCTGTACACCTCCCTTGGAAGCGGTAGACGTAATCACTGAGCACAAGTAAGGCGCCAAACGAATCCACATACGTTCGCCGCTGCACTCTGCCCAATGACCAAGCAGCAAAGGCACACCAAGGCCGTGCTGGAACTCGAACCTCATGTTTCTCAGAAAAGTGAGCTTAACAATCCAAGATCCACCCACAAGACAGCGTAATGCAGAGAAATTCTCGTCTGTTTTCAGCACCACGGAACGACCACTTGTGGCTGCCCATGAACTTCCCTCTCCAGCTATCGAAAACACGGAATTTATCAAGAACCAAAGCAGCTACGAGTGAAGACACTACCGCCAGTAGCGTGTGCGTCCTCTCACGAGACATCAGGTAGGATGTAGCGACCGCCAAAGATATAGCATTGCACTATCGATGAGGAATACTTTTATTTAAAGGCTAATCATTATAGGCTCCAATATATGTCGCCTTGTGAAAATGGCCTCCCGTCGGGTAGACCGGTCACCGGGTGCAAGTCTTTCGATCTGACTCCATTTCGGCGCCTTGGCGTCGTTGGGGATGAAATGATGATGATTAGGACAACACAACATCCAGTCCCTGAGCGGAGAAAATCTCTGACATTCTGCGTGGTGTCTGTTGTTCTATGTCGTGTCTCCCTACCAATTTCACACAACGACGCTCTGAGAGTGTTTTTTTAGGGAATTGACTAGTTTGAACCTGGGTCCCGTTGCTGGTAAGGAGACGCCACACCACACATGACATGTAGAGTTCAGAAGAGTTCAGTGAGACTAGCGATGATATAACCAAATACTTAATGATTTCAGCGTCAGCTCCACTGCACTCCCTGTAAAAGAATCTTAATACTAACTAAATTTAGTGGAAGGGGTTCCATGCTTTCCTATTTTTAGTTAGCTGGTAAAATAACGTCGAAAAAGCAGTTAAGTTTAACATTGGAAATTTTATTCTACTCACAAAACATTGTTTATAAATTGCACTATTGATAAAAGGAAATGTTTTAACACAGGATGATAAAAACCGACTGCGTTCAACAAAAATGTGAACGAATATTCCCTGAATGGGTTTCCAAGTTCTACAATGGATCGAAGGATGACCTATGCCATATCACATCTATAATCTAGGTTTAAATTAAGTTTCACAAAAGAGAAAACTATCAAAATGGTCTACAGTGACCCTCAATTATCTTGAATTACTTATCTAACTTGTTGTAAATTACAGTGACTGATGTGGCTTCTCAATAATTATATAACAGAAAAATCATCGCGTTTCAGATTTTAACTTACGTAGCAAATGTGAATACCATGAGCTTCAATTGACGATCGACACTAGTATTACGTAAAAAGGGGATGTAACAGATGAGACCTCTACAGTTCTGAGTGAAGCCTTATGCACTCAAAAATGCGGCATCACGTGCATTCATTACCTTGTCGGTGTTCGCCAGGGGGCGGCTCCATACAGCTCGCCGTCTCCGAAGCAACTCTTTCCTAACTTCTCCTTACTACAATTTACCGAAGTTGGCTTAAAAAAAACTGTCTGGCTGTGTTTTCATCTGACCAGTCAGGGTCTCAATGTTAACCTTCAGCTCTGCCTACAAAAATTCTGTCTATCCAATGAGAAACGTTATACTTTTCATGGTGGGGCAATGTTTTTAAAGTTTGCAACGTAACAGAGATGTAAAAAAGTCTCACGCTAAAACTTGCAGCTGGTGTGGCCCTTTTAGTGTTATCGTAAGATCTATACTGTTCTTCTGGAGGGCTCTGTCTTTTAACATGGGTGGGGGGTAGTCCTGGCGGTTACTTTTCGTGGTGGGGCAATGTTTTTAGCGTTTTCAATGTAACAGAGACGCGAAAAAGTCTCACGCTAAAACTTGCGGCTGGTGTGGTCCTTTTTGTGTTATCGTAAGATAAACTGTTCTTCTTGAGGGCTCTATCTCTTAACATGTGCTGGGGGGTGGTCCTGGTGGTTAGCTGGCGACGTGGGTGCCCGTCCCTTATCGTAGGGCCTTATGGCTTAACACGGTTCTGCTCTCGGCTTCCGTTCTCGTTTCTCCCCTCGTAACTGCGTCTGTCTCACGGTGGGAAGGTATGAGATGCATTTAGGAATTCTTGTGTTAGTCTGTGGTATTCCATTTGCTCACTCGTTACTCGTATTACTTTGGTTAATTTAATGTCACGATTTATTCGGAGCTATGTCACATAATACTGGATTTGCTTATCATGTCAGGGTTTTTATGGAAGGTGTTGGATTTGCCTGACACCTTACATATCACCACCCTTCGAACTTAATTTTTACACTGAAGTTAGGCAATGATTGAATCGTTATCTAAGTCAGTAAAAAATTATTCCTTTATCTAAATTTTGTTGCCTACTGTTCAGCCATGTTATTCAGGTTCTATGCTAGTTTGTATTACTAATTTATATTTTTATATTCTTCCACATTATTCTCAAAAATATGTTTATATTGACTAGACAAGAATATTTTTATGCTATTATTATCATTATTTATTTTTAATTATTTTCTTTCTTTATTTAAGTGTGAAGTTTGTTTTTTAAGAAGTTTGTTATCGAAAGTGAGGATTCTTTCACATCGATTTTCTTAGAAATATGTGTATATATATATTTTTTATAAATGTAGTAATTAAGTAAAATCTATTCCTGACAAATTTTCTAAATATCATGTACAAGTGAAAATGTTTTTGTTTCTGGACACTCATTTCAACATTGTTACACTAACAAATAAGAATTATTTTCAAGAATTGCTTTGACAAAGAAATATACACACACAAGTATTGGGATATTATCCTAACAAATGGTACAAATGTTAAAAAAAGGGAAAACATCCAACAAGATAATTTTTTATTCTTTGTTTTTATAAGGAGAAAATAAGTAAAATATGGTTATTCTTTTATTTTTATGAGGAGAAAATAAGTGGCATATAGTTTTAGTGTTTATTATGTCTTACTTTTGTTCTTTATATACTGTCCATTTCAGAACTAGTGACTTATTTTTATCGATAGTCTATTTTTTACTTAAGTCCATAGTCATTGACTGTTATTTTATAGTTTATTAGCTGCCTGGTGTGCTTAACTTACTTAGTTTTTCACATGTTTCTTTTGCACAATTCCTACATCACACAATTTGATTTCACACATTCACACAATCCTATGAATGTTTAAGCATGAGGTTGGCAAATGTTTTTGCCCGAAGGTGATGGACTTGAGCGAGATGGATGTGGGCAAGTATTTGATGTACAGATTCATTCGTCGTTCGTTGTTGGCTTTGCAAGTGTGTGTTGCTGTTGTGGTGGTCCCATAATGGAATGGAGCTGTGAGTGCAGCATCTCGTGGTTTCCTGGCTTTGTATGCATTAAAGTCATCGTTATGCATCGCTGAAAGCGGTCGTTTTTTGTAGTAATACTTCACAGACGACTAGTTTACAATAGGATAGGGATTTGGGAAGGTATGTCGTCTATTCTTCACCCATCTTCTTTCTTGTCCTCAATCTTGCGAATCTTCAACTTCTGTTCTTCATGCTTTTTCTCTGCTTCTTACTTGATTCTTGGTTCTTCTCTGGGCAGGATATGGAAATATTTATTGATAACTAGTCGTTTTGAAGTTCTACTCTTAGTAACAGTTTGATAAATTGTTTGGGCATGTCATTTTTACTTTGTGGAAGTTTTCTTCAGTTTCGTGCATCAGCGTGCTGTTCAATAGCAGTATTGTGACTTTTACACTTTTTTTTTTAATTTTGCCAGTGGTGGCTTGCCCAAGCGGTCTTCTCGTTGGGCCGTTTTTTGCTCGCTCCGCTGAGTCGGGGCGTCCCAAGACCCTCTTGACCTTCCGTGTTCTGTCACAGCAGGGTTCCGCTTAGTGGGCAGATTTACTGACCACATCAGATACAAGGGCCCTCTGTTGGTCTCACTATCCTTTCCCTTCCCTCGACACTTCTGCCTTGTAGGAATGGTGTCTTGCTAATTATGTCCTTTTCTTTCTTGATATTTCTCACATTGCAACTTGTGGGTCGCTGCATCTGGTCTTTGCTGGAGTTTCTTCAATGGTTATTACAAAAAGTTTTACTTATAATCATCTAACATATGTCTAGTACCTACATTGTTTTACACCTTCTTAAAAAGCTTCACTAATTTTGGCGTCCTTTCCATGTTCCAATTCTAAGATATTTTGAGTCTTAACTTCTAGAAGAATCCTCAAATTCGTTTTTTATTTTTGTGTAGTGTTTGGTGTATAACATTTTAGTATTTCATGCTGTTAGACTATCTACATTTTATCCCTTCACCTTAATCTATGGTACTACTGGTGTTATTTTTGTTTTTGTTTTTATTGAAGCTACTTTCTTTTTCCCACCTTCCTCTCTCTTCATTCTTCTTTCTCCTGACGATCTTATCTGCAACATAATCTTGAAATATTGTGTTGATTATTTACCAGTAATAAAATGAATCTTCAAACTTTTTGATATGGCTCACATGGTGAAGTCCTAAGATTTTGCCTGTTTTTGGGTTCATTAGTTCCACAACATTATCATGAGCAATTCGGCTAATTATGACAGGTCCTTTGTATGCAGCATAAAACGTATGTATTTTGTGTTTCTGTTTGCTGGAGAGATGATGTGTTTTTACAAATACTTTCTGGCCTACTGGAATATTCTTTTAATTGCTGTTCTATCTCCTCTTTCTTTTCTTTTAATGGCTGCCTTTCTGATGTTGGAGAGTGCTGTTGCTATGACTTGTTTGTGCTGTCTACGTGGTATAATAGGAAATCTAACAGTTTCTCTTGTTATGTTTGGGGGTTCAATATTTTTAAGTACAGTAACTGGAGGTAGTAGTGTAGTGCTATGTGGCATTTCATTTATTACTTCTTGAAAATCTTTAAGGTATACATCCCAAGTGTTGTGTCTTTTCCCTGCATATAATCGGCATAAAGTGCCTATGTCCTTCATAGATCGTTCTGCTGGATTTACGCTACGTTTGTACTTAGATATGTAGATGGGTTTTATTTTGTGTTGTTTCAACGTGTTCTGCCATTGCACTGATTTGTGTTGTGGGCCATTATCCGAAAATATTCGTTCGACTCGCCCTACTAGTCTGAGAAAATCTTGTCTAAATGCTTTACTTATAGTAAGACCTGTTTGCCGTTTTAATGGTGTGAAGGTAACATATTTAAAAGTAAGTTCCAAAACGACAAATATGAAAATATATCCATTTTTGTGCGTGGGAGGGGCCCCATCAAATCTGTTGCAGCTATTTGTTTTAATTTTTTAGGGATTATTGGAAACATAGGTGGTTTGGTTTGGAAAGTGACGTGTTTAGCCCTCATACATTTTTTGTATTTGACTAATACTGTTCTAATTAATCTTTCCATATTAGGAAAATGGCTTGTTCATTTTATTTTTAAAAAGCATTTCTTTGGTCCAAAGTGGGCATTACTTAAATGTGTATACCATATGTACTTATTAATTAGTTCATCTGGGATATAAATTAACCATTCATTCGTTGCAACATTTCATCTAAAAAATAAGACATTGTTTTTTACGAGATAGTGCTGTCGAATGTCTGGAAAATCCTTACTTCTCCACTTGTGTTTGATTCCTAGTATTTCGGGATCCTTGTTCTGTTCTTTGCCTATGTTTTTCAATGCTGTCGTAATGTAGTTTTCGAAAGGTACTTGTTCCATATAGTACATTGTAAACTGGTCTTCTGCTGCTTCCAAATCTAGGTTATTGGATGCACCTTGTGGACATCGTGTTAAAGCATCTGCTAATACATTCGCTGGTCCTGGTATGTGTGTAATAGTGAAGTCAAATTCTTGTAGTATTAACATCCATCTGGCTAACCTCCCATGAGTTAGTTTGGCGGATAACAGAAATTCTAATGCTTTGTGGTCAGAGTATACTTTTGTTTTTCTTCCGAATAGGAAGTATCGAAAACGTTGGAAGCCCCATACAATGGCCAATGCTTCCATCTCCGTGACTGAATAGTTTTTCTCTCTTTTTGTGAGTACCCGACTGGCAAATGCAATTGTTCTATATGATCTTAATCCTGCCTGTTCGTATTCTTGGAATAAAACAACTCCTAAACCTGTTTTAGCGCTATCAGTGGCCATACAAAAATTTTGTGTTAGATCAGGATGTGCTAAAATCGGTGCTGTTGTTGGTGCGTTTTTCACTTTTAAAAATTCTTCATTGGCTTGTTGATCCCATACCCATGGCGTGTTTTTTCCAGTCAATCCACATATGCGTGGTGTTGCGAGAGAGTCGATCCAAATAAATTTTTTATAGAATCCGGTGAGACCTAGAAATCCTCTGAGAGTTTTCTTATTATATGGAGTACAGAATTCTTTGATTGCCGTTAGTTTTTCTGGGTCAGGCATTACCCCTTTCTCTTAAATTTTGTGTCCTAGAAATTTGACCTCTCGCCTTCCAGATTTAGATTTTGTTATATTTACTGTGGCCCCATGCTCTTTCATGATCTGTAAAAACTGATTTAATGTGTCATTGTGATGTTCCCAAGAGGGTTCTGCTATAATCACATCATCAACATAACAAATAATTTTTTGTAAAATTTCAGGACTGAGTATAGTATTAAATCCACTAATAAACGCTGCTGATGATATGTTTAAACCAAATGGCAATCATTTAAACTGGTAACATCTACCGAATACGATAAATGCTGTAAATTTTCTACATTCTGGGGCCAATTCTATTTGCCAGAAACTACTCCGTAAATCAACTGATGAAAATATCTTAGCACGTGGAAGTTTTGTATCAATTCCTCTAATTTTTCTGGGCAATCTGTCTCAGTGATTATGATTGTGTTGATCTGTCTGGAATCAAGCACTAACCTGATGCTCCCATCTCGTTTTTGTACAATATGGAGCGGGCTGTTATATGTGGAGGTAGCTGGTTCAGTAATATCGTCATCTAACGTTTTAGATATCTCCTGGAATACTTTATTCCTGTAGCTTAATGGGATTGTATAGGGTGGCACTCTAAATGGTTTGTGCTGTTTTACTTCAAACTTGTACTGAAAGTGTTTAATACTGCCAGTCTTAGGTAAAAATACCTCTGCTTTATCTCGTAAAATACCCTCTAATTCTCTTTTACTGTGTTCCGAAATACCTTGAACTTGCAATTTTTCGTCGATTTCTTTATGGACTTCTAACCTGAGTGGAGGCGTTTCGCCCTTTTGTGCATACCATTCTAATTCTTCATCCTCTTTATCTCGCATCATTCTTAATTGTTTGTTTATAACTGATATTTCTTCTAATTTTAGCTTTTGCTCAAAGAGAACTGTAACATTCTAGAATGTTACGCTACCTTTCCCCATATCTATTATCGCTCGTCTCTCATTTAAAAAATCTGCATCTATAATCAAATCTACAGTTAGTTTAGGTATAATCATGAAGTTGGCTTCGATCTTTTGACCTTGACACGAAAGAGTTAACCTTGTTTGTCTCGTAACTTCCGCAGCATTGTTTCTAATAGGACCTCTTACTTTAATCTTACGTCTTTTCAGAACTGGCAATTCCTGATTGGCATTACACTGCATGGATAAATTTTCTGAGATCGCAGTCAGTTTACTTCCGCTATCAATTACAATATTGACTGGGATATGCTTTACCATGGCCTTCACAATTTGTTGAATTTGAAAGGGTTGGTTCTGTTCTTCTTCTTCTTGCATCAACGAATCCTCCACTGAATCATACATGAATCTTTTCAGGAATTTCCCTTATGAATTCGAACTTTCTATAGGATAAGCTTCGACTGCTGCTTCTCTCTCTTTTATTCCCTCGTCTCTATTTCTTCCTTCATTTACGCTTTCTTCAACGTCCTCTACTTTTTCCTCATCCTCGTCTATCTTCTCCTTCTACGTCGCTACTTCCTCATAATCGCATCAAAATGCTCTAATTATCGCTTCATAACTTCCTTCATTATATACGTTGGGTTGTATGCCCACTAGTAACTTATTTTCAACTTCTGTCGACTGCGCATTATTCTCATTGAATTCGCTTTCCCTGGTTTCCATCTCAAATAGCTCTGCAATACTCATTACTTCGTCCTTTCCTCCTACATTCGTTGTGCATGCCTCTGGTAATTCATCTTCCTCGTCAGTATTCTCCCAATTAATTTCGTCCCAACACGATATTGTTATTTTCCTGTCTTCGTTTCCATCTGGTCCCTGCGGATTTGTTTCTTCCTTCTTCTCTTCTCGTGATAGGGTATTTACTTCTCTGTTCAAGGTGCTGCAATTGTTCTGGGTGGGTGCGTCATTCTCTTTAGCATGGGCGCTTATCTGTCAATTCGAACGTTTTTCGGGGTTTGGTGGTCTTATCTCCACCTCTTCTATCTGTATTCTCTTTTCTTGTTCAGCTTGTTGATAGTGGTTTCTTTGTTGATAATTTGTCGGTCTATTGGTTCTCCAGTACCCATTCCGATTGTCGTTATTCCCTCTGTAATAGTTGTTGCCGTTCCTGGGTGAATTACAGTTATTGCCATATTCTCTTCTAAATCCAATACCGGTTCTTTCTTGAAATCTATTGTCGTTTCTTGGTGCGAAGTTATCACGTGGTTCGTAATTATTGTTTCTTCGTACTGTGTCTTGTGGATTCCACCGCTATTTTCCTTTCGTTTTCGCGTGCGCTTCGTCTTTTTCTTGCGTCATCTTCCGAAAATATGAACTCTAGTTCCCTTAGAATACCTTTAAATGCTTCTACGTCATTGCCTCCGCGACCTACTAATGATTGCTGGTATTTCAATGGTAACTTCATCGCGCATAATTTAATCAACTCTCCGTCACTGTATGGTACATCTAAGCATTGATTTTTCTTTGCCATTAATTCGAAAAATTTCACGGGACTCTTCTTTCCTGAATTTTCAAAATATGGGTTCTGTAATAATTCGTACTTCACTCTGTTCTGTGCATCGCTGGACCAATATCGTGAGAGAAACTTCTCTCTGAAATCTTCGTACGATCGGTATGTCGCTGCAACATTCTGCATGGTTTCTGCGACTGTTCCTGACATGTGTGCACATACAAAGTCTAATTTGTGTGCTAGCGTCCAGTGTTCTGATAATCCTACTCGGAATTGATCAATAAAGGTTCGTGGGTGTAATGAGTTTCCTTCTCGAAAGTGTTGAAATTTTCTGACTGTGAGGAAATGATCGTTGTCGTACTTCGTCATAGTTCCATATGAAATTCACGATTCTTCGCCACTTTTGTTTCTGATCATTTCTCGCGTCGTTCTTTCCGGTTGTGGTAGATCCATTGGA
Source organism: Schistocerca cancellata (assembly GCF_023864275.1). Lineage (NCBI taxonomy): Eukaryota > Metazoa > Arthropoda > Insecta > Orthoptera > Acrididae > Schistocerca > Schistocerca cancellata. The sequence continues at coordinate 1,183,071,532 of NC_064626.1, forward strand.
TATTGTCCACTGTAACTTTCGCGTACCCTTGCGTAGTATCGTTGGAGTGGTACGCAATAATTTTCTGCCATCGGTTGTGAACGTGTAGCTGAATGCATTGCACTGTACTCTTCGCGACCTGGCTTTCCATTGTCAGGTATTGGTTCGGTATCTTGTCTAGCTAACCTTGCTGCTTCATTGCACGATCCAAACTGTCTTCAAACATACATTTGTGGTTCCGCATGTGCTTGTGATGCCGTTTGTTCATCAAGAATTTCGAAACGTGTTTGTTGCTGTGCAGGCTGTCTGATTTCACGTATGTTACTTTCCGCATGTGACTGGAATCGCAAATGCGTAATATCTTCGTTAATTGCTTGTTTTTCCGGTGCTGTTACAGATACGGATGTGGTTGCAGACTCAGTGCTTGTTCGATCCTGTTCACTACGCTCTTCAATGGTTTGCAACAACTCTGTTCGCAATTTCTGAAATTGTCGCTTCGTTTGCGCTTCTATTTTGACTATGCGGTTATCATATCTTTTCTGCGCTGCTTTTGTGATACGTTTGTGCAACGCACTGTTTTCAACAATTTCAGGCGCTGTACCTGCTGCTTGTCTAGTAATTACGTTTATCTGTTTCTCTAGTTTCTTGACTTCTCCCTGGGTGTTGTTACGTAATGTTTTGATTTCGTCCTGGGTGTCATTACGCAATGTTTGTACGTCCGCTTGTACCTTGTCAATGTCTGTTCTCAATTGAATGTGACCTGTTACTAAGTTTCCTATCACTTCTCGAGATTCTTTTGCCTCGCCTTCAATATGACTTAGGTGTAACTGAATTTTTTTGTTTTGTTCTTTAATCTCACGCATTTGTCTCGTGGTTTCAGCAGTTTGTTTCGTCGTTTCTGCATTCTGAATTTTAATTTGGTTCACAATTTCTTTATTTTCTCTTGTCATGGTTTCCGTCATTAATTGTAATAATTCTGCCAGATTGGTGGGTCCTATTGCGTTTTCTTCCGACGTCCTACGCTCTGTGTTTTCGCCCAATTGTTAGTTTGCAACCGATTGCACTGAACTGTGTGGTGACACGTTTCTGCTCGCATTCCTTGTACTCTGTGGTGAGGGAGCTCTGATTACTTGTATTATGGGTTCTACGTATTCAAGACGCAAGTTAGAATTCTAATCGGCTGTCTCCCTACTTTCCTGCTCCTCTGTCGTATGCTGACTTATGTTTTCTATGCCTTGACGTACATTATCCTCGTTATGGTGCGTTATCTGTCCTATTTCTCGCGATACTGCATCATCTGTTGTACTGTCCTCTATTCTCTGTCCGTCTTCATGTTGGATCTCTACCTGAATTCGGTCAAGGTCTCGATCTGCCATTGCTAATCTTTCCGAATCCCTTATTTTCTGTGTTAAAAGCATTCACGCGCCCTACTTCGCGTCAACATGCGCTCATACGATCTCACGCGTTTCATAAACTTTTTGCACACACGACTTGACAATCAATTAATTTACTTGTTGGGTCAGAACCAACTTTTCAAAGATGTATCCGCCACCTGTGCGCTTGCATTGGAGAGAAAACTTAATTCTAACAATATTAAAATTCGCAACTTAATTATGCTATTCTCTCTGTCAGAATGTCTCACTTTCTATTGAATACTTTTACTATCTATCGCTGCAGCTACTGTTTTCGACTATGTATAACTTTAGGAAAAAAAATTCTTACAAAAATTTTTCAACAAGATATTTTTCTGATCTAGTTAGGCATGTGGTCGACCTACAATCATGGTATTTCACCATCCTGGCAGGGTCCCCATTCTCTAACATTCTGCGTGGTGTCTGTTGTTCTATGTCGTGTCTCCCTACCACTTTCGCGCAACGTCGCTCTGAGAGTGTTTTTTACGGAATTGACTAGTTTGAAATTGGGACCTCTTGCTGGTAAGTAGACGCCAGACCACACATGACATGTAGAGTTCAGAAGAGTTCAGAGAGACTAGCGATGATATAATCAAATACTTAATGATTTCAGCATCAGCTCCACTGCACTCCCTGTAAAAGAATCTTAATACTAACTAAATTTACTGGAAGGGGTTCAATGCTTTCCTATTTTTAGTTAGCTGGTAAAATAACGTCGAAAAAGCAGTTAAGTTTACCAATGGAAATTTTATTCTACTCACAAAACATTGTTTATAAATTGCACTATTGATAAAAAGAAATGTTTTAATACAGGATGATAAAAACCAACTGCGTTCAACAAAAATGTGAACGAATATTCCCTGAATGGGTTTCCAAGTTCTACAATGGATCGAAGGATGACCTATGCCATATCACATCTATAATCTAGGTTTAAATTAAGTTTCACAAAAGAGAAAACTATCAAAATGGTCTACAGTGACCCTCAATTATCTTGAATTACTTATCTAGCTTGTTGTAACTTACAGTGGCTGATGTGGCTTCTCAATAATTATATAACAGAAAAATCATCGCGTTTCAGATTTTAACTTACGTAGCAAATGTGAATACCATGAGCTTCAATTGACGATCGACACTAGTATTACGTAAAAAGGGGATGTAACAGATGAGACTTCTGCAGTTCTGAGTGAAGCCTTATGCACTCAAAAATGCGGCATCACGTCCATTCATTACCTTGTCGGTGTTCGCCAGGGGGCGGCGGCCGGCGCAGCTCCATACAGCTCGCCGTCTCCGAAGCAACTCTTTCCTAACTTCTCCTTACTACAATTTACCGAAGTTGGCTTAAAAAAACTGTCTGGCTGTGTTTTCATCTGACCAATCAGGGTCTCAATGTTAACCTCCAGCTCTGCCTACAAAAATTCTGTCTATCCAATGAGAAACGCTATACTTTTCGTGGTGGGGCAATGTTTTTAAAGTTTACAACATAACAGAGACGCGAAAAAGTCTCACGCTAAAACTTGCAGCTGGTGTGGTCCTTTTAGTGTTATAAAAAGGTCTATACTGTTGTTCTGGAGGGCTCTAGCTTTTAACATGGGCTGGGGGGTGGTCCTAGCGGTTACTTTTCGTGGTGGGGCAATGTTTTTTAGGTTTGCAACGTAACAGAGACCTGAAAAAGTCTCACACTAAAACTTGCGGCTGGTGTGGCCCTTTTAGTGTTATCGTAAGATCTATACTGTTATTCTGGAGGGCTCTAGCTTTTAACATCGGCTGGGGGGTGGTCCTGGTGGTTAGCTGGCGACGTGGCTGTCCGTCCCTTATCATAGGGCCTTCTATCTTAACACGATTCTGCTCTCGGCTTCTGTTCTCGTTTCTCCCCTAGAAACTGCGTCTGTCTCACGGTGGAAAGGTATGAGATGCATTTAGGCATTCTTGTGTTAGTCTGTGGTATTCCATTTGCTCACTCGTTACTCGTATTACTTTGGTTAATTTAATTTATTCGGGGCTATGTGACATACTACTGGATTTGCTTATCATGTCAGGGTTTTCATGGAAGGTGTTGGATTTGCCTGACACCTTACAACCCAGCCGGGAATCGATCCTGGGCTCCTAGGATTGACGTTCTGTCGCACTGACCACTCAGCTACCGGTGGCGGGCAGGCTCATAGATAGTATGAAAGGGGAGGCGGGAGACATGGATTTTAATAGCGTGTATGATTACCATGATGGTAACAAGGTTGGCAAGTAGTTCTCGAGTTCTTGTGGTAGGGCGGTAGTGCGCACGGAAGTGCTACAGTTCGTTTGTCCTATCCCGAAATACAGTTGCTGTGGAAATAACAGCTACAAATAAAATGGTATTCTATAAGTACCTAAGCAATTAGTACAGGAAACAAAATAACGCCGTTTTATACATTTTAGTACTTTTTACTACTGGCAAATGTAGCGGCTCAACGTTTCCACCTGAAATATTAAAATGGAAAGGGTTACATGGTCAAAAATGGATGACCTTTGGTTCACAGTTTCTAAATCCGTTGAAGTGCGAACCACGGGGTCTACTACCGTTCTTATTGTTGAAATGCACCAAATGCCTCATTCCAGATAGCCCACACGTCAAATCCAAAATTTTCTTGTAAGTAAGGTTTTTCATGATAGAAGCAAACTATCTTCCGGAATCTGCTAACAACATCTCCGTGCTGCTCTTCCATAGGCGAACAAACTTCCGTGTGGCCCTTCTTTGTATGCGTACAATATGTGCTGTTAGTTCTATATGGTATGGATTCTACATTCTTGAGCAATACTGTAGAATGAGTAGCATGATTGTCGCGTTAGCAGCCTTCTGTGTAGACTCATTGCATACCGCAGTATTTTGTGAACTAAGCGGTGACACCTACTTTCCTACGGCTGAAACAATGTGATCATTCCGTTTCTTTTGTCATAGGCACCTTTATGTACTAGGTGGCCGATTACAGTTGGGACTTTTTGATACTGTAGCAACTCTTTCCTTTTGTGAAGGTGCACAAATGTTGCCAATCTTTGCACCTTCTTAAAATTTTATCAAGATATGACCGAATATGTATGCTGCTTTTACCAGACAGTACTTCATTATTGATAACCACATCATCTGCGATAATTCTGAATATTGTCACGAAGGTCATTATTATACGCCATGCAATACGAATAATAAGATGGCCAATACACTTTCCTGGAGGATTACGAATTTGATTGTACATCTGTCGATAACTCAACTACCATATACATTGCATCCTCCCTGCCAAGAAATCAATGAATTTCGTTCGAAAGAGTGATTGTACTTTCGATAATATGAAAAATGGACGAATTTGATTTCACATAATTGCTGTTTTCAGAACCCATGCTGGGTGTCACAGAGGTGGTCGTTCTGTTTAAGATACCTCTTTATATTTGAGCCCAGAATATGTTCTAAAATTCTACAATAAATGGGTGTAAAGCATATCGGACGGTACTTTTGTGGATCACTTCTACTGCCCTTCTTGTAAAGAGTTCTGACTTGTGATTTTTGCTGCCTACCAGTTTTTAAATAAAAGCTATTCCATTGACTAGAAGGAGTTTCCCAGAAGAAATTATTTTAGGTTAGACTTGAAACTTCCTTTGCTACCTGTCAGATACTTTATGTTATTGGGCAATTGATGACAAACTTTTGTTGATGCATATTGAATATCTTTCTGAGTCACTGACAGGTTTGATAATAGATAATAGAAGTCGTTGTTTCGTCTAGCGTTGTAGGTCTGAAAACAATTAGAAATTAGTAACTTACGGCGAATTTCACTAGCGACTCAACCTCCTTGGAGAGATACATATAAGATAACTGCCACTGAAGATCACATATCATTCTTATTGCTCATTTTCATGCTATCAGTACTTTCTTTCTAAGTGACGAGTTAACTGAAAAAATTATACCATAAATTGGTTGCACAACTACAGCAGAAACAGAAATTTTTCAACAATATTCGATGGAATATCACAACATTCTGCGTAGAACGAAAATGAAATCCACTAAATGTTGGACATCACTTTTGACACATGTTACAAATTTGATAATGACAGCTCAGAGCTCATTAGAAATTATAACAGACGAAAATATCTTTTCCAAATGACTAAAATGAAAAAAACTAATTAGTATGCAATAATATATTTCACTTGACTGAGATACTGATTGGTGCAAATAAAATAAAGAAAAAGTTAAAAAAGCAATATGTAGTTACCAAAACAAATCATGTTTGTTCGATAACACACTCCATCGGCAGCCTTATCATTCGTTGCCGTGAATTCTCTTTGATTAAAAGCACAGGTGCACCGTGTGCACTGGAGCATGTTGAAGCTGGTCTCGAAAGCCACAGAAAGTTGAACCTCTATAAAAAAACCTAAATTAGCGTATCGTTCACGGTCTGGCCAACACCTACGCACAGCTGTTTGGGCTATTTCCATACAGGCCACGAATATTGACGTCCGCATGTTGATCATTTTCGTAGCACCTCCTGACTTATGATCTATAGGTGTATGCAGACTATGGGGGAACATAAGTTCGCAGAAAGCTGACGCTGGGTTTCAGTTTCTTCAGAAGAAGCTCGTGCTCATAGATTGCTAAGGTTCATGCGGTAGAATAACGAGTAATTATTTCTCATCGGTATTTATGACAGGGAATGCCTACCCTTTGTGGTGGAGTTGATTTTTGGGTCTCGAAGAAAATTTAATGTTGCAATCGTGAATCCCTTTTACATGGGTATGCGACCAATTTTATTTTCCTTACTAGAGATCTAAAATAATCCTTCTTTGGAATGGAAATGAGCAGTTGGCAACATTGGGCGATCTGCGCGCCGGATGAGGATGAAACGATGATGAAGACAACACAACACACAGACCCTGAGCGGAGAAAATCGCCAACCCAGCCGGGAATTGAATCCGGGCTCCTTACGATGGCAGTCCGTCATGCTGACCATTCAGCATTCGGGGCGGACTTCTTTGGGATATATGATATACACAGGAATATTTCTGAAAATACCACAAAAAGAAAACGGTCATGACAAAAGTAAAGACGCAAAAAGTGAAGTTCAAGGACGCAGGATAGAAATTCTGAAGTAGTGCTTCAAGTAGTAGCAGCGATCGTAACAACAATAGGAAAGTCATACCTCGGAAAATACAAAATAGATAAAAGTATGCTGAGTAATTTCTGTCTCACATGTTGTGTAGGAAAAGATAGAAAACATGTGATATGGATAAAAAATAAGTCGTTCAATAAAAAGAGGGTAACAATATTCCTCCACTGTCTGTGCATGTTTGAAGCAAAGCTCTTCTTATAAATGTGACGTGTGTGTATGATAGAGTAAAAATCGCTACGTTCACGATAAAGTTATAGGCAATAAACGACGGATATTTTTATGAATAAAAACAAAATAAATGTAAAAGACGTTTGTAGTTAATGCATTCAATTGTGTCTATTCCTTCAGCGAATTTCGTAGGTATTTGCGTCAGTCTAGATTGCACTGCACTACTAACGTTCCCCACAGATTACGAAGGAAGATTTCCGCTTTTGCTGGGCCGAAAGCGCTTGGAAAACTGAGGATTTGCATAACATTATAAAATAAATTATGACTACGTGCACTTTCATTATCAAACATAACATTTTTTTTTCGCTCTCGTGTTGGGCTCTTTTGCAGGCATATAAAAATACTCGCTGATTCCAACGAGGAATGTTGCCCCTAATGTTTTCATGTCTCTGATGTGTTGGCGTAACACCAAGGTCGTTTAGATAAGCGAGGAACTTGCTTTTACGTCTACTGCTTAATTCAAAGTGAATCCCCCGACCGCTATTCATATAAAACGTCTGCTACGACTGAGCTGTTAAAGGGGAAGAAGAGAAGGGAAAATGTTAAAAAATAGAGGGAGTAACTTAGTTTACTGTGGACTTCTGTTCAATTTCCCGGATTTCACCAGTTCTTTGTGTGCGCCGTAGCTCATCATTACCGCGTGGAACGACCTGCAGTTGCGAAAAAAAGAGTAGTTATTCTCTGATGTCTCTCCTCTGGCCTGCCCTTGACATTTTAAAATAGAGCGCCTCTATCGCGTTACGTTTCGCACAGACAACTTCGTTCGTGAAATGCATATGTACGTTGCATGTAGGGAATTTCATTCTTGGCTGCAGCTGTTGG